>NC_086097.1:191305307-192553659 GCF_963921235.1 Mobula hypostoma
CGGGGGTGTTGTGGATAGTGTGAAGGGCTGTCAGAAGTTACAGCGGGACATTGATAGGATGCAACACTGGGCTGAGGAGTGGCAGATGGAGTTCAACCCAGATAAGTGTGAGGTGGTTCACTTTGGTAGGTCAAATATGATGGCAGAATATGGTATTGATGGTAAGACTCTTGACAGTGTGGAGGATGTGGAGGATCAGGAGGATCTTGGGGTCTGAGTCCATAGGACACTCAAAGCTGCCACGCAGGTTGACTCTGTGGTTAAGATGGCACACAGTGTATTGGCCTTCAATGGTACGATTGAGTTTAAGAGTCTTGAGATAATGTTGCTGCTATATAGGACCCTGGTCAGACCCCACTTGGAGTACTGTGCTCAATTCTGGTAGCCTCACTACAGGAAGGACGTGGAAACCATAGAAAGGGTGCAGAGGAGATTTACAAGGATGTTGCCTGGACTGGGGAGCATGCCTTATGAGAATAGGTTGAGTGAAGTCAGCCTTTTCTCCTTGGAGCGATGGAGGATGAGAGGTGACCTAATAGAGGTTTACAAGATAATGAAAGGCATTGATCGTGTGGATAGTCAGAGGCTTTTCCCCAGGGCTGAAATGTGGCTAGCACAAGAGGGTATAGTTTTAAGGTGCTTGGAAGTAGGTACAGAGGAGATGTCAGGGGTAAGTTTTTTTTTTACACGCAGAGAGTGGTGAGTGCGTGGAATGGGCTGCAGGTGGTGGTGGTGGAGGCGGAAACAATAGGGTCTTTTAAGAGACTCCTGGATGGCTACATGGAGCTTAGAAAAATAGAGGGCTATGGGAAATTCTAAGGTAAGGACATGTTCAGCACAGCTTTGTGGGCTGAAGGGCCCGTATTGAGCTATAGGTTTTCCATGTTTCTATGTTTCTATGGCTGCGTGCCAGTAAGGTCTGAGGAAATTGATTCCCTATTGGTCTTGTAAAAGAACAGAAAGTTGCTATACTAAATTATCCATAACATTGGCTTTGTTATGGAAAATTCCCTGCATATGTGGTGAGGATCGGCAGAAATGTTTTCCTCCTCACTGGATTCCAGTGCTGGAGAGTAGTCAGCAAAACCTCAAGATATATCCAGCAAAACACTCTGCCCTCTTTTCTCATGCTACCTGTCTAGGAGCATGTGATTAACTAGAAGATTTATTCAGACAATATTACATTAAATTAAAATTGTAAAACACAGCTGAAGGACAGTAAACCCAAAATAAAGACTTATTTCATAATTTTTGGACACATGCAGAGAAATGCTAGCAGACTGATTTGGCAAACAAGAGAAAATCAGCAGATGCTCAAAATCCAAGCAACACACACAAAATGCTGGAGGAACTCAGCAGGCCAAGCAACACCTACAGAAAAAAGTACAGTCGACGTTTCGGGCTGAAACCCTTCGGCAGGACAGAATGGGTCTGCCAGAATGCTTCAGGAAAAAAATCAGAGCTCTTGTTATGTAATGCAGACACACACAAATACCTTTTCAGCATCTAGACTTGTTGGGACCAAAATACATCCTCTTTTTCACTCATGCATAATTTTCCTTGCAGGATTCGATAAGGATTAAAACACATTTATAAATAGTTTCCTGGATGGCTCACATGGGCATGGGGAAAACTGATGTTGAAGCAAAGAAAGAATGGTGACTAAAAGGTTCATCAAGGAGCTGAATTTTGTGAGTGTTGAATGAATACAGGAAAAAGGGGAGAGAAATCGGAGGAGTTTGGGGAAAGAAATCCAGCAATTAGGATCTGTGCAGCTGGGACTAGTGTTTATCTTCTGTAACAGAGTACCAGGATTAGCTTGCATTTGTTTATCTCTAACTTTTCGTAGGTCTGTTTGAAGGTCATTGATCAGAAATAATAAGTGTTTTGTTTCTTTTATTCAGTAATGCTTCCTGACCTGTTAAGTCAAGAAGAAATAATTTGTTTCTCCAGCATTCCTAGAACATTATTTTTGTGTGCCTTGGAAAGTACAGTGCAAAATGGATTACCATCTCATACCTGACATGAATATATAGGGCAATCTATGTACAATATAACCAGCACTAAGCCCTAATTTAATAGCCTTTTGTTAATATCCATGTGCTCTAGGTTAACCTTGCAACATCTACCCGACAGGTGATCTACTCCCAAACTTTCTGCATTTCCATTTGCAAAAAATCACACTTCATTTTCTTCTGCATTTTATCACATTGAAAAATCAAAAATGTTTGGCTGGAAACATGTATATTTTATAGATATATTGATATTATGATTGAATGCTAACCAGCATCAGAAAATACTACCAGATTATTATTACCATTCACATAAGGCTCAGTGCTGGGACCCCAGTTGTTTACAATATATATTAATGACTTGGATGAGGGAATTAAATGCAGCATCTCCAAGTTTGCAGATGACACGAAGCTGGGTGGCAGTGTTAGCAGTGAGGAGGATGCTAAGAGGATGCAGGGTGACTTGGATAGGTTGGGTGAGTGGGCAAACTCATGGCAGAAGCAATTTAATGTGGATAAATGTGAAGTTATCCACTTTGGTGGCAAAAATAGAAAAACAGATTATTATCTGAATGGTGGCCGATTAGGAAAAGGGGAGGTGCAACGAGACCTGGGTGTCATTATACACCAGTCATTGAAAGTGGGCATGCAGGTACAGCAGGCGGTGAAAAAGGCGAATGGTATGCTGGCATTTATAGCGAGAGGATTCGAGTACAGGAGCAGGGAGGTACTACTGCAGTTGTACAAGGCCTTGGTGAGACCACACCTGGAGTATTGTGTGCAGTTTTGGTCCCCTAATCTGAGGAAAGACATCTTTGCCATAGAGGGAGTACAAAGAAGGTTCACCAGATTGATTCCTGGGATGGCAGGTCTTTCATATGAAGAAAGACTGGATGAACTGGGCTTGTACTCGTTGGAATTTAGAAGATTGAGGGGGGATCTGATTGAAACGTATAAGATCCTAAAGGGATTGGACAGGCTAGATGCGGGAAGATTGCTCCCGATGTTGGGGAGGTCCAGAACGAGGGGTCACAGTTTGAGGATAGAGGGGAAGCCTTTTAGGACCGAGATTAGGAAAAACTTCTTCACACAGAGAGTGGTGAATCTGTGGAATTCTCTGCCACAGCAAACTGTTGAGGCCAGTTCATTAGCTATGTTTAAAAGGAAGTTAGATATGGCCCTTGTGGCTACAGGGCTCAGGGGGTATGGAGGGAAGGCTGGGTTCTGAGTTGGATGATCAGCCATGATCATAATAAATGGCGGTGCAGGCTCGAAGGGCCGAATGGCCTACTCCTGCACCTATTTTCTATGTTTCTATGTAAGTAATAATCATATCAGTGTAAGTATCAATAGTAACAGTTTCCAAATGCACCAAATAGTTGCTCAGAAGTTCATGATTGGAATACAGACCTTGCATTTTGGAGAGTAGTGAGAAATACTTAGATAATTCTGACAAAGTAATCCAGTGACAAGCAGTAAGCAACAAATGAGAGACCATGAGACCATATTCTGCTATCTAAATATAATAATTGAGATTTAATGAATAAAACTTGCAATATGTGTGGAAAATGATATCAGTGACACTCAAACCACAACAACTTTCTTGTGTCTGTTGAATCATCTCCTACCAATCATTCTTACCAGAATAAGTTACCTACAAATCAAATTCCCATTTTACTTTTAGGATGTATATTAGCCTAAAGGTATATTGTGTATTCATATCCATGGATATTTCATGATTTATTAATTGAAAGGTCTGCTGCAATCCTCTATTTGCCACCAAAATTTTAGTGCATTAGTGTTCTTTCATCTGTTACTTTCTTTGATAGTTCAAGACCCCACTTCTGCTGTTCCTAGAAATCTGTCCATGAACTGTTTTGGAAAAGTCTACATTTCAGAAGCCAGAAGGTTAAATACAGACAAAATAAATTATAGAATCTACCACTTTGTTCATATCTCATGAAAGAAAGAACTAGCTTACAGTTTCATAGCACCTTTCATGACATGGTAAAGCTTTTTAGAACCAAAGAAGTACTTTTGACTTGTTGACACTACTGTAATGTGTGAAATGGATTAAACGCAGCATTGTATTTAATGATGTGCAATCTTCAACTTTTAACCTTTATAATTATCTAATTTGAAGGCAATTTTTGTATTCATACAGATGAAAATGCAAAGGCTAGACTAAACTGGAATTTTTATCTGAAGTCTTAACAGAATCAAAACTTCACTGTGAATATTAACTATTTACAGATATTCACTTTAGTTTAAAAATGAAACAATCTTCTATGACATAGTTATATGATAATTTTTGGAGCTGAAATTGAAGTAATCATGATTTTTTAATTATCTGGGGGCAAAAGATTTTGGGGAAAAATGATACAAACTTTCATTTCCACGATAGGTTGCCCTTTGTTTGCTGGCGGCTAAGAACACATATATCACAGTTAAAGTTATTCCCAATCCCTGTTTCTCAATGCACCAGCACTTACTTTATCAGTGAAGGATTGATTTTTTAAAAGAAAATGGGAATACTCAATTTTAGAAGTGGAAGTACTTCCTCTGTGAAATTTCTAATGTTCTTACTCAGTTTAAGGGTTAAGGATTGTGTTAAGAATTTTATTTTTTCAGGATTTTCTATCCAAAAATTAATTCCCAATTTGTGACTATGCATTCTAAGTTATAGTCAGATAGAAGAGAGAATAAACTATGAAAGAAAAATCACGTGAGGCCATATATGCCTTCTATTCTCCATTTGATAAGCTCACATCTGATCCTAGTCTCAACTTCTCTTTTGCCCCGTCCCTCTTAAGTTCCATATTCCTAAACTCTGCCTATCTAATCCATAAATATATTCAATTTACTGCTTCTCCAGGTCTCTGGTATGGAGAATTTGAAAGATTCATAACCTCCCAAAACAAGGAATTACTCCATAATGTTGTCTTAAGTGTACATCCTTTTTCCTGAAATGTTATCCCATGATTCCAGATTCACCCACAAGAGGAAACACCCTCTACCTGCCAAGGCCCCTGGAATTTTCAATTGCTTCTGACAGGTCCCTTTCATTTAAAACTGCAATCAGCTGAAATTTATATCGGAGGACAACTCCCTCATTTCAGTAATAAACCAACTTAACTTGCTTTGAATCACCTCCATGTAGATCCCTTCTAAACTGAACACAGTATTTTTTCAGTATTCACATTGTCCTGCATAACTGAGGTAAGCTTCCTTGATTTTGTGTTCTCTTTGCAAAAAGGACCAATTTTCCATTTACCTTTCTAATGACTTTCTGCATTTATATGATATTTGTATTTCCTATCTACAAATTTTCCTATCAAAGTAGGTAACTTCATATTCCTTGACCTTAAACCTCATCTTCCAAATTTTGCTTCTTGCTTACGTTTGCTTCTTCTCACAACTTGTTTTCAATATTTCCTTATATTGACAACAAATTTACACTTGGTTCTTTCACTTGACTCATTAATTTGGATGTGCCAAATCAACCTAAAAATAACCTATTTATCATAATTCTTTTTAATCTTAGTGAGTCATACCTGTATTTGCACTAACATGTTACCCATAATGCTAATAGGTCATCTCTTGTAATGTAAATTTTACATTAAACTTTATCAAATATCCTTTGGAAATCTAAGTACACTACACCCACTGGTTACTCTAATTGTTTTTAATTTGGCTTCTTCTGAACAGACTGTGATTTTTTTTTTGCACTTAGCAGTATTGCAGCCCAGAGAGTAAGAAGTTACAGCATAAAAATGCCCTTATTGTCCAGAGACATATGAAGTATTTGAAATGGTACTAGTAGACTGCACTTGTATGTACCTTATATCATAAGCATGGAACATTGAGAACAAAAGGTATAGAAATGTGCACTAAGTTTTTGATTATGTTTAAAGACTTGCACTTGGAGGTTGAATTTTTGATAAAATAAAAATTATATACAGCACAAAAATCACTATACAAAAGACTTTATGATTCATACTGTTCAGTAGTGCCTGGGACAACTTGGTTCTGATCTGTAATATTGTCCTTAACTCAAAGTCCACCCTTCTCCACTCACTACCAAATCGCCCATATCACTTCCCCCATCATTATCATCTGCACTGTTTTCTAAATTTTTGAGTCTATTCCACCTACCTTATTGCAAGATATGGAGCAAATCATAAATGTAATAATGCTCCTACACATTTGATGGAACCTTTGCATTCAAAGGATTTCACTCTTCCCCTTTTCACAAAAATTAAATAAAAACCACTTAGAGATATTGAACAGTGTAGAACTCAGTCAAAATTTGTATACCTTATTTCATTGCAATACTTCAGTTTGTTTCATCAAAACTCTTGCACCTTTTATTTCAAACTATTTTATAGAGAAATTTTCTGTCATGTCGTGAAGTCCTATTTTAAAAAAATATACACTGCAAGTGATGCACTACAATGAAAAATGAACAATATTTACAGTTGTAGCATAAAGCACAATCAAATATTGATTTTGATCCAAAATGGAGTAATTGAATCATAATTATGATTTATTAATATGGACCATGCTTACCCAATAGAACTAGAAATAAAGAAAAATAAAAAAATCTGAAATAAAGAATAAAATTGCTAAGAATATACAGCAGGTATGTCTGTCATGGTCCGGATTGGGTTCCCTTTAAATTTCCTTTGTTTGTGTTACGATCGGGACCATTTACTCCTTGTTTCCCTTTAATTCCCTGTTTTCCCGTGTCCTCGGACTTGGTGATTAAAGGCAATTTACTCTCAACTGAACTGGCAGTTTGTAAGTCTCCAGCTTTCAGCCGTTCAGTGTGAGAGCGTTAATGAAGTCACGGAAGCTAGTGCAAGCCAAAGTCATCTTGCCGGGGCAAGACAAGTTTCCTCCCGAAGCAAGGGCCAACAAGCCGCCTTCCCTTGTCAGAGCGGGTCTGTCAAAGTTAACTCGCCGGGGTGAGTCAAGAGCTCGCCGCTGCTTGGAGCGTACTTGTGTCCAGATAAAGAACTGTCTATCATTGTGTTGGGAACCATCTCGTCATGTTCAGCTTTCTGTGTATGAGTCCCAGCCCTACGACCTGTTCCCAAGGAGGGGTCCCGGCTCTATGTTCCATGTTCCTGTATCTCAAGTCCATGCGCCGAGGTTCAAGTATCCAGTCCATGTCTGGGTCCCGAGTTCCATGTTTCAGTTCCAAGTCCAAGTCCAAGTCAAAGCTTTGTGTTCTCATCCTGTGCAGGAGTTCCACGTCCAGTCCTGTAGACTAGCCATGTCCAGTCCTGTAGACTAGCCACATCCAGTCCTGTAGACACGTCTTGTCTTCGCCTAGATCCGGGGTCCGAGCCCAAGTCAAAACCCAGGTTTCAGTTCCCTGTCCAGTCTCTGGCTCGGAGTCCTAGCCCAGGCTCCTATTCCAAGTCCTGATCCCACTTTCCTAGTCTTAGCCCTAGCCCAGACCCTGAGTCCCAGCCTGAGTCCTAGTCCATTACGCTTATTCCCACTTCTGTTTTGCTCTCTCCTTGATTTCTCTCTGTTCTATCCTTGTGTCATGGCTTTCCTTGTAATTATTAATAAACTCTATTTAGTTAACCTTACAAAATGTGTTTATGTCCTGCATTTGGGTCCACCCTTGTTCCACACTTGTGACACTGTCAGCATGAAATAAAAACAAAAGATGCAGTGTCTGATTTGGTATCCAGTCATTGGGGTGGATTGCATTTGATCTGATATGGTCTTTGCACTCTCTCTCAGCACTGTGGACTTTGGCAGTCTCATGGGTCAAATCACTGAACTCTGTCAAATATTTCATGCACATTTGTTCAGGCTTCACTTTGCCATGACCATTCCACAAAATCAAGCTGTCCACAAGCTTTCTCATACCATGATTTCCAGCCAGGCTTTGGGCAATAAATCCTGATCATACAGTCCTCTTCATTTGATAAGACTGCTGAGCGCTCATAATTTCTAGGTTTACAGTCATTACTATTGTTCAAAGAATTAGGGACATACATAGGCAAATACAGTACATCAGTGACTTCCAAGAAACTCTTAGGTAGGCACATGGATAATAGTAAAATTGAGGGCTATGTAGAAGGGAAGGGTTAGAGTAAATCTAAAAGATCAGCACAGCAGGTGGAAGGGTCTATACTGTGATGTAATGTTCCATGTTCGAATCAAGTGTTAAAAGTAATAGAGGAGGAGCAGAGAACTGGTTATCAAAATCTGCATTGGGAAAGAAATATCCCTCCATGTCTTATGGCATGTGATAAATACACTCAGAGGGAAGTAGCTTAATATTTTATTTCTCTCTCTCCAAAACAGAATGTTGCCACAGTAATATGGTCAAGTGGACAACTGTGACTGAGAGTCCTAACTTTACATGCTGAGGAGCCATTTGAAATCATTGGCAACTTGGTAGAAGAGGTTAATAGAGTTGGCAAAATTAAGTAGAGGGTGATTAAAAACTGAATTCTGCTCAACACAGACTTTTCAACTTCAGGTACTTTTTCAAAGTCTCAAAATACAAAGCTTCTCTTTTTTATTTGTTTTCTATTTTGTTTCCCAAAAATGGAATTTATGGACCATCAAACTAACACAGAAGAACTTATGAATTCATAGGATGTTGTCAGTGGCAGCTTAGCCTCAGTGAACACAGATATTTGGCTTCCCAGAGCTGCCTTTGCACTCCTTTGTTCCACAAATATACCTGAACAAGTTCTTCTGTGCTTCTTATCAAAGCCATAGAGTCATAGAGTCAAAGAGACTACAGTACAGAGACTGGTCGTTCAGTCCATCTAGTCCTCTTATTGTCTCATCCCAACCACCCACACCAGGGCCACAGCCTTCATACCCCTCCCATCCATGTACTTATCCAAATTTCTCTTAACTGTTGAAATCGAACCAATAACCACTGCTTCCGCTGGCACTTCAATTCACCCTTTGAGTGAATCGGAATCAGGTTTAATATCACTAGCATATGTTGTGAGATGCTGCGGATGCCGAAAATCCAGGGCAATACCCATAAAGTGCTGGAGAAACTCAGCAGGTCAGGCAGCATCTATGGAAATGAATAAACAGCAGATGTTTCGAGCCCAGACCCTTCTTCAGGGAGACTTGCTGAGTTCCTCCAGCATTTTGAATGTTGTGAAATTTGTTGTTAATTATATATATATAATTAATTAAATAGTATTGCTAAAAGAGAGCAGAAAAAGTAAAAAAAAGTGAAGTTCCACCTCAGGTTTGCCTTAAACATTTCACCTTTCACCCTTAACCCATGACCCCTAGTTGTAGTCTCACTCAACCTCAGTGCAAAAAGCCTGTTTGCATTTACCTTACCTATACCCATCATAATTTTGAACACCTCTCATAAATATCCCCTCATTCTCCTACACTACTACTTCTTGCAGTGGGGGCCTTTACAAGGAAAGGTCAGCTACCCTTGTGATTACCCAATACTATTAATCAGATTCCTAACTCACCTCTTCAAACTCAATTCCAATAGGGAATCTTGCCTATTTCAGCACCAGCCCAAAGACATAACATGAAAAGGCTGTTGTCAGAGAGGTCCACAGAGCATGTCAAAACAGTCATTCTTTGAAGAGCCTGGAGGGCTTAATTTCTGACATCTTTCTCCAACGATTTGAGGTTGGGGATCAATAGAGACATTTTCCATGTATGTGCTGATAATGGGAAAACAGGAATAGTTTGCTCCCGATATCTTGATTTTAATGCAGAAAGGTTGCATTGCTTGCAAAGTCCTCTGATAGTAATACAGTCAAAGATATTCATACAGCTTCACAGCACAATTCCTGCTGTTACAATTGACTTTGGAAACCCCATGGTTTAATCATTGAACATATTCAAATACTTTTTAAATACTTTTGAAAGGTGCCCAATTCCAGACCTTTATTCTGGATTCTATCTGCCATTAAAATTGCATAAAGCTGAGCTGACAACAAGAAAGCCAGCCATACCAGGGAATTCTGCAGTTTTAGTATTGTGTAGTTAAACTAACTTCAATGAAATTTAAGGCTTATATGTGCTCCCAATGAAGGGTATTCTAGCCAGAGTGAATCTCCCCTTCAGGGCTTGAGCTCAATGGTTACAGGGAGAATTACCTGTTGCCAACAGTGACAAAAGGTTTTAAAATTCTTTATAATTTAAGGGAATAGTCGCAAAAATTTAATACTGGTTAAGATTATTTAACTGCCTTCTATCTGTGATATGCCAACAGAGATTCTTCTGGTAAAGAACTAAGTTCCCTTTTGCCAGTAAATGCTGCAAGCTCCCGAAAAACCTGTCTTGGAGGAAAAGAATTATCTTTCCAGTAGAATGCTGCTTTTATAATGAACAGCACATATAAACAGCGTGTGGTTAAAATTAATCACTGATTAACTCAGATAAGGAGTAATGCAGACCTTATATTCAGCCAGTTGGCCCATCATGCAAAATATCTTTAATTCTGTAATATAGGAACCTAAATTTCTTGGATTCATTTCATTGGCAAAGAGGTGAGACATGTATGGTTGATTAGTTGATACTGGCAGCTTTGGCTGCAACAATTTGAAATTACTAGGCTCATAAAAATTGAGTGTGGTGGCAACTTCAGTTTGCAGTGGGCTGCAGTCCGTTTTCTGAACGTGATATAACGCCATCATAATTTGCTGTATCAGCAGGTTAAAGCAGTTTCAAGCACTAATTCTCAAGGAAGTGAACATACACACATCAGCTTTGCTAGATCATATCCCACTGAGAACTGATCTAAAACATAGACATACAGGGAAATTTGCAGTGGAAACTGTGTTACTATGGAAGCAAAGGCAAAAAAAAAAGCAGAATAAAACAAACAGACAATATAAAACTCTCAGCAGTGAGCAGAAAATGCCGCAGTCAGATTATGACGACTTCAAGCTGATTTCCAAGTAAAGTTTAAGGCTTCTCCAATTAAACGGAGAATATTCCTCACCAGCAGAGTTAGCTTGGCAGTAGCAAGAAGCATTGCCTGGTTATCTATTCCTTTTTAAATAAAATAGGTCATGTGATCTGGGAATTTTATGGAGTATCCATTCTGAGCTTCTCAAAGCTGAAAACAGTGAACACTTTGTTTGCACGGGACATCTAAAGAAGCAGAAATATAAATTTGATGCATGCACTAAATCACATGGTATATAATGTATATTTAAACAAACCCACAATAAAATTGAATTTCAGATGCACTGTGCACTATACAAATTATGCTATATCAAATGTTTGACACATACACAGAAAGTGATATCGTCACACCATTACCTGGGCAGCAGGGTAGTGTTGCGGTTAGTACAATGCTCTTACAGTACCAGTCAACTCTTTTCAATTCTGCCGCTGCCTGTTAGGAGATTGTACATTCTCTGCATGGCTGCATGGGTTTCCTCCAGTCAATCCAGTTTCCTCCCATATCGCAAGACATACGGGTCAGTAGGTTGATCAGTCACATAGGTGTAATTGTGCGCCACTGCTTCGATGTGCCTGAGAGACCCGTTACTATGCTCTATCTATTTCATTATAAGTAAATAAAAATCTTAATAAGAGGAGCGTATGAGGTATCCTCAGTCACAGAGTCATAGAGAACCACAGCTCAGAAACAGACCCTTAGGACCATCTAGACCATGCTGAAACCATTTAAACTGCCTACCATCTACTGGCACTGGAACCAAAGTCCTCCATACCCCTACCATCTATGAACCTATCCAAATATCACCTGAATATTGAAATTGATCTCCCATGCAACATGTGTGCTGGCAGCCCAATCCAAACTCTCACGACCCTCTGAGTGAAGAAGTTTCCCCTCATGTTTCCCTTAAACTTTTCACCTTTCACCTTTGACCTCTGATCTCTGCTTGTAGTCCCATCCACCCTCAGTGGAAAACGCCTCCTTGCATTTACCTTATCTATACCCCTCATAATTTTGCACACCTCTATCAAATCTCCTCTCAATCTTCTAAGTTCTAAGAAATAAAGTGGTAACCTATTCAATTTTTCCTTAAAATTCGGGGTTTTTTTCCCTTGTAACTGCACACAATACTCCAAATTAGGCCTCACCAATGTCTTCAACATCACATGCCATCTCCTGTACTCAGTACTTTGATTTATGAAGGCCAATGTGCCAAAAGCTTTCTTTATGACCTTAACTACCTGTGATGCCGCTTTCAATGAATTATGGATGTACTCCCAGATCCGTTTGTTCAAACACACTCCGCGGTGTCCTACTGTTCACTGTGAAAAACCTATCCAGGTTGGTCCTACCGAAGTGCAACACTTCACACTTATCTGCATTAAGTGTTATGTGCCATCTTTCCCGCTGCAAGCCATGATAGCCTTCCTCGCTCTCCAGTATACCCCAAGTCTCGGTGTCATCCACATTTTTTCCAATCCATTTAACCAGATTATTGTCCAGATCATTGACATAAATCACAGTCAACAATGGACCAAAACAAGAAGTCATTTTGAATTGTACACTGGGTGCTTGCATTTCCCTGCTCTCTGAAATTACACAAGTCCTTTGGAGAATCATGTTGGAATAGAATAGCTGCATGGATGCTAAGAGACTGTTGCTCATTGGATCCTTCTCTGTCTGATGCTGGGAAGCTCAGCAGGATGCTGAATAGTGAATATAAATGTAATTTGGGTAAAGCCGATCAGCATTGATTTCTAAACCTTTGGCCATATAGACAATCAATCTCTGAGTAAGTATCCAGAGTCCTAATAATACCAATCACACTGGTGAGTTAATGCTGGTTTATGCTTTGCGCCTCTTTGAAATTCCTGATAAAATTTGGTCCAAAACTGAAATAACAACGAAGGTCTCTGTCTCCACATTATATGGCAACTGCTGCATGCTATTTGAAGTAGTTACTATAAATGTCTTTTTCTGATGCATAACCTTCCTTCAGAAAATAGACTATTAGCGGATCATTAGCATATCAATGCCTTGAACATAGGCTGCATTAGTTCCCAGCCTGGTCATATTTTTCATTCCTTTGTTTACCATAGTATTCTCACTTCTAATTCACTCAACAATCTTCCCGCAACTCCACTAAATAAATTCTCTGGTTGCCATAGCATCTAGTATTGACTGGGGGGGTATATTATTTTACACACCATGGTGTGGATTGCCAGTTCTGTACTTTCTCTGATTAGTGACATGATTAGTGTGAAAATGTTTCAAAGGCTGATAAATATTTTAATACAGTTTGTTTTCTTTTAAATATAGTTCTTATTATTAGAATTACAATATTACAGTGGTTGAATTCCAGGCCTAGTTTCTGGAGGCCTCTACTATTGATGAAGTGTGGGAATCAAATCCCACCTCCAGAGCAAGGAGTTTGAAATTCAAGTGATTAAATAAATCTGAAATAACATCTATAAGTTAACATCTGTGACGTAAATCTGAAAGTGTTAACAGTCATAAACAGCTGTTTGTTTCATAAATATCCATCCGAAATGAAAAGCAGCTATATTTACAGTATGGAGTTTCAACTGTCCAGGACTCCAGACCCAGCAATGTTTAATTCTTAAGTGAAATAGCTAGCACGACATTGATTGACAATAAATATTTGCTGTGACATGCATATTCTCCAGCAAATAAATAAGAGCATAAGACGGAGGAGCAGAATTAGGTCATTTGGCCCATCAAGTCTGCTCCGCTATTCCATCATGGCTGATTTATTATCCCTCTCAACCCCATTTCCTGCCTAACCTCCCCATAAAATATACCCAATATTTTGGCCTCCACAGCCATCCACCAGTAAAATTCACAGATTAACTACCATATGACAGAAGAAATTCCTCCTTGTCTCTCTTGCAAACAGACATCCCCCTATTTTCAGGCTATGCCCTCTGGCCCTAGACTCTCCCATTATAGAAAACATCCTTTCCAAATCCATTTTGTCCAGGACTTTCTATGTTCAATAGGTTTCAATGAGAAGCATATCGTCTTTCTCAAACCCTCATTCTACTAAACTCCTGTGAGTACAGGCCCAGAGCTAACAAATGCTCCTCATGCATTAACCCTTTTATTCATAGAATCATTCTTGTAAACCTTCTCTGGACCCTCTTCAATGCAAACACAAATTTTCTTAGATAAGAGGCCCAAAATGGCTCACAATACTGCAACTGCGATTTGACCAATGACATATACTTCCTATAAAAAGTATTCACCCCCCACCCCCACCCCCAGCACCCTTGGAAGTTTTGATACTTGTTTGAATCACGGTGGATTCAATCAACAGAAAAGACTCTTTTGTATCAAAGTGAAATCAAATTTCTACAAATTGGTCTAAATTTATTACAATTATTAAACACAAAATTATTGATTGCATAATTACTCACCCCCTTAAGGTCAGTATTTAGTAGATGCGCATTTGGCCTCAATTACAGCCTTGAGTCTTTGTGGCTAGGTCCCTATCAGCTTTGCTCATCTGTACACTGCAATTTTTCCCTATTCTTCTTTACAAAACTGCTCAAGCTCTGTCAGATTGAACGAGGATCGTGAGTGAACAGCCCTTTTCAGGTTCAACCACAAATTTTCAATTAGATCGAGGTCTGGACTCTGACTTTACCACTCCAGAACATTAACTTTGTTGTTTTTAAGCCATTCCTGTGTAGCTTTGGCTTTATTCTTGGGCTCATTGTCTTGCTGGAAAACAAATCTTCAACCAAGTTGCAGCTCTCTTGCAGAGTGCTTCAGGTTTTCCTCCAGGATTTCCCTATATTTTGCTGCATTCATTTTATCCTCTACCTTCACAAGCCTTCTAGGGCCTGCTGCAATGAAGCATCCCCACAGCATGATGCAGCCACAACTATGCTTCACAGTAGGGATGATGTGATTTTGATAATGTACAGTCTTTGGCTTACACCAAACTTAGTATTTAGTCTGATGGACAAAACACTCAATTTTGGTTTCATTAGACCACAGAACCGTCTTCCAGCTGGCTTCAGGGTCTCCCACATGCCTTCCAGCAAACTCTAGCCAAGATTTCATGTGCTTTTTTCAACAGTGGCTTTCTCTTTACCACTCTCCCATAAAGTTGTGACTGGTGAAGCACCAGGGCAAGAGTTGGTGTATGCACCATCTCTCCCATCTCAGCCAGTGAAGCTTGTAATTCCTTCAGAGTTGTCACAGGTCTCTTATTGGCCTCCCTCACAAGTCCCCTTCTTGCACGATCACACAGTTTTTAAGGAGGAACCGCTCTAGGCAGATTTACAGCTATGCAATATTCTTTCAATTCCTTGATGATTGACTTAACTGTACTCCAAGAGACATTCAGTGACTTGTAAATTTTTTTTTGCATTGATCTTCTGACTTGTGCTTTTGAATAACCTTTCCTTGGAGTTGCTTGGATTGTTCTTTTGTCTACGTGGTGTAGTTTTTGCCAGGAATCTGATTCACCAGTAGTTGGCCCTTCCAGATACAAGTGTATTTTTGCTACAATCAATTGAAACACTTTGACTGCACACTGTGATCTCCATTTAACTAATTATGTGACTTCTAAAACCAATTGGCTGCACCAGTGATGATTTGGTGTGTCATATTAAAGGGGATGAATACTTATGCAATCAATTAATTTGTGTTTTATATTTGTAATTAATTTAGCTCACTTTGTAGAGATCTGTTTTCACTTTTGGCACAAAAAAGTCTTTTTCTGTTGATCGTTGTCAAAAAAGCCAAATTAAATCCACTGTGAATCAATGTTGTAAATCAATAAAACATGAAAACTTCTAGGGGGAGGGGGATGAATCTTTTTTATAGGCACAGTATAAAATCTCAGCATTAGATACTTGCCTTTATATCCCAATCCTCTAAAATGAATGCTAACATTGTATTTGACTTCATTACCACCTGCAAGGTAATCTACAGGGAGTACTCTATGACGATTTCCAAATCCCTTTGCGCCACTACTTTCTGAATTTTCTTCCCATTTAGAAAATAGTCTGCATCTCTGTTCCTTCTATCAAAATGTATTACCATACACTTCCCTACACTTTATTCCATCTGCCATTTATTTGCCTGTTCTCCTAATCTGTCTTAAGTACTTCTGCAAACTCCTTCTTCCTCCACTCTACCTGTCCATCCACCTGTCTTCATTTTACCTGCAAAGCTGGCCACAAAGCCATCAATTCCATCTGACTCTCCTTTGTCTATCCTGCCTGTTATTTTTTCAAAGAATTTACTTGGATTTTTGGAAGGCCTTTGACAAATTGCCACACATGAGCTGCTAAACAAGATAGGATCCTATGGTATTGCAGGAAGGATATGAGAATAGATAGATTATTAGCTGACTGGCAGAAGGCAAAGCGTGGGAATAAAGAGGGATTTTTCTAGTTGGCTGCCAATGACTAATGGTGTTGGTATTGGGACCTCTTCTTTCTATGTTATATGTCAACAATTTGAATGACAGAATTGATTGTTTTGTGGCCAGCTTTGCAGATGATATGGAAACAAGTGGACGGACAGGTAGAGTTGAGGAATCAGGAATTTGCAGAAGGAAACCATGTTGGCTTTGGCATACTTTATCATGTGCCTCCAAATAATTGAACCCTCAACCTTAATAATGGGATCCAGCATCTTCCCAACCACTAAAGTCAGTCTAACTGGCTTATAATGTCCTTTCTTTTCTATCTTCTTAAAGAGTGGAGTGACATTTGCAATTTTCCAGTACTCTAGGGCCATTCAAGAATTTAATGGAAAATTGCAAATGTCTATAGTGATTCTTGTAAGATCATTATTAATACCTTCACAATCTGTTCAGCTGCCTCTTGCAGAACAAGGGGGCGCAATCCATCTGGTCCAGGTGACTTATCTACATTTAGACCCTTCAGCTTACCAGGCACATTTTCCTTAGTAGTTGGAACTACACTCATTACTGCCCCGACATTCTCAAATTTCTGGCATACTGCTGGTGTCTTCCATAGTGAAGGCTAGTCATCGTGGCTATCCCTTGAGGTCAAGGATGATCATCTTCATTCTGTTGATCTACTTATGGACTCTCAATTGGCTTATGATTCCAATCTTGGCTTTGAAAGTTCTTCAGCATTCAGGACAGGTAGTTCCAGATGGCAGATTGGGCTTTGGTTGTTGCTGCCTCTCTTTCCATTATCTTCTCTGTTCTTCTAATTCTGCACATCTGTTGGCTTCAAAAGTTGCTGTACCTTCTCGGATGATGGCTTGCCAGAGTTTCCTGTCCTTGGCATTGGTTTCCCAATTGTTGATGCCAATGTTACATTTCTTCATGTTGGCATTCAAGACGTCTTTGAATCTCTTCTGTTGTCTGCCTCTTTTACGTTTGCCTTCTTTAAGCTGGGAGTAGAAGATTTGTTTTGGCAGACATTCGTCTTTCATCTGAACAACATGACCACTCCATCTTAGTTGGTTCTTGATGACGTAGGCTTCAATGCTTGTTGTTTTTGCTTCAATTAGCACTCTGACGTTGGTTCTTCTATCTTCCCAGCTGATAGTTAACATGTTTCGAAGACAGCGCTGATGGAACTTTTCAAATGCTTTCAAATGTCGTCGGTATGTTGTCCAGGTTTCTGATGCATACAGGAGCGTTGGGATTACCACTGCTTTGTTCACTAACATTTTGGTGCAAAGACTGGTGTAAGACTGGTGCAAAGTACTTAATAAATTTGTCCACCATTTCTTTGGCCCCATGACTACCTTATTGGTTTCATTTACCAGCAGTTTGATGTCCACTCTCACTACTGTTTTTCCCCTTATATGTTTGTAAATAAAATGTAGCTATCCCCTTTTATATTATTTGCTACCTTACCTTCATATTTCAATTTTTCTCTGCTTATTGCTTTTTTAGTTACTTTCTGTAGGGTTTCAAAAGCTTCCCAATCCTTTATTTTCCCACTCACTTTTGCTATATTATATGCCCTCTCTTTTGCTTTTATGCTGTCCTTAACTTCCCTTGTCAGCCACAGTTGCTTAAGAATATTTCTTGGGATGTATCTATCCTGAATCTTCCAAATTGCTCCCAAAAACTCCAGCCATTGCTGTTATACTGTCATCCCTGCTAGTGTCTCCTTCCAATCAACTTTGACCAGTTCATCTCTTGTGCCTTTGTAATACCCTTTAACTCCACTGTAATACTAATACATCTCATTTCAGCTTCTCCCTCTCAAACTGGACTCAAAATGTAAAACAAAAAGCAATAAACAAGTAAGTATACAAGAAGTCAGCCCTAAATGATACCACCCTCCAAATAAAGTCAAAAGATCTTCTCTAGTGTTTTGGTCTCATCCTCTCTGAGCTTTCCATTCAATCTGGGTAACACAAAATGCCAAAGAGAGTAAATATTTCAGAACTTTTCCCAAAATACTAATGAAATTCTTCATTTAATTAAGGAGCTTCAGAAGAGCTCAAGTTTGTGCATTTTCCTCAATAATCAGCTTCTGTAAATTATACATATAAACATTAGTAGCTAGATTTTTATATCACTGATGTTCCTCTCAGTAAACAGATCAATAGCATTCTGCAATTTGCCTTGGGACCTTGGGGTAGTGAGGGAAAACTATAAAAGTATCCCAATGAGCATCTTTGTCCAACACAGACAACAATTATACTACTTAGATTTCCACAGTTCTTTTGCTAAAGTTATGACAGAAAATCAGGAATACCTTTATGGAAACGTAACCCTCTGGCAGGATCAGGAATTGATTTGGCTGTGATGTAAATGCATACAAATACTGGCTGGTGCAGATGCACTTTCTCTTTCCAATTTTGAACGACCTTAGCCCAGGAGTCAATAGGGGAATTATGTCTCTTCAACAAAGTATAATGTGCATCCATGAATCTTTTTCTTTATCTGCCTGGAAGTCATTTCCCTGGAAGGATTTGAAGGAATTTGCAAAGATAGCATTGGTGGTATTTTTCCCAGTGCCTTGGTAGTCCTGAAGGTCAGAGCAGAGCAGGGATAAATGTTTCCTGACAGAACATGAGATTTGTGACAAATTTGAAATCTCAGTCATCAACACTTTCTTAGTCTATAAAAGGCTATGCTGTTCCTCTGTGGATAATGGGTAATTTCTTTTCTGAGGTCTGCCTTTGCTAAGAGATGGCTGCTGAGATATGGGCAATGGTCATACAGTGAACCTCTACTGTTGTACATGCAGCCAGGTTTTTAACTTTCAGGTGTTGAGGGTATATTCTAACTTATTGTAAAACTCGTCCTGATAGAATACATAAAAATAGTAATTTAAGATTATAGATTTCAATTAATTTTTCAATGTTCTTTTAATTGATGAGAACATTATGTGTCAAGGAAAGTTACCTCACAATGTACATACAAAATAGCCAAATCCCAAAAATTAGCCCTTACAGTTTGATACTTCTGTGAAATAGCCCTTCAAATTTACACACATTCTTTCTCTCACTCTCCTTTTTCTCCCTCTGTCCCTCTGACTATACCCCGTGCCCATCTTCTGGGTTCCCTCCCACCCTGTCTTTCTCCCCGGACCTCCTGTCCCATGATCCTCTCATATCCCCTTTGCCAATCACCTGTCCAGCTCTTGACTCCATCCCTCCCCCTCCTATCCTCTCCTATAATTTTGTATCTCCCCCTCCCCCTCCCACTTTCAAATCTCTTACTAACTCTTCCTTCAGTTAGTCCTGACGAAGGGTCTCGGCCTGAAACGTCGACTGTACCTCTTCCTAGAGATGCTGCCTGGCCTACTGCGTTCACCAGCAACTTTGATGTGCGTTGCTTGAATTTCCAGCGTCTGCAGAATTCCTGTTGTTTGCGCTTCAAATTTAAGTATTCCTTTTCACTTCAGTGACCATTTTGCCTTAAAATTCATCAGGTGTTTTTACTTCACAGACCATAAGACACTATTGCTTCCTACGGTAACTTTGCCAGGACTTTTCGTCAGAATTTAAGCAGAAGTTCATGACCCAGATCTATGCTGTAACATCTTGACACTTAACTGGCATTTATTTTCACCAGCAAGCTCTTTTTAGTTTTATAGATCAGTAACATCAGTTCATTAATATTTATATAATGGCCTAGCAGAATTAATAAAGAGGTTTTCTAACCCATGTGCAATAAGAACCTAGTTTTTTTATGAAACTGCAAATATAGAGTTTAACTTCCACTTGACAGTGGTTAATGATGATCCCTAGGTAAACCTTCAGTATCATTAACAAGGAAAGACATTAATGAGAAAAGTGAGTAAAACAGCATAATTTTCAAACTTTCATTAGTTCAATACAATTCAATAAAATAAAGCACATGGAATAAAGGTATTCAAATGCTTGGTTATAATTTAGTAGTATTCACAGAGGTTGTATAACCAGTTATTCTATTTTCATTCACAATTCACGTCATTGTTTTTCATTATTAATGATTATCATAGGTTTACCTTGGAGTCTAAATTATTTTCAATATATAGATACTTATGTCATGGTCCGGTCCATTAACTACTCATTTCAATTAATTTCCTTTTCCCTGTGTCCCACCGGGCTCCTTGATTAAGGCACCTGATCTTCATCTGAACCGGCAGGATAAAAACCCCACTTACAGCTACTCGGGGCTGGTCCGTCACTGTAGTCAGGGCAGCAATAAATGTTCCGAGCCGCCAAGAATAAGGGACCGTCTTCTGAGCTGCCAAAAATAAGAGACCATCTTCATGAGCTTCTCCATGTCAAGATACGTATTGTCTGTTGTTGTTTGTTTTTGTCGTCTCATGTCCAGCTGAGTGTTGCCGGCCGTTTTGCCGCTGCTCTGAGCCGGGATGCGAGTGGTCCGTCATTGTTTTGTTTTGTAGGCTCCGAGTCCCAGTCCAAATCAAGGCTCCGAGTCCAGTCCAAGTCAAGGCTCCGAGTCCAGTCAAGGCTTCGTGTCCAGGTCAAGTCCAAGTCCAGGCTCTGTGTTCCATTTAAGTCCAAGTACATCTCCGTGTCAAGTCTCCTTGTCTGTGTCCTGCACTTGGGTCCGCTCCCAAACGCTGCATTGCAACAACTTATCTATGGAGCAAGTCATACAATTCAGGAAATAAAAGTGAGCGTGGGCCAAATTTATTCTTCTTTTCTTGAGTGGTATTATATAACATGAAGAGCTAAAAAGTTTTCAGAATGAGACTGGTATTGTACCAGAGCATATTGCAATACTGAATTTTCACCTCCATTCTAATAATGCAGTAATCCTCTAGTAGACCTTCAACTTTTGTAACTGCTGAGTACTCTAATTGTTTAATATTCACTTTTGCAGTTTCAAAAAACATCTGCATAAGTAATAATTACTTGACAGGGATTCTTCATCTTATCAGCCAGATCCATCGCTAGTCAAAGTTATTGGAATTCTGTCTGGCTCTACATATAGCAGGTATGGAAGTGACATATAGCTATTTTTGTTTGGTTAATTTAGGACTAGTGAACATTGTGAAATTTATCGTCAAGGAGAAAGAGGGGTGGTCAAAACAAGCATTTGGTGATATGCCCATCTGAAACTGAGCTTCATCCATGGCAGATTTACAAGATGCAGAGGTTATTTTTCCGCACATCTAGCCACTGTCCTGGCCAGTTACGTTCCTCTCAAAAGTGTCAGAAGAGATTGAAAGGGTAAAATCTAACCCTATGGCATATGCATATTAAATATTACTGATACCAGTGCAATTGCAGTACAGTATTCAATGCATACGCTCTCCTCCTCCGTGATCCACAGTTTACATACCGCCAAAAGCTGACATAAACCAAACATTTAATATTGAATGCTGCTGTCACCAAACAAGAAACTGCATTTCAAATCATAGTCAGGAAGTTCCTGTTTGAAGAAATCTCTGCCCAATTATCATCAACATATAATCTGCAACACCAGGGGTCCCAACACACTAGACCACTCCTATATTGTGATTAAGAATGCCAACTGTTCCATGCTTGGACTGCATTTCAGGAAACCTAATCATTTGGTTGTCCTACATACGTATAGGCAGAGGCTAAAAAGCAAGGCCCCAGAGATAAGGACATCAAAGAGGTGGTCACAGGAGCTAGAGGAGTGGCAATGGGATTGCTTCAAGGCGGTGGATTGGGCCATGTTTAAGGACTTTTCAGAGGATCTGAAAGAATAGACCACGGTTGTCACAGACTTTATTAAAACAGTTGTGGACAAGTGTATACCACCAAAATCATTCACAATCTTCCCCAACCAGTAGCCCTAGATGAACCATTAGACCTGCAGCCTGCTGAAGGCCAGATCAGTGGCATTCAGGTCTGCTGACTAAGTGAAATACTATTGATCTAGGTACAATTGTACAATTTCTGGAAAACCATTCCATGTGCAATGTGTCAATTCCAGACCAAACTTGAATCACTGAATGATTCTCGACAGCTGTGGCTGTGCTTGAGTACTATTTCCCCTTACTAAGGGAAACCAAGTGACATAGGTGACAACAAGGATTCACTTCCAGATGAGCTCAATACCTTCTATGTTTGCTTTGACTATCAAAATATGGAGCAAGCTTCATGGACTCCCACAGCCCCCGAACACTCAATGATTTCAGACTCTGAGGATGATGTGAGAGCACCCTTTACAAAGATGAAACCACAGAAAGCATCCAGCCCAGATGGAGTACATGCCTGAGTACTAAAGACCCATGCTGATCAACTCACTGGAGTGCTCACTGAGATCTTTAACCTCTCACTTTTGCAGTCTGAGATATCCATCTGCTTCAAACTGTCTACAATTATATAGGGGGCCCAAGAAGAACGTGGTGATCTGCCTCAATGACTCACATCCTGTAGCACTTACATCCACTGTGAAGAAATGTTTTGAGAGGTTGGTGATGAAACACATCAACTTCTGCCTGAGAAGTAACATGGAGTAATTTGCCTGTTAGCACAACAAGTCCACGGCAGATGCCATTTCACTGGCTCTTCACTCAACCCTGGAACATCTAGATAACAAAGGTGCATACATCAGGATGCTCTTTATCAATTACAGCTCAGCATTCTATCACCCCCCTCAAACCTAATCAATAAGCTTTAAGACCTTGGCCTCAGTACCTGCTGGTGCAATGGGATCCTTGATTTCCTCATTTGCAACTGCAAGTCACTTTGGATTGGAGCTCCTCCACAATCTCCATCAGCACAGGTCCACTACAAGGCTTCTGCTCTACTCGCTTTATACTTATCACTGTGTGGCTAAGCACACCTCTCATGCCATATTCAAGTTTGCTGATGACACCACTGTCATAGATCAGATCAAATGTGGTGATGAATCAGCATAGAGGAGGGAGATTCAAAAGTGGTGCTACAACATCCTTTCACTCAATGTCAGCAAGGAGCTGATTATTGACTTCAAGTAGATTAAACCAGAGGTCCATGAGCCAGACATCTTTGGTGTATCAGAGGTAAAGAAGATTAGCAACTTTAAATTACTCAGTGTTATCATTTCAGAGGATTTGTCCTGGGCCCAGCATGGAAATGTATTTACAGAGAAAACACGGCAGTGCCTATACTTCTATAGAAGATTGTAAAGATTCAGCATGACATCTAAAACTTTAACAAATTTCTATAGATGTATGGTGAAGAGCTTATTGACTGCTTGTGTCATGGCCTGATAAGGAAACACTAATGCCTTTGAACAGAAAGTCTTAGAAAATGGAGTGGAGATAGCCCAGTCCATCATGGTTAAAACCCTGCTGACCATGGAGCACATTTGTACGGAGCGCTGTGGCAGGAAAGCAGCATCCATCATGAAGGAGCCCCCACCAGCCTGGCCCGTTCCCTTGTTCCTGCTATCGGGAAAAAGGCAGAGAAGCTTCAGGACCACACCATCAGGTTCAGCAAGTTATTACCCCTCAGCCTGCAGACTCTTGAACCAGCGGGATAACGTCACTCAGCTTCGTTCACTCCATCACTGAAATTTCCCCACAGCCAATGGACTAACTTTCAAGGACTCTTCATTTTATGTTCTCAATATTTATTGCTTTTTCCTCTTTCATATTTGCACAGTTTGTTATCCTTTTCACACTGGTTGTTTGTCCATCCTGTTGGGTATGGTCTTTCATTGATGCTATTGTGTTTATAAGATTTACTGTGTACATCCACAAGAAAACGAGTCTCAGGGTTGCATATGGTGACTTGTATGTAATTTGATGATACACTTCCTTTGAACTTGTCTTTGGTACAGGTCATATTGGTGAGCTGGAAGTTCATTCAATGTGTATGCCGACAGTATATTTCCCAAGTAGGCAGAGTGAGCTACTCAATGTTGAATTGACACAAGAGCTCCTATTCTGGAGCTCAGCATTTGTGCTAAGACTCTTCCAGCCTCATGGAGTCATGCTTGAACCATTTCATCAACTACCTCTACCTGCAGGATTGTTCTTAGTTGAATTCTACTGAAGTATATAACTGTATAAACCTCCGGCATTTTATCAGACTTCACTTTTACTTAAGTCAACAGAGAAAGATGGCACATAAATGCAATTTGTTTTGTTAAAAGCTTCTGTACACAACAGTTGGTCTCAGATGTCTGGACTCAAAGGTATTACTGATCAATGAGCAGTCAGCATACAGATCAAGAAGATGAGGGAGGAAGAAGAGGAGGTGTGCTCTCTGCTGGAGTCCACTTGCATTTATTATTGTCAAGGAGAAATACTCCCACCTGAAACTCACAAAGAGTATGTAGTATATCAGCATTTCTCATTGAAATCAGTCTTCATTTGTAGCCACAACTAAAACTTCAGAGAAAGGTCAGCCCTGCATATCCAAAAGCTATTGCAAATGTGAAAATCAACTCTGATACACAGCTTCCTCCAAGCTGAAGGAAAAGATATTTGCAAACTCACATAACATAATATTTGCTGTTAGATATTGAATGTCATTGGGATTATCTATTTATTACAGAATTGGCTACATTTAATTTCAGGTGGGGTGACTTTATGGTTTTAGAATAATTGCAGCCTTCTGTATACAGTGGAGTGTCCTGAATGAGCATGTCACAGGAATTGTATATGAATCCAAAGGGGTTTAATCCCCTCAATATTTAGATTGAGTAGTAAAAATAATGTTATGATTACTTGGAAGACACCTAAATAGCTAACATTCAAATCATGTCAATGTAGTGCAGTCCCTGTCAGATGTTAGAAGTCTATTGCTGTTCATCCTTTGACAAATTCCTTATTAATCACAAATGTCAGTGCATTATTCTCTCTATGGAGAATAAAGGGAGTTAGTGAACAAAATCCAGAGGAGGATGGTATATGTTTAGCTGGTAGTAGATTATGATAATTTCTTAAGTAATTTGGTCAGGGCTGCTATTAATTTATTCTATGGTGCAATTGCCATTGGCAAGTGGAGTATGAGGAATCATTAATTATGCAGAAAACTGGAGAGTGGCTGGCATCAAACAACCACAGAGCAATTGACAACCTAAGTAAGCTCAAAGAAAAACTTTGCTGAACATGGGGATAGTCCGATAATACCGTATGTACACATATTCACCTACTGAAAATGGGACAAGATATAGGCAAAAATATAGATCAGTTTCTGTGCATATATTTTAAATCACAGGTGCATTTCCTTGGAGTACGAGATGATAGATATTATCTTCACCTTTGCTGTGGATTAGCATCATCTAACATAGGAGGCTGGTGAATTGATCATAAGCTTTTGTCTGCTTTTGAAGAATTCCAAATGATTTTGCTTTCATGCTTTTCTCGTGGAACTGAAAATGTTTAATTTTCAAGTATAAATCCTATCTGCATGTATCAATAAACTTAAGATCAAATTTTATACTCAAAATATTCTCATTATATCCACTTCCTAAAATATTAAATTTAAATATCATGCAATATACAAACATGATACACTTAGTGCCCATTACCTCCTGTACTTAATAAAGTGGTTACTGAGTGTATGTTCATAGTCTTCTGCAGCTGTAGCCTATCCACTTCAAGGTTCAATGTGTTGAGAGGTGCATTCAGAAATGCTCTTCTCCATGTCAATGTTGAGATGTGTAGTTATTTGAGTTACTGTTGCCTTCCTGTTGGCTTGGACCATTCTCCTCTGACCTTTCTCAGTGACAAGGTATTTTCAACAAGAAAACTGATGCTCACTAGATTTTTTGTTTATTTGTTTTTGGCACCATTCTCTGTAAACTCAAGACTGTTGTGTGTGAAAATGATGAGACACTTTATTCGGGGTGGTCTCAGCAGCCCGTTTCCCTCACAAATGTTGCCTGATCTGCTGAGCTCCTCCAGTGCTTTGTTTTTGTTTTGCTCAAGATTCCAACGGCTGAAGCCTCATGTGTTCCACAGGTTCATGTTGGCTTCAATTTATTGCCTTTAATTTCACTGGGCACACGAATTGTGTTCTTCTTGGCAGATTCCAGTATTTGTTTTTTTAATACAGATATGTAATTCCCAGGATGATGTTTCTAGCTTCTTTAAAAAGTTGTTTCTTTCTAATTGTTTGAAGCTACTCTACCTATACATTGCAAATGTTTTTACCAGTGTAGCAGTTACTCCTCATTTCTTTTAGTAGTCTTAAATGCATTTTTATCTCTGTAGTTTGATAACACAGCTTCCCAACTGCACTGAACATTGGGTGACAAACCAAGTGCCAGTTCTTCGTCTGAAAGATGTAGCGGGTAATTTTCATCCATCCCACTGAGGCAAACATCTTTGTTGCATCTTCATCATATGTATGGACATCGCATTCTCTCCAGAGCACCCTGTGATAAAGAATGCCTCAGGGAAGAAAACATATGAGACAAGTATTACTGCTGAATGCAAGAAAAGTCTTGGAGCAGGCTGTAGGGAAATTCTTAAAGTTAATTGTTCTCAATTTTTAAAGTGAATTTTCAAGTTTTCTTTGAAGATTTCATTTTTTATTGAATTCTAAGACCTTGACAGTTGATTCAGTTTTTCTTTGAAGAAAAGTATATTCAAAATTTCTTAGTGCTTTATAGAATTTCAGTTTGTAGACTCGGTCTTGAGGTCAATTGATGGTCCTACTGCTACTTACCTGGCTATGAACAGGAAAAAGGATCAGGGAAATAAATCATCATGGAGACACCAGGTTGCTAAAGCTGCAAAAGTGGTCGCTGGTCCCTGCCATTATCTGTGCTTCACATATGTTTCGTACCTCTGGACACAGGATGGACATCCTTCATGAAACACTAACCAAGATATTTTAATTGCTAGTTTGCTATTGCCAGCTTATAGCAGAAAACCTTTAGATCTGAGCCCACTACCAACAGAATTTTAAATTTCTGCTGGTCCAGGAACACCATTTCATTACACATTTTTGTACTATTTATCCACATACTATATTAGTTATCGTAATCTATGTCTTAGTACAATACTGCTACTGCAAAATAACAAATTTCACATTGTGAAAGTCAATGGGCTCTTAATCTGAATATTGTAGGTTTTTTATTTATAGAACATAGAATGGTACAACACAGCATGGGCACTTCGGCCCATGATATTGTGCTGACCTATATAAACCCACTCCATGATCAGTCTAACCCTTCCCTCCTACACAATCCTTTACCCTACACTTCTCTTCCAACCACGTGCCTATCTAAGTACTTTAAAAGTCCCTATTGTATTCACCTCAATCACCATCTCTGGTTGTGGGCTACAGGCACCCACCACTCCCTGTGTAGTTTTAAAAAAACCCAGATTCTGACATCACCCCGATCCTTTGCTCCATTCACCGCAAATGGATGCTGGCACTTGCTGTCCTCTGGTATTGGCAATGGATGCCCTCTGGGATTGGCAATGGATGTCCTCTGGGATTGCCAATGGATGTCCTCTGGGATGGCCAATTGCTAACAAGAGAGAATCTGCGGATGCTGGAAATTCGAGCAACACACACAAAATGCTGGAGGAACTCAGTAGGCCAGGCAGCACCTATGGAAAAGAGTGCAGTCACTGTTTCTGGCCGAGACCCTTCAGCATGCCTGGAGGGAAAAAAAAGCAGAGGAGTAGATTTAAAAGGTGGGGGGAGGGGAAGAGAGAGACACAAGATGAAAGGTGAAACCTGAAGGGGGAGAGGTGAAGTAAAGAGCTAGGAAGTAAATTGGTGAAGGAGACAGAAGGCCGTGGAAGACAGAAAATGGAGGAGGAGCACCAGAGGGAGGCGATGGGCAGGCAAGGAGTTAAGGTGAGAGAGGGAAAAGAGGATGGGAAATGGATGGTGAAAGAGAGCGGGGTGAGGGGCATCATCAGCAGTTTGAGAAATCAATGACCCCCATCCCTGCCGCTCTCCTTCACCATATCCCAATCCCTTTTCCATCTCTCATTTTATCTCCTTGCTCACCCATCACCTCCCTCTGGTGTTCTTCCCCTCTTTTCTTTCTTCATTCTTCATTGGCAATTGCTGCCCGGGAACAAAGGTGCTGGCTAAACATGCTATATATATATATATATACACACACACACATACACACACATATACATATATATCATATATATATATATCTCTCTTATATCAAGCTGCCTCTCATCCTGCTTCACTCCAAAGAGAAAATCCCTTGCTTGCCTTGCTTGTTCAACCTACCCTCATGTTTTCTATTCCAGGTGCCATCCTCCTCTGCAGTTTCTTTGAAGCTTCCACATCCTTCCCTTAATAGTGGTGACCAGAACTGAAATGAACAGAATACTCCAAGTGTACTCTAACCAGAGGTTTATAGACATGCAACATTAAGTCAGGACTCTTGAACTCAATGCCTCAATGAAGGTGAGCACACCATGAAATTATGTGGCAACTTAGAGAGATCAATGGATTTGGATCCCAAGGTTCTTCCACTCGTCCACACTGCTAAGAATCCTGCCATTAACCTTCTACTCTGCCTTCAAGATTGACCTTCCAAATGTATCACTGACACAGAAGGGAACTACCAGTTGAGTTCCAGCTGACACTTCAAGTTTTGAAAGTTAATGGATTAATCTGATCGTCAAATGATCAATGTGAACATCTTCAGCAATTTTCAAACCGAGAACTTGAGTGCATTCATTTGTTTCATCAAACTTTCTGTAAAATCACATTATATTTCCATCAAAATGTCCAATAGGTCATCAGTCCAGGTATTGAATATATGAGATGGGAAAATATGTTTGAGTTATATATGATGATGGGGAGGATGCACCTGGGATATTGTGTAGATTTTTGGTCACCCTGTTTTAGGGAAAATATTATTAAACTAGAAAGTGAAGAAAAGATTTACCAGGATCTGCTGTGAGCCTGGGGGCCTGAGTTACAAGGAGAGGTTGCATAGACTTCATTGCCCGGAACAGTGAGGAGCACAGACAGTGAAAGGACGTCATCCTTTTTCACATGGACAGGTGCTAATAAAAGGCAATCATTTTAAGATCAGAGGTGGGAGATTTAAAAGGGAAATCAACGATAGCTTCTTTACATAAAGGGAGGTGCGTATTTAGCTATCAGAAATGATGGTTGAAGCAGGCATATTAGCAAAATTTAAACATCATCTAGATAAGTACATGGACTGTTTAAAAAGAAAAAAAAGAACGTTGATCTATAAGCTATCACACATGGTTCAAAAATATTTGCAATACAAATCATTCACTGATATGTTTTAATTTTGAGATCTTAAAAATCAAAGGATAATTGAGTGAGGTTATGAAGCCAATGTTTTGATACAATAAAATATGAATATATAAATGTGAAATGAAATAGTAATGTTTATTTCTCTGCAGACACTTGCACATTGGCACATTCCAAAAATATAGCATCAATTCTCTTTGCTGCTTCGGTAAGTGACTATGTTTTATTTATGGAGAAACATGGATTAGAAAAGATTTTAAAGCTCAAAATTAGTGTTCCCAGTATTATCTTTCACAAAAGAAAAAAATACATCATAGAATGTGAGGTACCTTTACTCTTAAAGTAGTTATTGATGCAATGTAAAAGACATGACAGTCAATCTGCCAACACCATGATCCCATAAAGATACAGATACATAATGTCTATTTTTAGTAATATAAGGTGAGAGCTAAATATCACTGGGATACTAAGGATAATTCCTATGCTGAAAAGTGTGGCTTGTAACCTAATAGCCAATAAGAGCATCTTATCCAATGAACAGAACCCCCTAAGAGCAGTGTTTTTTATATATCATATCTCCTTTGACTTGAAGTCACAATGTTCTGTCACAGAGCAAAAGTACTACCAGTAGGACTGCAACTACTACATCTGTGTTGTCAAGCTAATGAATTAATCTGGAAAAGTAAGTGAAAATTTTCCACAGAGATCTAGGCAGTGATGTATGCAATTGATATAAAGTTCATGAACACCAAGAGTCAGGAATTATATTTACATTGGCTCAGCTCATGGCCATAAATTGCACAAATTCTGTGTAAAGCAGGAATAAGCCCATTTAATGCATCAAAAAAAGGGTGATAACCTTGGGAAAATTACAATGTTCACTAATCTCAGCAGCACATTCAGAGGAAGGGCCAGAAAAGAATGAAACGTTTGTTTGGTCATCCATCTGATGGCCTTTTAGCCAAACAGCATGCCTCATCAATCATTTCCACATCCTTTTTCTTGTTCACAGACTCAAGCCCTTCACAAGAAAATATAAGGCATTATACAAAGACTCTTGGCTGTGAGTCATGGCTGTGCACCTGGAGAGAAGGAAGACAAACAATGAGTGCCAGTTCTAGGAATGATTTGCAGCATAGGCATTGCTAAAGCTATATGCCTATGCCACAAGAAGTTACAGGAGCCCATCGGATAACAAGGTAACAAAGGATGTACAAATTTTCTTCCTTTTCTTTCTTTAGCACGACAACAGTCTTTTTAAAAATACTCTTTATTGCTAACTAACTGTTTATAAGGCATGATGCAAGGGGATTGGGAAAATCATGTTGGTGTCTGATCACAAGAGAGGGAATTTGTTGAATGCATACGAGATGGCTTTTTAGAGCAGCTTGTGCTTCAGCCTACTCAGGGAAAGGCTATTTTAGGTTGGGTGCTGGGTAATAACCCAGATTTTATTAGGGAGCTTAATTTAAAGGAAACCTTAAGAGGCAGTGATCATAATACAATTGAATTCATACTGCAGTTTGAGAGGGAGAAGCATGAGTCGCATGTATCAGTATCGCTATGGAATAAAGAGAAACACAGAGCCATAAGAGAGGAGCTTGCCCAGGTGGATCGGAGGAGACTGGAGAAGATGACAGCAGAGCAGAGATGGCTGAAGTTTCAGGGAATAGTTCTCAAGACGCAGGATAGATATGTCCCACAGAAGAATTGTCAAATGGGAGGGGTAGGCAACTGTGGCTGACAAGGGAAGTTAAGGAGTGCATAAAAGCCAAGGAAAGGGCAGATAAGGTAGCAAAAGCGTGTGGGAAGTTGATAATTGGGAAGCTTTTACAATCCAACAAAAGACACCTAAAAAAGCTATAAGAAAGGAAAAGATTAAATATGAGGGCAGACTAGCCAATAATATAAAGTAGGATACCATTATAGTTGCTGCCTGGCCTGCTGAGATCCCTCAGCATTAAGTATGTGTTGCTTGGATTTCCAGCATCTGCAGATTTTTTCTTGTTTGTGGCAAGATACCAGATGTTTTTTTCAGTTACATAAAGAGCACAAGAAAGATGAGAGTTGATATTGGACCATTGGAAAACAGTGCTGGTGAGGTAGTAATGGGGGACAAAGAAATAGCAGATGAACTTAATTGGTACTTTGTATCTGTCTTCATTGTGGAAGACACGAGCAGTGTGCCAGAGGTCTGTGAGTATCACGGAGCAGGAGTGAGTGCCATTGCTCTTACAAAGGGAAAAGTGCTAGGCAACCTCAAAGTTCTTAAGGAGGATAAGTCACCTGGACCAAATGGACGACAATCCAGAGCCATGAGAGAGGTTGCTGAAAAGATAAGGGATGCATTGGTTATGATCCTTCATGATTCACTTGATTTTAGCATGTTTCCAGAGGAGAAGAAGATTGAAAATATCACTCCACTATTTAAGGAAGGAAGGAAGGTAAAAAAAAAAAGGAAATTATAGGCCAGTTAGCTTAACCTCAATGGTTGGGAAAGCATTGGTTTCTATCAAAAAGGATGATATTTTGGGGTACTTGGAGATTAATGATAAAATAAGTCAAAGTCAGCATGGTTTCTGTAAAGGAAAATACTGCCTGATAAAACTGTTCAAGTTCTTCGAGGTAGTAACAAGCAGGGTAAACAAAGGAGAGTCACTGGATGTCAATTACTTGGATTTTCAGAAGATGTTTGATAAGGTACCATATATGAGGCTGCTTAACAAGATAAAATCCAATAGAGTTACAGGAAAGATGCTGATATGGATAGAGGAATGGCTGACAGGCAGGGGGCAGTGAGTGGGAATAAAGGGGGTCTTTTCTGGTTGGCTGCCAGTGATTAGTGGTATTCCTCAGGGATCAGTATTGGGACCACTACTTTTCACATTGTTTGTCAGTGACTTAGATAATGGAATTGCTGGCTTTGTGGCAAGCTTTGCGGATGATACAAAGATAAGTAGAGGGGTAGGTAGTGCTGACGAAGCAATGGGATTGCAGAAGAACTTAGACAAATTGGACCAATAGCAAAACAGTGGCAGATGGAATACAATGTTGGGAAATGTACGATAATACATTCCGGTAAAAGGAATAGTGCAGACTATTATCTAAATGGGGAGAAGAATAAAACATCAGAGGTGCAGAGAGACGTATAATCCTCATGCAAGGCTCCCAGAAGGTTAATTTACAGGTTGAGTCTGTGGTAAAGAAAGCAAATGCAAAATTGGCATTAATTTCAAGGATGTTAGAATATAAAAGCAAGGAGATAATACTGAGGCTTTATAAGACACTAGTCAGGATGCACTTGGAGTGTGGTCGGCAGCTTTGGTCTACATAACTCAGACAGGATGAGTTGTCATGGGAGAGAGTCCAGAGGAGGTTCACGAGGATGATTCAGGAATGAAGGGGTTAACTGATGAAGCGTGTTTGCCAGCTTAGGGCCTGTACTCACTGGAATTTAGAAGAATGTGGAGGGATCTCATTGAAACTGAGATCAATGAAACTATTATTATGGGGAACAAGGAAATGGCAGACGAGTTGAACAGGTACTTTGGATCGGTCTTCACTAAGGAAGACACAAACAATCTCCCAGATGTAATAGTGGCCAAAGGACCAAGGGTAATGGATAAATTGAAGGAAATTTATATTAGGCAGGAAATGGTGCTGGATAGGCTGTTGGGTCTGAAGGCTGGTAAGTCCCCGGGACCTGATGGTCTGCATCCCAGGGTACTTAAAGACAAGACTTTAGAAATCATGGACGCATTGGTAATCATTTTCCAATGTTCTATAGATTCAGGATCAGTTCCTGTGGATTGGCGGGTGGCTAATGTTGTCCCTCTCTTCAAGAAGGGAGGAAGAGAGAAAACAGGGAATTATAGACCGGTTAGCCTGACATCGGTGGTGGGAAAGATGCTGAAGTCAATTATAAAAGATGAAATTACGACACATCTGGATAGCAGTAACAGGATTGGTCCGAGTCAGCATGGATTTACGAAGGTGAAATCGTGCTCGACTAATCTTCTGGAATTTTTTGAGGACGTAACTATGAAAATGGACAAGGGAGAGCCAGTGGATGTAGTGTACCTGGACTTTCAGAAAGCCTTTGATAAAGTCCCACATAGGAGATTAGTGGGCAAAATTAGGGCACATGGTATTGGGGGCAGAGTACTGACATGGATTGAAAATTGGCTGGCTGACAGAAAACAAAGAGTAGCAATTAACGGGTCCCTTTCGGAACGGCAGGCGGTGACCAGCGGGGTACCGCAGGGTTCAGTGCTGGGACCGCAGCTGTTTACAATATATTTTAATGATTTAGATGAGGGAATTAAAAGTAACATTAGCAAATTTGCCAATGACACAAAGCTGGGTGGTAGTATGAAATATGAAAAGGATGTTATGAGATTGCAGGGTGACTTGGACAGGCTGGGTAAGTGGGCAGATGCAGTTTAATGTGATAAATGTGAGGTTATCCACTTTGGTGGTAAGAACAGGAAGGCAGATTATTATCTAAATGGAGTCAAGTTAGGAAAAGGGAAAGCACAACGAGATCTAGGTGTTCTTGTACATCAGTCACTGAAAGCAAGCATGCAAGTACAGCAGGCAGTGAAAAAAGCTAATGGCATTATGGCCGTCATAACAAGGGGAATTGAGTACAAGAGCAAAGAGTCCTTCTGCAGCTGTACAGGGCCCTGGTGAGACCACAACTGGAGTACTGTGTGCAGTTTTGGTCTCCAAATTTGAGGAAGGACATTCTTGCTATTGAGGAAGTGCAGCGTAGGTTCACAAGGTTAATTCCCAGGATGACGGGACTGTCATATGTCAAAAAATTGGAGTGACTGTGCTTGTATACTCTGGAACTTAGAAGGCTGAGAGGGGATCTTATTGAAACATACAAGATTATTAAGGGATTTGGACATGCTGGAGGCAGGAAGCATGTTCCCGCTGATGAGTGAGTCCAGAACCAGAGGCCACAGTTTAAGAATAAGGGGTAGGCCATTTAGAATGGAGTTGAGGAAAACCTTTTTCCACCCAGAGAGTGGTGGATATATCGAATGCTATGCCCCAGAAGGCTGTGGAGGCCAAGTCTCTGGATGCTTTCAAGAAAGATGGCTAGAGCTCTTAAAGATAGCAGAATCAAAGGTTATGGGGATAAGGCAGGAACTGGATACTGACTGGATGATCAGCCATGATCACAGTGAATGGTGGTGCTGGCTCAAAGGGCTGAATGGCCTACTCCTGCACCTATTGTGTATTGAAACCTACCAATTGAAAGGACTAGATACGGTGGATGAGGAGAGGATATTTCCTATGTTGGGAGTATCCAGAACCAGTGGGCACAGCTCCAAAATTGAGGAGTGACTTTTTAAGAACAGAGGTAAGGAGGAATTTGTTTATCGAGAGACTAGTAAGTCTGTGGAATGCTCTGTGACTGTCACAGTCCCGACTGTTAATTCCCTATTTGCTCCTAATTCTCCTTGATGCCAGCACACCTGGTTTCCATCAAGACCTGGAGCATAAGAACCCCAGCATTACAACCACTAGTTGCCAGATTGTTGGTCTTGCCTGTGTGGCAATTAACATTTCCCAGCCACTTAGGACTGTGTTCTAAGTTTTGCTCCAGTACCGAGAATTACCTGTGAAACTCGGTCTCTCCATGTCAAGATCAGTTTTCTAAGTTCTACTCCAGTTCCAAGGTTTACCTGTGAAACCCAACCTCTCCGCTTCAAGGCAAGTCTTCTAAAGTTTTACTTCAGCACTGAGGTTTGCCTGCATAACTTGGTCTCTGTGCCAAGAGTTTTGTCTGCCGTTTCCTTTTCTAAGCTCTGTGTCAAGATAATTCTGCTTGCCTCCCGCATTCCTGCTCTCCCTCCAGTTGGCCGTTCACATCTGAATCCTAACTAAATCTCTGTGCCTGTGTCCTGCACTTGGGTTCGCCTCATTTGTTGCAAAAGTGACAGGCTGTGGTGAAGTCCAAAGTCTGTGGGTATATTTAAGGCAGGAGTTGATTGTTTACTGATCGGTCAGGGCATCAAAGGATATGGTGAGAAGGCAGGTGTATGGGGTTGAGTGGGATTTGGGATCAGCCATGATGTAATGGAGGAGCAGACTCAATGGGCTGAATGGCCTAATTCTGCTCCTACATCTCATGATCTTATGGTTTTATAAGACCCTAAGACACAGAAGCAGAATTAGGCTACTCAGTCCATCAAGTCAGCACCACCGTTCCATAATAGCAATTTATTATCTCATTCAACCACATTCTCCAGCCTTTTCCTCTGTTACCTTTTGCATCCTGAGCAATCAAGAACCTATCAACATTCATTTTTTATGTACTCAAAGACTTGACCCCCATAGTGTTGCAAGGATGTGGCTGGGGGCGAACCCAAGTGCAGGACACAGATGCTGAGGCAGAGTTGTTAGGCGTAGCACCACCACGAACAGGGAGCTGATATCCAGGAGACAATGCGAAGCTTAGAACTAACAGTTCTCAGGAATAGGAAACAAGGTTTACTCTCGCAAGAGTTGACCAACGAACTGGCAGCTTCTTGCTGTGGTCACAGGGTTTTTATCCTGCCATTTCTGATGGGAAGCAAGTGCGTGTAGCTGGTGGAACCTGGGGATGATTGGAATCTAAATGGGGTGATTGAGGCCCAATTCTCAAGGCAATTGGCAAGGTGGGGGATTGCCAGGAGGGACCATGACAGTATCCCCCCCCTCAATGGGAGCCTCCAGGCAATCCTCCCGGCCTATCTGGATGGTCCCGATGAAAATCCTGTATGAGGGAAGGGTCTAGGATGAAGGAGCAGGGGACCCAGCAACACTTTTCTGGACCGTACCCTTCCCAGTCCACCAGGTATTGGAGACCCCTGCCCCGATGGCGCACATCTATTAGTCATCGGACGGTGTATGCCAGATGGTTGTGATGATATGGGCAGGTGGGGGAGTCTCGGCTGGGGGACACAGAGGGCTGATGGAAACTGGCTTTAACTGAGACACATGAAAGGTTGGGTGGATGCACATGGAACTAGGCAGCTTTAGGCAGACCACTGTGGGATTGATTACTCTTTCAACCTTGAATGGTCCCAGAAAGCGAGGGGCGAGTTTTCTATGTTCGTTCTGGAGCGGGATGTCCTTGAAGGCCAGCCACACCATCTGCCCAGGTCAGTACTCCGGCACTGGAATGCAGGGTCAGGCGGCTGTCTTCTTATTTCGATTTGTTGATTTGAGTACGGCCGTGCATGTCTCCTCCCAAGTCTTAAGGCACCGATTAATATGGTCCTGAACCAACGGTACTGCAATCTCCTCTTCTTGCCTGGGGAGCAGTGGGGGCTGGTACCCAAGGGAGCACTCAAATGGAGACCTCCCAATGGCAGAGCTCACCAGAGAGTTGTGGGCGTACTCAACCCACGGGAGGTGGTCGCTCCAGGTCGATGGGTTGTTTGCCATTACGCAATGAAACATCGCCTCCAGGTCTTGGTTTGCCCGTTCTGTTTGCCCGTTGGTCTGTGGGTGGAAGCCAGATGACAGGCTGACCGATGTGCCCAAGGCTTGGCAGACCTTCCATAAACTGGGAGGCAAACTGGGGACCTCGATCAGAGATGACGTCCGTGGGGATTCCGTGGAGGCACAAGACGTGGCAGACGAGAAGATCAGCGGTTTCCTGAGGGGAAGGGGGTTTAGGGAGGGCCACAAGGTGCACTGCCTTAGAGAATTGATCTACCACGGTGAGGACCATGGTGTTTCCGCAGGAAGGGGGTAGACCGGTGACGAAGTCTAGGGCGATGTGTGACCAGGGATGACCAGGGACAGGTAGAAGATGAAGATGACCCACAGATGATCGATGAGAGACCTTTCCCCAGGCACATATGGAACAAGCCAAGACACAAGAACGGGTGTCCCCCTCCATGGACAGCCATCAAAGGTGCTTCCTCAGGAGAGCCAGGTCCGATTACTCCCAGGGTGGCAGGCGAACTGGGATGTGTGCCCCCATTGGAGAACCTGAAACCTGACGGAGATGGGCACATACAGACGATTGCCGGGTCCATTCCTCGGGTCTGGGTCGTCCCGCTGGGCTTCCTTTACTTTAGCCTCTATCTCCCAAATGAGGGTGGCAATCACGCAGGATGTTGGGAGGATAGTCTCAGGACTGGAGGTGTCATCCTTGGGGTCATGCTGGCGGATAGTGCGTCCGGCTTCCCGTTCTTGGATCCTGGATGGTACATGAGGGTAAACTTGAACCAACCAAAAAACAATGCCCAAGGGACCTGGTGGGAGTTCAATTGTTTGGCGGTCTGAATATATCCCAGGTTCTTATGATCAGTCCACACCGCAAACAGGTGTTCTGCCCTCTCCAACCAGTGCTTCCACTCTTCCAGTGCTAGTTTGACCACCAGCAGTTCCGGATTCCCCAGGTCGTAATTCCGCTCGGCAGGGGACAGTCGGCGACAGTTGAAGGCACAGGGGTGAAGCTTTTCATCCGAACTTGCCCGTTGGGATAGGACCACTTCTACCCTGGAGTCAGAGGTGTCCACCTCAACGATGAATTGACGGGATGGGTCTGGATGGACCAGGATAGGAGTGGTGGTGAAACGCCTCTTCAGATCGCTGAATGCCGAGTCTGCTTCGGAGTCCCAGCAAAACAGTGTGGTAGGCGAGGTAAGCCAGGTAAGGGGGCCCGCAACTTAACTGTAGTCTCTGATGAATCTACGGTAGAAGTTTGCAAACTCCAGGAATCGTTGAAGTTGTTTACGTGTCGTGGGTCGAGGCCATTCTTCCACTGCCCGGATCTTCTCGGGGTCTGCTTTTACCTGCCCGCTTTCCATGATTTAGCCTGGGAAGCTGACCAAAGGAATGTGGAACTCGCATTTCTTTGCCTTAGCATATAACTGGTTTACTCATAGTCTCTGGAGGACTTGACGGACATGGCGTACGTGTTCCTGGGGGCTGCTAGAAAATATCAGGATGTCGTCAAGGTAGACAAATACAAATCGATTGATAAAGTCCCTCAGTACGTCATTGATCAGGGTTTGAAAAATGGCGGGAGCATTAGTGAGGCCAAACGGCATGACCAAATATTCAACGTGACCCAGAGGTGCATTGAAGGCCATCTCCCATTCATCCCCCTCCCTTATCCTGACTAAATGGTAGGCGTTGAAGGTCCGACTTCGAAAAGATAGTGGCTCCATGCAGTGGCTCAAAAGCCGAACTATTGAGTGGTAGAGGGTGCTTGTTCTTAACTGTTATGTTATTGAAGCCTCAGTGGTCGATACAAGGGCAAAGCGTCCCGTCCTTCTTTTCCACAAAAAAGAAACCGGTGCCTACCGGGGAGGATGAAGGCCTGATAATGCCTGCCGCGAGGGACTCGCTAATGTATTTCTCCATTGCCTCTCTCTCTGGTCGGGATAGGTTAAAAAGGCAATTGGTGGGTAGCGGGGCCCTGGGGAGAAGGTTGATGGCACAATCATATGGGCGGTGCGGAGGCAGGGAAAAGGCCCATTGTTTACTGAACACCTGTCCCAAGTCATGGTACTCTGGGGACGTGGGACAAGTTGAGGGGTTCCAACACAGGCGGGTTCGCCGTAGCCTCTCTGGGGGATGGGGCTGACCACAGACAGTTGGCATGGCAAGAGGGACTCCATTTTGCTATCCTCCTGATAGGCCAGTTGATATGGGGATTGTGTTGGGTCAGCCATGGATACCCTAGAACCACCAGGGTATGAGGTGAATGAATGAGGCTGAATCTTACCTCCTCCCAATGGTTTCCGGATAGGATCAAGGTCAGGGGCGGCATACGGTGGGTCACCCGAGCCAGCAATTTTCCATCCAAGGCCCGGGCCTCCAGAGGGGTGGTTAGCGGCTCATGAGGTATTCCGGCCTGGACGGCTATCTCTTCGTCCAGCAGATTGCCCTCAGCACCAGAATCCACCAAAGCAGATAGGGACAGGGACAGTTGTTGGTAATTCACAGTTGCCAGGATCTGCATCTGAGTCTGGTTTGCTGAAGGGAAGGTCGTTTGATTCAACAGGACAGTAGGAGTGGGATTTCTGTAAGGAACGGGGGAAGAGAGGGGTTAGTGCTGATAAAAGGTGGCAAGGTGGAACATGGGCTGACCCAAGGAGCGGGGCGACTGGGCTTTTCTCTCAGACGTTCCTGAAGTCGATAATCTAATCGAATGGCTAGCAATACCAACGAGTCCAGACAGTCTGTGTCATCCCTCGCGGCCAACTCATCCTTTATCTTGTCCGAGAGGCCCTGTCGGAACACCTCCCATAGGGCCTCGTCATTCCACCCAGAGTCTGTGACTAAGGTCCAGAACTCAATGGCATGCTTGGCCACATTTCGTAAAGCTTGACGAAGAGTAAGCAACCGTTTCACAGCGTCCCTACCCCGAATGGACTGCTCGAATACTTTCCTTATTTCAGCAACAAAGGAGGAGGAGTAGGAGGAACAAATCTCTGGTCGGTTGTCCCATATCGCACTTGCCCAAGCCAAGGCATCCCCTCGTAGCAGCCCCAGCTGGTAAATGCCTTTAACTGTCATGTGATGGAAAAGTATAGTGATTATACTCACATTTATATGGATGGTGCGAAGGAACCTGAAACAGGAGTGACAGGGTTTGGGGTGGTAATACCAGCAAAAGAAATTGGAATCAGCAGAAGAACATCTAATTAGTTAGGGGTGTTTACAGTGGAGATGCTGGCAGTGTTGGTTGCATTGCAATGGGTGCAGAAAGCCAGACAAGCCAAAGCATTGATATGTTCAGATTCATCCTCAGTTCCAGCAAGTTTAAGGTCTCCTTCTCTTAGATTTTTTAGCATCACAGAGCATATCAGATCTTTCCCTGGGGAGGTTGGTCTCAATCTCTTTATTGCTCTTGTGGCGACCCACTTTTTGACACCCACGAACCGGCTCACGAAACAGCGCGCGCAGGCAGAGGGCGGGCAGTAAAAAGGGCGGGAACGGGAAGGCTAAAAAAGCAGGCCGCGAAGTTTGAATAAATCTCTTTCATCGCAACTCCAACTCACCGACTCCGTGTGGTTATTCTAGCGCTGTGTGTAGCACATCGCTACAATTGGTGACCCCGACAGCCCAAACGATATTTGGACCAGAGATGACCGACGCTGCATCGGTTCACGCAGTTTCGTTAAAACTGCCAAGCTTCTGGACGCTGCGACCCCATTTATGGTTCAAACAAGCAGAAGCGCAATTCCACATTCGGCAGATAACCTCGGAGTCCACTCGCTACTACTACGTGCTGAGCTCCCTCGACCAGGAGACTGCTGCACAAGTTGAGGAGTTTATACAGTCGCCCCGGAGGACGGCAAATACACAGCATTCAAAACCCTGCTCGTAAGGACTTTCGGACTCTCACGGCGCGAACGAGCACGCCGCTTAATGCACCTGGATGGTTTGGGAGACAGGCCGCCGTCAGCATTAATGAACGAGATGCTGGCCCTGGCTGAAGGACACAAACCCTGCCTCATGTTTGAGCAGGCGTTCCTAGAGCAACTGCCCGAGGACATATGCCTGCTGCTGTCCGACGCAGATTTCAGCAAACCCCGGGAGGTGGCGACCCGAGCAGATGTGCTGTGGAATGCCAGGAAAGAGAGAGGGGCATCCGTCGCACAGATCACCAAGCCGCGTGCCCAGCGACAGACCAGACTGGGCCCGGCAGCAGAGCCTACAAAACCCGGCGACGGGAGTGAGAAGACCAACGAACAATGGTGTTTCTACCACCAGCGGTGGGGCACGGAGGCCCGCCGCTGCAGACCACCCTGCAAATTCCCGGGAAACGCCAAGGCCCAGCCGCTGCCGATCGCTACGGCGGCTGGCCATCAGGACAGCCTCCTGTACGTCTGGGACAAGCAGTCGAGACGCCGCTTTTTGGTCGACACCGGAGCAGAGATCAGCGTCTTACCTCCAACGAGTTACGACACCCGCAACAGAGAACCGGGACCCACCCTGAGGGCCGCTAATGGCAGCACAATACGAACCTACGGCACCCGCACGGTGCGGCTACAGTTCAGCTCCAGCCGGTTCACGTGGGACTTCGCACTGGCTGCCGTGGCCCAACCACTGCTGGGGGCAAATTTTCTACGAGCCCACAGCCTGCTGGTCGACTTGCAAGGGAAGCGATTAGTCCACGCCAAGACTTTTCAAACGTTCTCCCTGGGTGAAGCACAGTTGCCAGCCCCACACCTGGACTCCATCACGCTGTCCGACGATGAATTCAGAAGGGTCCTGGCGGATTTCCCATCAGTACTGACACCGCAGTTCACGGCAGCCATGTCCAAACACGGAGTACAGCACCACATCCCGACCCAGGGACCACCCCTCCACGCCCGTGCTCGAAGGCTTCCCCCGGACAAGCTCCGACTAGCGAAGGAGGAGTTCAAAAAGATGGAGGAATTAGGGATCATACGACGGTCCGACAGCCCATGGGCCTCCCCCCTTCACATGGTGCCCAAGGCAACGGGGGGGGGGGGCTGGAGACCATGCGGTGACTACCGCAGACTGAACGAGGCTACAACGCCAGACCGCCACCCTGTGCCGCACATTCAAGACTTCGCAGCAAACCTACACAGCGCAAGGATCTTTTCCAAGGTAGATCTCGTCCGGGGATACCATCAAATCCCTGTACATCCGGACGACATCCCCAAAACAGCACTTATCACCCCGTTCGGACTTTTTGAATTCCTCTGAATGCCGTTTGGTCTAAAGAACGCCGCACAGACTTTCCAGCGGCTAATGGACGCGGTGGGACGCGACCTGCACTTTGCATTCATCTATTTGGACGACATCCTCATAGCCAGCAGTAGTCGGCAGGAGCATCTGTCCCACCTCCGCCAGCTCTACTCCCGCCTGAGTGAATTCGGCCTTACAATCAATCCAGCCAAATGCCAGTTCGGACTCGACACCATCGACTTCCTGGGCCACAGGATTACTAAAGATGGGGCAACCCCGCTGCCCGCCAAGGTAGACGCGGTCCGCCACATCCCCCGACCCAACACAATCAAAGGCTTGCAGGAATTCGTGGGTATGGTGAATTTCTACCACCGTTTCCTCCCCTCAGCAGCCCGAACCATGCGCCCCTTGTTCACTCTAATGTCGGGTAAGGGCAAGGACATTACCTGGAACGAAGAGGCCGCAACCGCTTTCGTTAAAACCAAAGAAGCCTTGGCAAACGCCGCGATGCTAGTGCACCCCAGAACGGACGTTCCTACTGCCCTCACGGTGGACGCATCCAACACAGCAGTCGGTGGAGTGCTGGAACAACTCATCGAGGGTCGCTGGCAACCCCTGGCGTTCTTCAGCAAACACCTACGACCACCCGAACTCAAATACAGTGCTTTCGACCGGGAGCTATTGGCACTATACCTGGCAATCCGGCATTTCAGGTACTTCTTAGAAGGTAGGCCCTTCACCGCGTTCACAGACCACAAACCGCTTACCTTTGCGTTCACTAAGGTGTCCGACCCCTGGTCGTCCTGCCAGCAGTGACATCTGTCCTACATCTCCGAGTACACGACGGACATCCGGCATGTCTCTGGAAAGAACAATGTCGTGGCAGACGCACTTTCCAGACCTACCATACAGGCCCTGTCCCAGGGGGTGGACTATGCAGCGCTGGCAGAGGCACAGCAGGCAAACACTGAGATCCCCAGTTACAGGACTGCAGTCTCTGGTTTGCAGCTCCAAGACCTCCCCGTAGGCCCAGGTGAGAGGACCCTACTATGTGACGTAGCTACTGGCCAACCCCGCCCCGTCGTCCCAGCAGCCTGGCGCCAGCGGGTGTTCGAATCCATTCACAACTTAGCGCACCCCTCCATCAGGACAACTGTCCGGCTGGTCTCCAACAGGTTTGTTTGGCATGGACTTCGTAAACAGGTCAGTGAATGGGCCAAAACGTGTATGCAGTGCCAAATGGCCAAGGTGCAGCGGCACACCAAGGCTCCACCGCAGCGGTTCGAACCCACCCGTCGGAGGTTCGACCACATCCATGTGGATATCGTGGGGCCCCTGCCAGTGTCACAAGGAGCGCGGTACCTCCTAACTATGATAGACCGGTTCACCAGATGGCCAGAGGCAGTCCCGCTCAGCGACACCACCTCCGAATCCTGCGCCCGAGCACTGATCGCAACCTGGGTAGCACGCTTTGGAGTACCGGCCCACATTACCTCCGACAGGGGCGCCCAGTTCACCTCCAGCCTGTGGTCGGCTATGGCCAGACTTTTAGGAACACAGCTACACCACACAACTGCCTACCACCCACAGTCGAACGGACTAGTGGAGCGCTTCCACCGTCACCTGAAATCGGCTCTCATGGCCCACCTGGAGGGGCCTAACTGGGTGGACGAACTTCCCTGGGTCCTGCTCGGAATCCGCACTGCGCCCAAAGAGGATCTACACACCTCGTCGGCCGAGTTGGTGTACGGCGCGCCCCTGGTCGTCCCAGGAGAGTTCATACCAGCCCCAAGGGGGCAAGAGGAAGAACCCACAGCAGTCCTGGACAGACTACGGGAGAGGCTCGGTAACCTGGCCCCCATACCCACTTCACAACACGGACAGAGCCCGACCTGCGTACCCAAAGACCTGCAGAACTGTAAGTTTCTTTTTGTACGACGGGGCAGACACCGGGCACCGCTACAGCGGCCCTACGAGGGGCCGTTTAAGGTGATCAGCAACAACGGGTCCACGTTCGTGCTGGACATTGGGGGGAGAGAGGAGGTTTTCACGGTGGACCGACTCAAACCGGCCCATGTGGACTTGGCGCAACCGGTCCAGGCTCAGGCACCGCGGCGCAGGGGCAGACCTCCCAAACAGAGGCTGATCCAGACTGTGGACATTGAGGGAGGTATCGCCGGTTCTGGGGGGGGGGGGTGGTTATGTGGCGACCCACTTTCTGAACCCACGAACCGGCTCACGAAACAGCGCGCGCAGGCAGAGGGCGGGCAGCAAAAAGGGCGGGAACAGGAAGGCTAAAAAAGCGGGCCGCGAAGTTTGAATAAACCTCTTTCATCGCAACTCCAATTCACCGACTCCGTGTGGTTATTCTAGCGCTGTGTGTAGCACATCACTACACTCTCACCATTTCTGCTAATGTAAATGGATCATCAATTGTATCATCTATTCCTTCTCTCCTGCTTAACACACTTGGGTGTTGGCTCATTATTCTTTCCGTTCTTCTTCTCCTCCCTTCTTCAGACAAATTTTCTGAACTGTGTATCAGTACAAATGACTTGGCCATGACCTCAGCCTTATCCCTACTGGAGACTACAGTTTCCTCCTCAGATATCATTACTGGATATTCCCATTCCCTTCTATCTTCTCCCATCCTCTTAATCATTCCCCATATCTCTCCCACAGGTGTTGTTCTTCCTACCTTGTCACAAAAATTCCTCCAACTTGCCCTTTTAGCTTGACGTATAGTTCTTCTCACCACTGCCTGTGCTTTCTTATATTGAACCAAATGCTGCATATTATGGGTTCTTTTAACTAGCCTGAATGCTCTATTTCTGTTTTTTACAGCCTGACAACATTCCTCTGTCCACCATGGTACCAGTTTTCTATTCATCCTATTTTTACTTCTTGGTATAGATCCTTCTGCTGCCATGATAATTGCTGAAGTCACCTGACTGTTTAATTCATCTACATTTCCAGAAATATCAATCTTTATCAACCCTTCTTCACTCAACTTCTGGAACTTACCCCAATCAGCTTTTTCAAACACCCACTTTGGGGTTCCACCACCTGGTATTACTTCAACTCTTTCACCCACTGAACACAAAACTGGGTAGTGATCACTACCTACTTTTGAAGCAGTCCAAACTCCCCAATTGCTAATGCCAGCCAAGGTATTAGACACTAACATAATATCTAACACTGACTCAGTTCCTGTTGCTATATCTATCCTTGTGCCTGGCAGCTTCTTGCTGTGGTCACAGGGTTTTTATCCTGCCGTTTCTGATGGGAAGCAGGTGCGTGTAGTTAGTGGAACTTGGGGATGATTGGAATCTAAATGAGGTGATTGAGGCCCAGTTCTTGAGGCAATTGGCAAGGTGGGGGATTGCCAGAAGGGACCATGACACCTAGCCAGTTGTGGCAACGAATTCCACAGTTTCACTACCTTCTAGCGAAAGAAATTCCTCCTTAGATCCTTTTTAAATGGACATCTGTCTAGTCTGAGGCTGTGCATTCTAATGCTAAACTCTCCCAGTATAAGGAGCATCCTCCATACATCCGCTTTGTGCAGACTTTTATTATTCCACAGGTTTCACGAGAAACCTATCATTTATCTCAACCCCTCATTCTTGTAAACTCCAACAATGAGAGGCCCAGAGCAATCAACTGATTGTTATATGTTAGCCTTTCCTGGAACCATTCTTGTGAACATCCTCTGAATCCTCTTCAAAACATATTTTCTTTGATAAGGGACCCAAAACTGCTCACAATACCACAAGTGTAGTCACTTTAACACCTTATAAAGCTTCAACAATCATATCCTTGTCCTCATGAAATGAATGCTAATATTGCTTTTGCCTTCCTCACCACCAACTGCAAGTTAACCTGCGATCCACTGATCACTTGCTTAATGGCATTGGTCCAGGGCATGAAAGAGGTTGAGAACCCCTGCTTTAGGAATCCTGCACAATGGTTCCCAAATCCCTTTGCACCTCTGATTTTGCATTTTCTCCCTGCTTAAAAAATATTCTATGCCTTTATTCCTTCTACCAAATTGCATGACCATCCACATCCCTATACAACATTCCATCTGCCACTTCTTTGCCCATTCTCCTCATCTGTTTGAGTCATATTGCAGACTCCCTGCTTTCTCAATACTATTTCCCATCCCCCTATCTTCATATAATCTGCAAACTTGGCCACAAAGCCATCAATTCTGTCATGCAATTCATTTATATATAATATGAAACAAAGTGACCCCAATACTGACCCCTGTGGAACACCACTAGTCACTAGCAGCCAGCCAAAAAGTTTCCCTTTATTCCCACTCTCTGCCTTCTGCCAGTCAGCAAATCTTCTATCCATGCTGAATCTTTCCTATAATATAATGGGGTCTTACCTTGTTAAGCAGTCTCGTGTGTAGCACCTTGTCAAGGCATTCTAAAAATCCGGCACACAACATCCACTAACTCTCCTTTGTCTATCTTCTCTGTTATTTCTTCAAAGAATTTCAGAAGATTTGTCAGGCAAATTTTCCCCTCAAAAAAAAACACTGCCTTATTATGTACCCTGAAATCTCACCCTTAATAATGCACTCCAACATCTTTCCAACCTCTGAAGTCAGGCTAACTACCTTATAATTTCCTTTCTTCTGCCTCCTGCTTTCTTAAAGAATGGAGTGATATTTGGAATTTTCCATTCTTCTGAAACCATTCCAGAAATTCTTGGAAGATCATTACTAACGCCTCTATAATCTCTTCAGCTACATCTTCAGAACCCTGGGGTGTATTCCTTCTGATCCAGATGACTTATCTACCTTCAGTCCCTTCATTTTCCCAAGCATCTTCTCCTTAGTAATAGCAACAACACTCACTTCTGCCCTGTGATACTCTCAATTTTCTGGCATGCAGCTGGAGTCTTCCATAGTGAAACTGACGCAAAACACTTAAAAAGTTCCTCTGCCTATTACTACCTCTCCAGCATCATTTTCCAGTGGTCTGATAACCACTCTTGACTCTCTTTTACTCCTTATACATCTGAAAAAACTTTTGGAATCCTTTTTTATGTTATTGGCTAGCTTCCTTTCCTTATGGATTTTTTAGTTGCCTTATATAGAATTTTGCTTTCTTCCCTTCAATTTTTCCCATAATTACCGTGCATTCTAACTCCTCTTTCCTAATCACACAACACCTATTGAGAATTGCCTTTCCCCTAGTGGGCTCCACCACAACCAGCTCTGAAATCCATCTCATAGGCATTGTACAAATTTCTTCTTTAGGGATCCAGCACCAATATGAATTTCCCAATCGAGCTGCATATTGAAATCCCCCATTACTATCATAACGTTGCCCTTTTTACATGCCTTTCTATCTCCCATTGCAACTTATATCCCCCCTTCTGGCTCCTATTTAGAAGCTTGTACGTATCTTGCTTCCATCAGAGTCCTTTTACCTTTGCAGTTTCTTCTTTTTAAATCTTTTTATTGAATAAGTATACCAAAAGGTAAGCCATATAAACATTAATACAATGTTAAAATATAATAAAATTACAGAAGGTATCAATACCGAAAAAAAATACTACAAACAATGTAATTTAAACATAAGAAACCAAGATAACATAATAGTATACTAAATTTTATATATATATCGATAGAAAAAAAGAAACCCCCCCCCCCCAAAAAAAACCCACCGTGCAACTAACTAAAAGCAAAGCAAAGCAATGGGCTAACTTGAAACCAAACAGAGTTAAACTTAAAATCACGTCCTCAATCCCGACCTTTGCAGTTTCTTAACTCTACCCACAATGATTTGTTCTACATCTTCTGAACCTATGTCACCTCCTTCAAACGATTTGATTCCAATTTTTACCAACAAAGCCTCCCCGACCCCTTTGCCTACCTACATGCCCTTTTAATACAATGTGTGTCCTTAGATGTTAAGCTCCCAACTACGATCTTCTTTCAGGCACAACTCAGTGATGCCCACAACGTCGTATCTGCCAGTCTCTAATTGCACTGTAACATCATCTACCTTATTCCATATACTGAGTGGATTCAAATAAAACACCTTCAGTCCTGTATTCATCACTCTTTTTGATTTTGCCCTCATGTTACACTTCAACTCATCCCACTGACTACAATTTGGTCTATCATCTCACTGACCTTCCTCACTGTTTCACTGCATCTTCTTGTTCACCATCTCAGCCCTATCACTCCGGTTCACATCCCCCTGCCAAATTAGTTTATACCCTCACCAGATCTAGCAAATGCGCCCACAATAGTATTAGCCCGCCCCCCCCCACCTCAGTTTCAGGTGTAACTTGTCCTTTTTGTACAGCTCATACCTTCCCCAGAAAAAAAGTTAATTATCCAGAAACCTGAAACCCTGCCCCTTGCACCCATTCTTTAGCCATGCATTCATCTACCAAATCATCCTATCCTTGCCCTCACTGGCACGGGGCACAGGCAGCAATCCAGAGAGCACTATCCTGGAGGTTCTGCTTTTCAGCTTTCTAGTTAACTCCCTATATTCTCTCCTCAGGACCTCCTCCCATTTCCGACCGATGTCGTTGGTACCAATACGTACCAAGACTTCTGGCTGTGCACCCTCCCCCTTTAGAATGCTGTGAACTTGATCCAAGAAGTCCCTGACCCTGGCACCTGGAAGGCAAAATACCATCCAGGTGTCTTTTTCATACCCACTTAATCTGCTGTCTGCTCCCCTAACTATGGAATCCCTATCACTATTGCACTCCTCTTCTCCCCCTTCCCTTCTTAGCCACAGAGCCAGACTCCATGCCAGAGACAATTTGGTCTTTAAAATCAGTTAATTCCATACACAAGATTTTTTTTTTGACATAGGAACAGAATTAGGCCATTGGCCCATTCAGTCTGCTCTGCCATTCAATCATCACTGTTTTTTTTGGGCTAATATTTTCCCCCTTCCCTTCTTAGCCACAGAGCCAGACTCCATGCCAGAGACAAGCTCGCAGCAGCTTCTCCTTTAAATGCATTCAACATCTATAATGCTTCTATTTGTCAAGGGCCAGGAGGCAAATACTCACTATTTTGTACTACAGTTACCCAATTCCCTTTAAAATCAGTTAATTCAATACACAAGATTTTTTTTTTTTACATAGGAACAGAATTAGGCCATTGGCCCATTCAGTCTGCTCTGCCATTCAATCATCACTGTTTTTTTTGGGCTAATATTTTCTTTGTTATTTGGATTTTTCATTAAAGTTGCCCCTATCTAAAGGATAGGATATAAATTGTAAACAATGATAGATTTCTCTGTATGTGTCTCTCTCAATTTCTGTGTGCACGTGTGTGTGTGTGTGTGTGTGTGTGTACGCCCCTCTCTCTCTCTCTCTCTCTCTCTCTCTGCCATGCTTTTACATTCTAAGGTTGGATAATTATACTTCCAATTTCTAAATATTGTCAAGAAAAATATTTTTTGCATATTCTTCAGAAATCTTTTTTTTCAAATACCTGTAGTTCTTTACCTGTAGTTTTTTACCCTCAACTATGGAAAAACTGAATAATATTTATACTTCACTTTCTAAAGTCTTAGGGAATATATATAATCACATGCAGGCATTTATATTTAGTTTCTCTTTTACATTAGATTGTCCAAGCAAATTTCCCATTTTTTTAGGCATTTTGACAAGACTAGATTTGCACAGTTGGAGTGGAATGTCTGAGCTGATAACAGCCAATTCTGGGCTAGTCAATTTACTGTCTGTTATTGAGCTTTATATCAGCAGCATGCCAGAAAAATGACCCTTTAATAGTCAGCCTCTATTGTTCAATATACTCTCCAAACTTACAATCCTCTGACGTATGTGTCAAATGCCTAACAAATTCAGGTGGCTATCTTTAACTACTGTCATATAGCTCTCATTGGCATACTCCCAAATATTTCTGCAATGTTGGTTAATTCCATTTTAAAATATGGAAAGTGATCTATTTTTAACCAATGATTTCTCAATTGCTAAGAACAGAAACAGTGTTTCTTGAAGGTGGGTTAGCTAAACCCGCTGCCTTTTTTTGGGAGAGAGGATGGTAGGTGTATGGTTGCTGAGATTCTATCCATATTCAATCAGATTATGATCTAAAATTCAACTTGCTTTAATCATTTCCAAGAATTGATCTCTAAAATTATTTGTAGCTGGACATAATACTGCCATGGTCATATGCCTTTTTGTTTACCTAACTTGTCATTTACATTAAAACCTCAGTCACCAGTTAAATGGAGATGATTAAAAATTAATTCATGCATCTATTGAGAGACAATACAATTCCCAGGTGAATGTTTAACATTGTTTTAGTAAATAAGTCGGTTTTCGTTCATCTCTGCCTTTACGTTCAGATTGTTTTATGTGTTTAATGTGTCCATTTCACCATACTCCAACTTTTTTGAAAAGTTAGGTGGCTCTTTGAGAAGGGTGTATGTGGATAATATAGTCTGGTGAGAGTAGAGAATTAGGGAGAAGGGTGTCTGGAAATTGTGGATAACTACAGCAGGGATGGTTAGGTACTGCAGATGGAGGCAAGCTTCCTTAAAGGAGGTGCACTGAACTCTCACTTTGATATAACTTTTCAAATCTGCCTAATATTTCTCACTTTGCTTCATGGAGGTCAAGGTTTTACCAACTCTTACTGTCCTCTGTGGTAGGCAGCTAATGAGGCTCTTCTGGCCTCAGCCAAAACCGTCTGAATCTGCATGAGAGAAAGGGGTTGAGGTGGGGAAGTGTGAACAGGGTGGAGTTCACTCTTGCTCTTTTTTACTTAAAAGATTAAAGATTAGCTTTATTTGTCATATTTACAACAGTATTATACAAAAGTCTTAGGCACATATATATATATAGGGTGCCTAAAACATTTCTACAGTGCTGTATTTGTCAGTGTGGAATGGAGGGTGAGTCTATAAATCTGGCAGGAGCAAAGGATGTTGGGAACGTGAAGGTGGAGCACCAGAGGATGGATATGAGGCAGGGGTGGCAGAGAAGTGCTGGGGCAAGGGTTGGTGTGGGTGCAGACACTCCTAGCCCTGAGACATCACACAAGGTCATTTGATTCCAAACAATCTGTTTATTGATCATTACAGAACGTCTCTGGTGTTTCCTGCTCCCTCCCCTCTCTCTTCTCCTTTTTCCAACCATTCTTCCCCTCTCCTCCCTCCTTTCCCACTCTCAGTCCACCATAGAGACCCATATCAGAATCAGGTTTATCATTACTTACATACATCATGATTTCTTTTTTTTTGTGGCAGCAGGACACAAAAAAAAAGACTTTTGCACAGTACTCTACATACATTGAAACATTAAAACATACAGTAAAATCATTGTTTGTATCAAATAAAATTAGTGAGGATTGTTCTGGGCAGCCTGCAAGCGTCAGTATGTTTCTGGCACCATATAGTATGCCTGCAACTCACTAACCCTAACCGCCTGTCTTTGGAATGTGGGGGGAAGCCAGAGCACCCGGAGGAAACCCACACAGTCAAGGGAAGAATGCATGAACTCTTTACTTCTCCCTTCTCCATTTCAACCACTTCTGATTGAGTTATAGTGAGTGTCTTATTAAGGGATAAAGTATTGCCCTGACTGCTGCATGCTTAACTGCTGGGAACTGCATGATATGAACTGAACAGACAGTGACTTACTGCTAAATAGTGTGGTGACAGTAAAAAAGAAACATTTGGCATTTCGTAATTTCTCAGACTTATTCAATAGAGTTTTTCCGGCAAGGGGACAAAATATAGTGCAGCAAAAGAACTACAAAATTTGTAGGTAAGTGTATCTTATAGTCAATGCCAGATTTATCTCAGTTTTTGGGAACATTGATCATTTGTCAAAGATTTTATCTTCCTTTTCTGGGGTGGCATTCCATGTACCATTTTATAGTACTGTACTATGATGTAAAAGTCCTTTCTCTGAGATGGGCTTTTGCATCAAGGATTCTACCGATGGCTCCTGGAAATTCCCTTTAATGATCACAGTAGATAACTCAACAATAATTAATTTCTGACTAAACTAAAAGATATTAAATCTTCAAGAGCAAATAACCATACATCAATAACTAGAGTTTATCAGTGAGATTAAATATGCAGTTATACTTGAATGTGCTAACCCTACTTTCTCCTGGGTTGTTTAAAAGGCAACTTGTAGGTAAGTATTTTATCCTATTGTCTTTATGTACTTTCATGCCAACAGGTCAATAGGGCCAGACCTTGTGCAATGCAGCTGTTCGAACTTTCTCGGTGACTTGCTGCTGTACTACCATGGGCATTGTTGGTTCACTATGTTGTTCACTCTATGTGCAGGCCATTAACTTTCAGAAAATATCTTCAGCTTTTCAATTAGTTTTAATTCATTTACTAATGGGACAAGTGGTTGAAAATAGCTGCTATCTCTTTGTAATAGGTTCATAATTAAAACTAAAATGTGTATTTAATGGCTGTCCGTTAGTCTTGATTACCCCAACAGATGTCATAGTTACACTGTTGCCTTGTATGAATTTACAGTATAGATGCTTCAGAAATGTGATGTATGTACACTTGGGAAAATCAGTGCCAAATGCTCAGGTGAAGTACTAAGTGAGCAGATGTAATCTCTTTTCTAGTCAGTCTAGAGCCAATGTTCTGCCTGTTTTGTAAATATTTATTAGTATGAAAAGAGTAAAGAACTAAATAAATCTTGCTGAACTCAAAGAAGATTTAATGTAAAACAGATCACATAAAACAATCTTTATGCACAAACTAACTCCTGTTTTAGAAATTGTGTTGGTAGTTTAGCTGTTAAAAATATAATAGTTTTCAACCAAACCCAGATGTAATCTATGTCCTCTGCTGGATGATTCTTTAGCACCCTGTTTCATCACACAGATCAAAGCAGCATGGGGCTTGAACACCTCAGCTGGCCAATAGTTGGTATCTAAGCCCATGGAAAATGAAATAGCTGCCCAGAATGGAATCAATATAGTAGTGCTCATACTATAATGGTCAGCTCAGCTTCAAGGGCCCTCAAGGATACAATCTTGAGTACTGCCCAATCAAGTCCACAGTATTTCTGTATTTGTAGATGGAGTGCAGGAGCACCAAGAGAGGCAATTAATTCATCAGTTCATGGAACTTGCAAGATTTGCACCAAATGTAAACAAAATTCTTTCCCTTCATACTTTTACAGATAATCACAAATTTATGTAAAAACACTGATAATATTTTTCCAATTACTTTATCTAAACACATTTTAATTTTCACTAGATGCATCATGACTATATTTAGGGCAGTTGGTATACTCCCACTCTAACTTCATCATGTTTATATTTTCAGTGTAGATAGATGTATTTTCAGTCTGCCTCTTGACCTCAAGTGCACTAGAGTAAGAAGTGTACAGAAAGGACATGTACATTTCAGATGTTTTAAATTGACAATAAATATACAATCAATGCACAAGGCAACCCAGCCATTGTCATTTATTATATATTTAACCCAAAATGAGTTATGGAAAAGCCGTATGCATAATTGAAGTATCCATTCATCTTAAAAGTTTGTACAGATCGACCATGTTCCTGAGAGAAGATTAATCAAATTGCATTTATTAATATGACTTAACATCACATTTTTTATATACAGACAGGCCATTTAGTCCAACAGATCTGTTTACTGCATGGATTTCCTTCCACCTTTTTCATTTAACTTGTGATTAAGTTATCTTTTATCTACTTGTATTTATGTAGCCTTCCATTAGTGCATCTTTAGCTCAATGACTTCTAATGGAATTGAGGTCCAGACCCTTCGATCTCTGGAGAGAAGCTTTCTCTGAATTCCCTATTGAACTTATTAATCCCCATCTTCTTTTTATGGTCCTTAGTTTAGGTCCTGTGCAAGTGGAAATATCTTCATGAGTCGGTCTTAACAAAAGATTCAAAGTACATTTATTATCAAAATAAATATACAGAATACAACTCTGAGTTTCATCCTCCCACAGGTAACCATGAAACAAAGAAACACATCAAACAGCCAACATGCTAAAAAAGAACAAATTTGCAAATGGCAAAAAGTGAGTGAACAACATAGAATATCAAACATCAAGCCAGGAGTCCAGGAGTATTCAGTTTAATTCAGTTCAGTTCAGTTCAGTGCTGCACCTCTAGTTGACAGCAGGCCGCAGAGCCAGCCTTCACTGAAGCACCGCAAACCATATTGATCACCCTGATCAAACTGCTCAAAAAGGCAAAACAAGTAACCAAAATCCAGAAGCACAAGCAACAAACTCTTTTGTTGCCTTTAGGACTATAGATAAACTTTGAATTCCCTTCAGTTTATACTTTGCTGCAAAGAATAAAAGTTTAAATTTGTAGGATGAACCTCTCACTTCTAGTCTCAGCCACAGCAAATGTTCTGTGCATCTTTCTTAAACTTTGATTTGGCACGAGCCCATGATCACGCCATTACCCACCAATCTCGCTGATTAAAGCGCCGAGGAAGATTGAAATCACTGAGGTGAGTGCAGAAGGCAAGGAGAGGAATCTGTGTGTGTCTCTCTCTCTTCTCTCACTCTTGCTCCCTGCTCCCAGCGGAAGATCCCTGCATTCAGATGGCGTCTCTCTCCTTCGATGCTGTTGGAGCATGCTGCCGGAGTTCTGGGTCTTGGGCAGGCTTTACTCGATGTGAATTAGACTCTGTGGGTTATGTTATGATGGTTCTTAGTTTCTGGCCACTTTTTTTTTGGTATTTTGGGTCATTTTGAATCAGAGCTGCCTGCAGATAAGCACTGAGCTGAAATGAATATGCCTGGACTCCTTCAATTTTGTGTTTTACATTCCGCATTTTTCACTCATTTTTTCCCATTTGCATGATTTGTTTTCTTTTGCACATGAGGGGTGGGGTTGATGTTTTTCTTTGAATGGGTTCCATAGTGTTCCTTTGTTTTGTGGCTGTCTGCGGGAAAGACAAATTTCAGGGTTGTGTACTGTGTACATACTTCAATAATAAATGTAGCTTGAATCTTTAAATCTTTGACTTTATATTATTTTTATTAAAACATGGACATCACAATTGTCCACAGAACTCTTAATAGTTTATCCAATGTTACATGCAAATTCCAAAATTAAAAACCCAGTGTTTTGTTTTCTTTTTTCATAGCTTTTCTAAGCTGCATCTTACCAGTGCTCACCATTGTGGAACACTTAATTAACTCTTTGTTACTGATCAGAATATTAGCTTTGACATCCTTTTATTTCTTTCCTTTTATCCTGTAGAGAGATTGCTCATCATTTTTCCCTGATTCTACATGTTGGGGTCTTTATAATTAATTAATCAATCTAATCAACAGCTTTCAAAATCACCATTCTTGGAATATTAATTAAGTTGTATGACATTAAATAAATTCACGTCTATTCCATTTATAAATTAAAATGAGACAGAGAGATCATTGTACAGGTTGGTAAATGTAAAACTTAAAACCAGAGTATAACAGTTTCATCAATAGATCCAATAGAGTTTTCAAGTGAAACATCCTTTCTGATAGGGTCATGATAATGCGACGATGTAGAGACTGATGGATGTGGCACACTTAGAGGAAGACATAATAAAAATGATACAAGTTGAGTACCCCTTATCCAAAATTCCAAAATCTGAAAACCTCCAAAATCCACATTTCTTTTGAGCGCTAGCATGATGACACAAATGGAAAATTCCACATGATGCTTGGAAGGTCTCTGCACACCACAGACAGCTCTGAGAAGTGACCTTCGATATGTAATGAACAGAAGTTAATAAAAAATAAAGATCTTGATCATCTATCGTCAGTGTCAGAGTGAACTATGCTGCTTAATGGTATACTGGTCATAAAAAATGCAAAGATATATCACAATGAACTGAAATTTGAAGGTGTTTGTGAATATTCGGTAGGCTAGTTGCAGAAATTTAAGAAAAGATACAACATTAAATTTTTAAAATGCCTGTTGATCATGAAAATCTAGCACTTGAACAAGTCTGCAAAGTTGATTGTTTTTGTACCTTACATAAAACGTAGAAACAAGTAAAATACAAGTACCTTTTAATCAAAACATGACCTTATAGGTGGAGACTGAAAGCCTGCCATTGGTGGCGTTGTTCAACAGCTGATTCGGGTATTCTCCTGATGCCACTGTGCTGCTTTTGTACCCTTCACACACTATATTTTCATTATATTAGTGGTATGTAATAATTTTTACTGCTGAGTACATATATGTGATGAACAAGAGTAAGACAGAGACTGCTTACTGGTAGCACTTAAATTCAGAGTCGGAAATGATGGCGATCCCAATCTATCTCATTATTTATTATAAGATCCAAAAAAATCCAAAATCTGAAACATTTCAGCTCCAAGCATTTCCGATGAGGGATATTCAACCTGTTTAATACATAAAGTAAGATAATTGGCAAGATGAGAACAACTTTTCCTGAAGGAAGCTCAATTGGAGTGTGGACACATTTCACTTCTAATGTGGTCTAAACAGGCTTGTTTTTGTGCTGTAATCTTCTTGGACTATGACAGTAATAAGAAGAATATCGTGAATATGTTTATGTGTGCACAGCAGGTATCTAATGCAGGATATTGTTAAAAATGCCAATTAGGTTTGAGTATAACTGAGATCATCCAACTGCTGATATTCATTATATTGCCGGGGCACCAAATTGCAATAGATTGCAAAAGGATCCCGTGGTAGTGAGGGATGCGGAAACACAATAAGAAAAGATTTCCTTATTTATTAACTGCACATTTGGTCTCAGAACATCTCAAAGTGCTTTGCAGCCAATGGAATACTTTTCAATGACTGAAAGACCACTGTGATAAAACTTGAAATGCACCAGCCAGTCTACATATCATTAATGGGAAACATTACTAATCAGTTGATCTGCTAATGACATGTTGATTGGTGATAAAATAAAAGCCAGGAAACACTCCTCTTCTTCAGAATATTGTCATGCAGTCATTCATGGACATCTGAGAAAATAGAAAAGAACTGTATTCATAATTTCATTCAAAAGATAGCATAACTGCCATCAGGTAGTTGTTCAATTCACTAAGGATTTTATCTGTCTCTGTCATGGTTCTTGGTCCCATAAATTTAGGACTAAACTGAGAGCATTAGAAACAATCAAGCTGCAGACAGGATTGGCAAAACAGGGATAATGTGAAAAATTTGGAAAAACATGGAATATATGTCCTTTTTAGCAGTTCAATAGGAGACCATGGAAATACATTGGCTCATCACATCCTTCCTTCATTAGCTCCCTTCCTTCAGGTCATGTTGTAACAGCTATCACCCACCCTTGGTTATCCAGTTCAGATTATTGACTAGAATTGAAAAATCTTCAGTGTGTCTGAATCAGTGCTTTAGCCTATTGAACCATTAGCAGAACACGAGACAGCATGTCTAAATGTTAATGAAGAAAACAGAATGAAAAGGAAAGCCAATACATGCTGACAGATTTTACATCAAACCTGTGTTCACGTCTATGTTCATTCTGGAAAAAATATAGCTTGCACGCTATCAATAGAAAGGTGGCATTACATTATAGAGTAAGGAATAACTAGTTTAGTCTCCATCTGACAAGTTGAAGAACGTTGTCCAGGCCACTTACAAATGGCAAGCAATCATCACTATTTAAAGGGCAGCTTTGTCCTAATATATTATTATGAATAAGCTGAAAGGTCATTTGCTGTTTTTAATCAGCATTGACCATACCCATTTGAACACATTGTAGAAAAATTTCAATTATGAGGAAATAATCCAAAATTCTGTGGAAATTATTTTTCTGGTTGCAAACATAGATTACTTTTTTGTTCAATTTTTTTCTTGTGTACAATTAAAGCAGAAAAAGCTGGAAACAGTAAGTGGATCAGGCGTCCTCTGTGGGGAATAAAAAGAGACCTGAGAGAGTTAACAATAATGGGAAATGCTGCTGTAGCTGATAAGACAATGATAATACAGGAAAGGAAAATTATCTCTTGGCTTGGACTCAGTACTTAAGTATGGGACTGTGCATGACTCTTACAGGAGAGATTGGTTTTATTTTCACAGATGCTACCTGAGTGCCAAGTGTTCCTAGCATCTCTGTTTTATTGCAGATTTTCAGTATCTATAATTATTTTTCATATCTCCTGTATAAATGATCTCCTTTTTTGAATGACATGCTGGGCTGAATATCTTTTTAATCCCCCATCGAAGATGTTGATGCAATGTCAGAACCCAACAATTGATTGTAAATATTTTCTGCCAGATTCCTACTCTTTTTAGAGCTTTGTTTAATCTTTCAGGTGGAACAATGATCAGATTCTATTTGATGCAGCCTTTATTTATGTGACGAGGAACGGTGATGTTTTCCAATCCTTGATACTGTGGAGATTGAATTTGCACTCTCTCAGTAAAACATTGGGAAAATGTAGCAAGATGATTAGAATATAAAAATAAGGATTAATGCTGAGGCTTTATAAGGCATTTATGCTGCATCATTGGGAGTATTGTGAGCAATTTTGGGCCCCTTATTTAAGAAAGGAAGTGTTGACTTTGGAGAGGATTCAAAGGAGGTTCACAAAAATGATTCTGGGAATGAAAGGTTCTGGGCTTGTACTCCCTGGAAGTTAGAAGAATGGGGGCGGGGGGCAGGTGAGTCTTATTGAAACCAATTGAATGTTGAAAAGCCTAGATAGAGTGGATGTGAAGAGGATGTTTCCTTTGGTGGGGGAGTCTAGGGCCAGAGGGCCACAACCTCTAGGACCAGGACCAACCTAGAATGGAGATGAGGAGGAATTCCTTTAGCCAGAGAGTGATTAATCTAAAGAATTCATTACCACAGGTGTCTGTGGAGGCCAAGTAATTTGGTGTGTTTAGGGCAGAGGTTGAGAGGTTCTTGATTATTCAGGGTATGAAAGAGGAGAAGGCAGGAGAATGGGGTTGAGAGGAAAATGGATCAGGCATGATAAAATGGTGGAGCAGACTCAATGGGCCGAATTGCCTAATTCTGCTCCTATGGCTTATGTTCTTATGGTGAATTCATCCAATGACAGGACTACTGTATATTGACAAGTACAGAAATGAGTGGGAGAATATTAACCTACATAATGCTTGACTACTACAGGGAAATCCAACATGCTACTTTAGGAGAGGAAAGGAAGGTATCACCAGTAAATCCTGAGTAGCATCATATACTGATGGGAATGCCCTATAAGCTATTTTGCAGCAAACCTCTTCAAAAAAATATCAATTGCATTGTCATAGTATTGCATGAAAAATGGCAAGTCTGGTAATTAGGTAGCCTATTTGCAGACATCCCACCTCTCCCGGAAGTTCCGGGAGTCTCCTGCATATTAATAGTGGCTCCCTGATGCCCGCAAATTATATACAATGTCCCGGAAATTGATCTTTTTAAGAGCAAGCGTGAGAGAACACGCAAGAAAGAGCGAGAGAGTGAGTGCAAGAGCAAGAAAGCAAGTGTGAGACAGCGAGCGCAAGTGAGAGAAAGCAAGAGCGAGCGAGAGTGCGATAGAGCGAGAGAAAGAGCAACCACGAGAGAGAGCGAGAGCACGAGCGAGAAAGCAAGCGCGAGAGAGAGCGACCACAAGAGAGAGAGAGAGCACGAGAGCAAGAAAGCAAGCGCAAGTGAGAGCGACCACGAGAGAGAGAGATCGCGAGAGCGAGAGCAAGAAAGCAAGCGTGAGAGAGCAAGCGCGAGCAAGCTACCATGAGAGAGAGCGCGAGAGCAAGAGCGAGAAATCAAGCACGCGCGAGAGAGAGAGCGAGAGCAAGAGCGAGAGAGTTCCAAAAAAAGTCAGAGTGGCAGAGTGTTCCAAAAAAAGAAAATATAAACCATACGTCACCCCAGACTACACTAAAGTGTACCCCTGCCTAATAGGGGTCAAAAATAATGACAGTGTTGCTCGCTGCACTGTTTGCAACAGTGACTTTTCTATTGCCCATGGTGGGTTAAGACTGTAAAAGACATGTTGAGGTGAGTTTAACAGGTGTCATTTGTTCATTAGCATAGCTAATGTTATTTAAACTAGCTGGCTAGCTGCTAAGGAGCTACTCTATTGCAGACATCCCACCTCTCCCGGAAGTCTCCGGCAAATTGATGATGCTACCTCCCTGAAATTAGTTTTTGCAGGGTGGGACGTCTGCCATTTGTTTAACCTGCCAAAGTTTCAATCCAACCTTAGTGTTAATCTGAAAATGAAGCTAGAACTTCTCTGCACAGGAACCGTCCCACCAGTTAGTATGGACATCAGAGGGCTTCCACAGGCGAGGGTAACTAACAGCGAGCTGAAGTCTAAAACCTGGCTGGCAACACTCTACAGTGTAGAATGGATCCCAGCTGGCAGTATTAAACTCATTATATTCTGGAAGTGTTAAACTAGGCTTTCAACAGCATAATCCATGGAAATTAATTTCAAAAGCAGAGTATAACTTGCAGCTTCTACTGTGAAGCAGATTTAGTACTTCCCATCAGAGATATTTTATTTTGGCATTTGTTCCTTATTTTTTCTTATTCTTTTACTTGTTTTATTTGTCTCAATCTCTACCCCCAAGAGTTTGTTTCTAAAAGAAAACATGTGTTTGTTTTCGTTTCATCTCTCCGGTAATTATTTCAGCTTTTACCTTACTCCAGTGTGCTTCTTAAAATTTACTTCTACTGTCTAGATAGTTACTTCTTCATGTCTTATTCCATTGGGGTTTTTTGAAATCTCTTACTATGTGCTTATTTCCCCATTGGTTTAAAATGTCTGTGTATTGAAAGTTGTTTGAAATGACAGCTACAGTTCTTTTTAAGGGCTCATTCCTTGATCGACTGTAATTTCATTTGGGGAACCACCAACCTGATGGTATGAACATTAGAATTTGTCCTTCTTCCCCTTTCTCTCTTTCTCCATTCTCCATACTGGCTCACTTCTTACCTATTCTCTTCTTCTCACCTGCCCATCACCTCCCTCTGGTGCCCCTCATCCTTCCCTTCTCTCATGGTCCATTCTCCTCTACTATCAGATACTTGCTTCTACAGCCCTTTACTATTTCCACCTATCACCTCCCAGCTTCTCACTTCATCCCCCATCCCTGGCTACGTCTATCACCTGCCAGCTTGTACTCCTTTCCCTCCCTCCTCCTTCTTATTCTTGCCTCTTCTCCCTTTCTTTCCAATCCTGATGAAGGCCTCAGCCCAAAGCTCTGACTGTTTATTCCTCCCCGTAGATGGTGACTGAGTTCCTCCAGCATACTATGTGTGTTACTCTTGACTGAAATTCTGTTCAGCTTCCTGGTGCTGCTTGCAACTTGATAATAGCAGCCTGTAGAAAACAAAGTCAAAGGAAAATTAATCAAACTAAAGCCTAAAAAAGAATTTTTTTTAAAGATTAAAAATCAATTAGCAAAGTACAATGGAAGATGGATAGAGGTAGAATGAGGAAGAGAAGTAGAAAATAAAATGAAAGAACAAGAAATAAGGGTGCTGCATGAAATTGAAAATCAGAGCTGTGCAAGGACTGAAATGCAAGAGAACAGCAAACTTCTGAAGGAAGAGAAGACTGAGCTAAAAGGTTAATGAGGCACACAAAAGGCAAAGAGCTTGTGGTGGAATTCAGGAAAAAAGATATTGCTAATCTCCTAGCAGATGGATTTGATAGTTTATATTGAGGAAGAATGTTTTGACCTGGTTTGGATGTTGGCATTCAGGTTGGAAAGTTCAGTATTTTTCCATTACCTGACCAATACTTTTACTTTTTCATTTCATGGGGTAAGAGATATTTTGCAAACATTTAATTAACAAACTAACCCAAGAAACCACAACTCCTTCATCAGGTAGCAAGCACTTGATTTGCAATATCATTCAAATTATTTTCTAGTAGCATGGAAGCAATAACAAAGATGAGTATTGATTTTTTTTCTCATAAACTTCTAGCTGTAAATATAATCTTATTGCTAAGGCTGGGGGAGGTAATTGGGATAAGCTCCTACTACCTATTAAATGTTCCCAAATGCGTACATCTCAAATTGCCTCTGACAACCAAGTGCAGCTCCTGGCCTTCATGGCTGAGCTACTAAGCCCAGTGGAACCATTTTTACTGACAGGAGAAGGGGCAAGAGCGGGTTACTGGAGCTGTAAAACCAGTCACTTCAGGCAGATGGGGCTCATTGGCTGTGGTTGGCAGCTTATCTCGGAAAAGGAAAACTCTGGTCTCAAACCTCCACTGCCTTGCAGCTATACCCACTCATGGAGAAGGCTTTGGGAGTAAACCCTGAGGGGAAAAATCCAGAGCCTGAGTCCCTAAGACAGTATCTTGCTCTTGCTTTCCTACTGCCCCGGCTTAAATTCTGGTTAATCTATCATGTAGGCAGTTGAGACACAATATCCATGGTCCACCCCAACCAATGGAGAGCTCAAGAAAATACAACACCCATTGGTTCTATTCAATTCAACCATGAGACTATGAACAATATAGATTATTTTTATTAAAACTTTGGATATCTTCGGATAATGTTTATGACAAATTGCCACAAATATGCATTGAAATTAAAGACTGTAAGAATTGTTTCCTCTAAGCTGTGTGGGCACGTAGCCGTGTAGTAACTGAATTGCTCCCACACACATAGCCTTTGTTGCCATGCAGAAATTTTATCATATAATGTGCATATAATTTTGAAATCACTGCTAATATAATTGTGAAATAACTTGTTATTAATTATGAGTAAATGAATATAATCCATAAAATTTCTAAACATACCACAACATTTACTTTGAAACATTTTAGATCTTCAACAAATTTACATTGTCAGTCTTTCAAGTTAAAACACTGTTACAAATTGTAACAGTATACACAGAATGGAAGTTGGTAGCTCATTGTTAATAAACTGCCGGCCCGCTCTTCAGCAAGTCAAAACATTTTTCTAGTCAAAACATTGTATTTTTGCCATTGTTCCCATCAGTTGTTTTAACTTCTTGACATTATTTACTTGTGTTGTCAGTTGGGTGTTGTGTTTGTTTGATGTGAAAAATTTCATATTCTGACTGCTTTTGCTAAGTAAGCCTTTCAAAAAAATCATATATTCTCTGTATACCCATGACTGTATCACCACCCACAGCTCCAATCTACTAATTAAATTTGCAGATAATACTACATTGATTGGCATTATCTCCACTAACAATGAGCCAGCCTACAGAGGAGTCATCACCCTGACACAATGGTGTCAAGAAAACAACCTCTCCCTCAATGTTGCAAAAACAAAGGAGCTGGTTGTGGACTACAGGAGGAAAGGAGACAGGCTAACCCCTATTGACACCAATGGATCTGGGGTTGAGAGGGTGAACAGTTTTAAGTTCTTCGGAATACACATCACCAAGGACCTCACATGGTCTGTATATACAGGCTGTGTGGTGAAAAAAGGACAACAGCATTGTTGAAGAAGGTCGGTATGAGTCCCCAGATACTAATTGAGAGCATGCTGTCTGGCTGTATCACTACCTGGTATGGTAACTGGACTTCCCTCAATTGCAGGAGTCTGCAGAGAGTGGTGTGGACAGCCCAGCACATCTGTGGATGTGAACTTGCTACTAATCATTTACAGTGACAGGTGCATAAAAACGAGCTGAAGGATCCTTGGGGACCCGAATCACTCCAACCACAAACTGTTCCAGCTTCTACCATCCAGGAAACGGTATCGCAGCATTAAAGCCAGGACCAACATGCTCCGGAACAGCTTCTTCCATCCAGCCATCAGGTTGATTAATTCAAGTAGATACAATTGTAAGTTATTGCAAGCTAATTGTATAACTAAACTATATTTACTATTCTGTTGTATATCTTACTCTACATATGATTTATTAGAAATTACAATAAATTGCACATTACACATTCAGACGGAGATGTAACATAAAGATTTTTACTCCTCATGTATGCAAAAGATGCAAGAAATAAAGTCAATTCAATTCTGGTAAAGAAAGAGGTGGCAACATATGCTTTTTGGGCAATTCTCGTTGGTGCATGGACATTGGAGTTATGTCATCTTCTTGTTCCCCTGACTTAGAACAGCTAGCGATTAAATGTAGATCATTCTACTTGCCTTGGGAGTTCTCATCCCTGATCCTGACCCCAGTGTACATTCCACCAATGGCTGATTATAAGCAAGCACTCGCGAAACTTGCACAATGCTGTCTGTAAACAAGAAACCGCCTATCCCAACGTATTTCAAATTATAGTTTGCGACTTTAACCACATCTGTTTGAAGAAAACCCTGCCAAATTATCACCAGCACATAACCTGTTGCACCAGAGATCCTAACACACCAGACCACTGCTACACTGCTATAGGGAATGACTGTTGTTCCTCCACGAGACCACATTTTGGAAAGTTGGATCATTTGGCTGTACTCCTACTGCCTTCATGTAGACAGAGCAAGGCTCCAGAGATCAAAACAACCCAAGAGGTGATTGTAGGAGTCTGAGGAACAGTTACAGGATTGCCTTGAGTCAGTGGACTGGGCCATGCTCAAGAACTCATCTGAGGACCTGAACGACTACAGCAGGATCATTACAGACTTTATTAAAACAGCTGTGGATGAGTGTGCCACCATGAAATCGTTCAGGGCTTGCCCCATTAAGAAGCCCTGGATGAACAATGAAATCCAAACCTGCTGAGAGCCATTTCAGACGCATTTAAGTTTGGAGATCAAGAATGGTACAAGAAGTGCAGTTATGATCTCCGGAAAGCCATCTCTTGGGCAAAGTGGAGATTCTGGACAAGACTGGAATCAATGAGGGATGCTCGATAGCTGTGGCAGTGTTTGAATGCCATAACCTCCTACAAAGTTAAACCTTGTGAGAAAGGGGACAGCAGAGCTTAGCTTTCAAATGAGCTCAATGCCTTCTATGCTCACTCTGACCACCAGAACAGGGACGAACTATCACACACCCCCATATGGATGACGTGCAGACTGCCTTCAAGAGAGTGAATCAAAGAAAAGCATCCAGTCCAGACAGAATACCTGGCCAAGTACTGAAGACCAACAGGCTGGTGTACTCGGATATCTTCAACCTCTCACTCCAGCAGTGTATGCTACCCACCTGCTTAAAGCAGGCTTCAATCATACCGGTGTCCAGGAATAGCATGGTAACCTGTCTAATTGACTGTCGCCCAGTGACGTTTACATCCAACAGCCACAATAATGAAGTGTTTTGAGAGGCTGATGTTGAAGCATATCAGCTCCTGTCTGATTGGTGAGTTGGATCTGCTCCAGTTCACCTACCGAAGCAACAGGTCTACAGCAGATGCCATCTCATTGGCTCTTAGCACAACTCTGGAACATCTGGACAGCAAAGATGCACACACAAGGATGCTCCTTATTGATTACAGTTTGGCATTTAACACCATTATCCCCTCAATCTATAAGCAAAGATTCTTTCATTATACTACTCCTTCAGTATCCTTACCTTGCTCAGAAAGATGCTGGAGGAATTTTGTCTGCATTCGTCGTTGAATGAATGTAAACAAGATTTAATGAATGTTTACACTTCTGATTCTGCTTTATTCTCAAATGATTCAGATTTACTCAGTTATTTATCATATGTATATGGAAACATCTGTAATATGTGTTAACAACCAACACAACCTCAGGATCTCAGATGGTTATGAGAGTATGGAACGAGATGCCAGCATAAGTGGTGCATATGAGCTCGATTTCAATGTTTAACTGAAGGTAAGATTTGTTTTATAGACGGTCGGGATAGGGAGGGCTATGGTCCCGGTGCAGTTTGATGGGAGTAGGCAATTTAAATGGTTTCAGCATGGACTAGATGGACTTAAGGGCCTGTTTCTGTGCTGTTCTATGACTCTACAACTGTGTCTGTTGGAGTAGCCTGCAAGTGTCACAACACGTTCTAGAGGTAACATAGCATGCCCACAGAATACAACAAAATGGAGTGCAGCAAGCAACAAAACAACAGCAAAACAAGCCTCCTTCCTCTCTCCTACTCACACACACACAGGCAGGCCTCCAGTGCACATGTGAATTTGCAGATAAAAGGCTTCCAACTTCCCCAGTGGTCTTTAAACTGGTAGATCCAGAGCTTCAACTTCTAGACTTCCGATCAACCTTCAGGCTTCATTATCAGCCCCAGGACTAGCCGATGATGGAATCCTAAACTTCAGTTCTTGAACTCCAGAATCACTGATGAATGGACACCAAACTTCAGGCCTCAAATTCTGGACTCACAGACCTGCATACCAAGGAGGTCATGCTTCTTGCTTGCATGGACATATGACCCCGGTACCCCCCGACCCACTGACCTGGTAGACCGCTAGTCCTTATTCTCATTGTTCCCCGTCCACCACGCTTGCCTGCCTGACATCCACAGATGCCCTTTGTCACACATCCATGTCGCTAGCCTTTGAGTGTGGAGTGGAGCCCTCAAACTGGATGTCCATTCTATGTCTACTTCGCTCACTTTCAAGTGTGGAGCACAGACCCAAAGCCTAGACTCTGGATGTCCTTCATCATCTGTCCATATTGATTGCCTTTGAACACAGAGCACAGAGATGAGGCCTGGACTCTGGCCTGATACCTAACTCCTGCACATCCCTGTCCTTAAACCCTAATCTAATTCATAACTGCCCTTTCAGTTCCTAAAACCATCCATGCAAGCTTAAAAAACAACCAAGTCTCAGCCTTGACCTCAATGGAGACTGCAACTCTGTGCCATCTTTACCTTTTACTTGAGTTGTAAAACTACAGTAACAACATCAATGCTGGCACTACAACCTCCAATCCCTTCTTTCCATGCACTTACCTCAGTATACTTATAATAATCTGCCAAAATTACAATGATTTTTTTTCTAATGAACGATTAGTTTATTTCATGTTTATAACAGTACTTGTGCTTTGGAATACAAACTGTTGGGTACTATCCATTGTTTCCACAGCTTTCTTTAGCTTATCAATCATGTTTATATAATTTTATTCATAAACTGCAATCATGCTTGTTGACTCTCAAGTTAATTATCACCTGATTATCATCACTCAAGAAATTCAGCTTGGGTTATGTTATCATATCTGTGTTCCAACCTCACATTCGTTTTAATTTAATTCACTGGATAATAGAGATATTTTAAGGTACATTTCATATGATAATTATATGTCTTTCTGTGCAAAACCCATTTCACTACTCCTGCCTCCCAGCCCTTTGATGTGTGCCATACTTATCTTGTTTGATTGCTCTAAGCCCCAAGAAGGAACAGAACCAAACTTCCACAAGCACTTGCCACTCTGTGGTCCATTTACTGTCCATCATATTTATGTCTCTAGATTGAAGATTTCTCAAATGTTTCCTTCAGTTCACAGCTTGTTTTAAAAGTTCATTAAAAACATCCATGATTCCCTAAGCATAGTGGGAAATGAAAGCTCAATCAAATCTTTTTGTTTGTGTGAACCTCACAAATTTCTCTTTAAAGTAAAGCAATGCCTTTATAATGTTCCTTTAGTTTGAATTAAATCTACTCTTACTGCAGGTTTGCCTGCATGAACCCATGGGTAGGCACCCGTGATTACATAAACCTGATATGTTTCATTTTCCCTTTAATAATGAGCAACAAAAAGAAAAGTCAAACATCCAAAATAACTAATATAGTCTTTATTAGTTTAGGCACAAACCCCTACAGGCATTTGATTTGAGCCATTTTCCTTTCACATCTCTCCATGTACTCTCTCAAATACAAGAAACCTTGTTTTCCCATGACCTTGTATGATTTTGAGTGCAATGTGTGCATGCCAAGTCTCCACAGTATTCTTCGCTATATCTGGTGTTAGTCTGATGTGAACTTTACCATCACCTTTTATCCAGCCCTGAGGCTGGTGTCTGGGACTACTGTTACAGAAGTGAGCTTGTCTTAATTTGATACCTCCATTTTTTTATCTGCTCTTGTTCTGCTTTCCCTGTCCTGTGAATAACCTTAAAAAGTTCCTTTATGATTTGCCTATCTGACAATGTTGCTTGTACTGAATTAGTCTTCATAATCCCATCTTGGTGGGGCTTTGTTCATCACAATGCTGAACCGTAACAATTCCAAGTAAATACAGGTGTGATCTCTCCACTATTACAAAATCCACTTCATCTCTCTTTGGTCATCAGCTTCAGTGAGTATCTTCCAAAAGGCTTATTCTTTGACAGCATTTAACTTGCTAGTTATAACAGTACCAGCATGAGATTGATGACTTGCTTTTAGAGTACATTATACATCTCTCTTGAGACCAATTGAAATGTGATTGGTTGTCCTTGCAGCTGCATCTTCATGCCAATTCATCAACTGTCTGTTATTTTCATAGAAATTACCTCATTTTGCTTGCTACGTAAGACGTAACATAGGTCATTTGTCCCCTCATGTCTGCCATAGCATTTGATATGAATTCAGCTAATCCTTTACTGTGTCTTTCAACCAGTACGCTGAGGATGATTCCATGTTTGTCCCTGTAAGGCTCATCTTATCCAGCCCATTGACTTCTTATTTCCTTTTTATTATACATTTCTGTAGAAATTATTTTCCAATCCTGGTTGCCATAGGGAAGATATTTCATGTTGCCTTCCACAATATTTGTGACATTAAGCAATCCTAACTGTGGTTTCTCTGTCCTCAATTTTGTGTCAAATGCCTTGACAAGAAATTCCTTTTGTTGGGCACTCAACATTTCTGCTGCTTCACCTGTTAAATGTTAACTCTGTCTCATGTAGTAACAGGCACATTCAAGGATTCCACAAATCAGGTGACCTCTGATAATCAAATCTTTCAATCAAAGAAGAATCTGAATCAGAATCAAGTTTATGCTGTGATGTACATTGTGGAATTTGTTGATTCGTGTAGCAATACAATGCAAGACCTAAAAATAACTAAAATTAAAATAAATAAACAGATAGATAGACAGACAGATAATTAATAATGCGAAAGAGGAGTAGCAAGTTACAGTTCATTGTTTCATGGATCATTCAGAAATCTGTTGCTGGTGGGGAATATTTCTAAAATATTGAGTGTGGGCTGCAGACTCCTGTGCCTCCACTCCAATGGTAGTAATGTCCCATATGGTGAGGGTCCTTAATGACAGATACTGCCTTCTTGCAACACTGACTTTTGAAGATGTCTTCGATGATGAAGAGGCTTGTGTCCATGATGGTGCTGGTTGAGTTTACAACCCTTTGCAGCCTCTTACATTCCTGTGCATTGCAGTTTCCATACCAAGTGGTGATGTCACCTGTCAGAATTCTTTGCACCAAATCTCCTCATACTCCTAATAAAGTATATTTGCTGGCCTGCCTTCTTCATGATTACTTCAAAGTGTTTTGTCAGGATCGATCCTCTGAGATGTTGATGCCCAAGAACTTAAACTTTCTCATCCTTTCCATTGCTGACCCCTCAATGAGGACTGGTATTGGTATTTCTGCCTTCCACTTCCTGAAGTCCACAATCAATTCCTTGATCTTGCTGACATTGGGTGTAAGGTTGTTATGACACCATTCATTCTTACACATCTCCTCATTGCCATCTGAAACTCTGCTCACAACAGAGACGACACTTGAGGTATGTCTAGCCACATAGTCAAGAACATAAAGAGAGTAGAGCAGTAAGCTTAGCATGCATTTTGAAGGTGTGCCTGTGTTGACTGTCAGCAAGGAGGGGATGTTATTATCAATCCACACTATCTGGTCTCTCGATGAAGAAATCAAGGATCCTGTTGCAAAGGAAGGTACAGAGGCCCAGATCCTGAAGCCATTCAAATAGCACTAAAAGGATGATGGTGTTGAACACCAATCTGTAATAGATAAACAGAAGCTTGGCATATGTATTGCTATTTTACAGGTGCCCCAAAACCAAATGGAAAGACAGCGAGACTGTTTTCGCTGTAGACCTATTGTGGCAGGAGGCAAATAGTACTGGGTCCAGGTCCTTGCTTAAGCAGGAGTTAAATTCTAGCCATGACCAAACTCTCAAAACGCTTATCATAGTAGATGACAGTGCTACTGGACGATAGTTGTTGATGCAACTCACCCTGCTTTTCTCGGGTAACAATATGATTAATGCCCTGGACTTTGTGTAATTTGGACCTAAGTATCTGGACCTTGTGTAAAGTTCCGAATTGCTATTCTTGAACCCTACGGATCTAGCCTTCAGCAGACTGTAAATCTCCTGGTTCCTCTAGAGATTCTGGTTTATGTATGCCCAGTATGTTGTCAAAGATACACACTCATCCATTCATTTATACAGTTGGTGATGAGTGTTACATATTCATTCAGATCTGAAGATGAATCCATGAATATGGTCCAGTATGCTAATTCAAATCAGTCTTGTAAGTATTCCTTTGCTTTCCGACACCACACCTCACAGTTCTCTGCTGTCCTCAGTCTCTGTCTATAGGCCAGGAGTAAAAACACAACAAAGTGATTGGACTTATCAAAGTGCAGGCATGGGACAGCATGGTAAATGTTCCTGATGGAATGTGTTGCCCCTCTTGTTGCACAGGTGACATGCTGGTGGTACTTTGTCAGGGACTTCTCAAGCTGGCCCGGCAGAAGTACCCCACAATGGTAAGGAGGGCATTAGGGTGTGCTGTCTCGAGACTTCTGATCACACTGCTCAGCTCCTCCAGTGCCAGGGTGGAGTGTTGTTAAGGATCCCAACCATACAGCCCACAATCTCTTCGACCCACTCCCCTCAGGAAGGAGGTACAGGAGCATCAGGACTAGAACAGCTAAACTGAGTTACAGCTTCTTCCTTCAGATTCTGAGACTAATTAATGTCCTGCCTCCAATGAGGTCTCGGCATGAGGACAGTGAGCTGCTTACTGTACAGTTTACTGTTTACCTGTGCTGTGCTCCACATACACTTGGATTATCCTCTATTAATTTATTTGTGGTAATATTTTTGTGCTGTGTGCAATACGTGTTTTGTAGATCCACCATGGTCTGGAGAAACATTGTTTTGTTTAGTTGTACCTATGTACAGTCAGATGACAATAAACTTGATCTTGAATTTAAGTTGCAACTAGAATGACAGCAAAGAAATCCCACAGCAGATATGGTGGACAACATGTGACCACCAGATGTTCCAGGTCAGGAGAAGCAGGACTGAGACAGAGCCATCACATCTGGACACCACCAAAATGCAAACATCGCTGCCTCTGTGCTGGATGTTGAAACCTTTGGACTGACGTGCTGTGTCCAGAGTGCAGAAGGTGAGCCACACCTTTATGAAGCTAGTTTCAATGTCCTTCAGCTACTCCAGTCTCGCTCTGAAGTCTTCAATTTTATTTTCCAGAGACAGTATATTAGTTAGAAAGCTGCAGTTATTAAAACATATTGAACTGAACCAAGAGCAGGTCATTTGCTAACATCTTTGCTCCATGAAGAAAGTATCAAAGACCATGTTCCTCACTGTATGTGGGAAAAAAAATTGATCAAGTGTTTCGAGATGGTTTGCCATGTTCCTGTGATGTATTCAATGGATTCTCCAGGGCCTCCTTTGAATCTGTATAAAATTGTTCAATTTACTCCCTTTGTGCTGATGAGATGTGAGCATTATCCTTACTTTCATCTGTACTTTATTTTCTGATATAGCTCTCTCAGAGTGGATGATAAACTTTTCCTCCATTATTTCTATTCTTTTGAGAAAATAATTGCCTGGAATCCCAGTGGCTGAGATGTCTTCACATTGTCCATTCATACCATCTCGGATGAATCACACAGCTTACTGTTTCTCAATGCTTTTTCAAATATTATTTCAATTGGACGTCATGGTGTTCAGTGATAAACCAAAGGTTTACACTAACAATCTAGAGACCTGACTTCAAACCCAATCATCATAGCAGAAGAATATAAATTCAGCTGGTAAAATGAAATTTCAATAAAACTGTCTATTAGTAATGATGGCTATGAAACAACTGAATTGTAATAAAGATCCATCTGGTTAATTAATGTTCATCAGGAGTTGAAATCCATTATGCTTAGACTGATCTGTATGTGACTTCTGGCCATAAGAACATAAGATATAGGATCAGAATTAGGCCATTTGGCCCATTGAGTCTGATCCACCATTTCATCATGGCTGATCCAATTTTCTTCTCACCCCAATCTCCTACCTTCTCCTTGTATTCCTTCATGCCCTGAACAATCAAGAATCTATCAACTTCTATCTTAAATATACATAAAGACTTAGCCTCTACAGTTGCCTGTGGCAAAGAATTCCATAGATTTGCCATTTTTTAGCAAAAGAAATTCCTCCTCATCTCCATTCTAAAAGGATGCCTTCCTTCTGAAGCTGTCTCCTCTGGTCATAGAATCTCCCACCATAAGAAACATCCTCCTCACATCCACTGTCTCAAGGCCTTTCACCATTTGATAGGTTTAATGAGGTCACCCCTCATTCCTCTGAATTCTAGTGAATACAGACCCAGAAACATCAAACACTCTTCATATGACAAGCCATTCAATGCTGGAATCATTTCCACAAATCTCCTTTGAACTCTCTCTAGTTTCAGCAGATCCTTTCAAAGATAAGCAGCCCAAAACTGCTCACAATACTCCAAGTAAGGCCTCACTAGTGCTTTATAAAGTCTCAAGGTTACATCCTTGCTTTTATATTCGAGTCCTCTTGAAATAAATGCTAACATCGCCTTTCCCTTCCTCATCACAGACTCAACCTGCAAATTAACCTTTAGGAAAGCCTGCACAAGGACTCTCAAGTCCCTTTGCACCATAGCTTTTATAGTTTCTCTCCATTTAGAAAATAGTCAACCCTTTCATTTCCTCGACCAAAGTGCATGGGTCCTGACAACATATTCCATCTGCAACATCTTTGCCTATTCTTCTAATTTGTTTTTGTCCTTCTGTAGCCTCACTACTTCCTCAAAACTACCTGTCCCTCTACTATCTTCATATCATTTGCAAAATTTGCAACAATATGGCTGAAATGGAAGCAATTCTGTTAGAGGCAGTTGGGGTTAGGCAATAAATACTAGCTTTGCTTTTCCATTCCAATATACTGAAAAATAAATAAAAGTGATGAATCGCATCTGGTTCTCAGATTTTGGGTTCAGACACAGAGCCTGAATTTTATAGTTTTAATAGCCACAATTTCTCTATACTTCATACTTGATTGTCGCCAAATAATTGATACTAGAACGTACAATCATCACAGGGATATTTGATTCTGTTCTTCCCGCTCCCTGGATTACAAATATTAAATATTTAAAATATTAAAAACAGTAAAAATGAGTAAATATTAAAAATCTAAATTATAAATCATAAATAGAAAATAGAAAAATGGAATGTAAGGTAGTGCAAAAAAACCGAGGGGCAGGTCTGGATATTTGCAGGGTACAGCCCAGATCCAGGTCAGGATCCGTTCACAGTTGGAAAGAAACTGTTCCCAAATCTGGCCGTACGACTCTTCAAGCTCCCGAGCCTTCTCCTGGCGGGAAGAGGGATGAAAAGTGTTTTGGCTGGGTGGGTCGTGTCCTTGATTATCCTGGGAGATCCGCTTCGACAGCGTGCAGTGTAAAGTGAGTCCAAGGATGGAAGATTGGTTTGTGTGATGTGCTGCGCCATGTTCACGATCTTCTGCAGCTTCTTTTGGTCTTGGATAGGACAGCTTCCATACCAGGCTGTGATGCACCCTAGAAGAATGCTTTCTATGGTACATCTATAAAAATTAGTGAGGGTTTTAGGGGACAGGCCAAATTTCTTTAGTTTTCTCAGGAAGTAAAGGTGCTGGTGGGCCTTCTTGGCAGTGAACTCTGCTTGGTTGGACCAAGTCAGGTCATTTGTGATATTGACCCCGAGAAACTTAAAGTTTTTGCCCTGTTCCACTTGCGCACCACCGATGTAAATGGGGTCGTGCGGTCCGCTACTCCTTCTGTAGTCAACAACCAATTCCTTCATCTTGCTGACATTGAGGGATAGGTTATTGTCTTCGCACCATGCCACCAGGTTCTTAATTTCCTCTCTGTACTCAAACTCATCATTACCCGAGATACAGCCTACAATTGTTGTGTCATCAGCAAACTTATATATTGATTTTGATGGAAACTTGGCTACACAATCATGGGTGTACAGTGAGTACAGCAGGGGGCTGAGTACGCAGCCTTGTGGGGCACTGGGGCTCAGAGTGATTGTAGGGGAGAGCTTGTCCCTTATTTTTACAGCCTGGGTCCTGTCTGTGAGGAAGTTGAAGATCCAGCTGCAGATCTGAGTGCTAAGGCCCAGGTTCCAGAGCTTAGGAATCAGTTTATTTGGAATGATGGTATTAAAGGCCTGTAGTCAATGAAAAGGAGCCTTACGTATGCGTCTCTATTCTTCAGGTGTTCTAAGGAGGAATGTAGGGCCCGGAGAGATGGCATCTGCCGTTGACCTGTTGCTCCCGTAGGCGAATTGCAAAGCGCCGAAGTTGACCGGAAGGCTGTGGGTGATTTGTGCCATAACCAATCTCTCGAAGCACTTCATAGCAATTGATGTCAGAGTCACAGGTCAATGGTCATTCAGTCGTGCCACCTTGCTCTTTTTCGGCACTGGGATTATCGTTGCCTTCTTAAAACACAAGCAGATCTTAGACTGAAGCAAGGAGCAGTTGAAGATGCCAGCAAATACTCCAGCTAGCTCGCTTGCACAGGCCCGGAGAACCTGTCCTGGTATGCCATCTGGGCCCGTCGCCTTCCTTAGATTTATCTTCAGGAAGGCCCTTCTAGCATCCTCCTTGGTGACAATGAATCTCGATGCCACCAGGTCTGGTTCATCCGGAGGGAGTGGGATGCCCCTCTTCTGTTCAAATCTTGTGTAGAATACATTAAGTTTGTCAGGAAGAGAAGTGCCACAGTTATTGATATTCCCAGCCTTTTCTTTGCGTCCAGTGATCTCATTTAGACCCTGCCATAGCCCTCTGGTTAGCCTGGGCTTCCAACTTAGCTTGATATTGCCTCTTGGCGCCCTTAATTGCTTTCCAGAGTTCACGCCTGGATTCTGTGTAGCGACTGGTATCCCCAGACCTAAAAGCCGCAGCTCTAGCCTTTAAAAGGGACTTGACCTTATAATTCATCCAAGGTTTCCAGTTAGGGAATACCCAGATCGTCTTGTGAGACACACAGTCCTCCGTGCATTTCCAAATAATGTCCATGACAGCTGAGGCATACTCATCGAGGTTAGCTGCCGAGTCCTTGAATACTAACCAGTCCACCAATTCAAAGCAGTCACGGAGGACCTCATTCATTTCCTCCGTCCAACACGACACTACTTTTGACACCGTGACCTCCCGCTTCAGTTTCTGTTTGTAAGCCGGGAGGAGGAGTATGGCCTGATGGTCCGATTCTCCGAAGTGAGGTCGTGGGACGGAACGGTAGGCATCTTTGACTGTTGTGTAGCATATCCGGGCCTCTAGTGGAGCAGGAGACATGTTGGTATAACTTTGGCATTGCCTTTCTGAGGTTGGCCTGGTTAAAGTCCCCGGTTGTAATGAGCAAAGCCTCCAGTTACCTGGTCTCAAGTTCACTGATGTTGGCATACAGTATGTTCAGAGCACACTCCACGTCTGCCTGGGGGAGAATGTAGACTGCTGTCAATATGACCAAAGTGAATTCCCGTGATTATTCCCATATTAGGGATGACACTTCACCGACAGGTGTTCCAGGTCCGGGCTGCAGGAGCTTATCAGTGCCACTGTGTCCGAGCAGCATGCAGTGTTGATCAGTAGGCAAACACCACCTCCCCTCATTTTACCCGAAGAGACCGTGTGGTCCATCCGATGGATCGAAAATCCCTCCAGTCAGACGGCATAGTCGGGGGTGGCAGGGGAGAGCCAGGTCTCAGTGAAACAGAATACACAACAGTTCTGCATCTTCCTGCAGTATCACCTTGTTCTCTATGGCTTGCACATTAGCTAGTAGGATGGTGGGCATAGGGACCCCGAATCCCCTCACCTTCAATCTGACAAGTAGCCCAGCTCTTTTCCCATGCTTCCTCGGTAAATAGTGCGTCTTTCTGGGTTTCCATCGATGCAGTGTGTTGTTGTCAGTTCTTTGAGGTTGATGGATGCATCCCACGGGGATCGATCAGCGGGTCGCGTTGTCAGACACTCCGGGTCAGGCCAAGTATCGGGGGAGGCTCTGCTGCCACTTCCAGCTGCTGGGGGCCCAGGCTGTCGATTGGGTCGGGCCCCAAAGCCGACAGTTAATCCAGGATGGCTGGGTTCCTGGCTGAAACAAGTCCTTAAGCCGAGTCATGGTTGCAGAGGCCTCCGGTTCAGCCGAGCCTCGGGCTCGATTTCTGAGGTCGGCAGCGGAGGCCTCACTTCCGGCAGCTGTGGATGGCCACCAACAGGGCTTTAGGATGGTCGCTCTGGGGAAGCGTCTGGGGCACTTTGAAGTCTCCGCCGTCTCTTCTGTGTGGTCATCTGCTCCGGAGAGGTGCTGGTCGGAATGGGCTGGGTCTCCAAGCGCTCTAGCGCGGTAGCAGACCGCGGGTCTCCGGGAACGTGGTGGGCCTTGCTGGTCAGTTCCAGGTGCAGTCCAGAGTCGAAGAAGCAATTCTGGTGCGGTGATCTCCAGCTGGATCAGTAGCTTCGCCAGGGCGTGGTTGATCTTGCTAGATGTAGCAGATTGGAGGTTTAGAAGGGTTTCTCGGGTATAGGATAGTGGAGAGGGCAGTTTGCTCGGGAGAGCCCGTGCAAAGTCGCCAGTTACCGGCGCCATCTTTCTTTCATATATGTCACATTCTCGCAATAAGATATGGAGGATAGATGCTAATTTAAACTAGCAGAGTCCATATTAAACAAAAGGCTTCACAATAACAAGCAAAAGTCCTACGTGACCACTAACACACAGGCAAACTGATTTTTTCTTATCTACACTAAAGTCTTTACATCAACATACAGAGAACACCTAAGTTATAATTCGTAAAGGGTTACAAACCCAATTTTGATAGTTGAAATACATCAAGTAACACAAGTAAATTGACTGAAAAGCTCACGAACAGTAAAACAGTTCATCATATCTTTTCTCACAATCATTTAAAATCCATACATAAAAACGACTTTACTGTGATCCATATCCTTGAAACAATTCCTATGACTGGGTCATCGACATAGAGCTTTATTTTCAGCTTTTCATATAATGGAATTTTTGCTGAATATTCTGAAGTATTTTGAACTCTCATAAACTCAAATGTGCTGCAGATAGCAGATCATCAATAAGCATGCTTCAGCAGTCTCCCATTGATTTAAATGCGTGCACTCTTGAATATTAAAGCAAAAATCTCAGGCTGAGTTAATGGTAAGGAAGGCAATTGTAATGTTTGCATTCATTTTGAGAGGACCAAAATATAAAAACAAGGATGTAATGCTGAGGCTTTATAAAGCACTGGTCAGATCACACTAAGAGTATTGTGAACAGTTTTGGGCCCATTATCTAAGAAAAGACGAGTTGCCTTTGGAGAGAGTTCAGAGGGAGTTAACACCAATGATTCTGGGAAAGAAAAGGATATTGTATAAAGTACATTTAATGGCTCTGGGCCTGTGCACTCTAGAATTTAGAAGAATAAAGGGAAATCTCATTAAAACTATCGGATATTGAAAGGCCTACATAGAGTGGATGTGGAGAGAGTGCTTCCTGTAGTGGGTGAATCCAGGACCAGTGGGCACATCCTCAAAATTGAGGCAAATCCATTTAGAACAGAGATGAATGAGGAAGATTTTCTTTTGCCAAAGGGCAATGAATTGGTTAATTGCCACAGACAGCTGGAGAGTCCATGTCATTGAGTATATTTCAGGCCAATGTTGATAGTTTCTTGATTAGTCAGGGTGTCAAAGATTACAAGGAGAAGGCGGGAAAATGGTTTGGTGAGGGATTATTTCTCAGCCATGATGGAATGGCAAAGCAGACCTGATGCTCTGAATGGCCTAATTCTGCCAGCATCTTACATACCACCACCTGCCATCATTTTCCCCTTATCTCAGTCTGCAAACATCCAGTCCTTTCCCCCAGCTACTGCTTCCCCTCTCCTCTACCAAAAATCACTATTGAGTTTTGATGGACTCTGGTGAACTAAAGTTGGTTCTCACCAGCAACTGTAAATTCTAATGCATGTAAATTATTCCATTTGATATATAAGAAATGGATAATAATGGCAAAATTTCAGATAAACTTGTCATAATTTTATAAAAGCTATATTTAATTAAATATAAATACTTAATTAAATTTAAATATATTAACTCAGCAGGCCACCCATTTCACGGTCTTTCGATTAAATAAAACAGGGATTGATGAATATGTTGGTTTGATTTTAAATGTGTCTTTCATTGTTACCAGAGTAATGTAAATTATCTCTAACATATTTTTAATCTTACCTTCACAGAACAATCGAAATTCAAATCTATGCATAAACATTTTTTTGATTCAAATAATTACCACTGGAAATTTGCTGGGATGTTCTTCACAGCACAAGAGGTAAAACTGTTGAGATCTTGACCGATATCTTCATGTCTTCTCTAGCCACAGGCAAAGTGCTGAAGGACTGGCAGATAGCTAACATTGCTCCATAATTCGAGAGAGAAACAGGAATTATTCTGGAAACTATAGACCAGTGAATCTCATATCAATGGTAGGGAAGTTGCTGGAGAGGATTCTTAGCGATGGGATCTATGAACAGTTGGAACACCACGAACAAAGTATGGACAGTTAGTGTGGCTTTGTGCGGGACAAGTCATTGTCACTTTAACTTGACTGAGCTTTTCAAGGAAGTGATTATTGTGATTGATGAAGGTAGAGCCAGGAATGTTATCTACATGGATTTCACTAAGGTGGCTGATGGGATTTATTCTGGCTTAAGATCTATGACTACTGGTGGCCCAAAGAGACTTCTGCCATTTGTGATATATATTTATAGATATATAGTTGCTTTTTGGGAGATAAAATATAACACAACTATTAATAGCAACACTGTTAACAGAGCTGATGAGCAGAGGGATTGTGGTGTCCAAGTTCATAGCTCCCTAGATATACAGGTTGATAAGCTGGTAACAGAAGACATGATATGTTTACCTTTATTAATCAAGGAATTGAGTTTAAAAGTCAGGAATTTATATTGCAACTTGATAAAACTCTTATTAGGCAGTATTTAGTGCATTGCATTCATTTCAGTTCAGTTCACCCATTATAGGAAGGATGTCAAGTGTTTGTAAAGAGTGCAGAATAGAGTTGACATGGATAGGCTTTTTCAATTTGAGAGTGGGGGGGATTCAGACAAGAGGACATGAATTGAGAGTTAAAGGGCAAAAGTTTAGGTGTAACATGAGGGGGAACTTCTTTACTCAGAGAGTGGTAGCTGTGTGGAACGAGCTTCCAGCAGAAGTGGTTGAGGCAGGTTCGATGTTGTCGTTTAAAGTTAATTTGGATAGATATATGGACAGGAAGGGAATGGCGGGTTATGGGCTGAGTGCAGGTCGGTGGGACTAGGTGAGAGTAGGAGTTCAGCATGGACTAGAAGGGCCGAGATGGCCTGTTTCCATGCTGTAATTGTTATATGGTTATGGTTATAAGAGGTTTACCAGGCGGCTGTGTGGATTCGAGGGCAAGTGCTATAAGGAGAGGCTGTATAAAACCTGGATTGTTTTCTCTGGTGAGCCAGAGGCTGAGGTGAAATCTGACAGAGGTTACCAGAGGCATAGATAGTTAGCCAATAACTTTTTCCCAGAGTTGAAATACCTTATACCAGAGGATATGCAGTTGAGCTGGTGGGGGAAAAATCAAAGGGGAGGTACTGGGCACGTTTTTCACACAAAAAGCACTGCCTGGGTGATGGTGAATGTAAATATGATGGGGGCATTCAAGGAGTTCTTAGATAATCACATGAATGTGGAGGAAAAGGAAGGATATATGGAAGAAATGTAAGATGATGGATAGGAGCTACAGGGAGCTGGTCACTCCTAAGTTGCAGGAGGTAGGAAACTGAGTGACTGTCAGAAGAGGGAAAGGAAATAAACAGCCAGTGCAGAATACCCCTGTGGCCATTCCCCCTAGAAGGAATATCACTTTGGATACTTTTGGGAGGATGATCTTCAAGGGAGAAGCCACAGCAAGCGGGTCTCTGGCACTGAGTCTGGATCTGTGGCTCAGATGAGACAGGGGTGAGCTATAGTGAGGAGGGATTCATTGTCTAAGGGAGCAGAAAGAAGATTCTGTGGACAAGAATGAAAATTGCCTCCCGGGAACCAGGGTTAGGAACATCTCAGATTGAGTCCATGGCATTCTTAAGTGGTAGGGTGAGCAACCAGAAGCCGTGGTCTGTGTCAGTACCAGTGACATGGGTAGGATGAATGACAAGGCCTTGGAAAGTAAGTTCAAGGAGTTAGGTACAAAGTTAAAGTCAAGTCATCAAGTTAAGTTCATTGTCATTTAACTTAATACATGCATACCACGAAAGAAGACAACACTTCTCCAGACCAGGGCAGAAAGCACAGTAGTACACATAACACACATATGACAGACAATACCTTGGGAAAGTAAGAATTAAATCTACAAATAAATTACGCATAGATAAACAAAGTAAAGTTCATATATTAAATATTGTAGGATACAGAGCAAATTATTCAGTGACATTTCGAATGCAATGCACAGGGAGTTCAGAAGCCCAATGGCCTGAGGGAAGAAGCTGTTACCCATCCTGACTGTTCTTGTCGTTATGCATCAGAGTCTCCTGCCTGATAATAGACTGTCAAAGGGGATGCTGGATGGATGGGTGGGATCCTCGATTATGCTAAGGGCCTGCGTACACAGCGCTCCTGATAAATGTCCCCAGTGGATGGTAGGGAGACAAGAATGAAAGCAAGTGGATGTTTTCTACATGGACTTCAGTATGGCATCTGACAAGAGTCCACATGGGAGGCTGGTCAGGAAGGTTCAGTCACTTGGTATTCAAGATGAGGTAGTAAATTGGATTAGACATTGATTTTTTGGGAGAAGCCAGAGAGCGGTAGTAGATGGATATTTGGCTGACTGGAGGCCTGTGACTAGTAAAGTGCCACAGGGATCAGTGCTGGGTCCACTATAATTTGTCACCTATATCAACTATTTGAATGATAATATGGTTAAATGCATCAGCAAATTTGTGGATGACACCAAGATTGGGAGGGTAATGGACAGCAAATAAGACTATCAGATCTTGCAGCAGAATCTGGACCAGCTGACAAAATGGGCCGAAAAATGGCAGATGGAATTTAATGCAGGCATGTGTGAGGTATTGCACTTCAGTAGGACCAACCAGGGTGGGTTTTACACAGTAAAAGGTGGGGCACTGAGGAGTGCGGTAGAACAAAGGGATTTGGGAATACAGGTCCCTAATTTGTTAAAAGTGGTGTCACAGGTAGACAGAGTCGCAAAGGACATTTTTGGCACATTGGCCTTCATAAATCAAAGTATTGAGTACAGGAGATGGGATGTTATGCTGAAGTTGTACAAGACATTGGTGAGGCCCAATTTAAAGTATTGTGTGTAGTTTTGGTCATCTACATACAGGAAAGATATAAGTAAGGTTGAAATTGTACAGAGAAAATTTACAAAGATGTTTACTGCGACTGGAGGACCTGAGTTATAAGGAAAGTATGAATAGGTTAGAACTTTATTCCTTGGAACGTAAAAGTTTGAGGGAGATTTAATAGATGTGTACAAAATTATGAAGGATACAGATAGAGTAAATGCAAGTGGGTTTTTTCCACTAAGGCTGAGTGGGACAAACTAGAGATCATGGGTTGGGGGTGAAAGGCAAGAAGTTTAAGGGGAACAGGAGGGAAACTTCTGTATTCAGAGCACTGTGAGAGTGTGGATTGAGATAACAGTGCAAGTGGTGTAGATGAGCTCAATTTCAACATTTAAGCAAAGTTTGGATAGGTACATGGATGGGAGGGTATGGAGGGCTCTGGTCCTGGTGCAGGTCGATGGGAGTAGGTAGATTAAATGGTTCAGCATGGACTAGATGGGCTGAAGAGCCATTTTCTGTGCTATAATTTTCCATGAATCTGTGACTCTAACTCATGTTGGAAGTGCCTGCTTGAACTTATAAGATGGTCATTTGATCTGAGAAACACTTGGTCAGATTGCCTCGATGCTACAGGCCACCCATACACAGCCCTTCTCCTGTCCATTCTGGTGTCAAAGCTAGACTTAACGACTGTTGCTTTATGGCATCAATTAACCTTGAGGTATGTACCCTGTGCCTGTCCTGCTTGTCAGAGTGTACCATGAGAAGCAAATAAGCCTGACACAGTGGATTATGAGCCCCTGTCCTCAATGTGCTTTTTGACATCTGTTTTTGACACTATTTTCATTGTCTCAGATAATAAAAAAAAATTAAAAATAGGTCAAATAGACTTTCACCATTTAACAAAATAGATTGGAAACAAATGTTTAATTCTACACAGTTTAAAATATCAATAATTAAATTAAAGTTTGAGGAGGAAATAAATATTAAGTAAATAAACCACATTTTTGTAGACATAAGAGATTCTGCAGATGCTGGAAATCTTGAACAACACACACAAATTGTAGGTCAGGCAGCATAAATGGAGGGAAATGAATAGTCAACATTTCAGGCTGAGACTCTTCATCAGGATTATATTTGCATTAGCAATTCACTTTTCTTGCCAAATACTCTATTTATATTGCTTCTTCCAGGAATAGTTGTGCAAATCCAGACAGTTGGATTTGAAATACCTCTGTTTCATCAGATCAGGACATTAGTGCTGTGCTAGTTCAGTATGGGCCAGGAGCTTAGATGTTCCAACAAATGACTTCCAGTTTATCTTTGCCCTTCATATTTCACAATGGAGATGCAAAGATCAGAGGTAAGCTGATCTGCAAGAAATTTGTCACGAGCAATTATTCAACAGTTGGGGCACTATGGTAGCGGTTCGTATGACACTATTTTGGCTCGGAGCATCAAAATTCAGGATTTAGTTCTTGCGCCTTCCGTAATGTTCCCTTTACTCCATAAGTTTCCTCTGGGTGCTCTGGTATCCTTTCACTATTCAAAGACATACCGGTTAGTAAGTTAATTGGTCATTGTAAATTGTCCTGTGATTAGGCTAGGGTTAAATAGGTGGGTTGCTGGGCAGAGTGGCTTGTTAGGTCAGAAGGACCTGTTCCGCACTGTATCTCTAAATTTTAAAAAATCAATAACTTTCATATCCTCTTATTTTCAAATCCAATTGTGAAACTTAGTCAGAAAACCCTAAATTGCATTAATGGCATCCATTTCTGTGATAAATCTAAAAAACAATTTGAACACAAATTGGATGTCTGTTCATCTTTTGTGTAAGAAAGGATGCCCTTACTCAAATTTATTATATTCTGTTTGTGTAACTGTTGTTTTACTGTTGAAGTGCACCACACAGTGCATTGGGACAGATCAACTGCATTCCATGATTTTGCTCAGCATATTAGCAGTAATGAGTTATTATGATGACAGCACTTGAGGTGAGGTTACAGTCCATATCATGATATAAAAGAGTGTAATTTTGATGTGAAATGCCAAGGAATTTATAGACTTAAAAAAGAGCCATCTATTACTAAATTTAACTATGTCAAATATGAGAATCAGCTGTCAGAATTTACCCAGAGGAAGCAACAAGTCTGTCAAAACTTGCCCAGGATTTGTTAAATCATTTGGCAAATCTGGAATACTGTGGCATTTCAACAACTGTGACACTTATGGACGCATCCAAAACAGATCTAAATTTAATGCTTTCACAAATAATTCACGGTGAAAAAATTGAATTAATATCAATGTGATAAATTTATTGCCTGTAAGTCACAATTCTTTAACTGGTGGATGTATCAGGATTCCACATAAAATCAGAATAAATAAATGTCAAAAGGAAGCTGATTAATATGTAAGTCCAACCCATACATAACCTTGTTCATTCATATCAAACCTAAGCAAACTGTATTGATTTCCACCTTTCAAATTTAGACATCCTTCTGTGTTTACTCTTGTGGTTCTGTGACGCTTCCTTTCATCACCGAAAAGAGGTAGATTAGCTAAAAATAGCAGAATAGGCTTAATGCCTTGAATATTGCCTAAAGAACACTCACAAAATGAAGTCCGTACCAAACAGAAATGAAGGATACTTAAAAAAAATGACTAAAATCTGTGAATGACTGCCATTTGCCTGGATTGCACTATTATGAACATAATGAATAGAACCATAGAACCATAGAAACTACAGCACAGAAACAGGCCCTTTGGCCCTTCTTGGCTGTGCTGAACCATTTTCTGCCTAGTCCCACTGACCTGCACACGGACCATATCTCTCCATACACCTCCCATCCATGTATCTGTCCAATTTATTCTTAAATGTTAAAAAAGAACCCGCATTTACCACCTCATCTGGCAGCTCATTCCAAACTCCCACCACTCTCTGTGTGAAGAAGCCCCCCCTAATGTTCCCTTTAAACATTTCCCCCCTCACCCTTAACCCATGTCCTCTGGTTTTCCTTCTCCCCTTGCCTCAGTGGAAAAAGCCTGCTTGCATTCACTCTATCTATACCCATCATAATTTTATATACCTCTATTAAATCTCCCCTCATTCTTCTACGCTCCAGGGAATAAAGTCCTAACCTATTCAACCTTTCTCTGTAACTGAGTTTCTCAAGTCCCGGCAACATCCTTGTAAACCTTCTCTGCACTCTTTCAACCTTACTTATATCCTTCCTGTAATTTGGTGACCAAAACTGAACACAATACTCCAGATTCGGCCTCACCAATGCCTTATACAACCTCATCATAACATTCCAGCTCTTATACTCAATACTTTGATTAATAAAGGCCAATGTACCAAAAGCTCTCTTTACGACCCTATCTACCTGTGACGACACTTTTAGGAAATTTTGTATCTGTATTCCCAGATCCCTCTGTTCCACTGCACTCCTCAGTGCCTTACCATTAACCCTGTATGTTCTACCTTGGTTTGTCCTTCCAACGTGCAATACCTCACACTTATCAGTATTAAACTCCATCTGCCATTTTTCAGCCCATTTTTCCAGATGGTCCAAGTCCCTCTGCAGACTCTGAAAACCTTCCTCACTGTCTACTACACCTCCAATCTTTGTATCATCAGCAAACTTGCTGATCCAATTTACCACATTATCATGCAGATCATTGATATAGATGACAAATAGCAATGGACCCAGCACTGATCCCTGTGGCACACCACTAGTCACAGGCCTCCACTCGAGAAGCAATTCTCTACCACCACTCTCTGGCTTCTTCCATCGAGCCAACGTCTAATCCAATTTACCACCTCTCCATGTATACCTAGTGACTGAATTTTCCTAACTAACCTCCCATGCGGGACCTTGTCAAAGGCCTTACTGAAGTCGATGTAGACAATATCCACTGCCTTCCCTTCATCCACTTTCCTGGTAAGCTCCTTGAAAAACTCCAACAGATTGGTCAAACATGACCTACCACGCACTAAGCCATGTTGACTCTCCCTAATAAGCCCCTGTCTATCCAAATGCTTGTAGATTCTGTCTCTTAGTACTCCCTCCAATAACTTACCTACTACTGACGTTAAACTCACCGGCCTATAACTTCCCGGATTACTTCTCGATCCTTTTTTAAACAACAGAACAACATGAGCCACTCTCCAATCCTCCGGCACTTCACCCGTAGACAGCGACATTTTAAATATTTCTGCCAGGGTCCCCGCAATTTCAACACTAGTCTCCTTCAAGGTCCGAGGGAACACTCTGTCAGGTCCTGGGGATTTATCCACTTAAATTTTCCTCAAGATAGCAAGCACCTCCTCCTTTTCAATCTGTACAGTTTCCATGGTCTCACTACTTGATTCCCTCAATTCCATAGATTTCATGCCAGCTTCCTTAGTAAATACAGACACAAAAGACCTATTTAAGATCTCCCCCATTTCCTTTGGTTCCGCACAAAGCCGACCACTCTGATCTTCAAGAGGACCAATTTTATCCCTTACAATCCTTTTGCTCTTAATATACTTGTAAAAGCTCTTTGGATTATCCTTCACTTTGACTGCCAAGGCAACCTCATGTCTTCTTTTAGCCCTCCTGATTTCTTTCTTAAGTATTTTCTTGCACTTCTTATACTCCTCAAGCACCTGATTTACCTTCTGTTTCCTATACATTTCATACAACTCCCTCTTCTTCTTTATCAGAGTTGCAATATCCCTTGAGAACCAAGGTTCCTTATTCCTATTCAATTTGCCTTTAATCCTGACAGGAACATACAAATAAGAGAAATCAGAGCTCACTTATCTGGCAATTTTATTTGGACCTTACAGGAAACTAGCAGGTGAAAACTGGAAAATTATTGACTCCAATTCTTTGTAGTGCCTTTCAGCTGGAAATTTGAGCAGAGTGGTGGTCAATGGAATTTCATCCAGGCAAATGTGAGAAAATGTACTTTGGAAAGTCAGATTCTGGTAGGATATACAGAATAAATGGAAGGAAAATTAAGAACATAGATGATGAGAGATATTGTGGAGCATGTCATAATACATTGAAAATAGTGACACTTGTCCCTCTTTATTATTTCTCCCGCCTCATTTTCTAACAATCGTATATCTACTCTTATCTCTCTATTTTTCTGTATACTTGAGAAGCTTTTTCTATCCACCTTGATATTGTTTGCTAGCTTGCTTTCATATTTCATCTTTTCCTTCATAATAATTCTTCTAGTTGCTTTCTGTAGGTTTCCAAAAGCTTCCCAATCCTCTGTCTTCCCAGTAATCTTTGCTTTGCTGTATGCATTCTCTTTTACTTTTACATTAGGTTTGACTTCCCTTGTCAGCCATGGTTGTACTATTTTGACATTTGAGTATTTCTTTGTTTTTGAAATATACCTATTCCTCAACTTCCTCATTTTTATCAGAAACTCAAGCCATTGCTGCTCTTCTGTCATCCCTGCCTGCAACCCTTCCAACTTACTTTGGCCAACTCCTCTCTCATACCACTGTAATTTCTTTTACTCCACTGAAATACTGCTACATCAGACTGTATTTTCTTCCTATCAAATTTCAAGTTGAACTCAATCATATTGTGATCACTCTCTCCTAAGGGTTCTTTTACCTTAAGTTCCAAAATCACCTCCGATTCATTAAAAAAACTACTAATCTTATATAGCTGATCCCCTAGTAGGCTCAATGACCAACTGCTCTAAAAAGCCATCTTGTGGGCATTCAACAAATTCACTATTTTGAGATCCATTATCAAACTGATTTTCCCAATCTACCTGCATGTTAAAATCTCCCATGACTATCAGAACATTGTCTTTTTGACACACATCTCTATTTTCCATTGTAATCTGTAGCCTACATCCCAGCTACTGTTTGGAGTCCTGTATATAACTGCCATCAGGGTTCTTTAACCCTTGCAGTTTCTTAAATCAACCCACAAGGACTCAACATCTTCTGATCTTATGTCACATCTTTCTAACTATTGGATGCCATTCTTTACCAGCAGAGCCACACCACCCCCTCTGCCTACCTTCCTATCCCTCTGATACAGTGTATAACTTTGGACATTCAGCTCCCAACTACAACCATCCTTCAGCCACGATTCAGTGGAGGTCACCATATCATATCTGATCATCTGTAAAAGTGCAACAAGATCATCCATTTATTTCTTATACTCCACGCATTAAGATATAATTCTTTGAGTAGTGAATTTGCTACTTTTTTTGATTCTGCATCCCAAGTGCACTGATACACACCCCGCTGGCTGCAAATTTGTTCAATCATCTGCCTGCCCTTCCTGACAGTCTGAATGCACACTATATTTGCATTTTTGCCATCCGTCCTATCCTGAGTCCCTTCACTCTGGTTCCCATCCCCCTGTCAAATTTAAACACTCCCCAACAGCTCTAACAAACCTGCCTACGAGAATATTGGTTCCTCAGATTCAGGTGTAACCCATCCCTTTTGTACAGGTCATTCCTCTCCAGAAGAGATCTTAATGATCTGAGAACCTGAAGCCCTGTCCCCTGCACCAGCTACTCAGTCATGCATTTATCTGCCAAATCATCTTGTTTCTACTCTCTGTGGCACATAGCACAGCTAGCAATCCAAAAATTACTACCCCAGAGTTGCTGCTTCTCAGTTTTCTGCCTAGCTCTCTAAATTCTCTCTTCAGGACCTCTTTGCTTTTTCTTCCTATGTCATTGGTACCAATAAGGACCAATATATCAGGCTGCTCTCCCACCTCCTCCAAAATGCTGTGGACGCAATCTGAGATGTCCTTGACCCTGGCACCTGGGAGGCAACATGCCAAATGGGTGTCCTGTTCATGTTCACAGAACCTCCTGTCTGTTCCCCTGACTATTTATCCCCTATCACTACCACTCCTCTGTTCTCCCTCTTTCCTTTCTGCTCCATGGACCCATGCTCGGTGCCTGTAACCTGGTCTCTGTGGCATTCCCCTGGGAGGACAACCCTCACAACAGTACCCAAAACAATATACTTATTATTGAGGGGAATAGATACAAGGGTGCTCTGTTCAAACTGCCTATTCATCTTCCCATTCCTTCTCCTGACATTTACCCAGTTACCCGCCTCTTGCTGCTTAGAATAAGTTGCAAGAAACATGTTACTTAAATATTACTGAAATATTAAATATACAACAGTAGCAATAGAGAGAGTACAGAAGAGATTCAGCAGCTTTTAGCCTGAAGGGAGAGTTGTAGTTATAAGGAGAGATTGGGTAGGCAGGATTGATTTTCAATGGTATGTAGGAAAGGGTAACTTGATAGAGGATCATAAGAACTTGAGGGTCATGGATAAGATAGACTGAGCTTTTCTCCTTGGGCAGGGTCTAGAATGAGAGGGGCACAGATTTAGGGTGAGAGGGGTAAAGGATATTTGAGAGAGATGTTTTTCACAGAAAGGATGGTGATTATTTATTTATTGAAGTGATGGACGTAGATTCAATGGTAATACTTAAAAGGCAAACATACTTCTTCTCACTGTCACTAGTAGAAATGCCATCTCCTCTCTCAGTTCCTCCGTTTCCACCACACCTGCTCTCGGGGTGAAGCTTTTCATTCCAGAACTACTGAGATAGATGTCCTCCTTCTTCAAAGAAAGGGCCTTTCCTTGCTCCACCATCAACACTGCCCTCACATGCATCTGTTCCATTTCATGAGCTTCATGGTCTATACAGAGCAGGTAGATTAAAAGTCACCATTTCTGTGCTGTTCATTTGTATGATTCCATGAAATCATTTTATCTAAAAATGTTGAAAGAACAGTATCTCAAGGACAACCAGCACTGATACCACATCCATCAGAGAGTCACTGATATCAATACTTGCCCTCCAGTTTGTTGGAGGTGCCTCCATTGATGAATTTTCTAGTTGATCCACAAAGTTATCTAGTGAAGAAATACTTCTTTGTGACATTCTATAGATGATGCGTCTATATTGGGTTAGATCTTATTTCACTTTCTTCTAAACGCTGTAGTATTAAACTCTTGTAAATCATTTGCATCTCAAGTGGAAACTATTACTGAAAGCATACAACCAGCAGGGTAATACAAAAATAATTTGGGGTTCAAAATCCTCTTCGTATAAAACATTTTAAATGGTTCACTCTTTTGGCTGGCAATCTTCATTTATTTATTATGTCTTTTCCTTCCAAATCGAATACTTGTGGAAAGATCAACCACAATGTAATGGAGGCCTCTTACGACAAAGTTCTCTGGTTGGATAAAAATAGGTAAGCATCAATAGCAAGTAGGAATGACCTGTGTTTTGTGCTGTTCAATCCATTTAAAACTGAAATAAAGCTAAGTCTGACAGAGAATCATGGCTGTACAATTGTTAGAGTTCAAACAACAATACCTGAACAAATGCATAAAGATATTAAGAAAATATATTTTTATGATCTAAACTGTCTTACTTAAATGCTTTTGACATTATCATCTACCTCCAATCACTCAATTAATCGTGGAAAACCAGTCTGAACTTTGGATCTTTCGTCTACAAGTTGCATTATTTTAAACTGACATGTGACAATTATACATTTTAGACATCAAAGGTAACCTGGCTTTTAAACATCTGAAACACAAACACCACCAGTAATGGAAAATATTTATTTTTATGTTTCTTATGTTTCTTGTGGCTTATGAAGAAAAGTCATTTATGAAGGATAAGAAATGTAGGTATCTGACCTCTAAGTTAAACAATATCCCTGCCTTCACCATCCACCATCTTCCATTTGAAAGTGCCAAAAAGAGACAGAAGGAATTTCATAAATAGGAATACGTTACAGAGATAGAAACAGAATTGTCAGAGAGAATAACCATTCAAAAATAATATGAGGAGGTGCCATTTTTGTTCTGCTGTGCATTTCTGCAAGAAATTGAATCTTAGGTAGTATTAGGTAGTATATGCATACTTTGATAATAAGATTTACTTTGAACATAGATGCTCCAGGGATTTTATTCACATAGCATACTGTATTATTGTCACATATCCTCGTATTTTCTTATCACATTTGGACTCCTGAGTTAATGCCAACTCTCAAAACATTCCCTTTTTTTTATCCCATTCTCTCACAATACCATTTGATATAGAATACATATTTACTTGGATGACTTTCTAAATCTTTTGACAACATGCTATTAGCATTTATATAAAGTAAGCTTTTCATATCCCAATCCACTTATTTATATGCACACTCACTACTCTTCTCTCGACTCCCATCTTGCTTAATAATCCTGAACTGGAAGGAATTGTGTAATGTGATCATTTCAATTTCCCTTCACATTCACAATTTTACATACTTCAGATGTTTCCCATGGTTCTCAATCAACTATTTGATTCAATTTCATAGTTTACAACAAGTATTCTTTCAACTAATTTAAGAATATTGGATTCAACTCTATCTAACCCTGTTAATTCAATGGTGCTTTCCGCAACTGTATTCTTAAATGTTTTTCAAGATATTACTTTTGTCCCAAACTGAGAAGTTTATAATTGACCCTCCCTGGTATTCTATTTTAGCTTTTCCTTCGTATATTTTATATATTGGCTATGGGGTGTCAGGGAGGGATAGCACCTCTGGTGGGGGAACATGTCGCGTCCTTTTCAAGGTGGTTAGTCCACCTTTGGTCACAACCTGGCACTCAGCTCTCACCTGTGGCTCCCCATAGCTGTTTGCATGTGACAGCGGCCACACCCTGGGCAACAGCTTTGACAAGCCGGCCAAACCAGGTGAGGGTAGCCGACGGGTCTCAAACCCTCAGTGAGACAGGGAGTTGTATATCTCAGCATGTGAAGACAGACTCCGGCGGATTGAGCGGACGAGACCAATGGAAGATCCAACGGTCAAGAAGGCGGTCTCTGCAAGCGTCGTGGAACGTGTAGAGTAGAACAAGACACAGAAGACGTCCTGGTCATCCACTGCGTCTAGTCCCATCTCCAGCTGTCTCGATTCTGTCTTGCCACTGGATCCAGATGGGAATTGGGAAGAGAGAGTGAGGCTGACGCTGTGCAACTCTCCCTCACTTAAATCCAAATCATGCGCAAGTCTCAACACCATCAATGGTATCGAGGTCTTCATCGACGTCGACGATGGACAAACATGGACGTTGGCTTGAAGTTGGTTTAGACTGTAACAATTTTCATGACTTACATTTAATATCTAACTGCTCTCATGGGTTCCATTTTTTTTAGTTATTAAGTACATACTGTATGTATAAAATAAAGTCAATAAGATAAACTTAAGGTGAGTTAGGCAGAATTTTTTAAATTCATTTTAAGGTAACCTTTTCAGTTAATGACTCATGAACATAAATATACTGTAAACACATTTATAAATATGTGCATTATTATTTAATAAATGTGTCATTTCCTGACTTTTTTGTTTGCTATTAATAATAATTACTTTATTGATCCCAAGTGGGAAATTATTTTGTTAAAGTAGTGACATTTAAAAACACACTTAGCAATAATAATGAAAACAATAAATTAATAATAAAGGTTTGCAAATCTAAGATTTTGACTGAGCGATGATGAATTATTACTGGGGCCTGTTGAATGGGGCCTATCAGCAACATCAACAGAGCTCTACAAAGAGGTATTTCTTGCAGGTCAGTGGCAGTTATTTAAAAAGAAAGCTTTGTGGGCATTTGTCTATTGTACGGGGCCTATCAGCGGCATCAACAGAGCTCTACAAACTAAATAAAAGTACAGAAGGGATAAGCAGAGAAGCCATTGTCAGGGTGGCCATTGTCTGGAGTAGTCTAGTGGTGAGAGTAGAAGCGCTAGGCTTTGGCTCAGAAGAAGCGTCAGCTCTGTGCAAAGCGTCTGCAAAGATTTCCTTCTTTGTTTTTTTTCTCTCTCTTACTGTACCATTTAAATGGCTGTGATGTGTTCTTCATGCCAGATGTTGGAGAACTGGGAGACCTACATCTCCTGGGGAACTACATCTGCATGAAGTGCATCTGGCTGCAGATCCTTGAAGACCGTGTTAGGGATCATTTTGGAGAAAGAGGGAGAGCAGCCTGATGTCTTGGTACATACTGGTAACAATGACATAGGAAGGAAAAGCAATGAGGTCCTGAAATGAGAATTTAGAGAGCCAGGCAGAAAGCTGAGAAGCAGGGCTACCTGGTTAGTAATTTCTGGATTTCTGCCTGTGTCGTGCACCAGTGAGGGTAGAAAAATGCATGGCTGAGAAGCTGGTGCAGGGCGCAGTGCTTCAGTTTCTTGGATCATTGGGATCTCTTCTGGGGGAGGTATGACCTGTTCAAAACTGACAGGTTGCATCTGAACCTGAGGGGGGACCAATATTCTTGAGGGCAGGTTTGTTAGAGCTGTTGGGGAGGGTTTAAACTAATTTGGCAGGGGGCTGGGAACCACAGTGAAGGGACTCAGGGTAGGACTGATGGTAAAAAAGTGAAAATACGGTGCAGTCAGACTGTCAGGAAGGATAGGCAGGTGATGGGACTTAGTTGAGCCAGCTGGCTGAGTATCAAAACATTAAGGATGCAGAATCAGAAAGGATAGCAAACATGGTACTCAAGGTGTTGTATCTCAATGCACATAGTATAAGAAATAAGGTGAATGATCTTGTTGCAATTTTATAGATTGCCAGGTATGATGTGCCCATCACTGGATCTTGGCTGAAGAATGGTTGTAGTTGGGAGCTGAATGTCCAAGGTTACACGTTATATCAGAGAGATAGGAAGGTAGGCAGAGGGGATGGTGTGGCTTTGCTGGTAAAGAATGGCACCAGATCAGTAGAAAGATGTGACATAAGATCGGAAGATGTTGAATCCCTGTGGGTTGAGTTAAGAAACTGCAAGGGTAAAAGGACATAGATGGCAGTTATGTACAGGCCTCTCAAAAGTAGCTGGGAGGTGGATATAGAAAAGGCATGCCAAAAGGGCAATGTTATGGTAGTCATGGGAGATTTTAACATGCAGGTCGATTGGGAAAATCAGGTTGGTGATAGATCTCATGGGTTTGTTGAATGCCTAAGAGATAGCTTTTTAGAGCAGTTTGTCATTGAGCCTACTAAGGTCAGCTATAATGGACTGGGTGTTATGTAATGAACTGGAGGTGATTAGGGAGCTTAAGGTATAAGAAACCTTAGGAACCTGTGATCACAATATGATTGAGTTCAACTTGAAATTTGAGAGGGAGAAAGTAAAGTCTGACATTTCAGTATTTCAGTGGACTAAGGGAAATTACATTGGTATGTGAGAGGAGTTGGCCAAACTAGATTGGAAGGAGCTGCTGAAACGGATCTCAGCAGAGCTGCAAAGGCGTGCATTTCTGGGGAAAATGAGGAAGGTACAGAACATATGTATTCCACAAATGTAGAAATATTCAAATGGTAAAATAGTACAATTATGGTTGACAAAGGAAGTCAAAGCTATTGTAAAAGCAAAAGAAAGGGCATACAACAAAGCAAAAATTAGTGGGAAGATAAAACATTGGGAAGTGTTTAAAAACCTACAGAGAGCAACAAAAAAATCATTGGAAGGAAAAGAGGAAATATGAAAGCAAGCTCACAAATAATATCAAAGTGGATAGTAAAATAGTTTTCAGTTATGTTAAAAATAAAGGAGAAATGAGAATGTATATAGGACTGCTAGAAAATGAGACAGAAGAAATAATAACAGGGGACATGGAGATGGCTGATGAAGTAAATGATTATTTTGCATCAGTCTGCAATATCAGACACTAGCAGTACGCCTGATATTGTAGCGTGTGAAGGAAGAGAAGTGGGTGCAGTTACTATTACAAGAGAGAAGGTACTCAAAAAGCTGAAAGACCTAAAGGTAAATAAGTCACCCAGACCAGATGAACTGCACCCCAGGGTTCTGACATTTTATACATATGTGGAAGGGCAGGTAGTGTTGAGGAAACAGGTAGGATGCAGAAGGACCTAGACAGATTAGGAGAATAGGCAAGAAAGTGGCAAATGAAATAAACTGTTGGAAAATGCATGGTTGTGCATTTTGGTTGTAGAAATAAATGTACAGACTCTTTTCTAAATGGGGAGAAAGTCCAAAACTTTCAGATGGAAAGGGACTTGGGACTCCTTGTGCAGAACATCATGAAGGTTAACTTGCAGGTCAAGTCAGTAGTGAGAAAGGCAAATGCCATGCTAGCATTCATTTCAAGAGGTCTAGAATACAAGAGCAAGGATGTGATTCTGAGGCTTTATAAGGCACCTTGAGTATTGTGAACAGTTTTGGGCCCCTTAACTTTGAGAAGATGTGCTGGCATTGGATAGGGTCCATAGGAGGTTCACAAGGATGATTCTAGGACTGAAAGTGTTATCATACGAGGAAGGTCTGATGGCTCTGGGTCAGTACTCTCTGGAATTCAGAAGGATGAAACCTTTCGAATATCGAAAGGCCAAGACAGAGTAGATGTGGAAAGAATGCTTCCCATTGTGGGAGAGTCAAGGACAAGAGGGCACAGCCTCAGGATAGAGTGACACCCTTTCAAAACAGAGATGCGAAGAAATTTCTTTAGCCAAAGGGTGGTGAATTTGTGGAACTTTTTGCCACAGGCAGCTGTGGAGGCAAGGTCCTTGGGTGTATTTAAGGCAGAGATTGATAGGGTCTTGATTGGACATAGCATTGAAGGTTATGGGGAGAAGACCAGAAACTGGGGTTGAGTAAGAGAAAAAAAAGGATCAGCCATGATTGAATGGCGGAGCAGACTCGATGGGCCAGATGGCCTATTTCTGCTCGTATATCTTATGGTCTTATGGTCTTATATGAGATAATTCCAGTTCAAGACAGTGTGCAATTTCAAGGGAAGTGGGTGTTTTTATGTTTTTTCTCCATTTTCTATTGGGTGTTAGAGGTCCAAATTTTGGGAGGCCCAAGCAAAGTTGTTGCAATTGCTATGGAAGGTGTATGACATCGCTTTAGGTTCCTGCTGGTGAATAGGTGAATGCCAAATGTCTCTAAGACTACTTGATCCTAGATGGTGAATTCCTTGAATGTTACTATGGTGACTGTCATTCAGGTTTGTTCACTAGAGGTGGTGGAAAGGCTTTAGCAAGTCAAGAGATGACACCGGCAGTTCTATAAATTGCTTTTGCCATCATAATATTGATGTAACTGGTTCAGTTATTCTCGCTACTATAATGGCCTACAGGAGATTTTGATGGTATGAGATTTGATGATTGAGTGACAGCACTTGTTCAGGGCTGTTGTTGGCTAGTACTTATGTGACCCAAAGGTCAGGTAAAGCTGGGCCCAAATAGCTAATAGGTAGTGCTTGGAACTATAGAATAGTCAACTTCACTTTTACTCTTATGAAGAAAAGTACATGATGAAAAATCAGGATATGGCTTGGTTTAGAACACAGCCCTGAGGAATTTTCTCAACATATCCTGTGAATAATTGTCCTCCAACAAGCTCTGTTATCTTTATTTATGCAAGATAAAACACCAGTTAATTGAATGATTCTCCTGACTCCCATTGATTTCAATTTTTCACAATTACATTTGATACCACAGTTGTTCAATTGCTGCCTTGATAACAAAGGCAGCCACATCAATCTTATCTTTGGAATTCAGTTTTTTTTCTCTCGTGGCAGAACCCAAACAAGAGCATGTTATTAGTGATCAAAGAGCTGTTAATAACAACGTCAGTGACCATTTTTGTCACCTTTCTGATGAAAATCTACAGCCTGCTGCAGCAGCAATTGGATATTTCCTGCTTATTGAGAATAGGGCATACCTAGACAAATTACCACCTTATCAAGAAAATGCCAGAATAACTAGCCCTTCCCAAGTTGTAACGTACAAGTTTCCATCACTACAAATGACCATTGGAAATGCTTTTGTGGCACCTTTTCAAATGGCTCTGAAAACCTGTGCCAACCAATTGGTGGGAGTGTTCAATGACATCTTTAAACTCTCATTGCTAAGTCAGAGTTCCCTACCTGTTTCCAAAAGGGTGACAACCACAGCAGTGCCCACCCAGAGCAGGGTGAGCTGCCTCAAAGACTATCACCCCCCAGTGTAAATCAGAGTCAACATGGCTTTGTGCGTGGTAGGTCATGTTTGACCAATCTATTGGAGTTTTTCGACGAGGTTACCAGGAAAGTGGATGAAGGGAAGGCAGTGGATATCGTCTACATCGACTTCAGTAAGGCCTTTGACAAGGTCCCGCATGGGAGGTTAGTTAGGAAAATTCAGTCGCTAGGTATACATGGAGAGGTGGTAAATTGGATTAGACATTGGCTCAATGGTAGAAGCCAAAGAGTGGTAGTAGAGAATTGCTTCTCCGAGTGGAGGCCTGTGACTAATGGTGTGCCACAGGGATCAGTGCTGGGTCCATTGTTATTTGTCATCTATATCAATGATCTGCATGATAATGTGGTAAATTGGATCAGCAAATTTGCTGATGATACAAAGATTGGAGGTGTAGTAGACAGTGAGGAAGGTTTTCAGAGCCTGCAGAGGGACTTGGACCAGCTGGAAAAATGGGCTGAAAAATGGCAGATGGAGTTTAATACAGACAAGTGTGAGGTATTGCACGTTGGAAGAATAAACCAAGGTAGAACATACAGGGTTAATGATAAGGCACTGAGGAGTGCAGTGGAACAGAGGGATCTGGGAATACAGATACAAAATTCTCTAAAAGTGGCGTCACAGGTAGATAGGGTCGTAAAGAGAGCTTTTGGTACATTGGCCTTTATTAATCAAAGTATTGAGTATAAGAGCTGGAATGTTATGATGAGGTTGTATAAGGCATTGGTGAGGCCGAATCTAGAGCATTGTGTTCAGCTTTGGTCACCAAATTACAGGAAGGATATAAATAAGGTTGAAAGAGTGCAGAGAAGGTTTACAAGGATGTTGCCGGGACTTGAGAAACTCAGTTACAGAGAAAGGTTGAATAGGTTAGGACTTTATTCCCTGGAGCGTAGAAGAATGAGGGGAGATTTGATAGAGGTATATAAAATTATGATGGGTATAGATAGAGTGAATGCAAGCAGGGTTTTTCCACTGAGGCAAGGGGAGAAGGAAAACCAGAGAACATGGGTTAAGGGTGAGGGGGGAAAAGTTTAAAGGGAACATTGGGGGGGGGGGCTTCTTCACACAGAGAGTGATGGGAGTATGGAATGAGCTGCCAGACGAGGTGGTAAATGCAGGTTCTTTTTTAACATTTAAGAATAAATTGGACAGATACATGGATGGGAGGTGTATGGAGAGATATGGTTCGTGTGCAGGTCAGTGGGACTAGGCAGAAAATGGTTCGGCACAGCCAAGAAGGGCCAAAAGGCCTGTTTCTGTGCTGTGGTTTTTCTATGGTTTCTATATCTAATGTGACGATATGCCTTAAGAGTTCAATCAACTCCCGCCTAACCAAGGACCTGGACCCACTGCAATTTGCTTATCACCATAGCACGTCTACAGTGGATGCAATCTCACTGGTTCTCCACTCAGTCTTGGATTACCAGGGCAATAGTAATATCTACATCAGACTGCTGTTCAGCATGCATCACCATCATACCCTCATTTCTAATCAGTAAGCTCCAAAACATGGAATCAGAATCAGAATCAAGTTTATTATCATCAGAATGTGTTGTGAAATTTGTTAACTCAGCAGCAGCATTTTAATGTAATACACAATATAGAAGAAAAATAAATAAATACATAAATAAATAAATAGGTAGCTCAATTACAGTGTATGAGTATTGAATAGATTAAATATTGTTGAAAAACAGAAACAATATATATTAAAAAGGTGAGGTAGTGGCCTCTGCGAATTGGAAATAATATCAGCACTGGCACACCTCAAGGATGTGTCACTCACAACACGCTGGAGGAACTCAGCAGGTCGGGCAGCATCCGTGGAAAAGATCGGTCGACGTTTCAGGCCGGAACCCTTCGTCAGGACTGTAGAGGGAAGGGGCAGAAGCCCTATAACGAAGGTGGGAAGGAGAAAGCTGGTAGGTTCCAGGTGAAAAACCAGTAAGGGGAAAAATAAAGGATGTGTGCTTGGCCCACTGCTCTACTCTCTCTATATTAACAATCGTGTGGCTAGGCACAGCTCAAATGCTATCTATAAATTTGTCAATGACACAACTATATCAGCTGGATGAGACGCATGGTGGAAACCCACATCAAGGAGCACAGGAGGTGTATCTATTAGTGTTACCCAGAGAAATGAGCAGTAGCAGAACATTGCATTAGCAATGGCCGTAGGATTGACTTCGACGGCACAAAACTGCTGTGTCATTGGCTTTTGGGATCACCTGGTGAAGGAAGCCATTGTAATAAAACTAGAAGAAAATAATCTAACAAGACAAAGGTCTCTCTATAAGTAAGAACTGGAATTTGATTGCAAACAAGGTGGGACACTGATCGGATGAGGACTAACCAATCAGGAGGGATGGACGACAGAGGTGTAAGTACCACCGGACTAAACATACCTAGGTATCATCTCTGATGAAGACGGCAGAGTTTTTCATCTAAACATTGGTTCTCATCAATACCTGTACCTGGATGGAAGCTCGAGAAGACTTTTTTCAACACAACTATTGTTGGCAGAATTTCAGATAGTGATGAAAAGATGTGCAGGAGCAAGATAGATCAGCTGGTTGTGTGGTGTTGCAGCAACATTCAACTTCTGTAAGACCAAAGAATTGATTATAAATGTAAGAATGTGAGATTGAGGGATCAGAGATGGAAAGGATGAATAGTTTTAAGTTCCTGGGTGTCAAAATCTCTGAGAATCTATCCTTGGTCCAGCATAGTAATGTAATTACAAGGAAAGCATGACAGCTGCTATATTTCATTAGAAGTTTGATGAGAATTGGTATAAGACCATAAGACCAGAAGGTATACTTGCAGAATTAGGCTATTTGGCCCATCAAGTCTGCTGTACCATTTCATCATAGTTGATCCATTTTCCTCTCAACCCCAATTGCCTGCCTACTCATCGTATCCCTTCAATCAAGACCAGTCAAGAATCTATCAACAGCTGTTTTAAATACACATTAAGTCTTAGCATCCGCAGCTGCATGTGGCTAGGACTTCTACAGATTTACCACTATCTGTCTAAATAAATCCTCCTAATCTCTGTTCTAAAAGGATGTCTCAGTATTCTGAGGCTGTGTCCTTTGGTCTTAGACTCTCCCACCGTAGGAGAGTCTCCACATCCACTCTATCAAGGCCTTTCACCATTTGATAGGTTTCAATGAGGTCACCCCTCATTCTTCTGAATTCTAGTGAATACAGGCCCAGAGCCATTAAATGCTCTTCATATGACAAGCTGTTCAATCCTGGAACCATTTTGAGAACTTCCTCTGCCCCCTCTCTAGTTTCAGCACATCCTTTAAAAGATAAGGGGCCCAGAACTGCTCACAATACTCTAAGTGAGGACTCACCAGTACTTTATAATGTCTCAACATTACATCCTTGCTTTTATATTCTACTCATCTTGAAATGAATGCTAACATTGCATTTGCCTTCCTCACCAAAGATTCAAACTGCAAATTAATCTTTAGGGAATCCTGCACCAGTACCCACAAGTTCCTTTGTGCCTTAGTTTTTGTATTTTCTCTCCATTCAGAATATAGTCAACCCTTTTATTTCTTCTACCAAAGTGTGTGACCATACAATTTCCAATACTGTATTCCATCTACCATTTCTTTTCCCATTCTCCTAATCTGTCTGTCCTTCTGTAGCCTCTCTACTTCCTCAAAACTACCTATGACTCCACCTATCTTCATAGCACCTGCAAACTTATAACAAAGCCATTAATTCCATCATCCAAATCATTGACATATGACATAAAAATAATTGGTCCCAACACAGACCCCTGTGGAATACCCCTAGTCACCAGCAGCCAACCAGAAGAGCCCCTCTTTATTCCCACTCTTTGCCTCCTGCCAATTAGCCACCGTTTTATCCAGGCTAGAGTTTTTCCTGTAATGCCATGGGCTCGTGGCTTGTTAAGCAACCACATGTGTGGCACCTTGTCAAAGGCCTTCTGAAAATCCAAGTAAACAACATCAACCAATTCTCCTTTGTCAATCCTGCTTATTATTTCTTCAAAGAGTTCCAACAGATTTGTCAGGCAAAATATTCTATTGAGGAAACCATGCTGACTATGGCCTATTTTATCAGTGCCTTCAAGTACCCTACAATCTCATCCTTAATAATTGAGTTCAACATCTTCCCAACCATTGAGTTCAGACTAACTGGCCTATACTTTCTTCTGCCTCTGTCCCTTCTTGAACAGTGGTGTGACATTGACAATTTTCCAGTCATCCGGAACCATTCCAGAATCTGGTGAGTCTTGAAAGATCATTACTAATGCCTCCATGATCTCTTCAGCCACCTCTTTCGGAACTCTAGGGTGTACACCATCTGGTCCAGATGACTTATCTACCTTAAGACATTTTAGTTTCTCAAGAACTTTCTCTCTAGTTATGGTAACTTCACACACTTCATGACCTCTGACACTGGGAACTCCCAACATACTGCTAGTGTCTTCCACAGTGAGGACTGACACAAAATACTTATTTACTTCATCAACCATTTATTTATCCCCATCACTACCTCTCCAGCATTGTTTTCCAGCGGTCCAATATCCAATCTCACCTCTCTTTTACATTAAAGCAACACACATCAAAGTTGCTGGTGAACGCAGCAGGCCAGGCAGCATCTCTAGGAAGAGGTACAGTCAACGTTTCAGGCTGACGAAGGGTCTCGGTCTGAAACGTCGACTGTACCTCTTCCTAGAAATGCTGCCTGGCCTGCTGCGTTCACCAGCAACTTTGATGTGTGTTGCTTGAATTTCCAGCATCTGCAGAATTCCTGTTGTTCTCTGTTACATTATATGTATCTAAAGAAACTTTTGGTATCATCTTTAATATTATTGATTAACTTACTTTTGTATTCCATCTTTAACTTGTTATGACTTTTTAGTTGCCTCCTGTTGACTTGTAAAAACATTCCCAATCTTCTCTCTTCCCACTATTGTTTGCATCAAAAAGGCGACGTCCATTATTAAGGACCCACTTCACCCAAGACATGGCCTCTTATCATTGTTACTATCAGGAAGGAGGTACAGAAGCCAGAAGACACACACTCAGTGATTCAGGAACAACTTAACACTACCCCATTAACACTACCAAATTTTTAATATCTATTATTTCTTGTTTTTGCACTATTTTTAATCTATTCAATATGCATATACAGTGTCTATAATAAGTGTTCACACTTCCCCACCACCGCCACCGCCATCGCCATCCTTGGAAGTTTCATATTTTCTTGTTTTACAACATTGAATCACAATGAAATCAAAAAGACTCTTAGGAATCAAAGTGAAAACAGATCTCTACAAAGTGATCTAAATTAATTACAAATATAAAACATGAAATAATTGATGACATAAGTATTCACCCCCTTTAATAAGACACGCCAAATCATCACTGATGCAGCCAATGTGTTTTAGAAGTCACATAATTAGTTAAATGGAGATCACCCGTGTGCAGTCAGGGTGTTTCAATTGATTGTAGCAAAAGTACACCTGTATCTGGAAGGTCTAACTGCTGGGGAGTCAATACGCTGGTAAAAACTACACCATGAAGACAAAAGAACATTGAAGCAACTCCACAAAAAGGTTATTGAAAAGCACAAGTCAGGAGATGGATACAAGAACATTTCCAAGTCACTGTATAGCCCTTGGAGTACAGCTTATTTCAATCATCAAGAAATGGTAAGATATGGCACAGCTGTAAATCTGCCTAGAGCAAGCTGTCCTTAAAATCTGAGTGACTGTGTGAGAAGAGAATGAATAAGGGAGGCCACCAAGAGACCTATAACAACTCTGGAGGAATTACAAGCTTCAGCGGCTGAGCTGGGAGAGACTGCACATACAACAATTGTGGCCCAGTGCTTCACCAGTCACAGCATTATGGGAGATTGGCCTAGAGAAAGGCACTACTGAAGAAATTCACATGAAACCTTGGCTAGAGTTTGGGAGACTCTGAAGTCAGCTGCAAGAAGGTTTTAAAGTCTGATGAAACCACAATTGAGCATTTTGGCCTTCAGACTAAACACCACACATCATCAAAAACACCTTTTTTTTCAGCTAGGGGTATATATCGGGGGGTAGGGTTAAGGGGAGGGGGGAGGGTAGTCATTATCTTTCTATGTAATCACTTCAAAAACTCAATAAAAACTATATTAAAAAAACACCATCCATACCATGAAGCATGGTGGTGGCTGCATCATGCTATGGGGATGCTTCACTGCAGCAGGCTCTGAAAGGCTTCTGAAGGTAAAGGGTAAAATGAATGCAGCAAATTACAGGGAAATACTGGAGGAAAACCTGATGCAGAACTGTGACTTGGGAGATTTGTTTTCCAGCAAGACAATGATTCCAAGCATAAAGTGAAAGCCACACAGGAATGGCTTAAAAACACCAAAGTTAATGTCCTGGAGTGGCCAAGTCAGAGTCCAGACATAAATCCAATTGAGAATCTGTGCCCTTACCTGAAAAGGGCTGTTCACTCACGATCCCCATGCAATCTGACAGAGCTTGAGCAGTTTTGTAAAGAAGAATGGGGAAAAATTGCAGTACCCAGATGTGCAAAGCTGATAGAGACCTATCTACATAGATTCAAGGCTGTAATTGCAGCCAAAGGTGCATTTACCAAATACTGACTTGAAGGGGGTGAATACTTAAGTAATCAATTATTTTGTGTTTTATATTTCTAATTCATTTAGTTCACTTTGTAGAGATCTATTTTTACTTTGACATGAAAGAGTCTTTTTTTGTTGATCAGCATCAAAAAAGCCAAATTAAATCCACTCTGATTCAATGTTGTAATACAATAAAACATGAAAACTTCTGGGGCGGGGGGTGAATACTTGTTATCAGCACTGTATACACAAACTGTAATTTTATTTATTTATTTATTTATTTATTTCTATATTATTATCTATTACATTGAACTGTTGCTGCTAAGTTAACAAATTTCACAAAACATGGCAGTGCTATTAAACCCGATTGTGATTCTTACACTCCACTGTGCAGCATTACCAAACCTTCCCACAAGGATATTCATCCCCCTCCAGTTCAGCTGCAAATTATCTCTTCTGTACAGGTCCCACCTTCCCTGGAAGATAGCCCAACGATCCAAAAATCTTATGACCTCCTTCCTACACCAACATCTTAGCCACATATTAAACAGTATAATCTTCTAGTTTTGGCCTTACAAGCATGTTGCATGGGTAGCAATCTTGTGATCATAACTCTGGAGGTCATGCCCTTTAATTTAGCACCTGATGGCTAACATGAGAGGGCACGATTTTAAGGTGCTTGGAAGCAGGTGCAGAGGGGATGTCAGGGGTAATTTTTTTTAAGCAGAGAGTGGTGAGTGCGTGGAATGGGTTGCCGGTGACGGTGGCGGAGGCGGATACGATAGGGTCTTTTAAGAGACTCCTGGATTGGTACATGGAGCTTAGAAAAATACAGGGTATGGGTATCCTTAGGTAATTTCTAAAACAAGTACATGTTTGGCACAGCTTTGTGGGCTGAAGGGCCTGTATTGTGCTGTAGGTTTTCTATGTTTCTATGTTTTCTAACTCCCTGAAGTCACTATGCAGAACCTCGTCCTACTCATTTCATTGTTACTTACAATGGAGCACAACTTTCTCTCTGCTCTCCTTCCCATTAAGAATGCCGAGGACTCAATCGGAGATACCCTGGACCCTGGACCCTGGCCCCCCGGAGGCAACATACCATCTGGGAATCTCGTTCTCACTCGCAGAGCCTTCTGTCCGTTCCCCTAACTAACTAATCCCCTATCACGACAGCGTGCCCCTTCTTCCCCCTTCCCCTCTGAGTCACAGAGCAGACTAAGTACCAGAGTCCCAGCCACTGTGGCTTTCCTGTTAGGTTAAGCCACCCTGGTGGTATCCACAATGATATACCCGTTGTTGTGGAGAATGGCCGCAGCGGCTTATCCCTTTTCCCCTTCCTGACTGTCACCCTGTTTCCTGTGTCCTGCTCCTTGGGTGTAACAGCCTCTCTATGCATCCTATCTATCACCCCTTCAGCCTCCCGAATGATCGGCAGTTCATCCAGTTACTGCGCCAACTACTTAACATGGATTGTAAGAAGCTGCAGCTGGTTGCACTTCTCACAGTTGTAGTCATCAGGGACACTGCAGGTCTCCCTGCCTTACCACATCCCGCAAGAGGAGCATTCAACTATCTTGCCCGGGGATCTCTACTGTTCTTGCTGAGCAGATATTACTTTACTTTACTTTACTTTATACTTTATTGTCATCAAACAATTGATACTAGAATGTACAATCATCACAGCAATATTTGATTCTGTGCTTCCTGCTCCCTGGATTACAAATATTAAATATTAAAAATATTTAAAATAGTAAAAATTAGTAAATATTAAAAATTTAAATTATAAATAGAAAATAGAAAGATGGAAAGTAAGGTAGTACAAAAAACCGAGAGGCAGGTCCGGATATTTGGAGAGTACGGCCCAGATCCAGGTCAGGATCCGTTCAGCAGTCTTATCACAGTTGGAAAGAAGCTGTTCCCAAATCTGGCCGTACGAGTCTTCAAGTTCCTGAGCCTTCGCCCAGAGGGAAGAGGGACGAAAAGTGTGTTGGCTGGGTGGGTCGTATCCTTGACAATCCTGGCAGCACTGCTCAGACAGCATGCGGTGTAAAGTGAGTCCAAGGACGGAAGATTGGTTTGTGTGATATGCTGTGCCATGTTCACGATCTTCTGCAGCTTCTTTCAGTCTTGGACAGGACAACTTCCATACCAGGTTGTGATGCACCCTAGAAGAATGCTTTCTACAGTGCATCTATAAAAATTAGTGAGGGTTTTAGGGGACAGGCCAAATTTCTTTAGTTTTCTCAGGAAGCAAAGGCGCTGGTGGGCCTTCTTGTCAGTGGACTCTGCTTGGTTGGACCAAGTCAGGTCATTTGTGATATTGACCCCGAGGAACTTAAAGCTTTTGACCTGTTCCACTTGCACATCACCAATGTAAATTGGGTCGTGCGGTCCGCTACTCCTTCTGAAGTCAACAACCAATTCCTTCGTCTTGCTGACATTGAGGGATAGGTTATTGTCTTCGCACCATGCCACCAGGTTCTTAATTTCCTCTCTGTACTCAAACTCATCATTACCCGAGATACGGCCTACAATTGTTGTGTCATCAGCAAACTTATATATTGAGTTTGATGGAAACTTGGCTACATGTTCAATTAAGAAGGGAAGGGAACAGAGACTGTCTCTGTTCGTCCATCACTGTCTGGTTTGGATCAGCTACCAAACAAGACAAGAATAGACTCCAAAGAACCATCAGGGCTGCGGAAAGGATTATTGGTGTGAAGCTGCACTCGATCCAGGAGTTATATGCATCTAGAGTCAGGAAGCGAGCAAGCAGCATCATTGTAGACCCATCACACCTCAGACATCACCTGTTCCAACTCCTTCCTTCTGGTAGGCGCTTTAGATCACTGTATGCCAGGACAAATAGGTACAAGAACAGTTTTTTTCCGTATGCCATCAGTCTTATGAACACTTGAATTTTAGTCTGTTATAAACCAAGTCCACCTGTACATATACAGGTATACCTCATTGTATATAGTTCACGATTATTTGCACTTTTGTTTTGTTTGCTTTTTGATTCTGTACAGCTAGAGCTCAGGGAAACCGGCATCAAATTCCCTGTATGTGTCCACATACTTGGCGATAATAAAGGATTCTGATTCTGATTCTGAACAAAAAATAACCTTGAGCTTTTCCTTCCTGTGCTTTTTCTGACTGAAGCTTCTCTTCACGGAAACCTTGAAGAGCTAAAGCCTCAAGATCACCACTCTGTCCACTCAGACACTGGCTGTTGCACTTGCCCTGCCTTCCTTTAATTTGTTCTTGCTAATCAATTGCAAACGCTGATTGCTTGCTGATCAAAGCTCTTTTTCCCTGTATCCTGCCTTTTGTACTCAGGTAGTGAATCTGATTGAAGTCCCCTCCTCTCAAAACTTCTGATGTCCAGATTGGCTGCTGGTCAGAGCTCTTTTTCACTAAAGACACTAGCAAGTTTCTTTGGATGCACTGTGGAGAATGTTCTAACTGGTTGCACCATTTTCTGGTCTGGAACAGAGATGCAGAAAGTTGTAAACTCTACCAGCCCCATCATGGGCACTGGCCTCTCCAGCATCTGGGATAACTTCAAAAGGCCATGCCTCAAAAAGGCGGCATCCATCATTAAGGACTCCCATAACTCAGGACATGTGCTCTTCTCACTGATACCATCAACAAGAAGGTACAAGAGCCAGAAGACACACACTCAATATTTCAGGAACAGCTTCTTCCCCTCCACCATCAGACTTTGGAATGGAGATTGAACCCGTTACCTCTCCTTTTGCACGATTTATTTAATTTAAAAACCTTGTGTTTCTTATTTTTTATACTTACTGTAATATATATGATTTTTATTATTATATATTGCAATGTATTGCTTCCATAAAACAACAAATTTTGTGATATAAAATCTGATTCTGATTCTGATTGTGATTCTAAATAATTACCCAAGAAGATTTACAACATACCAAAAGGAGCTTCATGAATTATCCATTCAGTTCAATTCAGATGATTTATCAAATCTTGATTAGCTGACTAATGGTTAACTGACAGTTGTCAGACAAGTTCTAGAGAGAAATTTTTAAATGTTAACTGTCAACATGGTAAAACAAAACTCGTTGAAATATGAGCAATCGTTCAATATGCATCAGGATACCTTCAAAAGGTGATGCTTCAAAAAGGGGGCATCCATCATCAAGGACTCTCATCACTCAGGGCATGTCCTTTTCTCATTGCTACCATCAAGGAGGAAGTACAGGAACCAGAAGGTCAATGGTTCAAGGAACAACTTCCTCCCCTGAGCAATCAGATTTCTGAATGAACCCATGTACATTACCTCACTATTTTTTTCCTTTCTTTTTACACTTAATTTATTTTTGCATACATAATATATAATTCTTATTGTAATTTATTGTTATTATTTTATAAATTATGATGTACTGCTGCCATACTGCTGGATGACCTTCGACTCATAAGGGAGAATGAGGCAGTCATAGATGAGAGCTACAGGGAGGTAGTCACACCTAGGCTGTTGGAAGCAGGTCATTGGGTGACAGTCAGAGGGGGGAAAGTGAAGGTGAGCAGACAGGTAGTGCAGAGCACTCCTGTAGCCATTCCCCTGAATAATAAGTTTACCGTCCTGGATACTGTTGGCGGGGACGACCGACCAGGTGTGAGCCACGGTGGCAGGGCCTCTGGCACGGAGTCTGACCCTGTGGTGCAGAAGGGTGGGACGGAGAAGAGAGCTGTCGTCATTGGACACTGTATAGTCAGGGGAGCAGAAAGGAGATTTTGTGGATGTGAGAAGGACACACGCATGGTTTGTTGCCTCCCGGGTGCCAGGGTCCGGGATGTCTCTAACCGGGTGCATGACATCCTGGTACGAGAGGGAAAGCAACCAGAAGTCATGATACATGTTGGTACCAACGACATAAGCAGGAAGAGGGAAGAGGCCTGAAGTGTAAGTTTCGGGAACTAGGCAGAAGGCTGAAGAACAGGACCTCAAGGGTGGCGTTCTCAGGATTGCTGCCAGTGCTATGTGATAGTGATGGTCAGAATTGGAGGAGATGGCAGTTGAATGCGTGTCTGAGGAGTTGGTGCAGGGAGCAGGGTTTTAGATTTTTCGATCATTGGGATCTCTTCTGGGGAAGGTGGGACCTGTACAGGTTGGATGGGTTGCACCTGAACTCGAGGGGGAGCAATATCCTTGCAGGTAGGTTTACTAGCATGGTTTGGGAGGGTTTAAACTAATTTACAAGGAGGATGGGACCCAGAGCGATAGAGCAGTGAAAGAAGTGCATGGAGTAAAGCCAGATCTAACATATAGAGAGGCCTTGAGGAAAGAGAAGCAGAATAAACGGTGTAAAGACAGTACGGTAGAAGGGCTGAAATGTGTGTACCTCAATGCAAGAAGCATCAGGAACAAAGGTGATGAACTGAGAGCTTGGATACATACATGGAATTATGATGGCCATTACAGAGACTTGGCTGGCATCAGGGCAGGAACGGATTCTCAATATTCCTGGATTTCAGTGGTTTAAAAGGGATAGAGAGGGCAGAAATAGAGGAGGAGGGGTGGCATTACTGGTCAGAGATACTATTACAGCTACAGAAAGGGTGGGTAATGTAGCAGGATCCTCTTTTGAGTCAGTATGGGTGAAAGTCATGAACAGGAAGGGAGCAGTTACTCTATTGGGAGTATTCTATAGGCCTCCTTGTAGCAGCAGAGATACAAAGGAGCAGATTGGGAGCAGATTTTGGAAAGGTGCGAAAATATCAGGGTTGTTATCATGGGTGACTTTAACTTCCCTAATATTGATTGGCACCTGATTAGTTCCAAGGGTTTAGATGGGGCAGAGTTTGTTAAGTGTGTCCAGGAAGTATTCCTGTCACAGTATGTGGACAGGCCAACTAGGGGGAATGACATACTAGATCTCGTACTAGGTAATGAACCGGGTCAGGTCACAGATCTCTCAGTGGGTGAGCATCTGGGGGACAGTGACCACCGCTCTCTGGCCTTTAGCATTTTCATGGAAAAAGATAGAATCAGAGAGGACAGGAAAATTTTTAATTGGGGAAGGGCAAATTATGAGGCTATAAGGCTAGAACTTGCGGGTGTGAATTGGGATGATGTTTTTACAGGGAAATGTACTATGGACATGTGGTCGATGTTTAGAGATCTCTTGCAGGATGTTAGGGATAAATTTGTCCCGGTGAGGAAGATAAAGAATGGTAGGGTGAAGGAACCATGGGTGACAAGTGAGGTGGAAAATCTAGTCAAGTGGAAGAAGGCAGCATACATGAGGTTTAGGAAGCAAGGATCCGATGGGTCTATTGAGGAATATAAGGAAGCAAGAAAGGAGCTTAAGAGGGGGCTGAGAAAAGCAAGGAGGGGGCATGAGAAGGCCTTGGCGAACAGGGTAAAGGAAAACTCCAAGGTATTCTTCAATTATGTGAAGAAAATAAGGATGACTGGCGTGAAGGTAGGACTAATTAGAGATAAAGGTGGGAAGATGTGCCTGGAGGCTGTGGAAGTGAGCGAGGTCCTCAATGAATACTTCTCTTCGGTATTCACCAATGAGAGGGAACTTGATGATGGTGAGGACAATATGAGTGAGGTTGATGTTCTGGAGCATGCTGATATTAAGGGAGAGGAGGTGTTGGAGTTGTTAAAATACATTAGGACTGATAAGTCCCCGGGGCCTGATGGAATATTCCCCAGGCTGCTCCACGAGGTGAGGGAAGAGATTGCTGAGCCTCTGGCTAGGATCTTTATGTCCTCGTTGTCCACGGGAATGGTACCGGAGGATTGGAGGGAGGCGAATGTTGTCCCCTTGTTCAAAAAAGATAGTAGGGATAGTCCGGGTAATTATAGACCAGTGAGCCTTACGTCTGTGGTGGGAGAGCTGTTGGAAAAGATTCTTAGAGATAGGATCTATGGGCATTTAGAGAATCATGGTCTGATCAGGGACAGTCAGCATGGCTTTGTGAAGGGCAGATCGTGTCTAACAAACCTGATAGAGTTCTTTGAGGAGGTGACCAGGCATATACATGAGGGTAGTGCAGTGGATGTGATCTATATGGATTTTAGTATGGCATTTGACAAGGTTCCACACGGTAGGCTTATTCAGAAAGTCAGAAGGCGTGGGATCCAGGGAAGTTTGGCCAGGTGGATTCAGAATTGACTTGCCTGTAGAAGGCAGAGCGTTGTGGTGGAGGGAGTACATTCAGATTGGAGGATTGTGACTAGTGGTGTCCCACAAGGATCTGTTCTGGGACATCTACTTTTCTTGATTTTTATTAACGACCTGGATGTGGGGGTAGAAGGGTGGGTTGGCAAGTTTGCAGATGACACATAGGTTGGTGGTGTTGTAGATAGAGTAGAGGATTATCGAAGATTGCAGAGAGACATTGATAGGATGCAGAAGAGGGCTGAGGGCAGATGTTCAACCTGGAGAAGTGTGAGGTGGTACACTTTGGAAGGACAAACTCCAAGGCAGAGTACAAAGTAAATGGCAGGATACTTGGTAGTGTGGAGGAGCAGAGGGATCTGGGGTACATGTCCACAGATCCCTGAAAGTTGCCTCACAGGTGGATAGGGTAGTTAAGAAAGCTTATGGGGTGTTACCTTCATAAGTTGAGGGATAGAGTTTAAGAGTCGCGATGTAATGATGCAGCTCTATAAAACTCTGGTTAGGCCACACTTGGAGTACTGTGTCCAGTTCTGGTCGCCTCACTATAGGAAGGATGTGGAAGCATTGGAAAGTGTACAGAGGAGATTTACCAGGATGCTGCCTGGTTTAGAGAGTATGCATTATGATCAGAGATTAAGGGAGCTAGGGCTTTACTCTTTGGGGAGAAGGAGGATGAGAGGAGACATGATAGAGGTGTACAAGATAATAAGAGGAATAGATAGAGTGGATAGCCAGCGCCTCTTCCCCAGGGCACCACTGCTCAATACAAGAGGATATGGCTTTAAGGTAAGGGGTGGGAAGTTCAAGGGAGATATTAGAGGAAAGTTTTTTACTCAGAAAGTGGCTGGTGCGTGGAATGCACTGCCTGAGTCAGTGGTGGAGGCAGATACACTAGTGAAGTTTAAGAGACTACTAGACAGGTATATGGAGGAATTTAAGGTGGGGTCTTATATGGGAGGCAGGGTTTAAGGGTCAGCACAATATTGTGGGCCGAAGGGCCTGTACTGTGTTATACTATTCTATGTTCTATGTTCTAAAACAACAAATTTCACAACATATGTCGTGATATTAAATCTGATTTTGAGTAATTTTATATCATTGGATTGAATCAAGTTGCCTTAAGTCTTGTTTCTGTGGTGATGAGTACCACAACGGGAGGCCAAAATGGAATATTCACTCAACATATCTGTTTGAAAGTAATCACAAATATTTAAATGTTGCTGTTTGCACTCATGTGCTTTTCTCTAGTCTCATTGAAGACAGGATAATTCCATAAGACCATATGAATTAGGCCATTAAACCCATCAGATCTGCTCCACCATTCAATCATGGCTGATTTATTATCCTACTCATCACCATTCTCCTGCCTTCTTCCTGTAATCTCTGACACCCTTACTAATCAAGAACTTGTCAACCATGGAGCTTCCACCACCTTTTGGTTATTGATCGACCCACAACTATTCACTATTGAACATGGAATACTAAATTGGAATGCAAGCAGTGCTTGGTTTAGTCTCTAATGTGCTGATTCCTCTGGTTAGGTCACGTGCTGTAACTTCATCTGATTGTTCTTTTTTTTACATTAGCCTGGTGTTGCACCTGGCATGCTCTACTGCTCTCCTCGCTGAAACAGCATCAGTCTCCTAACTAGTTAGTAATGATAGATAGAGAGAAATACTACACAATGGAGTTACAGAGTTTGAAGAAACACAATTCTTCTTCCAAGGATTGCTCTTGGCACTTCCCGATTGATTGGAATTGCTAGCTCTGCTCCAAATCCATACCATTTAGCACAGTGATATCTCCCACAAAATACCGGAAAGACAGGTATGCCTATTTCTTGAGTCTCACTGAATGTTCAGTTTAATTCTCTATAAACAAACTGCCTTCTTTATATGTTGTAATAAGGCAGTTTATTTTTAGAGAATTGAATTGAACATTTAAAGCCAACACATTTTCAGATTAATATTTTGTTTACACACAGTATCAAGAACATCACATCACTTCCATTATTGCCTTCGAAATCCACAAGTGATCAGGCAATTTTTAAAACTGTGTTGGCTTTCTTAATCATTCGACTGAGAGCAGAATCAATCTGTATAAATTGATCAGCCTGGCAAAGTAGACATTTGATAACTTGCTTCCTGGGGTAATACCCATTCAGTTGCCTGTCCAGCAAAAAACTGCCCACGTTGATTGAGATCAGTAAGAAATGTTAAGAGCAGGGATATTACCTCTGATCGGTCCATGCTGAACAAGCAATGGATTTTGGATTCGCGTTTACTGTAACATCATGCAGACCTCTCCTACATCTTCCTGACAGAAACACAGAGTTGTTCCCAGGAAAGACAAAAGCAAAATGCAATGAATTCTAGAAATATATATTTTGCGATGGAATATTGGGAAGGTTTGATTCTTCCCTGATGCTGCTGGAATTATATGTCTTTCTATATAATCTTTGGCTCTCCTCTTACTTCAGAATACACGCCCGGAATTTTCTTAATAAATAATTGTACAAAATCATCAGTACAGGCAAGCTTCTCCGTGGTTGTCACCTTGTCATGGTGGAGAAGCCTGTATGGTCCTGTGATCCCGAGAGCAATGCCAGCTGGAGCTATGCTCCTGGTAGGGTCACCCATGGCAGAAAGGTCGAGGGTGAGGTCCCTGACAAAGAACAATCCAACCATGACCTCAATGGGGGAACAGGCGAATGAAGTTACTTCGAACTCAACGGCTGTGAAGGCGGATGAAGGCTGCAATAAATCCATCAGCTCCAATCGTCGTGGTTTCCATGCCATTGGAATCAGTTGGTTGATTTGTGAAGTATCGTGTGCTTCTTGGAGTGCAACATCAAGTACACGTTAAACAAATACACGCACAGGCGTCTTCACTCTGTGGGCCAATTCTTCAGAATGAAGACCATCATCCTCGACCTCGAGGGATAGCCACGACAACGACAGGCAAGGAGGGTAGCAACAGCAATAAATCTCAAAGTGTGAGCAATTCTCCACAAGCAGCAGTGCCCATCAAATCATCTACTTGCACCATGATGAAAGAAAAATAAAAATAAAAAAATTGTAAATAAAAATAGAAATTGCCAGGACTATTCTGCAAGACAGGCATCACTGGCGGCAAGAAAAATCAAAGGTAAATTGTCAGATTGAAAAAAAATTGGGAAAAGTTTGTAGTAAGACATTAATTTACAGAGAAGAGCAAGGGGTAAAGAGATCAAAGAAAGTATCTATGATTGGATGGAGACCAAGAGAAACTGAGGAATTAAGGTGCTGGGAGTTCAAGCTGAAAGAGGAAGAGACAGGCTTGTCAATTGCAGATGAGCAGCCTGAAAGACAGCATCTCACTCACTTCTCTCTGTTCCAAGAATTTTGAAACTCATGAACTTTATTCTTTAATATTACATTTAATGGGGCATGTTCCGCCTGGAACTATATAGTCACTTCTCAATTTAGTTGTGCAGCGACTTCAAATTCATCATTAATAAATGTAATTATTAGCATTTAGTCACATCGTGAATGGATAGTCATTCTTTTCTGAGAGAAAGCAATTCTCAAATTATACGGTCTGTTAGATGTTTCCATTGGCACTGCTTCTACAACGTTTGTATTTATTTGCTAATAATAGGAAAGGGAAGATATTATGATTCTATATTTTCAAAAACAATTACTGCTGTATAAATTATGGACAGCATGGATGCTACAGGAAGCATATATATATATATATGATGCAGCAAAGACAAGCTGAAACTCATTTCATTATACTAAGTGAATCCTTCACAAGGTTTAACCATAATTGTATTTCAACATGATTAAATTCATCGCACAGAAGAGTTGCAACATGAAATATAATTTCAGTAGAACAAGTTACAGCTGCTAAATTGTTTTCATTTTAAAAGCTCTAATTTCCTTTCCATGACATGACAGATTTTTACCAATATCCTTGATGTAATGCTAATTCTTTAAAGGTACTGAAACATAATCACTAGATAACATAACAAATTAACAACAAATATATGTTTATGGTAGTATCAGCAGATTTGGTAATCCCAATGTTGTTGCTTTTCTAAGTTGAAGAAAAAACAGGTTTTTAAAAAAATATGTTGTTTGTCACTAACAGGTTTGTTCAAAAGTTCAGGAGAAAGTGACGTCCCTATTTTTCTTATCCTAGCAATTTTATACATTGCACTGAAATGCACACAATATTAACAAACTGTGCTGCATGGCAAGACTCATTTCATCCATTTGCCTATGGCTGTGTAATCTCCAAAACAAAATCAACACAATGAAGAATTCTTGGTGCTTCAGGGTTGAAACCAATTAAACTCATTATTAGGCAACATATAACTTGCTGTAAGTAATGTGTTCCTCTCATAATATTGAAAAACTATGGTCTGAATCTGCAGGGCTCCTGCCCAACATCATTTGACAGCAGTGCCCCAAGTAATTACCACCTCATTGCCACAATCGACGTGTTGCGGGTGGCTTACAAAACCTCTAAATACACCGCTACTGAAATACTCTGCAATTTTGCTTTAAGCAATGTAGTTTTGAACTGTCATAACGAATAGCAATTTCTGAAGGACTTGGCGGACTTAGCTCTCAAGCTTGCAGGTAAGCCTCTTTAAGCAGACAAAGGTGCATTACCAATAGAGGGAGGGGGGGAAGGCTCCAAGCCAGACTGAAATGTCAGGAAATGCAAGTTCCTCTACCCAGCAACTTGTTACCAATTGTACAGTCACTAGAGAACATGATTGAGGACCTAAGAGCAAGACCGCTGCATCGGAAGGAAATTCTGTGTTTCATAGAGACATGGCTCACTCTGGACATGCTGGATACGACGGTAAGACCCCAAGGCTTCTCAATCCACAGGATAGACTAAACTGCCAATTCAGAGAAAACAAAAGGTGGGGGTCTGCGTTTCATGATAAACACCCTGAGATGATCAAATGCATGGTCTTGGTCTTGTTGCACTTTTGTTCTCCAGACCTAGAACATCTAATGGTTAAGTGCTGACCTTTCTACTTGCCAAGAGAATTTTTCTCCATGATCCTAACCATAGTTTACATTTCTACCAATAGTCAACATTAACCAGCCATTTGAGATATTGCATGCTGCCATCACCAAACAAGAAACTGCTCACCCTGACACATTTCAAGTCATAGTCAGGGACTTCAATCAGATTTGCTTGAAGAGATCTCTGCCCAGTTATCATTAGCATATAACTTGCAGCACCAGGGGTCTCGATATGCATGGATACTACTATACTATATAGGGAGTGCCCACCATTCCATGCCTAGATCACATTTTGGGAAGTCTGATCACTTTGCTGTTCTCTTCCTACCTGCATATAGGGAGAGGCTAAAGCGAAAGGCTCCAGAGATAAGGACAACAAAGAGGTGGTCATGGGAGGCAAAGGGACGACTATTGGATTGCTTCGGGTGGTGGACTGGGCCGTGTTCAACGACTCATCAGAGGATCTGAATAAGTACAGCACAGTTGTCACAGACTTTCTTTAAATACTCATAGAAAACTGTGTCCCCACAAAATTATTCACAGCCTTCCCCAGGCAAAATCTCTGGATGAGCCATGAGATCCACAATCTGCTGAGGGCCAGATTAATGCCATTCAGGTCTGGTGATCAAGTAAGATACAAGAGATCCAGGTACAATCTCCAGAAAGCCATCTCAGGAGAGTAGTGGCAATTCCAAACAAAATCTGAATCACTGAAGGATACTCAACAATTGTGCCAGGGCTTGAATACAACTACCTCTTAAAAAGTGAGACCAAACGATGTTGGCTTTGCTCCCAGATGAGCTCAATGACTCCTACGCTCACCTTACCAGCAAAACATGAAGGAACCTTCATGACTTCCCACAGCTCCCATTGACCTTGCGATTTCAGTCCCTGAGCCCGACGTGAGAGCATCCTTCAGGAAGGCGAGCCCATGGAAAGGAACCAGCCCAAATGGGTACTAGCCAAGTACTAGAGTCCTGTACTGATTGTTCACTGATATCTTTAACCTCTCACTTCGGCTGTCCAAGTTACCCAACTGCTTCAAGCAGGCTTCAATTATACCAGTGCATATGGTGACCTGCCTCAATGACTGTAGTCCGGTCGCTCTTACGTCACAGTGATGAAGTGCTTTGAGAGATTGATGATGAAACATATCAACTCCTGCCTGACAAGTCACTTGGTTCCACTCCAATTTGCCTACTGTCACAGCAGGTCCAGCAGATGCCATTTCATTAGCTCTTTACTCAACCCTGGAACATCTGGACAGCACAGATGCATTCATCAGGATGCTATTTATTGACTACTGCTCAGCATTCAATATTATTATCCCCTTAAAACTAATCAATAAACTTCATGACACTAGCCTCAGTGCATACTTGTGCAATTGGATCCTTGATTTCCTCACTTGCAGAACCCAATCAGTTCAGATTGGCAACAACATTTCCTCCACAATCTCCATCAACATTGGTGCTCCAGAAGCTTAACCCCCTGTTTACTCACTTTACACTTTTGACTGTCAGATGATGCACAGCTCCAATGGTATATATAAAGTTTGTTGAAGACACCACGGGGTCGTTGGCAGAATCAAAGGTAGTGGTGAATCAGCATATAAGAGGGAGACTGGAAATCTGGCTGCGTAGTCCCACAACAACCATCTCTCACTCAATGGCAGGAAGACCAAAGAGCTGATTATTGACCATATGGAGGAAACCAGAGGTCAATGAGGGATATCACAGATGGAGAGGGTCAGCAAATTAAATTCCTCAGTATTATCATTTCAACAGATCTGTCCTGGGACCAGCACATAATTGCCATTGCAAAGAAAGCATGATAGCACATCTACTTCCTTAGATGGTTGCGAAGATTCAGCATGACGTTTAAAGCTTTGACAGATTTCTATAGATGTGTGATGGAGAGCACATTGACTGGTTGCATCACAGCCTGATATGGAAACACCAGTGTTCTTGACTGGAAAATCCTACAAAACATCCTAAAGGGATTGGACAGGCTAGATGCGGGAAGATTGTTCCCGATGTTGGGGAGGTCTAGAACGAGGGGTCACAGTTTGAGGATAGAGGGGAAGCCTTTTAGGACCGAGGTTAGGAAAAACTTCTTCACACAGAGAGTGGTGAATCTGTGGAATTCTCTGCCACAGCAAACTGTTGAGGCCAGTTCATTAGCTATGTTTAAAAGGAAGTTAGATATGGCCCTTGTGGCTACAGGGGTCAGGGGGTATGGAGGGAAGGCTGGGTTCTGAGTTGGATGATCAGCCATGATCATAATAAATGGCGGTGCAGGCTCGAAGGGCCGAATGGCCTACTCCTGCACCTATTTTCTATGTTTCTATGTTTCTATAATAGCCCAGTCTATTAGAGGTCAAGCCCTCCCCGTCGTTGAGCACATCTACATGGAGTGCTGTCACGGGAAGGCAGCATCCATCATCAATGACCCACCCCCCCCTCCCCCATCACCAACTAGACCATTCTTTCTCCTTGCTGCTGTCATCAGGAAGAAGGAATGGGGGCCTCAGCAACTACACTAGCTCCACGGAGCAGAGTGATGATGGCACTAAACATCAACTCCTTTGCTTGCATCTTCAGAAACAGCTCTATTTCAATCTTTTATACCTTTATTTTTCCCTTTCAGGGTTCTTTTGAAGACCCTGACCTGGAGTTACACGCTGTCTACAGTTCTTTGTGGGCATGGGATCTGCTGTCGCGGTTTCATAACCAGCCATTGTTGTTCGGCATGCCAAGGGCTTGGCCTAAGAGTCTGGCTCAGTTTTGGAGGCCTAGGATCTCGGGGCTCTGGAGACAGGCACATCGAAGGTCAATGTCGTGGCAGGAGACCCATGTGTCATCGGGGGAATCAGAATATCTATGGCTGTGTGCCCAGATCTTTGGGCACAGAGCTAAAAAAAAGAGACGTAACAGACTTCTAACAACGTAACCAGCGAGTTGTTTGTTATGTCTCCCCGCTCGCTGTGAAAACAGAGACATAGCTTTCTCTCTTATTAGGGAGAGAGAGAGAGCCTGTGGTAGGTCAAAAACCAGGTGAAACGTGAAGTCTTTGGGGTAACTGCAAGTCTGTGATGTTGCTTTGCACATGCTGGAGTGATCGGTGGCGGGGTTGGTGCTTTTTTTTGCCAGTGGGGAGTCGGGGGGGGGGGATTGTTGCTCGCTGCTGCTTTTGCGCAGGAGGAAAGGGAGGTGGGGGGTACTTTGGGGTTCCAACATTTAACTGTCATTCATTCTTTGGGGCACTCCTCTATTTTCATGGATGGTTGTGAAGAAAAAGCATTTCAGGATGTATATTGTATAGATTTCTCTGACATGAAATGTAACTTTGAAACCTTTAAAACAATACCAGGTTTAAGAACAGTTATTACCCCTTAACGATCAGACTCTTAAACCAGTGGAATAAGTTCACTCAACTTCACTTGTCCCATCACTGAACTGTTCCCACAACCTTTGGACTCACTTATTTGCAATTTGTTGTCTTCTGCACATTGGTGATTGTACATCTTGTTGGGTGCAGTTTCATTGATTTTATTGTGTTTCTTGGATTTACTGTGTATGCCCGCAAGAAAACAAATCTCAGGGTTATATATAGTGACATATATCGTATGTAATTTGATAATAAAATTAAATTGAACTTTGAACAATCATAGTTGCTATCATCATTTTGATATTTTCCCAATAAATCCAGCGGCTGGTTAAATATTTAGATCAGGATGCTCTCCGACCATAAGACATAGGAACAGAATTAGGCCATTCAACCCATTGAGTCTGCTCCACCATTCCATCATGGTTGATTTATTGTCCATCTCAACCCACTTCTCCCGCCTTTTCCCTGTAATCTTTGGTACCCTGACTAATCAAGAACCTCAAACACGAGGAAATCTGCAGATGCTGGAATTTCAAGCAATACACATCAAAGTTGCTGGTGAACGCAGTAGGCCAGGCAGCATCTCTAGGAAGAGGTACAGTCGACGTTTTGGGCCGAGACCTTTTGTCAGGACTAACTGAAAGAAGAGCTAGTAAAAGATTAGAAAGTGGGAGGGAGAGGGGAAGATCTGAAATGATAGGAGAAGACAGGAGGGGGAGGGATGGAGCTAAGAGCTGGACAGTTGATTGGCAAAAGGGATATGAGAGGATCATGGGACAGGAGGCCTAGGGAGAAAGAAAAGGGGGAGGGGGGGAGAAACCCAGAGGATGGGCAAGAAGTATAGTGAGAGGGACAGAGGGAGAAAAAGGAGAGAGAGCAAAAGAATGTGTGTGTATATAAATAAATAACGGATGGGGTACGAGGGGGAGATGGGGCATTAGCAGAAGTTTGAGAAGTCAATGTCCATGCCATCAGGTTGGAGGCTACCCAAACGGAATATATGGTGTTGTTCCTCCAACCTGAGTGTGGCTTCATCTTTACAGTAGAGGAGGCCGTGGATTGACATATCAGAATGGGAATGGGACGTGGAATTAAAATGTGTGGTCACTGGAAGATCCTGCTTTCTCTGGCGGACATAGCATAGGTGTTCAGCGAAATGATCTCCCAGTCTGCGTCGGGTCTCGCCAATATATAGAAGGCCACATCGGTAGCACTGGACGCAGTATGTCACTCCAGCCGACTCACAGGTGAAGTGTCGCCTCACCTGGAAGGACTGTCTGGGGCCCTGAATGGTGGTAAGGGAGGAAGTGTAAGGGCATGTGTAGCACTTGTTCCGCTTACAAGGGTAAGTGCCAGGAGGGAGATCGGTGGGGAGGGATGAGCGGGGGACAAATGTACAAGGGAGTCACATAGGGAGCAATCCCTGCGGAAAGCGGGGGGGGGGTGGGAGGGAAAGATGTGTTTAGCGGTTGGATCCCATTGGAGGTGGCGGAAGTTACGGAGAATTATATGTTGGACCCGGAGGCTGGTGGGGTGGTAGGTAAGGACAAGGGGAAACCTATTCCTAGTGGGGTGGCGAGAGGACGGAGTGAGAGCAGATGTGCATGAAATGGGGGAGATGCGTTTGAGAGCAGAGTTGATGGTGGAGGAAGGGAAGTCCCTTTCTTTAAAAAAGGAGGACATCTTCCTCATCCTGGAATGAAAAGCCTCATCTTGGGAGCAGATACGGCGGAGACGGAGGAAATGCGAGATGGAGATGGCATTTTTGCAAGAGATAGGGTGAGAAGAGGAATAGTCCAGATAGCTGTGAGAGTCAGTATCAATCAATAATCAAGAACCTATCAACTTTCACTTTACGTATACCTAATGACTTAGCTCCACAGCCAGTCCTGGCAATGAAATTCACAGATTTACCACACTCTGGCTGAAAAAATTCCTCCATGTCACTGTTCTAAATGGTAGCCCTCTATTCTGAGGCTGTGCCCTCTGGTCCTAGACTCATCCACAATAATAAACATCCTCTCCACATCCACCCTATCAAGGCCTTTAAATATTCCAAATGTTTCAATGAAATCCTCCCAATATTCATCTGAGCTCCAGTGAGTTCAGGGCCAAAGCCATCAGACACTTTTCATACTTTAAAACTTTCTTTCCCGGAATCATTCTCATGAACCTCCTCTGGCTCCTTTCCAATGTCAACATACTTTTTCTTAAATAAGGGGCTCAAAACTGTTCACAATACTCCAAGTGTCGTCTGACCAATGCCTTATAAAGCCTTAACATTCAATCCCTGCAGTTGCACTTTGGTCCTTTCGAAATGAATTTTAAGATTGCATTAGCCTTTCTTACCACCAACTCAACCTGCAAGTTAACCCTTAGGGAATCCAAGTGCCTTTGCACCTCTGATTGTAGAATTCTGACCCACCCCTTTTAGAAGATTGTCTGGACTTTTATTCCTACAACCAAACAAGCTCTGCTTTGTCTACCCCATCTGTTATTTCAAAGAATTTTAATGGATTTGCAAGATCTTTAAGGAAACCATGCTGACATTGGTCGTTTTTATCATGTACCTCCAAGTGACCCTGCAACCTCATCCTTAGTAATGGACCCCAACATTTTCTTAACCACTGAAAAAGGGTAATCTCGCCTATAATATCCTTTCTTCTGCCTCCCTCCCTTTTTGAAGGTTGGAGAGACATTTGCAGTTTTCTTGTCCTCTGGAACTATTCCAGAATACAGTGATTCTTGAAAGACCACTAGTAATGTCCCCACAACCTCTTCAGCTACTATGGGCTGTGGACTATTTGGTCCAGGTGATTTATCTACCTTCAGACCTATCAGCTTCCCAAGCACCTTCTCCCTAATAATAGCAACTACACTCACTTCTGCTCCTGACACTATCAAATTACTGGAATACTGCTATCAAGGTGAAGGTTGATGGAAAATGCTTACTAATTTGTCTGTTATTTCTTTGTTCCTTATTATTACCTCACCACTATCATTTTCCAACGGTCCGATATCCACTCTCAACTCCTCTTTATACTTCTGGAAAAGCTTTTAGTACCTCATTTATATTGTTAGCTAGTTCATCTTCATATTTCATCTTTTCTCTCTCTGTAGCCTTTTCAGTTACCTTCAAATGGCTTTTAAAAGCTTCCCAGTCTTTTAGCTTCCCACTAATTTTTGCTATATCAAATGCAATCCCTTTGCTTTTATGCTGTCTTTGACTTCCTTTGTCAGTCAAGGTTGACTCGTCCTCCCTTTGATATATTTCTTTATCTTTGAGATGTACCTATCCATTGCCTTCTGATTTGCCCCCAGAAATGCCAGCCATTGCTATTCTACCATTACCCCTACTGGTGTCTCCTTCCAATCAACTTCGGCAGGCTTCTTTCTCGTGCCTCTGTAATTCCCTTCACTCTGACTTTAGCTTCTGCCTCTCAAACTGCAGAGTGGATTTTAACATATTATGATCACTGCCTCCTAAAGATTCCTTTACTTTATGCTCCCTACTCAAATCTGGTTCATTACACAACACCCAATCCAAATTGCTTTTCCCTTCATGGGCTTCACCACAAGCTGCTCTAAAAAACTATCTCGTATGCATTCTTAGATCTGTTCCAATTTACCTAACAGAGGAACAGGTCCACAACAGATGCCATCTCATTGGCTCTTCAGTTATCTTTGGAACATCTGGACAGCAAAAGTGCATTCAGCAGGTTGATTTTTATTGACTAAAATCAGCTTTAATACCATCATCCCCTCAAAACTGATCAATAACCTTCAAGAACGTAGCCTCAATACCCACTTCTGCAATTGGATCCTCGATTTTCTCATTTTGCAGACCCCAGTCAGTACAAATTGGCAACAACATCTCCACAATTTCCATCAACACAGTGCACCACAAGACCATGTGCTTAGCCTCCTGCTCTGCTCGCTTTACACTTATAACTATGAGGCTAACCACAGCTCTAATGCAATATCCAAATTTGCTAGCGACACCATAGTCATAGGCTGAACTGTAGGTGGTGATGAATCAGCATATACAGTAAGAGGGAGATTGAAAATCTGGCTGAGTGGTGCCATAACAACAACCAAGGAGATGATTATTGATTTCAGGAGAAGGAAACCAGAGGTCCATCAGCCAGTCCACATTGTAGCACCAGAGGTGGAGACTGTCAGGAACTTTAAATTCCTCAGTATTATTAGTTCAGAAGACCTGTCTTGGGCCCAGCATTAAAGTACAGTTACAAAGAGAGCATGACAGTGTTTCTACTTCCTTAAGTGATTCGAAGATTCAGCATGACATCTAAAACTTTGGTAAATCTCTATAGATGTGTAGTGGAGAGTACATTGACAGGCTGCATCACAGTCTGTTATGGAAACACCATTGCTGTTGAATGGAAACTCCTACCAAAGGTAATGGAAACAGCCTGGTCCATCACCAGCACAGTCCTCTCCAGCATTGAGCATTTCCACATAAAACGCTGTCACAGGAAAGGAGCATCCATCATCAGGAACCCCTACCACTTAGGACATGTTCTTTTATTGCTGCTGCCATCAGGAAGAAGGTATCAGGACTCATACCACCAGTTTCAGGAACAGTTATTACCCCTCAGCCATCAGACTCTTGAACCAAATGGGATAACTTCACTCAATTTCACATGTCTGTTATGGTTATTATTCTATTATGGATTTATTGAGTATGCCCACAGATAAAGAAACTGAATTTCACTGATATATATCGTGATATGTAAGAATTTTGATAATACATTTGCTTTGAATTAGAACTTGTTCAGATTCCCTCTCTTGGGATCCACCACCAGCCTGATTTTCCCCACTATGACTTTTCTATTTTGCATTGTAATTTGTGTCCCATCCGGGCTATTATTTGAAGGCCTGTATCAGGGTGTTTTGGCCCTTGCATTTTCTTAAGTCTACCCATAAAGTTTCTCCACCTTCTGATCCTAAGTTACATCTTTCTAAAGATTTGATTTAATTTTTTACCAACTGAGCCACACCAACCCTTTTGTCTACCTGCCTGTCTTTTCAATACAATTTGTATCCTTGGATGTTAAACTCCCAGCTATGATCTTATTTCAACCGTGACGAAGTGATGCCCACAACATCATGTCTGCTAATTGCACGACATGATCATCTACCTTATTCAGTATACTGTGTGGATTCAAATTTAGCACCTACAGTTCTGTATTCATCACCCTTTTTGAATTTGCTGCCATGTTACACTTCAACTCATCCCACTGACTGCAATTTTGCCCTATCATCTCCCTGTCCTTCCTCAAAGTCTCACTACACATTGCATCTTCTTGTATACCAAATGCCCTATCCTCAGCCCTATTACTCCTGTTCCCACCCCACTCTCAAATTAGTTTAAGCTCTCCTCAACAGCTCTAGCAAACTTGTCTGCAAGGATATTGGTCCTCCTCGGGTTCAGGTGTACCCCATCATTTTGTACAGGTCATGTATTCCCCAGAACAGATCCCAATGATCCAGAAATTTGAAACACTTACCCCTGCAGCAATTCCTCAGCCACGTATTCATCTGCCAAATCATGATATCCTTACCATTACTGGTATAATCCAGAGGCAGTAATCCAGAGGTTCTACCTCTGAGGTTCTGCTTTTTCCTTTCTACCTAACTCCCTTTACTCTCTCTTCAATATCTCTTCCCTTTTCCTACCTATGTCATTGGTACCAATATCTACCACAACTTCTGTTTGCTCACCCTCCCCCTTTAGAATGTTGTGGACCCAATCCGAGACATCCCTTGCCCAGGAACCTGGGAGGCAACATATCCAAACAACACACACACAAAATGCTGAGGTAACTCAGCAGGCCAGGCAGCATCAATAGAAAAGAGTAAACAGTCTATGTTTAAGACCGAGACCTTTCATCAGGACCATCCAGGTGACTCTTTCCTGTCCACAGATCTACTGTCAGCCTTTCTGACTATGGAAACCCCTATCACTACTCCTCTTCTCTTCTCCCACCTTCCCTTCTGAGCCACAGAGCCGGACTCAGTTGCAGAGACCCAGTCTCTGAGGCTTACCCCTGGTAGATCATCCCTGCCCCCAAAAGTATCCAAAACAATATACTTATTATTGAGGAGAATGGCCTCAGGAGTTCTCTGCACTGGTTCCCTTTTCCCCTTCCCTCTCCTGACAATCACTCACTTGCAACTTCGGGGTGACTACCCCTCTGTTTATCACTTCCTCATTCTGTCATACAAGCCAAATGTCATCCAGCTGCAGCTCCAGTTCCCTAACACAGTCTCTAAGGAATTGCAGCTCGATGCACTTCATGCAGATGCAGTTATTAAGGAGAATGGAAAACTCCCAGAGTTCTCACATCACAAACAAAGAATGTACCACCAACCCTGGATCCATTCTCACCACACTAAAGGCATCCGTTAGTCTTGCGAGACCATGGATCTGCACCTGGAAAGTCTTCACTCTCCAGGGCGCAGGCCTGGGCAAGGTTGTATGGAAAACTAGCAGTTGCCCATGCTGCAAGTCTCCCCTCCCCACGACACCAATGTTGTCCAAGGGAAGGGAATTAGGACCCATACAGCTTGGCACCAGTGTTGTCGCAGAGCAAGGTGTGATTAAGTGCCTTGCTCAAGGACACAACACGTTCCCTCGGCTGGGGCTTGAACTCACGACCTTCAGGTAGCTAGTCCAATGTCTCAACCACTTGGTCACGTGCCCACACCACACTGGCTATGTACTAATAGTGTATCAGATGATGAGAGGCATTGATTGTGTGGATAGTCAGAGGCTTTTTCCCAGGGCAGAAATGGCTAGTACGAGAGGGCACAGTTTAAGGTATTGGGGAGTAGGTACAGAGGAGATGTTAGGGCTAAGTTTTTTTACGCGGAGAGTGGTGAGTGTGAGGAATGGGCTGCCAGCGACAGTGGTGGAGGCAGATACGATAGGGTCTTTTAAGTGACTCCTGGACAGGTACATGGAGCTCAGAAAAATAGAGGACTATGGGTAACCCTAGGTAATTTCTCAGGTAAGGACATGTTCGGCACAGCTTTGTGGGCCGAAGGGCCTGTATTGTGCCGTAGGTTTTCTAAGCTACTATGTTTCTATGAAAGAGAAAAATATCCTACTGGAATCCTACTTAGAGCCTCCACAGGTTCTTGCCCAAGCCTGTTAAGCCAAACGCTGACAACTCTAACACTATCCTATCTGATCAATAGGGTCATGATAGAATTTTTGGGTGCAAATTATTCAGAATACTAAACCCCCATCCAGCCCAGAGAAAGTGAATAACAAAAGTGTTGTAGCGATTGTGATGTAAGATGTATTCTCACCCTTGCCGCCTTAGCTAGAAACTCATTAATTGTTCTGCCAGAATGTTGCATAGACCAGCACTAACCGTGAAGCTGAACTGATGCATGGCTTTGCAGAATTCACTATCAAGAGTAATTATAAACACAAGAGATTCTGCAGATGCTGGAATAAGAGTAATTAGCACCAATTAAACTAGACTCCATTACCTAAAATTGGCTAGTCTTTCAAAATCGGGATGCACTGTGGATGCAGCAAAAAAATGTTGGGAGATCTGCAGTTCATTCTGGTATGACTGATGTTGAAGGACAGCATTGTGCCAGAGAATTTTTTTTTCCTTAGACACTGCACTGGAAGTCAAGGTCCTGGAGGAGGAGCCTCCAGACAGCTTCCCCGCCCCCCAAAATATGAGAGCTTTAGTGGCTAATGCCAGATTTTAGACCTGAGGTATAGATATAGAGCAGCAAAAGAAATGGAATGATCTTGCAAGCTTGGACAAAGTCAGCAACTACACTTTCAAATGTTGGAACAACATGAGACTGAGTTACTGCTGTTTGCAATGCAACCCCCCCCACACCCCCCACCCCCCCACACCCCCCACCCCCACCACCCCCCCACCCCCCACCCCCCACCCCCACCACCCCCCCCCCACCCACCCCCACCCCCACCCCCCCCCCCACCCCCACCCCCACCCCCCCCCCACCCCCAACGCACACTCTGCCAACCACCTGCATCAGTTAGGACTCAGACATAACATCCTCATGGATTTCTCATAATCATCTGGCTATTCACCCTTATTGGAAGACACTGATTAACCCACCTTATTTTGCAGCTGCCTTTGATTGTACACCACCAGGTCATGGTAACGTTTACACAAGGCAACTGCAGCTAACCAATAGGAGTTGGTTCAGCTGCATCATTTTATTTCATGGAAAAGACAGCCCTCCCAACAGGTCTTGGCCCAAAACGTCGACTATACTCTTTTTCATAGATGCTGCCTGGCCTGCTGAGTTCCTTCAGCATTTTGTGTGTGTAGCTTGGATTTCCAACGTCTGCTGGTTTTCTCTTGTTTTGTGACTAGAATTAGCTGAGGTTTTGCACACTGGTGGGGTGAAACAATAAAGAATCATAAAATCATACATCGCTCCTCATGTATATTTCTTCTCATAATTCCTGCCCCTTTCCTTATAAGAACACTCTAGATTCACTGCTTGCAAATAAGTGTTCACCTCTTGCCCTTCCCTCCATTTCCCACTCAGTTTCTCCCTATCCTTCTGTTCTTTTTAAGTTCTAACAAACAGCCTTGAAGTTCAAATGCTACATATTTCTCTTTTCACAGATGCAACCAGACCTGCTGAGTGTTTCCAGCATTTTCTGCTTTTATTGCAAACTGACAGTATCTGCAGATTTTTTCTGCCTGCCTTTGAACATTTTGCTTTCCAGATAATGAACAACAGAAGTTTGCTGAGTGCAAAAAATGAGTAAGAAAAGTGAAGACGGGAAATCACTATTAGTATATATCACATCAACATTCAATCACTCAGATATTGGCAGTGCACAAAATGTAGACCACTGTTTAAAGGCAATTTCTGCATGAGATGAGATGTGTATAGTATTGCAATGGAATAAAGGGAATTACAGAGGCATGAGAAAGGAGCTTGCCCAGGTGGATTGGAGTAGGATACTGGCGGGGACATTGGCAGAACTGAGATGGCTGAGGTTTCTGGGAATAGTTCACAAGGTGCAGGATACATATGCCCCACAGGAGAAGTTCTCAAATTGCAGTGGTCGGCAACTGTGGCTGACAAGTGAAGTTAACGACTGCATAAAAGCCAAGGAAAATGCATATAAGGTTCAAAAGTGGGTGGGAAGATGGATGATTTAAAATCCAACAAAAGGCAACTAAAAAATTTATAAGAAGGGAAAAGATGAAATATAAGGGCAAACTAGCCAATAATATAAAGCAGGAGATGAAAAGTTTTATTCTGTTATATAACGAGTAAAAGGGAGGTGAGAGTTGATATTGGACCACTGGAAAATGATGCTGGGGAAGTAGTAATGGAGGACAAAGAAATGACAGATGAACTTAATGAGTACTTCGTATCAGCCTTCACTGTGGAAGACATTAGCAGTGTGCCAGAGATCCATGAGTGGCACTAGGCAAACTGAAAGGTCTTAAGGTGGTTAAGTCACCTGGACCAGATGGGCTACATCCCCAGAGTCCTGAGAGTTGTTGCTGACGAGATAATGGATGCATCAGTCATGAACTTTCAAAAATCACTTGATGCTGGCATGGTCCCAGAGCTCTGGAAGATTGCAAATGTCACTCCACTCTTTAAGAAGGGAGGAAGACAAAAGAAAGGAAATTATAGGCCAGTTAGCCTAACCTCAGTGGATGGGAAATGTTGGAGGCTATTATTAAGGATGATGTTTCGGGGTACTTGGAGACTAATGATATAATAATTCAAAGTCAGCATAGTTTCTGCAAAAAGAAATCTTGCCTGACAAATCAAATAGAGTTCTTTGAGGATGCAACAAGCAGGATAGACAAAGGAGAGGCAGTGGATATCATTTACTTGGATTTTCATAAAGCAATTGATAAGGTACCACACGTGAGGCTGCTTAACAAGATAAAATCCTATAGCATTACAGGAAAGATACTGGCATCAATAGCGGAATGGCTGACAGGCAGGAGGCAGCGAGTGAGAATAAAAGGAGCCTTTTCTGGTTGGCTGCCAGTGAATAGTGGTGTTCCTCAGGGGCCAGTATTGAGAGCGCTACTTTTCAATGATTTGGATAATAAAATTGATGGCTTTGTGGCATGAAGCTTGTGGATGATACAAAGATAGGTGGAGGGGTAAGTAAAGCTGAGAAAACAATGTGATTGCAGCAGGACTTAGACAAGTTGGAAGGATGGGCAAAGAGTGGCAGATTGAATACAGTGTTGGAAAATATATGATAATGCATGTTGGTAAAAGGAACAATAGTGCAGACTAATATATAAATGGGGAGAAGGTTCAAACATCAGAGGTGCAAAGGGACTTAGGAGGTCTCAAGCAAGACTCTCAGAAGGTTAATTTACAGATTGAGTCTGTGATAAAGAAGGCCATTGCAATGTTGACATTTATTTCAAGGGGAATAGAATATAAAAGCAAGGAGATAATGCTGAGGCTTTATAAGACACAAGTCAGGCCACACTTGGAGTATTGTCAACAGTTTTGGGCCCCATATCTCAGAAATGATGTGTTGGCATTGGATATAGAGTCCAGAGGAGGTTCACGAGGATGATCCCAGGTATGAAGTGGTTAATATAAAAGGGAGTGTTTGGCAGCTCTATGTCTGTACTCACTGGAACTTAGAAGAATGTGTGGGGATCTTATTGAAAGGACTGCAGGGTAAGGGGAAAGCAGCCAGTGAGTGAGTGGGCCAGTGAAGGAGTGGAGCTTTGAGGCTTTGACTCAAGAGGCTTCGACGAGAAGAGGCGGAGGACAAGCTTGCTCGCAGTTAGTCTTAACAATGCCTCCTGAGACGGTGATGTGCCTCTCATGTGAGATGTGGCAGTCTTGGGGGAATGCCCCTCTCCCGCAGAGTCACATCTGCCAGAAGTGCATACGGCTGGGTGATCCGGAAGACCGTGTAAGGAATCTGGAGCAGCACCTGGATGACCTTCGACTCATAAGGGAGAATGAGGCAGTCATAGATGAGAGCTACAGGGAGGAAGTCACACCTAGGCTGTCGGAAGCAGGTCATTGGGTGACAGTCAGAGGGGGGAAAGCGAAGGTGAGCAGACAGGTAGTGCAGAGCACCCATTTAACCATTCCCCTGAATAATAAGTTTACTGTCCTGGATACTGTTGGCGGGAACAACCGACCAGGTGTGAGCCACGGTGGCAGGACCTCCGGCACTGAGTCTGACACGGTGGTGCAGAAGGGTGGGACGGAGAAAAGCAGAGCTGTTGTCATTGGAGACTCAATAGTCAGGAGAGCAGACAGGAAATTTTGTGGATGTGAGAAGGACACCTGCATGGTTTGTTGCCTCCCAGGTGCCAGGGTCCAGGATGTCTCTGACCGGGTGCATGACATCCTGGTACGAGAGGGAAAGCAACCAGAAGTCATGGTACATGTTGGGACCAACAACATAGGCAGGAAGAGGGATGAGTCCTGAAGTGTGAGGTTCGGGTACTAGGCAGAAGGCTGAAGAACAGGACCTCAAGGGTGGCGTTCTCAGGATTGCTGCCAGTGCAACATGACAGTGATGGTAAGAATTGGAGGAGATGGCAGTTGAATGTGTGGCTGAGGAGTTGATGCAGGGAGCAGGGTTTTAGATTTTTGGATCATTGGGATCTCTTCTGGGGAGGGCGGGACCTGTACAGATTGGATCGGTTGCACCTGAACTCGAGGGGGAACAATATCCTTGCAGGTAGGTTTGCTAGCATGGTTCGGGAGGGTTTAAACTAATTTGCAAGGGGGATGGGACCTGGAGCGATAGAGCAGTGAAAGAAGTGCATGGAGTAAAGCCAGATCTAATATATAGAGAGGCTTTGAGGAAAGAGAAGCAGAATAAATGGCGTAAAGACAGTAAGGTAGAAGTGCTGAAGTGTGTGTACCTCAATGCAAGAAGCATCAGGAACAAAGGTGATGAACTGAGAGCTTGGATACATACATGGAATTATGATGTAGTGGCCATTACAGAGACTTGGCTGGCACCAGGGCAGGAATGGATTCTCAATATTCCTGGATTTCAGTGCTTTGAAAGGGATAGAGAGGGGGGAAAAAGGGGAGGAGGGGTGGCATTACTGGTCAACGATACTATTGCAGCTACAGAAAGGGTGGGTAATGTAGCAGGGTCCTCTTTTGAGTCAGTATGGGTGGAAGTCAGGAACAGGAAGGGAGCAGTTACTCTATTGGGGGTATTCTATAGGCCCCCTGGTAGCAGCAGAGATACAGAATATCATGGGTGACTTTAACTTCCCTAATATTGATTGGCACCTGATTAGTTCAAGGGTTTAGATGGGGCAGAGTTTGTTAAATGTGTCCAGGACGGATTCCCGTCACAGTATGTGGACAGGCTGACGAGGAGGAATGCCATACTAGATCTAGTACTAGGTAATGAACCGGGTCAGGTCACAGATCTCTCAGTGGGTGAGCATCTGGGGGACAGTGACGTCCTATTGTGTAGATGCAAGGTTGAAACTAGGACTTGCATAGGATTAGGGATTTATGATTTGCATAAACTTGGTGAGCCAAAAGGCTTTTTTCCCTGCTATATAACTCTGACTGAATGATTAATCAAAAGGTTGGTAGGAAGATCAGTTGCTTGTAGGTATTGAGTACCATTGCAGTTTTGGGGGTATGGGTGGGCTGTAGTGGGAGGTGCCAAAGGACAAAAGATAATTCTGGGACTTAGAGTGTTTCCATTCTGGCAATGTGGTTTGAAAATGTGCAATTCCAAAGAGTGCCCACGTTTTGAGCACCCAGAACAATGTTCACATGAAATGTTTTCAAGTCAAATTTTCAGATTGATGCAAAATAACACAGGTAGGGTCATAACCATGCTTCATAAAAATTGAAACATGCTAAGTAGTGTTATTTAATCTAATGTCTGTGTGTACTAGTAATGCCAACAGGCTGGACATGTAACTGGCTGGGTACAAATGGAAGTGCACAAGGAGAGAAAAGTGAACAGAAGTGGAAGCACCAAACAGGACAAAAAAAAGAATGAAGGTACAATACAAGGATTTGTATTCTGTAAAATACATGGAGGATGGGAAGAAACACTTAAAGAATGTAAGCAAACAATGTAAAGCTGAGCGAGAAAATGATTTTGGGAAGTGAGTTTGAAAGAAAAGTGGAGATTTGGAAAAAAAACACAAAGAATAACAAAGAGCAAATATGATGGAGAAAGACAGAATGAAATGAAGGATAAACAACTTGGGACAAAATAGAAACAAGATATTATGACAAAGTAGGAGAGGGAAGATAGATAAATGAGGATAAAAATGAGAGAGATGAACAGAACAAAGACATTTTATTTATCTTTAGTACAGCTGTATGCATTTAAAAGGAATCAATACTTCTTTCAGTGCTCCCAAGAACCTTCTTGGATTTCAGATGTACTGCAACTAAAGCATAATTGAGCAACCAATCATGACAACATTACTGAATTATCCATTAATCCCTATTCCCCCACTGAGCATATATCTGCTAAAAATAACACCAAATTCATCAATCCATCAGTGTGTATTGCAGCAGTCAGGAAGGACATGAGACAGGGAAAGGACAACCTTGCTGATGATGCCCTTCAGGCAATCTTGGACATAAGAAACAATAGGCATCTACCTTGCACCAAAACTATAAAAGCAAATAAAAATTAGTTAGTCAACCAGCTTCATCCCAAATTTGTTAAGCAATGAAGCGCATCAGAAACATTAACAAAATTATAATGAAATCATACCAAATTACTATTTAACAATAGGAGAAATAAACATATCTATTTAAATATATGCAATATGTAAAGTGTTGGAAATGTGGATTTCACTTAAACCTGTTCTAGATTAAACAGAAAAATAAGCAAACTTGGTTTTCCGATCTGACTATTTAGTTAAACTTTCCCAGAACAATGGAAAATTTGTCTTTTAAACTGTTTGTGCAGTTATAATTACACCTAAATTTCTTGGATTTCTAATTAAAATAAAGTAATGCTTGCTGCAGTGAATGATAGGCTCTCAGTAAGTGAAATAATGTCTGATTAGTGAAACTATCAATAAAGATTATTGATGATTGGTAATTGGTTTATTATCGTCACATGTATTGAGATACAGTGAAAATTTTTATTTTGCCATCTATATAGAACATTTCAAAACATAAATATAATGAGGTAGTACAAAGGAAATTGATAACAGAGTGAAGAATATAGTGGTTCAGTTATAGAAAATGTGTAGTGCAGGTAGGTAATAAAGTGCATGGGCCATGACAAGGTAAATTGTCTGGTTAAGAGTCATCTACGGTATATTACATAAGGTCTTTTCAGAAGTTTTATAACAACAGATTGTAAACTGTCCTTGAGCCTGTTCCTCTCCCTCTTTCCCTGATGGAGTATAGGCACAGCTCACTCCATCAGAGAAACCAACCTCCCCTCCATGTACTCTGTCTAAACCTCCCGCTGAACTAGGAAATCAACCAACATAATCAAACACCCCAGTCAAGTCTGGACATTCTTTTGTCTCTCCCTCCCATTCGGGAGAAGATACAAAAGCTTGAAAAGATCTGCCGCAAGGTTAGTGATACGAGTAAATACTTGATACAGAGATGTGTGACCTGATTTATATTGATCAGAGTAAATGGAGAAAAAATGTGAATTTGCAAACAGAGAAAAGCTGAATGTTTGAAGGTCACCTAATAAATGCGGCGATATAAATGATATCCAATTTATAAGTAGAAGCATTGAGTACATAGACAAGGAGATTATATTAAACCTTTGTAAAACACTAGTTAGAACCTGAGTGGAGTATTATTCCTTATTACGGAGACCCCATGCTGGGAAAGCTATGAAGGCATTCGAGTCGGTGCAGAATACTTCAAGGTTTGGTAAAATAAATGAAAATACTTCTCTTCACTGGCAGAAGGTTCAGTGAACAGATGATGAAAATTTAACTGGCAAAATAGCTAGAAGCAGCATTAGGCAAAATATATGCAGCAAATCGTCATGATCTGGTATGCATGCTTAAAGCAGGAATGGAAGGATACTAAACATAGCCATTAAAAGAATATAAAATATAACCATTAAGCGAAAACTGCAAATACTTCAAGGGAGAAAATTTATAGAGTTGCAAGAAAAGAGCAGAGAATGGATTTAATTAGTTACCTCCTTGAAAGTGTTGCTAAAGCATAATGGGCCAAATAGTAGTACCTTTCCATGTTGTATCTGAGACAGCTGAGCATATGATCATATGAAGGGCAACAGACGTTTGTTGGAAGTTCAGTGAAATCAAATGAGCCTGTCAAGCCTGAGGATATTACCAGGGCCCAAGTGAAATGTTAGTTTAAACACTAAGCAGACGGCTGCCCAGGTCTATGCCAGCAGACTGAATCTACAAAGACCTTCATTGACAGCCTGAACAACTCATGAGGTATTCACCTGGAAATTACATGGTATCTGTTTGGGAAAATTAATTGAGTGATATCCAATGCCAGAACAAACATTCTCAAGGTTGCCATTTCGAGATTCAGTAGCATGCTGTAATCAAAGTATCGACTGTTTCTTAATAGTCTGTCATGCTGAGAAGCCTTTCCTTTGTTTGTTCCACATTGTAGAGTACACAAAGGAAATCAGGTAAGTCTGAATCCAGGGTAATAAGAAGTTAACTGTCATGAGGAGTGAGGCCCAATAGAGACCAACGATAGGGGTTTCAGTCACAGAGCATATAGCATTGGATTAAGGGAGAAGAGATGCAATCAGTTCCAGGAGATCGGTAGTTTGACTGAGATGAGGAGGAAGGTTAGTAGAAAACTGAAATGATATATTGTTAGTAGGGATTGGTAGGAGGGTCAGGGCAAAGGTGAGGCTGGAAAGTCAATGGAGAGACTGAGTTGAGAGCTGATTGGTTGAAGAAGGTTGTTGCATGGTCAGTATAGATTTAAAAGTGTAGGAGCAGCAGATTACTGGTCGCAGTCAGGAGAAATGGTAAGCTTGTAGAGGCAGGGAGTCAGGTATCACTACTTACCTGGGAGTGGGTCTAATCCCGTAAATTACAGAAACTGGTAGTTTTTCACCAATGAGCTTCAATCAAGGATCTTGAAGAAAGAAAATTAAATTTTGGAGTGAAAAACACTAGAGTTTTCTATGCAGTTTCAAAGTAGAGATGACTTTGGGTTCCCTACCCTAGATCTTCTTCCCCTCCACTAGCCAAATCCCACCCCAATCAGATGTCGACTACAAGAACCATTATGTTCAGATGATGGAGTCCTATAATCCTAAACCCCCCCACTCCTACCCATTAATCAGGCCGAATGTAAATGTTAAAATTAATCAGGCTCATCCCAAAGAAGCCAATCTGATGCATTGCCACTTAAAATGAACCCTCCCCTATATCAGACATAAAGCATAATCATAGAATATGCCTCTAATTTTAAACTTCCTAGATTCCTTACAGGAGAGTATTGATTTGTATTTGGATTCAGATTTATGAATAACAACAGCTATGTGGCACCTTGGTTAAAGGTGGAGCTGGTTGTCGGAACACTACTGATAGGTGCATACTCAGGATTCTTAGCCTCATGTACAGTATGTCTTGTTTTGTCAAAATAATCAGCAATATTGGATCACACAGCCCAGGCACGGGATTGGATTCTGTCACAGAGTTCCCCAATGATTGACAAATGATTGGAATCTTATTCTCGTCCACGGGCACCATGACATCACTCCAGGGCACGCTCTGGGGCTATAACCCACTCAGTAAAAGAGGATTTGATGAGAAACAGCAGCATAGAAACCAAGGCTATTTTACATCATATAGAGATGAGCATTTGATAATAAAGTCAGGTGACAGCACATTTAGTTGTAACTTATTTGGGAAGTGCATTGATTCAATGCAATCAGCAAATACATTAATAATGAAGGCACTATATCATGATCTCTGCCAGGTCATTTGTGGCATTATTTTTCAGTCTAATTTGCAGCACTGAGAAAGTAGCTTTAAGGAAGTTCATAAATTGCCATGATTATAACAGAGGTGAACGATGAAAATTTCTCAATGTTTTGAAAAAACAGATAAGAACTTTTTACGGGTGTAAATCAAATTGGGATTATTTCCAATTTTACCGAGGAGAGCTAGTGCAGCAAAATGGACTGGACCCTACCCAGAAATTATGTGTTAATATTAAAACCAGTTTCCAATTCAAAAAAATAGTAGTTGTAGTCAGTGTTGAACAACCAAATCTTGCTACTGACCTCCAGAATAAATCTCCATTTACTTCAGTTGAGTGCCCAATTTTTCCCTGTAGTGTCCAAATTATTTATCTACATTTATAAGACTTTTAATTAACCACATGAAACTTTATAGTTCCCCTGATTTCTACAGTAAGTTTCCTAAAACCCTGGAAACCCATGCATGGAATGTTAGACTTAAAAGCCTGTCAAAACCTTAAAAGAACTGCTTCATTTAAACAGTATAACAACAAACCAGACTCTTTGGAGGGGATTACCCAAATGTATCGAAGCAAGGAGGAATTGGTTGGCATACTGGAGGCAGATTGTGGACTTGCTGACCTCTTTGTCGTTTTTAATATTCCTCCCAAGCTCTCACATGTGTACTTGTCATTATTAAAACCTCCTCTAAACAACAACTCTGCAAGATGGGCAAGAGTAAAATCTTAAAATATATATTGTTTTGACTTTTCAGGCATAGATCTCATTAGTTTCAATTTCTCTACGCTGATATTGACTCTACAGTGACGTGCCTGATGTTTCAATAGTTGCAAGACAAACAGATCAGAAGCTAGCCTGAAAAAAAAAGCAATCAGGAAGCTGAGGAAAAAACTGCTTAATGTCCAGCTGGAATACAAGTGTATATTTTAAAAATTTAATAACCATTCGAATACTAAGCCGTTCCTTGCATGTCAGGTTATGAGAAATGCAGCAATTAATCCCATAAATTAGTGCTGATTTTTTTTCGGATTTCTTTCTTCCAGAGGGTAAATCAATGAACTATTCAATAGATAACTATGGAATTCATAAAAAAAAAGCTTTACTGCCCAATGGCAACAGCTGTCCATTTATGAACAGTATCTGAGATCAAAGCAGTCAGAATGTAATATTATAAAAATCTGTTTGGATTGATCCATGTTTTCCTCTGACCAAAAATAAATATATGAAATAAATAAAAAGTCAAAACCTGGCAACAAAATCATTAAACTATAGACACTCTACTAAATGCATCTTGAATAGCATTGACAACAGTATATGCATTTAGACTTGTCACTTAATTACATTCATTAGAGTGGCTGATAAGGCAGCAAGATAAAAGGAATTTGTGCATCTCATACAATCTGCATTATTGTCAAGGGACTATGCAACAAATTGTAAATTAATTGTTGTGGTATGAGGTTTAAACATGTATTGACATATTTAATCTTGCTCAGGAGACCTCATTACAGTGAATGAGTTTAAGCATAGTTCTGAGGTTGCTCAGATTCTGTCTAACTAAGATGTGAACCTGAATTTTGAAGTATGTCATAACCTACCACTTTCAATATTCAACTTGGAAATGCTCCTCTATTTTTGCCTAGGTGTGGAGGAGAAGCCAATAAAGTTTTGATGATTAACTATCAGATACAAGAAGCAGCCAATGTTGTCACAATTTCAAATGTTATCTTGACAATTTGGAACTTTAAACATTTACAATTTAGTCCCTCAAAGTTCATACTTTAATTCCACCATGCCTAAAGATGACTGATTTCTTCATCAAGTTTTAAGTCATCTTCATATTTCAGAAGTTCAAACCATTGTTTGTCTTTCCTTTCCCAGACATTAGTACCTTTTCCTTTCTATGCATAAATTTAATGTTCTTCACACATTCCACCATTTGCATGTACTTACTCATTCTATCTCTGTCTTACAATACAAATGTTTCTGTTTACATTCACCATGTCCCCATCATCTTCCCACCATATCCATCCTAAATCTGTTAGATCAACCACATGCACAAATTCACATATCTCCAATTATCTTCACAACATGTACTCTATCACTCTATCTACAGAAGGATGAGCAAGCTGTCTGGAAAGGACAGGTTGGGAGTAGAAGTCCCTCATGTGTAGGCAAAGCAAAACCTTCGGCTACTTGGGAAAAGCAAACGCTCTCTTCATACCTTTTCTACATTGAGCTTAATATGCTTGCATCTACCTTTTTAATCCATAACCCCTTTTCACTTCTTATAGGTTCTCTTCAAAACTCCAAGAAATTCCTGCAGCAGGAGATGAATCAAAAATTTAATGCATCCTGAAGATTCTACATCAGATATCTCTTCTCTTACTTTAAACTTTTGGCATCTCCTTCATGGGCAATCTTCATGAACGTGTGTGATTGACTACCACTCTGGCTTAGTGGATGTCAAAAATGCCAATGAAGCCATGTGGGAACCACAGACGGTCACAGAAGGGACAGGAAGATCCTGATGAGGCAAGTGAGTAGTTTGTTTATGAGATAATGTGCTGTCCTGCTGCTTTAAGATTTAAGATTAAATTTATTAGTCACACGTGCATTGAAACATACTGAGAAATACATCATTTGCATCAAATTAAATCATTGAGGATTGTGTTATAGTTAAACCCACAGGTGTCATCACACTTCTGGTGCCAAAGTAGCATGCTCACAACTCACTAAACCTATGCAATACATCTGTGAAATGTGTGAGGAAACCAGGAGGAAATGCACGCGGTGACAGGGAGAATATTCAAGCTTCATACAGACAGCGGCAGAAATTGAACCCCGATCTTACAGCGAGTTCTGTAACAGCATTACACTACTGTGCCACCACATGTGCTCCTGATTCAAGGCTTCAAGTTCCTCAATATTATCCCAGTGCTTCTTCTCCTCTTTGATCAGTTATCAGAGTTTCCCAACAGTTGGTGTAAATGTTGCATTTCTTTAAGAAAGCTTTGAGAACATCATTGAGTCTTTGTTTCTGGTATCGTCCTTCCATGATAGAGCTAGGAACAGAATGTCTGTGGAAGATGTGACCTAGCTAACGCAGTGTAACAAAGGCCTTGATGCTGGAGAAGCTGGGTGGTGGAAGGACACTAATACTGGTTTCCTTATCTTTCCAGTGAATTTGGAGAATTTTGTGGAATGTGTTGTTCATGATATTTTTCCAGATGGCAGTTGTAAACAGTCTAGGTTTCAGAAGCATACAGGAGGTCTGCTCAGTAGAAAATGATCTTCAAAAGGTTGTGGTGGTGCATTGAGGAAGATGGTGACTATCATCAATGATGTCTGCCTTTGCCAGGAGGTGGTCTCTAGATATCTGAAGCGCTGCATATTTTCTAGGAATTCGGCATTAATGTTCACTATCAGAATCAGGTTTAATATCTGGGCATAGGCTCGAGCTGCACCTAGCCACACAGTCACGGGTGTAGAGAGAGTAGAACAGTGGGCTAAGCAAGCATTCTTGAGGTGTGCCAGTGTTGATTGTTATCAAGGAGAAGATGGTATTGCCGATCCACACTGACTGTAGTCGCTAATGAGGAAGTCAAGGATCCAGATGCAGAGAGAGGGACAGAGGCCCAGGTTTTGGAGCTTCTTGATTAGTACTGAGGATATGAAATATATTATAGTGTAGCGGGAGCAATTTAACTGAATTGAATTGGACTGAATTGACCTTATTTCTTACATCCTTCACATAGGAGTAAAAATCTTTAAGTTACATCTCCGTCTGAATGTGTAATGTGCAAATTATAGTAATTTGTAATAAATAGTACGTAAAGTAAGATATACAACAGAACAATCAATATAGCTTAGAAATACAATTGTGTCAGCGTGAATTAATCAGCCTGGTGGCCTGGTGGAAGTAGCTGTCCCGGAGCCTGTTGGTCCTGGCTTTTATGCTGCGGTACCGTTTCCTGGATGGTAGCAGCTGGAACAGTAGGTGGTTGGGGTGATTCATGTCCCCAATGATCTTTCAGGCCCTTGTTAAGCACCTGTCACAGAATGTCCTGAATAATGGGAAGTTCACAATGCCAGATGTGCTGGGCTGTCTGCATCACTCTCTGCAGAGTCCTGCGACTGAAGAAAGTCCAGATGCCATGCCAGGCAGTGATGCAGCCAGTCAGGATGCTCTCAATTGTCTCCCTGTAGAAAGTCCTTAGGATATGCGGACTCATGCCAAACTTCTTCAACCATCTGAGGTGAAAGAGGTGCTGTTGTGCCTTTTTCACCACACAGCTGGTATGTACAGATTACGTGAAATCCTTGGTGATGTGTATGCCGAGAAACTTAAATCTATTCACCCTCTCAACCCCAGATCTATTGATGTCAATAGGTGTGAGCCTGTCTCCGTTCCTCCTGTAATCCACAACCAGGTCCTTTGTTTTTGCGACATTGAGGGAGAGGTTATTTTCTTGACACTATTGTGTCAGGGTGATGACTTCTCTGTAGGCTGTTTCATTATTATTTGAGATTAGGCCAACCAATCTCATATCACCTGCAAATTTAATTAGCAGATTGGAGCTGTGTGTGGTGACACAGCCATCGGTATACAGAGAGTAAAGAACGGGGCTTAGAACACAACCCTGGGGGGTTCCTGTGTTGAGGATCAAAGGGGCAGAGGTGAGGGAGGCCACTCTTATCATCTGCTGGCGATCCAGCTGCATAAGGCAGGGTGAAGGCCGAGGACGACTTTCAATAGGCAACTTTTGATAGTCATAGTCATACTTTATTGATCCTGGGGGAAATTGGTTTTCATTACAGTTGCACCATAAATAATAAATAGTAATAGAACCATAAATAATTAAATAGTAATAAGTAAATTATGCCAGTAAATTATGAAATAAATCCAGGACCAGCCTATTGGCTCAGGGTGTCTGACCCTCCAAGGGAGGAGTTGTAAAGTTTGATGGCCACAGGCAGGAATGACTTCCTATGACGCTCTGTGCTGCATCTCGGTGGAATGAGTCTCTGGCTGAATGTACTCCTGTGCCCACCCAGTACATTATGTAGTGGGTGGGAGACATTGACCAAGATGTGAAGGTGTTGAGTACAAAGTCTATTCACTTATATACTTTAGAGATTGAGCCATTGATGGCTTAGAATTCATTATCCAAGCATGCAGAAACACAAATGCCATCTGCATTTTGCTGCTTGGTCTCCACAAACCTCCATGGCAAAAAATTCTGCAGATTCGCCACCATCTAGCTGAACTAATTCATCCTCTCCTTAGTTTTAAAGGGATTTCTCTTTACTCTGAAGTTGTGTCCTTGGATATTAGATTCCCCTTCTAATCCATACAATCCACATTTTTCAGATTCCAGCAGGTTTCAATAAGATCCCACCTTATTCTTTTGAATTTCATTAAGTACAGGCCCAAAAACATGAAACAATAAGCCTTTCATGTTGGGATTATTTTCATGAAACTCCTCTAACCTCTCCAGGACCAGCACATTCTACCTTAGATACAGAGCATCAAAATTGCTCACAATATTCCAAATGCAGTCTGGCCAATGCCTTATAAAATCTCAGCAGTATATCCTTGCATTTATATTCTAGTCCTCTCAAAGAATGCTAACAAATGCATTTCCCTTCTTCACTACCAACTCAGCCTGAAGATTCAGTCTTCACTAACCTAGAGTGAATCTCAAACTCAGACTCCCAAGCCTGTTGGCCCTCTAATATCTGCGCTTTCTCAAACATGAGAAAACCTGAAGATGCTGCTTCTCCTGAAATAAGATAAAAATCATTTAAAGATCTGAAAGTACAGAATATGTAAACAAATAATACTAATATTGTATAGAGACTGATATCAATACTCAGTAGTGAGTATTGTCTGAGTATCTGAAAAATTAGTGTTAAAATCCTGAAATTTTTCAGGGATAATATTGCATTCTAAACAAGTAAATCTTTTCTCTTTTAAGGTGTCTGGTTGGTTGCTGTTAGTAATCTATTGTGATGTATCACACTGTATCATACTATAAGAGCTAACCTCCTTATTGAAAGAGTCTAGTGCCTCCCAGAAATTTCTATCTTATGAACCAATGTCCACCATTATATTCCATTACACTAAAATGTGTCAATACCAAATTCATTTAAAACTGAAACTGAGGATCTGAATAGATAAAACTGTTTTGCAAAAGACAAATTTCATCGTTCATTGTTACAACTATGGTATTACTGATTCTATTTAAAGGGTTACATGTTTATGAATGATAGGACTCGGATAGGGGCTTAATGAGAATAATTGATGCAGCTTGTGTTCTGAATAATTCATTAATTTTGAACTCTTGCCAACACATTCTTAAACTCCCAAGCTAGAATATAATAGTCCAAAGCCAAAATTTCATAAGAAACATATACCAGGGGTCATAATAGATTAGTGACATAAAATACTTGCAATTCCTTTAAGATTTGACAATATTTGGCAATATATTCATCACATGTTACTTGACACAATATTTCTACAAACTGTTAATCGTTTGAAAGATTAGTGGTTGGACAAAATTGTTACTGGATGAGTGAAATTCATCAACATACAGGCAGCTAAATCTCATTAAGGACAAAACAGCCTACTTAATTGGCACCTAATGCACCAACCTAATCATTCACTCTCTTCACCACTAGTGCATCATATCCGTAGTTTGCACAATTTACAAGATTCAGTACAATAATTACCTTGACTGCTCTGACAGAACCTCTCAAAAGGCTGGCAGAAAATCTGTGTGCTATTTACAAATATGGATTTTTGGAGAAGATAAAGTGACACTATCATTAATATAGGGGTGCGGTAATCTAGGCTCAAACCACAAAGTGAATGGCAAACCTAGATGGTCCAGGGTCTTGATATCTGACAAGCCCTCACAACCCTATTTGAATGCAAAGGGGTAAAACCTAAATATCTGCAAAACCATTAGTTTTTGTCGGCTTATAAAAATGCTTCCTGTCAGTGATTTGAATATCTCAGATTTATTGAAGGGCTAGGTATAGAGTATTTTTTAAAAATAGTTATCACATTCAATCATAGAATATGCTCAGAATTCCGATTGTTATGATGCTAGGAACTGTAAAATGACTTGCTTGTTATTTTCTTATCCTGCATGGTGCCTTCATTTTTATTATACAAAATCAACTTTTTCAAGTTTTCCTGTTAAATTATTATACATTTTACTCTTCAGATGGTTTGAGTCTTCCATCCTTTTGGAGTTCTGAACTTTGACATGTTGGAATATGCAGTAGTAACTGGGAAATCCAAACTAAAGTTTTGCTAAGTAAATCAATCCCAAAATTGATTGTGGGTTAAAACTGATTGCAAATTAAAATAATATTAAAGTTTTTAATTAATGTTCCATTTACTGTCAGTTAGCCACCAGGAATGCCCATTTAAAGATGAGATGAACCTCTCTCTAATGGATTCCCATTTGTCCCTTTGACCTGTTCATCTCCAATAGTTCTGTTTGCCTTTTTGTTTTTGATAAGGTATCTATCAAATCTCACGTACACCGGTGAAATTACTTCCTTAGTAAATGTCTGCTCCCCTTTTATCCACACCTCGCCCAAGCATATCTTCTGTTATTCACTATTGTGTCAGTCATTCTTATCTGGCCACCACCTTATCAGAAATGTTCCCTTTTTTCCCTCTGTTCCTTCCCCCTTTTCCCCTTATTTTTCTAATAGACAAACAAACAGAAAGGCATACATAAGTGCAGGAATAGGCCATGTAGTCCATTGAGTTTGCTTTGCCTTTCAGTAAGATTTTATCTCACCACCATTTTCTTTCATGTCCCAAATGATCTATAATCTAAAAATCTATTGATCTCAACCTTGACAATACATAGTGCTTGAGCCTTCATAGCTCTCTTGGACAGAGAATTATAACCCTCTGAGAGATGAAATTCATTTTTATTGCTATCTTAAACAGATTGAAATATTTTTATCCTAGATTCCCCAACAAAAGATAACATTCTTTCAGGCTGTTTACCCTCAAGCCCCTTCTGAATATTGAGTGTTTCAAAAGGACCACTTCTATTTCTTATAAACTCTAATGAGTAAAAACCTAACTCACCCAATTTGTTTGCCTAAATCAAGCCGTAATTTAAAGGAAGCAATGCAATGAACCTTCTCTGAAATGTTTCCTTCCTGAATAAAGACCTCAAAACTGCACAGTGTTCCTCCAGATGTGGTGTCACCAAAACCCGCTACTGTTGCAAAAAACCTCTTACCTTCTTTGGTAATATTTCATGACAGAACTTTATGTTTACTTTCCAGAAATGCAAAAAATCGTGACTTTATTCACCATTATCATAACTTCTTCAAAGAACTCTAATACATTTCTCAAACATGATTTCCATTTCCTCAACTATGCTGATCTTGCTTGAATGTATAATGATTTTCAAAATGTCTTTCCTCACTTCCATAATAATGGATCTGGAAAATTTTCAGTTGATAAATATTAAGGCAAGTGGCCAAGTTTCTACTTTCTATGATCTTCCAGTCCACTGAGACCTTCCAAGAGCGATGTGATTCCCCTACACTGGGAAAATCAAATGCAGATTGGGCGATCATTTTGCAGAAAGTCTGCAATTTTTATGTTGGTTGAATGCCAAGCTTTCCATTGCTTGCCACTTTAATTTCCCCATCTATCTGCAACTTTGACCTATCAGCCAGTGGCCTCTTTTACCGTTGCAGTATGATCCAACACAAGCTTGAAGGACAACACCTCAATTTTGTCTGGACAGAGTGCAGTCTTTTGAATGGCTATTGAATTCCTTTCCTCCAACAGATGCGGCTTGCCCCATTGAGTTTCTTCAGAAGATAATTTGATGGACAGTGTTGAATTCTAGAACTGTGGATAACTTGATTTCTCAGTCTGTATCTGGCTATTTATTTCCTTCTTTTTTGTTCAGTCTGGAAGTACAGGATATGCTCAGTCGCATCACCCCTGCATAACCTCACATCAACCCCCTCCCCATTCCAGCACTTTTAACTCCCATCTTCTTTTATCTATCGTCTTTTCTCCATGTTCACACTCTCTAAATGTATCCATCCACTCATTGATCAGATAGTCTTGTTTGTCAATTACTCTGATCACTCTGAATTTACTCCATCTGAGTCAATCCCCTCCCTCAACCTCCATGCATCCCTGTAAGCTTCTTCTGTCTCTTTTCCAATTCTGACAAAGTGTTTCCAGCCTCAAGCTTTGACTCTGTTTCTCTTCCACCTAGATGTAGTCTGACGTCCTGAATATTTCTAGCATTTTCAGTTTTCGTTTTGGATTTCCAACATCTGTGTTTTTTTTTATTGCTACTGCATATTAAATACACTTTAGCTAGATCTGTATTCATACCTTTTTAATTACCTTTATTTAAATTTGACACTGGTTTCTGGTCTAGGTTTCTCACTTTCAACTTAAATGTGAAATTATGTTATTATCACTTTTTCCCCCTTGGATCCTTTATCATAAATTCATTATTTAATCCTTTGTCATAATAATTCTAAAATAATCAGTTTCCTAGATTATTTTCTTAATACATCAATCAAAGAAACTCCCCAAATCTCTCTAAATTTGTCCTCAATGTTACTTTAGCCAATACACTTTGCCCAACCTATATGAAAATTGAATTCATCCACATTAATCTCTATTATATTTTTGATTTATACCCAGTACTAGGTTGGGTGGGGGGTGGAGATATGTTTCTACCAAAGGAGGTGTAAGGTGCTCCTTCCCTCTACTAGTCTGCAGGCCACCCTTGGGCAAGATGTAGCACCTGCTTAGCCCCCTGATCAGGCTCTTGTGAAGCCAGGGGAACAGGTGAAGAATCGATATCTGAGCAGTTGGAGCATATCACAAGTCCTGGTTATGCAGCCACTGACGCCAAGCTGACAATCTCTGAAGAGTTTTGATAATGGCTTCACAAGAGCCTGTAAAGACACTGTGCAGAAGAAGACAGTGGCAAACCAGTTCTGTAGAAAAAATTGTCAAGAACAGTCTTGATTGTGGAAAGATCATGTTCGCCCACATCATACAACACGGCACATGACAAACGGACAAGGTTATAGCTAAAAATACAGAGCCTATAGATTATTCCAATCAGCAGCTTCTTTGCCTAGCTATTTAATGTATCTCTCCAAATGGATTTAATGTCTTGATCTGCTGATTTCAGAGGTTTTTCAATGTGCCAGTATTAACCTTCACTAATAGAGCTAGCTCATTTTTTCTATCCATTCATCTACTTTGAAATGAATAGTATTTGCATTTAGATAAAAAGCCTTTAACTCTGCCTTTTCCTCCTCTGACTCTATATGCAGGTGCACCTTCCCATTACACTCAGGATATCATTATACATGAATCTACCCTATACTTGCCTTGTCTTTTTCTTTTAACTTCCATATTTTTCCTTGATTTTCTGTAATACTGTACCTCTAATTGTTACCAGCTCTGATGAAAGGTCATTGAGCTGAGAAATTAAATCTGTTTCTTTCTCTAGAAAAGCTGCCTGATACACTTACCATATCCAGCATATTATTTTTATTTAATTAAATTGATAACAGTATATTTCCTTCTCTATCTCCACCCAGCAACTTTTCTCAAGTTTATCTGATTGGCCAAATTATCATCCTGACCATGGCATTTATCTCACAGCTAAATTCAAGTCAACTCCCTATTATTTAAACAGGAGTTCAAAGACATCTTAATATCTGCCTGAACAGAGTACCTAAATTAAAGGAAGTCACAGACAAAAGCAAAGTGAGCACAAAAAACAGATCCTATGGTTTACAAAGAAAGTTTATGTCAAAACCTTCCCAAGATTTTACCTATTCTGTGACAGCCATGATCTATTGGGCAACAAGATGTTATATCTACTGTCTCAGAGCCCCAGAAATGGGTCCCGTTCTGACCTTAAGTGCCTTCATGGGTTTTCTCTGGTTGTTACAACTTTCTCATACATCCCAAAGACGTGGGTGATGTGCTAAGTTGCCTCTAGTCATGTGTAGGTAATTGGTAGAATCTGGGAAGAAGAATGACGAGAAGAGGAAGAGGTCAAAGTCATGGAGGCTATTTTGCAGCAGCCATTGTGTGAGTAGGCCAGTCTGAGGCTTTGGCTCAATGGGCTTGGACAATGAGGTACAGGTGAGTAGCAGGTAAGAACAGGTAAGGATTTTTTATAGTAGTTAACTAAAAGGATACAAAATGACTACTAATTAGATGATGTGTTGTAGCTGCATGACGTGGGAGGTGGTGGATCCAGTTGTGGTTCCTGATGACCTGCATCTATAGCAGGTGTTGGTTGCTCGAGCAACTTGGGCTCAAATTTATTGACTTGGAATCTGAGCTTCAAACACTGAAATGATACACCTGGACGCTGTGTTTCAGGAAGTAGTCACACCTACTTCAAATTTGATCTGTTGTCAGGGATAAGAGGGTGTGACTATGAGTGAGGCAGGTAAGGGTGACTAAGAGATAGTGCTGGAGGAGCCTCTGCCTTTGAGCTTGCCAAATAGGTCTGAGATTGTTGCTCACTCAGAGGATGAGTACGGGGACTGTAGGAAGGATGAACAAACAAAGATTAGCACAATGGTTCAAGGAGCCATTCAAGACTAGGGAGAGAAGAAAAATATAGTTGTAATTGGGGATAGCAAACTCAGGGGAATAGACACAATTCTCTGTCATAAGGACTGAGAGCTCTTAGAGGCACAGAATAAAACAGATTGAAGTTAACATAGTTTCCATCAGGGGAAATTTTGCCTGACAAATATGTTGCAATTCTTTGAGGTAAAAAAAAACAGGATAGACAAAGAAGCATCAGTGGATGTTGTTTACTTGGCCTTTGACAAGGTATCACACATCAGACTGCTAAACAAGATAACAATCCACAGTATTACAGGAAAGATACTGACATGGACAGAAGATTGTCCAGCTGGCAGAAGGCAAAGAGTGGGAATGAAGGGAACTTTTCTGTATGGCTTACAGTGACTAGTGGTGCTCCACAGAGGACAGTGTTTGGTCTGCTAATTTTTATATTATAAGTTAATGATCTGCATGATGGAATTCATGGCTTTGTGTCCAAGCTTATGGATGATACAAAAGTACATGGAGGAGCAGTTAATGTTGAGAAGCAGGGAGTCTGCAGAAGGACATAGACAGATTAGGAGAATGGGCCAAAAAGTGCCAGATGGACTGCAGTGTAGGAAAGTGTAAGGTCATGCACATTGGCAGAAGAAATAAAGCCATAGACTATTTTCTAGACTTGGAGCAAATTCAGAAATCAGAGGTGCAAATGGACTTTGGAGTCTTAGTGCAGAATTCCCTAAAGGTCAACTTGCAGGTTGAGCCAGTAGTAAGGAAGGCAAATATAATATTAGTATTCATTTTGAGAAGACTAGAATATAAAAGCAAGGATGTGATGCTGACATTTTATAAGATATTGATCAGATCATATTAGGAATATTGTGAGCAGTTTTGTCCCCATATACAAGAAAGAAAGTGCTGGCATTGGATAGGGTCCAGAAGAGGTTTACAGGAATGATCACATGAGTGAAAGGGTTAACATATGAGAAGCATTTAATGACTCTGAGTCCATACTTACTAGAGTTTAGAAGAATGAGGAGGATCACACTGAACCTTACCAAATATTGAAAGGCCTAGATAGTGTGGATGAGGGGAGGTTGTATCCATTAGTGGGAGAGTCTAGGAACAGAGAACTCAGACTCAGAATGGAAGGACATCACATTTGAACAGAGATGAAGAACTTCTATAGCCAGAGAGTGGTAAATCTAAGTAATTCATTGCCATAGACAGCTGTGGAGGCCAAGTCATTAGGTATAATTAAAGCAGAGGTTGAAAGGTTATTGATTAGTCAGGGTGTCAAAGTTTGTGGGGCAGCAGGCAGAAGAATGAGGTTCTGAGGGATAATAAATTAACCATCATCAGATTGATAAGCAGACTCAATTGGCTGAAGAGTCTTATTCTGCTGGTATGTCTCATTGTCTTTTGGTCTTATGGAAATGTGGGGAAAATATAAAAAGTAGCTTTTTATATGGTTAGTGCTTTCCTTTAGATGTGCAAGAAGGAACAGAGCTAAAATAAAATTCACATCTTCAGAATAATTAATATACACAAAGTAATCATTTTATGGCATAGAATTACATGTTAACCAGTTCACAACATGAAAAGCCAAGCTTATTCCTTGTTATTGAAACGCAGTATATTAAGTTGGTTGCTTACAAATGACTGAATTGAATAAGGAATCTGCTAGATAATTTATTGCATATTGCTCCCATTAAGGATAATACAGTTATGATGCAGGAAAATTTTGACTGTCATAGGCTACTGCATCCAGTTTAAGTTATTTGATTAGCTAGATATTTGGAACTATCAATCCAGCATCTGAACCACAGAATGACAACTGAAGAAGTGAAATTTGTACAAATCAAATCCTAAATTGAAATAAAACTCCTGTCTGAGTAGCAACAACCATGAAATAACAAGACTGATGCAAGAATCCTCCAGGTTCACCAATGTCGTTTGGAGAGGGAAAACTGGCCTCTCTCATATGCAACTCAAGGACTAGTGATCAAAGTTCAAAGTAAGTTTTATTATCAGAGTACATACACATCACCACATAAAATCCTGAGATTCTTTTTCCTGTGGGCATACTTAGCAAGAAGATAGAATAGTAAATATAATCAGGATGAATGAAAGAGTAGGTAGAACATAGAAGACAACAAACTGTGTAAATGCAAATATAAATAATTACCAAGAAATAACAAGAGCATGAAATAACAAGATAGAGTCCTTAAAGTGAGATCATTGGTTGTGGGAACGTCTCAATAGATGGGTGTAGTTATCCTTTCTTGTTCAAGAGTGTGATGGTTGATAGGTAGTAACTGCTCAAGGCACTTATACTTTCTACCTGATGGCAGCAGTGGGAAAAGAGCATTGCCTGGGTGGTGAGGATCTTTGATGATGGATGCTGCTTTTCTATGACAGAGTTTCATGTAGATGTGCTTGATGGTTGGGAAGGCTTTACCCATGATGTACTGGGCTAAATCTTCTACTTTTTGTAGGATTTTCCATTCAAAAACATTGGTGTTCCCATACCAGGCCATAATGCAGCCACTCAATACACTTTCCGCTGCACATCTTTAGAAGTTTGTCAAAGTTTTTGTGTCATGCTGAATCTCAGCAGACTCCTAAGAAAGTAGAAGTGCTGTCATGCTTTCTTTATATGATGGGTCCAGGACAGGTTCTTGGAGATAGTGACAGCCAGGAATTTGAAGTTACTGACACTGTCTACCTCTGATCCTGGTTCTGATCCAGCTCAGGTTCATGAAGACTGGCTCATAGACCTCTGGTTTCTAACTCCTGAAATCGACAGTCAGTTCCTTGGTCTTGCTGGCATTGAGTGTGAGGTTGTTATCACACCACTCAGCCAAATTTTCCATCTCCCGCCTGTATGTTGATTCACCTTTGATGTGACCCACAAACTTGAATATGCTGTTGGAGCTATATGTAGCCACACATTCATAGTTGTAAAGCAAGATGTGATTAGATTTCAGTTTAATGGAAAATGGGGATAGGCAATAAATTTCCAGTGATATTCACATCCTGTGAATAGACAAAGCAAAAATAATGTACGAATGCTAAAGTTCTCTGCTGGGTGAGGGATAAATGTTGTCCAATGTATGAAAGAAATAATAAACACAAGAAATTCTGCAGATGCTGGAAATCCTAAGCAATACACATTAAATGCTGGAGGAGCTCGGAAGGTCAGGCAGCATCTATGGAAATGAATAAACAGTTAACATTTCAACCCAAGACTCGTCTTCAGGACTGGAAAGGAAAGAGGAAGACACCAGAATAAAAAGGAGGGGTGAGGGGAAGGAGGATAGCTAGAAAATGATAAGTGAAGGCAGGTGGGTAGGAAAAGTAAAGGACTGGAGAGGAAGGAATCTGGTAGGAGAGGAGAAGTGGACTATAGGGGAAAGGGAAGGAGGAGGGGACCCAAGGGCATATGATAGGCAGATGAGAAGAAGTAAGAGGCCACAATAGGGAATAAAAGAAGAGGCGGTGGAAATTTTTTTTTATACTCGAAGAAGAGATCGATATTCATTCCATCAGGTAGGAGGCTACCCAGATGGAATATAATCTGTGGGTGACCTCATCATGGCACAAGAGAAGGTCATAGACCAACATGTCAGAATGGGAATTGGAATCAGAATTAAAATGTTTGGCAACTGGGAAGTTCCACTTTTCAAAGTTCAAAGTTCAAAGTAAAATTTATTATCAGAGTACATTTATGTCACCACATACAACCCTGAGATTCTTTTTCTACGGGCATACTTAGTAAATCTATGGAACAGTAACTGTAAACTGTAAACATCAGGAAATGATAATTGTAAACAAACTTTGCAAAAGCAGATATAAATAAATAACAATAAATAATGAGCATGAAATAATAAAATAACAGTCCTTAAATGAGTGTAGCTCTCCCCTTTTGTTCAAGAGCCTGATGGCTGAAGGGTATTAGCTATTCTTGAATCTGGTGGTGCAAGTCCTGACGCATCTGTACCTTCTAGCTGATGGCAGCCGCAAGAAAGAAGCACGGCCTGGGTGGTTAGGATCTTTGATGATGGATGTTGCTTTTCTACAGCAATGTTTCATGTTGATATGCTCAATGGTTGATAGGGTTTTACCCATGATTTACTGGGCCGAATCCATAACCTTTTATTGGATTTTCTTCTCATGGCATTGGTGTTCCCATACCAGGCCATAATGCAGCCAGTCACCACACTTTCCACCACACGTCTATATGTTTGCCAAGGTTCTCAATGACATGCTGAACCTCTGCAGACTCCTAAGGAAGTAAAGGCGCTGTCGTGTTTTCTTCGCAATAATATTTATATTATGGGTCCAAAACAGATCCTCTGAGATAGTGACACCCAGGAATTTGCTGACCTTCTCCACCTCTGATCCTCTGATGAATACTGGCTCGTGGACCTCCGGTTCCCCTTGCCTGAAATCTACTATCAATTCCTTGGTCTTAGTGTTGTTATTACACCACTCAGCCAAGTTTTCGATCTCCCTCCTGTATGCTGATTGATCACTCTCTTTAATACAGTCCACAACAGTGGTGTTGTCTGCAAACTTGTATATGGTTTTGGATTTGTACTTAGCCCCACAGCTTTACAGCAAGTAGAGAAGGGGGCTACGTATACATCCCTTCAGTGCTGATGGAGATTGTGGAGGAGATATTTTTGACAATTTAAATTGACTGGAATCTACAAGTGAGGAAATCCAGAATCCTATTGCACAAGAGGCTATTGACGCCCAGGTCTTGGTGTTAGTTTTGTGGGGATGGTGGTGTTAAATGCTGAGCTGTAATCGATAAAGAGCATCTTGATATACTGTATGCATCTTTGCTGTCCAGATGTTCCAGAGTTGTGTGAAGAGCCAACGAGATGGCATCTGCTGTGGACCACTTCTGGTGGATGAAATGGAGGTGCTCAACGAAGTGGTCCCCTAATTTACGATAGGTCTCACCAATATAGCAGAGGCCACATCAAGTGCACCAGACAAAATAGACAACCCCAGCAGATTCACAGTAAAGTTTTGCCTCACCTGGAAGGACTGTTTCAGGCCCTGAATGGAGGTGAGGGAGGAGGTGAATGGGTGGGTGTAGCCACTAGGCTGCTTGCAGAGATAAGTGCCGGGATGGAGATAATTGGGGAGAGATTAATGGACAAGGGAATCACAGAGGGAGAAATCCCTGCAAAAGCGGAGGGTGGTGGTGGGTGGAGAGAGGCAAGAATACATATGGTGTTACGATCCTTTTTGAGATGGCGAAAGTTGAGGAGAATGATGTGTTGAATGTGGTGGCTCGTGGGGTGGTAAGTAAGGACAAGAGGAAATCTATCATTGTTCAGGTAGTGGAAAGATGGGGTGAGTGCAGATGTTTGGGAAATGGAGGAGATGTGGGTCAGGACAGCATCAATGGTGGAGGAAGAGAAACCCTGCTCTTTGAAGAAGGACATCTGATGTCCCGGAAAGTAAAACCACATCCTGGGAGCAAGATGCAAAGGAACTGAAAAGAGGGAATAGCATTTTTACAGGAGATAGGGTGGAAAGAGGTAAAATCAAGGTAATCATGGGAATCGGTAGGTTTATGAAAAATGTTATTCAATGGTTTCTCTCCAGAGATGGAGACAAAGAGATCGAGAAAGTGGATGGAAGTGTCAGAATTGGACCAAGTGAATTTAAGAGCAGGATGGAAGTTAGAGACAAAGATGATGAAATTAACAAGCTCAGAATGGGAGCATGAAACAGTACCAATGCAGCTGTCAATGTAGCAGAGGAAGAGTTGTGGAGCATACCAAGGAAGGCTTGGAACATGGACTGTTCTACTTAGCCACCGAAAAGTCAGGTCCACAGCTACCCCTTGAGTCTGGAAAAAGTGGGAAGATCAAAGTAAAAATTGTTGATGGTGAGGACCATTTCTACCAACTGGAGGAAGGTGATGGTGGAGGGGAACTAGTTGCTTCTTTTATGAGAAAGAAGCAGAAAGCATTAAAGTCTTCTTGATGGGGGATAGAAGTATATAGGGACTGGACATCCATGGTGAAAATGAGGTGGTCAGAGTCAGGGAATTGAAAGTCAGTGAGGAGATTGAGAGCATGAGATGTGTCGCAGATGTAGGTGGGAGGGGACTGAACCAAAGAGGATAGAATGGAGTCAAGGTATGAGGACATGAGCTCAGTGGAGCAAGAGCAGGCAGAGACAATGGGCCTACCTAGGCAGTCTGGTTTGTGAATCTTGGGTAGGAGGTAGAAGCAAGCTGTGTGGGGTAAGGGAACTATGAGTTTGATGGCAATGGATGGGAGTTCTCCAGAGTTGATGAGGTCAGTGATGGTGTCAGATACAGTTTTCTGAAGATCTGGAGTGGTGTCCTCTTTGGGAGTAGGTATGAGGAGAAATCTAAGAGCTCTGCCTGGCCTCAGCAAGACAGAGGTTGGTCTACATTGAAAGTAATACCCTATTCTGTTCTTCATAGTGCCATGGGATCTGTTGAATCTCCCAGCCTGAATAAAACAAAAATACAATGTGTGGCACCTAACAATTTGATTCCAGTGACTTCATGAATAATATTTTATACAAAAATAATCATTGTTGGAAGGAAATCAAATTCGTATGTCATGTATGACATTTCCAATTTTTCCAAAACTTCAAGCACATTTTTGTGAAAATAAATTATTTTCCTTTCCTATTTTATGTGCATTGTTATCATGAAAAAAATTACAGCTGAAATTTCAATCAGCATTTGTTTATTGCATCTTGTGTCTTTGTATTTCATCAAGATACATTCCTGTTCCAAAGTGCTTCCTGTGAGAGTGTTCAGTCCTGAAGGATTTGCTTCAGTTTCATTAAGCTCTTCAGTGAGATTAGAGAAAAAGATTTATGTATTTTCTTTCCTGGATAATTTTGATATTTGCTTCTATTGTTAATTATGGCTAACAGTGCACTCATTCATACCACGTTCCAGAGAAAGAGAAATGTAATTAATTTCTCCAGCCAAGAATATTACCACCAGCATATGCTGCTAACCACCATGGAATAAATTGACTTAGTTTCCATTCAGCAGCAATATCATATAATGATTTATAATAACAGTGAGTGACAAGGTTTGTTTGTCTTTATTTCAGTTTTAGAAAATGTCAAGCAGAGTGGTGGCAGGAGGGTATTTTTCTGAGGCACCTGTCAGGTTTCTGCCAGGGTACATGATAACAACAGCACCTTCTCACTCGGCAAGAGGCTGTCAACAGGACTGTGCGGAGCAGACACGAATCAGTACGTGTCCATGGAAGCATGAACTGTTTACAAAGGCAGAAGTCTGATGTGACAGCAGGTGGGGGTGTGAGCACAGATTGAGCATAAATTACTCAAATCCAACTGAAAGTCCACAGACCAAGGTGAATTAAGCCGTATTTTGCAAAAATGAAAAAAATGACAAGTGAAGTTTAGGCAAGCATTTTAAAAAATATAGGACTTCTTACTTGGATATCTACCTACCTTTTCCCAACAAAGATTGTTTCCTATAATATTGTATCCAGCCAATCAAAAAAACTGAAATATGTCTGACTACATTTATTGCACATAAATACAAGATAACTCTAAAGAAGGTAGATTATAAATAAGACATTACTCAGTCATAATTTTCATGACAGTGGAATATAGAATTGCCAAAATTTTCCTTATCAAGCTTGTAAGCTTAAATTATATGAAACTTGCATACTCAACTCCTTGTTCTTATAGATAAGATTCCAAACGCTCAGCCGCACTCAGTCACTAGAAAGCATCTAGAATTCTTTTTGAAGATATGCAACATTAACGTACATCATATAAAGTGCTGGAAGCTGACAGTTTTATGGCAAATTATATTCCAAGTGGAATATTCTAGAAACAAAATTTTATTTCTTGTATGCAATATGCAGAAAAGTTGAAAGGTCTGTAGCACTGTAATATTTTAACTGATTATTAAATCTATTTGCATTGAAACTATAAAACACTTGAGAGGAGTTACCACAAACCATGTTTACCGTGATCTTCAAACTTACTTACATTGTAATAGAAAAATACATAGGAAAGAAAAGATACAAATCATTTACTTTTTCAGATCTCACATCTCAAGTCTCACAGCTTCCATGTCAGAGGACTTTCATTCAGCTGCTTCTATTATGTAAAACTGGTTGAAAGACAGTATGACCCTGGATTATAAATAAATCCACTTGCTATTTGTACTGGATTATAGTATATGCTGCCTCATGATCTCTCTCATCTATTAAGACTCATTGGGAAACACTTTAGCAAATCAAAACAGTTGTAAACTAACAAACTGGTTTATTTTATTTTAAATACATGAACTGATAGAATATTTAGCCAGATTTCCCTGTCAAAATAATAGTGAGGCTAATTGTACATGCTGCAATTTATATGTAAATGGAAGTTATTTCAGCTGAGCTTAATCATATGCAAACTTAAAAATAAGTATTTCGAAGTTGCTATTCAAGTTGCACTATTCCACCATTGACCTCTGGCTCACCTGAAATCCATTGAATGGAGTGAAGTTATAGTATTTGCATGTTAAGTAGAAATTGAACATGCCACCAAAATATTAGTTATGTTAATTAAAGTTTAAATATACCTTTAACAAATGAGGAAGTTTTTATGACAACCAATTGATGTCTTTGATACTGAGATGTAACTACTACAGCTGTGAAGTCTCATTCCTCCAGGTATCTGTCCTTCATAAAATGAGTTAACTAAGTTGTTGTTTTATCATTTTTTAAATTTTTCTCTCTAACCAGTCCTAATTCATGCCCTTTCTTGCCTTGCTATTCCTGATTTGACATAAAATTTAATCAACATATTTTGTGATTTTTCTCTCAAATGAGTTGAGGACATACATCCTGTTGAGTGTGGTCATTCATTGATTCTATTATGTTTCTTAGATTTACTGTGTATGCCCGCAAGAAAATTCATCACAGGGTTGTGTATGGTGCATATATGAACTTTGATAATAAATTTACTTTGCATTTGAACTTTGAACACTGTCACTAAATCTACCATTCCTGGCATCATCCTCAAGCTTGCTAATCCACTTATCTACATTTTCAACCAAATCAATGATATATGTCACAAACAACGAGAACTCCAAGCAGCAATCTGCATGGAACACCATGGATCACAGATGTTCAGCTGCAGTAACAATCTACTACTCTCTGTCTTTTATGGGGAAGCCCGTTCTGAATTCAAGCTCCAGCTGCTCACCCTCCCTTCTCAGAATGTCCTGTACCTGCTGTGAGACATCTACAATCCTAGTACCAGGAAGGCAACACGCCATCCCAGAGTCTCAAATACAGCAACAGAAATACCTATCTTTACCCCCCTTATTATCGAGTCCCTATCACTATTGCCTTCACCCTTCCCTTCTTTGCCTCAGAAACAGACACATTACCACTGACTTTACTAGTACTGCTGGCTTTGAAAGGTTAACTCCCTCCTCCCCCACAATATTATCAAAAAGGGTATTCCTGTTACTGAGAGGAATGGCCATGGAGGAGCACTACACTGTCTGCCTCCTCCTCGTACTTTGCCAGGTGGTCACCCATTTACCTGTAGCCTGCTCCTTGGTGATCATGACCACTTCACAAAAACTCTCCTTGGCATCCCAAAAGACCGTGAGTACATCCAGCTGCATCTCCAGTTCCTTCAGACAGTCTGTCAGGAGCTGTAGCTAGGTGAACAGATGTAGCTCAGCATTAGGAAGACTGCAAGGATTCCCTACTCCTCCTATTTCTTTCAAGATGAGCAATTCACTGTCTTGACTACCATTATGTCTACTCTGAATCGAAGATTACAGAATAGGAGGCAAAAAAAAAGGTGCTCCTCACCTGTGTTTCCTCATAGAAGCCTCTTAAGACAAAGCCTCAGAGATCCCACTCCCACACTGGTCCACTCTCACTATTGCTGCCCTAAAATGCCACTCCAGTTGATCCTACCTTTGTTTTACTGGGTGAGTCACCACACAGCTCATTAGAAACACAACTTGCACAAATGGCTCCTTTTTCCAATATTGCCACTCTCCTCCAGCATCTGTGGTGGGAATCTGTGGTGTGATGTTTCAGATCAAAGTCTTGCATCAGGACTGAGAGCAGAGCGGTCAGCGTGAAGAGGGGATGAGGAGATGTGAGAAATGATTCTGAGGTGGTTGGTGGGCTAAGAAAAGGCAAAGGGTGATGGGTAGGCAGTGCAAGCTAGGGGAAGGGAGCAAGAATAGAGTTGGGAAAGAATGGCAAGTGAATGAGAGATGAAGACAGACAAAGTGAGAGAGAAAAAATATATATATTCTAAAACGCAAACAACAGGAATTATTCTAATTTGCAGATGGAGGAAGATTGAGAAGTTGAAGACATGCACTGAAGGAAAATAACTAAGAATTAAGTAAGAACACAAAGTGTTGCCAGTGCTGGTCTCAAGGAGGTGATAATGGGAACCATTAGGGGAGAGGTAAATGGCAGCTGGATCCAGGGCCAGACAAGGGAGGGAATAAGGTGGGGGAATAGGTCAGTGACAACTGTATATTTAATGGGTGAATGAAACATGAAGGGGGAGGAGACGAGGATGGGTGAGCGGGTTCATCTATTACTCAAATCTTCAAAATTATAAAAACTTTCAACTTTGCTTCTCGCAATTGTTCAACTCAGACTGTAAGCTAACTAATATGAACCTTAGAAAATGAAATCTTACTTTTTCACTACAGTACTTACGTGCATTTCTAAACTGATTAGTTGTAAGATTGGAAAGATAATAATTGTTCTCTTATTCTTTGTTCAAATAGCAGTGTAGAGAAATTGTCCTTCAGACTATCAGTGGGAAGCTTTCCATTATTTTGTTAGACCATGAGAATAGCATTGTCTTTTTAGCCAAGTCACCTGTTGGATCATTGAAGTGAACATTTCAAATTCAGAGGATTATTTTTTTCCAGCTGTTAGACAATTCCCCATTTTCTAGAAGGGCTACAGCATTTGGAAATACACTTTATAATAAACCTTTCATTCGGTATTTCATCAAAATACTCAACCAAAATTTCAAATAGCTTAAGTATTTCTGGGAATTAATCCTGAATAAAATAAGCTTAACTTTGTAGCAATGTGATCAAATGAAAATTAAAACATTTTACAAACTATAAAGATAAAATATGTCAATATTTTGTTTTGCCTTCCAAAAATCCGTCTTGCAATAATTTAGATGTGAGCAAGTAAAATAGATATAGATTTTAATGTCAACTTCTGTACACATACTACAGGATCTATTTTGAAAATTTCTATAGGTTGTCTAAACTGAAATGTAACATACATAATCAAAGGTTCAAGAATAATAATGTTCTGTAGCGATCTTCAGATCTGAAAAAAACCAGGGTCCAGGTTTCTAACAGAGGAGTCTGATAAATATGCTTATGCACTGTCATGACCTCTGACTTTTTCAAGCAGTATGAGATATCTTCCATCCTTTATAGCTGCAAAGCTGAAATTAGATCACCCTTTCATTGATCAAAGCACAGTGACGTGAGTTAATCATTCAATCGCGGCAAACACTGTCTCATGATAGGCATCTAATCAGGGACTGATGAAAGACTTAAATCAAGTTCAACAAAGAGGAGTTGTTGATCATGAAGTAGCCCACAGCTTTATGGACTTTGCCTTCAGTCTCCCAGATTGACAATTTAGTATTGTCTGTATTCAATTTAGTTTCACTATTTCTAAATATTTTAACAAAATATATAAAAGAGTTTTAATCACTAAAAGCAAACATGTCTTTATGTCACCAAGAATTTGTGGAGCCACAGCTTTGATTACTCTGTTGAGAAAATTAGATGTGAAATTTGACTAATCCTCATTAAATTCAGATGAAGGGGCAGCATTGATTACTTTTGTGCACTGTGCATGATCAGAACACTTTGCTGCATAGGAATTGTATTTCCCTTTCTTGTGGAAAAAAACAGTACATAAGACTGACATATTCATTTTGGACATGCAAGTACTTTTGTTTGAGACCTACTTGTGGCTATTGCAAATCAGCTGACTTTAGGTTCAAAATGTGCAAAATACACAGATTGAAGAAAAAAATAAAGATGCTGCCTGACCTATCGGATATTACATCAGTTTCAGAATCAGAATCGGGTTTATTATCACCAGCATATGACATGAAATTCATTAACTTAGCAGCAGCAGTTCAATGCAATACATAACATAGAAGAGAAAAATAAATAAATAAAATAATAAATAAATAAATAAGCAAATGAATTGAGTTTTCAGATTTATGATATCTGCATGATTTTTCCTTTTCAATTGCCACAAGTGTTAAACAGTCACCAGTAGATCCTGTGGGAATATAGATGGCAGTCCTTTACCTAGAGGTCAGTATTGCATGGGTGCTCTAAGTGAATAGCCTTCCTGCTAATGAGACAGACTGCAAAAGTTTAAATTTGCTATTGGGTGCAGTTGGATGTGGGGGTGGGGTGGGGAAGAAAGGTGGGGAGAAGCTCACATGGAGTATAAACACCAGACGGGTAACTGGCACCATTATCCCATCTTGACTTATTCTATCATAGCCACCCCCTTTGCTCTCCACAGCCCTCTCCTGCTGAAATTTAACTTGCACCTCTCTCTTTCCCAGTTTTGGCAAAGGGTCACAGACCTGAAAGATTGACTTTTCCTCTTTGCACAGATGCTGTCTGACCTGGTGAACTTTTCTAGCATATTCCATTTTTAGTCATGGCAGGCACACTAATCCAAAATGCAAATGCAATCTCCCTCTGCACTAAGGCTGAAACAGTTAATAAAGAGATGCTTAGCTCCTAGGAAGATTTAAAAATTAAGTGCTGTTCATATTTGGCTTTGGCTTTAGAACAGCGTTTCACTGCAAGACTTTAGCAGCTCTATAGTGCATAAAATGCTGACCTTTGAGGTAACCTCTAAATATAACCTCTAAAGAAACTCACACATGGTAGTTGCTGAATTAGGCACCTGGTTGCACATTTCTCAGTCCAAGTTTCACTTTTCCTCATTCCAGCATACATTGCTTTGTGTCTGCTTGCCAAAAAAAATCTTCCTCCTTCATCAGCCCTTTGGAATCAAAGTTATTATAACTGCATCCAGTTCTGTGTCTCACCACTCTCAGAATAGTCTAATGTGGGATCCATAGACACTGCTACAGCTGAGGTGGGAGCTGATTGACAAACTGTTTATTCTGTAACAACGCTAGGCTCTTACATTCTCCCTACAAGTGGGCTCAAGGTCCTCTCTGCATCTTCCTTCTCCATGTTAAGTAAGTGGAGCCTTGAATTAATATAGCAAATGATACACTTCTCAAAAAGGCTTTTAGAACATCCTAAAATTACCTCCTCTCTTCACTTGGCAATCACTTGCCATGAAGTGCTCCGATTAGAGTGCATGTTTTGGGTGCCTGGTGGAAGGGAAGTGTATGACGTAGCACACCGCTTGTAAACAACTGTGTGTAATCTTCTGCTCGTAAAGTTGACCTGGGAAAGAATGTTGACATTTTTGCTTTATCTTTCTGGTGTGTTTGAGGAATTTACTGAGTTTTCAATGAGAGATGACTCCTCACATATGGAAAATGATTCATGTTCCCCAGAGTCTTGTCTTGGACCTTTATAGTCAGTGGGTGGATCATGCAAGCGTACCAGGTTAGTGAAGGACCTTTATTTTGCAGATATAAAATTCATTCTCTTCTATCCTTCAGTGAATGTGTTGACAATTGTCTAAAGATTAGCTTCCAAATATTAGTGCATAAAGCAGCATCATAATGTTACCGCTTAATAACTGAAGTGGGAGTGACCTTAGTTCGGGAATCTCAGTGAAATACGTTGATAAATATTCGCTTGTCCTGGATATTATCTCCATCCCAACAGTAAATTACAGAATTTCATTGAGAAAGATTGCATTGAGGTAATGTCACAGCCTGTCTTGATGTAATCAGTACCAGAGCTGGCAAGCTAGGGAGGCGGGCATCCGCTGAAGCTGAAATGTTTGACAACTCATGCCTCAATATTCTAGACAGAGCTGCTTTGGAAGGGATGGAATAGGAAGAAATCAGAAATTTCCCTAAGTTTCGGAGTTAAAACATGTGCATGCCAAAGTGTTTTGTAGTCTGCTGTTATTTATACCCAACAGCGAGGGAAGGGATGAGTGGCAAGTTAATATTTGTTATGTATGAATGCCCACCGGTTTCCTCGGCTGCATAAGTCTAAGGAATACACACTCGGGTCCTGCCAGACGTATGAGATTGAGACAGTTTACCCACCCCAAATCCCAGTTTGTGTGCCTGCTGTGTCATTTGCTACCCTGTTACAAATCAGTGTCAAGAAATAACAGACAGCACACTGCATACGATTAAAGAAATTATATTTATGAATCTTAACTTAACCAAAGGATTAGTTAAAAAAAAGAAAAAAAAACAAAAAAGGGCTCATTATAATTAAACAGTCAAATGTGGACAATTTGGAGCTCAACTCTTCCAAAAACACACATATTCACCGATCCTCAATAGAACTCAGCACCTTGTTCCATCGAATCACGGTCCCCCACTGGGTTGAATCCGACAACCGGTTCTCTCCAGCATCTTCTCTCTTCATCTCCTGCAAAACAAAGAAAAGCCCAAGACCAAACTTAATGTCCATCACAAAACCTCCCAGTTCCACCATCCCAATTGAATGACACACATTCCTCAGCATCCCTTATCTTCAACAATAACCCAAACAGACTGACAGCAGAACAGACTGCTCTTACAGAACTGTTAAAATGAAATACCTGCAGCATAGCAGTAAAAATGTGAACCAGGGTGTTACACATAGAAAACAGGATTGCTAATGTGAGCTGGTGAGTACTGGTTTAAATTAATTTAAGTGGTTTAACCAAGAAAATCAAGAAAATATCTGCAGATGCTGGAAATCCAAGCAACACACACAAAATGCTGAAGGAACTCAGCAAGCTAGGCAGCATCTATGGAAAAGAGTACACAGTCAACATTTCAGGCCAAGACCCTTCATCAGAACTGGATCCTAGAAAATCATTTGCTTTGTTGATATTGGTAGTGCAGATTCTTTTTGCACTTTAACTGACAATCAGGTTTGTTAGTGCGAGGACTAATGCGAGGGTTAGGGTTAGGGTTAGGGTTAGGGTTAGGGTTAGGGTTAGGGTTAGGTTGAGAGTATGCGGGCAGTGGGCAAATCAGCCCTCTTGTGCTTTTTGATCTCCTTACTTGAGATTCAATTTCACGCGACCCTGCCACTTTGATCTGGCCCACGCCTTCATTAACCAGGTCCAACACTTGCCTTTCTTGGATCTTGCCCCTCCTGACAAAGGTCATCGGGTTTGTGGGGGTGTGGCCAGGGTTAGTCGGGGTGTGCCTAGGGTTTGTGGGGGTGTGGCATGATAATCGGGATGTGCCGAGGGTTTGTGGGGGTGTGTGCTCCTTTGGACTTTAGGATTAGGTTTGAGTGTTGGGCTGGTGGATGTGTGTGTGTGACTGGGAGAGGTGAGGCTGCGGAGGTTTGGGTTAGGGTTAGGGTCCATGCAATAAAATCCGATGATCCAGTAATCCCAGGACATTCTTGGTGTAAGACTGGGAAAATTTCTGGACTACAGAATGTTGTTCCCTAAAAATATCTCAACACAATGTTTTTAGACATTATACATGTAGTAAAACAATTTCCAATGAACCTGTTAAATTTAAAAGAATGCAGGAACTGGGGTTGAAAAAGAGAGGGGAAAACGTCACTTGGAGAGCCAAGTATTTAAAACATAAACTCTCAGAAAAAAAAAGTTTCTTGTAAAGTGAGTGTAGAGGTTATTCTTAGTTCCTTGCCAATCTGTGGTAAGATGTTACATTGTTGTGGTATATAGGGAAATAAGAATAACTTGTATATCCAACATCCCTAATATAATAAGTGCCCTCCAGATTTACCGTGGGCAACGGTAGGTTTTTAGTTCTCTCGCTACACATTCTCAACCTGTTCTGATCCTGTATATTTCAACGCATGGACAGGACTTACTATTAGAAGGAAATTAAATATCTTCCTCAAAACCACCAAATCATTTTCTAATTATGTACTGTAGTTTTATTTATGGATTGCATACTATACCCCAGCCACAAATCCCCTAAATATATTCCTGTTTGGTTTTGACATACAGTACTTTGCATGAAAATGATAGCAGACAGGTGACATTTTTTGTTGGGTTTTGATTTTATTCCTGCTCCCTAATTACTTCCAATGAAAACAATATGTAACTGTGAAATACTGTACATGCTTGACATTTCATATAATAACAAGTGATCCCAGAAATATTCAGCAGAGAAGTAGAGGAAGTGTTTCAGATCCCTAGATGAAAAGGTTTTCAAGAGAGGAACACTGCGTAGATTGTGCCCATTTCCAATTGTTCAATACACTTCTGTATCCTTTGACAACCTGCCTCATAATTTACAATTCCACCATTTTTTGTTTACCAACTTACCAGTCAGAACATTTAAGCTTTTGGCCAAGTCATAAATATATATTACAAGGACTAGAGGTGTAACTGGTTAGAATAACACCCCCTACCATTATCCTCTGTCTCCTATGACCAAGCTAATTTTGAATCCAACCTTACAACTTCTCATGGATCCCACATTTATTAATCTTTTTAGATATTTTAGATCGAAACAAGATACCAAAGTTACTGGATTCTTGTATAACTGGAGGAGATCACGATGACAGGAAAGAGGGAGCTCATGAAGAGATATGCATATGAGAGGGGTCCATATAATCTCAACGTACTGAAGAAATGTGATTCAATGTATGAATGGGACTCAGTTTCAATTAGGATTGGGGCAACAGAGCCTCAGAGGAGCTCAGAGAGAGTGGGTGAATATTAAGAAATACCTGGTAGACCATCTGGAACTAACAAAAACAAGGTGGAGAGTTACCACAGCAAACAGCCTGAGTCAGGTATAGTAATTGATTGTAGAGGATTGTAGTTTGGAAGTTCAACTTTGAGCCAAATAGTATTGGAGTTGCTAACAGTGTGATTCAATAGGCTAACAGAATTGTTGACAAGAGTTAGAAAGATGTGGCATAGGCAGATAACAGTTGATCTCAATCTTTGCAGAAAAGAAATCATGAACACCTTGCAGCTGGTGAAGATAAGGACCAAGACATAAGGAGAGAAAGCTTCATAGCGATGTTTTGTAATGAAAGGAAGTATTTTTTCATCAAGATTTACTTTATTTTAAGATGTGTGCTTTATTTAAAGATGTTAAGAAGGTCTAATTATGTTCTAATAATATTTTTAATTATGATATTTTACCTTATCTTTCCCCCATAAATTATATGAACATTAAACTGGAGAATTTCTCTTTCACGCTAGATTTTCATCAATTCTAGAAAATTCAAGTAAGAACTATGGAGAACTGCACCACAACATAGCAGAAGGTATTTCATCGTAGTGTGCTAGATTTTTTGACAATGATTTATGACACCTGAACATACACTTAAGTAGGCTATAGACGATGAATTAACTTAAGAGACAAATGTTAGAAGAAAATTAACAATGGGAAAAACATATTGTTTATAGGTCAATTCTTGCACGGAAAAAAATAAACTGAAACATAAAAAATCTTGATGACAATTCAGTGAAAGTAAACAAAGCAACTATGTTTATATCGAACTAAGTTGAAGCAAATTACCAGATTCGAGTTTACTGGCATCATGGTACGTTTGTAGATATTTGTGTCATCAGGGAAATTGCAGGATCCTGTAAGACAGCAGTCCCCAACTACCGGGGCGCGGACTGGTACCGGACCACAAAGCATGTGCTACCGGGCCGTGAGGAAACGAATCCAGTCAGCTGCACTTTTCCTCATTCCCTGTCATGTACTGTTGAACTTGAACATAGGGTTGCCAACTGTCCCGTATTTGCCGGGACATCCCGTATATTGGGCTAAATTAGTTTGTCCCGTATTTCCCCCGCTAAGGTAGAGCGTTCCTATGAAACCTTTCATGCCGAAATGGCATGAAGTGAAGAAGCAATTACCATTACTTTGTATGGGAAAAACTTTTGAGCGTTCCCAGACCCAAAAAATAACCTAACAAATCATACCAAAAAATACATAAAACCAAAAATAAATAACATTAACATATAGTAAAAGCAGAAATGATATGATAAATACACAAGCTGTATAAAGTAGAAATAATGTATGTACAGTATAGTCGGGAAGATGAAGGCGAAACCGATTTGTGGGAAAAAAGTCGGCACGTACGTGCAGGCGCACATCACATGCTCACGTCACGCATGCGCACACAGGTGCCCACGCAAGGCTTCATGGTCATGGTAGTCTTTCCTGGGGTAAAGTGTCCCGGGATTTGACTGCAAACAACAGGAATTCTGCAGATGCTGGAAATTCAAGCAACATACATCAAAGTTGCTGGTGAACACAGCAGGCCAAGCAGCATCTATAGGAAGAGGCGCAGTCGACGTTTCAGGCCGAGACCCTCCTGACGAAGGGTCTCGGCCTGAAACGTCGACTGCGCCTCTTCCTATAGATGCTGCTTGGCCTGCTGCGTTCACCAGCAACTTTGATGTATGTTGCCGGGATTTGACTGCTACATTTGTCCCTTATTTGGGAGTGAGAAAGTTGGCAACCCTAACTGTAAAAGACATGCTGAGGTGAGTTTAACCCTACTTGAACATCTCCCCACCCCCGGTCGGCTGGTCCGCAAGAATATTGTCAATATTAAACCGGTCCACGGTGCAAAAAAGGTTGGGGATCCCTGCTGTAAGATGTGTATGCATGAATAATATCTTACTAAATTTAGCAAAGGATTGAGTAATTTATAATTTGCTTATATACATTAAAAAATATAGACAATAGACAATAGGTGCAGGAGTAGGCCATTCGGCCCTGTAAGCCAGCACCACCATTCACTATGATCATGGCTGATCATCCACAATCAGTATCCAGTTCCTGCCTTATCCCCATAACCTTTGATTCCGCTATCTTTAAGAGCTCTATCCATCTCTTTCTTGAAAGCATCCAGAGACTTGGCCTCCACAAGCAGTAAGTGTGAGTGTTCCAGGAGTCCAAAAATACAATATTTGGTTCTGGAGTGGTAACCCTTTAGCTAAGCTGGGTAGCGAAGTGGTTCAGTATAGCATTTGATGAATGACACTCAAATGAAGTGTGAATCATACTGACATCCACGCTCGTGAGAGCATTAGTCCATATACTGTATATCTGTCAGAACAAAGCAGATTAAACTAACAATGGCATCAATTAAACAAAACAACACTCATAAAATGCTGGATGAATCAGCAGACTAGGCAGCATCTGTGGAAAAGAGTAAACAGACGATGTTTTGGGCCGAGACCCTTTATCAGGACTGGAGAAAAAAGATGAGGAGTTGGAGGAAGAAGGATGGGGGAGTGGAGGAACAAACACAAGGTGATGTGTGAAACCAGGAGGGAAGGAGGGGTAAAGTAAAGAGATGAGAAGTTGATTGGTGAAAGAAATGCTGGACTGGGGAAGGGCGAATCTGATAGGAGAGGACAGAAGGCCATGGAAGAAAGAAAAGGGAGAGTTAAACATCAATTAAACATCAGCATTGACTTGATGGAGCTTAGAGTTCTAGTTCACTGCGATCCCAAACATTACAGAGCTGTACATGCTGTCCGTTCTTCCAGAGAAAGGAACATCACCACTGATATTTAATGGGATCACTCACCATCTAGTTGCAGTTAAGATTCTATCAGAATGGTACAGTTTGGTGAGAGGAAACTAGGAGTTAAAACAATGTAGACCCTTACGTAGTTTTTACCAGGTAGTTCTTTGGTTTAATTTCTGTTGTCATCTGATCACCAGAGGGCATTGATAATGAAAGAATTTTTGAAAGCAAGATCTCACAACATTTCACCCCCACACAACCTCTTCAATGTGAATGCAAATACGCAAGTGTAAAATACAGTAAAGAAAATTTATTACTGTCAGTGGTCTCCCAGATGGAAGTCAATAGTATCAGAACTGTCCAAGGTGGTAAGTGATTGTTCAATATTTCCATCATGCATTTGAAGAGCCGAGGCCAGTTCTGAGATTAATCAGAAATCATTGAAAGAACAAGTGAACCAACACCAGCATTCTCTCCTAGCTATTACACACAATAGGCTACGTTTGACAAGCCACTTCCTTCACCTACCTGTCATCTGATTCCCCAAACAGACATACTAATCCAAGTTCCATTGTAGGTAGAAGTTATCAGATTAATAGAAAGAAAGATTTAAGGACTTATTCAGAGCTAGCTTAAAGAAATGCAATATCCCCACTGACTGCTGGATTTGGCAACTGAGACTATTAAATTGAGTGAATATGTGTCTTCATCTCCATCTCTTGGTTTATTTAGCTACCTACAAAGATAAAAGCATAGAATAAATTTGGAAAAGCTACATGGAAATCTGAAAAGAAATCATGGGGTTAAAGGCAAGTAGGATTTTTGAGGAAAGAGTAGGAATGAAGACATCAATATCTTCTAATGTTTCAATTCTCAGTAATGTCCAATCAAGTACTTGACTCCTCCATTGTAATAAGGTAATGCAGCTGTGCCTAGCTACCACTTGTTATCTAAAATTGTCTCTCATTATGTGCCATTATCTCCTGCAAGAGAGGTAAATTAGCTGGAACAGCATCTAAAGATACACTTAGTGACCTTTGACACTTGCTTGTTTGTCTGCGCGGTAAGTAGGTCGCAGTAGTTGAATCCTCAGCCCCCACCCCAGATGCCCTGTATGTCTTCTAACTTGCTTAAGCACCAGGGGAAAATATTTGCAAATTCTTCAAATAAATTAAAATAAGTAGAAAATAAAAAATTAAAAAAACATTCAAAATTAGTGAAAATTAAAGTACAAGAAATTAATTGATAAACATTTTCTCAAGGTAGGCAAACCTACTCAAACCAATGGATTGTGTTCTAATTCTGACCAGTCTTACCCCTAAACCTGGTGGGTCATGTGAACTTTGCATCAGTCTTTCCATTCAGGACATCTGTGCTCTGCCAGTGGATGTTAGTACAGTCATGGAACTGGAGATAAGATATGTAGCCTGTTTCTGACTTCCACATTTTATTGTGTAGGAGTCAGAAATCAGAAGGGAGCTGAACAGGGAATCAGATAAGCAATAGTTTGGTATAGGACTGTATGCTTCAATCCAGCCTATAATCTCTCCTCACACATGGGAACCCCAAAATTGGTAGTTATTTCACGGTCGGTAAAACCAGCAGGACTTGTCAGTTGGAGTTGAATTTTGAGTACTTTTGTAGATATATCTGAAAGTTTAATTCCATAGTGGGGTGATTGGAAGTATGTATCAGTTTTGCTTAATGGCCTAGAGAGACTGCTGTCTGGGTATGCAGTTGGTGGTATCACAACTTTTTATATTTCACACTCTCTAGAGACATTCACAAATATAATCCGTAAATTCTTTCCTACAAATGCATTAACATGTAAAACATTTTGCATTAAAATTCAGTATGTGAATTTGCTCAATAACTCGTTAGATTCTGGACTAGTTCCTGAGGATTGGAGGGTGGCTAATGTAACCCCACTTTTTAAGAAAGGAGGGAGAGAGAAACCGGGGAATTATAGACCGGTTAGCCTAACATCAGTGGTGGGGAAACTGCTGGAGTCAGTTATCAAGGATGTGATAACAGCACATTTGGAAAGCGGTGAAATGATCGGACAAAGTCAGCATGGATTTGTGAAAGGAAAATCATGTCTGGCGAATCTCATAGAATTTTTTGAGGATGTAACTAGTAGAGTGGATAGGGGAGAACCAGTGGATGTGGTATATTTGGATTTTCAAAAGGCTTTTGACAAGGTCCCTCACAGGAGATTAGTGTGCAAACTTAAAGCACACGGGATTGGGGGTAAGGTATTGATATGGATAGAGAATTGGTTAGCAGACAGGAAGCAAAGAGTGGGAATAAACGGGACCTTTTCAGAATGGCAGGCAGTGACTGGTGGGGTACCACAAGGCTCAGTGCTGGGACCCCAGTTGTTTACAATATATATTAATGACTTGGATGAGGGAATTAAATGCAGCATCTCCAAGTTTGCGGATGACACGAAGCTGGGCGGCAGTGTTAGCTGTGAGGAGGATGCTAAGAGGATGCAGGGTGACTTGGATAGGTTGAGTGAGTGGGCAAATTCATGGCAGATGCAATTTAATGTGGATAAATGTGAAGTTATCCACTTTGGTGGCAAAAATAGGAAAACAGATTATTATCTGAATGGTGGCCGATTAGGAAAAGGGGAGGTGCAACGAGACCTGGGTGTCATTATACACCAGTCATTGAAAGTGGGCATGCAGGTACAGCAGGCGGTGAAAAAGGCGAATGGTATGCTGGCATTTATAGCAAGAGGATTCGAGTACAGGAGCAGGGAGGTACTACTGCCGTTGTACAAAGCCTTGGTGAGACCACACCTGGAGTATTGTGTGCAGTTTTGGTCCCCTAATCTGAGGAAAGACATCCTTGCCATAGAGGGAGTACAAAGAAGGTTCACCAGATTGATTCCTGGGATGGCAGGACTTTCATATAAAGAAAGACTGGATGAACTAGGCTTGTACTCGTTGGAATTTAGAAGATTGAGGGGGGATCTGATTGAAACGTATAAAATCCTAAAGGGATTGGACAGGCTAGATGCAGGAAGATTGTTCCCGAAGTTGGGGAAGTCCATAACGAGGGGTCACAGTTTGAGGATAAAGGCGAAGCCTTTTAGGACCGAGATTAGGAAAAACTTCTTCACACAGAGAGTGGTGAATCTGTGGAATTCTCTGCCACAGGAAACAGTTGAGGCCAGTTCATTGGCTATATTTAAGAGGGAGTTAGATATGGCCCTTGTGGCTAGGGGGATCAGAGGGTATGGAGGGAAGGCTGGTGCAGGGTTCTGAGTTGGATGATCAGCCATGATCATAATAAATGGCGGTGCAGGCTCGAAGGGCCAAATGGCCTACACCTGCACCTATTTTCTATGTTTCTATGTTTCTATAATCATCTCGTGAGATCATCAATGAAAGCAACATTTTGTTCTTCTTGTTTTGGAATTTCTGTTTATTTGTACAGTAGTTTAAGTAATACCACTGAACTTAATAGAACGTGAGCATACATGCTTGTCACTCTGTAGATAATAATAGCTAGTGGAGAACTTTCATCTGACACTGCATGAGAGTTAGTCTCTTTCCAGTTGTATTTTTTATGGATCCTGGTGAACTTTTCATTATGAATGCCCTGGAACAGAGAAACCTTTCACTGAAAATTCGCAAATACATATGTACAGCCATGAGTAGCTTGCAGATAGTTAGACATGCTCACAAATTGATTGTGGACTTGCAGGACAGGGAAGTCAGAGGAGTACACGAGTCCTCAACGAGGGTGCAGGAGTGGAAAGAGTGAGCAGTTTCAAGTCTGTGGGTGTCAACATCTCTGATGATCCATACTGGGCTCAAAATATTGATACAATTACAAGGAAGGAATGATAGGGACTGCATTTCATTAGGAGTTTGAGGAAACTTGATACGCCACCAAAGACACTCACAAATTTCTACAGATGTAACCAGGAAAGCATTCTAACTGGTTGCATCACCATCTGGTATGGTGAAAGGGGCACTGCACAGGATCAGAAAAAGCTGCAGAAAGTTGTAAACTCACCCAGCTGCATCATAACCATTAGCCTCCCTAGAATTCAGTACACCTTCAAAAGGCGATGCCTCAAAAAGGCAGTATTCAACATTAAGGACCCCCATCACCCAGGACATGCCCTGTTCTTATTGATACCATCAAGGTGGAAGTACAGGAGCTGGAACCCACACATGCAAGAAATAAAAGGTAGCTAAGGTACGTTTTTCCAGATCAAGTCAGAGTTGGTGTAGGATTCTCTAGCCAGAGAAGTTTTTTATTTGCATAACACCTGAATTTTTATCACGGTGTCCAAAACTGCTTTTCAGAGAATGAATGTAGTGATTCCAGTAATATAGAGAGAGCTGCCAGTTGGTACATGTCAAGCTCTCTCAATGAGCAGCTTAACTGCTTTATTGTTGGTGAGAGATATTAACATTAGCCAGGACAATATTGCAGTATGGATCTTTCACCTCAGCTGAGAGATCATCAGATCTTGATTTAACATTTCATTGGAAATATGGAAAACAGATTGATCTCAGTATTTTTTCTTTCTCGTTTATGTCAGCTCAAATAAATCAATTCAGTCTATTTTCACATCACAATATCAGTTACCAGTCAAATGTAAATGACATTAATACAGGGTACAGATGAAAATGGGTGCCCCCTGAACTTGTCAGAAAGGCTTGAAAGCAACAGATAAAGACAGAAACAGAAGTAATTCATCATGAGTTATGGATTTTTAGTTGTCATTTTTGGCTACCATGAAGCTTATGCTTCAAATGGCTTTATCAAGATTGATAATAATTCTCCTTTTCCTTCCACCATAACTAAAATCAGAAATTTCCACCAACGAAATATTGAGAAGAGTAAAGCCATTACCTCTTTTCCCGATCTTTTTTGACTAACTACTGACTCTGTTCCTCTGCTTGCCATCTTTCATTAATTGAAACCAGTCAGTTAAAAAACCTGGTTTTCTATCTAACACATCGGATGTCTGATGTTCTACACATCAGATATCTGGCCTTTCATTTAGCTCTCCTTACTGAGCAATTTTCTAATCATAAACATGGGTAGTTAATTACCAGACTCTGCTATTGTATGTATTACCTCATAAAGTAATAGTAAGACGTTGCACTGGGTAACAGATTAATGACTTGTAGCTGTCACAAAGGGGAACTGACTGTGGCATCAAAATTAAACTAGATTATGGAAAGAATAAGACAAGCAAACATAAGATCATGTAAGTAAAACCAGACATTGGACTGAGGAGAGAAGAGATATCCTGTCAACAACAGCAATAAAAAAAAACAATGAACTACTGTATGATTATCTGGCTGACACAATACATAGCAAATTATAAATTTTACAATATACAGTAAAAATTAGGAGAAACCTACAATGGTCACTTTCATCAAAGGATGTCCTCAGTATGATCACCAAGTCAAGGTATCAACAGATAGTCTGTTCTACTTATCAGAGCTATTTTGGTGTCCCTTTTGTGTGTATCATTGGGTCAGCATTCTTAAATATCCATACATGTGTCTATTGAAAAACAAGGGTAAAATCTCTATCCTGTCTATTCTTCTAATTCTTGCTTAATTCTTGCAGAAAAGAAATTAGGCTTTCACCTGTTTCTCCCTCTGCCCTGACCCTGACTTGTCTCAGCTCATTTGCTGTAAAAAACCTCATTCATGCCTTTATGATTTGTATACCTCAATGGATTCCTGCATACCTTCCATTATTCTCTTCTCCATATGTGTAAGATCATTCAGACTCTGCAGCCAGTGTTTAAACTCATACTATATCCAGCCCATCCATCACTCCCACCTCTCTGATCTCTTCAACCCTTTATAACTTGAGATGTCCACGTGCTCCTTCATTTCTGGTCATTTAATCACTTTCAAATTTAACCACTAGCACCAATGTCTTCAGCTACCAAGGTTCAGATCTCAGGATTTGCTTGCCTAACCACTCCATCTTATTTTATTTCTTCAAACAATCCTTAAAAGCTACCCTTCTGTCCAAGTTTTTGATCTGATAACTTTTGGGTGATATTTAAAAATATACATAGCTAATGTTGTTGGTGGGGAAGGACCGAGGCCTTACAGTCTACATCACAGCAAGGGTTACCAGAACAGTGGTGTCAGATGAGAAAGTTCAATTTATACACTTTCAGCTCCTCATGACATCCACAAGCTCTTCAGAGCCAGTGATTATAATTCATTATTTTGTAAATAAACACATCAGTCTTTTCAGTGCAATGAATAAAGAAAACTATTCATTGGCACAACAAAAGACATGTCTCCATTTTCCCAGCAAGAAAAGAGTAATATCAAAATGGACAGGTGTGATTTTAAGTCTTCATACAAAACAGCAACTCCAGTTAGTAATACAGCATTTATTCCGTTTGAACCAATCATCTACTACTACTAAGCGGACTCAATGTTTGTAGCCATTACTTGGAACATTGTAAGCAAATTTTGGCATACACTTTTTAAAGAACGTAAATGGTGGAAAGTCTAGAAATAATTACTTCTCAAAAAATGTGCTTCAGTTATTCAGTCATTTTGTGGTGAGGAATATACGATATTCATGATAATGGATGAAACGAACAGGCAGCACTACAGCCTGCCCATTGGTAATCGCAGAAAATATGGTGTGGCTTGAGAAAGAAGGCTATGACTGGAGGAGATTGCAACCATCTTGCTCTTCCTGTCTTGCATGAAAGAAACATCTTTGCATTCTCAGGCCTACTGGTCATTGGAAGAGTTATCTTCAAGGAGAATGTCATCCAGCATTTCTCCTCCCCTACTGTACCTTTATGGTGCTTTTCACTCTTCATGACAAACTACTATTGCATTCACAAGTCCATTCCTCCTTGTTTTCCCTCTGTAATCAAAGGCGAGCTTGCCCTTTCTCTTTTGCTTCTCGTGAGAGGACATATATCAATTTTCCTGTAGCTGCATTGAGTGTGGTATCAATAGCTCAAATATTGTCATCTCTCCATTTAGTATTACGATCCACAACTATTCAGGAGAGCTTGGCTAGAAGTAGTGTTAGCTTGCCGACTCAAAATCACACTGGGATAGATGGTGCTGGGGTCCTTAAAACGAAATTAAATCTAGTAGGATATAAGCAAAATGACCATTATCAGAGGGCACAAAGTGCAGCTTGTTTTTAATGTAAAAATTTAGAGTAGGTCTAGTCTTTCTGAGAACTGGGGTTTTGCAGATGTACAACCCTGAGATTAAAAGGTTTGATACTGATGATAGTTACCTACAATGAAAAACGTTCTATTCCCCTGGTTTTAAAATGTGTGCATAATATATATTAAAAATATTTTCTGTAGTTAGATATTGAAGCTTTCAGTTCAAGGAATACATTTTGTATAAAAGAAGCAGCTTTTAACTTCTCCACTGTACTCATAAATAATGTAGAGAAATGACCTATTTACAGTTGGGTATTTTTAGCTAAGATTTGGCAAATTTACAAAATCTAAAACAATAAGTGAAAGTCAGGCGAAAATAGCTAGCAATTGCAAGCTAATGACACAAATGCACCAATTTTAAAGCAGCTGGAGCAGATTTATTTATATCCCAGGAGGAAGGAAATTGTAGCTGCAAACTAAAGGGCACAGGAAGAAGAAACAGGACTTGATTTTACAAACCTCATTCATTATACAGTACAGGCACATTTATTGCTAAAAGTTATGCAAAAATTTCCACTCAAAATTTTGAGTTCTGGTAAGACTCTGCCCTGAGTGTTTGGCTTGCCTGTTTAAAGTGTGTGCATTTGGTGAATTAGGCCGGCTTTGGACTGTCTCATATAACAATATATTGGGATTAAGCCACTCTTTCTTTGTGCATTAAACTCTTTGTAATCTTCATGCTGTTATACTTCTACACTTTATACTTTATTGTCACCAAACAATTGATACTAGAACGTACAATCATCACAGCGATATTTGATTCTTAAGTCTCCATTTACGTAAAAACTACAAATTGTCTCTGACATGTCTCATGCATTCTGATTTACAAATGCAATAAAATTTGTACTAATAAGGTTGACATTCTATTACTTGCTATAGTATTACATGTATTGGATGAGGAAACTCATGCTAAATCACAATGGCAGAAAATCTACAACTGAAACTTTTGGCAGTATACTTGCTTTACAAGTGCAACAAATTGAAACTTCCCACTTTGCATTTCGAGTTTCTATGAATCCATTATATAATTGATTGCAGGGAAACGGACATGTAATAAATGAGCAGAAATAGGCAGGACAACGGTTGTATTGGCCTGATGGTTTGTGCCTTTTTAAGATGAGATTCTGAGCTCATATATTGCAGCTCGGAAAGAAGAGATGATTTCCATTGTTGTGGTGGTTAAGCAAAGAGGTTAAACCTGTGGGTTCTGAAGTGGTGACAAGTCTAGGCTAGACAGTGTGCTGTGGAGCGCAAAAAAAAATGTTGAACAACATTATTATCAGGACCGTTGTGCAAGAAATACTGTGGCTTTGTAAAACATTTGTAATGAGTTGCTTGTTATCCAGCTTAAATAGCTCATGGTTAATATTTAAACTATTGCCTCGAACTCTTTGATCATTGAAAGGTTTTTCAAGTTTAGCAAGATTCTTTTCTCTAGAGGGTATTTTTAATCAACTAGTAATTTTAAAAGAATATTAATGCTATGCATGTATATATTAATGAATCGGAAGCTTGCAAGGAACTATTTTCTTTTCATTATTTCCAGGTTTACAGGTTCACCCGTGATTGTGTAGCCAAGTTTCCATCGAACTCAATATATAAGTTTGCTGGTGACACAACAATTGTAGGCCGTATCTCGGGTAATGATGAGTTTGAGTACAGAGAGGAAATTGAGAACCTGGTGGCATGGTGCAAAGACAATAACATATCCCTCAACATCAGCAAGACGAACGAATTGGTTGTTGACTTCAGAAGGAATAGCGCACCGCATGACCCAATTTACATCCGTGGTGCACAAGTGGAACAGGTCAAAAGCTTTAAGTTCCTCGGGGTCAATATCACAAATGACCTGACTTGGTCCAGCCAAGCAGAGTCCACTGCCAAGAAGGCCCACCAGCGCCTTTGCTTCCTGAGAAAACTAAAGAAATTTGGCCTGTCCCCTAAAACCCTCACTGATTTTTATAGATGCACCGTAGAAAGCATTCTTTTAGGGTGCACCACAACCTGGTATGGAAGTTGTCCTGTCCAAGACCGAAAGAAACCGCAGAAGATCGTGAACACGGCTCAGCACATCAGACAAACCAATCTTCCGTCCTTGGACTAACTTTACACCGCGTGCGGTTGGAGCAGTGCTGCCAGGATAATCAAGGACACGACCCACCCAGCCAACACACTTTTCATCCCTCTTCCCTCCGAGAGAAGGCTCAGGAGCTTGAAGACTCGTACGGCCAGATTTGGGGACAGCTTCTTTCCAACTGATATAAGACTGCTGAACGGATCCTGACCCGGATCTGGGCCGTACCCTCCAAATATCTGGACCTGCCTCTCGGTTTTTTTGCACTACCTTACTTTCCATTCTTCTATTTTGCATTTATGATTTATAATTTAAATTTTTAATATTTACTATCGATTTGTAATCCAGGGAGCAGGAAGTGCAGAATCAAATATCGCTGTGATGATTGTACATTCTAGTATCAATTGTTTGGCGACAATAAAGTATAAGGTATAAAGTTGCCCCCATGTATTGCCGCAATCTTCCATGCCTGATATGAAATCCATTTGGATTGCGCACCAGAGGGGAATGAAGGGAATGCAAGTAGCCAGTGAATATACAACCTGTAAATATTAGATAAACATCAGCTTCAACCTAAGACAATAACTCTGCTTCCCTGTCAACAAAATTACTAGATCAACAAGATGCAAGTCTAAAAAACTGTTTCACCGCCAATAATCTGAAGCAGAAATTCAGTTCTCTTCAAAAGCCGTACTCAAATCAGTTCTGATTATATCTTTTTCTCTTTATTTCATCTGGATTTTCCTCACCCATCTCATTTTTTGCTTTGCTTGCTGATTAAATTTGTCATTTTCTGCCCATGTCATCTTAAGTTGGAAATTAACCTTACTGGTGAGATAGGTAAAATACTGCAACTACCCTACAGAATCATGAAGAAATTATTAAATGTAATAAGTAGAAAGGGAAATTAAATGTAAGATTTTTCTGTATTGCTAGTTTAATTAAATTATTCCATATTATACTACGGCTTGTTGAGTATTTCTGTTGATATCTTATGGTAACCTATGACCCTTCAGTGTCAGTTTGAAATGTATCAACAAAAGCTAATAAGATTCTAAAAAAGGTAGAAAAATAATAATATCCTGCATGTAAATATCAAAATGAAAAATAGTAAAGGACATTAAATCATACAAAGACAATGTAGAGGTGAAACCAGAAATAACTTGAGGAAAACACAAAATTATTTTAGAGAAATGATTCCAGAAAATAATAAAACTAAAGCTTTGTATTTCCATCAATATGACTGCAATATGCTAGCAATATATTCAGCAATCTCAAAATAATTATTTACTGGTTTCATCATCATCATCATCATCATTATCATTATGTGTCGTGTCATATGACGGAGGCGATCATGGATGTGATATACACCTGAACCTGATCATTAAATTTGCTGATGATACCACAGTAGTGGGGCTTATCAGCAAAAATGATGAAACGATTTACAGGGAGGAGGTCAAACACCGAGAGAGCTGGTGCAGTGATAACAACTTGATGCTTAATGTCACCAAAACCAAGGAGATGATCGGCAATTTCAGACGGTCTCAGCCTGAGCACACACCCCTCAGCATCAGCGGCTCCACAGTGGAGAGAGCAGAAAACATCAAGTTCCTTGGGGTGCAGATCTCGGACAATCTCACCTGGTCCAGGAACACCACTGGGATTGTGAAACGGGCCCAGCAGAGATTGCACTTTCTGAGGAAGCTTAAACAAGCATCACTCCCCACTAACATCTTAACTGCATTCTGCAGAGGTGTGGTTGTGTGCTGACCTTTTGCATCACAACTTGGTACTCCAGCTGCAGTGCTGTCGACAAAAAAGCCTTGCGGAGGGTGGTTAGGGGAGCAGAGAAGGTTACTGGGGTCTCCCTACCTTCTGTCCAAGTCCTCTTTTAGAGTCGATGCCTCCAGAAGACACGGTACATCATTAAAAACCCCTCACCACCCTCTCCATGAACTGTTTGTTCTTCTGCCATCAGGCAAATGTTACCGGAGCATCAAAACTAAAACCACAAGGCTACTAAACAGCTTCCTCCCACAGGCAGTCAGACTGCTAAATAGCTGCTCTACCTGACTCTGCTTTTGGACACTTTTAACTTGCACTGGACACTTATAACTTGATTTTAACTGGCATGTGGCTGTTGTGTTTTACTATTTATTGTTATATTTATTATTTAATGTTGCGTTTGTTATGTTATGATTGCACTGCTCCTGGGAAATGCTGTCTCATTCTGCCCTGCAGAGCTGATGTACGGTTAGAATGACAATAAAGTTTTTTGAATCTTTTGAATCTTGCATCAGCTGTTCATACGACCATCCACCATCTGCTCCCATGGCTTTGTGTGACCCTGATCGGTGGGCTAAGCAAGTGCTATACCTTACACAAGGGTGACCTACAGACTAATGGAGGGAATGAGCGCCTTACACCTCCTTTGGCAGAGATGTATCTCTAGCCCACCACCCATGCTTCAGCCCTCCATATCACCACTAACTCCACCAGAGGGCTACCCTCTAAGATATCTGCATTCCTAATTTTTTCAATTAAGGAGGGAATGTACATAGTATTGATAAGGTGAAGAGGTTTCTCTCTCAGTTTCTGAGGTAAAGGATTAATTAATAAATATATTTCTCTTTGACCTCAGATCAGACTATGTGAGTGATTCTGTTGTCCCACAATATTCTTTAGTTGACCACTTATCACCTGGGAATAGGCCATACGCCTACATGGGTGAAAATGTCTCTTTGCAACTCCTGGCACTTAAGAAATGGTGCACTTGAAGGAAGAATGACCATCCTAGAGCATTTCAGCAGTAAATATTATGTCTGTTCAGGGTTCACTAGTCAACATGTTACGAAAAACTCAATGTCAATCGCTGTCAAATCTTAAAACAATCTTGAAATGCTTCAGTGCTGCAGATTGTATAGAGACCTCTGCTTACATTCAAGTAGTTTGCTGCGCACTCACAGAATCTTGATTTACATGATCTACTGAAGTTTTGCAGAATCAGATTTAATATCACTAGCACATGATGTGAAATTTGTTTTTATGCGGCAACAGTACATTGAAATATATAATAAGAAAAACTGTAATTTACAGAAAGTTGAGTGCGTGCCTTCAAGTTCCTGTACCACCTCACTGATGGTAGCAATAAGAATGGGTGATGGGTGCTGCCTTTTTGAGGCATTCTCCTTGAAGATGTCCTGGATACTAGGACGTCTTGTGCCCATGATGGAGCTGACTAAGTTTACAACTCTCTCCAGCTTATTTCAATCCTGTGAAGTGCACCCCACCACCTGCCCCCCTCCCACCATACCAGAAGGTGATGCAACCAGTCTGAATGCTCACAACAGTACATCTGTAGAAATCTGCAAGTGTCTTTGGTGACATATCAAATCCCCTTAAGCTCCAAATGAAATATAGCTGCTATTGCGCCTTCTTTGTAGCTGTGTCGATATGTTGGCCCAGGATACATCCTCAGTGATGTTGACACCCAGGGACTCGGAACTGCTCACCATTCCCACTTCTGACTGGTACGTGTTCTACCAACAATTTTGAGAAGTACAATGGTAAAACAAATCATGCAAACCAATAACTAGATGGTGCATTTTCTTTCACTAGACCGAGATCCCACCAAAGACCAAGTAGTATGTGGTTGATAGTTAAAGGAATGGAAATAAAGCAAGAATTGCTATAGGGTGATGTAAATTTCAAAGTCTCTGAACCTAGAAGTAGAGTTTACCAAGGCTGAAGCAAAAAGATATTATGATGTTAAATGTTATTGTCATAGCCCGGTCCGTGAAGTCCATGTTCTGGTTCACGTTCCGGTCCATTGTTCCTTGTTCTGAGGTTTCTGGTTTTCCCCAATTTCTGTTGTAGGCACATGTTTCTCGTTTTGGGGCTGAGACATAAATACTTCTGCAAACCAGGGATTCCCTGCTGGACTGTTCTGTTCCCCTCCTCTTGCTCACCTAGCCTGGGTATCCACCTGTATTGCTGAAGTCTTACTGCTGGAGCAAGACTGGAGCCTTGTTAGGTCAAGATAAGGAACTGTCTTTTGTTTTGTGGAATTGTCTCACTGTGTCCATGCCTTTGCTAGGTAGGTCCGGCTGTTTGCTGCCACCTAGTGTTGGGAAATGTCTCTGTGTCATTGCCTTCGCCAGGTGGGTCCGGCCATTTGCCACCACCTAGGGTTGGGATCTATCTGTGTCCTTGCCTTCGCTAAGTGGGTCCGGCCGTTTGCCATCACCTTGTGTTCAGATCCATCTCTTCATGTTCAGTGTTCTGTGTATGAGTCCTGGCCCTACGTCCTGTTCCCAAGGAGGGGTCCCAGCTCTGGGCTCTGTGTTTCGTGCTTCTGTCTCTCCTGGTCCAAGGCTCCATGCTCCTGAAGGCCCTTGTCCAGTCCGTGCCTAGTCCAGTCCTATCCGAATCCTGTCCATATGCCTTTACCTGTCCTGTGTCTCGCCCTACCCAGGAGTTCCACACCCAAGCCATGTCCAGTCCTGTAGCCTCGCCTTGTCCTCGCCTAGTTCTAGAGTATGAGCCTGATTCAAGTCCCAGGTTCTGGGTCCTTGCCCAGTCTCTGGCTCGGAGTCCATACTCCAGCCTGCAGGTCTCAAGACCAAGACCCCAGCCTGTCTCCAAGCCTCAAGTCCCAAGACCAAGACCCCAGCCTCCAGTCCTGCAGTCATGTCATGTCCACGCCTGGTTCTGGGGCCCAAGCCTGAGGCAAGACCCAGCTTCTAGGTCCTTGAAGCCCTAGTCTGCATTCTTTTCCGTGCTCCTTGTCTGTATCCTGTCACATCCCTACTCTAGTCAAGTCCTGTTCCATGTACTTCAGTGTCTTTGTGTTGCATTTGGCTCCGTTCCCAATGCCCCCATTGTGACAATTATGTGTTGTAACTCCAGAAACTAATCAAAAGAAAAGCTTTGGAATTGGGAAAGGGGACTACTTAGTTTTACTTTCTTTAGTGAGGCACGCACAAATGACGTGGTGTTAGAATGACCTATACCATTCACATACTTCTCACATATAAACCGTAATGAATTTTGTAAACAAACAAGAATGCTTAATCAAACAATATATTTACAAAATTACTGAAATGTTGAATACACAACACTCCTCCCTGCTTAGCTATAAACTCCAAATCAATAGTGAATGCATCTCAACTCAAATATATAACACATTGTTCTCTAGTCATATACAGTATACTATATAATACAGCTACTATATGGACATCCACAGCACAGTAATTTTAAATTGTACCATTCAGGTCTAAAGATTTAATAGATGTGGAGGATTTCTTAACTTGTGGGATAATGTCTTTCTTGACAAGGGGTGGGGGTGGGGGTGTTCACTCTGTTTGGCAGGTGAGACTTGTGGCTGTGAGACAATCTCAGGATCTCAGGCTCCAGAGCCTCCTCCATAGTGGTTGTAGGAGTTGACTCTGGGACTGTGGGAAGTGGTTCTGACAGCTGACTTTTCTTCTCTAACAACTGAGTCTTCTTTCCTGAACTGAGCAATATAACTTCTCCATATGATATTAGACACAACCTCTACTGTGTAAGAGAATGGTCCAGTTCTGTCTTTAATCTTTCCGAGTACCCACTTTTGATCACGTCTGTAGTCCCTCACTGTGACTGCTTACCCAATGGTGAACCTCCTTGTTTGAGAAGCCCTCAACTGTCTCAGCTATCTGTCCTGCATACTCCTACTGAGATTGGGTTTGAGGACATCCAAGTGTGAGCACAAGGGATGACCCAGGAACAGCATAGCTGGCGATTTGTTGTTTGTGGAATGTGCTGCATTGTGATAGGCAAAGAGAAATTGGTGAGCTTCTGATTCAGTGGCAGTGATATGTGTTCTGCTGACTTTTCTCACAGGTTTGTCCACATGAATTCAGATTCTGGACTACCCTTTCTGCTTTCCGCGGGGGGGTGGGGGAGGGAAGGATCCCACCACCAAGCATTCTCTGTAGCTTCCGCCGCCTCCAACATCTTTCCTTCCCCCACTCTTTCTGCTTTCCGCAGGGATCGCTTCCTACGTGACTCCCTTGTCCATTCGTCCCCCTCATCCCTTCCTACCGATCTCCCTCCCGGAACTTATCCTTGTAAGCGGAACAAGTGCTACACATGCCCTTACACATCCCCCCTCACCACCATTCAGGGCCCCAGACAGTCCTTCCAGGTGAGGCGACACTTCACCTGTGAGTTTGCTGGGGTGATATACTGCGTCCGGTGCTCCCGATGTGGCCTTCTATATATTGGCGAGACCCTATGCAGACTGGGACACCATTTCGCTGAACACCTACACTCTGTCCACCAGAGAAAGCAGGATCTCCAGTGACCACACATTTTGATTCCACGTCCCATTCCCATTCTGATATGTCTATCTATGGCCTCCTCTACTGTAAAGATGAAGCCACACTCAGGTTGGAGGAACAACACCCTGTATTCCGTCTGGGTAGCCTCCAACCTGATGGCGTAAATATTGACTTCTCTAACCTCCGTTAATGCCATTCTTCCCCTTCTTACCCCATCCCTTATTTATTTATTATTTTAAAATTATTTTTCCCCTTTCTTTCTCTCTTTTCTCCCTCTGTCATTTTCACTATATCTTCCTCTGGTACTCCCCTCCCCCTTTCTTTCTCCCTAGGCCTCCCATCCCATGATTCTCTCCCTTCTCCAGCCTTGTATCCCTTTTGCCAATCAACTCTCCAGCTCTTAGCTCCATCCCTCCCCCTCCTGTCTTCCCCTATCATTTCGGATCTCCCCCTCCCCTTCCCACTTTGAAATCTTTTACTATTTCTTCTTTCAGTTAGTCCTGACGAAGGGTCTCGGCCTGAAACTTCGACTGTACCTCTTCCTATAGATGCTGCCTGGCCTGCTGTGTTCCACCAACATTTTATGTGTGTTGCCTGAATTTCCAGCATCTGCAGATTTCCTCTTGTTTGCGAAATGAATGAACACAGTCAGTTTTGGATCAATTTCAGAGCAAGGTCTTTAAGCGGACGTTAGGCAGTGTATAAACACATCCAAGGAGCTTGGTCTAGTTACAGTGGCTTTAGAAAAACCTGATTACCAATATAATGTTCAAGGGTGATCTTCATAAAGTAGGTTCAGTTTCATAAACATGTAACTTTCTGCCTCAAACAAATGATTGAGACTAGCTCTAATTTAGCTTCTCTCTGGGTATCTTGGATATTTTACAAAGAAGTCTGATGGTCTTTATAGTGTACATAGCAGTAACATGCCACTGCAAATGTTTTGTCAAAAGGACATCAATCTGATTAAAAAAAAAGAAGCATTGTGCTGTTAAATAGAGACACAGGAAACCTTAGATGCTGGAAATGTGGAGCTACTCCACCTGAAAGGATCGCGACCTGAAATAGCAATTGTTGATTTCCCTCCATAGATACTGCCTGACCCATTGAATTCCTCCACCTTTTTGTGCTGCATTGGATTGTTGAATTTCAGGTTGAATTAAAGAAAATCGGTGAAAGATTAATGTGATTTTGATAATGCTTTTTGTACATTGCAGAGTATCTGTGACAGGGTGCTCTGTGCAAGTCATCCTGGTAAACAAATAATCTGTTTCCACATTTATTCAAATACTATCATTTGCTGTTTTCCTGGGTGACCTTGTGATTGCTTCTCTCATTAATATGCAGAGTTGCTTATCCACTTTCTGTATCATGATGTATTACATAGAGTTTGAACAAATAAACATCTGTTACTTATTTCAATTTACAAGTGATTAACATGCAATCAGTGAAATAGATGTTACACAGGGGTGATAAAACTGCACAATTGCAGTATTGTACATTGTATATTACCAACATGGCATATTGAAGATCCTTGATTCTTAAATTACTGCAAGATATGGTTACAATTAAGAACTTCTGTCAGGATAATTGTCATATATTACTTATTTACAATAAAAACTTGTTTTATTATGTTACCTGCATCTTCACAAATATATCATATTTATTTATGTATAATAACTTGATTGAAATTTCTCTGTTCATAACTGATCTTACAGAAAAATTGGGTAATATATAAAATCAAATTTGTAGGTTGCATTTCTTGATTTACTAGAAATTACAGCTAGCCCTTGAATCCCATCCCCTATTGTATTTATTTATTCATTTATTTCCACCACCCTCCCCCTTTTTCTCTCTCTCTTTCCCTCTCACAATCACTGCTTGCCTGCTCTCCACCTTCCTCTGGTGCTCATCCCCCGCTTTCTTTCTCCTATGTCTCCAGCTCCGTTTCCCTTAAGCCAATCTACTTCCCAGCTCTTAGCTCCATCCCTCCCCCTCCTGTCTTCTCCTATCATTTCGGATCTCCCCCTCCCCCTCCCTCTTTCAAATCTCTTACTACCTCTTCTTTCAGTTAGTCCTGACAGAGGGTCTCGGCCCGAAACGTTGACGGTACCTCTTCCTATAGATGCTGCCTGGCCTGCTGCGTTCACCAGCATTTTGTGTATGTTGCTTGAATTTTCAGCACCTGCAGATTTTCTCGTGTTTGCGGCAAAAATATTATTGCTTTTCTCATTTTTTCACAAAAGTTGTTGATTCTAATCTGGACATATTTTATTTTATATATATATATAGTGTGTGTGTGTGTGTGTGTGTGTGTGTGTGATCTAGAGAATTCTTCCCTATTTAAATGGAGGAAAGGAGTGAATCATTGAACTCATGCTGATTCTTGGTCAAGCAGGCCAGTCCGATTCCCTTAACCTTTCCCTTTATCCCTGCAGGTTATCACCCCTTGGACTCCATTTTCACCAGTCATTGAATTCCACATTGTAACTGCTTGCTGTGTAAAGATGTTATCCTCATATCCCCCAGTCTCTTCAGCATGATGTTATTGGCATGTATCACTTTAAATACATCTCAATAGCACTTATTATCCTTTCTAAACTTGCTATTAACTCAGTCAACTCTTTACTCACCATCTCGTATTAATGACATATAACTTAACCTTGGCAGAGTTTGATGGTAATTTAGTCATATATTCCCTTCTTGAATGAGTAAATGTGATGACTGTTTTTTGGGATTCACTGACATTGTTAGATATCTGCTGGCCCAAACTTTCTTATAGCTAATTATAACTGCCCTATATTATTGCTAGGTATGTCTAGAGTCATATGAGATAATGACCTTGCCAGTTTTGATTTTTCAGTCTAAGTGGGGATTGAATCCCAAATATGACAAATAAAGCAAAGGCATCAAAGTGAGATTTATTTTACCTAGCCACCACTATTGTGAGTCTGTCTACACATCCCAACTTGATAGCTTGTAAAAGCTGCATCTGTCAATCAAGAACACTGAATGTGACAGAAAAGCATAAAAAACATGGGATTTAGCAACAGGAATAGGTCACATAGCCTTTCAAGCCTGTTCCACCACTCCATAAAATTATGATTAATCTGATCATTGTCCTCAATCTTCCTTTCATTCTTTTACATTCAAAAAATCTACCTATTGCAACCACGATTATGAGAATATGCAACTTGTGAAAACAAGCGTTGTTTGTAAGGTGTTTCTATGTTCTCCCCGTGACTGTGTGGCTTTCCTCTGGGTGTTTCTATGTTCTTCCCATGACTGTATGGCCTTCCTCTAGGTGTTTCTATGTTCTCCGCGTGACTGTGTGGCCTTCCTCTGGGTGTTTCTATGTTCTCCCCGTGACTGTGTAGTTTTCCTCTGGGTGCTCCGGTTTCCTCCTACAGTCCTGCGACATACGGGTTGATAAGTTAATCGGTCATTACAAATTGTCCTGTGATTAGGCTAGGATTAAATCAGGGGTTTCTCAACGGTGCAGCCCGAAGGGCCTATTCCGCATTATGTCTCAGTAAATAAATAAATCAATAGCTGTGCCCAATACTTCAGGTGTGACCTTGCCAATGTCTTATATAACTGCAACATAACTTTGCAAATCACATATTAAATGTCATGATTGATAAAGGGCAGCATGCCAAGCAACTTATTCACCAATCTATTGACCTGTGATGCCACTTTCAGCAAGCTATGTGCTTGCTCTTCTAGGACCCTCTGTTCCATAACTCTCCCCAGTGATCTACAATTCCCTGAATGGTTTGATTTTCCAAAACATAATATCTCATACGTATCTGGATTGGAAGCCAATTACCAATCCTCAGCCCACATACTTGGTTGATCAAGATCCCCATGTAATTTTTCATAGCCTTCTACATTATTTACAACACCACCTATTTTAGCATAATATACACACTTACTAACCTTGTCTTATACATGTACATCTACTGTATATTGTTTATATAAATTACAAACAACAAAGTTCCTAGCATTGACCACTGTGACACACTACTTCACATGGGCAGTCAGTCCAAGAAACAACATTCAACCATCATTCTTTGCTTCCAACACTGAGCTAATTATGCATTCAATCCACAATCTTGCACTGAAGCCCATGCAACCACACCTTTAGACCAGCCTGCCATGAGCGATCTTGTCAAAGACCTTGCTAAAGTCCATATCGACAACATCCACTACCCTACCCTGATTTAGCTTCTTGGTTGCCTTCTTGAAGAACGCCAAGAGATTTGTTAGACTAGTGGAAGCTTGGAGTGCTGAAGCTCCTCAAGCAGACCCCATTCTATTTTGACATTCCTTCCTTCAATGTTGGTAAAACTCATTCTGCAACTCTTCAGTACCTGTATCTTTCAGACAAGTAGATGCCTAATAACATGCAAGGATTTGTTAAATGACAGTAAATGTAAATGGGTCATTTTCATCTGCTCTCAGCTGTTGCTAATGAAATGCCGTCAGATCTGGAAGAAGGAGTTGGGGGATGTGGTTGGACAGGAACACTACAGATAGTGTAGCTGTCTCATGGATCAATATTGACCTTCAATACTGTACGTGTAGAACTTGCAAGTTCTCCTTGTGGCCAGTTTCCCTGGTGTCCTGAGTTCCTTCTACAGCCCATGAATGAAATCTGTGGCTTGTTTGGCTCATTGTAAACGATAAATTATCCCTAGTGCAGGTTATTTGTGAGTGAATCAGAGGAGTGTTAATGGGCGTATGTGAGCGAATGGGGACAGGGAAATATGTGGGGAAACAAGATTGACTGGATTGCTGCAAGAGCTGATATAGAATCAGTATGCAAAAAAAGTCTCTTCCTATGCCTTAAGTAAATATGAGAAGTCAGTGCTGGAACTTTGGTTACTTGTGACCTAATTATTAATGTCTGAGATAAAAGGGCTGAGTCTGACACATTTACATCACATCTATATGAGATAAATTCAAAGGGCTGTTTGTTTTTTAATCCCTCCCAGTTTTAGGCCTGTTGCCATGCGTGGGTTTCAGTGTCTTTCATCCAAATTTTGTGCCTCTGCTGGGGTATCAGAATCAAGTTTATTATCACCAGCATGGGTTGTGAAATTTGTTAACTTAGCAGCAGTAGTTCGATGCAATATATGATAATGTAGAAACAGAAAAAAATAAATTGTCGTGAGAGAGAGTGTGTGTGTGTGTGTGTTGAGTAGTTTAAAAATAGTGCAAAAACAGAAATAATATATATCAAAAAGTAAGGTAGTGTTCGGGGGTTCAATTTCCATTTAAGGGTCATATGGCAGAGGGGAAGAAATTGTTCCTGAATCTTTAAGTGTGTGCCTTCAGACTTCGGTACCTCCCTCCTGATGGTAACAATGAGAAGAGGGCATGTCCTGGGTGATTGGGGTCCTTAATAATGGATGTCATCTTTCTGAGGTACCACCACTTGAAGATGTCTTGGATACAATGGAGACTAGTAACCAAGATAGATCTGACTGATTTCCCTCTTTTCACTGCTCATAATCAAATCATAGAAATGTGATAGAGCAATGATATATTCTGTAACCATTCATACATTCCAGGAACATGTCTGGCTGAAATGGGTGAGCAGATCAGGTCCTTAATTCACAAGCAATCCATGATCTTAGTCACGGAATTACCGGAAGTTTAATAACACCCGATGATTTAAACCAGTGTCACACAATTGTGGCGAGGGCTAACATCTGAAATGAATTCTATTAGTTAGAATTGTCAGGAGTTCTCATGGAAATTTGAAAGCTTGCTTCTTACTCAAATATTCCTCCAGGTTTTTCATTGGTCTGACTTGCAAGTGTATTATGAATCCCTCGTCCTCACCAGGTCTACAGCATACCCTACAATTTACTAGATATGAGTGTACTTCGAGTGGAGAGTGTTAGGTTTCTTTATTAGTAAGGGTATTAAAAGTTACAAGGAGAAGGCAGGAAAATGGGGTTGAGGGGGATGCTAAATCTGTCATAACTGAACAGCAGAACAGCCTCAAAGTGTTGAACAGGCAAATTCTGCTCTAAGATTTTATTGTCTTATACCATTATAGGGGACTTTCACTAATAGTTCAAAAATGCATTTATCATGATAATCTTGAGGGAAATTAGGAAATGACAGTAAATAACAGTCCTATTAGAAGAGCCTTCACAGATTAAAAGATAATTGAAAATAAATGTTATGTGTTTTTGTGGATTGTCCTTGTTGGATTGTTCAGTGCTGAAGTTATTCTTTCATTGATAATTCCATTTTCAGATAATCCTTTAATCTCATTCACAGAGTGGGATTACTTACCCAGCCTGGAACTGGAGTTTCTGAGGAAAGAAGACAGACAGATAAAATTGCATTGGTATCACTTCAAAATTACTTCTCTTCATGCCTGTGGTCATGAACTCCGGAGTCAGATACACTCCCTTAAAATATCAGAAAGGACCTGCTGCCACATTCAATGCTTTTCATGTTGGCAGGAATTCAACTGTGCCACCTTTATCAGCTTGACCTTCAGGAGGCTTTCAGCACAGCTGTCTTATGCCCTTTGATACATCGCCAAAGTCATCTCTTGCAACCATAAGCCTTTCCTTTGCTCAATGTCCTTGGAGGTCTGCAGACACACAAAATTAATGATCGTTTGTAGCCACTGGAACCTCAAACACAAGCTATCTCTATTGCAAGGTCAACAACTCCCTCTACATTCTACAGGCAGGGCTCTGGACTCAACAAAGCTTAGATTTGGACAGCAATAATTTACACAGTGGAAGCAAACAGATAAAACACTAGAAAATAGAATTGGTTGAGGAGATGCATAGTCAGATGGGAAGCAGTGAGGCGGAGATAGGAAAGGTGGTACCAGTGGTTTATGCAGATCCAGGCGACTTCTTCCAGTTCATCCATCAGACAGCTTATTCTTCTTCTCATGTCTTTTTTTTTTCTTTTCAAAGATGTAGGGGTTCAATGGTTCAATTTAATATCAGAGAATGTATACATTATACAATCTGAAATCCTTACTCCCCGCAGACATCCTCGAAACAGAAGGAAAACCCCAATGAATGAATGACAGAAAAAAAGTAAGAACCTCAAAGCCCCCTTCCCCCTCCCATGCACAAGCAGCATCAACCCTCCCCCTCCTCCTCCCCCTCCCCCTCCCCCACTTATAGTAGCATAAAGCATCAGCATTCCCGTCACCCACCATGCAAGCAATACCAAAGCCCCAAAAGAGAGACCATGGTCTGCAGTACATCAAAAACTAACTGTTAAACCAATGTTTTAACATCCCTCAGACTCACTCTCTCTCTCTAACAAGGGAGAAACAGGTATCACTCCTTCCACAGTGAGAGGGAAGACACATTCGCTGTTTCACTGTAACAGTCACAGTCTGAACGTTGCTTTTATTTCAAAAACCCCAACTCAAGAATTGGCGGCAAACTCTCACTCACAGCAAGAGAGAGAGTACAATCAATCACTGAGTGCACAGCCCTCCGACACTTGCTCCACATTCCTGCTCCTGCTACACTTTGGTTTGCGACACTGGCGAGAATTCGTGTCCACAGGGCCAAGCAAGGCCGCACCCTGAAGACGCCTGACTTCAGGCTGAGCCTGAACATATCAAAAATACAGCCATTTGACAAGCTCCAAGAACAGGACTAGGCCGCCGTGCAGAACTGGTGTTTGACTTCTATAGATCAAAGACCCCGACAGGACTCCAGCCACCCTGAAAAGGAAAATAGAGACATTAGAAGACATTAGAGATTAAAACTTTAACTGTTCTACTGATGGGCTGTGAGAAGTTGCCCTCTGCACCACTTTCTGTCAGAGTCCGTGATCGACAGCTCAAACTACCATTCTTCACAAATGGTGGGTCTTCATACCAGCTGTGCAACCTGGCGCTTTGCTATCTCCAGGAGCAGCCTGGAACACGTGTTTCTGGGGAACGGTCCTGTAGGTGACCTAGTTCTTCACCAATTTTGCTGACTGAAGCTTGTGGGAGACTGAAACTTTGAGACAGCAGATGGTGTGTGCTTCTGTCAGAAGAAATACTTTGTACTCAACCCATTCTCCCCCCCCCCACTCTTTTGATGGAGAGTGAGAGCCTTTCAGTCCTCGAGTCAGAAGGCTTGGAGAAGCGACACAGGAGATTGTAACATCAGAACAGCAAGCTACTAATCTCCACTATCATTGTTGCAGGAGCAACCCCCCGCTCCTTCGTTGGTGAGAGACAAACTATCTGAGATACGAAGTGCTGAGTTATAGACTTCAGCTTTTAATGGACTCTAGATCAAAGTCTCTCTGGGAGGCTTTTGCTATTGTTTACATGGTGGGGTGGTGTATCAGTGGTTCTGCTGATGCAAGTAGGAGGAGGGGGAGGGGGAGGGGGAGGGGATGGCCGATGCTTCTACTGCAGCTTGTGCATGGGAGGGGATGGGGATGGCTTTGGATTTTTGATGTTTCTGTCATTCATCCTTTGGGGTTTCTTGGTTCGTGAAGAGTGAGAATTTCATGTTGTATACTGTACACATTCTCTGATATTAAATGGAACCATTTGAAGCATATAAACCACTAGAGCTTGATATTTATGGTGTAGAGACAAATATCAATCTCCAGTTGTTTTTATGCTTCCCAATGGACTAAGCACATTCACCCATTATCAGAGGGCAGTACAGAAGAGCTGCTGCCCCATAACCTGAGTTCACTTCTAACCTCCAGTGCTCTCTGTGTGGATTTTGCATGTTCTTCCAGTAACCACATGGGTTTCCCCCCACATCCCAATGTGTGAGTTGCGAGGTTAATGGGCAACAGAAATTACCCCTCATGTGCAGGTGAGTGGCAGTGGGATTAGTATAGTGTTATGTAAATTGATTCTGGATGATCAGTTCATACCCATTTGACCAAAGGGTCTGTTTTCATGCTGTATGCCTGTATCTTTTATTTCAGACATAAAATATATATTTTATGCTGCTGTCCTTAATCAAAAAATCAACACTTCATTTATCAGCAAATAATTATGTTCTGTTGCAAATTTCAACATTTACAACATAGAAATATGCCACTTCACTTAATAGAAAGGAAAGAGATCTAATTAAAATTTGCAACCAACTCATCATACTCCAGTATTTATAAATATCACCACAGTATTTTGTAAAATGCTCACATCAGGCCTAATGCATACGGGGCTATACTTGTATTTTTGAAATAAATTCCAATTGACTGAATTGTTGTCAGATAAGATTCAATACTTTCTCCTAATGGGCACAAACGGCTTGTGCAGAGGGAAAAATTCATGGACGTTTTCCACACGAGCTGCAACATTAAAATTCACTGCATCATCGAAGTTTTCTTACCAAGCTGGATATGCTTCAAAAATTGAAAGTATGAAAATCACGAGCTTTGCTGTTGCAAATTTTTCCTGTCTCCGTAGCATCAAATTTTACATGGGACAATGCTGCAGACTCTAGAAAATGGTTTTCTGCTATAAGGAAATAGAATCAAGGATGGCATTTAAAGAACAGATAGCAAGAATACATGAGCTTGCAGTACCAATAATGATTGCAAGAGAAACAGCAGCAAAAGCTAAGACATACAAGTACTATCTGAAATAGTGGACTATTCAACATACTCTATAGAGGACCAGTGGGATAACTACAACTAGTTGAGCTTCTGCCTCACAGATTCAACCACCTCGATTACATCTGTACTATCTGTGTAGAGTTTGCAAGTTTTCCCAATAACTGCATGTGTTTCCCTGGTTTCCTCCCACATCCCAAAGCTGTGCAGACCATTGGCAAGGTTAAACAAGTGTCACAAATTAGTCAAGTTATCCTACCTGTACAGAAGATATTTCAGGGACCAAAAGAGGGCAAGATAAAGAAATCACTTCCCAATCCAATTTATACTTTATTCCATAACATTTCCTCATAAATGCTGCTATTGCACATAAAAAGGCCACTCAGCCCATCATGTTTATGCCAACTCTTAGACCAATTCCAGTTCACCACTTATTTCCCTGGAACTATCTTCACTCTCACATACCCATCAACTGCACTGCCCCAATTGTCCTGCCCCACCCACTTGCAAAAGCAGTGAATCTTCCAGGTCATCATCAAAATGCATCTGTAATCCTGATAAATAAGCTTTGGCAAAGTATTCAATTGCTGAGGGACCCCTGGTAAGTTTAACATTGTCTTCACTCTGTAACTACTGAAGGGTTTTTCAGTTGTAGGTTCTGATTGGGGTAGAAACATAAGACTGAGTGCTCAAAGAGCAAATTACCACAATGAATTGGCAAGGGTTGAGAATATCATTACTCTGAGCCCTAGAGGGATGTTATCATTTATAATAACTGATTAGAATTGTTACAAAATTATTTGAAATAATTAACAGAGGAATTTTGAAAATATGCCGTGCTTAGGTTCGGGCAATTTCCAAATGCATGTTGGCAACAAGAAACCTTGCATACCTCAGAATGTCAAATACAAGATGTGCTGATATAGAGGAATATCCTTCCCAACTTTGGAAAATGTAGTCCTTTTACATTCTATGATAATATTCTGAAAACTGATTGCCTTCCTCTGAAATGTAGGAAGGAGTCTGCATAAGGAGGAAAATGTAGAAAAGTCTATCAATGCAAAACAGTGAGAGAAACATTTGGTTGTGCAAAATTGGTTCAGCAGTGTAACTTATAACTCAAACTCCTGCAGAAATTATAAAAGCAACTTTTCAAGCTTCAGAGCCATATAACATACACATAGGAAGGTCAGACAGAAGTAGTTAAGATTGAAACAGAATTAACAATGGATGTAACATCTTAAGGATTTATTTACATCAATATTTAATACTAAACATGAGATTTTTCAGTTGCTGGAGAAATTCAGCACGTCAGGCAGCATCCATGGAGAAGAATAGTCGATATTTTGGCATGAGACCCTTCATTAAGACTGGAAAGGGTGGGAGAAGAAGCCAGATTAAGAAAGTGGCCGGGGGTAGTGGAAGAGTACAATCCTTCAGATAATCAAGCCAGGTGAGGAGGAAAGAGGGTGTGTGGGGGATTGGGGATGAAGTGAGAAGCTGGGAGACGATAGATGGAAAGATGAAGGGCTGAAGAGGAAGGAATCTCATAGGTGAGGAAAGTGGACCAGTTGAGAAAGGGAAGGAGGAGGGGCACCACAGGGAAGTGATGGGCAGGAGAGGAGAAGAGAAGGGGTAAGAGAAGAGCCAGAATGGGGAATTGAAGAAAGAGAGAAGGGGGAGGGAGGAGAAATTATCCAAAGTTGGAGAAACCAATAGGTTGGGGGCTACCCAGATGGAATATGAGGTGTTGTTCCTCCACCTGAGGAGCAGTAAATTCGTGGCAGTGTGCACAGAACATGGAACACAGAAACCTACAGCACATTACAGTCTGTTGTGCCGACCATGTAACCTATTCTAGAAACAGCCTAGTATCTCCCTACCATATAGCCCTCTATTTTCTAAGTTCCATGTACCTATCTAAGAGTCTCTTAAAAGACCCTGTTGTATCCACCACCACCACCATTCCATGCACCCACCACTCCCTGTGTGAAAAACTTACCCCTGACATCCCCTCCATATCTATTTCCAAGCACCTTAAAACTATGCTCCCTTGTGTTAGCCATTTCAACCCTGGGCAAAAGCCTCTGTCTAACCACACAATCAATGCCTCACGTTGTCTTATACACCTCTATCAGGTCACCTCTCATCCTCCACCACTCTAAGGAGAAAAAGCCATTCACTTGACCTATTCTCATAAGGCATGCTCACCAATCCAGGAAACATACTTGTAAATCTCCTCTGCGCCCTTTCTACAGTATCCACATCCTTCCTATAGTGAGGTGACCAGAACTGAGCACAGTTCTTCAAATGGGTTCTGACAAGGGTCTTACATAGCTGTTACATTACTTTACGGCTCTTGAACTCAACCCTACAGTTGATGAATACCAACACGCCATACGCCTTCTTAACAACATTGTCAACCTGTGCAGCAGCTTTGAGTTTCCTATGGACACAGACCCCGAGATCTCTCTGATCCTCCACACTGCCAAGAGCATACCATTAATACTATATTCTGTCAAGAAGTCTATGGAGCAATATTTTGAAGAGGGAATGGGAAGTAGAATTAAAATGGGTGGCCATTGAGAAATTGTGCATGTTGTGGTGGATGAAGGAAAGGTGCCCAACAAGTGGTCCCCCAGTCAATCACTTGTATCACTGATATAGAGAAGACTGCCGCAGAGCACTAGAAGAGTAGAAAACTTCAACAGGCTTGCAGGTGAAATGTTGCCATACCTGGAAGGACTTACTGAAGCCCTGAATGGTGGTGAGGAAGGAGGTGAAAGGACAGGTGTAGTACTTAGCCCGCTTTCAGGGGTAAGTGCCAAGAGGAAGATCAGCTGGTATGGATGAGTATACAAAGGAGTCATGAAGAAAGTGATCCCTGTGGAAAGTGGAGTAGAGAGAGTTGGGGAAGCGAAAGATCTGTTTGTGGTAGGATACTATCATAGATGGTGGAAGTTATGGAGAATGATAGGCTGGATGCAAAGGTTTGTGGGGTAGTCAGTAAGGACAATAAGCACCCTATTTTTGTTATGATGGCAAGAAGATGGAGTGATAGTTCATGTCCAGGAAATAGAGGAGATGCGATATTCAATGTTAATTGTTACTACTTTTTATTTGAGGCAAACATATGATGCTTTCAATATTTAATGAATGTAGAAACTAATAGTATTTATCATTAATAAATAATTAATGTAAGCTTAATGAATATTAATAAGTATTAACTAATGTGTCAGATTTTCAGGAATTTACATTTGTGTACCTGATCCAGCAGCAGCATCTGGATTGTTGTTCTTCTCACCTTCCTGGCATTTTTCTTTTTGGTGTAAGTTTTGGATTTTACCCCATTCATCTCAGAGAGAACTTCAAGTTTTCAAAGCAATCATGACGGTAGCTTCTGATTGTCATTCGTATTAGTATTTGGATGGTAGTGATCTACATTTTGATGAAATGAGACATTTCCCCATTCAACAAGGTCATGAGATTGTTTCAAGGTCTATTATAACAAAGTGGGTCATATCAATTGTGCCTTGCACTTTCTGACAGAGCTGATGAACCTTTCCTTTTGGTGTTCTGTGTCTTCCTCCAAGACTTTTTCTCTTAATGAGCTGAAGGACTTTTCAAGCTATGTTATGACAAGCCTAAATTGCAAGTATTCTATACTTAAATTCAAATCAAATGAAGTAAAGTTAAGATATAATCAAAAATGAATTGCAGTTCAGTGTAAAGCAATGTGAACGGCAGATTTGAATGTCATATGCTTCTAGTGGAATGATTTAAGACTAGACATAATAGATAGTGCATCTACTGCAGGTAGCTTGTTGCAGATTTAATAGCAATGACATGACAACAATAATCTGTAGGAAAAGAAAGCTATGCATACATAAAGTTGCTGGGCTTAATTGGACTTGCCTCATGAAGCAGTATAATAAGACTTCCCTTTCCTCAACAATTGTGCAGTGGAAAATATCTTAATGGTATTCCAGTCCCCAGGGGTACTCAAAAAAATGTTAAAATTTCAAGGAATAAAACATGACAAACCCTTGAAATGTTGTTTCTTCAGGGTTTATTGCATTACATCTCAGGAGACTGATTAATTGCAGGACTACCTAGAGCAATCCTGTTCAAACACAGCTGTAATTGTATGCATTCAATGACAGAATTTCAGCTGTTATGTTTAATCATAAAATTGACTAGTGCTCTTTTTTAAAAGAAACAATGTGGATCTAAATGTGAAAGCAGGATCAGGATGGTACTGAAACAGACCTAAGCCAAAGTAATGAAGCGCTCCTAGTGGAGAGACTGTGTATAGTGAGGTGTGGAGTTCAGTAAGCCAATATGCACGGTACTCTTCCCACTTTGAGAGTTTCAGAGAGCCTTACTTGGAGTCTGCTGATACATGGGAATGATTAAACACAAGCAACTGTCTGCATGACATAACTCTCTCCTGGGAGATGATCATAAGTCAGATTGATGTAGTAATGTAGGAGGAGGACTGCATCAGCATGGTCCCTCCAGAAGGAAAAGAAAAGAGGTCAGGCGTAGCTATTAAATATTTGAACAGCAGCATGCAAGCATGAGCCTGGAAATAGTGTGTGATTAAAACTGTAGTGTAGCTCAAGATGTACTTGCACTGATGTGTGAATGCTGCAATTTATTTTTCTCCCTATGCTCTACAGCAATTAGAAGCATGGATCAATTAGAGATGTTGCAATATGAAGCAGTTTTTGCCCTTTAACTCCATTCATCAATGTCAATATGTTTTACACATAATTTAGAGGATTTAGAAAGGGATGAGCTCAGTATCACTGATGACCACATAATAAGTAATACCAGCATGTATTGCTTGGCCATCTGTGACACTGTACAAGGGTGAAGCACAGAAGGTGTTAAAGCAAACACAGGAGATGTAAACGCATAAACAGAACCTGTGTGAACATCTGGTGCAATCTTCCCTGCAGGAGATTATATTTTTTTTAAATGCTATCTTTAAGATGCTTTACTACAAAGATGTCTTCCTGTTAGGAAAAATGCTGACTTCAGTGAAGAGCAGCATTTTAATAGCATCCTCATTTGTGGATGAAATTAAAATAGGCTATGTTGCAGACGGTATAGAAGGTTCTGAAAAAATTACAGGGGCATCTTGTTCAGCTAGGTATATGGGCTTAGAATTAGCAAATGGCTTTCCATCCAAATGAATTACATTTTGGAAGATCAAACAAAGTTAGGACTTAAACATAGCAACACACATAGGTTTCAAAATGTTGACTGTACCTTTTTCCATAGATGCTACCTGGCCTGCTGAGTTCCTCCAGTACTTTGTGTGTGTTGTTCAGATTTCCAGTATCTGCATATTTTCTCTTGTTTAGGACTTAAACAGTGAATGTTAGAGCCCTGGGCAGTGTTATAGAACAGTGGGACATAAGAGCATAAGTGCAAAGTTCACTGAAAGTGGCATCACAGGTAGATAAAGTGGGGAATAAGGTGTTTGGCTTGCTGGCCTTTAGTCAGGGTACTGAGTATAGGAGTATAGTCCTGCAGAAGGGCCTCAGCCTGAAACGTTGACTGTACTCTTTTCCATAGATGCTGCCTGGCCTGTTGAGTTCCTCCAGCATTTTGTGTGCGTTGATAGGAGTTGGAAAGTTATGTTGCAGTTATACAAGATGTTAGAGAGGTCACATTTTCTCATTTTGTTATGAAAAATGTTATTCAACTAGAAAGTGAAGAAAAGATTTACCAGAACATTGCCTGGACTTGGGCCCCTGAGTTTCATGGAAAGGTTTTGTAGACTAGGATGTTATTCCCTGGAACCTAGGAGATTGAGAGGTGACCTGTGAGAGCACATAATCTCTTCCCTAGAGAGAAGTTGTTACAAAGAGAGAGACAGAGGTAGAAGATCAAGGGTAGCTTCTTTACCAAAGGACAATGTTGTCGTTGGAATGAACTTCCAGAAATAGTGGGTGAGATGAACACAGTATCAAAATTTAAAAAGCCAGCTAGGTAAGTACAGTACCTGGTAGGAAAGGTTTAGAGGACATTTGGCCAAATGCAGGCCGAAGGTACTAACTCACTCTGCGATAATGTTGGCATGGACAAATTGGACTGAAGGGCCTGTTTTCATGCTATATCACTCTGAGACTCACATTTGTGAACAGCAATTGCCTTCCCTGGATGTAATAACAGAATGTGGATCTGCTGCTATTTCTCTGTGGAAAACAAAACCAGCTTTGCAAATTGTAACTGGCACTCCAATAATTGCATAGATTGCCCCGTTTGTAGGGTTGCTTTAACAATAGCTCATTTCTTTTGGAGCTAGTTATCTGTACAAATTTACTTGCACCAATTGATATGATTGTAGTGCCAGGAAGTTCTTCATACGAGCTAAATGCTATGCAGACTACACATCCAGGAAACATTGTGTAGCTAAATCTGCCAGGTCATTCTTAACCATTTGTGCTCGAGTTCAGTGGCCATCCAGCGTAAAGGAAAACAAAAGCAGGGTGAAGATTCAACAATCTATATTAAGAGTTGGTTTTGTAAGAAATGCAGTCATCCTCTCCTTACTCTGATGACACACAACCAGAAGGATAGGATGACAGAATGCCACTACAGATAGTGCAGCAGTCTCACAATTCTGAGTCCAGATTTAATCCTGACCCTTGACACCATTTTCTGTGAGGTTGTCTACTTTTTGCTTGGCTGCTTCAGTTTCCTCCAACATCACAAGGGCAATATGGTTGTTAATTTGTAAAATGAGTTTGTAAAATGTGTGCAGGATAGTATTTTGCAGCAATACATAGAGGTACCAACTAGAGAAGGGGCAGTGTTGGATCTCCTGTTAGGGAATGAGATAGGGCAGGTGACGGAGGTATGTGTTGGCCAGCACTTTGGGTCCAGTGATCACAATACCATTAGTTTCTATATAATTATAGAGAAGGATAGGTCTGGACCCAGGGTTGAGATTTTTGATTGGAGAAAGGCTAACTTTGAGGAGATGCGAAAGGATTTAGTAGGAGTGGATTGGGACAATTTCTGTTATGTGAAGGATGTAATAGAGAGATGGAAGTCATTTAAAGGTGAAATTTTCAAGGGTACAGAATCTTTATGTTCCTGTTAGGTTGAAAGGAAAGGTTAAAAGTTTGAGAGAGCCATGGTTTTCAAGGGATATTGGAAACTTGGTTTGGAAAAAGAGAGAGAGAGATCTACAATAAATATAGGCAGCTTGGAGTAAATGATGCGCTCGAGGAATATAAAGAATGTAAAAAGAATCTTAAGTAAGAAATTAGAAAAGCTAAAAGAAGATATGAGGTTGCTTTGGCAAGTAAGGTGAAAATAAATCCAAAGGGCTTCTACCATTTTATTAATAGCAAAAGGATAGTGAGGGATAAAATTGGTCCCTTAGAGAATCAGAGCGGACAGCTATGTGTGGAGCCAAAAGAGATGGGGGAGATTCTGAACAATTTCTTTTCTTCGGTATTCACTAAGGAGAAGGATATTGAATTGGGTAAGATAAAAGAAACAGTTAGGGAAGTTATGGAAACTATGATGATTAAAGAAAAGGAAGTACTGGAGCTTTTGAGCAATATAAAAGTGAATAAGTCTCCGGGTTCTGACAAGATATTCCCTAGGACCTTGAGGGAAGTTAGTGTGGAAATAGCAGGGGCTCTGACAGAAATATTTCAAATGTCATTAGAAACGGGGATGGTGCCGGAGGATTGGCGTATTGCTCATGTGGTTCCATTGTTTAAAAAGGGTTCTATGAGTAAACCTAGCAATTATCGGCCTGTAAGTTTGATGTCAGTGGTGGGTAAATTAATGGAAAGTATTCTTAGAAATGGTATATATAATTATCTGGACAGACAGGGTCTGATTAGGGACAGTCAACATGGATTTGTGCGTGGAAGGTCATTTTTGACAAATCTTATTTAATTTTTTGAAGAGGTTACCAGGAAAATTGACAAGGGTAAAGCAGTGGATGTTGTCTATATGGACTTCAGTAAGGCCTTTGACAAGGTTCCACACGGAAGGTTAGTTAGGAAGGTTCAATCATTAGGTATTAATATTGAAGTAGTAAAATGGATTCAGCAGTGGCTGGATGGGAGATGCCAGAGAGTAGTGGTGGATAACCGTTTGTCAGGTTGGAGGCCGGTGACTACTGGTGTGCCTCAGGGATCTGTACTGGGTCCAATGTTGTTTGTCATATACATTAATGATCTGGATGATGGGGTGGTAAATTGGATTAGTAAGAATGCAGATGATGATAAGATAGGTGGCGTTGTGCAGGTGTCCCCAAACTTTTTTGCACCGCGGACCAGTTTAATATTGACAATATTCTTGCGGACTGGCCGGCCAACTGGGGGTGGGGGGGTTTGGTAGTGGTGGAGAGGTGTTCAAGTGGGGTTAAACTCACCTCAACATGTCTTTTACAGTTAGGGTTGCCAACTTTCTCACTCCCAAATAAGGGACAAAAGTAGCAGTCAAATCCCGGGACATTTATCCCCCAGAAGACTACCATGACCATGAAGCCTTGCGTGGGCACCTGTGTGCACATGCGTGACGTGCGTATGTGATGTGCGCATGCGCATACGTGCCGATTTTTCTCACACAAATCGGTTTTGCCTTCATCTTCCCAACTATACTGTGCATACATTATTTCTACCCTATATAGGCTGTGTACATATCATATCATTCCTGCTTTTACTATATGTTAGTGTTATTTATTTTCAGTTTTATGCGTTATTTGGTATGATTTGTTAGGTTATTTTTTGGGTCTGGGAACGCTCAAAAATTTTTCCCATATAAATTAATGGTAATTGCTTATTCGCTTCACGCCATTTCGGCACGAAAGGTTTCATAGGAAAGCTTTAACTTAGCAGGGGAAATACAGGACAAACCAATTTAGCCCAATATACTGGATGTCCCGGCAAATACGGGACAGTTGGCAACCCTATGTTCAAGTTTAACAGTGTGTGACAGGGAATGAAGAAAGGTGCAGCTCACTCATATCATTTCCTAACGGCCCGGTGGTTGGGGAAAACTGGCGTTGTGGATAATGAAGTAGGTTTTCAAAGCTTGCAGAGAGATTTAGGCCAGTTAGTGGAGTGGGTTGAAAGAAGGCAGATGGAGTTTAATGCTGATAAGTGTGAGGTGTTACATTTTGTTAGGACTAATCAAAATAGGACATACATGGTAAATGGTAGGGCATTGAGGAATGCAGTAGAACAGAGTGATCAAGGTATAACGGTGCATAATTTCCTGAAGGTGGAACCTCATGTGAATAGGGTGGTGGAGAAAGCTTTTGGTATGCTGGCCTTTATTAATTAGAGCATTAAGTATAGGAGTTGGGATGTAATGTTAAAATTGTACAAGGCATTGGTGAGGCCAAATTTAAGTATTGTGTGCAGTTCTGGTCACCAAATTATAGGAAAGATGTCAAAAAAATAGAGAGAGTACAGAGGAGATTTACTAAAATGTTACCTGGGTTTCAGCACCTAAGTTAGAGAGAAAGGTTGAACAAGTTGGGTCTTTATTCTTTGGAGCATAGAAGGTTGAGGGGGGCTTGATAGAGGTATTTAAAATTATGAAGGGGATAGATAGAGCTGACGTGGATAGGCTTTTTCCATTGAGAGTAGAGGAGATTCAAGCAAGCGGACATGAGTTGAAAGTTAAGGGGCAAAAGTTTAGGGGTAACATGAGGGGGAACTTCTTTACTCAGAGAGTGGAAGCTGTGTGGAACGAGCTTCCAGTAGAAGTGGTAGAGGCAGGTTTGATTTTTTCATTTAAAAAAAAAATGGATGGGTATATGGACAGGAAAGGAATGGGGGGTTATGGGCTGAGTGCAGGTAGGTGGGACTAGGGGAAAGTAATCTTCAGCATGGTCTAGAAGGGTCGAGGTGGCCTGTTTCCATGCTGTAATTTTTATATGGTTATATGGTTAATTGGGTCAATCGGTAGCTGTCAATTACCCCTAATATAGGTGTAATTCAGTGAGGGTATAACGTGGGAGAATCAGTCGGGTATGAATGGGCATATATGAGGAAATAGGTTGCAGGAAATTAAGCTAGGGGTGGGACTGATGAAACCACTCTGAAAGCCATCATAGATTTAATGGATGGAATGTCCTTCTTTTGTCAGTAGGAAGTATAGAAATGTGGAATATGAGCCAGGATATCCAATGACAAAGATTTCTTATATTAAAAATTCCTGCTTTCTTGGCTTCAGTAGGACCCTGCATGAGGCTGGTGCATCCAGTGAGAAGAGATACAGCATGTCCAAAAGATGAGACACAGTTATTAACTCTCATTTCATAGATTTTCTCTTTGCACTAGGGTGTAAATCAATAGTACTTGAACATCCTTGAAAATAATAAGAGAAAAGGCAAAAAAAATGTGTCTGGAAATCAAGGACAAAAGCTGTGAAACATGTGAAAGTAATCGGGGGATAACAAGGTTGAGATGCTGTGGGAGGTAGTTTCCAATCACAGAGGTACAGGCCAGAAGGTGTAGAGGGACTGGAGCAGCTCAGTAGCAGAATTTTAAAGTTGAATATCTCTATTCCATTCCCACTCCTGGTCTCCTCCTTCATGGCTTGTGTGGCACAACAATAAATAGTGGCTAATGATGGAGCCAAGCAAGTGGCGAACAAATGCCCAATGGGAACTAGAGGCAAAAGGAGTCCATTCAGGATCTAACAGGTAAAAGGAGTTACTAGGTAAAAGGTTACTGAGGTTGGAGGTGATGATGTCACAGAGACAAACTAAGGTTTAAAGTCAATTCATTAAGAAATGAAAAATCATAGAAAGCTTCAAAAGCACAGAGTCCATAAGACCATAAGATGGAGGAGCAGAAGTAGGCCATTTGTCCCATCAAGTCTGATCCACCTTTCAGTCAGAGGCTGATCCAAGTCTCCCAGTCATCCCCACTCCCCTGCCTTTTCCCCATACTCTTTGATACCCTAGCTAATCAAGAACCTATCTATCTCTGTCTTAAATGCACCCAATGAAATGGCCTCCACAGCTGCTAGTGGCTACAAATTCCAAAGATTTACCACCCTCTGGCTAAAGTAATTTCTCCTCATCTCTGTTCTAAATGGACATCCTTCAGTCCTGAAATTGTGCCCTCTTGTCCTAGACTCCCTTACCATGGGAAATAACGTTGTCATATCTAATCTGTTCAGGCCTTTTAACATTCAGAATGTTTCTGTGAGATCCCCCCTCATTCTCCTGAACTGGAATACAGCCCAAGAGCTGCCAGATGTTCCTCAAACCATGGCATGGACTCTGACTAGCTGAAGATATAGGCCACAGTTTTTGGATGTTGGAATTCATGAAACCAAATTGACTAAATATCTGATCGTATATTTTACAATGATTTGGAAATCCCAATGGTTCAGCATCTGGCTCACCAGGAAATGTTTGCAGCATTCCATTCTGACTCATCTCAGTTCCCAAATTCCATTTACACTCATTTGTTCCCCCCAGTGCCTCCACTCCCTTTGCATTTAAAATAGCCTCAATTTCCATGCTCCCATTCAATCCTTCAAGAATCCTTTTTCATTTCACTTTAAACTGACTATTTTAAATTCACTGGGTTCACAGGAAAATTTATTATAATATTATGGAACATCTAAAGCAATCGGTTTAAAATGTATTGGGGAATTAATAAGAATAACATCCAATTCTCTGGAAAACTATTTTTTGGCCACTAGAATCCTAACATTTATTGCGAGTCACAAAGTACTGGAGCAAGGTGTTGAAATGTGTATTCAGATTTCACACAGATGACTTTGAAGGCTAATAGGCAAGACAGTAAGGCGCAGAGTTATAATTTTAACTGTTCAGGAGGGATTGCATCCAGTTTTGGGCTCCACAAATTCTGGTTCCCTAGAAATTGTTTCTCAGAAGTGAAAGCATTTATCAATTGACTTGTTAGAAGTGACAGAACAGAAGCAGACCACTTAAGTCTCTCAAACGTGTTCTACAGTTAAATCAGACCAAGGTTCTGCTTGAGATAAAAGCAATATCTTACAACACTGTATGTGTAAAGGAAGTCTTTGAAGAGGTATTACTCTATTTCTTTCTTGAAACAATCAGTGAAGTAAGCTGAAAGGATTAAAATAGATTGCATACTTCCACATGGACATAGCACCATAACCGCCTGGGTAGTTCTTGGTGTCTTATGTGAACTAAAATTTCAAAGTAAATTTATTATCAAAGTGCATATACGAGGGGTGCTTCATAAGTTTGTGGCCTAAGGTAGAAGGAGTCAATTTTAGAAAACCTAGCACATTTATATTTCAACATAGTCCCCTCCTACATTTACACACTTAGTCCAGTGGTCGTGGAGCATACGGATCTTGGACCTTCAGAAAGTGTCCACAGCAGGGGTGATTGATAAGTTTGTGGCCAAAGGTATAAGAAGATGAGTTATACAGCTCTCATTACATGCAAATGAAGTTCAACTCTTTGAGTGATTATGCAGAAAGTTTGAAGTTAATAACTCATCAGGGGTGATTGATAAGTTCATAGCCTAAGGTAGAAGGATATGAGTTATTAACTTCAAACTTTCTGCATAATCACTCAAAGTGTTGAACTGCATGTGCATGTATCGAGAGCTGTATAACTCATCTCCCTCTACCTTAGGCCATGAACTTATCAATCCCTGTTGTGTCCCTGCTGTGGACACTTTCTGGAGGTGCAAGATCTGTCTGCTCCACGACCACTGGACTAAGAATGTAAATATAGGACGGGACTATGTTGAAAAATAAATGTGCTAGGTTTTCTAAACTTGACTCCTTCTACCTTAGGCCACGAACTTATCAATCACCCCTCGTATGTCACCATATACAATGCTGAGATTCATTTTCTTGTGGGCTAACTCAATAAATCCAAAACACATGAGAGAATCAATCAAAGACAGTACCAACATGACAGACAACCAGTGTGCAAAAGACAACAAACTTTGAAAGCACAAAAAGAAAAAAAAGAAATAATAATAACAAAAAGAAAGAATAAATATTGAAAACATGAGATGAAGTGTTCTCGAAAGTGAGTCCATAGATTGTGGGTACAGTTCAGTGACGGGGCAAGTGAAGTTGAGTGAAGTTATCCTCCCTGGCTCAAGAGCCTGCTGGTTGAGGGCTAATAACTGTTTCTGAACCTGGTGGTGTGGGTCCTGATGGCAACAGCAGGAAGAGAGTATGACCTGAGTGATGGGGGTCCCTGACGATGGATGTTGCTTTCCTGTGACAATACTCCAGGTAGATGTGCTCAATGGTGGGAAGGGATTTACCTGAGATGGACTGAGACGCATCCATTACTTTATGGAGGATTTCCGTTCAAGGGTATTGGTGTTTCCATACCAAGTGGTGATGCAGCCAGTCAACATACTCTCCACATCTAGAGAGGTTTGTCAAAGTTTTTGATGTCTCAGCAAATCTTCACAAACTTCAAAGGAAGTAGAGATGCTTTCAGGCTTTCTTCATAAGTGTGCTGGGCCCAAGACAGGTCCTCTGAAATTATAACATCGGGGAATTTAAAGATCTTGACCCACTGCAACTCTGATCTTCCAATGAGTACTGGCTCATGGACCTCTGGTTTCATCCTCCTGAAGCCAATAATCAATTCTTTGGTCCTGACATCGAGTAGGAGGTTGTTGATGTGGCACCACTCAGCCAGATTTTCAATCTCCCTCTATATGCTGATTCATTGCCACCTTTGATTCAGTGGTGTCATTATTGGAATTCACTCACAGTCATGAATTTGAAGGGGTTCTATTTCCTCAATGAACCTTTATCACAGTTAAAGGTTGCATGTTTTCCATATTACAAAGCCACTGGGACTGAAAAGTATGTAACTGATTGTTCAGCACTCCATAAGGTTCTGAAAGGGTTAGGAAATCTGATTTGTGGCTGCCAGCCTTTCCATCACAGTTGAATCATTCAATCCTCATCTCTGAATCTTTCTTGCCTTTGCCCTGAAATCAGTGTCGCTTAGTAAGGTTCCATTTCATGGAAACTACCATTTTTTCCTCCATAATGCCTCTCCAAACCTATGCAAAAAATAACTTAAATTCAGTTGAATTTCTTATGGTAACTCATCGAAGATCATCATCAGGATAGGGTAGTGATATCACTTTCACATAGAGGTCTAATGATTACCCAGTGCAATTGCACTAGGAATCCAATCAATCTGTTATATATTTGAGGACTGGAATATTTGAAGACTATGTGACCATGACAGACTTTGCAGTCAAACCTTACCTCCACTTGTGGGCATATTTCAGCAGCGGCCACTGAATGAAGACTAGAAATGAGAGACCTGATATTACATTAAATTTCATAGGTCCATGTGCATTAAGTGCAATTTCACTCTCCTTTCACACTTCCTGGTAATCTGGCTGGCCTTGGCAGCACAGAAGTAAATCCAACTTTTGTACACTGTGATCTATCAACCGGTGAGAGAAAGTCTAACATATTCTTTAAACTGTATCCTTCATCCTACTTGCTTTACAATTAACATTTTATTCAAATCATTTTTATGAAGTCATTTATAAAGCTTTAGTTAACAAAGCTAAAACTAATTTAGAAGGGGGATAGAAACCAGAGGGATAGGGGTGAAGATGGGGCATTTGGTATGCAAGTAGATAGAGTCATAGAGCACAGAAGCAGGCCCATCAGCGCATCTAGTTCATGCTGAAGGAGCCTAATGTCTGGGAGAATAAAGCTGGGAACTTAATGTCTAAGAACACACTTCTGCCCCCCCCCTCCCCCCCCCCAGAACATGAGATGAAGAGTCCTTGAAATCTAATTCGTAAGTTGTGGGAACAGTACTCAACTTCACTTTCCCCCATCATTGTAAAGCTATCCCCTCTGATTCAGGAGCCTGGTGGTTGAGGAGTAATAACTGTTACTGAGCCTATTGGTTGGAATCCTGAGGCTCCTTTACCTTCTTCCTGATGACTGTACTGAGAAGAAAGCATTACCTGGGTGGTGGGATCCTTGATAATGGAGGTTGCTTTCCTGTGACAGCGATGAATGTAAATGAAGTCAATGATGGGGAGGGCATTACCCGTAATGGACTGAGCCATATCCACTACTTTGCATTGGATTTTCTATTCAAGGGCATTGGTGTTGCCATACCAGGCTGTGAAGCAGCCAGTCGATATACTCTCCACCACACATCTATAAGTTTTAGATGTCATGCCAAATCTTCACAAACTCCCAAGGAAGTAATGGTGCTGCCACACTTTCTTCATAATTGCACTTAGGAAGCTGGAAAGAATGTAACAAAGATTTAAGAGAATATGTCCTGGATTCAAGCGCCCTAGATATCGAGAGAGGAGAGGCTGGGGTGACTAGGGTATTATTTCTTGGTTCATAGGGGACTGAAGGGTGACTTAATAAAGGTGTGTAAAATTATGAGGGCATACGTAAGGTGAATGGACACAGTCTTCTGTCCAGGGAAAAGGAAGCAAAAACTAAAGGGTATAGGTTTAAGATGAGAGGGGAAAGATTTAAAAGGGATCCGAAGGGCAACTTCTTTTTTTTATTACTAATTTTTTATTTCAACACCAACAAATGATATTCAATACCACCAACTGCCAATTACATTTTGACTGTTTAACCCAGCCACCCCCCAACCTTCATCACCAGCCCCCCTCCACCCCTCTCTCCCTCCACATCCCTCTCCCCTCCACCAACCAACTGAATAGTTGTGCGTACACAGACAAAGCATTCCTATTTTAACAAAAGATCTTTTAAGTTAGATATCAAATTTGTCCACATTAAGATTGTGTTTGGTCGTGCATCATTTACTCTTGCTGATGTAAGCTCCAGGAAAGAAATGTCCAAAAAGCTCCGAAGCCAGTGAGTATCTGAAATATCATGAGGAGGATTCCGACAATCTTCTTAGCTGCAGTCAGGCCTGCCAGCCAGACTTTGCGCATTTTTTTCAGTAAGGGAAATGTGGGAGTCATCATTCAGAAGATGTACAGCAGGGTCCATTGGTAACTGTACCCCTGTTAATACTGTAAGAGTACTGATAACCTTTCCCCATAAACCAAAAACCCCAGGACATTCCCATACAACATGTGTAAAAGAGCCAGTGGTTCTGTGGGGGCAAAATGAGCAATATGGGTCAGGAACCAGGCCCATTTGATGTCTAATTCTCGGTGTCAAATATGCTCTATGACAAAATTTCAAGTGTATATTTCGATGATTTGGGTTTTTCGAAGCACCGGCAGCATTACCCCAAATCGCATCCCAGTCTAAGTCTTATCCCAATTCAGATATGTCCCTATCCCAGGCTTTCATTTCTGATGTGGGCATATATATCTGGGAGTTTAATTTATCATAGATATATGACACTATCTGTTCTGGAGCACTCTGTATCCAACTTAAAATGGGATCATCCTTTAAATCTGACCCCTAGGGAAAGCCGTAGGCTTTACAAGCTGATCTTACTCTAAAGTAGATGAAAAGAGAGTGTTTATCAATATTATATTGAAATATCAGTTCTTGAAAGCTAAGAATAGTACTTGCTCCATTAATATCTTGAAGAGTAGTAATACCTTTATCCTCCCAAGTTCTGTTAGTGAATGGTTTCCCCCCAGATAGAAAATGATTATTGTTCCATGGAGATGATTTGCACCATATGCTTTTAAATTTTAGGAATTTTTCTGCTGCTCTAAACACTTGTAGCACATGGGTTAAAATTGGACCATAATACAAATCACATTTTTTGGTAGACATGCCTATAAGGAGAAAGTCCTTCAACCTTATTGGTGCTATTAGCTCTTGTTCTATATTTTTCCATGATGAAACTTTATCCTCCTCCATCCAATAGCTGAGACTTTTTAATACAAATGCCCAGTGATACAATTTAAAATTTGTACGTGCCAATCCCCCATCCGACTTTTTGAATTGTAGAGCTGACCACTTTATATTGGGTCATTCACCATTCCAAACATAGCATCGTAGTAAGAAGTCCAGTTTTTTGAAGGGCAACTTCTTCACACAGAGGGATATGAGTTTATGGAATGAGCTGCCAGTGAAAGTGTTTGAGTCAGGTACAACAAAAACAATTTAAAGACAAGTAGATATAAGAAAAGGTTTAGAGTGACATGGGATTAGTTTAGGTGCTCATAATAGACAACATGGATGAACTGGGCTGTGCTGAATTATTCTATGATTCTATGACTCTACCAATCTCTTCATGGCCCCAAGTAAATAAAGGGCCCCTCAATCATCAACATGCTCACTATTACTTTTAAGTCTTTGAAACATCTCATACCAGCTCAACATAACATCCTCATCATTCACCAAAAATGCTCCTACATTACAAACTGTCCTGAAGACTTTCTTTCACTTTGTTGCTTATAGTTTCCCCTTTGTTTACAGTAAACCACAAATAGTTGGATGGAGGATGCTTGTCCAGGCTGAGAAGTGAAGAACTAGATTCTCAGTCTCAGAATAAGGAATCAGCTATTTAGGAATGAGAAAAGGAGAAAATTATTTACTGAGAGAGTAATGACTCTTCTGTTTTTTTTTAAATTTTAGATGACTAACGGTTTAGTCATTGGGTTTATTCAAAATATTTCTGGATATTATGAAGGATGTGGAGAGAGTGGAAGTAAGTTCCTGTGAGGTAGAAGATCAGCCATGAAGATCGGAAAGATTGGAAGTTTGCTTGAGGTACATCTTCATCTTCATCCCATGTGAATGAATTGAGCAGTTTGTATTGCCTGCCATATGATCTAGTTGATATTCATCCAATAATTCATAACAGCATCAGCAGCAAAGAAACGTGAGAACATGTAAATTAGTAGCAGGTGCATGGCGTTTGGCTCAATGATCTTGGCTGAGTTTCTACCACAGCAACACTTCCTTGAACAGTGCTCATTTCCCTTGATACCCATAATATCCACACCATACAGAAGATAAACTCTGGATTCATAATTTTCTGCATTAGAAATCATTATTGTCCTCTGAAATATTATTGCGCGTAACTCACACTAAGCGGTATTTCAAAGGGGCAAAGTTGCTGTCTGTTGTTTAAAGCTTGTAACAATCATATCAGAGCTAGGAGTTTTCCCTGATTATTACCATTCCCTAATTCAATCTGCTTATCTTCAGTTGATGCATAAAAAGAGCTTTTTGATTTGGACCGTTCACATAGTAACTACTCTTCAAAAATTCTGTTAAAGATTCTGGAAATGGTTGTAAATACTTTCAGCATTTTATTGATTTTGAAATGAGTTATGAATTGAATAAATTATGCATTCTGCTGATGTCTATTTACTATGCATTATCTGTTCCTATGTAATGGTCTTCGTCAGCTGAAGTTTCCCTTAGAGATGACTTTTTTAATATCCATAATATAAAATAATAAATTGAGAAAAAATTTGGGAGCAACTACCCCAGACAGTAGTGATAATATGGAATAACTTTTCACATGGAATATGTACCTTTGAGGTAACTGCATTTAAGAGGAAGGATTATGATTGAGAATTTAGAGAAAAATAATACCAAGAGGCTTACGTCATGCATAATGACAAACATAAGCCAACTGCATTGTTTCATTGCTGTGCATTCTAACATAGTGTGTATGGTACTGTGCAAAAGCTTTAGGCACCCTAGATTTTTTCTATGGTTTTAGGTGATATGGTGCCCACAGAGCACTGATCTCAACATCATCAAGGCTGTCTGGGATTACCTGGAGAGACAGAAGCAAGTGAGATAGCCAAACTCTGAAGAAGAGCTGTGGCAAGTTCTCCAAGATGCTTGGAACAACCTAACAGCCAACTTTCTCATAAAACAGCATGACCGTGCATGCAAGAGAATTGATGCCATTTTAAAGGCAAAAATTTAATTTAGTTTTTCTGCTGTTTACTGCTCTTCATAGTAATTGTTTTGATATTTAGAAACTTTTCATTTTGTTAATTTTGAAAGCATCTTTGATTTACAGAACTTTTTTTACATGTGCCTAAGACTGTATTCTGTCATCAAATTTAACACTTAAAATATGGTTCAACATTGATTTTTAGTGCTTGTCCAACTAGATTTAAAAGTACAATGAGAAACAAAAAGGTCTGTCTGCCTCCACTGCAAAATATGATAGTAATATACTAGTTGTGTGACACACTATATTTGTTTCAGTCTTTTCTTTATTTTACATGTGTGAATAAGAAGTATCAGGATCTAGAATAATGCTGTATAGGATGAAATTCCGGAATCCAGTTCTAAAACACATAAGCAAGGCCAGCACAGGAGCACTAAAAGATGACATTTCAAGATGAAGCAAATATGCCTGTGTAACTTGATATACAAGTTCCTATGCCAATATTTTGAAGAAAACAGAGAACTGCCTTGGTGTCCTGGTCTTTTTGTCTCAATTAAAAATATTCATTCAGTTTGGGTATGTAGAACCCAGCTCCTATTTTTAGAAGATGTTTTTAGAAGATAGAAATCATACAAAACTTCATAATCTAACTTAATGGCTGCAAATTGATTGAGATATCTCAAGGATATGATAAGATGTTGCAATATGTGTTTTTTATTAATTTAATTACAATTATTTCAACCTACCAACATAATAATGTAAAATGAAATTGTACTTCTTAAGGATGGACTATGTTCACACAGACCCTCAGGAGGAATATAGCAGATCAATAGTCTCGCAGGTACAAGCACATAGTTGTATACAAAATGTTACTCAAAATCTAATCTTAATTGAGTAAAAAAATACCGCGCCCAAGGGCTCATTGGTAAAATCTATTTAACAGAAAGTTATTATTGACTGGATATCCAGGATAACTTTTACATATAATCTTGTCAGCAGCTGCTATACACACACTGCTGTTGACATTTTACACCCTCTAGCAAAATAAAGACAATTCACTCACCTACTATTAGTAATACAACCAATATTAAGAGCATATTGGGCCAAATCTCAATTTCAAAATTACCATGAGGCCAACAGGATTTGCTGTTACTTATCTGTAAATGGCAAAGTATCTTCAGGCACAGAGCTGATGTGCGAATTATGAAAATCTTGTGGCCACCATGCAAGTTGTGCCACTTGGCAACTGATTTTGTGGAAAAGGATCCTGCCCTACCGTTGACATGTGCTGAATGTTGCATAGCTGTTAATTGTTTTTGTGCAGTAGATTGGAACTAAATCTAACACAGATACTTAATGTTATCAGTTGCTATCTTAAGTACCCTTTTAATGATGCGATAAGTGTTAATATCTGCATGTTAACCTTTCTGATTTATAATTATCCATGACAATATGAAGTCTCATTCTTCCCATTTTGTAGTTTTGGACAAATTTTTGGAAAAAAACCAAATTTTAATTTTGTTTTCTTATTTTTCCTTTCTGTCTTCCCCCCTCTTTTCATGCAAAATTCCATTTCCAATATTAATCATCTATCTGTATTTGATTAGTCATCAAGTTTCAAACTTTAATTCATCCCATCTCAATCCTTCAGCTCTGTTTTCTCAATTCCTGAGTATTTTATTTTCTTTGCTTTCTATGTTAGCAGCTCCAATTTCAGCCATTCTGCAACAAAATGCTTTGATGTGAAGGATGTGGGACTGGCCTAAATAACTATTTGCATAGTTTTATGTTCATTATACATTCACAGTTCATCATACATGATACTATTTGCTAAATAACTGTCAGTTTAATGGGACCATTATACAATTTATACATATTTGTCTTGCTATTCCTTTTTTTTACCTTTTATGGTTTTTATTTGTGTACAAGGACAAATATTCAGAAATGGTTAGGATTTCAAGGAACTTTACCAGGTCTTTTTCCATGTTACTACCACTGGAGATCTATGCCTTAACCATACACAAAGTCAAGTCTATGGCTTCCGCCTTTTGTTTGAACTAAAGCTATGTTCTACTAACTTTGAGAGGGTTAGGATATGAGATGGTATTGTTATTTCTACAAGAACTCTGCTTAGATCCCATTTTAAATACTCAGTTCAAGTTTGAGAACCACACTTTAGGAGGAATATACTGACCATGAAAACATAGCATTTATTCCTATGGAGAATGTAGAGCACCAATGAGTTATGACATACAATAAGTAAAATAGTTTACTTGTGACTGAAGTTATTTAAATCCATTCTGATTCTTCCAATAGTATAACAGCATTAGTGAAAATCACATTTAATTTATTTTATTGCCTTAATAACTTTCAGACAATTCTATTATAAAGACTAAAGACAAAATGGACTAGGTCCTTGTAATTCTAAACAACTAAAGGAAACACACTCAAATTTCATAACAGCTTAAATCCTGCTCATCAAGATGCCTTTGAGACAGTAGTTACATCTTTTTATCTGTTTCACTTTAGCATTGTACTGTTGTTGAGTTTGTTTTACACGCACAAAATTGTTTTGTAAGTTACGCAACAGTGAGCTGTCAGTTCTTAGCATCTGAGGAATTGATATTATTACCTTCCCAAAATAATACACCTTTTAGCAGAAAGTGACTTAGCAAGATGAACTTTTAAAAAATACAAAGTATCTTAGCATCATATTGACCACTCTATGCTGACCCAGGTTTTGACAATAGGACAACTATTCTGAATTAATATGCCTTACGGAAAGGTTTGCCTGCCAGAAGCACATCTGGAACAGGTGTATTGCACACATTGTATTATTTTTCTGGCATAAACATGAAAAATCATGCGTGACATATTGTGAGGCTCCATGCTGCAAGCTGGTATCCCAAAATTCATGCCTGGTGTGATGGACATGGATAAAACGAAATACATTTGTTGAGCCACTGAAGAAAGTTATTAGTCAGCACTGTGGGATACACAACACAGTAGAATGAACTTGAAAACACATTATAAAATCCATTTCATCAGCTTTCATTCTGCACAGAAGAAACTGGCTGCTGTCTGAGACTAGAGAGAATTGGATTTAGTTTTTTGTTACCAACAACTAAACAGGTAAATCTACTGGGCTCTACAGTCCATATGCACTCAGATAGTAATATTGATAAATTATTGAATTCACAAACATTTTCAACAAAGTAAATTTATATCAGTCAGTCTGCATAAGGGAGTCATGAATAGTCCTTTCAACCCATGAGCATATAATGTCATTCACTATGCTCAGTTTTGTTATTTTCAGTTGGCTTAACCTTGACAGTCGCTGGAGAGAGTTGCAAATTTCTGCTTTTTTTTTTGCATGAAGATTTGACTTCTTTATTGCCACTGAAAGGCCTGGTATTGATTTTAAAATTATATCAACTCCCCAACCCTATATTTGGACCCTTCCCTCGATGAAAAGGTGTTCATGAATCTGATCAATCGCTAAGTTATCTCAAAGGCCTCAAAATAGATTCTCTTGGAATCTGAAGGAAATGCCTGATAGACATTGCATCCTGTCATCATAATTTTTGTTCCCTGCAGAAAATGATCATAACTTTTATATATCTGTCCTGAGGTATAAAATTTCCTTAATATATATATATATATTTATATATAAAATACACACACACACATATATATATATTATATATATATATATATACACACATACATATGTACACATATATAAAAAGTATTCCCATTCCCATTCTGACATGTCTATCCACGGCCTCCTCTACTGTAAAGATGAAGCCACACTCAGGTTGGAGGAACAACACCTTATATTCCGTCTGGGTAGCCTCCAACCTGATGGCATGAACATCGACTTCTCTAACTTCCGCTAAGGCCCCACCTCCCCCTCGTACCCCATCTGTTACTCATTTTTATGCACACATTCTTTCTCTCACTCTCCTTTTTCTCCCTCTGTCCCTCTGAATATACCTCTTGCCCATCCTCTGGGTCACCCCCCCCCCTTGTCTTTCTTCCCGGACCTCCTGTCCCATGATCCTCTCGTATCCCCTTTTGCCTATCACCTGTCCAGCTCTCGGCTCTATCCCTCCCCCTCCTGTCTTCTCCTATCATTTTGCATCTCCCCCTCCCCCTCCAGCTTTCAAATCCCTTACTCACTCTTCCTTCAGTTAGTCCTGACGAAGGGTCTCGGCCTGAAACGTCGACTGCGCCTCTTCCTATAGATGCTGCTTGGCCTGCTGCATTCACCAGCAACTTTGATGTATGTTGGTTATAAAAAGTAGTACTGGTTTTTGATCTTAAAAGTGTTGGGGTATAAAGATTCTTAAATTTAGTTGGTCCATAGTTCCTTGCAATCTATTTCTTGGGTCCAAACAGGATGAGTCACACTTTCCAAAACTGAACTCCATCTTCAGCACTTTTGTGTTAGAAATATATGAAATTCTCTTTGAAAATTGCCATTCCATTTAAGTTAATGTTGTTAGCAAATTAACTTCTGTTCCTTTATCCAGGACAATACAGTGAAAAGCCTCAAGTTCTATCCTGTCAATAAGTTCAAGTTATCCTTATTCTTAATCAATTACACAGCAGATGGAATTTAATGCCAACAGGTGCAAGTTGTTGCACTTCAGTCAGACCAACCAGGGTTGGTCTTACACAGTGAACAGTAGGGCACTGAGAAGTGTGGTAGAAAAAATGGATCTGGGAATACAGGTCCATAATTCATTGAAAGTAGTGCCACAGGTAAAGAGGGTCATAAAGAAAGTTTTTGGCATATTGCAATTCAAAGGGAAGTTCATGCGTTACTAAGACAAAAGTGCTGGAGATGGAGTTCAATTTCCACTACAACTGGAGGTCATAGGTTAAGGGTGAAAGGCGAAATGTTTAAGGGGAACATGAGGGAAAACTTGTCCACTCAGAGGGTTGTGAGAGTGTGGAATGAGCCAACAATATATATGGTGCATGAAAGCTTGATTTCAATGTTTAAGAGAAGATTGGATAGGTACATGGATGGGAGAGGTGTGGACCGGATGCAGGTCAAAGAGAGTAGGCAATTTAAGTGGTTTGGTATGGACTAGATGGGCAGAAGGGTCTGTTTATGTGCTGTATCTTTCTATGACTCCATGATGGACTGGACAGTATCAACCACATTCCTATGACTTTTCCATTCCTGAGCATTGGTATGTCCATACCAAGCCATAATGCAATCAATGGGGATACTTTTCACTGTATATCTGTAGGAGATTGTCAACATTTTGGTGGCATGCTGAATCGACACAAACTTCTAAGAAAGTAGAGGAGCTGTTGTACCTTTCTTGTGATGACACTTATGTGTTGGTCCCAGTACAGACCCTCTGCTATGATAACACCCAGGAATTTAAAGTTACTGACCATTAACTGTGTTTTACCTCACATTTGCCTTCTATTTCTTTTTAAATGCTTTTCATTAAATCTTACGATTTTGACCAAATGCCTTAAACTCAATCATTGATTAATCTCATCTCTCAGTACTTGTTGTCTATATTCCTGAGCCCTTTAATCATTCAGAAGTGTGTTTTATTTTGATCATAATCTTCTTAAGATATAAAAGTAAGAATGAGGTAAAATTATATGCATCAAAAAAAAACAACGTACTGGAGGAACTCAGTGGTCAGACAGCACCTGTGGGGAAAAGAAATCGTTAACAGTTTGGATCAAGCCCCTGCATCAGGAATTAAGAATCAGTTTGAAGCGTAATACCTTCCCAACACACTCCCACAACTGCTGCTGAACCTGCTGAGTTCCTGTCAGTTTATATTTTTCCTCCAGATTCCAGATTTTCAGGCTGTTGTTTCATTTAAATTACATACCTTTCATGTCCGAAATCCTTTCACAGTCAATGAAATTCTATATTTGTAAATATTATTAAACAATAACTCTGCACTTCCTCTCTGACCCATAAATTTACAAACACAATTATTTCATGCCAGCTGCAGTAAATTAAGAAAGGAAAATGTGAATTTATGTTCAATTTGAATCTTCAGATGCTGAAAGTAGGCAAAATTACACATAGACAATAACATGGGATACTGCAACCTACTATGAACTCAGCATTAGACCTGTTGACTTTGACAAAAATCTTACATTGACTCTGTCATTTCTCCTCCTCTAGCATTTCACTGAGCTTTGACGTGCCAGGAATGATGCAACATGGATGGCATGTTGGATTCCTCTCATTTAGAAGTATGGAGGGCAAAAATGTTCAACTAAGTTCACAGCGGTTATACAATCCTTCACTCGTAACGTCTCTGATTTGTCCCACAAATAAACCTGAGAATAAATGCAGTGCTGGGCTTCTGATATTGGTGTCATAATCCTGAAGTCATAAGGGAGAGAGGGCGGCACCATAGCCTAAAGGTTAGTACAACACTTTGCAATACCAGCGACCTGAGTTCAATTCCTGATGCTGCCTGAAAGGAGATTGTATGTTCTCCCTTTGACTGCAAAGGTTTCCTCCGGGTGCTCTGGTTTCTTCCCACAGTGCAAAGATACCCCGGTTGATAGGTTAATTGGTCATTGTAAATTGTCCCATGATTATGCTAAGGTTAAATTGGGGGTTGATGAGTGGAGCTGTTTTAAGGGCCACAAGGGCCTACTCCGCATTCTATCTCAAGAAAATAAAACACATTATAGCTGAATCAGTCTGAATATAAAAGGAACATCGGGAAGAAAATTTGGAAATAAAATAATGGCATCACTAAATATGGCCACCATTCTGTTGGATTGTCATACAGTTAATTTGTTAATGTTATTGCAAAAATCCTTCCCCACACTAGAACGTACAAGAGATCAATTTAGTTGAGTTTTTTAATAGTTGAAATGGAGTTCTGAAATGGCCCTAGTAATTCACCAGAGAAAGAAAAAAGAAATGTCACTTTCTCAGGATAACCAGGAAATGAAACGCTAGCCTTGTCAGCATTGCCCAGATACGAAAAAAGATTTTCTCTGTTGAAATAGAGAATTAAGTCTCTTAAAATATTGTCTAATAGTAGGAAATTATGATAATTTTTATTTATCTAAAGAAATCAAAAATATTTCTGTGTAGAGAATAGTACACTTAAGCTTCCATTTAGAGATTAAAAAAATATGAATTGAAATACAATACCATTTATTCAGATTGAGTTGGCAGTTGAATGAAAACAATACCATAAGGACAATCTACCTTCAGGCATCACATATTCAGTTCAGATCATAATTCTCCCAAGAGTCCATGCATAATTTTCAGTACTTTCAAAATAATATGGAATAGTTTGTATTAGGAAAGAAGAATTAGAAATACTTCTACATTTTGAAAGTAGAAATGAAATGTGAATTTTACATTTTAAATCAGTAAACACTGCATTTGACATTAAGTTGAACAAGATGAAGGCAAAATTACTCTCCTGAATAGTTAAAAAATGCATTCTTTCGGAAGATTCATTGACAAGATCTGACATGTGGGGCAGATACAGCTTTCAGTTCAATGTTGTAGGTACTTAACTTTTGAACAGATAATTCCAGGGATGTAAAGGCTAAATGTTCTGTTGTTGAATCTAAAGGAGCATACTACAAGAAAATGAAAGAAAAACTACTTGCCTCAGATTTTCCTGGCTCCAGATCCTACTACAATATGAGATTGATTGTATGGATTAAGGATAGGTTACCAGATTGAAAACTAAAGAACTCATTTTGGAAATGTATAGATATGGTATGCTGTAGGGATCAGTGTTGGGACCCCAGATTTTCATAATATGTACCAATAATTTGGAAGAGGAAGCTGTTGTGACTATGATAAGTCACTGAAACTGGTAGATGTGAAAAGCATTTATTGGTTAGAATAAGTATGCATTCTCTTGAAGATTCTTTCAACAGAATCTGCCTGAACTCAGAATTCCATTAAGATTTTATATAATTAAGTACAAAAACAACAGCTGGTGATTCAATACAATTGCAATAATCATAATGATGTTGTCAATTTCAATATTTTGAGTCTGACAAATGATTTCATTGACTAAACATTTATAATAGGAGCATACTATAACTGATGACAATCTATGGATGTTCAAATATCTTTGCTGTGTCAAAATAATTCGCATAGATGGTCTACAAGCCACTGAGGACAGTGGAATCAGACACCAAAATTACTTTTGTGAGGGTTGACTCTCTTGACACTCAAATATCCCAGTTATCGATAGACAGATTAAATATGCCTATAACCATGTTTGAAGTAGCAAAATGAATCTGGTCTGGAAGCTTGCTTTGTGTCAGTCACAATGACACAGAATAACTTGAGATGTAGCTGTCCAATGCCTGGTTTGATGTAGGCCAATTAACCATAAGACCATAAGACATAGGAGCAAAATTAGGCCATTTGGTCCATTGAGTCTGCTCCACCATTTCATCATGGCTGATATATTGTCCCCCCTCAACCCCATTTTCCTGCCTTCTTCCTGTAACCTTTGACAATCTTACTAATCAAGAACCTATCAACTTCCAGTTTAAATATACCCAATGACTTGGCCTCCACAGCCATCTGTGGTAATGAATTTTCACAGATTCACTACCCTCCAGCTAGTCATCCTCATTTCTGTTCTGAAGGAACCTCCTTATATTCTGAGGCTGTGCCCTCTGGTGTTAGATTCCCTTACTATAGGAAACATCCTCTCAACATCCACACTATCTTGATCTTTCAGTAAAGATTTCATCTAATGGATAGTTAAGCTAATTGTCTTCTTAAAGAGTGATGCTAGATGGATCAAGAAATTGTTAGATAATGGCATTGACAGAAACTGAGGTAGAAAATGAAAACAGCCTCAATTTTATTGAATGGCAGAGGAGGAATGAGAAGTTAATGACATTGCTTGCTATTTCTTCCATTCTTTGTAACATCTTTGAGGTAGTTCCTCTAATATTTAGATATTCCATCCTACATTAACATTATTTCTGCAACTTACTTACTACGGGGTAAATACTTGACCAATTTCAGGTTTGTATCAGAAGAAATTTTAAAAAAAACAAAGGATCTGTCACAATTTTTGCAAATGGTAGAGCAGCTTTAAGGGGACATATGGCCAAATCCTACTTCATTATTTTAATCAATCTGTTCTGCTGAGATCTGGTTACTTAGTATCGAAAGAACAAAAAGAATGATTGATGAAAGTAGTGGCTTCAAATAAAATGAGTCCATCAATAGTTTAAAAAGGAGCGTGCAAAATGTTGGCAGAGTCAATGTTTTACTGTGATGAATCTTCTCTCACTGAAATGCATCCTATAGTCATGTAGTCATTTGCAGGGGTTACTGAGCCACAGTTTAAAGACAAATGGTTTGCCTTTGCCCTGGTAAACAAGCAATTTGTACAATTTACTACAGTTAAAAACTGAATACTTAAGGAATGAAGGAGCCTACAAACAACAACCCTCCCCCCCCCACCGCCCCCCCCCCATCTTCTATCCACACAACACGGACTTATTAGTGAGATGTGATCCTGCTGGTTTATGTTCCGGGGATAGAGAGGGGAGAAGAGAAGAATATGCAGGACAAAATAACTTTTACAAAATAACTAATTACTTGGTGTCAAAAATACAGAAATTATAGCAACATACACTTTCTTGAAAAACAGATTAAATTAATCCAAACATACTGTTGGCTACTGTAATGTGTGCCAACTGAAAAAAAAACCATTTCCTTCTGTAATTGAATTTTATATTGAAAAAGCAGCAAACAGTAAAATAAGATATAGATTAATTACAAATTTAATCTAAACTTATTGGCCAGAGTGTGAGGACTTTCATCCATTACCCACAAGATCTGGTTCGAAAAAAAATAGCAACCCCATTTTCTTAATGGCAAAACAGGTTTTCCTATGAAAGGTACTCTAAACTAGCTTTCAAATTAATCATATTTAAAGTGTCACTGGTGACTAATCATTTAACAAAATAGAATATGTAAAGAAATTGTGAGAAACTACCCAGTCATCATTTTGCCATCCAAATCATTGACATATAGTGTAAAAATAGGCAGTCCCAATACCAGCCCCTGCAAAGCACCATTATTCACCACAGCCAACTAGAAAAGGCTCCTTTTATTCCCAGACTTTTTCTCCTACCATTCAGCCAATCTTCCACTCATGCTAGTATCTTTCCTGCAATACCATAGCCTTTTATCTTCTTAACCAGCCTCATGTGTGGCAGCTTGTCAAAGGCCTCTGTGTTGCCCAGTGAGCTAGTCCCACTTATCAGCATATGACCCATAGCCTTCCTATCCATGTATTTATCTAGATGGTTGTTCATGTGCCTACTTCAACCACTATTTCTGGCAGTTCATTCCTATGTCCCGCTTAAATCTCCCGCTTCTGATCTTAGACCTATGCACTCATGTTTTTAGTCCCTCTCTCTGGAAAAAAGACTATGTGCTTTCACCCTGTCTATGCACGTCATGATTTTATACATTTCTAACACAGGGGTTCCTACCCTTTTTTATGCCATGGACCCCTACCATTAACCGAGGGGTCTACAGACCCCAGGTTGGGGGGCCCTGCTCTATCAGGTCGCCAATCTATCGCCTACATTTCAAGGAATAAAGTGCTGGTCTAAACAACCTCTCCATGTATTTCAGGCAACATCCTGGTAAATCTTTTCTGCACTCTTTCTATTTTAATAACATCTGTCCTATAGAAAAAGCCTCATGATGCCTTATGTAACTGCAACATAAGTTCCTATCTCCTGTACTTAGTGCCCTGATGATGAATGCCAGTATGCCAAATGCTTTCTTTACCACTTTATCTATCTGATGCCACTTTCAGCAAACTATTCACTTATACTCAAAGGTCCCTCTGTAAAATAACACTCCCCAGAGCCCTACCATTCACTGTGTAAACTCTATCTTGTTTGTTCTCCAAAAATGCAACACCTCACTTTTATCTGGATTGCCAATCCTCAGCCCACATACTTAGCTGATCAAGATCCCCTGTAATTTTTTATAACGTTCTACACCAACTACAACACCACCTAGGAGGGGTGATTGATAAGTTTGTGGCCTAAGGTAGACGGAGTCAATATTAGAAAACATAGCACATTTATTTTTCAACATAGTCCCCTCCTACATTTACACACTTAGTCCAGTGGTCATGGAGCATACGGATCTTGCACCTCCAGTCAGTGTCCACAGAAAGGGTGATTGATAAGCTCGTGGCCCAAGTTAGAAGCAGATGAGTTATACAGCTCTTGTTACGTGCACGTGAAGTTCAACACTTTGAGTGATTATGCAGAAAGTTTGAAGTTAATAACTCATCAGGGGTGATTGATAAGTTTGTGGCCTAAGGTAGAAGGAGATGAGTTATTAACTTCAAACTTTCTGCATAATCACTCCTTCTACCTTAGGATCCGAACTTATCAATCACCCATGCTGTGGACACTTTCTGGATGTCCAATTTCCTTTCTAGCTTCCTACAGGTCTGACAATGCATTAGGTAAGGGCTCTGGTCATTTATTCACCTAATACACTTTAAGGCCTCTAGTACTTCCACCCTGCTAATTTGTTTGTGGTCCAAGTCAACACTACTCATTTCTCCCATTTCCTTAGCTTCCACTGTTTTCTCCACAGTGAAAACTGAAGAGAAATATTCACTCCCATCCATTTCCTTTTGTTTCTACACATGGATGGTCTTTAAGGGGACATATTCTGTCCCTAGTCTCCTGTTCCATCTGAATTTATTTATTTATTGTATTTATTTAGAGATACAGCTTGGAATAGGCCCTTCTGGACCAACGAGCCACACCACCCAGCAACCCACCTATTTAGCCTATTAACCTAGCCCAAGACCAATCAACCTACTAACTGGTACATCCTTGAAGTGTGGGAGGAAACTGCAGTACCCAGAGGAAACCAATGCAGTTCACAGGGAGAATGTACAAACTCCTTACAGAGGGCACTGAAATTGAGCTCCAAACTGCAGAATGCCATGAGCTCTAATAGTGTCATGCTAATCGCTACACTACCATGGTGCCCGAATATACCTATAGAACCTCTTGGGAACACTGATCATAATTTAAATAGCATATTTCCTTCTTTTGCAAGAGGATTTGAGCACATTGTAAAGCCCAATAGCTCCCATCATACAGGACATTCTTCTCCTGGAACAATGTTAACAGATGAGGCTTCCTATCAAAGGAATAATACACTTGTGACAGGGTGATTAAATCAAAGGTTCACCTGATCTATTCCAGCAATGGCAGGTTGATGATAGCTAAACAACTGGGACTATGTTCTTTGACCTTAAAATAATGGGAGTTAACCTCAATGAAACAAATAAAATTATTTTAAGTTTGGGTGCCTAAAACATGGTGTCACAAATCCTAAACAAAGGATTGCCATCCAGGACTGAGAAAAGATTTCTTCAACCAAGCAGTAGTGAATCTTTGGGCTTCTCTACTCAAGAGAGCTGTGGAGGCTCAGTCCTTGAAAATCTAAGGAGCGACAGGTACATCTTTTGATATTAAGGGAAACAAATGGGCTTTTAATATGGCTCTGAACAGTAATGAATGGATGTCTTCTCGTGATACTCCAAGGGCATGCTTGACCATAATAAAGGTCAACACATTAGCTGGTTAATTAATCATGCTACAGTACTTTTTTAGAAAGTCTGGCAAAATGGAAGCTTCATTTTTAAATGGAAATCTTTAAAGTACTCTTTCAGTTAATGACTAATAACCACATTGCATTTCATTGGCTGTTGCATCTTTGCTAATATCTTCTGTTCCAATATACATTTACCATCATTTATCCACATTAAAATCCATCTGCCACTCCTTAGCACATTCATTAATTGAGCCAATTCTACTTGGGTGTTGTTCATCTCTCTAATAATTATCATTTGGCAATATAGTCATGCCATAAACACATATTAATTTAATGCTAAGTTTCCATAGGCTAGAAATTCTATGGAATAATAAGACCATAAGACAAAGGAGCAGAAGTCGGCAATTCGGCCCACTGAGTCTGTTCTGCCATTTTATCATGAGCTGATCCATTCTCCCATTTAGTCCCACTCCCCCGCCTTCTCACCATAACCATTGATGCCCTGGCTACTCAGATACCTATCAATCTCTGCCTTAAATACACCCAATGACTTGGCCTCCACTGCTGCCCGTGGCAACAAATTCCATAGATTCACCACCCTCTGACTAAAAAAATTTCTTCGCATTTCTGTTCTGAATGGGCGCCCTTCAATCCTTAAGTCATGCCCTCTCATACTAGACTCCCCCATCATGGGAAACAACTTTGCCACATCCACTCTGTCCATGCCTTTCAACATTCGAAATGTTTCTATGAGGTCTCCCCTCATTCTTCTAAACTCCAAGGAATACAGTCCAAGAGCGGACAAACGTTCCTCATATGTTCCTCATAATGTCATGTTTTATGTGCCATTTGATGGAATTTAATATAAAATCACGTCACTAAATGAGTCCGAGTACTTGATGCATGTCTGGTGAATGACAGAAATTGTTGTCCACAAGTATATGATGTTCTTACATACAAGATCTCCAGGAGATAGTTGGGTGATACCAATCAGCATGTAGAGGAAGAGTAATGTAATTTTCACAGTTCACCGATGCTGCTATCAATATTTGTAGGAGTACAGTAACACTGAGGGTGAAGGTTCCTGACACTGTCCTGATCAGTGTCATAATAAGGGTTCCAGTGATGTAGATCCATCAGGACTGTCTGAAGTTCAATCTTCTTGAAAACATATTTGTCTTGTTCTTCCTTTCCTGTATATCCTGGCCATCATCATCCCTACCTAAGGTGTCAATCTCCAAGAGACGATGTGCCTTCTGCCGATTTAGATACCAGGCATGGTTTTAGGTGCTTGGCTGATAGCATCTTCTTGTTCCTAGAGTGCCCAATGTCTGGCACCCACAGGACAGTGTGATCCAGGTTATGCTGCATTATCCCAGATGGTGCAAGAAATTACAAGCAATCCTCCATGAAGATCACAGCAGGGTCATGATGTCAATCAAAACAATGAAATGCCCAATCAAATTTTTGGAGAGACCCACATCAATTATCATGTTCCAGAAAATACTATTTCCACATAAAACTGAAAATAAGAATTTGCAATTGTATTTCCCTGCAATTATTTCAGCATAGTAGAAAATACACCTCTGCTATGGTTGAAAGTGTCCTGACATACACATACACATTCAATGCAGTGGAGAACAAATCAGCAAAAATCAGGTGATACTGGATTTCTCATCTGCATTTAAAAATGAAGCACAATAAGGGCCAAACTTGGATCCATTACTTATATAGAATTTTTAAATTATGCCAAATGGATAACCAAGCACATTCGAGCATAGGTAGTGGTACCTTATTCTATATTTAAAAAAGCAACTCCTGTCATCTGATATTCAGACTTCTCATTTCTGTGTCAGGTTCCTTTCTATAATTTTTTTCTTAAACTATTCATGATATTAAATTACTTCTTGGTCTCACATAAGATAGTTCAATTTTAATCTGCAGAATATAAGGTGGTAAGATTTTCATTATTATACTTCCTGCTGCTATTGAAGTTCACTATGCAATGGATTTGCAGCACTCGAGCACAAGAAATGCAGATATTAAATGGATATCCCTATTATATCAGCATCCCATGTATTCCAAAAGTACATAAATGGACAGAGATTGTCAAAACCATATTACCTCATTATCTTTCCTTTAAAATGTTATCTCTAATGATAACAGGAGTTCCAATGAATATTAATGTTCAAATTCCTCATGCTATCCACTTGCAATTGGACTTTGACAGCTGAGTTTTTGTTGAAGCTTTTCTCTGGTTCTTCACCCTGAATTCCTTGACCAATTTTGTTTACTCACTTGCCTCCACCTGGTGGGTAGAAAAGGTATAATCAAATTGTGCAAAGTACAAAATGCTGGAGGAACAGACCAGGTCAAGCAACATCTTTGGAAGTGAATAAACTGTCGATGTTTCAAGCCAAGACCCTTTGTCAGGATTAAAAAGGAAGGGTTAAGATGCCAGGGTAAAAAGTTGAGGGGAGGGGAAAGAGGACAAGCTAGAAGATGATAGGTGAAGCCAGGTGGGAGGAAAAGGTAAAGGACTGAAGATGAAGGAATCTGGAGGAGAGTGGACCATGTGAGAAAGAAAGGAGGAAGGGGCAGCAGGGGCAGGTGATAAGTAGGTGAAGAGAAGAGGTAAGAGGCCAGAGTAAGGAATAGAAGAAGAGGGAAGGAGGAAGAGGAAAAAAATTGCTGGAAGATGAAATCGATGTTCATGCCATTAGGTTGGAGACTATCTAAATGGCATATGAAGTGTTGCACCTCCACTTAAGAATGGCCTCAACAAGGCAAAATAACCAATAGTAAAAATTATCTTGTACTATAAGCTACTTCGTGAAAAAATTCCACCTTGAAATTTTGAAGTAGGACAGAAAATAATATTGCTCTGAATAAGGAGACTGTCCCGAATTTCTTGGTTGATAAGATATTGAAGATGCACAATGAACTTACTGATCTATTGTTAATTGTGGCTAGGAATGGAACTGGATTTATGATTTCTGCTGTTAGTCATTCCGGCTGTATTTGCACTGCCAGTGCTACAATGACTGTTGGAGTGACTAATCAACATCTCCCACAATATTGTCACGTTTCATTTTCGTTACTTATGAGACTGTCTCAATTTGCCATTTGCAACATTACTTTGTTTTGTAGCACCTGAAAATACATTTATGTTGTGTTCTTTTTACTAGCTTTACTGTTGTTCTATTCATTTTTTTTATCTGGGCTGATTTTGTGCCATTGAATAGACAGCTATTTGAGTTAAACTGCTTTGTTGTAAGGGTGAAGAGTTAATAAAGCAAAGTGGCATCACAATGAAAGAGAAGAACCGCCTTAGAGGTGATATCTTGCCAACTTGTCTTTGATAAGAAGGCAGTAGAATTTTTCTACATGACAACTTAAAGCAATTCTTCTCTAATGTTGGTGAACATAATTGTACATCAAGCAAAATGACCTGAAATATTAATAAACCTGTCATTATCTTGTCAGGACATAATACTTCAGATTCAATTCAAATTGTACCTGACAATATTTTTATTAAAAAGAAAAGTAGTTCTTCTATCCAAAGCATTTATTTTTCTGATGTGCACTGTATTCATATTCGTTTGCTGCTGCTTCTATCACACTATCAAATTTTAAACCAAATTGGCAAAGTAACTAGTTTCAAGGGCTTTCAATAAGTGCATTCTTCCTGACTCAATGAAGGTCTGAATTAGTTTTGTTCAAAGCAGTTTTGTCTAAATACTTTAGAATGCTGTTTGCAATTTTGCTTTTGAACTATATACAGTGCCAATAAAAAGTATTCACACCCCCGCCCCCGAAAGTTTTCATGTTTTATTGTTTTGCAACGCTGAATCACAATGGATTTAATTCGGCTTTTTTGACACTGATCAGCAGAAAGATACTTTTTTTGTCAAAGTGAAAACAAATCTTTACAAAGTAATCTAAATGAATTACAAACATAAAACACAGAATAAATGATTGCATTGTTATTCATCCCCCTCAAGTCAGTATTCAGTAGTTGCACTTTTGGTAGCAATTACAGCCTTGAGTCTGTGTGGATAGGTCTCTTATCAGCTTTGCAGGTCTAGACACTGCAATTTCTCCCCATGCGTCTTTACAAAACTGCTCAAGCTCTGTCAGATTGCATGCGGATCATGAGAGTACAGACTTTCAAGTCCAGCCACACATTCTCAATTGGATTGAGGTCTGGACTCTGACTTGGCCACTCTAGGACTTCAACTTTGTTGTTTTTAAGCTATTCCTGTGTAGCTTTGGGTTTATTCTTGAGGTCACTGTCTTGCCTGAAAAACAATCTTCCAAGACACAGTTCTGCATCAGGCTTTCTTCCAGGATTTCCCCGTATTTTGCAGCATTTATTTTACCCTCTACCTTCACAAGTCTTCTAGGGCCTACTGTAGTGAAGCATCCCCATAGTATGATGCAGCCACAACCATGCTTCATGGTACAGTTGGTGTTTTTGATGATATGCAGTGTTTGGCTTACGCCAAACATAGCATTTAGTCCGATAGCCAATAAAGCTCAATTTTGGTTTTGTCAGACCATAGAACCTTCTTCCAGCTGACTTCAGAGTCTCCTACATGACTTCTGCCAAATTCTATCTAATATTTATAACCATATAACCATATAACAATTACAGCACGGAAACAGGCCATTTCGGCCCTTCTAGTCCGTGCCGAACTCTTACTCTCACCTAGTCCCACGGAATTGCACTCACTCGATAACCCTCCATTCCATTCCTGTCCATATTGCTAACCAATTTAACATTAAATGACAACATCGAACCTGCCTCAACCACTTCTGCTGGAAGCTCGTTCCACACAGCTACCACTCTCTGAGTAAAAAAGTTCCCCCTCATGTTACCCCTAAACTTTTGCCCTTTAACTCTCAACTCATGTCTTTTTGTTTGAATCTCCCCCACTCTCAATGGAAAAAGCCTATCCACGTCAACTCTATCTATCCCCCTCATAATTTTAAATACCTCTATCAAGTCCCCCCTCAACCTTCTACGTTCCAAAGAATAAAGACCCAACTTGTTCAACCTTTCTCTGTAACTTAGGTGATGAAACTCAGGTAACATTCTAGTAAATCTTTTCTGTACTCTCTCTATTTTGTTGACATCTTTCTTATAATTCGGTGACCAAAACTGTACACAGTACTCCAAATTTTGCCTCACCAATGCCTTGTACAATATCAACATTACATCCCAACTACTATACTCAATGCTCTGATTTATAAAGGCCAGCATACCAAAAGCTTCCTTCACTACCCAATCCACATGAGATTCCACCTTCAGGGAACTATGCACCATTATTCCTAGATCCCTCTGTTCTACTGCATTCTTCAATGCCCTACCATTTACCATGTATGTCCTATTTTGATTAGTCCTACCAAAATGTAACACCTCACATCTATCACCATTAAACTCCATCTGCCATCTTTCAGCCCACTCTTCTAACTGGCCTAAAACTCTCTGCAAGCTTTGAAAACCTACTTCATTATCCACAACTCCACCTATCTTAGTATCAGTTGCATACTTACTCATCCAATTTACCACCCCATCATCTAGATCATTAATGTATATGACAAATAACATTAGACCCTGTACAAATCCCTGAGGCACACCACTAGTCACTGACCTCCAATCTGACAAACAGTTATCCACCACCACTCTCTGGTGTCTCCCATCCAGCCACTGCTGAATCCATTTTACTACTTCAATATTAATACCTAATGATTGAATCTTCCTAACCAACCTTCCGTGTGGGACCTTGTCAAAGGCCTTACTGAAGTCCATATAGACAATATCCACCTCTTTACCCATGTCAACTTTCCAAGTAACCTCTTCAAAAAATTCAATAAGATTTGTCAAACATGACCTTCCACACACAAATCCATGTTGACTGTTCGTAATCAGACCCTGTCTATCCAGATAATTATATATACCATTCCTAAGAATACTTTCCATCAACTTACCCACCACTGACGTCAAACTCACAGGCCGATAATTGCTAGGTTTACTCTTAGAACCCTTTTTAAACAATGGAACAACATGAGCAATATGCCAATCCTCCAGCACCATGCCCATTTCTAATACACATTTGAATATTTCTGTCAGAGCCCCTGCTATTTCCACACTAACTTCCCTCAAGGTCCTTGGGAATATCCTGTCAGGACCCGGAGACTTATCCAGTTTTATATTCCTTAAAAGCTCCAGTACTTCCTCTTCTTTAATCATCATAGTTTCCATATCTTCCCTACCTGTTTCTCTTATCTTACCCAATTCAATATCCTTCTCCTTAGTGAATACCAAAGAAAAGAAATTGTTCAGAATCTCACCCATCTCTTTTGGCTCCACACATAGCTGTCCACTCTGATTCTCTAAGGGACCAATTTTATCCCTCACTATCCTTTTGCTATTAATATATCGGTAGAAACTCTTGGGATTTATTTTCACCTTACTTGCCTCATATCTTCTTTTAGCTTTTCTAATTTCTTTCTTAAGATTCTTTTTACATTCTTCATATTCCTCGAGCACCTCATTTACTCCATGCTGCCTATAATATTGTAGATATCTCTCTTTTTCCGAACCAAGTTTCCAATATCCCTTGAAAACCATGGCTCTCTCAAAATTTTAACCTTTCCTTTCATCCTAACAGGAACAGAAAGATTCTGTACTCTCAAAATTTCACCTTAAATGACCTCCATTTCTCTATTACATTCTTCCCATAAAAGAAATTGTCCTAATCCACTCCAGCTAAATCATTTCACATCTCCTCAAAGTTAGCCTTTTTCCAATCAAAAATCTCAACCCTGGGTCCAGACCTATCTTTCTCTATAATTATATTGATAATATTAGCATTCTGATCACTGGACCTAAAGTGCTCCCCAACACAAACCTCCGTCACCTGACCTATCTCATTCCCTAACAGGAGATCCAACACTGCCCCTTCTCTAGTTGGTACCTCTATGTATTGCTGCAGAAAACTATCCTGCACACATTTTACAAACTCCAAACCATCCAGCCCTATTACAGTATGGGCTTCCCAGTCTATGTGTGGAAAATTAAAATCTCCCACAATCACAACGTTGTGCTTACTGCAAATATCTGTTATCCCCTTACAAATTTGCTCCTCCAATTCTCGCTCCCCATTTGGTGGTCTATAATGCACCCCATAAGAGATACTGCACCTTTCCCATTCCTCAATTCCACCCAAACAGCTTCCCTGGACAAGCCCTCTAATCTATCCTGCCAGAGCACCGCTGTAATATTTTCTCTGACAAGCGCAATGCAACACCTCCCCCTCTAGTTCCTCCCATTCTATCACACCTGAAGCAATTAAATGCATGAATATTTAGTTGCCAATCACACACCTCCTGTAACCATGTTTCACTAATAGCTACCACATCATACTTCCAAGTATCAATCCATGCTTTAAACTCCTACACCTTTCTTATAATGCTCCTAGCATTAAAATAAATGCATTTAAGAAGTTTTCCACCTCTTTCTCTCTGTTTATCACTAACGGTGCAAACAACTTTACTATTTTCTTTTTCTTCCTTCTTCCCTTCATCTGTTCCTACACTCTGGTTCCCCTCCCCCCTCCTATCTAGTATAAATCCACCGGAACCTCTCTAGCAAATCTACCTACAAGAATATTTGTCCTCCTCCAGTTGAGATGTAGACCGTCCCACTGGAACAGGTCCCACCTTCCCTGGAAAACTGCCCAATTATCTATAAATCTGAAGCCCTCCCTCCTGCCATGTGTCAATCTGAGCTATCTTACTATTTCTAAACCCGCCTGCACGTGGCACTGGTAGCAATCCTGAGATTGCTATCCTGGAGGTCCTGTCCTTTAATTTGGCTCCTAACTCCCTAAACTCTCCTTTCAGGACCTCCTTACTCTTCCTACCCACGTCAATGGTCCCTACATGGACCACGACATCTGGCTGCTCACCCTCCCTCTTGAGAAGACCAAGAACTTGATCCGAGATATCGCGGACTTGGGCACCAGGGAGGCAACAGACCATCCAAGATTCTCGATCTCTTCCACAGAACCTCTTATCTGTTCCCCTAACTATCGAAGCCCCTATCATTACTGCTCTCCTCTTTTCCCTCCTTCCCTTCTGAGTTGAGGGTCCCATCTCGGTGCCAGAGACGTAACCACTGCAACTTGTCCCTGGTAGGGTTGTCCCCATCAACAGTATCCAAAACAATGTACTTATTATTGGTGGGAACAGCCACAGGGATGCTGTGCTCATTCTGTCTATTCCCCTCCCCTCTCCTGACAGTCACCCAGCTACCTGTGTCCTGACCCTTAGGGGTGACTATCTCCCTGTAACTCCTCTCTATTTCTGCTTCTGCCTCCCGAATGATCCGAAGTTCATCCAGCTCCTGCTCTAGTTCCTTAACTCGGTTTCTCAGGAGCTGCAGCTGGATGCACCTTTCGCAGGTGTAGTTATCAGGGACAAATCTGCTCGCCCTGACTTCCCACATCCTGCAAACAGAGCAGTGAACTACCCTAACTGCTGCCTCCATTACCTACTCCTAAGGTAATTAGATTTATTAAAGGAACTTATCCGGCCTTACCTCACTTGGAGTGAAGTTCTTCCTTAGCCTCTGCTAGCCAAAGCCACAGGAGCCAAACCCTTCCTACTCTGTCTCTCGCTACTCTGTCGCCCGCTCTGTTAATCCGCTTTCTTTTAAATACTCCTGCTGCCTCATGGTCCGACGCGCTTGCGCAGTTGTGCCCCGTTGAACTGCCGAAGAAAATTTCATATGAGTTTTTTTCAACAGTGACTTTTTCTTTGCCATTCTCCCATAAAACTGTGACTGTTGAAGATCCCAGGCAACATTTTTTTTATATATGCAGTCTCTCCCATCTCAGCAACTGAAGCTTGGAACTCCTCCAGGTTTGTCATAAGTCTCTTGATGACCTCCCTCATTAATCCCCTTCTTGCACAGTCACTCTAGGCAGATTTATGGCTGTGTTATATTCTTTCCATTTCTTGATGATTGACTTAACTGTACTCCAAGGGATATTTAGTGACTTGGAAATTTTCTTGTATCCATCTCCTGACTTGTGCTTTTCAATAACCTTTTGGTGGAGTTGCTTGGAATGCTCTTTTGTCATCTTGGTGTAGGTTTTGCCAGGAAACTGACTCACCAGCAGTTGGCCTTTCCAGATACAGGTGTATTTTTGCTACAATCAGTTGAAACACCTGACTGCACACAGGTGATTTCCATTTAACTAATCAGGTGACTTCTAAAACCAATTGACTGTACCAGTGATGATTTGGGGTGTCATAAAAAAGGGAGTGAATACTTACGCAATCAATTATTTTGCATTTTATATTTGTAATTAATTTAGATCACTTTGTAGAAATCTGTTTTCACCTTAACACGAAAGAGTCTTTTTCTGTTGATCGGTGTAATAAAAAGCCAAATTAAATCCACTATGATTTAACGTTGTACAGCAGTAAAACATGAAAACTTCCAGGGTGGTGAATAATTTTTATAGGTACTGTATGTTTAAATCCCTCTTTGCAGGACACAACTGCCTAGAAGATTTATTCTAGTTCAATGCCCTGAAATTTGTCACACAGTAGTAGCAGAACAAAGGATTAATTGTTAGGCTGTAGCGATGTGCTACACACAGCGCTAGAATAACCACACGGAGTCGGTGAGTTGGAGTTGCGATGAAAGAGGTTTATTCAAACTTCGGGGCCCGCTTTAAAGCCTTCCCGTTCCCGCCCTTTTTGCTGCCGGCCCTCTGCCTGCGCGCGCTGTTTCGTGAGCCGGTTCGTGGGTGTCAGAAAGTGGGTCGCCACATAACCGCCCCCCCCCCCCCAGAACCGGCGATACCTCCCACAATGTCCACAGTCTGGATCGGCCTCTGTTTGGGAGGTCTGCCCCTGCGCCACGGTGCCTGAGCCTGGACCGGTTGCGCCAAGTCCACATGGGCTGGTTTGAGTCGGTCCACCGTGAAAACCTCCTCTCTCCCCCCAATGTCCAGCACGAACGTGGACCCGTTGTTGCTGATCACCTTAAACGGCCCCTCGTAGGGCCGCTGTAGCGGTGCCCGGTGTCCGCCCTGTCGTACAAAAAGAAACTTACAGTTCTGCAGGTCTTTGGGTACGCAGGTCGGGCTCTGTCCGTGCTGTGAAGTGGGTATGGGGGCCAGGTTACTGAGCCTCTCCCGTAGTCTGTCCAGGACTGCTGTGGGTTCTTCCTCTTGCCCCCTTGGGGCTGGTATGAACTCTCCTGGGACGACCAGGGGCGGGCGCGCCGTACACCAACTCGGCCGACGAGGTGTGTACATCCTTTTTGGGCGCCGTGTGGATTCCGAGCAGGACCCAGGGAAGTTCGTCCACCCAGTTAGGCCCCTCCAGGCGGGCCATGAGAGCCGATTTCAGGTGACGGTGGAAGTGCTCCACTAGTCCGTTTGACTGTGGGTGGTAGGCAGTTGTGTGGTGTAGCTGTGTTCCTAAAAGTCTGGCCATAGCCGACCACAGGCTGGAGGTGAACTGGGCGCCCCTGTCGGAGGTAATGTGGGCCGGTACCCCAAAGCGTGCTACCCAGGTTACGATCAGTGCTCGGGCGCAGGATTTGGAGGTGGTGCCGATGAGCGGGACTGCCTCTGGCCATCTGGTGAACCGGTCTATCATAGTTAGGGGGTACTGCGCTCCTCGTGACACTGGCCGGGGCCCCACGATATCCACATGGATGTGGTCGAACCTCCGGCGGGTGGGTTCGAACCGCTGCGGTGGAGCCTTGGTGTGCCGCTGCACCTTGGCCGTTTGGCACTGCATACACGTTTTGGCCCATTCACTGACCTGTTTACGAAGTCCATGCCACACGAACCTGTTGGAGACCAGCTGGACAGTTGTCCTGATGGAGGGGTGCGCTAAGTTGTGAATGGATTCGAACACCCGCCAGCGCCAGGCTGCTGGGACGACGGGGTGGGGTTGGCCAGTAGCTACATCACATAGTAGGGTCCTCTCACCTGGGCCTACGGGGAGGTCTTGGAGCTGCAAACCGGAGACTGCAGTCCTGTAACTGGGGATCTCAGCGTCTGCCTGCTGTGCCTCTGCCAGCGCTGCATAGTCCACCCCCTGGGACAGGGCCTGTATGGTAGGTCTGGAAAGTGCGTCTGCCACGACATTGTTCTTTCCAGAGACATGCCGGATGTCCATCGTGTACTCGGAGATGTAGGACAGATGTCGCTGCTGGCAGGACGACCAGAGGTCGGACACCTTAGTGAACGCAAAGGTAAGCGGTTTGTGGTCTGTGAACGCGGTGAAGGGCCTACCTTCTAAGAAATACCTGAAATGCCGGATTGCCAGGTATAGTGCCAATAGCTCCCGGTCGAAAGCACTGTATTTGAGTTCGGGTGGTCGTAGGTGTTGCTGAAGAACGCCAGGGGTTGCCAGCGACCCTCGATGAGTTGTTCCAGCACTCCACCGACTGCTGTGTTGGATGTGTCCACCGTGAGGGCAGTAGGAACGTCCGTTCTGGGGTGCACTAACATAGCGGCGTTTGCCAAGGCTTCTTTGGTTTTAACGAAAGTGGTTGCGGCCTCTTCGTTCCAGGTAATGTCCTTGCCCTTACCCGACATTAGAGTGAACAAGGGGCGCATGGTTCGGGCTGCTGAGGGGAGGAAACGATGGTAGAAATTCACCATACCCACGAATTCCTGCAAGCCTTTGATTGTGTTGGGTCGGAGGAAGTGGCGGACCGCGTCTACCTTGGCGGGCAGCGGGGTTGCCCCGTCTTTAGTAATCCTGTGGCCCAGGAAGTCGATGGTGTCGAGTCCGAACTGGCATTTGGCTGGATTGATTGTAAGGCCGAATTCACTCAGGCGGGAGTAGAGCTGGCGGAGGTGGGACAGATGCTTCTGCCGACTACTGCTGGCTATGAGGATGTCGTCCAAATAGATGAATGCAAAGTCCAGGTCGCGTCCCACTGCGTCCATTAGCCGCTGGAAAGTCTGTGCGGCGTTCTTTAGACCAAACGGCATTCAGAGGAATTCGAAAAGTCCGAACGGGGTGATAAGTGCTGTTTTGGGGATGTCGTCCGGATGTACAGGGATTTGATGGTATCCCCGGACGAGGTCTACCTTGGAAAAGATCCTTGCGCCGTGTAGGTTTGCTGCGAAGTCTTGAATGTGTGGCACAGGGTAGCGGTCTGGCGTTGTAGCCTCGTTCAGTCTGCGGTAGTCACCGCATCGTCTCCAGCCCCCCGTTGCCTTGGGCACCATGTGAAGGGGGGAGGCCCATGGGCTGTCGGACCGTCGTATGATCCCTAATTCCTCCATCTTCTTGAACTCCTCCTTCGCCAGTCGGAGCTTGTCCGGGGGAAGCCTTCGAGCACGGGCGTGGAGGGGTGGTCCCTGGGTTGGAATGTGGTGCAGTACTCTGTGCCTGGGCATGGCTGCGGTGAACTGCGGTGTCAGTACTGATGGGAAATCCGCCAGGACCCTGGTGAATTCATCGTTGGACAGCGTGATGGAGTCCAGGTGTGGGGCTGGCAACTTCGCTTCACCCAAGGAGAACATTTGAAAAGTCTTGGCGTGGACTAATCGCTTCCCTTGCAAGTCGACCAGCAGGCTGTGGGCTCGTAGAAAATCTGCCCCCAGCAGTGGTTGGGCCACGGCGGCCAGTATGAAGTCCCACGTGAACTGGCTGGAGCTGAACTGTAGCCGCACCGTGCGGGTGCCGTAGGTTCGTATTGTGCTGCCATTAGCGGCCCTCAGGGTGGGTCCCAGTTCTCTGTTGCGGGTGTCGTAACTCGTTGGAGGTAAGACGCTGATCTCCGCTCCGGTGTCGACCAAAAAGCGGCGTCCCGACTGCTTGTCCCAGACGTACAGGAGGCTGTCCTGATGGCCAGCCGCCATAGCGATCGGCAGCGGCTGGGCCTTGGCGTTTCCCGGGAATCTGCAGGGCGGTCTGCAGCGGCGGGCCTCCGTGCCCCACCGCTGGTGGTAGAAACACCATTGTTCGTTGGGCTCCTCACTCCTGTCGCCGGGTTTTGTAGGCTCTGCTGCCAGGCCTGGTCCGGTCTGTCGTTGGGCACGCGGCTTGGTGATCTGTGCGACGGATGCCCCTCTCTCTTTCCTGGCATTCCACAGCACATCTGCTCGGGCCGCCACCTCCCGGGGTTTGCTGAAATCTGCGTCGGACAGCAGCAGGCATATGTCCTCGGGCAGTTGCTCTAGGAACGCCTGCTCAAACATGAGGCAGGGTTTGTGTCCTTCAGCCAGGGCCAGCATCTCGTTCATTAATGCTGACGGCGGCCTGTCTCCCAAACCATCCAGGTGCATTAAGCGACGTGCTCGTTCGCGCCGTGAGAGTCCGAAAGTCCTTATGAGCAGGGTTTTGAATGCTGTGTATTTGCCGTCCTCCGGGGGCGACTGTATAAACTCCTCAACTTGTGCAGCAGTCTCCTGGTCGAGGGAGCTCAGCACGTAGTAGTAGCGAGTGGACTCCGAGGTTATCTGCCGAATGTGGAATTGTGCTTCTGCTTGTTCGAACCATAAATGGGGTCGCAGCATCCAGAAGCTTGGCAGTTTTAACGAAACTGCGTGAACAGATGCAGCATCGGTCATCTCTGGTCCAAATATCGTTTGGGCCGTCGGGGTCACCAATTGTAGCGATGTGCTACACACAGCGCTAGAATAACCACACGGAGTCGGTGAGTTGGAGTTGCGATGAAAGAGGTTTATTCAAACTTCGCGGCCCGCTTTAAAGCCTTCCCGTTCCCGCCCTTTTTGCTGCTGGCCCTCTGCCTGCGCGCGCTGTTTCGTGAGCCGGTTCGTGGGTGTCAGAAAGTGGGTCGCCACAAGGCAACTAATATCCTTCATGAGATTTTTGCAGATCTTTGACCAAATTTCCTGTTATACTAATGAATAAATCAGTTAAAATGTACCATTCTGAGAATTAACCCATAGTAGACAGCCACAAATCTTCAAAGAGACTTGAACAAACAATGCAAAATTGCCATATAGGTTGGGCAATATTATCAAGTTAATGGCAATAGACAAGTACTTCGACTCAACTACTATTTGCTTCCTCTCAACCAAGTTATGATCCCCAATCTTAGCACATACACTCCATTCATTCAGGTTTTTCATAAAACTATGTAAGCTGGGAATAAATACAGAGAAGGAATATGATGAGAACCATTAATTCCTCTTATTCTCCTAATTCTCTTTTCCCCGTGTCCTCCTGGGCTCCTTGATTGCGGCACCTGATTCTCATCTAAACCTGCAGCATAAAAACTCTGGCTTTGCATCCACTCGTCGCCAGATCGTTGCTTCAGCCAGTGTGGCAATTCACGTTCCCAGCCGCTGAGAATGGTGTATTCTAAGTTTTACTTCAGTACGGAGGTTTACCTGTGTAACTCTGTCTCACCATGTCAAGATAAGTACTGCCTGCTGTTTGCCCTTCCATTTGCTGCTCCGTGGCAAGATAAGGATTGCCTGCCATTTGCCCTTCCATTTAATACTCCGTATCAATATAAGTGTTTCCTGTCGCCTGTCTCCTGTTTGCCATTCAGCTCCAGCAACACCGTGTCAAGAAAAATATTGTCTGCCGTTTGCCTTTCCATTTAACGCTCCGTGTCAAGATAAGTGTTGCCTGCTGCCTCTCTCCTGTTTGCCGTTCAGCTCCAGCAATGCCGTGTCAAGAAAAGTTTTGCTTGCCTCCTGCTCTTCCGTTCATCCGCGCTGTTTGCCTGTCTCTCTCTGTCTCTTGACCGCTTAGAATTGTGTATTCTAAGCTTTGTTTCTGCACTATTTGCCTGTGTTAACCCTGTCTCTCAGCCGCTTAGAATTGTGTATTGTAAGTTTTGTTTCCACGCTGTTGTTTGCCTGTGTTAATTCTGTCTCTCCGTGTTAACAGGAGCATGGCATGCCACCCGCCGTTCTCCCCCAGCCACACTCATCCCCTTGCCCGCATCCCTGCTCTGCCTCATCCCACCGTCCATCTAAATTCTCCGCTGGCTCAGTGGTTAAACGCCACATTCTCACTGTAGCGACCTGGTTTCGATCCCCGGTCAAGCCTCACTCACTCCTCAGCTTTCCTTTGCCTAATCCTCACTCTCTGGCCTTCCCTACCCCTTTAGATCAACGGGTGAACCCAAATGCAGGACACTGACACGGAGGTAGATCATGCTACCTCCGTGTCAGTGTCCTGCATTTGGGTTCACCCGTTCTCCATGCAACATTTGGAACAGAATTGTTCTTCATCATCATCAATAAAAATAGCATAATAATTAAAGAGCTGAGGAAACTCGATGCAAGGAACATTTCTTTAGAGGTTCACCTGGAAGTATCCTCCACAGAATCTATGACAAAATACTAGCCGATTTTTCAGAAGTGTTCAGTATGTGAATACGTTTACTAGAAATGAAACATTCAACAACAACTATCAGTAATTTTAGAAGGAGAGGAAATTAATTAATCCCAAAAAGTCTGACCTTTGTCCCCTCTCCAGTAACCATTGTGTCAGTCTCACCTGGAGTTAGTCTGATGTTCAGCTTAGAACTTCAACACATAATGTAGGTGGGTAGTCTATCATTATGGAACTAGCTTCATTTACATTTATCATCCGACCTGCTGATGACAGGAGAGTTTCCAGATGCCATTCATTTGGTCTTCAGTTTCAGCTATGTAACCCAGAAGTCATAAATTGGTCAGTAGGTGGGTCAAAGGGTAGATGGTTGGATAAGGGCAGGCAAACAATTGCCCATATTAATCCAAATGCAAAGCACAACAGATACTGGAAATCTGAAACAAAAAAAAACAGTAAATCTTGGAAATCTTTACCCGGTTAGGCAGCATCTGTGCAGAGAGAAAATGAAAGTTAAATTTCAGGCTGATGCTGTTTCATCAGCTGTAATGAAAGAAATCATCTGCTTGTTCTGAAATGAGCCATACTTCGGCCATTCATTTCTGATCAATCTGAAATGTGAAATCTGCTTTTCTCTCCACCTATTTTGCCTGACCTGCACAGTGTTTCCAGCATGTTACACTTTTATTTCATGCCCACAATATTTCTAGGGAGCCAGGAAAAGGATTTCTGCTTCTTCCAACAACTTGTGAAAATATATTCTTAACCGCCTGGGCATTTCCTGACTGGGGCATCAGAGTACATCAGAGTGTATGCCATGCAAGCTCTGCTCATAATTCATATACCAGTTCAATCAAAAGACCTCTTTGCCAAACAAATCTAAAGTTCCATTGACACAATTTTAAGAAAAATTGAACCAGCCAGCAATAACCCCTGTAAATATCACACCAATCCAATCATCAGGGTTGAGAGCAGTGAGGCTACTGACTTCACACTTGGCACTTCACTGCCATTTTAATATCTTCCTCACAGATGAAAATTAGGCCCAAATGATGATTGGAAATTTCTTCTTCATACTCCATATTTTTGCTTTCACTGCAGTTAGAGATATAGCAACTTGTCCAATGAGCTAATGCCATTTATAGACATCCCACCCTGCAAAAACTCATTTCAGGGAGGTAGCACATCAATTTGCAGGAGACTCCCGGAACTTCTGGAAGAGGTGGGATGTCTGCAATAGAGTAGCTCCCTAGCAGCTAGCAAGCTAGTTTAAATAACATTAGCTATGCTAATGAACGAATGACACCTGTTAAACTCACCTCAACATGTCTTTTACAGTCTTAACCCACCATGGGCAAACAGAAAAGTCACAGTTGCAAACAGAGCAGCGAGCAACATTGTCATTATTTTTGACCCCTATTAGGCAGAGGTACACTTTAGGATAGTCTGGGGTGACGTACGTTTTATATTTTCTTTTTTTGGAACACTCTGCCATGGCGCGTGCTCTCTCTCTCTCTCTCTCTCTCTCACTTGCTCTCTCGCCCTCTCTCTCTCTCTCTCTCGCGCTCTCTCTCTCTCTCTCTCATGGTCGCTCTTGTGCTCACTCTCTCACGCTCTCTCCTGCTCCCTCTCTCTCGCTCGCTCTCAAAAAAATTGATTTCCGGGATATTGTATATAATTTGCGGGCATCAGGGAGCCGTTATTAATAAGCGGGAGACTCCCAGAACTTCCAGGAGCGGTGGGATGTCTGCATTTATGTGAAAGAGATTCATATTTTTATCATTATCATTAATGTAATCATAATTTTTGGTCTGTTTCCAGTCTTGGGGAACAAAATACTCATCAGTCACTGACCTATTCACATAATGCAAAAATAAGCAAGTGTTTTATCCAAAAAAAATTCCTCATGTTGCATTAGGATTTGAACAGGCCTCAAACTCTCTTGATTCCACTCTAATTCTTATTTATTTTCATCAGGTGTAATATCAAAACTTCTTGAGTTGTTTATTTGAAATAACCAAGGTTAATTGAATACAGGACAGCACACATTACGGTACCTGCCGCACTTTATTCACAAATTGGAAGAGGTTTTTCTGTCAGATTTTACCATGGTGTTTATTTATATCCCTCAATGGAGGATAAGCTCCCACCTCTTCCCACCCTGTCACTTGTAAAAAATGCCATCCACTTCTCTCAATTCCTCTTATCTGTTCTCAGGATCAGGCTTTTCATTCCAGAACTAATGAGGTGTTCTCCTTCTTCAAAGAAAGAGATTTTCCTTCCTCCACCATCAATATGGCCTTCACCTACATCTCTTCCACTTCTACCCTCACCCCACCAGGGATAGGGTTCCTCTTGTCCTCATCTACCAAACCACCAGCCTCTGTATCCAACACATAATTCTCTGCAATTTCTGCTATCTCCGACAGGCTCCTACCACTAAGAACACCTTTCCCTACCCCCCATTTTCTGCTTTCCGCACCAATCACTCTCTATGCGACTCCCTTGACCATTTGTCCCTCTCCACTGATCTCCCTCCTGGCACATCCATGCAAGTGGGACAATTGCCACACCTGTCCCTACACTTCCTTCCTCACTATCATTCAGGGCCCCAGACAGTCCTACCAGGTGAGGCAATACTTTACCTGTGAACCTGCTGGGCTCATCTACTGCACCCAGTGCTCCTGGTGTGGCCACCTGTATATTGGTGAGACCCAAGGCAGATTGCGAGACCACGTCACTGAGCAGCTACACTCCGCCTGCCAGAAAACACAGGATCTCCCAGTGACCCCCCCATTTCAATTCTACTTACCATTCCCATTTCGACACATCAGTCCATGGCCTCCTCTATTGCCATGATGAAGCCACACTCAGGTTGGAGGAATAACACCTTATATTCCATCTGAGTAGCTTCCTACCTGATGGCACGAACTTCGATTTCTCGAACTTCCGGTAATACCCCCCTCCCCCCGACTTCACTATTTCCTTCTCTAAACTTTATCTCCTACCTGCCCATCAGCTCCCTCTCATGCTCCTCCCCCTTCCCTTTCTTCCATAGTCATCTGTCATCTCCTATGAGATTCCCCCCTTCTCCAGCCTTTTAGCACTTTCTAGCTCTTTATTTCATGCATCCCCCTCGCCCAGTTTCACCTATCACCTGCTACCATTTTGACTCAGTTCTATAACCAGAGCAAACATCAGAGGACTTTGGTAGAAATTTGATTGATGCCACCAATAGCAATGTTGGAAAGCAGATGATCAACAACACAGTAATCATGAGCAGAGAACAAAACCAAGATCAGCCAAGTACTATCATGAAGGCTTTGTGATCCCTGGAAACATATTTAGGTGAAATACTGTGGAACGTAGTTGAGAAGATTTCTCATGAACAGTCAACAAATTGTAGCTGATTATATTCATAAGCCAAAGTAGATGGACAAAGATTAGCTCATAGAATTGAAACAAAATTGGAAAGAATTATTCAGGATAGATATTCAAAATCGCACATTCAAATGTTTTGATAAGTTGGCTGGAGGAAGATCAAAGTGCAGTCCTCATGAAGATGAGATATAGTGGCTGGGCAATCCCAGCTATTGGTGGTTAAAGCTGACAAAACTGTGTATTTCTGGTAATTGCAAGGTGACATTGAACCAAGCATTTGATGAACAGGAACAATTCCCTAATTGCAAATCAAAAATAGAAACTGCCGATGTTGAAAATCTGAAAAAAAAAATGCTGGAAACACTCAGCAAGTCAGGCAGCATGTTTGGAATGTACCAAAACTGACAAAGGGTCTTTGACTTGAAACACTAAGTCTACTTCCCTTTCCACAAAGTGTTTGCAATCAAGGTGATGTATTAGATTATGAGAACACTCAGTTGTCTTTTATTGTCATTTAGAAATGCATACATGCATTAAGAAATGATACAAAGTTTCTCCGGAGTGATATCACAGAAAACAGGACAAACCAAAGACTAACACTGACAGAACCACATAATTATAACATATAGTTACAGCAGTGCAAAGCAATACCATAATTTGATGAAGAACAAACCATGGGCACGGTAAATAAAATCTCAAAAGTCCCCGAGTCGATTGACTTCCGAGTCCCCGATAGCGGCGGCGAAAGGGAGAAACTCCCTGCCATAAATCTCCAGGCACCGTCAATTCGCCGATGCCTTGGAAGCAGTCGACCACAGCCAACATTGAGTCCATCTGTCTGAAAACTTCAAGCTTCCGACCAGCCCCTCCGATACAGCCTCCCGAGCGCCACCCTCCGCCGAGCGCCTTTGAACTCACCCCAGCCGCTGAAACACACAAAGCCGAGGATTCGGGGCCTTCTGCTCCGGCGATTCTGGTTATCACACAGTAGCAGCGGCAGCGAAGCGGGCATTTCAGAAGTTTTCCAGATGTTCCTCCGCACTCTCACATCTGTCTCCATCAAATCAGGATTGTGCACGGTCCCCTACTTGACAGATACCAGACATCACCACCGAAGTGGCCGTGCGCGCTGCCGTCGCACCACTATCTTCTCCTCCTCCTCCTATTATTAGCTGCATATTGAGACGATCAAGATCAGGTAGTAGTATGAGCACAATACAAACCACAAAAGAATCAAATGTGCAGGAATAATTCATTCATCTTGAGGTAAAATGGATGCAAAATGGATTGAAATCAGAAAAAGAAAATAAAACAGAAGCAATGGTGAAAGCAAGAAATCCTGCAAATACTGAAAAACTTAGATCAATGTTCAAAATTCAGGTAAATTTAGTTACCTAAGTAAATATATGTCACCATATACAACCCTGAGATTCATCTGAATAGAATAGTAACTATAACAGGATCAATGAAAGACCAACCAGAGTGGGTGCAGAAGAAACTGTGCAAATGCAAATATAAATAAATAGCAATAATTAACAAACACATGAGTCTTTGAAAGTGAGTGTTGGTCGTAGGAACATTTCAGTGATGGGGCAAGTGAAGCTGAGTGTAGTTATCCCCTTTTGTTCAAGAGCCTGATGGTTGAGGGGTAGTAATTGTTCTTGAACCTGGTGCTGCAAGTTCTGAGGTTCCTGTGTCTTCTACCTAATGGCAGCAGCGAGTAAAGAGCATGACCTGATGGTGAGGATCCCTGATGATGGATGCTGCTTTCCTACGACAGCATTTCATGTAGATGTGCTCAATGGTTGGGAGGGCTTTACCCTTGGGGTGATGTACTGGGCCAAATCCACTATTCAAGGGCATTGATGTTTCCATACCAGGCTGTGATGAAGCTAGTCAATATACTTCCACTGCATACCTTTAGAAGTTTGTCAAAGTTTTAGATGTCAAGCCAAATCTCTGCAAACATCCTAAGTAAGTAGAAGCACTGCTGTGCTTTCTGTGCAATTGCACTTAGATCCGAAATACGATTTATATCAACACTAGATCTTGCAACAGTTCTGACACCATTACAGTATTCTTTGAAAACTAAAAGTAAAAATAGGACTAAATAGGACTAATATAAAAAAAGTAACAGAAAGAGTTTTAGAAGCTGGCCTTGTTCACCGCAGTAAGATAAAACATACATTTTGAAACCTGTGTGTAATGTTTTAAATTATGGAGACGGAGTTGTCTTGATCATGTACAGAGTGAACCCAATATTAATCAAATTAAGAAAGAGCTAGTAAGAATTTTCTTTAAAGTGGAGATGTTTCACCAACTCTCAATGCAATTAACTTTGGTGAGAAACCATTAGCTTTGCCTGACCATTCTTGGTAATAAGTCAACAACAGCAATGATGACTGTGTGAGGAATGAACAGGTGAGGCATCCTCTATCTCACTGGGATTACATGATTAAATAAAATGCTTGAAAACAAAGTAATAACAGATGTTTTTCATGGGTCTACTTAATGTAGATGAACTGAACAGACCGATGAGGGACAGCTTATGAAATTGGGGACAAAATGCACACAAATCACATATTTCCTATAAGAGATGTACAAGAAGATAATCAGTATGTATTCCTGAAGAAAATAATGCTTGGATTCTACAAAACGGAATCAAGAAGTGACAATTTCCTTGTCAATAGATGAACAGAAGGTAAACATATTGAAATATCAAGAAGACTCAGTTTACCTGTGGGGATGTTCAATCTGGAACTGAAGTGAAAGTTTAATCACTTTTCCGTTTCAAATAGATAAAAGTAGGGCAGAGTTTGTGTGTGTCTGAAATGTGTATGACATGTGCAATGTGATTGAGGAGGGGGAAATAAACAAAATGTGCATGTTTTAGTAGATCTCCATGGCTCCACATAATTTATTATATTTCTGGCACTACCAAAAATATGAATCACACATAAAGGTACAAAAATGTAAGAGGGATATTGTTTGCAAAGTTGGTGGAAGGTGAGTGGTGGGTAAGTGTAGTAGCTACCAGGACAAAAGTTTCACTTCCAATCTGAGAAAAATCTGTCATCTACAGAGGTAGAACACACACCTCTGTAGGAATTGGAATTGGGTGTTTGTTTTCATGTGATAATTCGATGAGTACATTGTGCTGAAGCTAAATTTGAAATTACTAAAATAATTGTGAGGTTGGGACATCCTTGCTCAAAGAAATCTTAAATCTTAATTAGAACTATTAGCCTGCTACCTTTTAAAAAGTATTAGAACATGAACTACGTACTTCAAAGACAGTAATCATTTGCTACTTAGAGAACAGCCAAATCATTTAACAGACTGTGCCACTGACCATTTCTTTAGTAGGGCTGGGAGGAGTGGAATGGATGGTAGAATGGTGGAGGAGAGGGGTCTTTCAGCATAAAACTACGTCTGACTACACTGCAGGACACATGGCACTTCACAACTGCAGGTAACCCTAAACTAGTAGGATTACCAGCAGCAAATGAGTCTACAGATCAAGGTTCTGTGGAGCTTACACATCAATTCAACAGAAGCTTAAATTTATACACAGGCATACCAGCAGAACCTACATTCTATTAAAATTGTATGGCAGGACATTCTGAATGTAAGGCCAATGTTCTTGATGGTACAATTCAACAAAATGGACTTCTTAAGTGCACTCCTCATATTACCTTGGAACCATGGACTCAATTGCTTCGGCTAATCCTGGTTAACTCACAACCACAGGATGCCATTGATTAATGCCAAAAATAGTGGGTCATGACTGTTAATCCAACTTCTGTTGTAATTCTGATCAATTTTTTAATATGAATTGTGCAATTGCTCTGATTGTCACACGTGAGAAATAAATGTCTAAAGAAACCTCTATCTAGGTTATCACCACAGGAGGCGCCTACTTTTAAGGCATCATTTATCCAAAACATAGTATTTGACATTTGATTACTTCAACAAGTATTTCTATCATCCTCCTTTATGAGTTGTGTGGTATCTCCTCGCCCAGGTGCTGCAGATTTTTCTAGGAGGTACATAAACATACAGGGAGTTTCTATGCGAGTATACCGTTTGCTCAGTGGGCAGGCGGTGGTATCTGTCTGGGTAAAGCATGAGTGGTTTCTGACCCTCTTTCTTAATGAGGGTGTTGTGGATGAAATTATGGATGCAGCAGAAAGAGGCCTTGTTCTTGGAGATACATTAAACTTTTGCCTTAAGGACCTGTCATTGTTCATTGAGTGCATAAGAATGCATCATCCATTCAATTCCTGTCTTTGAATGTACGGGCTGCTCACATATAATTAGTCATTTTATTTTCAGATGTTATCTTAGTGTGCTCTTTATCATTCTAGCCTAGTAACTTACTACTTACTCCATGATAACATGATGAGAGATTATCGGCTTCAAATATTAGTTCTGTTTCACTTTGCACAGAAGCTGTTTGACCTGCTTACTATTGCTAGGTTCATCGGTGTCACTGTACATATAATGTAATGGTCTAACATGGAACATGTTGTCACTTTTGATAAGATTCTTGGAGTGAAATTGAAAATACTTGTAGTATCAAACAACATGGCAATATTATGTTTCACTTTAACCTTAATAGCTATAAAGCTTCATTATCTTGCCAATCATTTGGTGGGTTTTTTAAAAACTGTAAGGGCCAGAATGGAAGACCTTGGTTATCTGAAAATCATACTAATCCTTCAAAGTCTGAAAATGTTGCAGTTATAATTTTTGGCAGACATGGTTAAATGTATGTGAATACCGATCAACTATCCATTAATAAAATAAGCTTCTTTCTGTTTAGGAAGGCAAAGATATTTATGTTTTGGAATCACATGTGTACCACTCATAAAACAGAAGGTGCTGAAAATAATCAGGGAAAAAAGGAATGAAGTTTAGGCTGATGATTATAACTCTTTCCAATGCACTTGGGAAAAATATTTCAAGAAAACTAAATGATATGCTAGTTGATTTAAGAGATTTGGGTGTGAACTTCATAAGAAATAGACAAAGACCAAATGCAGAGAAGGGGTTCATATGGCCCAGAAGATCCATGCCATTGTTGAGGTCTGTGAGCCTTCTCACACAGTTCTTCATCAAACCCTATCAACATATCCTTCTATTCCTTTCTTTCTCCATTTATTGTCAGAGAATGTATACAGTATACAACTTGAAATACTTAGTCTTTGCAGACAGCCACAAAAGTCCAGAAGAACCCCAAAAGAATGAATGACAGAAAAATGTTAGAACCCCAAGGCCCCTCCTCCCTGTGCAAGCATCAAAGCATCAACCTCCCCCTTCACCCCCACCTATTTCAGTAGAGAGTATCAGTGCCTACCACCCACCAAACAACAGCAAAGCACCCAAAGAGAGACCATGATCTACAGTCAACAAAAACTAGTGTTTGCCCGACAGTTCAATGTGCCACAGCCTCTCTCTCCCTCCCCCTCCCCCCCCTCTCACTCACACACACACTAGCAAGGGACAGAGAGATGTCACCCTATACACAGCAAAACGGGAGGCTAACAGTTGCTGTTATGGTAATACAGTCTGCTGCGTTGCTTTTTATTCCAAAATTCTCTGACTCGAGAATTGGTAACAAACTGTCCCCACCATTGTGAGAAAGATAAAGAGAGTGTGATTGCTTGACTACAGAGACCTCCGTCCACACATCCACCGCAGCAAAATCCTGATATTCCTTCACCTGCGGCAAATCAGTCGGATACACTGGCCCGGAATTGACCACTCACAGGGCCACAACCTGGAGGCGTCATCTTCCAAGCCGTGCCTGAAGATGCTGGAAAATGGTTGGCCAGTGAGCTCCTTTAACAGGAACTCATCCATTGTGAAAAAGCGGTTTTGAGTGCCATTTGAAGATCAGGGATCTTGATAGAAACTCATTCACCTTGAAAACAAAATAAAAGACATTAAAGAGGGGAATGCTTACTTCTGATTATCATCATTACATCAATCAATCTGTGGTTGAAAGTTTCATAATTTAAACATTCTCCAGATGAAGAAGTTTCTCTTAAATTAGACTTATCAAGGACTATTATATTTATAACCTGCATTCCGGCCTCACTCACAAGTGAAGCACTTTTTTAATACTTAGCCTGTCATTTTTTGTTATTTTACAGACAAATATTGGACTTTTAAAAAAGAAAAGCCATAGGGTACTTAATCTTATCTGATATGTGCAACCTCTCAGAAAATTCTAATGCCTTATTTTTTAACCTCCTCAAGCTCTGCATGTCCTTGTAATGATATAAATATCAGTTCAGTTCACAGTACTCCATTTACGAGCTAATCAAGATGCAATTCAAATTTAAAATAATTTTGCCACTTTTCAATCCTATACCTCTGGAAATGAACCCTTGTACATCGTCTGCTGGTTATTAACCTTATTAACCTGTGATTCGGGAATTTATCATACTTTGCAAAGATCATGTTGCCACCATTTTCTTTCTAGCAAGATGCATTACCTTTTCTTTGTTTCTCTAATATGTATTTGATAAACCTAACGATATGCTCTTGTATTTTGCTGCAGGCTTCCTCAGATTTAACCAGTTTACCTGGTTTGCAATCAACCTTGAATTTTGAAATTGTCCTTCAAGTTCTTGAATCCAATCATTTATATAGATGACCAGAGAACAATTTGATCATAGGTATCCTATTGAAAGCTTACTGAAATCTCAAATACATTTCCACTATATATATATATATATATATATATATATATAATCGATATCCACCATTTCGGTAGCTCCTTGCTGACAACCCTTAAGCATATTTTCAGTTTCAAGATTTATTTTGCATCAGCAAAAAAGAAATCCCAGTTGTGATGCAGGGTCTTGGCCCAAAACATTGACTGTTTATTCCTCTTGTTGAAACCTCTTGTGCCCTTTATCCTTCTACCACTTATGTTAAGCCAATTGTTTGCAGTTTCCACACTTGCTCAATTGTTGTTTTTTATTTGTAGGAATCAATATTTGTCTTGCGCTAGTCCTCTGGTACAATCCCCATTTTCTCATAAATTTAATCTAGCAGCATCTGTGCAGCTTTTCCCAAGTTTTAATATGCTGTTTCTCACCTATTTTCTAAACGTCTCTTTTTCTCTGCATCATGGGTAAAGTAGATTAGAAATCAACTCGAACGCAAATTTAGACCCCATGGTGATGAATTTACAAAATGACTATTAAAGATGGACACCACAAAGACCTCGAGATCTTGATTTGTGAGTAGAATGTGTGTCCATCACAGAATTCAGTGTATTTAACAACAAAGCTAACAATATAAACCCTTCTGCAGGCTACATGTAAAAATACAGAAAATAACATGGATTCATGAATAATACCATCAGACAGATGAAAGGAAATGGGTGACCTGTTGTATGCTCTGCTTTACCATGATAGCAATGTGCCAGTGCATTTGTCCTCTACCATGTGCATGGATCATGTACCTTGGACGTTCCATGTTAGAACATAAGAACATAAGAAATTGGAGCAGGAGTAGGCCATCCGGCCCATCGAGCCTGCCCCACCATTCAATAAGATCATGGCTGATCTGTCTGTAAACTCAGCTCCATCTACCTGCCATTTCCCCATAACACTTAATTCCCTTACTGTCTAAAAACCTACCTAACTGTTTCTTAAGTATATTTAGTGAGGAAGCTTCAACTGCTTCCCTGGGCAGAGAATTCCACAGATTCACCACTCTCTGGGAAAAACAGTTTCTCCTCATCTCCATCCTAAATCTTCTCCCCTGAATCTTGAGGCAATGTCCCCTAGTTCTAGTCTCACCTACCAATGGAAACAACTTTCCTACTTCTATTTTATCTATCCCTTTCAAAATTTTGTATGTTTCTATAAGATCCCCTCTCATTCTTCTGAACTCCAGAGAGTATAGTACCAGGCTACTCAATCTCTCCTTATAGGTTAACCTCTTCATCCCTGGAATCAACCTGGTGAACCTCCTCTGCACTGCCTCCAAAGCCAGTATATCCTTCCTCAAGTATGGAGACCAGAACTGCGCACAATACTCCAGGTGCGGCCTCACCAGTACCCTGTTGCAGCATGACCTCCCTGCTCTTGAATTCAATCCCTCTTGCAATGAAGGCCAACATTCCGTTTGCCTTTTTAATAACCTGTTGTACCTGCAAGCCAACATTTTGCAATTCATGAACAAGCACTCCCAAGTCCCTCTGCACAACAGCATGCTGCAACCTTTCACCATTTAAATAATAATCTGCTCTTCTATTATTCCTTCCAAATTGGATGATCTCTCATTTACCAGTGTTGTATTCCATCTGCCAAACCTTGGCCCACTTACTTAACCTATCTATATCCCTCTGCAGACTCTCCACATCCTCTGTACAATTTGCTTTTCCACTCAGTTTAGTGTCATCAGCAAATTTTGCTATGCTACGCTCAATCCCCTCTTCCAAATCATCAATGTAAATGGTAAACAGCTGCAGGCCCAGCACTGACCCCTGTGGCACCTACTCACGACTGACTGCCAACCAGAGAAACACTCATTTATACCAACCCCCTGCTTTCTACCGGTTAACCAATCCACTACCCATGCCAATACACTTCCCCTGACTCCATGCATCCGTATCTTATTTATAAGTCCCTTGTGCGGCACCTTATCAAACGCCTTCTGGAAATCCAAGTATACAACATTCACCTGTTCCCTCTATCCATTGCACTCATTATGTCCACAAAGAACTCCAGTAAGTATGTCAAACAGGACCTGCCCTTTCTGAATCCATGCTGCATCTGTCTAATGGAACCACTCCTTGCTAAATGTTTTGCTATTTCTACCTTAATGACAGCTTCAAGCATGTTGTGCTCAACTAAATAGAATCCTCTCCAAATAATTGTGCATAGTCTTAGGAATTATGAAATAAATTAATGAATATTGCTCTGATTGTTGCCCAACGCATCTTTAATGACTGTCTCAAGTTTGATTCTTCATCTCAGCAGATCATCACAACAATAATCTTAAACTATTGAGAAACCCATAATCACGCATAAAAATATACCACTAAACCATGATTCTTTCAAATACTTTCTAAGAAAAAATATTAAAATACCTAAAATACATTCTGAATAAATAAAAATTGTATCAATGCTAGCCATTGAATAATCTTTAATTTTGTTTCCATTTATCTAATTCTGGTGACATCAGTTCAATAAATGTTTCAGCCCAGTTATCCCTTTAGGTTGACTAAGTGTATATTTTTCCAAACAGTGAATTAACTATTGCTGGGCCACAAGGCTGGACCCATTGCAGGTGTAGCAAACCTACTGACAGTTTTTTAAAATATTTTACAAGTCAGTTTGTTTCACACCAAATGATCTATAAATCCTCAATCTCCTGACATCATGGGTCACTGCCTTCTGAATGATGGTAGAGTGCCTGAAAGGCACCTTGCTGTGAAACAAGTGATAAATGATATTAAGGTTTGGGACTGATAAAGGAACAGCTGGTGATAATGTGGCAGGGAGCCCACTGCACTATTATAAAGAATTGGCATTATATGAGGGCTCAATTTTTACAGACCTGGACTATGATATTGACTAAAATAAAACACTTATTTGTGTAAAATTGCACTCTTCATTTCTTACCTTATTACTTGAACTATTTATGTAGTGTTTCTTTCTTTATTTAATAGCAACACTTTAAATGACTGGCACTGTCTATCAAACCACCAAGTTATTCAATAAATAATTGACTCGAAAATTTCTCACTCAGCTCAATTGGAGTAATATTTTATGAAAATATTTTTAATTTCTCATTGTCCTTTTATAAAAATAATATTGAAATGATAGAAATGCACAACAAGTCTCAAAGATAGATAACCTGATGCAGGGGTTCAACCCAAAATACTGACCATTCCTTTACTTCTATAGACGCTGCTTGATATTTTGAATTATTCCAGCAGTTTATTTTTTGATGAAAGATAAAAGTTTTATTTTCATTATTATTTTTGACAGAATTAAGATTAAAGTAATGCTGTGTCCCCCAAAAAATGTAATTTGAACTATAAAATGATTATAAAGCAACACATTATATGCTTGTTAAATAGAAGGAGAATAATATTATCTCGGGGGAAACATAAAATTATCTTAAACTTTGTCAAAGAATTAAGTAACATTTTTAGTGCCTTTGGGAAAACGGCATAAGCACCGGCCTGATGGGCCACAAGGCTCGTGACAGACTTTAACTTTAGTGTCTTTCTTGAAAATAAGTTGGTCATAATTGGGGAAAGATTATCCTACTTGTAATGTTTGAGGGCAGAAGGCAGAGTTATCATTTGCACCAGGGAAATTGGGATTTCAGGTGATCTATTTAAACTTGTATATGATGGGAAAATGAAGCGAAGCTAAACAGCTGTTGATATTGAAGTGTTGTCTCTAGAGGCAGGGGAATGGCAGGTTGATCTATTAATGTAGGATGGGTACCTGCATCATAATCTATTTTCCAATGGCACTGAGAAATCAGGCAGGTCTCAACAGCTTTCAGCAGCCATCTGACAGATTCTAAAAGAACCAAATGATATTTCCTTGTAACAACAAACACATCCATTTATTTATATGCAGTGTTGCAACGTTCAGCATTTCTGACTACAACCTAGATTAGAAATTTTAACAGCTAATGTATTACCACTTAATATTGAATTAACTGTCTCAAAATAAGTCTTTGAGAAAAATGCAAAAAGGATTGTCATTAGTAATGTACACAATTAGAAGGGAAAAAAGCTTTATTTTGTCGATGTTCTTACTTGATCAAGTGAAAATGAACTTGTTTAAGAAAATGAATTGCTAGTTCTCAGACTGTCACCCAACACTAATTGGTCTATTCTCTGCAAGGCAATGCATTTTATTCTTGCCAGAGTGATTCATTCCAGCGCTTTTCCTTTGAGTTTGATAAACTCTGAAGGTTGGGGGATTGTAAACAAGAATATAAGAAATAAAGAATTTGCAGCAGAAGCAGGAGCAGGAGCAGGCCACAAGCTCCTCGCTCTCAAATCAATAAGGCACAACTATACCCCAGTTACAATGTATAAGGAGAGCAGTCTTTGGATATTGAATAAAATAGATGAATTGAGATGATGGGGAGAGATAATGACAGGTGAAATTTAATCCTGAAAAAAAAGTGAGTTAGGGTATTTTGCGAAGTCTAATAAGACTCAGATATAGATATCGAATGGTAGGATCCCAGAAATAATGAGGAACAAAGGGACGTGAGTGCACATGTCCAGTGATTTCTGAAGGCATGAGCCCAGACAGATAAGCTGGTGAAGAAGGCATGTGGGATATTTTCCTTCTTTAGACAGAACATGAAATATAAGAACAGGAAGGTTATTGTACTGTTATACACTCAGTGGCCACTTTATAAAGTTTCCTCCTGTACCTAATAAACTGGCCACAGGGTGTATGTTTGTGATTTGCTTCTGTAGCCAATCCACTTTAAAGTTCAACATGTTGTGCACTCAGAGATGCTCTTCTGCACATCACTGTTATAACACTTAGTTACTCTATTTGAGTTACCATCACTCTTCCTGTCAGATTGAACAAATCTGACTATTCTACTTTGACCTCTCTCATTAACAGCATATTTTCACCCATGGAACTTCCGATAACTGGTCTTTTTTTTTTGTATATTGCACCATTCTCTGTAAACTAGAGACTGTGTGTGTGAAAATCCCTTATCAGCAGTTTCTGAGATCCTCAAACCACCCCATCTGGCATCAACAATCACTCCATGGTCAAAGTCATATCCATCACATTTCCTCCCCATTCTGATGTTTGGTCTGAACAACAACTGAATCTCTTGACCACCTCTGCATGCTTTTATGCACTGAGCTGCTGTATATTTGCATTAATGAGCAGGTGTATAGGTATAATAAAGTGGGCACTGAGTATATAAAATATAGGTTCTGATTGCCACATTATAGGAAGTGCATTAGATAAGACCAGAAGGCTTTTTGGCCCAATGAGTCTGCTCCGCCATTCATCATGGCTGATCCATTTTTCCTCTCAGTCCCAATCTCCTGCCTTCTCCCCATATCCCTCCATGCTCTGACCAATTAAAAATCTATCAACCTCTAACTTAAATATATGCAGACTTAGCCTCCACAGCTGCTTGTGCCAACAAATTCCACAGACTCACAATACAAGAAGCACCTTGTTGAACTGGAGGGAGTATAGAAGAGATTCTAAAGGAGATTCAAGGAGACATTGGGTAAGTAGAGGGGGGCTGATTGAGGTATATAAAGATAATGAGAAACTTTTCCCATTAGTAGAGATATCTAAAACTATCATTAGTTTAAGGAAGTGGTAAGAAGCTTAGCGGGGATCAAAAGGAAGAACTTCCTCATCAGGAAACTTTGGTAGTGCAAATGTGGAACAGATCTTCAGTTACTATGCTCCCAGCTTAAGGTCTGATTAAACCTCTAAAATCAGGTTTTAGATTCTCATAAGCTAATCATTGATGTCACTGTCAAGCAGAGTAGCATGAATGAAGAACAGAATGGAATGTCCAGTAACTTGTCTCCCCAATAGTTCCAAACACCCAACAACTTAACATTTTGATCCTCCAAAGCCTCAACTCCACAATGTCCATGATGTGCTGATCCTCTAATAGGCTAGTATCTCCAAAGTTCTGATTCCTTGGAACCACCAAAATTTACAACTGTGGTTCTACAACCAAAACTGTGCACCATATGGTAGCCAATACCATGTAAGAACAATTCCAATTTCCAATACTTTGTCAATCTCTCTAACCATTCAACTACAATGTGAAATAGGGCAATGTTCAGTATAGGCAGTAAATCAACTGCCTCACAGAACATTTCGCTATGTTCAGTTGTGACCTTGGGTGATGTCTATATGTAGTTTGCATGTACATATTGTGACCGCATAGCTTTCTTCACAGTTCTCTAGTTTCCACTCATATCCTAAAGACATGCAATTTGATGCATTAATTGGCCACTATAAGTTGTCCCTAGTGTATAAATAAGTGATAGAGTCTCAGGGTTGATAATAATCTGGTAAGAATAAATTGGGATTAATTAAGGATTAGTGTAAAAGTTCCGAGGAAGCAACACATTAAAAAAACTTTACTGTCCAGTGTTATTTGTCTACCTAATCAATCAACACATTATTTCATCGGCACTATTGTGTGGTTATTTGTCTCGCTGTTCAAAGTATACAGTAACTGATCAAGGTAGTAGGGAACCAAACTCTGCTATGGATGGTCCCAAGCCTGGCTGTGAAAGGAGGGGTGTTAGGGGCTAGGCACCCCATCCTGTAAAACCCAGAGCTACAGAAACACCAACAGAAGCTCCGAAGTCCTCATCCTTGGGAGAGGAAAGATCTTTGAAGATGAGTTTTCCCTGCAGACAACTTAAAAGACAACCCAAGACAGAGGACTCTGGTGAGCTGCTGTCAATGGCCTATAGCCAAGTTGGAATGATGGGGTTAAATAAGTAAGTAGGCAACCAGTCAACTTGGCTTTGTGGAGAGAATTGTGCATTACTAAATGATTTTAAAAAATCAGTAATATCATGCAATTGGAATACAAAAAGAAATACTCAGGTTGGCATGAATTCTGGAGCCTTTTATTTGGATTAACAATATCTTGCCAGGTAGTGCACATTTTAATAGTCTTTGCATCTGCTGTGAGATGTTGTTCTCACGACAGATGCATTCTCTGTATGAGCTTTCATAATCATTTGAATGTTCAACCAGATGTAGAGTACATTGAAACTGTAACAACATTTCACACAATATAAAAACATGAACTCAGGCATTAAGGTAAATAATGAAAGGCACACACATGGCTGATGAAAGGATTAAATACTCTCTGTGATATTGAATTCGTCTTCATCAACAATGCTCCGTAAAACCTATAGAAACTGTTGGCGGCAAGAGCAAAATTAAAGTTTGTTTAAAAAAAGCTGCACACTTAAGATCTGTTGAAGAACTTCTGATGGAATCAGAATCAGAATCAGGTTTATTATCACTGGCATGTGACGTGAAATTTGTTAACTTATCAGCAGCAGTTCAATGCAATACATAATATAGAAGAGAGAAAAATATTAAAATAATAAATAATAAGTAAATAAATAACAGTATATGTATATTGAATAAATTTAAAAAACATGCAAAAACAGAATATGTATATTTAAAAGTGAGGTAGTGTCCAAGGGTTCAATGTCCATTTAGGAATCGGATGGCAGAGGGGAAGGAGCTGTTCCAGAATCATTGAGTGTGTGCCTTCAGGCTTCTGTACCTCCTACCTGATGGCACAAACCTGCAGTCAGACTGGAATAATCTGAAATGTAAAGGCAGGGAAAGGTCTTGCAACAATATAGGAGAAAGTCACATGGATGGAGAGCAACACTCTCAGCATTACCTTACAGTAAAAGATTAGCAAATTATTTATGATACGATTTGATAGTCTTGAAAATGTTATAGAGCCATTGTTAGTTCCAGCCCAATGTAAAATAAAATTGTTTGTGGCAACAAACCTCCATGATGGAATCATCCTCCATGATGAGCACTCAGCTGTTTCCATATTTTATATACATTTCAAAATCTTTGCAATTCGTGTCCTTAATTTGTAGTATTGATGTAATTTATTAAACACAGAGCAAAGATGCAACTGCTATTCACCTTAGTATTTAATATTGGAATCAGAAGATTTATATGATCTATAGAGGAATCAGAGTTCCTTCAAAGTTAACTGTGGTCTTACCTTTACTTCCTTCTCAACGCTCTTTTCCACCTAGCAAAAATATTCTGGTTTTCTATGTTTGTTTTTAATTCTGCTCCAAGCAGCTGTCTAGTTCTTTCTCAGCTTCCTGTACATTATACACAACCCTTCATTGCAGTGATGCTTCAGCACATTTCAACACTTTCCGACATCCAATACTTGCAATGTCAAACAACATCAACTTCAGATTGGACCTACATCTCCTGCTACATTACACATCGACCCTAGTTCTCAACATTTAGGAAAAGGGCAGTGAGAGATGGTCTTTGTTAGAAATATCATCTTATTCATGTGTAGCATTATGCTCCATAATATCATTCCATCATCCAGGTGTCTTTATTTGTCTCAAACCTGTCAATAATATTCAGTATTTTTACAAGAGGTAGAATGCAACCTAGCTCCAATGTACTTGTCTTCTAACATTGCACCTACAGCAAATGAAAGCTACCAAATCCGATTTTAAGGTGTCACATAGTAGGCAGCTGTCGATCCCAGGGAATCATGGGTTTGCACCTCTGGTGGACTGTGCAAGCATGGGCGGGAAGGTTTGAAGAACCGGCTGTTGCCCATGCAGCAGGTTCCCACTCTGCACATCACTTATGTAGTCCAAGGGAAGGGTAATCACGGATACAGCTTGGCACCAGTGTTGTTGCAAAGGTTGTCAGGGTGAAGTTGTAGACAACATCAAACTGTCTTAGGGACTTCGGCTCCGGATTTCTTCCTTGGGGTTTACTCCCAAAGCCTTTCCCATGCGTGGGTATGGCCGCAAGGCAGCGGAGGTTTAAAATCAGGGTTTTCCTTCTCCTAGGCGGACTGCAGACCAAGGCTGATCAGCCCCATCTGCCCGAGGGTATCACGTATGGATTCTAATACTATCCTGATAGTAATGTAAGGCCATTTTAAAGATATAATATAGGCTGAGTACCTGTTATCCAAAATGCTTATGGTTGGAAGTACTTCGGATATTGGAATTTTATGAGATAGCTTGGGATCGCCACCATTTCCAACTCTGGAATTTATGTGCTACCGGTAAGCAGTCTTTGTCTTAAACTTGTTCATCACACATACTGTGTGGTGGCACGGTAGCACAGTGGCCAGCACAATACCTTTTACAGTTCCATTGACCCGCGTTCAATTCCAGCAACTGCCTGTAAGGAGTTTGTATATTCTCCCCATGACAGCATGGGTTTCCTTCAGGTGCTCCAGTTTTCGCACAGTCCAAAGACATACTGGTTGGTAGATTGATTGATCATTGTAAATTGTCCCGTGGTTAGGCTGCGATTAAATCAGGGGTTTCTAGGCGGCATGACTGCAAGTGCCAGAATGGCCTATTCTGCTCTGTATGTCAATAAATAAATAAACAGAACTATGCAAAAGTCTTAGGCACCCTAGCTCTATCTATACATATATCTCTAAGACTTTTGCACAGTACTGTATTTGTCGACATGGAACAGAGAGCAAATTTGTAAATCTGGCAAGAACAAAGGACGTTGGGAATGGCGAGGGTGGACTTCCATGTGAGGGGTGTGGGACAGGTGGCAGAGAAGGAATACCAAGGCAGTGGGTGTGGACACATCCAGCCCTAAGACAGCAGGCAAGGTCATTTGATTCCAAAATAATTAGTTTATTGATCATTACAGAATGTCTCTCTGGTGCTTCCCACTCTCTCCCCTCTTCCTGCCCCCTCTCCCTGCCCCCTTCCCTCTCTCATTCCACCACGGAGACCCATATCAGAATCAGGTTTATCATCACTCACGTATGTCATGAAATTGGTTTTGTTTGCAGCAGCACTACTGTGCAATACATAAAATTACTACAGCACTATGCAAAAGTCTTAGGCACACTAGCTACTGTATATATATATGTGCCTAAGACTTTTGCACAGTACTTAACAGGAAAAAATATTACATATCATTAATAAAATGTGTGCATTAATATAACAAAGCAGCACAGTAGCACTGAGGGAATATCTGAATCAGCTGTTGAACAATAAACAGCAGCAAGTTTTCAGTCTCCATCTACAATGCCGTGTTTTGATTCAAATGTACACTGTATTTGCATTTTACTCTTAAGGTTTTACATCCGTTATAAAAATAGTCAGCCTTATATACTTAATTTGGAGTTAGATTTTCATCATCGACAACCTTCACAAACTTATCAATGAATTTCTCTGATACTTCATGATCAACAGACACTTTATATTTAATGACTTCCAAACCTTTAAAAAATTTAATGTCGTGGCTTTTCTTAAATTTCTACAACCAGCCTCCTGAATATTGACAATTCATTGTTCATTGCAATACATTTTTTCTTGTTTCATGATCAGCATATCATTCAGTGGCATATGTTCATTCTAATAGTGGCAAATCCATTTTTTCAATACACGATGGACATCTTCATTTTTCACTTTATGCAGTGTCTTTCTATTTTTCATTAAATATCACTTCTCAGACCTACGCATTGCCTGGGAACCTCCCCAGTGCCTTGTGGAATTTTCCATTTGTGACTTTTTGTCACCATTCAAAAGAATTTTGTAATTCAGAGGTATTCCGATTATGGAAATTAGGATAAGGGGCACTCAACCTGAATTACATTTTGGAACTGCAGCTTCAATTATTGTCTTTTTTGCTCAAAAATGAATGGCATTCATTAAACTGGACAGATAACTTACGGTTATGGATGCAGTTCGTACATTAAAAGGTAGCAATTTAGCACTTAATTCTCTTTCTTTAAAGTGACAAAGATAAAGGAATTAAACAGATAGACAGATTATCTACGTATACGTAACACTAGGTTTTCAAATCAACCTGGTGTAAAAATACTTGAAAAATGCTATAGTAAGTAATTAAGTTTGAAGAATGAATTAGGTATTGTGCTGAACTTTACATTTGTATTATTTAATATCATCAGAAATATTATAGATTTTTGTATTAAAACTTATGAAAACATCATCCTAAATTGATTACTACAAATCTGACTTCTTTATGTTAGTAGAGGTCCACATAGCTGGAGTTTTAAAAAACAGATACAAATGGATGATAAAAAATGGGTGGTTATGTGATAGGGAAGGGTGAGATTGATTTTAGTGTAAGTTAAAAGGTGAGCACAACATCAGGGCCAAAGGGACTGTACTGTGCTGTAATGTTCTATGTTCTAAATGTCCCGGCAAGCAGCCTTAAAAATGATTGAGTCCGGTAACTGAGAAGTATTTAAAAAATTACAGATACCTTAAATACCCAATAAAAATAATTGAGGTCACCAGTAGATGCAATTTCAGTACTGATCTTCAGGAACTAAATGGCATTGTAGTGCATCCTTTCATTTTTAATTGAGGAAGACAATTATGATCACAAATTCTTAATGTGGAAATGAAACCTCAGGCCTCAGTGAGAACAATGAGTTTAGTTTTGAGACATTGATGAAGTTTCAGTTTTGCAAGAGGATTTGCTTAATGGATTTTTTGTCCAGAATCTGAGAGCTTTCATAAATTAATGGAACATTGCTATTATTTTTTTACATTCAGATTCATTGATTAGACACTAGACTAAACACCAGAATACTACAGCACAGTACAGGCCCTTCAGCCCTCGATGTTGTGCCAACCTATATATTCCTTAAAAAAAAGGTACTAAACCCACACTGCCCCATAACCCTCTATTTTTCTTTCATCCATGTGCCTGTCCAAGAGGCTCTTAAATATCCCTGAAGTTTTAGCCTCCACCACCATCCTTGGCAAGTCATTCCAGTCACCCACAGCCCTCTGTGTAAAAAAACTACTCTTGATGTGTCCCCTAAACTTCCCTCCCTTAACTTTGTACGTATGCCCTCTGGTGTTTGCTATTTGTGCCCTGGAAACAGGTACTGGCTATCCAACCTATTTATGCCTCTCATAATCTCGTAGACCTCTATCAATTCCCCTCTCATCCTTCCACGCTCCAAACAGAAAGGTCCCAGCTCTGCTAACCTTGCCTCATAAGACTTGTTTTCCAATCCAGGCAACACCCTGGTAAATCTCCTCTGCACCCTCTCCATAGCTTCCACATCCTTCCTATAATGAGGTGACCAGAACTGAACACGATACTCTAAGTGTGGTCTCACCAGAGATTTGTAGAGTTGCAATATGACCTCTCTACTCTTGAACTCAATCCCCCTATTAATGAAGCCTAGCATCCCATAGGCCTTCTTAACTATCCTATCAACCTGTGCAGCAACCTTGATAGATGTATGGATTTGAACCTCAAAGTCCCTCTGTTCATCCACACTCTTAAGAAACCGACCATTAACCCTGTACTCAGCCTTCTAGTTTGTCCTTCCAAAATGCATCACCTCACATTTATCTGGATTGAACTCCATCTGCCACTTTTCTACCCAACTCTGCATCCTGTCTATATCCTCTTGTAACCTTCGACAACTTACAGCTCCATCCACAATTCCTCCAATCTTCGTGTCATCCGCAAACTTACTCACCCATCCTTTACCTCTTCATCCAGGTCATTTATAAAAATCACAAAGAGCAGGGGTCCCAGGACAGATCCTTACGGCACTCCACTAGTCACGGACCTCCAGACAGAATACTTTCCTTCCACTACTACCCTCTGCTTTCTTCCTGTAAGCCAATTTTTTATCCAAACAGCCAAGGTTCCACTGATCCCATGCCTAATAACTTCCTGGATGAGTCTCTCATGGGGGACCTTATGAAATGCCTTGCTAAAATCCATGTAGACCACATCTACCACCCTATCCTCATCAATTTCTTTGGTTACATCTTCAAAAAACTCAATTAGCCTCTAAGGCACGAACTTCCCTTCACAAATCCATGTTGACTATCCTTGAATAGACTGTACTTCTCCAAATGCTCATAGATCCCATCCTTAAGAATCCTTTCCAATAGTTTGCAGACCACTGACATAAGATTCACCGGTCCATAGTTCCCAGGATTCTTCCTATTACCTTTTTTAAACAAGGGAACTATATTTGCCATTCTCCATTCCTCCGGCACCTCCCCTGCAGCCAAAGAGGATTCGAAAGCCATAGCTACTGCTCCAGCGATCTCTTCTCTCACTTCCCACAGCACCCTTGGGTATATCACGTCCAGCCCTGGGGACTTATCAATCTTGATGTTTTTAAGAAAATCCAGCACTTCTTCTTCCTTAATCTCCACATTGTCCAGCACACAGGCCTGTTCTATTTTGACCTCACCCTGATCGAGGTCTTTTTCACTTGTGAATACTGAAGCAAAGTATTCAATTAGGACCTCCCCAACCTCCTCCGTCTCCAGGCACATGTTGCCTTCTTTACCCTTTAGCAGCCCCACCTTCATTCTTGTCATCCTTCTGTTCTTCACATATGCATAGAATGCCTTGGGGTTCTCCTTAATCCTACATGCCAAGGCATTCTCATGCCCCCTTTGAGCTCTCCTAAGTCCTTTCTTAAGCTCCTTCCTGGCTACCCTATATTTCTCATGAGCCCCTCCTGCTTCCTGCTTCTTATATCTAACATATGCTTCCTTCTTCCTCTTGACAAGTTGCCTCACGTGTTTTGTCAGCCATGGTTCCCTTTTCCTACCATTTTTTCCATGTCTCAGTGGGACAAACCTATCCTGAACCCAGCACAGGTGGTCCCTAAACTTCCTCCACATTACTTCTGTGCTTTCACCTTCGAACATCTGTTTCCAATTTACCCTCGCTACTTCCTGCCTCATCCCTTCATAGTTAGCCCTTCCCCAGTTAAGCACTTTCCCATTTTGTCTGTTTTTATCCTTTTTCCATATCTATGCTGAAGCTAAGGGAGTTGTCGTCACTCTCACCAAAATGCTCCCCCACCAAGAGGTCTGCCACCTGACCAGGTTCATTATCCAGAACTAGATCCAGTATGGCCTCTCCTCTCGTCGGCCGGTCCACATACTGTGTCAGGAATCCTTCTTGAACACACCTGACAAATTCAGCCCCATCTATCCCCCTTTCAGTCAGGAGGTGCCAGTCAACATGAGGGAAGTTGAACTTACCCATGACTACAACCCTGTATTTCCTGCACCATTCTAAAATCTGCCTCCTTATCTGACATATTACAACATATAAATCTTTTAATGTTTACTAAAGGACATGAGAGGATTCAAGTCACTTCCATTTTGTTGATGTACAAAACATGTTGGAGTTTCTGTTCAAGGCTAGTCTAAAGCATTTTACCACATAGTATTAGACTTCAGTTGATAGGCATCAATATTTGTTTGTTTAAACAGAGCTTTTGTGCTAAGTATGAAATAATCCCAGTCGCATTCTCAAACTATAAACTTTATTGCTGATACTATCAAAAGCCAAGTACTTATGGTTGTGAGATTAATCTGGACTGACTGACCACCACAGTTTCTCCAGCATAGGCATGAAACTACAAATGACTTAGAAAGAACATTGCAGTCACCTTCAATGGTATGAACATGACATTTCAGTCTACTTTTAATTTATCACAAACGTCACACAACATTGTTCATTAAGTGTAAATCTGTGCAACAGTGCATAGCAATCAATCAAACTAACTTGATGCTGCAAATAAACCAAAGAGTGCCTTATTTACTACAACAAATTTGTAATACTGTAGCAATGTGCTACACACAGCGTTAGAATAACCACACGGAGTCGGTGAGTTGGAGTTGCGATAAAGAGATTTATTCAAACTTCGCGGCCTGTTTTAAAGCCTTCCCGTTGCCGCCCTCCCTGGGCGGGACTGCTGTGGGGAATGCATATTCCCAGACCCTGACGAAGGGTCTCGACGAAGGGTCTCAGCCTGAAACATCAACTGTACCGCTTCCTAGAGATGCTGCCTGGCCTGCTGCGTTCACCAGCAACTTTGATGTGTGTTGTATGTCAACTAATAATAGGTTTTACTGTGACAGTCACTCAAATTTCCACTCATCCTTTGATTTTTTTCTGTTGAATTCGAATTTATATATAGGAATGAATGTATAAAATCAAATTTAGATCAGTATTTGTTTCATTCAATCCAATTGTATCAGTAAGACATTTATTGTACACCTGTCACCGATAGTGCTTGAAAGAAGATATCTGAAGAAAATATCATTTTTGATCGATAAATTTGCAGCTTATAATTGGAGGGAGTGAAATTGTTTTAAAGCACAATAAACAATGATTTCCCTGTAATGGACAAGTTCATCATCACGACTCTAAATGTCTTACCTATTGCATACATTCTACTTCACACTTTACAATATCCAGATTTCAAGGACGTATTGTAGAATTAACATATTAATTTCATATTCATGCATTGTGAACACAGCTTTTATGATATTATTGAGGAAATTTACAACCAAACCTTATTGTGTTGAATGAACCAAAGAGTTTCACTGAAACCAGACCGAGGTGGGATGAAGGTCAAATGATATTTTCAGCATGGCTTCTTCATTCATGCCAAAAAAGATAGCCACTTCACTTTTCGAAAGTTATTATCTGAAACAAATTTAGCTTTTGGTATTAATTTCTGTTCCAGATGTCACAAATTCTGAGTATTAGGTACAAAATAACTGATTGACATAAAATAAAGAAAGAACAAATTCTGAGAGCAAGAATATTCCTGCTCTGCAAGGCCTTATGGCCCAATCCAGGAAGGTGCAATAAAATCAAGTGTGGAGTTATTAATATCATAAAATTATTTTTAGATACGTCAAAATATTCACTTCTGAGCAAAACCAGAGATTAGATATGAACAAATACATGATAAGAAAGATAATGCCACTCTTTCTGTAGGATATTCAAAATTTCTTAAAAAGAAAAACAACCACCATACACAGCTCAATATATCAGTCAACTTCCGTATAGCAAGTTTAAGATCAGCAGATGTCCAATTACTGAATCAATGGTAAGCTGTTTTGTATATCAATGGTGTGACCACAGTATATGATTTTGGATATGTTCATTGTCATCCCTAATGGTAGCAATTGTGTCTGTTGTGAATTTTGTCCGTTTTCTGCCTTTTTTTAACGACCGCCTTCTCCACTTCCAAAGAAAAATATGTGCAGCACTTTCTTTTGAACTTGAATATTTCACTGTGCTTCAAGTGGTAGGTAGTCATCCCAGGGTTGTTTTAAAACTTTCTCATCACTATTGCTATGGTTTGTATTCTGAAACATAAAACTAATTGAAAGAAAAACATGGGAGCCAGAGATAACTCGTGTACATTCAGTTTCTTTACTTTAGTTGGGTACACCCATGTGATACGGTGGAGTATATGAACATATACTATTCACGTACTTTTACCTGTAACCCGTAATGAATTATGTAAAGAACAAAGAATGGTTAATCAAATAAGATATTTTCAATATTACTCAAATATTAATTACACAGCAGATAAGTTAGTTCCTCATCTCACGATTGAGAGTTGAATCTTCCAGCCTTTGCACCAGCACACAGCCTCCACTACCAACGACTTTATCTTAGCCAAAATTTGTCGGCAAGTCTGGATCATTGAATGATGGAGAGAAGGAGATAACTTGCTGATTCAAACTAATAATGGGGTATTAGGGAGGAGTGCAGTGAGGATCAAGACTTGGTATATTAAATAATATGGTAGGCAGTTAACAGTAAATACCAGTTTCTCAAAATTGAGTGCTATGATTGGACATGAAAACAAGGTCCCTACTGCTTTTATGAATTTTCACATTTCCCAAGTAAACAGCTGCTCTGAACTAGAGGTTAATTATCTCTGACCAAAAGCAACATACCCTGCACATACAGTATATTTAATTATATACCTCACCAAGGGAATAGAGTAGGCAGGTAGATTTTAGCTCTGGTCCACTAATGGATTTCCCACTTCAAACACTGCTTTGGTAATTGATCACTTTGACACATCACTGGATGCAGCCGACAGAGGAAAAATATTTCTGTGCTTTCAAAGCAGTCTGTCTGGGTGGCGACAAAATTGGATGAATATCTATTCAGGAGATTTCATATGACAAGCAGAAGAATAATAGAATATGGTGTTTAAACCCAGTGTAACATGTAACATCTGTTGGTTGTATACATTGGAAAAGAAACAAAAGAACAAATAAAATAAGAGCAGGAGATGTTGTCCCTTACCTTGGTCAACTAACTTAGGTCAGGGAAATGACAACTTAAATCATAATTAATTCAAACTTGTAATTTTATGATCCACTTAAGTGGATAACTTAAATATCCATTTATGTTGACCCAGGGCCAATAGTTCCTGAACAAAATACCGGAGGAACTCAGCAGGCCAGACAGCATCTACGGAAAAATGTTCAGTTTCTGGCTGAGACCCTTCAGCAGAAATATCAGATGTATGTACGGATGGAGTGACGGTTGCCATGGGGAACTTCATAGAATACATCCATGATTGCTTTCTTGAACAGCATGTTAGTGAACTGAAAAAGGAAAATGCTTAGATCTGGTCCTGTGCAATGAGACATGTGAAATTAATAATATTGTAACTAGGGAGCCTCTTGGACAGAGTGACCACAGTGTGATTGAATTTCTCATACAAATGGACCGTGCAATAGTTTGATATAAAACCAGTACTTTATACCTGAAGAAGGGAGACTACGACAGGATGAGGGAGGAGCTGGCCAGCATAGACTCGAAATATGACCTATATGGTGAGGCAGTTCAAAGGTTCATTTTATTATCGAAGTATACAACTCTGAACTTCTTCAGTTCTCCAGGTAGCTATGAAATCAAGAAAGCAAAGAAAGGCAGCATGATCATCAAATCCCACCACCTTGTAAAAAAAACTCAACAGAAACAGAGCAGGCACATCAACCCCCAAACCCATGCTCCTGCAAAAAAAAAACAAGAAAACGCATCAGGGACATCGGCCCTCAAATTTCTCCTCCCTCACAAAAAAAATGAACAAGACGGATCTGGCAAATTGACTCTCAAATCCCTTCCCTCACACAAAAATGAACAAAGCAGATCAGACACGTCCACCCCCAAATCCCTCCTACTGTGCAAATAAACAATCAAAATGTATCTGGCATCATCAACCCCCAAATCTCCCTCCCCACACAAAAAATATTGAGAGGATCAGGCGAGAAAACACACAAACTATGAAACTGAAACAGAAGATTTTATAGTCCAAGTCCACATGCAAAATACAGAAAAAACCTGAGCAACACTCTCCATAGCAGCAGACTCTCCTCTCTCTGGTAGTGTAGCGGAGCCATCAAAAGACAGGCAGCTGGTGCTCACCCTCCACACTTACTTCGATGCAAAAAATCACCCTCATCGCTTTAGTCGGCAAACAATGGAATCTTTAATTGGCGAAATAGAGCCTACCTGCTACAAGGTACATGCACACTGCCTCTGCCACTTGGAATCCTCTCTGAGACTGCTGAGCACTGGAACACCCAAACAATCCCCAAGCATCCGCACTCACCTTGATGTTTCAATTGCCCTCGTTGCTTTAGTCAGCAAACAATGGAAGCTATAATCGATAAAATTGGGGAAAGGCAAATTATGAGGCTATAAGGCTAGAACTTGCCGGTGTGAATTGGGATGATGGTTTTGCAGGGAAATGTACTATGGACATGTGGTCGATGTTTAAAGATCTCTTGCGGGATATAAGGGATAAATTTGTCCTGGTGAGGAAGATAAAGAATGGTAGGGTGAAGAAACCATGGGTGACAAGTGAGGTGGAAAATCTAGTCAGGAGGAAGAAGGCAGCATGCATGAGGTTTAGGAAGCAAGGATCAGCTGGGTCTATTGAGGAATATAGGGAAGCAAGAAAGGAGCTTAAGAAGGGGCTGAGAAGAGCAAGAAGGGGGCATGAGAAGGCCTTGGCGAGTAAGGTAAAGGAAAACCCCAAGGCATTCTTCAATTATGTGAAGAAAAAAAGAATGACAGGAGTGAAGGTAGGACCGATTAGAGATAAAGGTGGGAAGACATGCCTGGAGGCTGTGGAAGTGAGCGAGGTCCTCAATGAATACTTCTCTTCGGTATTCACCAATCAGAGGGAACTTGATGATGGTGAGGACAATATGAGTGAGGTTGATGTTCTGGAGCATGCTGATATTAAGGGAGAGGAGGTGTTGGAGTTGTTAAAATACATTAGGACAGATAAGTCCCTGGGGCCTGACGGAATATTCCCCAGGCTGCTCCACGAGGCAAGGCAAGAGATTGCTGAGCCTCTGGCTAGGATCTTTATGCCCTCGTTGTCCACGGGAATGGTACCGGAGGATTGGAGGGAGGCGAATGTTGTTCCCTTGTTCAAAAAGGGTAGTAGGGATAGTCCAGGTAATTATAGACCAGTGAGCCTTACGTCTGTGGTGGGAAAGCTGTTGGAAAAGATTCTTAGAGATAGGATCTATAGGCATTTAGAGAACCATGGTCTGATCAGGGACAGTCAGCATGGCTTTGTGAAGGGAAGATCGTGTCTAACAAGCCTGATAGAGTTCTTTGAGGAGGTGACCAGGCATATACATGAGGGTAGTGCAGTGGATGTGATCTATATGGATTTTAGTAAAGCATTTGACAAGGTTCCACACGGTAGGCTTATTCAGAAAGTTAGAAAGCATGGGATCCAGGGAAGTTTGGCCAGGTGGATTCAGAATTGGCTTGCCTGCAGAAGGCAGAGGGTGGTGGTGGAGGGAGTACATTCAGATTGGAGGATTGTGACTAGTGGTATCCCACAAGGATCTGTTCTGGGACCTCTACTTTTCGTGATTTTTATTAACGACCTGGATGTGGGGGTAGAAGGGTGGGTTGGCAAGTTTGCAGACGACACAAATGTTGGTGGTGTTGTAGATAGTGTAAAGGATTGTCAAAGATTGCAGAGAGACATTGATAGGATGCAGAAGTGGGCTGAGAAGTGGCAGATGGAGTTCAACCCGGAGAAGTGTGAGGTGGTACACTTTGGAAGGACAAACTCCAAGGCAGAGTACAAAGTAAATGGCAGGATACTTGGTAGTGTGGAGGAGCAGAGGGATTTCGGGGTACATGTCCACAGATTCCTGAAAGTTGCCTCACAGGTGGATGGGGTAGTTAAGAAAGCTTATGGGGTGTTAGCTTTCATAAGTCAAGGGATAGAGTTTAAGAGTCGCGATGTAATGATGCAGCTCTATAAAACTCTGGTTAGGCCACACTTGGAGTATTGTGTCCAGTTCTGGTCACCTCACTATAGGAAGGATGTGGAAGCATTGGAAAGGGTACAGAGGAGATTTACCAGGATGCTGCCTGGTTTAGAAAGTATGCATTATGATCAGAGATTAAGGGAGCTAGGGCTTTACTCTTTGGAGAGAAGGCGGATGAGAGGAGACATGATAGAGGTGTACAAGATAATAAGAGGAATAGATAGAGTGGATAGCCAGCGCCTCTTCCCCAGGGCACCACTGCTCAATACAAGAGGACATGGCTTTAAGGTAAGGGGTGGGAAGTTCAAGGGGGATATTAGAGGAAGGGTTTTTACTCAGAGAGTGGTTGGTGCGTGGAATGCACTGCCTGAGTCAGTGGTGGAGGTAGATACACTAGTGAAGTTTAAGAGACTACTAGACAGGTATATGGAGGAATCTAAGGTGGGGGCTTATATGGGAGGCAGGGTTTGAGGGACGGCACAACATTGTGGGCCGAAGGGCCTGTACTGTGCTGTACTATTCTATGTTCTATGTTCTAAAGTGGGGTCAAACATCAGCTTGTGCACCAGGTCCCCTGGTACTAACGGGATGCAACCCAGGTACTGAACGAAATGGTAGAAGTTATAGTAGGTGTGCTTATAATAATTTGCCAAATACTTCTAGACTCTATGCAGGTCCCAGCAGAGTGGAAGACTGTGAATATCATGGCACTGTTTAAAAAGTATGCAGACAAAAGACAAGTAGTTAGTTTAACATCTGTAGTCAGGAAAATGCTTTAAGCTCTCATTAAAGAAGACAAAGAAAGACATCTGGATAGAAAACACAATATGGATTCATGAAGGGTAGCTCCTGTTTGACATACTCTGGAGTTCTTTGAGGATATAATCAGTAAAGTGGATAGAGGGGAAAGTGTGGATTTTGTATACTTAGATTTCCAGAAAGCTTTTGATAAGGTGCTGAGTAAAAGACTTAATCATAAGATACGGATACATGGGGTTGGTGGTAATGTACTAGAATGGATAGAGGATTGGTTAACCAATAGAAGGCAGAGAATTGGGATAAATGGGTGTTTCTCTGGTTGGCAGTCAGTGGTGAGCAAAGTGCTGCAGGGATTGGTGATGGGCCCGCAACTGCTCATGACATACCTTAACAATTTTGAAGAGGGGACTGAGTGTAGTGTATCTAAGTTTGCTGATGACACGAAATTGAGTGGACAATCAAATTGTGCAGAGGATGCGAAGAGTCTGCAGAGTGATACAGATAGGTTAATAGAGTGGCCAAGGGTCTGGCAGATGATGTAAAATGTTAGTCAATGCAAAGTCGCCAAATTTGGAAGGAAATATAGATGATCAGATTACTATTTAAATGGCAAACGATTGCAGTATTGTGTTGTGCAAAGGGACCTGGGAGTGCTCAGGAATGAATCACAAACGGATGTTCTGCAGATTCAACAGATTCAACTGTGTGCAGTCTCCCTGCCTGAGGAAAGGGATACTGAGTTTGAAGATGATGTGAAGGAGGTTCACTAGGTTGATTGTGTAGTTGAGAGTGTTAGCCTATGAGAAGAGATTAAGTCATCAGGGAAAATATTCACTGGAATTCAGAAGAATAAGAGGGGATCTTATAGAAACATATAAAATGATGAAAGAGGTAGATAAAATAGAGGCAAAAAAGTTGTTTCCATCAATGAGTGAGACCTGAACTAGGGGATATAGCCTCAGGGTTTATGGAAATAAATTTCGAATGAAGACCAGGAGAACTGTAGTGTATCTGTGGAATTCTCTGTCCGGGGAACTAGTGGAAGCTACCTCATTAAATATACATATTTCAGATTTTGGCATAGCAAGAGAATTAAGGGTTAAGAGGAAAAGGCAAGTAGGCAAAACTGAGTCCACGGTCATATCATCCATGATCTTAGTGAATGTCTTGATGGGCTAGATAGCGTACTCTAGCTATTTTATTATGTTCCTATGATCTTGCTGTTCTTCTCCAAAAATCTTCATTGTTATTCTTTTTCCTTCTCAGTTCTGCACAGTTATAATTCAATTTTGTTGGCTCTAATTCATCAGGCCATCCTGTGTCCACCTCACATGGCTACAAGTGGCAATGCCTCACTGTTCTCCTCCCAAGCAAGGGCATGCTTCTGATGTCAGTCCTTTGCTTTTTGCTGAAATAGGCAAGTTCAAGTCAGGCACTGGGCTCAGGCCACTCGAGTTCTTGGACACATACTACCCCTATGAGCCTTCAGCCTGATCTTCTGACTTATCAAAGAATATCTCACAAATAACTTATCTGGATATGATGTCTGATTAGCTGATGATCAGTAGGACCTTTTAATTACTTCAATCTTGAAAATGTTAATTCAGATAATGACAGACTCTACTTCTTCCACCATCTGGCAAGAACCAAGATACTCGGTTTGTCTACTCGTCCACGAATTTGACATGTTCCTGCCAGCTTTTCCACAGATTTGTAATTTATTCAGACCAACAAAGGAAGCCATTTGGCCCCTCATCCTGCTCTACAAAAGATTGTTTTTCTCTGTACAGCTTTCTTGGGCCAATTCAATATCTCTTGATTTTCTTAACATCCAAAAATCCATCAATCTCTGTCTTGAATATACTCAGATACTGAATTTTTATAGCTCTTCTGGATTGAGAATTAAAAAGATTCTGGATGAAGAAAATTCTCATCTCTGTCCTGCATAGTCAACTGCTCATTTTTAAATGGTGAACAATAATTCCAGACACTGACCAAAGAAACATCAAATCTGCATCTGCTTTCTGAGCAGCATTTATAGGGTCGTTGGCTCAGCCTGAACTGGGGCATTGGGGTCAGGGAGGGATTCAGGGTTAGTGAACTATAGAACAAGGACTTGTATATTACCTTACATTGTAATAGGTACCATAGCTTGAATAATAAACAGTTAAAAAATAAAAAGACACTTGGTGTTCCATCAATGGACACATTCCACTGAAGATCAAAGGCTCATAAAGGATAATGAAATATTAACAATCACTTCATGAGGTTCAGGATACAAATGCCAGGAAACAAGCTTCAGTAGAACAGAACAGATCAGACCCTTTTGGAAACACAGTGCTTAGTTTTGGCACTGTACCTGAGGAGACATGCTGTATATTTACCTTCAATGAGATACAATGCAGATTTGATCGCATGAAACTAGGTCTTAAGGAAGGTAAAAAGATTTTATAGTTTATTTTTCCTTTGAGTTTAGATAGTTGAAAGCTGCCCAATTAAGATATTTAAAATGATAAAGATACAAAGAAATAAGTCCCCAGTGGGAGAACTCAACATAAGAAGCCGTGATTGTAAATATATGGTAAGTTAGAAGTGAATTCAGGAAGAGTTATTTCAATCAAAAATAATGGAAATTTGGGGATTTTGTTCCCAACAATCTGAATCTTTCTGAACTTTCCAAAACTAAATAATAATATTTTATTAAGCAAAGTAATGGGGAACCATTAGGAAAAGGTGGGCAGATGGAGTAGAAGCACTGAATAGTGTGATCTAATAGAACGACAGAAAAGTCTGAAGCAACTCATTTTCTTTTGCATTCTGAAATATGCAAAGGACAAAGAAAGTCACTGTATACTGTAATGGCAAATATACTCAATTAAAAAATAACAAAAGAGGTTGCCATTCAATTGGAGCTGCTATTTTATCTGCATCAAGGTGAGTGAGCGACAATAATGAGCCAGAGCAAGACAATGGAACAGCTAAATCAACCTTCAGAAGCTTAGCTTAAAGGAGGTTGAACTTTATCATAAAAGGAGTTGAATGGTATGATACTGTTTTATAACTCTTCCATAGTAAAATCTCTATAGTCCATAACATCTCACTCCTTTTGTAGTAAAACATGTTATAGTAAGCCCTAGAGAAATCTAAACCTATAAAATTAATCACAGGCTGAACTAAGCTATCAATATTGTGTTCCTTTAACATGAGATGAGTGAGTGGATGGGTGGGATGATGGTGGATGTACGACTCACATTTATTCACAGTGCCTCTTCCTACCTGGAGCGTTAAACTGGAACTGCTCTATAAAATTCAGTGATTATTGTTCATTGCTAGTGAAGGTGACATTTCCCCAAAGGCCTGCAAGGACAGTGATAGGAATTCCATCACATAAATAGACTTTATGTCTTACTGGTGGTGCCTGGTGAAAATAATTTAACAGAGATAAGCATAAAGCTGTCATTTATTAAATATAGGAGTCAACTTCACTTGATCATTATGCAAATCAAGTTATTCATTTCACGACATAGGGGATGAATGTTAAAAACAGTTTAGTCTATTACTCCTAAGATGACATACAAATGTCAGTTATACCATATGAACAAAAAAGAGTTCTCATACATATTTTATGCTATTGTTTTCTTCCTTTCTATAAGAATGTTGTACAATAATTAAGAAAATCATAATAACAGTTAAGACATTTTAGTTCTATTTCAATTTCAATGTTTTTACATAACAAACTGTCATAACCAATCAGCAGCAAAATAGAAATTTCACTACAATATACAGCTGTTGTGATAGATTTAAATCAGAAGGAATGTTGGACAGGAGGGAAAACTTTCTCAGAAAGCTCTGAGAAAACAAATGTTCCAATTTAGTTCAAATGAAATCCAGAAGAAGCAAATGGAAGGCAAATTATAAATACAAGAAAGTCTGCAGATACAGGAAATCCAGAGTGACAGACAAAATGCTGGAGGAACACAGCAGTTTGGGCAACATCTATGGAAATGAATAAACAGGATCAGAATCAGGTTTATTATCAGGTGTACGTGTTACGAAATTTGTTAACTTAGCAGCAGCAGTACAATGCAATACTTCTTCTCCTTCTTCGGCTGTCCATCAATTTTTGATGTTGACTGAGGCCTGGGCAAGGTTGCATGGAAGACCGGCAGTTGCCCATGCTGCAAGTCTCCCCTCTCCACGCTACCGATATTGTCCAAGGGAAGGGCAATATGACCCATACAGCTTTAGCAGAGCAATGTGTGGTTAAGTGCCCTGTCGAGCACATGTACCACCACATATGAGTTTACTCAACTGTGGGCAAATTCCCACATCTCACCAAGCCCACATTCTCAAGTACAGCCACAAAACATGGGGCGGGGGGGAGGGGGGTCAAACACCACATTTCCACAAGTGGACCACCAGTCAATGCCCATGCACATAGACTGGACCCAGAAATGCTGGCAACCGCAAAGGCCGAGCTTACCACCATGGAAAGGCTTGGCATTGTACTCCAGTCGAATAGCCACAGGGATCCCGCTCCTCCATGTGGCCCCTAAGTCAGATGGTGGTTGCCACCGGTATGGTGTTTCCCGACACCTTAACAAGGTGATTACCAGCCCCCCCCCCACCCCCCACCGTTACCAGGTCCCACACATCCAAGACTTTTCAGCAAGTTTAGCCGGTAAGTTTATTTTTACTAAAGTTGATTTATTTATGGGATACTGTCATGCACCTGTGTGCTTGGAGAACATTCACAAAATGGATGTATATCCCCAGTTGACCTCTTTCAGTTTCTGTGCATGCTGTTTGGACTGAAAAATGCAGTACCAGACATTCCAATGGCTGATGGACTCTGTATTAAATAACTTAGATTTTCTTTTTGTCTATCTGAATGATATACTTATCACTTGTGCATCCAAATCCGAACACGTATCTCATCTCCGCACACTTTTTGCGTGCTTAACCCAATATGGGTTGATTATCAATCCTGTTAACTGCCAGTTTGGGTTGTCAACCATTGATTTTCTCTGCCATTGCATCTCTGCAGAAGGTGCGAAACCCCTCCCATCAAAGGTAGGCACTATTATGGATTTCCCACCACCTCGCATGACTAAAAAACTAGAACAGTTTTTAGGTATGGTGAATTTCTATCATCGCTTCATTTAATGAGCTGCTGAACTTATTCTGCCCCTGTATAGTGCCTTTAAAGGCAATGCCCCTAATCACGTGCTTGACTGGTCAGCAGACACGACCAGGGTATTTCATGACACCAAGTGAGCTCTTTCCAACGTGACCCTAGTGGTGCATCCACTCCCCAACGCACCTACTAATGTTTCAGAACATGCTGTGGGCGATGTGCACAAACAGCTAGTTGGAAGCGTGTGGCAGCCACTCACCTTTTCAACTGACGGCTTCAACCCCTGAAAGGAAACACTGGACCACGAGCTTCTCGGTCTCTACCTGGGTGTCCACCACTCTTGTTTTCTACTAGAGGGCTGCCATTTCACCACATTCGGTTGACCACAAACCCCTCATGCACATGATGGTCAAAATTATCATACCCTCGGTCTGCATGGCAGCAGTGCCTTCTGGCCTACATATCAGAGTTCATGACTGAAATACAACACAACAAGGGGAAAAATAATGCCGCCTCTGATTGCCTCTCATGGCCAGCCATTGAGACCATACATATAGGGGTTGACTATGCTGGCATGGCAACCGACCAAGCCACTGAACCAGAGGCCCAGGCTTGCAGAACAGTAGTCACAGGCCTGTGGTTGGCTGACATTAAGTTCAGGAAAGCTGGGGGGTTCTCCCTTGTGTATTTTCTCAACTGGTCACCCTCACCTCACAGTGCCCACGAACTGGAGGCACACAGTTTTTAACTCCATTCCTGGCCTCTTCTATCCAGGCCAGAAGGCTTCTCAGAAACTTGCTGAAGTAAAGTTTATGTGGCACAGCCACAGAAAGGACATGTGTGATTGGAGTGCAGCTTGTGTTGAGTGTCAGCGTACAAAAACTAGCCATCATGTTTGGGCACCATTAGCACCTTTTGAGGTCCCTGAGCAAGTTTGACTACGTGGACCTTGTTGGTTCTCTTTGCTCAACCCAAGGTTTTGCGCACCTCCTGATCACAGCAGACCATACCACCAAGTGGCCAATGGTTGCCCCTCGAGCATTGACGACAGCCACATACGTGGCTCAGGTGTCTATTAACACTTGGGTTGCACAGTTTGGTATCCCACCTGAAATTTCCTCTGACTGCGATCCCCAATTCACATCAGAACTCTGGGCTGCGATGGCCCAGAACCTCAGCAATAGGCTATATCACACCACAGTATTTCACCCACAGTCCAACGGCCCGTGCAAGCATTTTCACCACTCCTTATATGCTGCTCCTTACCACCATTCAGGGTCCCAGACAGTCCTTCCAGGTGAGGTGACACTTCACCTGTGAGTCGGCTGGAGTGACATACTGCGTCCAGTGCTACCGATGTGGCCTTCTATATATTGGCGAGACCTGACGCAGACTGGGAGATCATTTCGCTGAACACCTACGCTATGTCCGCCAGAGAAAGCAGGATCTTCCAGTGACCACACATTTTAATTCCACGTCCCATTCCCATTCTGATATGTCAATCCACGGCCTCCTCTACTGTAAAGATGAAGCCACACTCAGGTTGGAGGAACAACACCTTATATTCCGTCTGGGTAGTCTCCAACCTGATGGCATGAACATCGACTTCTCTAACTTCCGCTAATGCCCCACCTCCCCCTTGTACCCCATCTGTTACTTATTTTTATACACACATTCTTTCTCTCACTCTCCTTTTACTCCCTCTGTCCCTCTGAATATACCCCTTGCCCATCCTCTGGGTCCCCCCCCCACCTCCTTGTCTTTCTTCCCGGACCTCCTGTCCCATGATCCTCTCGTATCCCTTTTGCCTATCACCTGTCCAACTCTTGGCTCCATCCCTCCCCCTCCTGTCTTCTCCTATCATTTTGGATCTCCCCCTCCCCTTCCAACTTTCAAATCCCTTACTCACTCTTCCTTCAGTTAGTCCTGACGAAGGGTCTCGGCCTGAAACGTCGACTGCACCTCTTCCTAGAGATGCTGCCTGGCCTGCTGCATTCACCAGCAACTTTTATGTGTGTTGCTTGAATTTCCAGCATCTGCAGAATTCCTGTTGTAAACTTTACAACTCCTCCCTTGGAGGGTCAGACACCCTGAGCCAATAGGCTGGTCCTGGACTTATTTCATAATTTACTGGCATAATTTACATATTACTATTTAACTATTTATGGTTCTATTACTATTTATTATTTATGGTGCAACTGTAACGAAAACCAATTTCCCCCGGGATCAATAAAGTATGACTATGACTATGACTATGGCTATGACTATGAATTCGACATAGTGAATCAATATTTCTTTCAATAAAAACTTAGTAAGCTATCGACAGGATTTGAAACAGATCTTTTTAAACTTTATGGTATGAACACCATCCACCAAAGGTAGCTGCCGCCGTGATGCAGCTGTACAAACCGGAACAGGAAAGGTGAGGTGATGTAAATTAGTGACGTGCATTGTGGTATTTGAAAAAAATGACTAAATAGTTAACAGAAACATTTAGCTAAAAATTATTTTCAATAAATATAATTATTAGTTACTACATTATTTTAGGTAACTAACCTTTTGTGCGCATATTAAGTTCCTTTGTGCACTGGTTGAAAAATGTGTGCGCGCGCACACGTGCACAGCTTAGAGGGAACATACAGTAGCTCACCACTAGGTACTTTGAGCAGAAGTCAAGAGGCTTATCTATTAACTGTAACCAGTAAACAAATTTGCCCCTTAGATTATTCCCCACTTTGACTTTTACCTCTACTCACCTACCTACTACTTCCCCCCAGATCCCCTCATCCTTCCCTTTCGCCCATGGTTCACTCTCCTCTCCGATCAAATTCCTTCTTCTCCAGGCCTTGGCCTTTCCCACCCACCTGGCTTCACCTATCATCTTTCAGCTAGCCTTCTTCCTCTCTTCGCACCTTTTTTATTCTGGCATCTTGCCCCTTCCTTCTCAATCTGAAGAAGGGTCTCGTCCCAAACCGGCACCTATCTATTAATTTCAATTGATGCTGTCTGACTTGCTGAGTTCCTCCAATGTTTTTGTGTGTGTTGCTTTAGATATTAACTGATGAATTTCCCTAATACTACCTCAATGTACTGATGTGATGTATGGATGGTATGCAAAACAAAGTTTTTCACAGTACATGTGACAAAAATAAACCAATGCAATTTCACATTAAATATCACTGCTGAGTTTGACCCTTTCATTTGAACCCTGCAGGCTATTCAATCGATATTTGTGATCTCACTTTCCATTAGTAGTTATGAAATAACAAGCAGGAGTAGGGTCCATTTGTTTTATGTGTTCTCTTTTTCCCCCACTATCCCACACAACTGGAGTGCTTTAATATTGTTTCATCTAGCAAAGTACAAAGAAAGGATAGAATCTGTTTTCTTTTCATTACCATCCCTTCCCCAAAGTGTACTTACTGATGCAGCCATTGCTGAAGGCTGACGTAAGCACTGTTTCAACAACGTGTAAGAAATTAACCACTGGAGTAAAGAACATTTAAATTGTGCAATAAGACAGGAAAATTTATTGGATGATCAATGTGACAAATATTAAATTCAAGTACACTGAATATGCACTACACTGCGCGCATCAGCAGTCTGCTTATCCGAGGTGAGAGATCCAAACTTTACGAAGCAAGCGATTCTTTGAAAAATATTTTAAATGCTAATTATTCTAATAGGTAAATAAAATAATTTTAGACTTTTAAATCATTTCATAATATTGTCTGTATTGATTTACTTGCAAAAATAATATAACATTTAAAAATTACATCAGGCAAATAAAAATACCACTGATCTATGATTCAAGTTTATCATAATCCAAATATTGCTTAGTCACAAAGTTCAGATAAGATATTTATACTGTATTCTATTGTGAAAAACTTGAGGAGCAATGAGACTTAGATACAAATGTGCTTGTCACTGAAACTATTCTTCTACTTCTTCTTCAGCTATCCATCGATTTCGATGTTGACTGCGCTGAGAGTTTAGTCTCTGCAGGCACGTTTATGGGCCACAAGACCAGCATTGGATCGGCACTGTCTCCCACATCGGTTGCGTTTGTGATTTGACTGGTCTAGCACCGAATGTCTGCGTTCATGACCTGCTCCATATTTCTTCTGCCTTTTCTCCTTGATAGCTGGGATTGACTTCTTGATAATGCAGCGCCAACTTCTTCTGTCTAAAGCATCTTTCTCCGAGGTGTTGACATTCATGTTAGTGTTCTTTATATGGCGCTTGAGCGCGTCTTTGTAGTGCAGATTCTGACCACCATGCTTCCTCTTTCCTTCATGTAGCTCGCCACAGAAAACAGCTTTGGGTAAACGATCATCGCTCGTTCTTGTGACATGACCTGTCCAACGCAGCTGAGAAGCTGTAATGAGCGATTCTATGCTGACTGCCCCAGCACGTTTGAGCACCTCCCACACCTGGTACCCTCTCTTGCCACTTGATGTGTAATATTTGGCGTAAATGCCTGTGTTGTGTCTTAGTCAATTTCTTGATGTGCCTCCGATACAATGTCATCGTTTCAGTTGAATAAAGCAGAGATGGTAAAACAGCTGTGTTATACACTTTGACCTTGGTTGCCATTTTAATGTCATGGCGAGACCAAAGTCGCTTCTGCAAAGCACCAAAGACTTTCGTAGCTGATTGAATTCTCCTCTCAACTTCCAGATCTGATGAATTGGTGTTGATCACAGTGCTTCCTAAGTATGTGAAAGAGGCAGAACATTTCAATGCTACCCCATTGACCAATATGACTGTGGTTGGGTCTCACTGGGACTACACAGAGGAGCAGGCTGGTACAGAAGTTTGGTTTTGGAGACATTGATTCTTAAGCCAAAAAGAGTGGGAGCAAATGAGAAGCGGTCTAAAATTTCTTGAATCACATTACCATCAGTAGCAACCAGGACTGAGTCATCTGCATATGGAAGCTCTCTGACACATATCTCTCCTGATTTGGTTGAGGCTTTGAGTCTTGACAGGTTGAACAATTTTCCATCTGAGCGAGTCCTGATGTACACACCTTTGTCCAAATTATGGTCCATTATTTCCAAAACTGCAGCAAGATATAGTGTGAACAAATTTGGAGCAAGAACACATCCCTGTTTCACCACGTGGTTGATGGTGAAGGCTTCACTGACGTCTCCTCCGAAAGATACCTTGCCAGACACGTTCTCATGAAACAACTTGATCATCGTAACTAGCCTATCTGGACAGCCATAAGTTTTGAGTACTTCTCAGAGTGTTTCTCTGTCCACCAAATCAAATGCTTGTGAGAAATCAACAAAGACAATGTACAGTGGTTGCTGCTGTTCTACTGCTTTCTCCTGGGGTTGCCTCAAAATAATAATCATTTCTGTGGTTGCTCTTCCAGCCCTAAAGCCACATTGGCTTTGAGGAAGCACATCTTCTGAGATGACCTTGAACGGGTTGAGCAGTATCTTCGCCATAATCTTGCCAGCTATGGGTAGAAGGGAGATTCCTCGGTGGTTTCCACAAACACTACGGTCACCTTTCTTCTTGTAGATGGTGACTATCAGCGCATCTTTGAAGTCCTGAGGAAGACGTTGACTCTGCCAACAAGCATTATATAGATTCAACAGTTCAGTCTTCAGAGCAGGACCACCTTGCTTCAGTACATCTGACAGAATGCCGTCTTGCCCGGGTGCTTTACCACTTCTGGTATCTTTTAAAGCCTTAGTAAGTTCTGTCACAGTGATGAGTCCACATAGCTCTTCTCTTACCGGTCTAGTTGTGAGCCTTTCACATGCATTGCAGTCAGTCACACCTCGTTGGTTTAGAAGGTTGCAGAAGTGTTCCCTCCATCACTCAATGATGTCTTTCCTGTCAGTGCATAGCTTGCTCCCATCTGCAGTTTTTACTGGGGCTACTGTATTGTTTCTTGGACCATAGATAGCTTTCAGTCCTGAGAAGAGCCCGTGGTAGTCATTCCTGTCTGACATTGCTTGCAGTTCCTCCACTTTCTTATTCCTCCAGTTGTTCTTCATAGCCCTGATCTCCCTTTGAACTTTGGCTTTCACAGATTTAAATGCTGCTTTGCTTCTTTCAGAGTTCTCTTTCAAGTGACACGTATAAAGCCTTTGTTTCATCTCTAACAGTTCTTGAATTGAATCATTTTGTTCTTTTCAGGAGTTTTTCTCTTAGGGTGACCAAGCACCACATTTGCAGTTGGATGGATGGTAAATATTGGTTGGGACATTGAGAGGGTCTTTGTCTTCTTGGAGAGATAATGTCAATGCTGTGACAAGTCTCCTCTGATGTTCCTCACTGGCCAACTTGTTGACATCCAATTTCTTGTGTGCTTCACTGGGTGTTTTTCACCTTGGCAGCAGCAGTTTAAGTCTAAGTTGTGATCGTACCATGTAATGATCAGATGAGCACTCCGCTCCATGCATTGCTTTTGTCAATAGAACCTCCAGCATATCTGCTCTGCGAGTCACAATGTAGTCAAGCAAATGGAGATTCTTTGACCTTGGGTGCATCCAGGCGAAATAGTTCTTCTCAGGTTAACAAAAGAAAGTGTTGGTAACACACAATTCCCTCTGAGCACAAAAGTTTAACATAAGGTCACCATTGGTATTCCTTTTGCCTTTACCAAATTTGCCAATGACACCTTCATAGGTACTGTGATCCTTGCCTACCCTGGTTTTGAAATCTCCCAAGTTGAGCAACTTGTCTGCCCTATGGACATTATCAGTTACTTCAGCCAGTTCCTGATGGAAGGACTCCTTGTCTTTGTCAGAATATGCCAAGGTTGGTGCATACACATTGATCAAACTCAGGAAACGATCCTTTTCCGATGGGAACACGTGGTCGCATGATCCTTTCAGATATCCCTATCGGAAGTGTTGGCAATTTGCTAGCAATCTTGTTGGAAATAGCAAAGGCCACACCTGCATCTCTCCTTTCATTGGTTTTCCCAATCCAAAAGAAAGTATGAGTATTTTCTTGGATCCGGCCTTGTCCTTCAATCCTTGTCTCTTGGAGCACAGCAATATCAGTGTTGTATCTTGCCAATTCCTCAGCTATCAAAGCAGTTCTCCTTTCTAGTCTTGAGTCGTTATCCAGGATTGCTCGCACATTCCATGTGGCAACAATCAGTTTCATCTTCTTAAACTTCTTACCGCAGTGATGAAGACCCGCTGGTCACGGTGAGCCAGCCAAGTAAAATCTGAGCAAGCTTTCTTTATCCCACCTTTTCTAAGGGTTTCCCCTTCCAGGGCAGTGCTATCCCTAAAAAGTGCTGCCCGGACACTCACATAGCTGCCTCAGCCCTGTTGCTGCTCAGAAAACTCAACAAGGTAGCATCTATGCACAGAGTTCATGCTAGCAGCTTCCAGCTCCTCAAGCCTGCTGCCGCCACATGACCTCCTTCGCTACAGGGCTTTCCACACCATCCAGAAACTCTACTCCAACATGCCTTGCACAGTAATAAGACAGATGGTGTTGTGCCCCCACCATACAGTCTCTCTGGGCTTCCAAATCTGATGCTAAGTGGTACACAGGAGTGTAAAGGTTGATTTATACTTCTGCATAAAATTGATGCCATAGGTATGGTGTAGTCGCGAACCCTACGCAGATCCCTACGCCGTAGCCTGACGTGCACCTCTCCCAAAATGTAACTACACGTCACAGTAACGCAGGCCGTAACAACTGTGATTGGTCCGCCTGGTAGCATCGCATTTCCTCCTATGCTGCAATAGCATCCCATTGGGTGATTGAAGGGCATGTAACAGAATTACATTTTGACAAGCACAATGACAATACACACCAAGCTTCTCATGCAGTCATACAGCACTGAAACAAGCTGCTTGGCTCTCCACTTCCATGCCGATCTTTATGCCCTTCTCCTCTAATCTCACTTGGCTACAGTAGGACCATATCCTTCTATGCCTTGCTGTCTATCTAAATGCCTCTAAACATGATGATTGTATTTGAATCTACCACATACTCAGGTTGCATGTTCCAGATACAAATGACACATTAATTTCACTCTCCATCACAAACAAAAGCCCTGACTTAATAAGTGAAAAGGCAAGGATAGATGGGGCAATCTTTGTCCCCCATGAACTACCTTTCCATCTGCATGTCAGCTGAAATAGGAATATTGGATAATGGACGTAATAAACCTCGAAGCAGATGAAGAGCTCTGGGTTGCCATTTCAAGTCAGGATTATCATACAGGTAGCTTTTTTGGTAAGGAGGCTTCCCTTTGACAGCTGTCCTCCTGCTCTTGCTCCTCCTCACGTACAACGCTGAATAGACCCATGTTTTTTGACAAAATCCAAGTCCAGATGTGTTACGGCTCTTAATCTGAGCACGGCTGAGTCCGGAGAGATCTGATTCAACTGATCAACCTGCTCAGATTCAGGGTTCACCCTTTTTGTTCAAGTTTGATTTATTGTACATAACTCACAATGTGTGATAATGAATCAATTCTCAAAGGAGGTGTCAGTAATAGGTTGCATAAGGATTGACATTATCCTGCCTATTCTGAGAGCATCATATGAAAATAACCGTGTGATCAAAGGTCATTTTATGCACCATGCACCCTATAAGTTTTTCATCACATTTTAACAATCAATTTAATGCTGCAATTGGAAACCATAGTAGGTAAAATATGTCCTATGCCTCAGTATATCTAGTCCCAATAGTTCCAAATAAATGATTGTAGCTCAGTTAAATTTTTATCCCATCAGGTACATTAAATGTCAAACTCATTATCAAAGCGCTTTAGTAAACTAGCTACAACTCTCTTGCCAAAAATACCCTTTCAGAATTATCACTTCTCAGGATTCAGAGGTGCTTAGATGACAATGAAGTGTTTTATTAAACAGCATGACTTCTTTTGGATTTTACACAGTTAGGTGAATTTGACTTGAAGTTTAGAATGTAATAATGCAGGCTCCTGTAGTACACAAAACTGTAAAGACCACAGCTATTCCTGATTTAATAATAAAAAAAAGGTTTTGCATGATTATTAATGAGAACATGGCTCAATTTTAATATGAAAATTTTTGACTGTTACTCTTTAACCAGATTAGAAAAAAGAGTAAGCCACAATGGAGCTTTGCATTGATGTGATTAATTACCTATATCGCAGCTAATGACTTAGCATTTATAAGTATGCCTGAAAGTACCCCCTGAGATAAACACCCACTGAGATAAATACGTTATGTTTGAATTAAAATAAATATACACCCTTCCAAGGATCAGTGGGCCTATAAGCCCGTGTGAGCTGCGGGTTACTTTTACCTTTGGTAACCCGTAATTTTGAAATCAGATTGGATAGTGTTAAGATGAAAATACATTTTAAAACAAATTGATGCCATTATTTTAACAGCCACAGGGGTTCCACAAGCAATAAAGAATTAAGTTGAAAAAAGGGACAAGTAGTACAAAGAAATAACAATGAAATAGAGTTGAATATTCAATGTACAAATAAACAAGGCAATAAGACTGAAACACTAAACTGTTTTCAATTAATACTGGGCAGATGTGAAATTAAAAATGAAGAAAAATCATTTCTCAAGTTGTGGATATTTTAACAATGCTATTTCTTCCGATGTTTAAGCAACTTGTTTGTAAATTAAGAGAAACATGTTTCATTGTTTCCTTCTTTCTTAGTTACCATCCACTCTGTGGAAATCATTCTAAAACATAAAGACATTTCGATGACAACCAGTAGATGTGTTATCTCCTGTGTCAACTCTTTCAAAATCTGAGTACAGATCATTAGAAAATTAGATTTATTCATTTTCAGTACTAGCAATTTCTCCAAAATATTTATTTTACAGTTAATTTCTTTCTTTCTCCCTTAAGTTTCTGTTCCTTTCTGACCAATAATTCAGATAGGACAAAAATAGTTTTAACAACCAAATGGGCAAGGTGTCTGCAGTGAATAAAAAAATGGCAAAATGGAATGAAGGTGCAGCAGAGATCTGCAAGGTTATAATGTTTATTTTTAATGTGTGCCAGGGGAAATGGAGGAAGATATGAGGTATAATTTACTACCCATCTCTCTTACCATTTATCTATTTGCTAGTCTTGCAAACTTCAAGCTGCCTGAATCTTTGAAAACCTGATGTCTCTCGATTGTGTCTGTAGACATTGTCTCTAGAGTGTCTCTGGATATTATTTATTGTTTATTATTATTATATATTATTCATTTAGGGTGGACATTTGGCAAGGAGGCTGATGTATACTCAGGTATTACAATGGACTGAAGTGCTGACCATACGACTTATAGTGGTCAGTGCAGTATTTCCCTTTTAAAACTGGGCACTCTACATTCATCATTGTAAGCTATGAAGGAAATTAGAGGAGGCATTAAAATGTACAAGAATAGGGTATCATTATTAACCAAGAAGTAATTACATTAGAAAAAATGATATTATGAAAGGCAATGTTAAGAATGAGTCAGACCATACTGAATTTGCAGAAGAAAGGAAAGCACTTAGAACAAACGATTTGACCAGCCCGCTATTTGATTTTTTTTCCATAGTTGAATCAATAAATGTGAATCTACAAGACTCCATGCGGCAATGGCCATCACTAATCACATATTCATGCAGTTCTGATTGTATTGATTCCAATATTGTGAAACAAGACTACTGCCCTATTAACACTGAAAATCATAGAAAGAATGAGATTGAATAATAGAAAATAACTACATATGTACAGTAGTAACAGTAAATAAGTTTTTTTCTGCTATTTGTTGTTTCAAATACTGCCCATCTATTACCATAGTACACATTCCTCTTTTGAATAATATACCATGCTGCCAGAACAAGTGTTTATTCTCCAAGCATTTTGTCATTTTGTATTTTTTTAAACTTCACTTTGCTGCTCTGTTGATAAATTATTTTGGTATTATCAACTGTAAATGCAGTTACATAATCAATTTAGTGATTGTTCCTCAAGGATGAACAGCCTACACACTCTATCAAATATGTTAAAATAATTAGTCATCTCTGATGAGTAACTCTAAGGATGTGGACTTTTCAAAGCAGAATTCTACAAATTACACATCATATGGTGGTTGTCTGTTATATCTGACAATGATATTGTGCAGGAGAGTTTTCAAAGTGGAAAAGCCTTTGCACTGGAGCAATTCCACATCGCGACCTCCAAAGACTGGTGTCTAGTAGTATGAATAGTCATCACATCTGGGCTTGTCCTTGCACAGCACGAAGCATTGCAGAACCACCTTCTTGGCTGTTGGATCTCACTGGGAATCTCATTTGCCCTGTTCATTGGAGGTGACTTTGCATTCTAGGACAGACATGTCCACATCTCACTGGGGTACAAGGCCCACTGGCTACCCTCACCTGGTTTAACCCACCTGTCGAAGCAGTGAGCTGCCCCAAAATAGACACGAGAAGCCCCTTTACTAGAGGCACTACCCCTCCATGGACACCTGATACACTTCATGCATCATAAAGAATTAATCAATAAAGCCAATTATATCATCAGTAGATCGATTAAGCTCTCAATGACAGACACACAAAATGTTTAAATCTTCTTCATCTAATTCTGACAACAAAATGTCAGTTGATCATTAAAACATTGGAAAATGCTCATTTACTAGTGAGAAATAGATTTTTTTTATTGTTTGACTGATCCCATGGATCCATCACAAACAGTCATCAAAAACAATTAATTCGACTGCAGTGCCGAAGGTGAAACATCAGCCTCCAATGTAGACCAACAAATACTTGTAAATGCTTCAAGGTGTTAGTCTTTTGGAACTGCTTTTGTTCAATTCATACCTTTAAGTTGGTTCATGCACTGACAGCTCCCCAGGGAACTTCGTTATCTTACAATGTGCATTGCCTTCTCTTGCTATCCTCTACCATTTTCCCCAAACTCCTTTCTTTCACTAAACCATGGCTCTTATAGTGAGTGCCATTTAGCAGTATGAATAATTGCTAGATTAAAGTAACTTACTCTCACTGGCATCTTCAAATGATGTTTGTACTATTTAGAACAATGAGCACATGAATAATTGCTTATAATGTGGATTCCAAATTTTTATATTCCCCTTGGCATTGAACTATGTATTTTCATTTGAGAACACTACAAGATTCAGCTACCAAGTTTACAATCAAATAGTTTTAACGTAGCTTTTACTAGCCCATAAGCCATCCAACACTGCTGCTGTTGCATACATATTTACTTACTACCTACTGAATCTCTGGCATCTAAAGCAGCAACAAAGCTCTCTGCACCTGTTTGCCTTCGGTGATTCCCCAGTTTTACCTTGGGTTTCTCAACTGACATTTTCACTGCTTTTCTTCATGTCGTTTTTTGGGCAAATTTGTTTGAACTGAGGAGCTCTTGCATTTAATCACTTAAGGTGTTTCTGGCTCTGTTATCACCACTCAGAACGTTCTGATTTTTCCATCACACTCATTGATGGTGCTACCAAAGACATTGGGAAATACTGTTGATGGAGAGGCAATGATAGAGGTCAAAATGTCTGTATAACTGTGGTTCACTTTCAATCTAATTTGCTGGCAGAATGTTTTGAGTTTAGTTTTTGTTCTTACAGGTTTTTATGTGGTATAAGATTGCTATCATCTGCAGAGTCATGAGATTCAAAGGATGAAAAGGATTAAGCTTTATTTGCCTAGAAGCTCCAAGTAAAATTGAACATTGTTAACATCTCCATTTCTCTAAAGGAGGAAAGTAGCACTTTTGCTAATCTGACTGTGGGCTTGTTTGGAGATGTTGTGGGGCTAAGATAATTGATCTCCAATAATCACAGGTGAGTAAGGTTCCAAACCTTGGAATGTTTCCTCTTGATATCAATTAACTTCAGGTTTAGAACACACAATATTAAACAATACAGCAAAGGACAGACATTTTGGCCCACAATGTGGTGCTGACCTTTCAACGGACTCGAAGATCGATCTAACCCCTCCCTTCCACATAGCCCTGCATTTTTCTTTCATCCATGTGCTTATTAAGAGTCTCTTAAATATCATTAATATATTTGCCTCCACCACCATTCCTGGCAGCATGTTCCAAGCGCTAACAACACTCTGCGTGAAAAACCTACCTCTCATACACTGGCCCCCCATACTTTCCTCCAATCAGCTAAAAATTATGCCCCACCTATTAGCCATTTTTGTCCTGATTAAAATTCTTTGGCTATCTATCCTAAGTATGCCTCTTATCATTTTATACACATTGGTGACTTGATAAGTGATACCTGAAGCCAAAACATTCTGCTTAAATAGTACAGGTGACCCGGCATCCCCAAGCCTATCAAAATAAACATAGTTAAATAATTAATGATACTAGATGATCAACAATTAACCAATTAAGGTGCTCTGGAAACCTTGGTGCCAAATGCTCTCTGGCTCTCCTCCCAGGCCTGGAGAGCTCTTTACAGGCAGCAATCCAGAGATTACCACCTTTAATGTCCTGCTTTCCAGCTTCCTACAGACTTCCCTATATTCTCTCTTCAGGATCTCATCTCTCTTCTTACCCATATTGTTGGTAACTATATGTGCCACAACTTCTGGCTGTTCACCCTTCCCCTTTAGAATGCTGTGGAGCCGATCTGAGATATCCCTGACCCTGGCACCTGGGAGGCAACATACCATCCAAGAGTCTCTTTCATGCCCACAATATCTCCTGTGTGTTCTACTAACTACTGAGTAATCTAACAGCACCATTCTTCTCTTCTCCCCGTTTCTCTTCAGAGCCAGACTCAGTGCCAGAGACCTGGTTGCTGTGGCTTTCCTCTGGAAGGTCATCCCCCTCAATGGATCCAAAGCAGTATACTTGTTATTGAGGGGAATCCCACAGGGTAACTCTGCAGTATCTGCCTTTTCTCTTTCCCTCTCCTGCCAATCACCCAGCTATCTGCCTCCTGCAACTTAGATGTGACTACCCCCCCTGTAGCTCCTATCTGAGATCCATGAGCCAGTCCTCATCAGGAGGTCAAAGGTGGAGAGTGTCAGTAACTTTAAATTTCTCAGCTTTATCATTTCAGAGGATCTGTCCAGGGTCCATAAAAAAGAAGGCACATTAGCGTCTCTACTTCCTTTGAAGTTTGCTAAGATTTGCAGTCATATAAAAATTTGACAGTTTTCTTTAGGTGCACAGTGGAGAGTATACTGACTTGTTGCATCATGGCTTAGTACGGAAACACCAATAGTCTTGAACAGAAAAACCTACAAAAGGTAGTCCATCACAGGTAAAGCCGTCTGCCCCACTAAGTATGTCTACAAGGAGTGCTGCTGCAGGAAGGCAGCATCCATTGTCAATGATCCCCACCATCCAGGCCATGCTCTCTTCTCTCAGCTGCCATCAGGAAGGAGGTACAAAAGCCTATGTCCCACACCACCAAGTTCAGGAACATTCATTAACCCTCAACCATCAAGCTCCTGAACCAGAGTGGATAACTTCACTCATCCCAGCACTAAGCTGATTCCACAACCTATGGACTACTTTTAAGGATTCTATTATTTAAATTCTTAATAGTTTTTAAAATTATTTATTTATTATCATTTTGGCTTGTTTTGTATCTGCACAATTTGTTATCTTTTGCACATTGGTAGCCTGTCTTTCTTACGTGCAGTTTTTCATTGACTCTATTGTGTTTCTTTGTATTTGCTGTGAATGCCCACAAGAAAATGAATCTCAGGATAGTATATAGTGATATATATGTACTTTGATACCAAATTTACTTGAACTTTGTGTTAATGGTAGTACATAGGGTGACTATCAAGTGGGCTGCTATGTCCTGTATGACATTGATCTTCTTGAGTGTTGTTGAAGATGGACTCATTGAAGCTGGTGGAGATACTCCATAACTCTCCTGACTTGAGTTTTGCAGATGGTGGACAAGCTTTAGGAGTTGGGAGGTGAGTTACTCAACATAGGATTCCTAGCATCTGACTTGCTCTTGCAGCCACATTCTGATTATGGTTACTCTAGTTCCATTTTTGTCAGTGGTTATCATCAGGATACAAACAGTGGGGGGAATTTAGTGATAGTATGCCATTAAATGTCCAATGATTTTTTTTGGATGTTGTTATGTCTGACACTTGTGTGGTGCAAGTGTTACTTGCTGGCTATCAACTCAGGCCTGCATTTTGTCCAGGTCTTGGTGCAATTGGATGTGGACTGCTTCACTATCTGAGGAGACACAAATGATGATGAACATTGTGCAATCGTCAGCAAACATCCCTGCTTCTGACCTTACAGATGAAGGAAGATCATGAAAGAAGCAGCTATAGATGTTTGTGCCTCCACTACCCAAAGAAACAGCTGCTGTGAAATCCTGGTGCTGAGATGCTGACCTTCAACCATCACAGCCATCTTCCTTTGTACTAGATATGATCTGAACCTGCAGAGGGTATCCTTTGATTCATATTTTTAGGATGGATTTCTTGATGCCATTGAGAGATACCTAATTGAATTTGTCCTGATTTATGAACCTGAAATGTGAAGGATATTTTCAACATTGATGGGTACATACAATTTTGAAATGTTATCTAGAGATGCATCTGGTTCTGCAGTGCAAGTCTTCTGTTCTACAGCTGGGATGCTAGTTGGTACCACTGCTTTTTCTGTATGCCTTTAGAATCTACATGTTGATTCACCCCACCCTGTCCTTATCAAGCACCTCTCCACCACGCCCTCTCCAAATGTACTTATGCATGAACTGATTCAGTCATCAGTTGCATGGTCACATGTCGAGTACTAACTGAGATTTAGAATGGGATTGTGAGTTACAGTGGATAATGAGAACACATTCAGGGAAACCTTTATAGTTAGTCCTGACGAAGGGTCTCGGCCTGAAACGTCGACTGCGCCTCTTCCTATAGATGCTGCCTGGCCTGCTGCGTTCACCAGCAACTTTGATGTGTGTTGCAAACCTTTATATTTCATGGCTCAAGATAGTGACTATGTAGGAGAAAATATTTTACAGATTGCTAAAAAACCCAAAGAACTGTGTCTATCAATCTATTTATGGTGGTAAATGCACTATTATCCGAAATCTGCTAAGCATGAATGGATCATTTGATAAGAACTTTTAACCAGGACTAGGATATGCCTTCAACTTCCCAAAACCATGTAGCAAAACAAAAGAATTAACAGACCACTTTAGTCTCACGACCGCTTTCTTTCAATGCACTTAAAACCGTGCAATGTCCTCATCTTTCAATTTTCCACACCATCTGAAATCTTCAGGCACAAATTTATTTTACGTTGAACATGTAATTTAATTGGTTGCACTGTAAAACAGTACATGCACAAATTATAAACTTTAATATGATATCTGAAATATCAAAACAAGAAGGTACTTTTCTGACACTAAATTTCAGTAGGTTATTAGTTTTGAAACATTTCATACACTTCTTCAATGAAATGCTTCCATAGAACCATTGTTTAACCCAATTGTCTGTTGGCCGCAGAATTCATACACTCCAGGTAAATTGGTAACTCATCATTCTACGAATAGTATGAATTGAAATTTAACTTAGAAGCCAGGATCTATTAAGATATATATTCTACTGTACCTTCTTCCAAGTTATTCATTTTTTTTTAGTTTCTTCTTTGAACTAGCAGTTCAAGCTAAGAGAAAATCTAATTAGATGGCTTCCATTACAATTCAGAGTGCAAGGCAACTGTTATCAGTAACACACCATTCATTGATTGCAATCCATATTTTTAGTATGCATAACCAGATGATCTCAGTGATTTTGTCACCTCATGAAAGTAAGTATCACCCAGGACTGGCTTTCAGTGAGAGACTTGTTATTTATGATGAAACAAGACTACCTCAACTACGGTATTTTAATTGCTATTGTAGATTCAACCTTTAACTCCCTTACTCAACAACGATTACATACATCAGTGAGAATGTGAATAAGCAGATTTTATAATACCCCACTGGAAGTTACCTCCATAACTGCTAGTGTTTCTTCTTGGAAGTCTGGTACATATGGAATAGAAGCAGGAGTAGGCTATTCAACCCCTCAAACCTTTTCCAACATTCAATAATATCATGTCTAGTACTTCAGGATTACTTCTTGTCCTATCTCCATACACTGATTCACTTAATATCTAAAAGTCAACAGATAATTAACTGAATTTACTCAGCAATGGAGCTCCATGGTTCTCTTGGACAGAGAATGGGGAAAAAATATCTCTGTAACTTGGCTCTGGGTAAAGAAAACTACTGATTGTACATTTGCTCTGATTGGGTGATAGAGCTAGTAGAGCAACTGCCTCACGGCTCCAGTGACCTGGGTTTAATCCTGAGTTTGTGTGAAATTAGCACATTCTTCCCACTCTGTTTTTGACTTTGTGAGCTTCCTCCTGCTTTCCAAAGACACGTTGGTTGGTAATTTTACCGACCATGGCAAATTGCTCCTATTGTGTAAATGAGTGATAGAGTAATGGAGATGTTGGGAATATAGGGAGAATAAATTAAGACTGATGTAAAATTCAAAATATCTTATCAAGAACTCAGGTCTGTTTCTCTGCTGTAAGACAATATTTTATCTCTTACATATGGAGAGTGATGCCCTTGGTTCTACACACACCAGCATCAACCATGCAAAGCTGTCAAGTCCTTTAATAATTGTATTTGTATCAGTGAAATTAAGGGGTAATTATCAAGGGATAATTTTACTGCTATGGTGTGCTACTAGCCAGGTCTAGCTGGTTTCACTGGCAAGAGTCATTGTTTCATCAACCAGCAGATCTGCCCATAAATGAAATACTCCAGACTGAAGGCTGTAGTGTAGCCTTTTTATTCAGCAGTGTGTCAGTCATGATACACCAACACCATGTCTATGTACTCCTCATGGAGCCCAACAAGGCAGCATGAACTGTAGAACAAAGTCGGCCAAACAACCACCACTTGGTAACATATTTAGCATTACCAAGCCTTCCTTGTCTCCTTGTTCTAGACTTTATCCTTGTGTACTATGAACACGAACCTTGATCTCAGTCAAAATGTTTTCCCACCAGTTTTTATGGTGTAAAAATTTGTAAATAATTGTTGCTGTCTACTCATCTACTCATAAAAGGAATTTATAACTGGACTTTTACTACTGCTCAACAAGTTCTTCTGCATATAGGCTGTCCCCAAAAGAGACATAAACTGTTTTATAGAGGAGTCCAGGTTGTACCAGTAAATATAGATTTTGCTTCAACAAACAAGAGCATTATGATCTATGAGAGCATCTGAAGGATAATCTTGATTGTATACTCCCCCCCGCCAACCAGGAATTCTGACTTTCAGTGGATTTCAGAACTCACTTCGTGTGCCTATGAAATTCATCAGAACCCCAGTAGAGAAATCACATGAAACAGTTCAAACATCAGTGTTAAATTATGTCTCTTAGGCCACTGAAGCCATCATGGCCAAAGAAAAATACAGATGCATTTTGAATTTCAATTGTATAATACCCTTCAGGATTTGCACTTGCAAAGCATCCATATATTTTCATTTAATTAAGCTTATTTTGAAAATCAAAAGAGGTTTAATGTATTGATTGGCTTGCTTCATTATAACTATTATATTATTGTAGACACATACATCAATTTTCCTACCTGCTTCCATAACATAAGCCTCTCCATCTTTCATTCGCACTGCTTGTTAAAAGTATAGATTTGGCAACAAGTTGAACGTATAATTTGAATTAGCCTGTGTAGTTGCATTTTAATTGAATTTTTTCTTTGTGACTGCTTTTGAGTAGTTATGTATATTTTAGTCCAAGGCACCAACACACAACACAAATGTTAAAGATCCAGCCATTTTTCTAGTGAAACATAATATTTAATGATGCGCCAACAATTCAATATTTATTTTAATTGGCTTATTTTCAAGAAAAACCTCAAAATTGATTATATTCTCAAGTCTTCTGCATATCATTTTCATCTCTGGAATCGTGGTAGATTTTCATGAGGATGAAATTGCCACAAGGATTTTAGAAAAAGTTGTAACAAAACTGGAATTACTCAGATTCTTCATCTAAACTCTTACTGGAAAATAAATTTTCTCAGCATATTAACTTAGCTTAGAAAATATAGAGATACCTTTTCAGGACAAATGGTTAAAGCACACTTTCCATCATATTTGTCTTCAGAGAATATCTCCCACATTCTGAAATCTATGAAAAAATCAAAATTGCTGCTTATTTTTCTTGTTTTGTGAAGCTTGGTATGGTTGGAACAAAAAAAGTAGGCAATACCAAGTAAAAAACAATTTGTAATGGGAGTTGGGGATTCTAAGAGCCCTATCTTTCTCTATGTTCTTCCCTGCTTCTCAGGCTGAATATGGAATAGTAGGGTGAAAATCAGAACAAAAAATGCTCTTTGAGGGCAAATAAACCATTTAAATTTCAGCAACATACATCAAAGTTGCTGGTGAACGCAGCAGGCCAAGCAGCATCTATAGGAAGAGGCGCAGTCGACGTTTCAGGCCGAGACCCTTCGTCAGGACTGAATTTAAATTTCAGGCCTTTTAACATGTCTGTTGTGCTAATTAGGATCAAATAAAGGATAGCTTATTTATTTCAAAATTTAACTTTTTCTCTCTCTTGCAGATGTTAGTCAAACCTGCCGAATATTTTGAGATTCTCTGTATATATTTCATATTTCCAGCAACTGTAGGACTTAATGTTTATATATTTTTTCATTATTATATACACAGTATTCTTCACTTGTTTTGTTACATGAAATCACCCATAAATTAGAATATTATATGATGGGAAAGAAAGAATTAGAATCAGAATCAGGTTTATTATCACCGTCATGTGACATGACATTTGTTAACTTAGCAGCAGCAGTTCAATGCAATACATAATATACTTTATACTTTATTGTCGCCAAACAATTGATACTAAAACGTACAATCATCACAGCGATATTTGATTCTGCGCTTCCTGCTCCCTGAATTACAAATTGATAGTAAATATTAAAAATTTAAATTATAAATCATAAATACAAAACAGAAAAATGGAAAGTAAGGTAGTGCAAAAAAAACCGATTGGCAGGTCCGGATATTTGGAGGGTACGGCCCAGATCCGGGTCAGGATCCGTTCAGCAGTCTTATCACAGTTGGAAAGAAGCAGTTCCCAAATCTGGCCGTACGAGTCTTCAAGCTCCTGAGCCTTCTCCCGGAGGGAAGAGGGATGAAAAGTGTGTTGGCTGGGTGGGTCGTGTCCTTGATTGTCTTGGCAGCACTGCTCCGACAGCGTGCGGTGTAAAGTGAGTCCAAGGACGGAAGATTGGTTTGTGTGATGTGCTGCGCCACGTTCACGATCTTCTGCAGCTTCTTTCAGTCTTGGACAAGACGACATCCATACCAAGTTGTGATGCACCCTAGAAGAATGCTTTCTACGGTGCATCTATAAAAATTAGTGAGGGTTTTAGGGGACAGGCCAAATTTCTTTAGTTTTCTCAGGAAGTAAAGGCGCTGGTGGGCCTTCTTGGCAGTGGACTCTGCTTGGTTGGACCAAGTCAGGTCATTTGTGATATTGACCCCGAGGAACTTAAAGCTTTTGATCTGTTCCACTTGCGCACCACCGATGTAAATTGGGTCATGCGGTCCGCTACTCCTTCTGAAGTCAACAACCTATTCCTTCGTCTTGCTGATGTTGAGGGATAAGTTATTGTCTTCGCACCATGCCACCAGGTTCTTAATTTCCTCTCTGTACTCAAACTCATCATTACCCAAGATACAGCCTACAATTGTTGTCTCATCAGCAAACTTATATATTGAGTTCGATGGAAACTTGGCTACACAATCATGGGTGTACAGTGAGTACAGCAGGGGGCTGAGTACACAGCCCTGTGGGGCACCGGTGCTCAGAGTGATTGCAGAGGAGAGCTTGTCCCCTATTCTTACAGCCTGGCTCCTGTCTGTGAGGAAGTTGAAGATCCAGCTGCAGATCTGAGTGCTAAGGCCCAGGTTCCAGAGCTTAGAAATCAGTTTATTTGAAATGATGGTATTAAAGGCATAGCTGTAGTCATGCGTCTTTATTCTCCGGGTGTTCTAAGGAGGAATGTAGGGCCAGAGAGATGGCATCTGCCATTGATCTGTTGCTCCGGTAGGCGAATTGCAAAGCGTCGAGGTTGACCGGAAGGCTGTGGTTGATGTGTGCCATAACCAATCGCTCAAAGCACTTCATAGCAATTAATGTCAGAGCCACAGGTCGATAGTCATTCAGGCATGTCACCTCACTCTTCTTCGGCACTGGGATTATCGTTGCATTCTTAAAACATGAGGGGATCTTAGACTGAAGCAAGGAGCAGTTGAAGATGTCAGCAAATACTCCAGCTAGCTCGCTTGCACAGGCCCGGAGAACCCGTCCCGGGAAGCCATCTGGGCCCGTCGCCTTCCTTGGATTTATTTTCAGGAAGGCTCTTCCAACGTCCCCCTTGGTGATGATGAATCTCGATGCTACCAGGTCCAGTTCATCCAGAGGGAGTGGGACGCTCCTCTTCTGTTTGAGTCTTGCGTAGTATACATTAGTTCGTCAGGAAGAGAAGCACCACAGTTATTGATATTCCCAGCTTTTTCTTTGTGCCCAGTGATCTCATTTAGACCCTGCCATAGAATATTGGCATCCCTCTGGTTAGCCTGGGCTCCCAACTTGGCTCGATATTGCCTCTTGGTGCCCTTAATGGCTTTCTGGAGTTCACGCCTGGATTCCGTGTAGCGACTGGTATCCCCGGACCTAAAAGCTGCAGCTCTCACCTTTAAAACGGACTTGACCTCATAATTCATCCAAGGTTTCCGTTTGGGGAATACCTGGATCGTCTTGCGAGACACACAGTCCTCCGTGCATTTCCAAATAATGTCCATGACAGCTGAGGCATACTCATCGAGGTTAGCTGCTGAGTCCTTGAATACTAACCAGTCCACCGATTCAAAGCAGTCACGGAGGACCTCATCCGTTTCCTCCGTCCAACGCGACACTACTTTTGACACCGTGACCTTCAGTTTCCGTTTGTAAGCCGGGAGGAGGAGTACGGCCTGATGGTCCGATTTTCCAAAGTGAGGTCGTGGGATGGAACGGTATGCATCCTTGACTGCTGTGTAGCAGTGATCAAGTATATTCGGGCCTCTAGTGGGGCAGGAGACATGTTGGTATAACTTTGGCAGTGCCTTTCTGAGGTTGGCCTGGTTAAAGTCCCCGGCTGTAATGAGCAAAGCCTCTGGATACCTGGTCTCAAGTTCACTGATGTTGGCATACAGTATGTTCAGAGCACACTCCACGTCTGCCTGGGGGGGGAATGTAGACCGCTGTCAGTATGATTGAGGTGAATTCCCATGGCAGATAGTAGGGACAACACTTCACCGACAGGTGTTCCAGGTCCCGGCTGCAGGAGCTTGTCAGTGCCACTGTGTCCAAGCACCACGCAGTGTTGATCAGTAGGCAGACACCACCTCCCCTCGTCTTGCCCAAAGACACTGTGCGGTCCATCCGATGGATCGAAAATCCCTCCAGTCCAATGGCACAGTCGGGGGTGGCAGGGGAGAGCCAGGTCTCGGTGAAACAGAATACACAACAGTTCTGCATCTCCCTGCAGTAGGTGAGTCTCCCTTTAAGATCATCCACCTCGTTCTCTATAGCTTGCACATTTGCTAGTAGTATGGTGGGCATAGGGACCCCAAAGCCCCTCAGCTTCAATCTGACCAGCAGCCCAGCTCTTTTCCCACATATCCTCGGTAAATAGTGCATCTTTCCAGGTTTCCATCGATGCAGTGTGTTGTTGTCAGCTCTTTGAGGTTGGTGGACACGTCCCGCGGGGATCGATTGGCGAGTCGCGTCATCAGGCACTCCGGGTCGGGCCGAGATATAGCAGAGAGAGAAAAAATAAATAAATAAAATAATAATTAAATAAGTAAATCAATTACATATATTGAACAGATTTTTTTAAATGTGCAAAAACAGAAATACCGTATATTAAAAAGAGTGAGGTAGTGTCCAAAGCTTCAATGCCCATTTAGGAATCGGATGGCAGAGGGGAAGAAGCTATTCCTGAATCACTGAGTGTGTGCCTTCAGGCTTCTGTATCTCCTACCTGATGGTTAACAGTGAGAAAAGGGCATGCCCTGGGTGCTGGGGGTCCTTAATAATGGATGCTGCCTTTCTGAGACACCGCTCCCTGAAGATGTCCTGGGTACATGTGCCCAAGATGGAGCTGACTAGATTTACAACCTTCTGCAGCTTCTTTCGGTCCTGTGCAATAGCCCCTTCATACCAGACAGTGATGCAGCCTGTCAGAATGCCCTCCACGGTACAACTATAGAAGTTTTTGAGTGTGTTTGTTGACATGCCAAATCTCTTCAAACTCCTAATAAAGTATAGCTGCTGTCTTGCCTTCTTTATGACTACATCAATGTGTTGGGACCAAGTTAGGTCCTCAGAGATCTTGACACCGAAGAACTTGAAGCTGCTCACTCTCTCAATTTCTGATCCCTCTATGAGGATTGGTATGTGCTCCTTCGTCCACCATTCCACTAGTTGGCATATCTCACTCCTGTACGCCCTCTCGTCACCACCTGAGATTCTACCAGCAATGGCTGTATCGTCAGCAAATTCGTAGATGATATTTGAGCTATGCCTAGCCATACAGTCACGTGTATACAGAGAGTAGAGCAGTGGGCTAGGCACACATCCCTGAGATGCTCCAGTGTTGATTGTCAGCGAGGAGGATACGTTATCACCAATCCACACAGCCTGTGGTCTTCCGGTTAGGAAGTCGAGGATCCAGTTGCAGAGGGAGGTACAGAGGCCTAGGTTCTGCAACATCCCAATCAGGATTGTGGGAATGATGATATTAAATGCTGAGCTGTAGTCGATGAACAGCATCCTGATGTAGGTGTTTGTGTTGTTTAGGTGGCCTACAGACGTGTGGAGAGCCATTGAGATTGTGTCTGATGTTGACCTATTGTGGCACTAGGCAAACTGCAATTGGTTCAGGTCCTTGCTGAAGCAGGAGTTCAATCTAGTCATAACCAACCTCTCGAAGCATTTCATCACTGTCGATGTGAGTGCTACCAGGCGATAGTCATCAAGGCAACCCACATTACTCTTCTTAGGCACTGGTATAATTGTCTTTTTGAAGCAAGTGGGAGCTTCTGCCCGTAGCAGTGAGAGGTTTAAAATGTCCTTGAATACTCCTGCTAGTTGGTTGGCACAGGTTTTCAGAGCCTTACCAAGTACTCCATCGGGACCTTCTGCCTTGCGAGGGTTCACTCTCTTTAAAGACAGTCTAACATCAGCCCGAGAAGAGTTCCAGCACTATTTAAAGTGGCACGCTCCTGCATTGAGCGAGTGGTTAATAATGTAAGTAGAATACTGTGATCATAAATATTGATATAGGGTACAAAATACGTAAATTATGTTGAATTTGTACAAAAATCTGATTAGGTTATGACAAGCAAATTGCATGCAATTCTGTTTTCCAGATTTAGCAAGGATATGAGTTCCAAGAGTGTATGCAAAAAAGATTTATCAACATGGTTCCAAGGGTAAGAAATTTCAGCCATAATGAAGAAGCCAGGGTTGTTTTCTTTAAACAAATGAAGTTGAGAAGAAATTTGAAGGAAGTGTATAGAATTATCACAAATATCAAAATGGAGGGGAGGTGCTTCTGTTAGCAGATAATTCAAGGACTAGATTAGATTTTAGATTATGAGGACAAGCAGTCCTCCTTTATTGTCATTTAGTAATGCATGCATTAGGGAATGATACAATGTTTTTCCAGAATGATATCACAGAAAACACATGACAAACGAAGACTGAAAAACTGTCAAAAACCACATAATTATAGCATATAGTTACAACAGTGCAAAGCAATACCGTAATTTGATAAGATCAGACCATGGGCACAGTAATGTCTCAAAGTCTCTTGAAAGTCCCATCATCTCACACAGACGGTAAACCTCCAGTGCCGCAAACTTGCCGATGCAGCATCCCGGAAGCATCAGACCACAGTCCAACTCCGAGTCTGTCCGAAAACTCCGAGCCTCCGACCAGCTCTCCAACACCAATGCACCGAGAACCATCTCTGCTGAGCGCTTCGACCCCGGCTCCGGCAACAGGCAATGGGCAAGGCCGAGGAATTGGGGCCTTCCCTCTAGAGATTCTCGATCATACAGTAGCAGCGGTAGCGAAGCAGGCATTTCAGAAGCTTCTCCAAATGTTCCTCCACGCTTCTTCACGTCTGTCTCTATCAAATCAGGATCGTGCACGGCCTCCTACTTCACAGATGATATCATTCGGAATGGCCGCGCACACTGCGTCGCGCCGCCATCTTCTCCTCCCACAATTTTAAGACACAATTTTATAATTTGGAATAAAAGATACAAGGGGAAATGTGAGGAAAGATTTTTTTTTAATGCAGAGAGCAGTGAGTGCCTGAACTTAGTGCATGGAAGGGTGCCTGTTCATGGTAAATTGATGTATACTTGAGAAAAGAAAAACTAAAAAGCTCGTCAGAAAAGAGCTATGAAATGAGAATGAAGGAAAAGCTCATCCAGGAATAGGCCGGGAACTGATGGGCCCAATGGTTTCTTCTGTTGTGTAACAATTAAAAGGTTCAATGAAAGCTAAAGAGGAGGAGGATTCTCAGAAACCCTTACCTTCCCAACAATGGATCTGGCTCCAGGGTTACATACTGTTCTTATCTGAAAAGTGCATGTGGAGTTTTTCCACATACATAAACATTGCTTCTTTTAACAAAATAATCAGTCACTGCAATATCCACATTGTCCCTTGCAGTCAGAGTACAGTAGCCTTTAATTTCTTTGTGCCTCCATGCCTTAGGAGGTACCTGTGGGAACATCAGCAAAGTTGTTTGTGGAATTAAGTGGGTAATTGGTGCCATACTTATTAAATCAGACAATATCAATTTGAGTATATTGTTAGTCAACGTTTTAGATATTCACATGGTTGCACACCTTTTCGTCAAGGATGGTGGCTGGCTTTGTGAATTATTGACAAATAATGGTGTATAATCTCTTTTGTCATATTATTCTTTAACATTTCCACCACATACCACTATCATTAGCAATTCACCACCGCTTTCAGCTTTTCACCACGACCACATTCTTTGTGACTCCCTGGTTTGTTCTTCCTTCCCTGTCCCTTCCCTTTCTGCAGACACTTTCCCTAACACTGTTATGCAACATTTCTATCTAGGGACCTAAACAGTTCTTCCTGGTGAGGCAGAGGTTCACATATGCGACACACACATAAAATGGTAGAGGAACTCAGCAAATCAGGCAGCATCTAGTTTCATCAGGACTGGAAAGGAAGGCAGCAGAAGCCAGGATAAGAAAGTAACAGGAGGGAAAGGCAGGAGAATGGGGTTTAGAGGGAAAATAAATCGTGATTGCCATGACCAAATTGCAAAGAAGATTTGAGGGGCTGAATGGCCTACTCTGTTCTCTTTGCCTTACCATCTTATGCCATATCAAACAAGGTCCAAGGTTAAATCTTTGGCTTAATCACAGAGTAAAAGTGTGGAAGCAAAAAGAGAAACTACTGGAAGTGATTCACTGCCTGAAAGTGGATAGATACGTATGAAATAAACAAGGGCCGTCCTACTGAATGACAGAGAAGCAGCTTTGGATGAGATTGATATACAAACGTTTGTACTTTGACATCTTATTCGTCCGTCGTTGTCATCGATGAAGACCTCGACACCATTATGATGGTGTCGAGACCAGCGCTTGATTTGGATTTAAGTGAGGGAGAGTTGCGCAGCGTCAGCCTCACTCTCTCTTCCCAATTCCCATCTGGATCCAGCGGCAAGACAAGAGTCGAGATGGCTGGAGATGGGACTAGGCACAGTGGATGACCAGGACATCTTCTGTGTCTTGTTCTGCTCTACACGTTCCACAACACTTGCAGAGACCGCCTTCTTGACCGTTGGACCTTCCATTGGTCTTGTCCGCTCAGTCCACCGGAGTCTGTCTTCACATGCTGGGATAGACAACTCCCTATCTCACCGAGGGTTTGAGACCCGTCAGCTACCCTCACCTGGTTTAGCCGGCTTGTCGAAGCCGTTGCCCGGGGTGTGGCCGCTGTCGCATGCAAACAGCTATGGGGAGCCACAGGTGAGAGCTGAGTGCCAGGTGGGGACCAAAGGTGGACAAGCCACCCTGAAAAGGATGCGACATGCTCCCCCACCAGAGGTGCTACCCCTCCCTGACACCCCATACACCCCACTTTGACATACTTAGTAAAATAAAGGAGGTTAAATAGGTGTGATTTCTGACTTTGATAAGGACAATTAAATATCTGCTGGGAGGTGGATACTTGATTGAAGCAGAGTACTGAACAAAACATTGCGCATGGATGTGGGTGACAACAACACTTTTAAGAACATGGAAATATAGAGATGTCGGGGATGGGTCAGACAGTTGGAAGAAATGAAGCTGAAAGAGGTAGCAAAAGCAGCTGAACAAATGCTCTCAATCTGAATGACAAGAAATCCCTATTGTGGGAAACAGTATGACATGGATTCCAGTGAGACAATAGGAGAAAAATGGGAACAAGTCCTTTGTCAGTCCAACCAGTTGTCCTTTTACTTATTCATTCTTTTCACAATTACCAAATTCTATATGTGATATTTTAAATAAAGATGAAGCCTTGCTGCTTGAAGGAATATTTGCTTCTCATGCTCTTGAAATTCTGCAGGTACAAAAAAAAATTATCTGCAATATTTTAACCCACAAATTCAATCGCATGAAATTGAGTTTGTTAAAACTTGTTATTCAAACAAAAAGTGGTAAATTGTTCTTTATTTGTGGAGAATATTTTCTTTAATCTTTTTTCAAAATATAATTTTCATGCTTTTCTTTTAAATATATATATCATACAAGATCAGAAGTGGAGAGGGTGAGCAGCTTCAAGCTCCTGGGTGTCAAGATCTCCAAGGATCTAACCTGGTCCCAACACATTGATGTAGTTATAAAGAAGGCAAGACAGCAGCTATACTTTATTAGGAATTTGAAGAGATTTGGCATGTCAACAAACACACTCAAAATCTTCTATAGTTGTACCATGGGGAGCATTCTGACAGGCTGCATCACTGTCTGGTATGGAGGGGCTACTGCACAGGACTGAAAGAAGCTGCAGAAGGTTGTAAGGATAGAGTCAGCTCCATCTTGGGCACTAGCCTACAAAGTACCCAGAACATCTTTAGGGAGCGGTGTCTCAGGAAGGCAGCGTCCATTATTAAGGACTTCCAGCACCCAGGGCATGCCCTTTCTCACTGTTACCATCAGGTAGGAGGTACAGAAGCCTGAAGGCACACACTCAGCAATTCAGGAACAGCTTCTTCCCCTCTGCTATCCGATTCTTGAGTGCACTTTGAAGCTTTGGACACTTCCTCACTTTCTTTAATATACAGTATTTCTGTTTTTGCACATTTTTTATAATCTATTCAATATATGTAATTGAATTACTTGTTTATTTATTATTGTTTTATTTTATTTATCATTTTTCTCTCTCTCTGCTACATTATGTATTGCATTGAACTGCTGCTGCTAAGATAACAAATTTCACGTCACATGCCGGTGATAATAAACGTGACTCTGATTCTGAATTATTCAAATACCTGGGAGTGATTTTACATTACATCACTGGACAAAAGGCAGGGAATAGTAAAATCAGTTGCCTATTTTATACAGTATCTGATTTATTTAGCTCTGAAGTCAATGGAAGTGAAAACAGTGTAAATGTAAAATAGTTTCCTAATTGCTGTTACTCTTTTCTCTCACAACAGAGGATAAATTTAATCTCAACGTATCTTACTATATCAAAACAAGTATCCTCTGCCAGTAATTAGATTTAGTATTGAATGGCTAAAATTACAGGAGCACAACAAGTTTTATAATATCTTAAGACCTCAATTTCAATTTCAGAAACTTATATGTTTGGGGAAATCTTGAAATTTGACTTCTAGCTCTAAAAAGTTTGAGTTCCATGTAATTCAGTTTTAAGGAGTTAAATTAATAAAGTATCTTTGTTTGTTGTCAGTTGCACATCTAATATTTAATCAATTTGCAAGCTTATAACAAGAGCTGTGATCAATTAAACCAGAGGGTTATTCCAAGCAATAGAAAAATTATGTAAACATCTTTCATAACTGATTTCAGTAGTCTGGTCAGAAATCAATTCAGTACTGTATCCCAAAGTGCACTAATCCAGCTCTTACAGCTAAATACTGCCACCTCCTGTTTCATATGGTTCCTCGGCTGATCCCAGAAATTCTTTTCTCTGTAATGGGAAAGCTGTCAAACAGAAAATGGTTCAAATGTTTGTAAATTTTTCCTCACAGAAAAATAATTCAGGATGAGAAAAGCCTGATCTTTAATTAAGTCTGTACACATTCCTATTATGTATGTAAACTGATGACAAACTAGGCTAAATTAAATTCTAATTTATCCAATAATCAGTGAATCAAATCAAGTATTCACCAAAATTCAGATAAATTTTTATCTTTGCCTGTATACTGTGAGTAGATTGTTCATCTTTTATGGGAGTCAGTAACATTAAAGAGTAACCCATTCCTTTGACTCAAACCTTTGTACTTCTCAATTAAATCCTTAGCTCCATTTTCCTACGTTTACTCCATATCTCTCACGATTGCCAAAAATATGTCTCAGCTCCCATTTGCCTCAATTTCCACATCCTTTTCTGCAGTGGGAGGGTTGGTAAAATTGTAGCATTCAATTTATGAGATACTAACTGTGAACAGTGATGTGACTGGTAGAATGCGATTATTTTCAAAGGTATTTAATTACTTAATTATCTGAAAATTGCTTTGAAAAATCCTTAAGTAATGAAAGGTTCTACTCTCTTTGAGCCTTATTTGCACATGAAGTTCCTGGCAGCTAGCCCAAATCCTTGCTATGCACACGTAGTTTTAAGTGAATACAATCTATGATTGTTCAGTTCTGCTATCTGAAATTCCACTCAGACCCGCCAGATAACAACAGCTTTCTGCCTGTTTCAGCCAAACAACTAATGGGGTCTGATCACACCAGAGCTGGGAATTAAAATCATTCACTTTAATTCATGTGCCAAGCTCAGACTGCTTTCCCAGACACCTCAGAGGTAACCACCACCTCCAATTCTAAGTTAAATCTGGGGCTCTACAATGTTTCCTAACTAATTGATACTTTCAGTGGTACGTATTCAGAGGACTGTAAAAATTTGCCAACTGTTGGAGGATGGGCCAGTGTAATGAGATATCCGTAAGTGTACGCTGTGAACTGACACATTCCAGGCTGCAGGACTCCATGCTGAGTGATGCACTAAAGCTCAGTACACAAAGAGTTCATGGAGAAGGACCACAGACTTGGTTCCTAACACACTGGATAAGGAGAGACTGGTTCCTGTTTAGCAGCCTCTGAAACACTATGAGAAATCATGAAAGGTATTGGTACACTGTAAAAAAATATACATGCTGTGTCCACTTTATTAGATACACCTGCTCATTAATGCAAATATCTAAATCAGCCAATCATGTGGCAACAACACAATGCATAAAGGCATGCACACATGGTCAAATGGTTCAGTTGTTGTTCAGACCAAACATCAGAATGGAAAAGAAATATGATCTAAGTGACTTTGACCATGGAATGATTTTTGGTGCCGGACAAAGTGGTTTGAGTATCTCAGAAACGGCTGATCTCTTGGGATTTTCACACATAGCTGTCTCTAGAGTTTACAGAGAAAACAAAAAAGATCCAATGAGTGGCAGTTCTGTGGGCAAAAATGCTTTGTTAATGAGCTAGGTCAGAGGACAATCGCCAGACTGCTTCAAGCTGACAGGAAGGAAACAGCAACTCACTCAAATAACCATGAGTTATTTGAGTGGTGTGCAGAAGAGCATCTCTGGATGCACAGCATGTCGAGATGGATGGGCCATAGCAGCAGAAGACCACAAATATATACCCTGTGGCCATTTATTAGGTACAGGAGGTAGCACTGTTTCCTTTGAGTGTATATAGGTATATATAGTATTGATACAGTGAATATATGGAAAGACATAATTGTTTTCTATTTCCTTGTAGAAGCAAATTGAAACCCACATGCATTTGGCTACGGGAAGACATAATGAAGTAACAAACTAAGTCTTGACTACAAAACAAAATGATTATCAATAGGTCTAAAAGTAATTCCAATTTCCCATTACAACAATGGGTGCACACCATAACATAATTAGTGAAGTTCATGAATTTTGGGTGTTGTTGCTGCTGTTTTCCACATTTCTACTTCTAGGCTTTGTCCGCAGTTCACTGTCACCACATTGGTTAGGAATAAAGTAGATTTTTAATATAAAATAATCTTCTATTATGTTATCAACTGGATGTATGTACACACAGTTACAACCTCTTGTTTTAAATGGATGATCATGGGGATGAAGTCTGACTGCCTTCCTGACCCCTTTCATGTACCACTGACTATAATTCATTAATGTGAAATCCGGCCATCTGCTGCAACCAAGTGCTTGCTTAGTTTTTGATTGACTTTCTGTATCCAGAGGCAGCTGAGGCCTGAATATACACATTCAACTGCTGACGGTCATTTAATTCACTGTTCTGATGACTGTCACATTTGCAAACTGAAGTTCCCTGAACCTAGAAATGAATTGACATATTAATCAACTACAGTGCAGTGGGTGAGCACTGATTTGGTTGTGGGCATGGCTATGTTTTATAACCCCAAAATATAAAACTAATTGAAAGAAAAACATGGACCCAGGAATAGCATGTTTACTTCACTCTTTATTTTAGGGAGGCGAGCACACATGACATGTACTTTTATATATAAGCCGTAATGAATTACAAAAACCACAAAGGGTGCTTAATCAGACAATACATTTACAACATTGCTCAAATATTACTAAAATATTCAATACACAACACTTAGTTTATAGCTAAATAGGCTTATACCTGTACCCTGCTTAGCCATAAACTCCAACTCAATATAGAAAGCAAGTCAACACAGATATGTAACATATTTCTCTGCTGCCATGCTGTAATATAATTGCTGACAAAAGGCCTTACTTTGCTTGACAGGTGAGACTTGTGAGTTCTGGGGCCTCCTCCATCATGGTTGCAGGATTTTACCCTGGGACTGCAGGAACTGGGTCTGACAGCTCTGAACGCCTTTCTTCTCTAACAACTACAGAGTCATAGTCACAGAAAAGTACAGTATAGGAACAGGCCCTTCAGCCAATTTTAATCCATGCCGACCCATTTAAATTGCTTCATCCCATCAACCTGTACCAGGACCATCCATACCCCTAATATCAATGTACCTATCCAAACTTCTCTTAAATGTTGATATCGAGCTTGCATGCACTACTTGCACTGGCAGCTCATTCCACACTCTCATGATCCTCTGAGTAAAGAAGTTTCCCCTCATGTTCCCCTTAAATTTTTCACCTTTCACTCTTAACCCTAGACCTCTAGTTGTAGACCCACCCAACCTCAGTGGAAAAAGCATGCTTGCATTTACCCTATCTATACCCCTCATAATTTTGTATACCCCTATGAAATCTCCCCTCAGTCTTCTACATTTCAAGGAATAAAGTCCTAACCTATTCAATCTTTCCATATAACTCAGGTCCTCCAATCCCAGCAACACATTTGTAAATTTTCCTGTACTCTTTCAACCTTATTTACATATATCCTGTAGGTAGGTGACCAAAACTGTACACCATACTCCAAATTAGGCCTCAATGTCTTATACAACTTCAACATAACATCCCATCTGCTATGCTCAATGCTTTGATTTATGAAGTCCAATGTGCCAAAAGCTTTCTTTAAGACCCTTATTTACCTGTGCTGCCACTTTCATTGAATTATGGATCTTTATTCCCAGTTCCCTTTGGTCTACTCTACTCCTCTGTACTGAACTGCTCACTGTGTAAGAACTACCCTGGTTGGTCCTACCAAAGTGCAACATCTTGTACTTGACTGCATTAAATTCCACCTCCCATTTTTCAGCCAATTTTTCCTGCTGGTCCAGATCCCACTGCAAGCTCGGATAGTCTTCCTCACTGTCCATGACACCCCCAATCTCAGTGTCATCCACAAGTTTATTGATCCAGTTAACCACATTGTCATCCAGATCATTGATATACAGTGGATGAGGAAAAAAAACAGACCTAGCACCGATCCCTGCAGCACTCCATTAGTCACAGGCCTCCAGTCACAGAGGCAACCGTCTATTACCACTCTCTAGCTTCTCCCATAAAACAAATGTCTAACCCAATTTACTACCTCATCTTGAATGCCAAGAGACTGAACCTTCCTTCTGAAAACTTGTCAAATGCCTTGCTGAAATCCATGTAGAAAATATCCACTGACTTGCCTCCATCAACTCTCCTGGTAACTTCCTCAAAAAACTCTGTAAAATTGGTTAGACATGACTTACAACGCACAATGCCATGCTGATTATCCCCAATCAGTCCCTGTCTATGGGGTTCTGTAGAATACCTTCTAATACCTTTCCCACTACGGATGTCAGGCTCACCAGCCTATAATTTCCTAGCTTAGACTAAGAGCCTTTCTTAAACAGTGAAACAACATTAGCTATCCTTCAACTCTCCAGCTGTCCCTAAGCATAATTGAAATATCTTTGCTAGGGGACTGCAATTTCTGCAGTTGGCTTCCACAAGGTCTGAGGAAACACCTTGTCAGGCACTGGGGATTTATCCACCATTATGTGCCTTAAGACAGAAATACCTCCTCCTCTGCAATCTGTCTAGGGTCCATGACCTTGTTACGGCTTTGCCTCACTTCAGTAGACTCTATGTCCATCTCCTGAGTAAATTCGGACGCAAAAAATCATAAGAACATAAGAAATAGTAGGAGTAGGCCATCTGGCCCGTCGAACCTGCTCTGCCATTCAATAAGATCATGGCTGACCGGGCCATGGACTCATCTCCACCTAATAGGAAAACAGATTACTATCTGAATGTTGGCCGATTAGGAAAAGGGGAGGTGCAACGAGACCTGGGTGTCATTATACACCAGTCATTGAAAGTGGGCATGCAGGTACAGCAGGCGGTGAAAAAGGCGAATGGTATGCTGGCAATTATAGCAAGAGGATTCGAGTACAGGAGCAGGGAGGTACTACTGCAGTTGTACAAGGCCTTGGTGAGACCGCACCTGGAGTATTGTGTGCAGTTTTGGTCCCCCAATCTGAGGAAAGACATCCTTGCCATAGAGGGAGTACAAAGAAGGTTCACCAGATTGATTCCTGGGATGGCAGAACTTTCATATGAAGAAAGACTGGATGAACTGGGCTTGTACTCATTGGAATTTAGAAGATTGAGGGGGGATCTGATTGAAACGTATAAGATCCTAAAGGGATTGGACAGGCTAGATGCAGGAAGATTGTTCCCGATGTTGGGGAAGTCCAAAACGAGGGGCCACAGTTTGAGGATAGAGGGGAGGCCTTTTGGGACCGAGATTAGGAAAAACTTCTTCACACAGAGAGTGGTGAATCTGTGGAATTCTCTGCCACGGGAAACAGTTGAGGCCAGTTCATTGGCTATATTTAAGAGGGAGTTAGATATGGCCCTTGTGGCTATGGGGGTCAGGGGGTATGGAGGGAAGGCTGGGGCGGGGTTCTGAGTTGGATGATCAGCCATGATCATAATAAATGGCGGTGCAGGCTCGAAGGGCCGAATGGCCTACTCCTGCACCTATTTTCTATGTTTTCTATGTTTCTATGTTACCTGCCTTTCCCACATTACCCTTAATTCCCCTACTATGCAACCTTGTCTTAAGTATATTTACTAAGGTAGCCTTCACAGCTTCATTGGGCAGAGAATTCTACAGATTCACCACCCTCTGGGAAAAGTAGTTCCTCCTCATCTCCATCCTAAATCTACTCCCTCGAACCTTGAGGCTATGTCCCCTAGATTTCCCCCATCTCTTTTAGTTGTGCACATAAATTACCATTCTGATTGTCAAGAGGACCAATTTTGTCCCTTGCAATTCTTTTGCACTTAACATATCTGTATAATCCCTTAGGATTCTCCTTCACCCTGTCTGCTTGGGCATCCTCATATCTTCTTTTAGCTCTCCTGATTTTTTTTTCTTAAGTGTTTTCTTGCATTTCTTATACTCCATAAACACCCTATTGGTTCTTGCCTGCCTATACCTGCTATGCACTTCCTTTTTTTTCTTAATCAGGGCCTCGATATTTCTTGAAAACCAAGGTTCCCTAAACTTGTTATTTTTACTTTTTATTCTGACAGGCACATACGAGCTTCGTACTCCCAAAATTTCACTTTTGAAAGCCTCCCACTTACCAGGTTCATCTTTGGCAGAAAACAGCCTGTCCCAATCTACATTTGCCAGATCCTTTCTGATACCATCTAAATTGGAGAATTGGGAATCTCAACCATTGGACCACACCTATCTCTTTCCATACTTCCTTTGAAACTAATGGTATTATGATTGCAAGATGTAACATATTCCCCTACACAGACTTCTGTCTTCTGCCCTACCTCATTCCCAAACAGCAGATCAAGCACACTCTCTTGCTGTGACTTCTATGTACTGATTAAGGAAACTTTTCTGAACACATTTGACAAATTCTATTCAATCTAGTCCTTTACAATCTGGGAGTCTTTGTCAATACTTATACTTTACACTTTATTGTCGCCAAACAATTGATACTAGAACGTACAATCATCACAGCGATATTTGATTCTGCGCTTCTTGCTCCCTGGATTACAAATCGATAGTAAATATTAAAAATTTAAATTATAAATCATAAATACAAAACAGAAAAATAGAAAGTAAGGTAGTGCAAAAAAACCGAGATGCAGGTCCGGATATTTGGAGGTTACAGCCCAGATCCGGGTCAGGATCTGTTCAGCAGTCTTATCAGTTGGAAAGCAGCTGTTCCCAAATCTTGCCGTACGAGTCTTCAAGCTCCTGAGCCTTCTCCCGGAGGGAAGAGGGATGAAAAGTGTGTTGGTTGGGTGGGTCGTGTCCTTGATTATCCTGGCAGCACTGCTCTGACAGCCTGCGGTGTAAAGTGAATCCAAGGACGGAAGATTGGTTTGTGTGATGTGTTGCGCTGTCTTCACGATCTTCTGTAGCTTCTTCCAGTCTTGGACAGGACAACTTCCATACCAGGTTGTGATGCACCCTAGAAGAATGTTTTCTACGGTGCACCTATAAAAGCTAGTGAGGGTTTTAGGGGACAGGCCAAATTTCTTTAGCTTTCTCAGGAAGTAAAGGCGCTGGTGGGCCTTCTTGGCAGTGGACTCTGCTTGGTTGGACCAAGTCAGGTCATTTGTGATGTTGACCCCGAGGAACTTAAAGCTTTTGACCTGTTCCACTTGCACACCACCAACGTAAATTGGGTCATGCAGTTCGCTACTCCTTCTGAAGTCAACAATCAATTCCTTCGTCTTGCTGTTGTTGAGGGATAGGTTATTGTCTTCACACCATGCCACCAGGTTCTTAATTTCCTCTCTGTACACAAACTCATCATTCCCCAAGATACGGCCTACAATTGTTGTGTCATCAGCAAACTTATATATTGAGTTTGATGGAAACTTGGCTACACAATCATGAGTGTACAGTGAGTATAGCAGGGAGCTGAGTAGACAGCCTTATGGGGCACCGCTGCTCAGAGTGATTGTAGAGGAGAGCTTGTCCCCTATGGTTAAGTTAAAATTGCTTGCTATAACAACCTTAGGTTTCTTGTAACAGTCTGCGATCTCTCTACAAATTTGTTCCTCTCACTCCCTCAGTCTTTTGCGTTGTCTATAATATAGCCCCATTAACGTGATCTTACCTTTCTTCTTCCTCACTTCCGCCCATAAAGCCTCACTGGACCAGTTCTCCAGTCTGTCCTGACTGAACACTGCAGTAACATTTTCCCTAACTAGTAGTGCTACCCCACCCTCTTTAATCCCTCTCACTCTGTCACGTCTATAACAACAGAACGCTAGAATATTGATCTGCCAGTCCTCTCATTAACAAGGTGCTTTCACCCACAGAACTGCCACTCAGTGGAATTTTTTTTTTTGCTTTCGCACTATTCTCTATAAATTCTCGAAACTCTTACAGGTGAAAATCCCAGGAGATCAGCAATTTCTGAGATACGCAAACCACCCCATCCAGCACCGACAATCATTCCAGTCAAAATCTCTTAGATCATATTTCTTCCCCATCCTGATGTTTCGTCTGAACAGCTGAACCTCTTGACCATGTCTGCATGATTTATGCATTGAGTTGTTGCCACTTGATTGGCTGATTAGATATTTGCATTAATACAAGTGTGCCTGATAAAGTGGCCACTGAGTGTAAGTTGTTAAAAGATGCTGCCACAGAATGAGTAATCATATTGCTAACATTTGCTTTATTGATCACTAAAATCAGCTTCTACTGGCACACTGATCATCAAAAATAACTTCCATGTGTTATTTTGATGGCTAATGCACAGATTTATACTTGTATTCTGTTTCTACTTTGATTAAATAATACGTGAATTACCAGATATGTGTGAAGTCATGTGGTAGTCTTCTTTGATAAGAAAATGAGTATACACAGTGCACCTTAGATTATTTCCCATGTGTGCCTCTAATAAAGAGTCCTGTATTCCGTATCCATGTGAACAGGAACAGGGCAGGTCAGTTATGGAGATAAGTCACCACAAAGTTATTTTCAGTCACCTTCCTACTCCCTTACCATTGTGTGCCACTATGGAATGTACAATTGCTTTTCTAAGCTCAAATTTCTTTCAAACCACTGTGGTTATAAAACTTATAAAGATCAAAGACAAACACAATATTTTCACAACTCATTATACAAAGAAGATTCATTCAGAATACAATTGGTTACATGAAATAGATTGTTTAAACATATTGTACTTTCATAATCCATCACTTCCAGCAGAAGCACTGCTTGGATACGTAAGCTTATGATGTTGTTCCAGTTTCATTTTATCTGAACTTACCATGGTGTGGAAACAGACTACAGGAATTCGCTCCTCTTTCTGCCAAGCAGCCTGCTTCAGAACTTGAAAATAGATCATCTCCAAATAATCTGCACAGAGTTGGTAGTTTTGAGAAACTGGAAATGTTAGTAATTTTCTTCCTCTCACAACTATATTGCAAAAAAATTGACAAGAAATGAAAGTTAGATTCAGGTGCAGATGAAAATATTCTAGTTCATTACAGTCTAGTTGTGCTTCCTTGCTCAATGACATACGTATGGTTTCATTGACGTTGTCAATCTAAAATCAGCATATTTTCATACTTCATGAAATTGCAGTATTGTCAGATTTAACATAAATGCAGAATTTAACTGCAGATTCATGTTTCACTCACTTCCATTGAATGGAAAATACTGCATATAAATAAAAATATTCTCAAACAAATGCATGCACAATATCAATCACAAAATTCAGCTGAGTGAGTTAATTAAGAGCTTTCGCCAGCACAAGGTAAAATATTCTTCCGAATAAATTGTTCTGCAAAATAAATAAATTCCTAACTTCTCTTATCAGTTAGTTACAGAATATAATCTGCAGCACTATCTCTCAAGAATTAAGGGAAATATTTAGATTATGAGAACACTCAGTCCTCTTTTACTGTCATTTAGAAATGCATACGTGCAGTAAGAAATGATACAATGTTTCTCCAGAGGAATATCACAGAAAACAGGACAAACCAAAGACTAACACTGACAGAACCACATAATTATAACATATAGTTACAGCAGTGCAAAGCAATACCATAATTTGATGAAGAACAGACCATGGGCACAGTAAAAAAAAGTCTCAAAGTCCCAAGTCGATCGAATCCCGAGTCCCCGATAGCTGCGGCAAAAGGGAGAAACTCCCTGCCACAAACCTCCAGGTGCCGTCAACTTGGTGATACCTTGGAAGCAGCCGACCACAGCCGACATTGAGTCCATCTGTCCAAAAACTTCGAGCTTCCGACCAGCCTCTCCGATATAGCCTCCCGAGTACCATCCTCTGCCCAGCGCCTTCGACCTCTCCTCGGCCGCTGAAACACGCAAAGCCGAGGATTTGGGGCCTTCTGCTCCGGAGATCCCCGTTACCACACAGTAGCAGCAGCAGCGAAGCGGGCATTTCATAAGTTTTCCAGATGTTCCTCTGTGCTCTCACGTCTGTCTCCATCAAATCAGAATTGTGCATGAAGACAGTGCCTTTAACAACTAAGTATTGGGATTTGTAAGGGAAGCAAAATATGTATCAGAGCAGGGGTTCCAAACCTTATTTTATGCCTTGAGCAAATACCATTAAGCAAGGGGTCCATGGACCCCAGGTTGGGAACCCCTGTACTAGTGTAACACATATGAATTGAATGTTTATGGCCAACTGAAGTACTCTTCCAATAATATTCTCCAGTATTGTTAGAAATTGGTTGTCCATATATCACATCAATGTACAACAAGTGCAGACATCCCACCTTTCCTGGAAGTTCCAGGAGTCTCCCGCATATTGATAGCGGCTCCCTGACACCCGGAAATTATATCCAATATCCTGGAAATCGATCTTTTTGAGAAGGAGAGGGAGAGCAAGCATCCTGATTAGTCTCTCTTCGTGCTAAGAGTGGTCCCCAATCACCGGGCCGCTAGGAAACGATATGATATGAAACGATATGAGTCAGCTGCACCTTTCCTCATTCTTGGTCATGCCCACTGTTGAACTTGAACGCACACGAGGTCATTACCCACGCATCATCCATGTCAGCACGGGAAGAAGATCAACTCCTCGAGCTTGCAAATGACGGCGGGCTGAAAAGTATGTTTGACATAACATCTCTGCCGGCATTCTGGATCAAAGTCAAGGCTGAATATCCTGAGATAGCCATGGAAGCACTGAAAATGTTGCTTCCATTTCCAACATCATATCTCTGCAAAGCAGGGTTTTCTGAAATGAATGCAACAAAAACTAAATTGCGGAATAGACTGGACATAAGGAACCCCCTTCGAGTATTGCTGTCTCCCATCACCCCTCGATGGGACTGTCTTGTTGCAGGGAAACAAGCCCAGGGCTCCCACTGATTCAGCAATATTGGTGTGTTGCAATGATTTTATACTGTATGTTCATACGAGGAAAATATGCGCTGTGTGTTTAATATCCAAACATTACTTAAAATGTTATGATGTTATTGACTTACAGGTGACTTATAATTGACTTATCACTATATTCATGCGAGGAAAATATGCGGTGTGTGTTTAATATTAAATTTGTTAGATAATCCCTTTTAGAAATGAAATTGAGTGTATTAGCCACTTATAAGTGACTTATATTTGACTTATCACCTATATTCCGGTCGTGATTAGCACCACCCAACCCCCACCCCCGTTAGCCGGTCCACAAGAATATTGTCAATATTAAACCATTCCACGGTGCAAAAAAGGTTGGGGACCCCTGCAAGTAGACCTATCAGTTTTCTCTGTGGGCGGGCTTTACAGTCGACTTCAAAAATAATGATAGTGTTGCTCGTTGCACTGTTTGCAACAGTGATTTTTCTATTGCCCATGGTGGGTTAAAATGTAAAAGACATGTTGAGGTGAGTTTAACAGATGTCATTTGTTCATTAGCATAGCTAACGTTAATTAAACTAGCTGGCTAGCTGCTAAGGAGCTACTCTATTGATGTCCTACGTGATGAGGCCAAACTCCCTGTAGACTTGCTTAAAATTGTAATAGAATAAACATGATAATATAATACAGTATACGTACATATTTTAATGTCACATTTTCTGCATATACCCAGCTTGGTTTACAGATTAGACAAAATTACTAAACAAAGGATTACATACATCCTTGGAGGTTGACCGGGGCGGGAGGCGGGTGGAGATATGGGGTTGCGGGGGGCAGGGGTGATACCTCCCTGAAATGAGTTTTTTTAGGGTGGGATGTCTGCAAGTGTAGAAGAATGCTCATAAACACAAAAGATTCTGCAGATGTTGGACATCTTGAACAACACACACAGGCCCAAAACGTTAACTGTTTATTCCCCTCCACAGAAGAATGTTCATGATTTTGTGCTCAAGTCTTCTCAATACTAACACATAGTGCGAAATTTGGCTTTCACTACTAACCCCGCCTCTCCCATTCACAATCTTCCAGAAAGCATTGAACAGGAGCTGCTTGGTCTTTTGAATGTAATACCCCATCATCCCTCTCAGGTGGCTCTCAGGTTGGGGCACTTTTCCACTACCTATTGGACAAAATAACATTTCAGTCTCCCACAAACAGCAGCTGCTCTTCTCACTCTTATTAGATTCTGTTCTTCCTATTACAGATAAAACAATATGAGAAATTGAAATAACAATACCCCGTCATTCAGTGCAATCAGGTTAAGAGATAGATATTCTCTAGTAACTTTTGCAATGCTCAGTAATCTACTAATCTCAATTTTGAAGTGCATCCATAGACCTTTGGAGGAGAGAATTCAAAGGATTCACAAAACTTTAATTTCAGTTCTGAATGGCCAGTGACATATCCTGAGCAATGCTCCTCATTCTCTTGCGAGTCAAGCCTTGCCAGTCTTAAACATTTCGTGAGTGTATTCCTGTTGGAGTGGAGCAGGAAATCGTAGTGTCTCTTCTTCACAATGAAGGGCAATCCAACCTGTTGTTAACTTTCAATACATACAATGCTTGCATATATGCACAGAGAGCAAGATCTTTCAATAAAACGTGCCAGTGATAGGCCTCATATTAAGCGTATGAGAGACAAATGTCCATCATGATCTTGTCCAGAGCACACAATACTAACATTAAAAAAATTCCAAGACCCATGACAAGACTCAAGTTCTGATCAGTTACTTTCTGTATTTTAGGAGTCACTTCTCAAAGAGGACAAACACGAACAACTAAATACATCATTGCATCCAATATGCCAGCACAGCCTTTGCCACCGTCTGAAATTGTTGGAAGAGCTCAAGTTCAGTCTCAGTTGCACAATCTTCTGAACACCAATGATTCCCATCCCATCCGTTCTTATGTATTAGAGAAGTTGTCAACTAATCGTGGGCACCTAAAAGCACAGCTGAACAGCTGCCAGTGAACCCACTATGGCTCTTTTGAAAATCCATGTAGGTCAAGAAATTCAACGTCACCATCTTCTGACTGCAGCACAATTACATACAAATTTCAGCAAGCTAACAACCTCAGCATCAGGGCTCTGATGATGCTTAGCTTACTTTGGTGTGTCACACTACCTCACTCCTCCCCTTTACATCCTCAGGCTTGATATAGGGTCTTGACCCAAGACATGGACTACTCTTTTTTTTCCTAGAAATGCTCCTGCAGCAGTCTCTTTCTCATATCAACTACATGCATGACACAGACTCCTGAAGCAAGTAATCTACTCTGATATCCATAATGGCAAAACATTTCTAGGAATGTGAATAAAATACTTCAACTATGGTGTTAAAAAGTCTTTCTGACCAAAGAACATGAAGGCTATGTATAAAAGAAGCATACAAGAACCGAATCAACATATCCAGTCAATTTGTCAATCTTTAACCGTCCCATAAAGGACTTCAGTCATCACAAGTCACAGAGCACTGTGATGCAGGCCTATTATTAGGGACCCCTAATAATTCTGAAAATCAAAGGTCAATGTAAATATACTATCAAAGTAAAAAATAATTATTCACTCTTCTTAAAAAGGTAAGTATATTAATCATCTTATCACATGGACCCTCAATGTTCTCACTGGCAGACCAGTTACTACAGATTGGGAACAACATCCCCTCCACACTCACCATCAGCAGAGGTACACCACAGGGCTGTGTGCTTAGCCCCCACTATACTCACTTTATACTTTTGATTGTGTAGCTAAATACAGCTCCAATGCTGCATTGAAGCTCTCCGATGACACCCCTGTTGTTGACCAAATCAAAGGTGGTGATGAATTGGCATATAGGAGGGAGATTGAAAACCTGGTTGAGTGGTGCCAAAACGATAAACCTCTCACACATTGTCAGTAAAAATCAAGAACTGATTATCAATTACAGGAGGAAGAAGCCAGTGGTCTGTGAGCCAGTCCTCAGAAGGGAAATGGAGGTGAAGATGGTCAGTAGCTTTAAATTCCTTGGTGGAACATAGTTTATTATTAACATCCTCAATCGAAAATCAATTAATGAAAACTAGAAGTGAGTTTTATATTCATAGTGATAAATCGGGTAAATTATTAGCTAATCAATTGAAAACTACTTTGGTTAAACATCAAATTATTAAGATCCATAAACATGATGATACCTTGACAGTTGATCATGACAAGATAAACAAAACTTTTCAAGTAGACCTCATTATACCATTCTGACTTTCCTCATGATTTTAAAATCATGCATGACTTTCTAAGAAAATTGAATTTTCCAAAATTATATTGTTTAACATTAGAAACTCCTATTACACAGGAAGAAATTACAGCTGTAATCTCCTCAATGAATTCTGGTAAAGCACCTGGTCCTGATGGTTTTACAGTGGAATTTTTTTAAGTCTTTTTCCTCTAATCTCTCTCTTTGGTTGCCTAGAATATTCAAAGAAGCAATCAGATTAGGTAAATTACCACAATCATAAAAAAAAATAAAGATCCTACTTATTGTGCATCATATAGACCGATATCTTTTCTGAACGTAGATTCAAAAATTTTAGCAACTAGGTTAGAGAAGGAATTACCTCAAATTATCTCTGTGGGCCAAACAGGATTTATTAAAAACCGCTATTCATCTTTTAATATCAGGAGGTTAATGAATATTGTTTATACTCCTTCACTTAACACTCCGGAATGTATTATTTCATTAGATGCTGAGAAAGCTTTTGATAGAGTTGAATAGCCATATTTATTTAGTGTGTTTGAGAAATTTAATTTTAGTCCGATATTTATATCTTGGATTAAATTGTTATATCATACCCCTGTAGCTTCGGTTTGTACTAATAATCAGAGAACTCCCTTTTTTCGTCTATCTCGGGGTACTAGGGAAGGATGCCCTCTTAGTCCATTATTATTTGATATTGCTCTTGAACCTTTAGCAATTTCCATCCGAGACCCGCCTAACATTTTTGGTATTACCAGTGGAAATGAAATAAATAAATTATCATTATATGCAGATGATTTGTTATTATATATCTCTAATCCGGGGAAATCAATTCCAGTTATTTTATCTTTGTTGGCTCAATTTAGTAACTTTTCTGGTTATAAATTGAACCTTAATAAGAGTGAACTATTTCCCCTAAATAAGCAGGTTCCTATTTATGGATGTCTACCATTTAAATTGGTTACTGACTCTTTTACATATTTAGGGATTAAAATCAAGAAAAAGCATAATGATTTATTTAAAGCTGTTTTTTTTTACCTTTAATTGATCAAATTAAACTTTTGTTTACTAAATGGTCAACAAAGTCTTTGTCACTGATCGGTCGGATCAATGCTATCAAGATGATTATTTTGCCTAAATTTTTATATGTATTTCAAATGGTACCAATTTTTATTCCAAAATCCTTTTTTGATAATGTTAATTCAAAAATTTCCTCATAAATATAGCAGAACAAAAACCCTTGGTTAGGTAAAAGACATTTACAGAAATCTAAAAAAGTGGGGGGGCGGGGGGGTGTTAGCGCTCCCAAATCTTAGATTTTACTATTGGGCAATTAACATTTGATATTTAAAATTTTGGTTACGGGACTTGGATGTAATTTCAAGTCCACATTGGTTAAATCTTGAATGTAATTCTTTACAAGGGACTTCTTTGGGTTCTAGCTTAGGGACTTCGCTTCCTTTTATTCTTTCTAAATTGTATAAACAAATGAATAACCCAATAGTTAAACTTACTTTATGTATATGGTTTCAATTTCAAAAATATTTTGGGTTGAACCAATTTATTTTAGCAAGTCCTATTATATCTAATTTCCTTTTTCAACCTTCCACTACGGATCAAGCATATTTAGACTGGAAAATGAAAGGTACGATTTCATGATTTATTTTTGGATAATTGTTTTATGTCCTTCGAACAACTATCTAATAAATATAATTTGCCTAGATCTCACTTTTTTAGATATCTACAGGTAAGAAACTTTTTAAATGCTGTTTCTCCTAATTTTCGAAATTTATATTCAATGGATATTTTGGAAAACATTTTAGATTTAAATCTTTTTCAGAAAGGTGTTGTAGCAACTATTTATAATACAATTATGAATTTATGTCCTGATGTATCTAATAAAATTAAGACTGATTGGGAAAGAGAACTTAAGATCACTGTACCGATTGAAAAATGGGAAAAAAATTCTTCAGTTAGTTAATTCATCCTCTATATGTGCTAAACATGCATTGATACAGTTTAAAGTAGTGCACAGGGCTCATATGTCTAAAGATAAATTATCTCGTTATTACTCTTATATAAATCCTATATGTGATAGATGTCACTCCGAGATAGCTTCTTTAACCCACATATTTTGGTTATGTCCCTTGTTGGAGAAATATTGGAAAGATATTTTTGATATTATTTCAACTGTTTTGAATATTGACTTACAACCTCATCCAATTACTGCTATTTTTGGGTTACCAATGATAGAATCAGATCATTTAACCTCTTCAGCTCGTCGGGTGATTGCATTTCTTACATTATTGGCTAGAAGATCCATTTTGCTGAATTGGAAAGAGATTAATCATCCTACCACATTTCATTGGTTCTCTCAAACTATGCTGTGTTTAAATTTGGAAAAAATTGTAAGTGTTGTTTATGATCCCACTATTAAATTCGAAAAGACCCGGAGGCCATTTATTCAACATTTTCATTTAACGTAATTTGACCTTTTCCAAACTTATTTTATTTCTTTGTAATATTGGTTGAGAGGAACGGAGTTGTCGACACTAAGGTTTCCTCTTTTTTTAATGATGTTACATAACAGCTCGTGTCTTTTTTTTTAGTTTAGTTGATTAATTCTGTTTAGATTAGTTTTTTTTGGGGGGGTATAATTTTTTTTCCTTTTTCATGATTTTTTTTAGATATTTTTCTTTGTTTTATATTGTTCATCTGTATCCTATATGATTGGGAGTTTTATCATTTAAGTGCCAACTGACTTTATAATGACTTATGCTAATAATAACATTACCATGTTATGTTTATTATTATGAAACTAATAAAAAGATTGAAAAAGAAATTCCTTGGTGTCAACATATCAAAGGATCTGTCCTGGGACCAGCACATAAATATCATCACAAAATAAACACAACAGCGTCTCAACTTTCTTAGATTGCCCAGTCCGTCACAAGTGAAGCCCTCCTCCTCACTGAGTACATATACATGGAACACAGCCACAAAAACACAGCATCCTGCATCAAAGGCTCCCACCGTCCAGGCCATGTACTCTTTCATTCAGACAGAAGGTAGAGAAGCTTTAGATACCACACCACCAGTCTCAGGAACAGTTACTATCTTATAACTATTATCCTCCAGAGTTGGCATAGATAACTTCATTCACCACTACCCCGAACTGATTCAATGATCTACAGACTTACTTTCATGGACTCTTTATAACTGGTGTTCACAATATAACTTGTGTTGGCACAGTTTGTCTTCTTTCTGCACTTTGGCGTTTGTTAGTCTTTGTTGGGATATAGTTTTTGTAAAATTCTATTGTATCTTTTTCCTGTAAATGCCTGCATAAAAATTAATTTCAAGGTAGTATATGGTAACACATACCTACAAGGATAATAAATTTACTTTGAACTCTAATGAATTAACTAGCTGTTCTCAGAGCAAACTCATTGGGCCAAATGGCCTAATTCTGTTCCTATATCTTATGGTCTCTCACGTCATGGTTCTTGCCATTGTTTAAGAATATTTAAAACTAGTACTAGTTTTAAATTAATGTAGATAGTTACTTCACTACTGCAAATAAATCTATTAATAATTTAATATTTTTTGTTGGCAGTCTTCAGTTAGGCTATGCCTGAGACTTGTCCTGAATTTTCATTCACTTCATTGGACTGTCAAATCCAAATACGTATACAAATACCTGTCAAATACAAATGCCTATGTGAGGATGCTATTTATTGACTACAGCTCAGCTGTTAATATCATTATCCCTATAATTCTGATCTAAAAGCTCCAGAACCTGGGCCTCTGTAGCTCCCTCTGCAACTGGATCCTCAACATCCTAACTGGAAGACTACAATCTGTGTGGATTGCAAATTACTTCTCTACCTTGCTGACAATCAACACTGGCACACCTCAGGGATGAGTACTTAGCCCACTGCTCTACTCTCTCTATACCCATGACTGTGTAGTAAGGCACAGCTCATATATCATCCATAAATTTGTTGATGATACAACCACATTTGGCAGAATCTCAGGACGTACAGGAGTGAGATATACCAGCTAGTGGAGTGGTGTTGCAGAAACAACCTCGCACTCTACATCAGTAAGACCAAAGAACTGGTTGTGGATTTCAGAAAGGGTAAGATGAAGGAACACACACTAGTCCTCTTTCAGAGATCAGAAGTGGACAGAGCAAGCATTTTCAAGTTTCCACGTGTCAATACCTCTGAGGATCTAACCTGGACCCAACATATCAATGCAGCTATGAAGAGGGCAAGACAGCAGCTATATTTTATTAGGAGTTAGAGGAGATTTGGTATTTCACCAAAAACACTCACAAATTTCTACAGATGTACCGTAGAGAGCATTCTAACCAGCCGCATCACTGCCCGGTATGGTGGCGGTGGGGGGGGGGGGGGGCGGGGGGGCGGAGAAACAACTGCACAGAATCAGAGTAAGCTGCAGAGAGTTGTAAAATTAGTCAGCTCCAACCTGGGCACTACCCTCCATAGTATCCAGAACATCAAGGAGCTGTGCCTCAGAAAGGTGGCGTCAATCATCAAGGACTTCCACCACCCAGGATGTGCCCTCTTCTCATTGCTATTATCAGAAAGGAGAGACAGAAGCCTGAAGGCACACACACAATAGTTCAGGAACAGCTTCTTCCCCTCTGCCATCGATTTCTGAATGGACATTGAATCCATAAACACTACCCCACTACTTCTTTTCTTTCCCATTGAGAAGGATAGGCTTGAAGGTTGAGGGGGGACTTGATAAAGGTATTGAAAATTATGAGATAGATAGAGTTGACGTGAATAGGCTTTTTCCATTGAGAGTGGGGGAGATTCAAACAAGAGGACATGAGTGGAGAGTTAAAGGGCAAAAGTTTAGGGGTATCATGAAGGGGAACTTCTTTACTCAGAGAGTGGTAACTGTGTAGAATGAGCTTCCAGCAGAAGTGGTTGAGGCAGGTTCGATGTTGTCGTTTAAAGTTAAATTGGACAGCTATATGGACAGGAAGGGAATGGAGGGTTATGGGCTGAGTGCAGGTCGGTGGGACTAGGTGAGAGTATGAGTTTGGCACGGACTAGAAGGGCCGAGATGGCCTGTTTCTGTGCTGTAATTGTTATATGGTTATATTTTTGCACTATTCATTTACTTTAACTATTTAATATACCATATATACTTACAGTCATTCAGTTTTCCCTTTTTCTCTCTAGTGTCATGTATTGTATTACTGCCACAAACTTAATAAATTTCATGACGTATGCAGGTGATATTAAACCTGATTCTGATTCTGTCAGAAAACAACTAACAAATTATTGTGGACATCCAAAATAAAAAGTGCAGCATCTGGAACCTGTTTTGATGACTGATCCTGAAACGTTAACTTTGATTTTCTCTCTCCATGCACTCTGCCTGATCTGCTGAATATGCTTGGTATTTTATTTGACCTTTCCAGGAACTCTTCCTTCTGAAGTTAATATGAACTTGTTCCTTTTAAATTATAGAAATTACATTGCCCAGATTACTCATGCAAATTTACTGTTGTTTAAATAAGAAGCTATGTTCCATTTTGCTTCATGCTTTATTCGTCACATATGTATTTCACAAGTTACCAGCTAGTAATAGCTGCAAAATATCCTCTTCTCCTCCTTTATTGTGAAGTGCCAGCCTTGCCTTCATTGTAACAGATCACGTGTTTAATTGCCACTTCTGCAGTAGTGATAGGGGATTCCATAATTAGAGGAACGGAAAGCAGTTTCTGTGGACATGAAAGAGACAACCAGATGGTACATTGCATCCCAGGTACCAGGGTCAGGGATGTCTCAGATCAGGTCCACAGCATCCTAAAGGGGAAGGGTGGACAGCCGGAAGTCATGGTACTTATTGATACCAACAACATAGGTAGGAAAAGGGAGGAAGTCCTGAAGAGAGAATATAGAGAGTTAGGTAGCAAGCTGAAAAGCAGGAACTCCAGGGTAGTAATCTCTTGATTGCTGCCAGTGAGGGTAAGAATAATAGGATGATTTTCAGATGAATGCCTGGCTGAAGAATTGGTGCAGGGGACAGGGATTCACATTTCTGGATAACTGGGATCTCTTCTGGGGAAAGTATGCCCTGTACAAGAACAACAGGTTACATTGAATTCGAGGGGAACCAATATCCTTGCAGGCAGGTTTGCTGGAACTGTTGGGGAGGAATTAAACTAATTTGGCAAGGGGTGGGAATTGGAGTGATAGGGCTGAGGACGGGACAGTTGAAATACAAGTAGATGCAGTGTGTAGTGAGACAGTGAGGAAAGACAGGCATAGATGATACAGCTAAAATGCAGCCAGTGGGATGAGTCAAAGTGTAACAGGGAGCCAAAATCAAAAGGGGTGATGAATATAGGACTGAAGGTGTTATATTTGAATGCACGTGTTATATGGAATAAGATAGGTGGTCTTGTCACGTAGTTAGAGATTGGCAGGTATGATGTTGTGGGCATCACTGAGTCATGGCAGAAAGAAGATCATAGTAGAGAGCTTAACATCCAAGGGTACGCCTTGTATCAAAAGGACGGGCAGATAGGCAGAGGGGTTGTTGTGGCTCTTTTGGTAAAAAATGAAATCAAATCCTTAAAAAGAGGTGACATAGGATTGGAAGATGTAGAATCATTATTGGTACAGTTCAGAAAAGACCCTGATGGAAGTTATATACAGGCCTGTGAAGAGGATGTGGATTACAAATTACAATAGGAGATAGAAAAGACATGTAAAAAGGGCAATGTTGCAATAATCATATGGAATTTCAGTATGTAGGTAAAATCTGGTTGGTACTGGATCCCAAGAGAGAGGATTTGTAGAATGGCAATGAAAGCACTTTTTAGAACAGCTTGTGGTTAAGCCCACTAGGGGAACTGCAATTCTGGATTATGTAATGATCTAGATTTGATTTGAAAGCTTAAGGTAAAGGAACCCTTAGCAGACAGTGATCACTAAATCCTTGAGAAGGAGAAGCTAAAATCATATGTATCAGTCCTATAGCTTGAGTAAAGTGAATTACAGAGGCACGAGGGAAGAACTGGCCAAAGTTGATTAGAAGGGGACACTAGCAGGGATGACGTCAGATCAGGAATGACTGGTGTCTCTAGGGGAAAATTCAGAAGGCACAGGAAAGATATATCCCAAAGATAAGGAAGGATGAGGCAACCATGACATTCAAGGGAAGTTAAAGACAGCATCAAAGCAAAAGAGCTATATAATATCGCAAACATTGTGGAAAGGTAGAAGATTGGGAAGCTTTTAAAAATATAAAAATGGCAACCTAACTGGCCATAAAGAGAAAAAAAAATATGATGGTACTCTAGACAATAGTATAAAAGATGATACAAAAGGTTTTTTTCAGATATTTTAGGAGTAAAAGAGAAATGAAAATGGACATCAGACCACTGGAAAATGACACAGGAGAGGTAGTAATGGGGGAACAAAGAAATAGCAGAGGAATATAATAAGTATTTTATGTCAGCCTTCACTGAGAAATGCATTAGTAGAATGCCAGTAATGTGAGAGTGTTGGGGGCAGAAGTGAGTGTCATTGCTGTTACTAAGGAGAAGGTGTTTGGGAAGCTGAAAAGTCTGAAGGTAGGTAAATCACTTGGACCAGACGGGTTGTGCGGGGAGCCAGAGATCGTTGGGCTCTGAGGTTTTAAAAAGCATCTGAATTAACAAGAGTCGTTCATCACTTCGAGGTCCTTGTGGTTTTTTTCTTCGTAACGCAGTCTCCTGGTGCTTTCTGTTTAAACTTACTGCGACTAATCTGTAACCGACGCTTTTCTAAAACGCTCTCCAGAGTGTGTAAATCTGAAAATGCCAGTTGGGCATGTTACTTGTATTATTCAAGTGAAGGCCTGATTAGCGCTAATCTTGGGGTCCAAGTTCTGAGATTGTTACATCTTGTGTTTTCATTTGGCTGAGCCACCAATGTTGCTTTAATTCTCATGAATAAACTCTTGTTGCCGTTGAAGTCTGTCTTTCCTCCACACTTGGGTTCCGACTTTGCCAGTGCACCTTGTGACAGTAGGGTTCTGAAAGAGGAAACTCAAGAAATTGTGAATGATATTTCAAGAATCACTAGATTCTGGAATGGTTCCCAAGGACTGGAAAATTGCAAATGTCACGCCACTCTTTAAGAAGGGAGGGAGGCAGAAGAAAGGAAATGATAGACAGTTAGTCCGACCTCAGTGGTTGGAAAGATGTTGGAGTCTCTTATCTAGTTTTACGTTTCAGAATCCTTGGAGGCACATGATAAAATAGGCCAAAGTTAACATGGTTTTCTAAAGAGGAAATTTTGTCTGACAAATCTATTCGAATTCCTTGAAGAAATAACAGGCGGGATAGACAAAGGAGTGTCAGTGGATGTTGTTTATTTGGAGTTTCAGAAGACCTTTGATAAGGTGCCACACATGAGGCTGCTTAACAAAATAAGAGTTTGTGGTATTACGGTAAAGACACTAGCATGGAGAATGGATTGGCTGACTGCCAGGAGGCAAAATGCGGGAATAAAGGGAGTCTTTTCTGGTTGGCTGCCAGTCATACACTTTGGCAGAAAGAATAAAGATATAGACTATTCAGTAAATGAAGAGAAAATCCAAAATTCTGAGGTGCAAAGAGGCTTAATTTGCAGGTTGAGTCTGCAGTAAGGAAGGCAATGCAATCATTTTGAAAGAGCTAGAATACAACATCAATGATGTTATGCTGAGGCTTTATAAGGCATTGGTCAGGTCCCACTTGGGAGTTTATGAGCAGTTTTATACCCCTTATCTAAGAGAAAGGATGTACTGCCATTGGAGAGAGTCCAGAGGAAATTCAAGACAACTATCTTGAGAATTAAAGGGTTAACATATGAGGCATGTTTGATGGTTCTGGGTCTGTACTCACTGGAGTTTAGATGAATGGGTGGGGGAATCTTATTGAAACTTATCAAATATTGTAAGGTGTGGATATATATGAAGTGGATGTTTCCTATAGTGCGGGAGTCTAGGACTGCTTGGGGGCACAGCCTCAGAATAGAGGGACATCCATTCAGAATAAGGATGAGGAAAGACTTAATTGGCCAGAGGGTGGCAAATCTGTGGAATGCTTTACCATAGATGGATGTGCAGGCCAATTCACTGGGTATATATTTAAGGCAGAACTTGATTGTTTCTTGATTAATCAGGGCATCAAAGGTATGGGGAAAAGGCAGAAGAACGGGGTTGGAGGGGGATAATAAATCAGCCACGATGGAATGGCGGAGAAATTCCAATGGTCTAATTCTGCTCCTAGGTCATATAGAAACACGAGCACCAACAATTGTGTATGGCAGTGTAGGAGCACTGTTAAGGGTCTTGCGTCTTAAGTAAGATTTTACAATGTGGCTTTGTCTGTGCACTTAGATGGACAGAGGATGTAACAGGAATGTTGTAATAAGTGCTGTGGGAATGAGAATGCAGGGTGGACGAGGGATGGTTAAGGAATCTTCTGCTCTCCTGTGCAATACTTCTTCAATACTCAACAAACATTAATATTTTGATTGAGAAGTTAAACCGTGCTGTTAACATGGGCTAAAATGATTGTGAAAGCAAGTTAATTTTACCATGAACTTGCCATAGAAAAATTCAGAAGCCCATGCTCTCAGGACATACTCTGCACATTTTTGAGAGGGGTAGTGCAGCTCCTCTGGGACCAGGACCAGATGATGGGAGAAACCTTTTTATCATTACAATAAAGTTCAAGGGGAACACAGCCTGTTCTTTCCTGATATTTTGCATCTTTGGAATATATTACTTTTTTACTAATTCTGGTATTTGTGTGGGCAGCTAGAGAATTAATATAGAGTAAAAGGCAGCTATTGTGCGTTGTTATAAAACTAAAGTTCCAAATTGCAGCTACAGCTAGCTTCATCCTTGGAGTTTGTTTCTAGACAGCCTGTTACAAGCTGTCCCCGGGTTAAGAATGCAAGACTTATGGATACCCCAATATCAAAATAAGCTCCCATAATATTATTAAATTCAAGAGTCTGATATGCATACATACATTCATTCCTATAAACAGCAGAAATTTCTCTCTTCACTTTTGGTAATCAATCATTTTATCAGTTTTATGTGCTTTTTGATGGCAATCAGTGCAAAATTCTGGAGGTCTGGTTCCAATATTGAGTGAGTTTTGTGTATGTTCCAATTTATAGACAGAATTAACCTACAGAAATCTCAAAAAAAAGGGCCCCATACATTATCTATGATGAACTGTATCTGCATCGGCCATTGTTGTGATGAACTGATGAAGTCCAGGGATTGCAAAATGCTGTTACCCTGACAGAAACTGGGATAAGAAAGATGATATGATAAACTTGGCTTAAATCACTGGCATTCCATAAAGCCTTGGCTATTTCTGTCCATGAAAACAGTCTTTAACACAGTGAAACTTGTAATTAGTAATTGGTTTATTATTTTCACATGCACTAAGATAGAGTGAAAAACTTTGTTCTGCATGCCAACCATACACATCATTTGACTGGGACAAGCAATAATAAATGGCAGTACCACAGTTAAAGTTATAAAGAAAGTACAGTGCAGGTAGATAATAAGGTGCAAGGGCCATGATTGTCATACGGAGGGTGGGGCGCTGGGAGTGGACCCAAATGCAAGACACAGACACTGAAGTACTAGGAATATGACTAGGTGTGTCAAGAAAGCAAGGGAAGTGGGGAAGAAACGACACTGGACAAGACAAAGGCCCTGGACCAGACTAGGAAAGCAGGACCTGGACTAGGAACTAAGAACTTGGAACCTGGACAAGGACTCCGAGCCAGAGACTGGACAGGGACCCGGAACCTGGGTCTTGATTCGGGCTCGGATCCCGGATCTAGGTGAGGACAAGACATGGCTACAGGACGAGGAGTGGCAACAGGACTGGACGTGAGACTCCTGGACAAGATGAGAGAACCCCAGCACAGCACGAGAGAACCCCTGCACCAGGGTGGGAGAGGTACTCCTGGGCTGGGCGAAGCACATGGACAGGACGAGAACACGAAGCCTGGACTTGGTCGAAGGAGACAGGAACACCAAGCCTTGGCCAAGGGAGACAGGAACATGGAACACCGAGCCAGGACCCCTCCTTGGGAAAAGGACGTAGAGCCAGAATTCATACACAGAATGCTGAACATAACGAGACGGTTCCCCACACAAGGTAGTGGCAAACAGACAGACCTACTTGGCAAAGGCGTGGACACAGAGATGGTCCTCAACACAAGGTAGCAGCAAACGGCCGGACCTACCTAGCGAAGGTGTGGACACAGAGATGGGTCCCAACACAAGGTAGCAGCAAACGGCCGGACCTACCTAGCGAAGGCGTGGACACAGAAACGGTTCTCAACACAAGGTAGCGGCAAACAGTCGGACCTATCTAGCAAAGGTGTGGACACAGAAGACAGTTCCAAACAACGAAAGACAGTTCCTTATCTAGACACCGCAAGGCTCTGGTCTTGCTCTGGCGGTAGAACTTGACAGCGATACAGGCGAGGACGCAGGCAAGGCTTCAGACAAAGACTTCAGAAGGGAAGGGAAGGGAACAATCCAGCAACAGAAGCTTCTTCTTCTTCTATTTCCGGCTGTTTAGATGCATCTAGTCGTATTACAGCCCTCCGCAGGATGTATACTATAGAACTTCAAGGAACTCAAATTCTCGAATACAACCTAGTCTCACGTATAAATTGAATGATAGACTCTTCAATCAAATGTTGATTCTCTTGATGGCCAAACAAAGACTGAATAGAAAACCAAAATAAATTTAAGCCAGATAGCCTCTTGAACAGCATGCTTCCTTCAATTTTGTATCGATTACAGCTCAGCAAAACATGGTGGACTGTCTCTGGACTACCACAGTCACATAATCCAGTAGGATGTTTTCCTATTATCTTTAAATAATAGCTTAACCCACAATGCCCCAACCTAAGTCTTGTAAATTTCACCATAACTCTACGATTTAAAGGTAACAGTCTGAGACCTTTTTAACTAGTGGGTGACTAGAAAAATAATGCCTGCCCCTTAATTCATTTTTCCAATCCTCCTGCCACTTCTTCTCTATACCGTTTTTTAATCCTACTTCTCAATTCTGCTCTACCCAGGGGAACTCTAATTTCTATTTGCCTGCTCTGTAAGGAAGACTTTGCAATGCCATCCACAATTCCATTTCCCTCCGCCCCAGCATGCCCAGGTATCCATGAAAATCTAATTGCACAACCCATCTTCCCTACTTTAAACAACACTAAGAGAATCTCAATAACTATGTCAGGACCAGCTTTTGATTTACTCCCTTTTATAGACTCTAAGGCAGCAGCAGAATCTGAACGGATGATAACTCTACGTGGTCGAGAGTCTTCTATCCACCATAAGGCCCGGAGGATTGCTAATAATTCTGTTGCAAAGACAGAAACACCATCTGAAACCCGGTGACCAATCTTAACTCCAAGTTGAGACACATCCATCCCAAATCCTGCCCTACTGCTCTCTGGGTCCACTGAGCCATCAGTAAGAATCTTCAGATAAGATCCCCATTCATTATTTAAATATTCATTTGTGATCAACGCTGATGAAATTGCACTGCTTCCTTTAAGCTGAAAAAGGAGGAATAGGTCTACTTCTGGTTCTGGAAAGAGCCAAAAGGGGACGGATGGCAGGCAAATTTGGTCAGCTATGTCTTCCTCAGTCAGTTTCAATTTCACAGCCCAGTTAACAACCAAATCTAAAAATGGGTATCTTTTAATTTTACTTTGGCGCTCCGACTTCCCCTGCAAAAGACACTTTGATGGACAGCTGTGATTGAATCCATTTAGTTTTACCCAATACTGCAGGCCCAACTGAATTCGTCTGAAATGCAGAGGCAGTTCTCCCATCTCCACACATAATGCCGGGACTGATGTTGTTCTAAAAGCTCCACAACAGAGTCTAAGTGCTTTGGACTGCACAGTGTCTAATTTTCCAAGCACTGCCACAGCAGCAGAACCATAAACAATACAACCATGATCTTAACTGATCTAATCATAGCTAGATATATTAAGTACATTGTTTCCCACCCTGCTCCCCAGTCACATCCAGCAATACTTCTCATAACATTTAAAACTTTCTCACACTTTCCAATTGTTTTATCTATATGAACCCTCCAAGTAAGTCTTTCATCAAACCAGACGCCTAAAAACTTGAATACCTTGACTCTTTCTAATGGAGAGTCATAAAGATACAATTCACAATCAGGAATCTTTCTTCTAAAGCCAAAAATCATGTATTTGGACTTAGAAGCAGAAATCCTAAAACCCCATTTATTAGCCCAGTTTTCAACTGATCTTAAAACCTTTTGTGCCTGCCTTAATATATACTTGATGTTTCTTCCTCTTTTCCAGATTGCACCATCGTCTGCAAACAATGATTTGCCAAATCCTGTCCCTACCTAATCAAAGATATCGTTTATCATGACATGAAAAAGAACTGGACTAATGACACTTCCTTGAGAGGTACCATTATCTATTTTAACTGACTTGGAGCTTGTTCCATCTACTTGAATTATCCTTTCCTTAAGGAAATCTTTGATCCAATTAAACATTCTACCTCTAATTCCCACATCATAGAGTTTAATTAATAAACCATCCTTCCATAGTGAGTCATATGCTCTTTCAATATCTAGAAATACACTTCTCTATTTTGAAATGCTTTTTTAATATCATGATCTAAAAGGGCAACAGATTCCATTGTTGATCTTCCAGTTCTAAAACCATTTTGATAGGCAGCAAAATGTCCCTCATTTTCCAAAAAATAAACAAGTCTGTTGGTGACCATTCGTTCCATAGTTTTACAAAACACTGACGTTAAAGCGATAGGCCGATACGAACTAGGACTAGAGGCGTCCTTACCTGGCTTTAAAACTGGAACTACCACTGCATGCTTCCATTCTACTGGTAATTTTCCTTCTTTCCACACTGAATTAAACAATGCTAGAATCTCTATTAATACAGAGTCATCTAAATGCTTGAGCAATTCATAACACAGTCCATCCCTACCAGGAGAAGTGTTTGAACCTGATTGGATAGCTTCCTGCAATTCCTGAAGGGAGAAAAACAAATTTATGGAGCTATTATCATCCAAACTCCTGTCCAATTTCCAACTTTCCTTTAACATAATTTCCTTTCTCAAATCACCTAACTCTCCAGAACTGTGTAACACTTGGAACACCTCTACAAACATATCAGCCTTTTCCTTATTGGTTACAGCTTCAATATCTCCTTCCAGCAAAGTTGCGATAGATGGTTTCCTATATATCCCTGACATTCTGTAAATGATCGCCATAGCTGCTTTATAGGTGTCTCAGGGCCCAGGGTTCCACAAAATCTTCTCCATCCCTCTTTGCATTTTTAATTACTCTCCTTGCTACTGCTCTTTCCCTTTTATACTCCATAACATTATCTAACACTGGGTACTTTCTTAATCTCCCGTAAGCTCTATTTCTGTTTCTTACTGCTATATCACAATTGTTATTCCACCATGGAACTAATGCTCAAACCTTAAGTACATTCCGTAGCAGAATAGTCAACCGAGCAACTTTATGAATTATAGAAGAGGGATTCATTCCAATCATCTATGGAGCCCTCGCTATTAATCTCTTCTATTATATCCACAGCTTTCTCCTGGTACTCATCCCAATGGGTCAACGAAAAATTACACCTAGCAGACCTCTCCTCAACTTGTACTATCAAATTTCGACCAAATCGACATAATATAGGATAGTTTAAACGCAAACATATAGGATAGTGATCACTTCCTAGTGTGTACCTGTTGTTACGTACCCCGTAACTGGGTTGCCAAACCAGCAGAAATGGATCACTCAGTTGGAGTCTGGATTACTAGAACTAATAAAGTTTTATTAAAGAAACAAGCAACACAGTACTCTAATCAAAAGGATAATGAATGCAACAGTTCAGCAATGATAAACACACATGTACACAGAATTAAGATAACAGGATCAATCAAGCTCTATCGTCGTCTAGGGGTAAATGACCAGTTTCAAAGTGACGCAAAGTTCAGTTCAATTTAGTTCAGTTCAATTCGCAGTAATCGCTGCCGTGGGAGATGGACAGTGTGGGGGAAGGAGAGAGAGAGCAAAACGAATGAATATTCAAACGGCTTCCACACAGACCTTCGCAGTCAGCTCTCGTGCGAGCCCTTTGTGATGTCATCGGAGGTCACCGACCGTGACCCCTCCGTTTCCAGATACGATCGTTTCTCTGCAGTGAACCTGGCACCCAGGCAAGGGTGGACACACACCAGGTTCCCGCCGATTGTGCCTTTCCACCCTGTGCGTCTATGGCTTGTCCCACGACCAGCCGTCCAAAACTTCCCACCGACTTGCGGGAGACGCACTGCTTCCAGGGTCTCGTTACCTCGGGGTGTCGTATGTGTGTCGCCTTAGCGAACCTGTCCCTTTTTATCCCCCTGCTGGGATATCGCCTGTCCATCACTTCAAACAGTTCAGGGTTCAAAGGGGGAGCCGATCTTGACAGCTCTCCTTCCGTTACTCTCTCCCGTCCCGTCATTAACATCTCCAAATGCTGCTCCATTGTTTTCCTTATCTCTCTCTCTCCTGAAGACAGGTGGCAGACCAACTGCTGATCCCACTGGTGCCAGCACAGGACAGCTAACATCTTAATCTATGTGTATTCTTGTCACACTGTCCATAACATCCCATTCCCAAACCACAGCTAGGTTTAAGGAAGTGATAGATAAGTCTAAGTGACTACACATATTCTTTACAATATTAAATCTTGTAGGCCTTCCGTCATTTAGCAGTACCATGTTGTATTTATCTAGAAACTCCTCTATTACCGCTCCATCTTTACTTTCACTACCCCATATAGGATTATGGGCATTGAAATCTCCAACCCAGATTACTGGGGATCTTACTTTATTCATAATTTCATCCAAATCTGATAACATCATATTACCTGGATTATAAAATTTAATCCAAGTTATTTGACCATGAGAGCTCCAAACCTCCACAGCCACAATTTCAAGGTTAGATTTAATATCAAGTCTTCTAAACTGGAGTCCTGTTTTTATGAAAGTTGCACACCCTCCACCAGATTTACCTGTTCTGTCAGCTCTCAAACTATCATATCCAGGGATCACAAAATCTAAATGAGGCTTTAACCATGTCTCCTGTATACAGATCAAATCAGGCTTGTCTTTAAAAGTTCCAACAAATCTTTTTAATTCTTGACTATTTGCAGATAAACTTCTTGCATTCCATTGTAATATTAAAAACATCGAAATACTAATTATTGGCCTCTTCATCCACATAAAGCTCCTCCGTACCCTCTGACCCCGACAACTGGGAAGTATTCAGTGATTATTTGTCTGTCATATACTCATGTAATTTTTCCGGCGAAATCTGTTTTATACCAAGGAATCTCTCTGCAGCTCCAACAACTACTTTTATCATATCCGACCTCTTCGCTGTAGTTTTAGCCCCAACCAGTACGTCAACAACAAATGCCAAAAAAGACTCTTTAGTCATCAACAACATGCCTGAAGGAACCATAGTTGGAGGACTCGGAATGAACTGACTCCCCATCAAGCAACTGAAGCTGAACCCAGAAGCTGTTTATGTAGCCAGCCCAAAATGAGAATCATGTGCCTCAATTAAGGCACCAACAGAACAAGGGAAATCAGAAAACCTGGAATAAGGATCGACGGACTGGTCTGTGAACCGGAATGCGGACTTCATGGACTGGACCATGACAATGCTGGGGTAGATTGTGAGTCAAATTATTTTTATATGGATTCAGGCTGCCAGGGTACATATCTAGCAAGCAAGACCCAAATAGTGCTTCAACTATTTCCTATTTGACCCTACAACAGAGACCAAAAAAGCAAATTTCTTTGCTGCTAGATGCATTAGAGGTCCTATCAGTTTTACAAGACCTGAAACACCCTACGACCTGGGGTTCATGACTAAAGATGTGTCCAAGTAGCACCAGAAGGTGTATTCTACAACTAACACAGTAACAACAAATTGGAGACTTAAGAAACTGCAGAGGGTGGAATTTGGAACAATACACAAAACGTTGGAGGAAGTCAGCAGCTCAGGCATCACCTGTGGAAGAAAATGGACACTTAAATTCTTTTAGTGCAAGATGCTCCATCTGGATTCTATAAATCCAGATTAAAGATGACTAAAATGATTTTATTTGGGATAACGGGGAAAGATCATCGATATGCAAAATATGCCATTTTATCTGTCCATGCTTTGTTGGTCTTCCATCACTATACTTACTGCCATACTTATTATTTCATTATATACTGTTTACTCTGTGAACTTCATTGGAGCGAGAAATTTCATCACACCCTGGTATTAGCTCTAATTTGATCCTTTAAATTATTGAATAATAGGATTTATCCTGATGAAGGGAAAATGTTTTAAAATATACAGAAATCCAAACTAGAGGTTATAAGTGCAAATTAGTAACTAATTAATTGAATATTACTATTCGGAAGAAAACTCTTCAAAAGAATGTCAAAAATATGTACCTACCCTTTAAGTAGTTGAGATGGACAGTGGATATTCATGAAGACAAGGACACTATCACGGTTATAATAGGCGGGTTTGGAGGGCATTATCAGTGTGGGTGAAAGTCTGGGGTGTGTATTCACGGTTCATCAGGTGAGCCGGCGGAAGGAGGTTACCTCGACCCATGTAAACGGAAGGAAAAGGATTAATTGAAGCGGCAAGAAGATAATCATGCAAAGCGTAATAAAGACATAAGTAAATTACTCCAAAAGCTAGTTTCGTTGGTTTTAGTAATCTCATATACTTACTGCACTGCCTCTTAGCAGTACATTTGTGCAACTCATGGCTATATTTTTGTTGTTAAGGAGATTCGGTTGTTAATTTATCACGAGTGATTGGATATATGCCTGGAGGTTTAATCACATGATCTTCTGTATGCCACACCATGTACCCAATTCTTTCCAACTCCTCCGAATAATCGCTAATAATAAAAAAATGCCCTCACGATAGTCTTCAAAGTGCGCCAGTAGTAACGTCTGGGATCATAATTTTAATCCGAGAGATTCCAGGAAAATACTGGAAGTTGATAAATAATTTTCCTGCCTGTATCCAATGGGCCGGTAGTGGGCGGTGACTCGCTCGCACACCTCCCTTCTGCTCTGGCAGAGTTTTTATTAATTTGTAACGAATGAGCTGGAGGCTTGTTGATTTTTTTTGGAGTAGGGAGGTCACACGATGAATGGAATCCCAAGCTACCCGACGCAGATTTGGTGGCTGTGGTGACGCAGCAGGCGGTGACTGCGGGAGCTCGGTGAACCACTTGTTCTTACCAGTAAGTGTAAGGTTTGGTGATCTGGAGTTCTCCTCGCTGGTAGCGGAGGTAATGGGGACTGGCCGTTGGTTGCTGGAGTTTGCCCCGACATTGCCGCTGGTGCCTGCAGCAGGCGGAGCGCGTGATGCCGTTTGTTTGGGCCATTTGTCACGCCCCGTGCCGCGGCTCCCGGGCGACGTTGCAAACGGGCGGCCGCCAGTTCCCGCGAGCCCCTGCTCCTCAGGTCGGCCGCAGTGACCGGGGGACTGCTTCCGAAGGCTCCGTCAAGCGTTTGTATAAGCTTGGTTCCTGCCAGCCCCGTACTCGATTACTACAGCGATGCACTGGACTAGAGGGTCTCCTGACCGGAGTGCAGCAAATGAGAAATGTAACGTGATTACATTATTAGACTCGCGGGGTTGTGGAGTGTATCGCACTTCGCATGACCGAACATGAACGCGTTCGACGTGGGGAATGTATGGCATGTTAACACGTGTAATCTTACAAGTTTAGTTTGGTATTTTCGGGTATTCATGAAAAGATTTGCCCCCCCCCCTCCAACGTGCGTGTGTTTTTCGAGTTTCCCCGACCTGGGACTTCGCAAAAGCATTATGGGTTTGAAAGATGGCGTGTATTGACATATTTGAACGTCAGACAGGTAGCTTGGTGCAAAGGGATGAATAATGTCATCTATCGGGGTCAAGATGGGGTGTCAAAGATCTTGAAAGTTTACAATCCTATTCTGTTAGATGTACCCTCTATTGAGGTATTAAAACCAAGCCATAGATTTTGTCCTAGTTCCCCAAAAATACATTGGATAGTGCATTTATAACTTCCCTATTCTTGTAATCTATTCTCAGTTGAGGCTTTTTGTCTGATTTCCATTATTATTTTGTTGGTGGTTCTGTTTACACCTGCCTAGGTCTGGAGCTTTGTCATTAAAACAGGACACGGCAGAAGTACTCATTAGGTAGCAGCTGTGTGGTGAAGTGTGTTAGTTAACATTGTAGGTCTCTCATCGGAGTGAAGACTGCTGAGTATTTCCAGTATTTTCTGTCATGTCTTCATACTTTTTGCTTTTCAACTGCTAGTATTTGCTGTCACAATACAAATGTCTTTAGTAATGTGATTATACTCCCTTTATTGGACCAGAAAGCAAAGGAGTGGAATTGGGCCATTCGGCCCAGTGAGTCTTCTCCACCGTTTCTTCATGGCTGTTTTCCCTCTTAACTCCATTCTCCTGCCTTCTCTCCGTAACCTTTCACACGCCGACTAATTAAGAACCTATCATTTTCCTCCTTAAGTATACTCAATGACATCCTTCACAGTCATCTGTGGCAATGAATTCCATAGATTCACGATCCTTTGACTAAAGAAATTCCTCCTCTTCTCCATTCTAAATGGATGTCCCTCTATTCTGAGACTGTATCCTCTGGTCCTAGACTCCCCCACTATAGGAAACATCCTCCCAACATCTACTCTATCTTGGTCTTTCAACATTTGAAAGGTTTCAATGAGACCCCCCCCCCACACCCCACATTCTAATTTCCAGCGAGTACTGGCTCAAGCCATCAAATGCTCCTCATTTCATTCGCTAAATCATTCACATGAATCTCCTCTGAACCCTCTCCAATGTTGGTACATCCTTTCTTAGATAAGGTGCCCTAAACTACTAGCAATGTTCCAAGTGAGGCCTCACCAGTGCCTTAAAGCCTAAGCATTGCATTCTTGCTTTCGTATTCTAGTCCTCTCGAAATAAGTGTTAACATGATTTTTACAAAGCTTTCTCACAGATCCATGACTAAAAGGCTGATCCAGGAGATGAGCTTCATATTGCAGATGATTTTTATATTTTCTTCCAAAGCTTTGGACTTCAACAGCAGAAGGCCCAAATGTGAATGGTGGCTTTTATGTGTGTGTGTGTTTTTTTACAAAGATACAGTTGAGGAGGGTCTAGACAATTCAAGTCATTAGTTTTCAAAATAAGTAGACTTTAAGACTTGCACTTACTGAAAATATAAATTTAGGGAGAACAGAATTGAGTGTACTGAACTGTTTGCAGTGGAATTTTAACTAATCTCAGGCGTGAGTGAATGATGGAAGGTTAGCATGGATCATATTGGAATAGTCAAGTTGATGGAATGCAATATTATTTGTACAGTGAATGTAAAGAAAGACGTGCATGTGTATATTATAAATAGTGCATCTTTGAACCAAAGCTTGGATAAGAATTCGGTGAGCAAGTGGATAATCTTGCAGCATGAATTTGTCTTGAGCAAAATTCTGAGCTACTTACTTCAGAAAGGAAAATAATAACTTCGAAGAATTTGTAATTCTTGATTGTATTATGCAGGTGGAGATTCCTTTTTGTCAATCACTGAGATAGAGCTGGGTGTTGGTCAGTAGTTTTGCAACAACTGAAATGATACCTAAATAACCAGCCAAAGACAAGTAGATATAAAAAGTGTCAAAGATCTCCTGGGGGCATTTGAGGAAATGGAAAGAAAAGCCATTGTAGCTGATTCTGAATGCTGCTTCACAGAATAATAGAAATGGGAAACTAATTTCACACACATTGAAAATCTACAAAGGAAGAGGGTAGTTTGACTTTAAAAGCTGCGCGGGGATTCAGAGTTTCCCACTAGTGCAGATGAATTAATGCCACCATGGACCTCGCATTCAAATGGAGTTGGTTACCTGAATTTTTGATTTTGGTGGCAGGGTTGAAGGATTCTGACTATCAAATAGACATTTGGAAGTTTTTCCAGAGGAAAGAAATGTTCAAAAAGTTTTGATTCTGGTCAAGAGGGTGCCTGTGTACAACAGCAGGATAGACCATGAAACCATATTTCACCTTTGTCTTCTATGTTTTTCATCTTGAATTTGATTGTGGAATTGTTGGAACCTGCGATTTGCAGTTTGGAGATCATTTGGGTGTTTTCAGCACCCTGCAGTCTCCGAGAGGATTCCCAGAGGTGGGGGGGGGGGTGTGGTGTTCGACTCAATTTTGCTGATTGAAACTTCCATTGTTCGATTAAAGTGATGAGGGAGATTGGAACATCGAGGCAAATGTAGAAGGTGAGTGCCAGCTGCCTGCCTTTTGATCGCTGGTGCCAGAGAGGGAGGACCTTGCTGCTATGCCCCGAGAATGTTACCCAGGTTTTCTGCATTTTGGATATGGGCTTGGACTATAGACCTTTTTCATGTTTATAGTTATTTTTTTTGTTGGATGTTTCTTGTTTTGTATTGTGGAGATGGGTGGCATTTGGGGGGTGATGAATGTGCTGCCTTTTTTTTTGTTTCATGGCTATCTTGAGGAAGAATTTCAGAGTTGTATACTTTGATAATTAACCTTTGAACAAATGGAGTTGTGGAGCTTGGTTTACTTTCAAGCTCAGTGTCAGATAGAAGCAGGATTATTTCCCTGTTGGGGGGGGGGACAGCAGATATGAAGAATGAGAATAGAATATTTGAGAAGGAGAGCTGCTGGTATACTGGAGACAAAGAGTGCAAGGTTTGAATAGGGCAGAGATCTTTTACAGCTGGCAGCCATTAGGTGTCATCTATTTTGTAAATATGTTTATTGAAAATGTATGAAGCATGCTATTCAGCCAAATGTCTGCCAGTTGCAAAAGAGGTCTTAACCCTGTTTAACCTTCAACATTTTGTCAAGGCTCTTAGTTATGCAATGTTCAATGTTACTCAAGGCTTCCAAACGCCAACGGACATAGTTTACGCCTGCCAAGAATGTCTCAGCAAAAATATCCTCTTAAGGATTGGGCAGTTCACATTGAGGAACACCTGTATTGCATGTTGCCTGGATTAGGCCAGGAGTACACCAGTAAGTAGGTCCCTCCAAGAGGCTGAACTTGAATAACCCTTTCAGATACTTCAGTTGTAACCTCGTGCATTTCATTTGTGCATTTGTCTACTTAACTAGGCCACAGAAGCAGCTGGAAACCTGTTAGTCTGGTGGACATTGCAGAGACTGGAGTGCTTCCTGGATGCAGTTCCCATGTGTTTATAGTTAAAACAAAAAAAGAACACGCACATTGCTGGAGGAATTGAGTGGATTGGCAACATTGATGAAGGGAAATGGACGATAAATCTCTCAGGTTGAGACGCTTCATCAGGACTCGAACATCAACTAACATTTCTGTTCGTGGATGTTGCCTGACCCAGCATTTTGTATGTCACTACAGAGTTCCAGCATTTGCAGTCGGTCTTGTGTCTCTACAAGGAATTACAGTATGGGTGTTCAATTACACATCTAAAAATGGTTTAAATGTGAGGAGTTTCTACCTCAACTTCCTGTTTCCAACTCCTCTATCAATTGCTTTAGGTTTGTATAAAATCATTTACAGTGTAGACAAGGTGCATGGTCAACTTCCCAGGGTAGTGAAGTCTAAAACTAGAGGACGTAGATTCGAGGTGAGAAAGGAAAGACCCAAGGATACACATTTTTTATGCAGAGAATGGTGAGTTAATCGACTGAGCTGCCAGGGGAAACTATTGAGGCAGATGCTGATACATTTTTAGCAGGCACTTGGACTGGTAATTGGATTAAGAAAACAGTTTGCAGTGATATAGCCCAAACACAGGCAAATACCTTGATGGACAAGGGCTGAAGGACCTGTTTCCATACTATGTCGTTCTGATGCTGAGAGCTGTTAACGAGTAGACGGATTCAGAATTGGTGAGGAGAAGAGAAAGGGGGGTAAGAGTCCAGGATCATTGGCAAGATAAACTTCAAGGGTGCTGGAGATTTGGGCTTGCGTTAGGAAGTGACCTTTTCTGCCAAACAGCCATTGATTTAACTGAACTTTTATTCAGAGACATGAGACTGCGAATGGCAGAGCGAAAAATAAACTTCTGGAAGAACTCTGCATTTAAGCAGAATCTGTGGAGGTAAATGAATGGTTGACAGATCTGGTTGAGATCCTGCACAAGACTTTTAGTCATTTGTCTTGATGTCATTTTTTTTTTAATGCTCTGTAAAGTGCCTGAGGAAGTCTTGCTATATAACTCAAGTTGACTTGATGGTCTATTTGGAATTATTTTGAAGGGGATTTTCCCCCAGCAATTTAAGTGCAGATCATGGATCTCGGGGAGGTTGTTTGCCCTTCCCTCTCCTGTCCAATAAGAGATTGCACTTATTTTTAGCAAATTCCCAAAGCTAGTTTGCTGGCCTTCCCCTCAGAGTACTTGGAGGTGCAAAGTCAACTGACCATTCCTCCAAATTAGTCCGCCTGTTAAACCAGTTTAAACAATATTACTGATGTGCAGAACTGATTAGGGGACTGCTTCATTGAGCGCCTTCACTCCATTCACTGTGGCAGCCGGAGTATCCCCATTACTAGCCTTGTTACTTCTACCTCCCATTCCCATACAGATGTCTATCCATGGCTGCTTCCACTGCCAGGTCGAGGTTAAAAGTAAATTAGAAGAACAGCACCTCGTATCCACCTGGTGTAGTCTCCAGAGTAGTAAATTCTGTAACTCCAAATAGCCACTTCCCTGTCCCTTTTCCTCCTTTATTCCCTTCAGTCCCACAGGGGACTGTCTTGTCTCCCTTTCTCTTCACCATTTACACCTTGGACTTCAACTACTGCACAGAGTCTTGTCATCTTCAGAAGTTTTCAGATGACTCTGCCATAGTTGGATGCATCAGCAAGGGAGATGAGGTTGAGTACAGGGCTACGGTAGGAAACTTTGTCACATGGTGTGAGCAGAATTATCTGCAGCTTAATGTGAAAAAGACTAAGGAGCTGGTGGTAGACCTGAGGAGAGCTAAGGTACCGGTGACCCCTGTTTCCATCCAGGGGGTCGGTGTGGACATGGTGGAGGATTACAAATACCTGGGGATACGAATTGACAATAAACTGGACTGGTCAAAGAACACTGAGGCTGTCTACAAGAAGAGTCAGAGCCGTCTCTACTTCCTGAGGAGACTGAGGTCCTTTAACATCTGCCGGACGATGCTGAGGATGTTCTACGAGTCTGTGGTGGCCAGTGCTATCATGTTTGCTGTTGTGTGCTGGGGCAGCAGGCTGAGGGTAGCAGACACCAACAGAATCAACAAACTCATTCGTAAGGCCAATGATGTTGTGGGGATGGAACTGGACTCTCTGACGGTGGTGTCTGAAAAGAGGATCCTGTCTAAGTTGCATACCATTTTGGTCAATGTCTCCCATCCACTACATAATGTACTGGGTGGGTACATTCAGCCAGAGACTCATTCCACCGAGATGCAGCACAGAGCGTCACAGGAAGTCATTCCTGCCTGTGGCCATCAAACTTTACAACTCTTCCCTTGGAGGGTCAGACATCCCGAGCCAATAGGCTGGTCCTGGACTTATTTCATAATTTACATATTACTATTTAACTATTTATGGTTCTATTACTATTTATTATTTATGGTGCAACTGTAATGAAAACCAATTTCCCCCTGGGATCAATAAAGTATGACTGACTATCCTCTTCTCCCTCTTCCTGCTTCAAGCACCCCCCCCCCAATGTCCTATGCTTCCAGACTCCCTTCCCTATGTCCTTCTCTTTATCTTGTGCTCCACTGTTCTCTCCTCTCAGATTACATCCTAAGCCCTTTGTCACTCCTCTACTACCTCCCTTCTGTCTTCTGCTCTTCTGCCCTTCTCTCTCCCTCATGTCATTCCCCCTCCCCCCCCATGTGGATCCACTTATCACCTGTTGCCTCTCGTTCCCCTATCCCCTCCACCTTTTCCTACTGACTATTTCCCCTCTATTACCTGTCGTAGGGTCTTGACTTAAAATATTTGATCTGAGTATATCCTGGAAATGAGGACAGGTGAGGCAGAAAGAGAATTGTGCAATTAAAATTGTAGTGGATTTTTTTTCATGTCCCTGAGGTGGTCCCTTGTTACCTTGAATTGCACCCCTTTATATTTGCTTTTTGATTTGTGTGCTAGATTAATGCTTGAAGACTTTGTTAAAAATAACAGTGCAGGTGCTACAAGTATTTGGTCAGATAGCATCTGTGGATAGAGGAATGGGTTTGTGTGTAAAGTTGGCATGCAGCAGATGTTGCCTGATCTGAGTATATCAAGCATGCTGTTTTTGACTAAAGTACAGGCTGTTTTCAGCCATATCTATTTGTGAATTGTAATAATCGTTGACCTTATGACATGACTATAAACAATGCATCCCTTTTAACTTTTTTCCTGGTGAATGATCTGTCCCAATTTATGTTGGGATAGGCAATAGTTAAAAGCAATATAATATTTTACTGCTTACTACATCAGTTCAGTGCTCTTTATTTAAACATTAAACTAGATTTCATTTGTAAAGGACTTTCACCTGATAATTTAAGGTTTTTGCAGCCATCTGTATGTGTAGAGTATGTGGGTGGCTCAGTAATGTAGCTAGTAGAGCCACTGCCTAGCTGGGTTCAAACCTCATCTTGTGCTGTCTTTGTGGAGTTTTAACTGATTGCACAAGTTTTCCCTGCGTCCTAAAGCATGTATCGGTTCGTAGGTAATTGGTGACTATAAATTGCCCTAGCATGCAGATTAGTGATGGAATTGAGGGTGTCTGTAGTTAAGCAATTGGAATTAAGGTTGAGATTCGTGTAGGTGTATAGAAAATGTGGACTGAAGGTGCTGTTTCTCGTTAAGATCAATGACTATAATGTGCATGCTAATTTTATTCCGTTGTGGCATTTATAAACATGAATAGTGTTTGAAAGTGAAAATGCTTGACCCCAGACTACCTTCTACATATTGAACATCTCAGACTGTAATCTCCCAGATCATTGATCTTTGGGTTTAAAAGTCCTTGTGTTTCATTATTAGTTGTAGAAGACCCATTGTTGCTTTTATCAAAAAGTGGCAAAATATTACTTGTAAAAATTCTGTATGTTTTGACATTTAATATTTTTGTAGTGCTTTGAGTTAAAAAGCTAAAGAAATTTGATATGTCATGTACAAAACTGTCAAAGTTGATTTTTTTTTCAGTATGACAATTATATAAATTTATAGAAGTTTTTATAAGTTGGTCTTTGTGTAATGGACATTATGCTTAAATTACATTTATGATTTTTTCCCTTTTTTTTAATACAGTTCAGAGGCCACTTTGATTTGCCTTCCGATGCCTGGTAGAGAGATACTGGTTGCAGAATACTGCTCGATAAAAGGATGACAACATCATTCGTACCTGTACCCTTGCCTCTGGGGAATCCCTCTGGCGGAACACCTGCAAATCGAAGTCGGAGGAGTTCTTCCCTTCAGTCTTTGGACAGTGTATCCACCAGTTCAAACTCATCAAAAGGTCAAGGGGACAGTTTACATTCTGGTGGATTTAGAAAGACTGTCACTTCCGAGCACTTGGCTTCTACAAGCTTGATAAATAACAGTCCTTCATTAAGAACTAGACTCAATGGGTCAAACCCAACAATTGAATATTTATCGAGACCTGCGGATTCTGAGAGAGTGACTGATTCAGCAAATTGGGAAGAGAGACCTCCCACACCTACTATGTTAGGATATGAGGTTATGGAAGAAAGAGCAAAGTTTACGGTAAGATTCTGAAAAACATAAGGATGTGCAAATTCCTGGGCCAAGACAGGATACACCCCAGGTGACTGAAAGAAGTAAAGGAAGTGATTGGAGGGGAGTTGACTACCTGTGTCCTTCCTGACTACAGGAGTAGTGCCACAGTGTTGTTGAAGAAAGATAATTGGATAATTCTGGGTATTATAGACCGATATGGCTTACATCAGTGGTGGGCAAACTGAAGCAGAGGACTCTCAAAGACAGAATTTACAAGCATTTGGAGAAGTATATTCTTATTAGGAATAGTCAGCATGGCTTTGCAGGGATTTTTAGCAATGTGGGGTCCAAATCCATAGATCCTTCAAAGTTGCCACTTGAGTCAATAGGTCATTAAGAAGGCGGTTGATGTGCTAGTCTTCATTAGTTGGGACATCGATTTTTTTTTTAAAGAGCTGCGGGCTTATGTTGCTGCTGTTAAAACTTTGGTTCGACTTGGAGTATTGTGTTCTGGTTGCCTTGTTATAGGAAGGATGCTGAATTTTTAGAGAAGGTGCAGAGGAGACTTACCAAGATGCTGCCTGGATTCATGAGCATGTATTATGAGGAATAAGCTAGGGGTTTTCTCTTTGGGGTGAAGGATGTTGAGAGGCAGCTTGATAGAGGTGCATAAAGTTGAGATTCACAGAATAAATAACCAGGGCCTTTTTCCCCAGGGTGGGATAACCAATACCAGTGGACGTCAGTATATGGTTAGTGCAGTAAAGTTTAGGGACGATGTCTTTTGTACTGCATACTAGGTACCTGGACACCACAACTGGGCATGTGGTAGAGGGTAATACAGTAGAAACATTTATTGTAAGAAACTCTTAAGATGGGTACATGGATGCAAGATAAATGGAGGGTTATGGACTGTGTAGAAGGGAAGGGTTAGATTGATAGTGGAGTAGCTTTATATAGGTCGGCATAATATCGTGTGTGGAAAGGCCTTTGTTCTATGTTCTGTGATGCATTTGACCATGTGGATGCTTATGGATAAGGAAGATTGTCTGAGGCTGCAGCTAGCTAAAAACTCAAATAGATCAACGAGTGGAGAATCTGCAGATGAAATTTAATCTGACAGCTGTAAGATGATGCATTTGGGGAAGTTGTAAGGGGAGAACATTACAGCACCAAAGGTAGGGTCCTAGATGAACAGGGGGGACCTTGGGTTCAAATCCATATTTCCCTACAAGTGGCCACATGGTTGTGAAGGCATATGGCAAGCATGACTTCACAGGTCAAGGCATAGAATATAAAAGCTGAGGTGTTGAGTTTACACATCATTGGTTAGGTAGCGTTGGACCTCTGAAGGGAGTTAAAGGAATGATTTTACTGTGGTTGATATTTGGAGCTCTTTGCTGGGAGTGGTAGAATTGAATATACGATGGATTCCAGTTAATTTAGGCAGCTGTTTATTTGACCCAGCTCTTAAAGAACAAACTAAATCAAGAAAATAACCGGGATTCTCTGGTTATTTCGGACATTTAGCTGCTTAATTGAGGCAGGAAAATGTTGCCGAACAGTTTCTAACTACAGTTAGTTGCGTGCATTTGTGCAGCCATTAAACACAGTACATCATGCTAAGAGCGATCAGTTTTCATATACCATCAGTTGTGTGTTTCTGTTCAAAAAGCAATGATTTTTTTTTCCCTACACTGATAGTTGGCGAGGAATAAGCAATAAGACATTTGGAACTGTTTTGCACACCGTGGTTTCAAGCATGCAGGCTTGGAGATGCTAGAAACAGCTGCGAGTGAAAATGAAATGATTTCACTTGTTCAAGTTAAGAATTACAAAGGTATTGACAATTATCTTGAATGTTACAGTGAAAATGAATATTAGGAGGATGCATTTATTTATATCATTGTATCAAGCCAGTCCATTATCTGCACTAGGAGTCTGCACTGATTTTGTTCATTTACAGTTAATCAAGTGATCATGACCAAATTCCTCAGTCAATATCTATTAGGAACAAATACTTTCACAGTACTGTGGAGGTATTAGTAGTGTTCTAATTTGTTCTGTATTTCATTTAAATGCATAACTTGTTACTCAGTTAAATGGTAGCTAGTATTTTTATACCATTTTAAATAGAAACTTCAGCTAATTAGGACAACAATTTAATTGGGCCAAAATGTACTGATCCTTGTGTGTCCTAATTAACCAGAATCCACTGTAATTATTGTTTATTTGACATTAACACTGGTATTTAAATAGGCAGGTCAAAGAAAGATATAACCTCATGAGCACAAATTGGATATGTCAGTATCTGCATATTCCAAAGGGTGAGGGGGTGGGAATATGTTAATTATACATTTCTGAATTGGGTGCTTAAGATGAAAATGCTTACTGTAATGTTTAAGCTTTCATATCCTGGTTTGGGTGCTTATATAATATGTTATACCACCCACTTGTTTACAAAACCTGCTTGTTTTGTTTTTAATTGGTTGGCTCACAATTATTACCGTAGCTCTGGTTTCCTACTGACTTGGCTCAAAATGTACTGCAGGTCCCTATGGCTCTCCACCTATTTTGATCGCTGGGGAGGTGTAAGGAAGATGGATTTAAAAAAACAATAGTGCATCTGATAGCAGCTGGAAACTTGTTCTGTAGACATTTAGCACAACTGTGCCTTTTTCTTGAATTTGTTATTTTTGCTCTTGGTTTGATTTGGAAACCTGGCAAGAAGACAGCAGTGCTTTGAAGAGAATTTTTGCGTGTGGTGGAGTTTTGGATGTCTACAGGCTTTAAGATGTGGGCTGTTTGGGTTTCAGTAATCTTTGTACAGCGGTGCTAGGAAGTTTGTGAAGCCTTTAGAATTTCCTGTTTCTGCATAAATGACCTAAAATGTGATCAGATCTTCACACAAGCCCTAAAACTAATAAAGCAAACCCAATTAAAAATAACTTGAATCATACTTTTTATTTATTGAGAAAAATGATCCTATATTACATGTATTTGTTAAATGTAGAAGTACAAACGTTCGCTTTACGAAACCTCATTGTTACGAAAGGCCTACATTAGTACCCTGTTTTGGCTTTCAGAAGGTGTTTTCAGTGTTACGAAAAAAATCGCGCGAAAAAGCAACGCGCGATAAAAGGCAGCGCGCGCCCCGAGCAGCCGCTCTCCCCCGGATTCGGAACTGCATTCTCGCCGGCATTGCTTAAACACGTGCCTGTGAGCAGCCGTTAGTAAGATGAGTTCTAAGGTATCGGGAAAGTCTAAAAGAGCTCGTAAGGGTGTTACACTTAGCATAAAACTAGACATAATTGTGCGTTTTGATCGTGGTGAACGAAGTAAGGACTAAGTGAGTTTGGCTTGTGGAAGCTGACGAAGATGATGTTGCAGAAGTTTTGGCATCCCATGACCAAGAACTGATAGATGAAGGGCTGATGCAGTTGGAAGAAGAAAGGATAACAATCGAAACCGAATGCAGTAGCGAACGGACCGAAAGTGACTGCGTGAGATTTTCGCTGCAATGATAACGTAGGACTATAATTTTGAAAGGGTACATAGGTTTAGGGGATATTTGCAGGATGATTTGAGTCCTTATAAAGAACTGTATTATAGAAAAATGCGCGAGGCTCAGCAGTCAAGCAAGCCTTCCGCATTAGCCACAGCAGACAACGAACCTCGACCTTCAACATCGAGGCAGGCAGTCATAGAAGATGAGCTGCCTGCTCTAATGGAAACAGACGATGAGATGACACCCCAGTGTCCCACCACCCCGCGATTCGAGGAGAATGTAGCGGTAGCCAGGAGGCACACAGCACATCTTTAAGAAAAAAGCCGAAATAAACATGCTAATTAATTAGGTGCTGCCCGACACGTAATTAATTAGCATGTTTATTTCGGCTTTTTTCTTAAAGATGTGCTGTGTGCCTCCTGGCTACCGCTGGACCCCTGCAGGCTTTGCGGTTCGGTGTCTGTCGGTGGCCCGGAGGGTGGGAGCCACTGCACCACCCAACCTGCAACGACTCAGTCTAACACACCATCATCGGTGTGCTCGGTGCTGAACCAATTCCGGTAAGTGATACTACACTGTACATACATTATTTCTACTTTATGTAGGTTGTATATTTTTACGTGTTATTTGGTATGATTTGGCAGCTTCATAGTTTAAATGTTACTGGAGGGCGCTTGCGCCGTGTTTTTGCCAACAGCGCCTGCGTGAGATTTTCGCTACGGAGAATAGTTCAGTAATGATTGTGGAAAAGTACTTCTACTTTATATAGGCTGTATATTTATCATATCATTCCTGCTTTTACTATGTGTTACTGTTATTTTAGGTTTTATGTATTATTTGGCATGATTTGGTAGGTTATTTTTGGGTCTGCGAACGCTCACAAATTTTTCCCATTTAAATGGTAATTGCTTCTTTGCTTTACAACATTTTGGCTTACGAACCGTTTCATAGGAACGCTCTACCTTCAGATGGCGGGGGAAACCTGTATGTGAACCTTTGCTTTCATTAACTAGTGTGACCCCTCCCCCCCCAACCATACAGCAATAACTTCAACCATATGTTTCCAAAAACTGATCAGTCCTGCAGATGGGCTTGGAGGAATTTTAGGCCGCTCCTCCTTACAAAACTGTTTCAACTCTGGGATGTTGGACTGCTTGCTTCAGGTCATTCCACAACATTTCTCTAAGATTAAGGTCAGGACTTTGACTCGGCCATTTCAAAACGCAGTTTCTTCTTTTTAAAACATTCTGATTTACTTATCTTTCAGATTATTGTCTGGTTGCATTATCCAACTGCTATTAAGTTTTAGGTGATGGACTGCTACCTTGATATTGGGTAATACCGTTCCGCCTGACCGGAAGTGCACTGAGAGCGGTAAGCAGCATGAAGGAGTGGGGTGCTTACTGATCTGGCTAACAATGGATGGTGCAATCCGGGGTATATTACGATCGAGGAACGTGTTTGCAGACTGGATATTGAACTTTTTACTGTTGGACTTAGGCCACATTCCACCGTGATACAACACTTGGCGGCACGGGAGGTCGTTCCTGCTTGTGGCCATCGAACGTGCAGCTCCTCCCGTGGAGGGTCAGGCACCCTGAGCCAATAGACTGGTCCTGGACTTATTTTCCATCTGGCATAGTTTTGCATTTTGTTGTTTGATTGTTGGAGTTTTTTGTATTGCTATATTTACGCTCTATTCTTGGTTGGTGCGGCTGTAACAAAACCAAATTTCCCTCGGGATTAATAAAGTATATCTATTGTTATGTACCCCGTAACTGGGTTGCCAAACCAGCAGAAATGGACCACTTTGTTGGAGTCTGGATTACTGGAACTAAGAAAGTTTTATTAAAGAAATAAGTAACACAGTACTCTAATCGTAAGGATATGAATGCAACAGATTAGCAATGATAAAATACACATGTACACAGAACTAGGCTAATAGGAATCAATCAAGCTCTATCGCTGTCTAGGGGTAAAATGATCAGTCTCAAGTGATGCAGAGTTCAGTTCAGCTTAGTACAGTTCGCAGTAATCGCTGTTGTGCTATTAGACAGAGAGAGATTAAGATATGCAAATCTGATTCAGCAGACGTTGATGTTCTTCGCAGTTAGCTTTCGGGCGAACCCTTTTATGTCTTCCGTGGTCACCGACTGTGACCCCCTCAATTCCGGATACGACCGTTCTTCCGCGGTGAACTTGGCACCCAGGCAAGGGCGGACACACACACCAGGTTCCCGCCAATCGTACCTTTTCACCTTGTGCGTCTATGGTCAGTTCCCGTGACCAGACCTCCAAACTCTCACCAACTTGTGGGGGCACACCGCTCTTCCAGGGTCTCATTATCTCGTGATCTCGTGGTGGGTGCAGTGCCTTAGCGAACCTGTTCTTTTTATCCCCCTGCTGGGGTATCGCCTGTCCATCAAACTTCAAACAGTTCAGGTTCAAAGCAACCAGTCTGTCAATACTCGGACTGGTGTCTCTTTCTGTTATCTCTCTCTCCTCTGTCATTAACATTTTGAACTTTTCTCCATTTGTCTCCCTTATCTCTTTCATCAGCATCAATCTTCTGATAACTTGGTTTGCCGTCACACTATCTATCTATATTGTCCTGTAAAATGTCTTGATACAATTTTTAATGCATTGTTCCACCAACGATTGCAAGCTGTCCAGGCCCTGAGGCAGCAAAGCAACCCAAATCATGATGCTCCTTCCTCTATGCTTCACAGTTGGAATGAGGTTTTGGTGTTGGTGTGCAGTACCCTTTTTCCTCCAAATATAGCAGTGTGCACTTCTGCCAGAACGTTTTTAACTTTTGTCTCATCTGTCCACAGGACATTGTCCCAGAATCATTGCAGAACATTCAGATCTTTTGCATACTTGAGACGTGCAGCAATGTTTTGTTTTGGAGAAGAGTGATTTCCTCCATGGTGTCCTTCCATGAACACCATTCTTGTTCAGTGTTTTTCTTATAGTGGACGTAGGAACAGAGACTTTAGCAACACTCACAACATGCTGGAGGAACTCAGCAGGTCGGACAGCATCCGTGGAAATGATCAGTCAACATTTTGGGCCGGAGCCCTTCATTGGGACTGAAGAGGGAAGGGGCAGAGGCCCTGTAAAGGAGGTGGGGGAGGGGGAGGTGGGAAGGAAAGGCTGGTAGGTTCCAGGTGAAAAACCAGTAAGGAGAAAGATAAAGGGGTGGGGGAGGGGAAGCAGGGAGGGGATAGGCAGGAAAGGTGAAGAAGGAATAGGGGAAAGCACAATTGGTAGTAGAAGGAGGTGGAACCATGAGGGAGGTAGTAGGCAGCTGGGGGAGGGGGCAGAGTGAAATGGGGATAGGGGAAGGGGGGAGGGAATTACCAGAAGTTGGAGAATTCAATGTTCATACCAAGGGGCTAGAGACTAACTAGATGGTATACGAGGTCAACGTAGAGACTTCAGCAGGTTCTGGAGTTTTTATGCACGTCTTTTGCTGTTATCTTTGGATTCTTTTTCACTTCAGCATTGTGCTGCTGGTGTGATCTTTGTAGGCTGCCCACTCCCAGGGAGAGTAGCAGCAGTACTGAGTTTCCTCCATTTGTAGGCTCTGTCGGTAATGGACTTTGTGTATTTTTTTAAAAGGACAGGGCACCTCTGCAACCACACCTCCAATCTCAGCTCATTGTTTGGACCACCTAACTCCAAATGGCTTTTGTAGAAGGCATTGCCACAGAGGTTCACATTCTTTTTTTAGGAAATGCATGTAATACTGGATCATTTTGCTCAATAAATGAACAAGCATAATGTTTTATTTATTGGGTTTTTATCTAGTTTTAAGACTTGCATGAAGATCTGAATTTGGGCTTTAAAATCACATTTTCAGTCATATTTGTGCAGAAATGGATAAAATTCTACAGAGTTCACAAATTTCTAAGGCTGCTGTATAGATCCAGATAGTATTATCAGTACCCTTCTAATAAAGTTGCACTTCGAGTTTGAATTTGTGGACCTGAGCATCAAGATGCTTTGAAAATGTGTGTATATGTTCTCTTTCTGAGACAAACTGTGCAAACTAATGGTGCAGCCTATCAGGTGCGAGTACCAGTGCACAAGTTACTTGACACATTTGCCATAAAGGAACTTCTGAAGCATAACTGAGATTTGATTCTATTAAATTGGAAGTGTCAGTAGTAGCTAAGTGAATAGCAGACTTGTGGGTTGGTTTAGGTCCTCAACGTGGTGGCTGTAGGTAAGCTGTAATGTCATCCTACTGTGTAGAGCTTACTCATGCACTCAGCCAAGACAAGTAACTTTAGAAAACTAACATGCTGATTAAAATAGATGTTAAATGTGTTACTGTAGGAAGATGTATTATGCAAACGATTGACAGTTGGATCTCAAATTTGAGTAATGGATATCATACATTATTGTCTAGACTGAAGTATTATTTAGTTTTTTTTCATTTGTAAGGCAGACTGGTGTAGACACAGTTTGAATTGTGTGTTTGAGTTACCTCTGCTGATAAAAGGGGGATGGTCTGACTTACTTGCAGATTGACTTTTGAAAACAGGCACTTGGTAAAAGAGAATTTTATGCTTGGATTATAAACCTTTGATGTGTTGGGAGGGGTGAATTTGTTAATGTGTGTTTCTAAAAGTGTTTTGAACTTGATTTTTGTTTTAACGGTGCTTTCACAAAGAAATATAGTGGGATTTCATTGTTTTGAAACAATTGAGCAAGTTAATTTTGTGGAGTTAAACTCCTATGTATGTTGGAAATAATTATCAATGCTGCTTTATATTTAATAAATACTGGAATGAGGAAGTATACTTAAATGTGATAAAGAAGTAAATATTCTTTTAATGGCATTTAATTAACAGATGCAAAAGTCTCCATGTGCACTGAATTTCCCAACTATTGGTAATACAGATGGCCAGATAAAGGATCTAGTGTTTCGTGGCATATGTGACAAATAAGCTTCTCTCAGGCTTCAAGTTGGGTACGGGTATTTATTATTTAAGCCTGAGAAGAGTGTATTCATCAGAATGTTAGTGATTTGTTTTCTATGCATTTATCACTCTGCAGTGTGTGCCATTGTAAATGTATACAATGTGGTGTGGAAGGCTGAGGCAAATCTAACTGAGTATTTCATAGATCAACCTATTGGGGTATTTTTATTCTTATCAACATTTAGTGAAAACTTTCTGCCTGGAAGGTAGAAAGTGACACGCAGGTGTGTTGAATGGCATTTAATGTACACTGTTTTGAAAATACTGTGAAGGGTGGAAGAGCCTAATATATGGAAGTGCTCTACCGAATAAGCAGAAAAATGGGAGTGAACCAATGCCAAGCACTATTATATTCAGTTAATCTATTTTTGTTGTTGTATATCTGCATCTTCATTCCCAGTGACCATCATCCAATAGGGACATCAGAAGTTTTGAGAGGAAGGGATTTCATTTGGGTCCACTGCCCCGAGAAGAAAAGGGAGCAGCAGGTCGCTGCAGCTTCGATCAGTGGCCAATCTGCACAAGAAATTAATAGAGAAACATAGAAAACCTACAGCACAATACAGGCTGTGTTGCCCTTAAGGCATTTATTTGACTTTGTTGGGTCTACGCTTTAAATGATTTGTTTGTAACTATTTTCTAGTCAAAGGTTGATAATTAAGTTACAGTATAACAAAGGTAAATTGATTGTCTATGGTATATCACGGCATGTGATAACGTCGCCTCCGGTTTCGCCGTGTCTTATGTGTAACCTCCGGTTCGGAGAAGGTGTGAAGGTGGGTGCCATGCAAGCAGCATGATTGTGAAGAGCTCTGTTTCTACCCACAAAGAACCATTATAGAAGCAATGTCGTAAGTTCATAAGAATGTATTTGAAGTAATAATATTAAGGAAGCGACGGTTGGGGCGGTGCACGTGTCGGCTTTTCAATATCAAGCGCAGGGTCGGTTCAAGCCCAATGGCAGTTTGATGCGACCCCCCACCCGCCCGCTACTTGGGGCGGCTGGAGACACTCGCTAAAAGAAGAGAGCGCACGTAGTCTCCAGAATGAAACAGACGCTGTATATGTTTGTATTTTTTTTAATCAACAGTTTTCACCATATGATGTCAATGTGGAAGAGTGCATAGTAAATAGTTAACCTTACTACGACTCTGTCTGCATTGGCTCCGGTTTAACTTGGTGTTTAGTCAGAGTTTCAACACACTGCACGAGAACACTACAGAGGCCCTTCGGCCCACAGTGCTCTGCCGAAAAAAGGTAAACGTCAGCTGCTGCTCACTGGACTTGCCATACGCTCAGAGACTGTTGCTTGGAAAACAAGACAGGTTGTCAACACCAATCTTGGACCTCTTTTCCCCCATCCTGAGGCCGCCACCACTTCCTGCTTCCCTGTGGGCCACCATCTTCTTGTGTGCACCAATCAATTGGCCAATTTTGCTGGTTTTTATTACATGAGCAAGCTAACGAATATATCTGAAGATTTTGTTGGAAACTTGCATCACAAAGACAAGAAAATGACAATAATCTCTGATAACACACTGATAAATTCAAATCAACTGGTGTCTTCAAATATGCAAATCCAAACATTGTTAGTTTCACTTTGGTCTTCTGTGGTGAGTGCTAGCTTTTTATTGTTAGTTGCAAAATCTATTTTATTGCTAATTAGTGCCTTTAAAAGTGATTTGAATTTTAAAATAAGTAGTTTTTAAGATGCTCAAGGGTGGTGTGGCTGTGTAGCAGTTTGTGTATCACTTTACAACACCAGTGACCCAGGTTCAATTCCTGCCACTGTTTGTACGTTCTCCCATGACTGCGTGGGTTTCCTCTGGCTTCTTCAATTTCCTCTCATATTCCAAAGATATACAGGTTAGTAGGTTAATTGGTCACATTAGCAAAAATAAATTCAAGGAAGGCAGGGTCTAGTGGCGTCTGAGTGGACAGAGTCAGAGTGGTGATCTTCAGACCAGCGAAGAGACTTCAGTCAAAGAAAGCAAAGACAGGTTAAGTTAAAGCAAAGACAGGAAAACTAGGTTAAGTTTTCTTTCTCTGTTCCTCCCCCCCCCCCCCCCCCCCAAAATCTGCTTAGTTACAACAGTAGAGATGCCAGGCAGGATAGTTGAATGCTCCTCTTGAGGGGTGTGGGAAGGCAGTGAGACCTCTAGTGTCCCTGACAACTACAATGAGAAGAGTATGCAGCTGCAGCTTCCAATTATTCACGGTAAGGAGCTAGAACTGGATGAACTCTGGATTATTTGGGATGCTCAAGAAGTGAAACATTGGACATGTATAAAGGTAGTGACACCCAAGGTGCAGGAAACTAGGTGACAGGAAAGAGGTTAAGGAGCCAGTGCAGAGTATCACTGTGGCCATTCCACCCCCCCCCCCTTAATCTAACAGAGGAAAGTCACAATGGTTGGGTCTCTAGCACTGTCTCCCTGTGACTTGGAAGGGACAGGGAAGTAGAGGTACACTGTGGTGATAGGATTTGTTAAAAGAATGGACGGGAGGTTCTGTGGGCAAGTACGAGATTCCTGATGGTATGTTGCTTCCTGGGTGCCAGAGTCCGGGACATCGCTGAGTGAGTTCTCGCATTCCTAAATGAGAGGGTGAACCTCCAGAAGTCATAGGGAGTTGGGTGCTAAGTTAAATGGCAGGAGCTCCAGGGTTACGATCTCAGGATTGCTACCTGTGCCAACCTAGTGAGGCCAGGATGAGGAAGACTATACAGTTTAATACATGGCTAAGGAGTTGGTGTAGGAGGGAGGGCATAAGATTTTTGGATCATTGGGCTCTCTTCCAGGGAAAGTGGAACCTGTACAGAAGGGACAATTTGTACCTAAACTGAGGGGGACTGATATCCTAGCTGTTTGTTAATACTGTACAGTAGGGTTTAAATGGGAGTTGCAGAGGGATGGGAACCAGAATGCCAGAACAGTTAGTGGAGCGGTTTTGGTCAGACCGCGGACAAAATTGGGAATCAAAAGGTTGAGCATGGTGCAGCTAGTGTCCTGAGCTGCCTATATTTAAATGCAAGAAGTATCGTAGGAAAAGTGGATAATGATGCTGAAAATGACATGGCTAGTTTACAAAGAGGCAATATGTAGTAGATGCAAAATTGTAGTCACCAGAATAAGTTGCCACATAAAAGGCAGACAAAATTGAAAAGAGTGACTACAGGATTCAAGGTGCTATTTTTGAAAGTATACGGAATAAGGTAGATGAACTTCTTGTGAAGTGGCCTTCGCCTTGCCTTGTGTCGCTGGATCCTGGACTTGCTGTCAGATCACCGGTAGGTGCTAAGAGTGGGCTTCCTCACCTCTGACCCTCAACACAGGTGCCCTTCAGGGCCGTGTCCTAAGCCCCCTCTTTACTCTCTATATACCCATGACTGTGTCACCACCCACAACTCCAATCTGCTAATGAAATTTGCTGATGATACTACACTAATTGACCTAATCTCAAATAATAATGAGCCAGCCTACAGAGAGGAAGTAATCGCTCTGACACAGTGGTGTCAAGAAAACAACCTCTCCCTCAATATTGCAAAAACAAAAGAGCTGGTTGTGGACTACAGGAGGAATGGAGACAGGCTAACCCCTATTGATATCAATAGATCTGGGATTGCGAGGGTGAACAGCTCTAAGTTCCTTGGCATACACATCACTGAGGATTTCACGTGGTCTGTACATGCTAGCTGTGTGGTGGAAAAAGACAGGCAGTTGAAGTTTGGTATGGGTCCCAAATCCTAAGAACTTTCTACGGAGGCACGATTGAGAGCATCCTGACTGGCTGCATCACTGCCTGGTATGGGAACTACTTCCCTCAATTGCAAGACTCTGCAGAGAGTGGTGTGGACAGCCAGTGTATCTGTAGATGTGAACTTCCCACTGTTCAGGACATTTACAAAGACAGGTGTAAAAAGAGCCCAGCGGATCATTGGAGACCGGAGTCACCCCAACCACGCTGTTCCAGCTGCTATCATCCAGGAAATGGTACCGCAGCATAAAAAGCCAGGACCAACAGGCTCCGGGACAGCTTCTTCCATCAGGTCATCGGACTGATTAATTCAAGCTGATACAATTCTATTTCTGCTTTATATTGACTGTCCTATTGTACATACTATTTATTATAAATTACTAGAAATTGTACGTTTAGATGGAGATGTAAAGATTTTTGCTCGTGTCTTTGAGGGATGCAAGTAATAGAGTCAATTCTGATTGGCAGGTATGATGTAGGCATTACTTAATCGTGGCTTAAAGAAAATTATAGCTGGGAACTTAACCAAGGATACACGTTGCATTGAAAGGACAGGCAGGAAGGCAACATAGTTTTTACTAACAGAGCAGAAATCAAATCATTAGAAAGAGGTGGCATAGGGTCGAAAGCTTTTGAATCATTGTGGATGGAGTTAAGGATAAACAAGGGTAAAAAAATCCTGATGGGAGTTGTATGCAGACCTTCAAACAGAAGTAAGGATGTGGTTTGCAAATTACAGCAAAAGATAGAAAATGAATGTCAGAAGGCCAATATTACAGTAGTTTTTGGGATTTCAGTATGCAGGTTGGGGAAAATCAGGTAGGTGGGGGATATTCTAAAATGCCTATGAGATGGCTTTCTAGAGCAGCTTGTGGTTGAGCCCATTAGGGGATCAGCTGTTCTAGATTGGGTGTAGTGCAACAAACTGGAATTGATTAGAGAGCTTCAGGTAAAAGAACCCTTAGGGAAAGTGATCATAATCTGATTAAATTCATTTTGAAATTTGAGAAGTTAGTCAGATGTATCAGTATTACAGTGGTGTAAAGGGAATTAGAGGCACGAGAGGAGTTGGCTGGAATTGATTGGGAAAACAACACTGGTAGGGATAACAGTGGAGCAACAATGGCTGGAATTTCTGGAAGCAATTCAGAAGGCACAGAATATACTATATCCCAAAGAGGAAGAAGTATTCTAACAGCAAGGTGACACAAGTGTGGCTAACAAGGGATGTCAAAGAGCAACAAAAAATAATGTTATTAAATGGTGGAGCAGACCCATTGGGCCAAGGCCTAATTCTACTATATTTTGTGGTCTTATAATAGAGCAAAAATTAGTGGGAAGTTGGAGGATTAGGATGCTTTTAAAAACCAACAGAAAGTCATTAAAAAGGTAAAGATGGAATATGAAAGTAAACTAGCTAGTAATATTAGAGGATACCAAAAGTTTCTTCAGATATTTAAAGGAGAAGAGAGTGGATATCGGACCATGGAAATTAATGCTGGAGGGGTAGTAATGGGGGTGGGGGCAAGGAAATGGATGAACTGAATCAGTCTTCACTGTGGAAGACACTAGCACTTTGGGTGGATGTTCCAGGTGTCAGGATATGAAGTGGGTGAAGTTGCTATTGGAGAGGATTCTTCAAAAACTGAAAGGTCTGAACAGATGGTGTATAGCCGGGGTTCTGAAAGAGGTGGCTGAAGAGATTGTGGAGCATTGGTATGATTTTTCAGGAATCACTGGATTCTGAAATGGTTCTGCAGAATGGAAAATTGCAAATGTCACTCCAGTCTTCAAGAAGGGAGAGAGGTAGAAAGGAAACTATAGGCCAGTTAGTCTAACCTCAGTGTTTTGAAGATGTTGGAGTTGATCATTGGGGATGAGGTTTCAGTGTACTTGCAGGCACATGATAAAATGGGTTGTAGTCAGCATGGTTTCCTCAAGGGAAAATCTTACCTGACAAATTGTTTGAATTCTTTGAAGAAATAACAAGCAGGATAGACAAAGCAGAATCCGTTGATGTTGTGTACTTAATTTTCAGAAGTCCTTTGACAAGGTACCAAACAAGGCTGCTTAACAAGCTACAAGCCCGTGGTATTACAAGAAAATATCTAGCAGGTGGCTCATTGGCAGGAGGCAAAGAGTGGAAATAAAGGGAGCCTTTTCTGGTTGGCTACTAGTGACCAGTGTTGCACAGGGGTCTGTGTTGGGAGTGATTCTTTTTACACTGTACATCAATGATTTGGATGAAGGAATTGATGGCTTAATTGCAAGGTTTGCAGATGATACAGGGATGGGGGAACAGCAGGTCGTTTTGAGGAAATTAGGTTACAGATAGGCTTGGACAGATTAGCAGAATGAGTAAAGAAGTGCAAGATGGAATAGTGTTGAGAAGTGTATGATTATGCACTTTGGTAGAACAAATGAAAGGGTTAATTATTTTCTAAATGGAGAGAAAATACAATAACTGGGGCACAGAGGGACTTCAGTCCTTGTGCAAATTCTCTAAAGGTTAATTTGGATATTGGCTCAGTGGTGAGGAAGGCAAATTCAAAGTTCACATTCATTTCAAGAGGACTAGAATATAAAAGCAATGATGTGATGTTGAGACTTTATAATACACTGTTGGGACCTCAGTTGGTTATTGTGAGCAGTTTTGGGCCCCTTTAGAAAGGATGTGCTGAAACTGGAAAGGGCTCAATGGAGGTTCATGAAAATGACTCCAGGATTGAATGGCTTGTCATATGAGGAGTGTTTGGCTCTTGGGCCGTTACTCGCTGGAATTCAGAAGAATGAGGAGTGACCTAATTGAAACATTACAATTGATGAAAGGTCTTGATAAAGTGGATGTGGAGAGGATGTTTCCTCTGGTGGGAATGATTGGGACCAGAAGACACATACTCAGAATAGTGGAGCGTCCTTTTAGAATGGAGATGTTCCTTTAGAGCGGGGGGGGGGGGATTTCTTTAGCCAGAGTGAATCTGTGGAATTCTTTGCCACAGGCAGCTGTGGAGGCCAAATTTTTGTGTATATCTAAGGATAGAGGTTGATAGATTCTTGATTGGTCAGGGCATGAGAGGATACAGGGAGAGGGCAGAAGATCGGTGTTGGGGGGAGAGGGCAGAAGATTGGGGCTGAGAGGAAAATTGGATCAGCTTTGAGATGGTAGAGCAGGCTAAATGGACCTGATGGCCTAATTCTGTTATTTTAAGCAGCTGGCTCTGAGAAATTCATGTGTAGTATAACTATTGAAATAATGAAAGACCAGTAAGTACAGTACTGAGCAGAAGTCTTGGGGGCATGCAACTTTTGCACAATACTGTTACAATTCTATATATTGCACTGTACTTTGGCCATAACAAAAACAAATTTCTTAATGTATGTGAGTGATGAAAAACCTGATTCTGATGTGAGTTTCTATTGTATACCAAGTGGGAAGGGGATAGGGAGAGGGGAATCATGGTTGGGGAAGGGAGAGGGGAGGGAGCGAGAAGCACCTGAGAGATGTGTTGTGATGATCAAGAAACCAATTATTTGGAACGAAATGACTCCTCCTGGGGTCTCAGAGCTGGGTGTGCCTGCACCTGCGCCACCCCTGCCCCAGCACTCCCCTGCCAGCTGTTCCACATTCCTCCCATGGTGTGCTACCCTTGATTTACAATCTCTCTGCGCTACATTAACACACTTGATATATACTTGCATCTAAAACTTCTGCACAGTACTGTATAATTTAACCTGCCATAATTGACTTATAAAGAATGGTTTGAGGAAATATTAATTGCTACCTGCTAGCAGAAGCCAGGAGATAAAGGAGTTCTTTTCAGGATGATGGCTGGTGGAATTCCACGGGGCAATGTTGGGACTACAGTTTTTTTCACTTGATATGTTAATGATATGGATGAAAGAATTGATGGCATTGTGGCCAAGTTTGCAGATGATTCCAATACAGGTGGAGCAACTGGCAGTGTTGTGGAGATGGGGAATCTTTTGGAAGACTTGGAAAGTGAGCAAAGAAGTGACTCGTGGAATACAGCATAAGGAATTGCGAGGTTGTGCACTTTATAGGAAGAGTGGCAGTGTAGTTTGTTTTCTAAAAAGGGAGAAAATTCAGAAATTGGCAGTGCAAAAGGGCTCAGATTCTTAAGTTAACAAACCCCTTGAGGTTAACTTGCAGGTTGAGTCAGTAGTAAAGGGAGGAAATGCAATGTTGGCATTCATTTTGAGAAGGCTAGAATATAAAAGCAAGGATGTGCTGAGGCCGAGAAGACATTGAGACTGCATTTGGGATAGTGAGCAATTTTGGGCCCTGTATCTAGGAAAGGATGTGCTGACCCTGGGGAGAGTCCAGAGAAGGTTCACAAGAATGTTCCTGGGAATGAAATGCTTAACATGTACGTGTTTGATGTCTCTATACCTCTAGTTGCTGGAGTCCAGAAGGATGTGGGGAGTCCTGGAACAAGTGGATGTAGAGATAATGTTAACATTTGTAGGAGAGTCTCTGATCCGAGGGCACAATCTCAGAATAAAGGGATATCCCTTTAGAACTGTGAAGAGAAACTTCTGTGTCAGAGGTTGGTAAATATGTGAAGTTTGATACTACAGAGCTATGGATGTTAAGGTATTTGGGTGTAAATAACGCTATGATTGACAGGTTTGTGATTAGCTAAAGGTTACATCTTCGGTCTCTCTTTGCCGCAGTCAGACATTCCTACATCCTTCATAGGGGCAATAATCATCAGTACTCAAGAAGAGCAGGGTGAGCTGCCTCAATGACTATTGCCCAGTGGCACTCACATCTACAGTGATTAAGTGCTTTGAGAGGTTGATCATAGCTAGAATCAACTCCTGTCTTAGCAAGAACATGGACCCACTGAAATTTGCCCATCACCACAAAAGGCTGACAGCAGATACAATCTCACTGGCTCTCCACTCGTCCTTGGATCACCTGGATTGTTGTAGCACCTATGACAGGCTGATGTTTATTGACTATAGTTTAGCGTTCATAATAATCATGTCCTCAGTTCTAATCAATGTGCTCAAAAACCTGGGCTTCCATTACCTTCTGCAACTGGATACTTGACTTCCTGGCCAAGAGACCACAGTCTGTGGATTGGAAGCAACATCTCGCTGACAGTCAACGCTGGCAGATGTGTGCATAACTCACTGCTCTACTCTGTCTGCACACACAATTGTGTAGCTAGGCCAAACTCAATGCCATCAGTAAATTTGTTGACAACATAACTATTGTTAGCAGAATTTTAGATGGTGGTGAGGAGGAATACAGGTGTGAGATAGATCAACTGGTTGAGTGGTACTGCAGCAGCAAACCTGAACTCAATGTCAGAAAGACCAAGAAATTGATTGTGGACTTCAGGAAGGGGCAGTCGAAAGAACACACACCAATCCTCATCGATGGATCAGCAGCAGAAAGGGTGAGCAGTTTTCAGTTCGTGGGAGTCAACATCTCTAAGGATCTATCCTGGGCCCAATACTGATGCAATAACGAAGAAGGCATAACAGTAGTTATATTTCATTCAGAGTTTGAGGAGACTTGGTGTGCCATCAATGATAGTTTCTACGGATGTACAGTGCAGAGCATTCTGACCAGTTGCATTGCCTTCTGGTATGGAGGGGCCACAACACATGATCAGAAAAAGCTGTGGAAAGTTGGAAACTCAATTCGCTTTATTGTGGGCACTAGCCTCCCCGGAATCCAGGACTCCTTCAAAACGTGATGCCTCAAAAAGCTGGCATCCATCATTAAGGGCCCACATCACCCAAGATGTGCCTTGTTTTCATTGCTACCACCAAGGAGGAGATGCAGGAGTCTAAAGGCACACACTCAACATTTCAGGAACAGTGTCTTTCCCTCTGCCATCAGATTTATGAAAGGAGGCCGTGAACGCTTCCTCAGTGTTTTTGTTTCCTCTTCTTGCTCTACTTTATTTCATTTATTTTTTAAATACATAGTATATACTTATTGTAATGTATAGTTACTACAATGCATTGCAATGTATTGCTGCTGCAAACCAACAAATTTCACAATATACGCCATGATATTAAATCTGATTCTAATGCATGGAGAAGGTAGAATAATGGGGTTGAAAACAAAAATCAGGCATGCTTGAATAGGAGAACAAACTTGATGGGGTGAATGGTCTGGTGCTGCTCCTAAGTTTGTGTTCTTGTATAGATTTTGAATTTAAATGGGTAAATGATGGAAGGAGGCTATGGAGATGAGATGCGGATGAGCCAAACATAGAATGGTAGTAAAAGCTAAGGTTGAAAGTTTTGCTTCTATTTTTTTTTTGCATACTTTCAGTTCCTGTTTGCATTTAAATTTTAGGACTGAATTTTAAAGAACCTTAATAGTATTTAGGAGCAGAAGTATTTTTTTGTTACTGACATAAATGAAAGCAAGAGCCAAAGATTTGTTGCAAATGAAGATGCCCTTAAAAATGGATATGAAACTGAGTTGGAAAACTTGGATTGCTCAGTTCATTCAAACCAGACTTTGTAGGTAGGTAAAAGTCTTCGCTGTGGCCAACATGCTGGAATCAAATGTGTAAGAACTCTATGTACTGCTTAACTGGTTGAAGTTTGCTGTGGTTTCTATTCTGAAATTAGCCATGATCAAATGCAATAATTTGTCATTTGATTTCCATTTGCATTGACAATAGTACATTTGGATTAAGGTAGATCCCAGTTAATTGGAACACATTGGGACCAGTGCGTTTTGGGCTAATTAAGCGGTTGCTCCAACTTGCCGAAGTTTTAGTGGAAATAGTTAAAAAGGTTTTTTAAAAAAAACTGAGTAACAAATTCTATATTTAAATGAAATAGAACAAATTAGAATACTACCAATGCTACTACAGTTCTGTAAACTATATTAGTTCCTAATACTTCATCCATACCGCTTTCTTTTGACTGTAAATGAGCAAAATCAGCGTGAATACCCAGTGCAGATAATGGATTACCTTCATACAATGCTGTTGACAATTGCATCCTCCAGATCGTTGTTTTCACTGTAACATTCAAGTTGATTGTCAATACCTTATTCTTTGTAGTTCCTAACTTGAAATGAAATTTTTAGTTCCACTCCTGACTATTTCGGGCATCTCCAAGCCTGAAGCATCCTGGCCGCATGGAGTACCTAGCTGAGTACTGAAGACCTGTGCTGACCAACTGGCTGCTGTATTCACAGATAACTTCAACGTCTCGCTCTAGCAGTGTGTAGTACCCACCTGCTTCAAGCAGGCTTCAGTTGTACCAGTGCACAAGAAGAGCATGGTAACCTGTCTAAATGTCTATCATCCAGCGACACCTGCATCCATAGTGTTTTGAGAGGCTGGTGTTGAAGCATATAAGCTCCTGTCTGAATGGTGATTTGGGTCTGCTCCAATTTGCCTACTGAAGCAACAGGTCTACAGCAGATGTGATCTCGTTGGCTCTTCACCCAGCCCTGCAACATCAGGATGCTCTTTACCGATCACGACTCAGCATTTAACACTATCCCCTCAAAATGAATCAGTAAAATCCAAGACTTAGGCCTCAATACCCCTTTTGCAATTGGATCCTGGATTTCCTCACTTACAGACAGCAGTCAGTTAAAATTGGCAAAAAAAATCTCCAGCACAGGAGCACCACAGGAATGTGTACTTGGCCCCCTGCTCTACTCACTCCACACCTATGACTGGCTCAGTACAGCTCCAACGCAATAAAAAAAAAAGTTTGCTGATGGTACCACTATTGTAGGCTGTATTGAAGGGGGTAATGAATCAGCATACAGGAGGGAGATTGAAAGCCTCTCACTCTTTCAGTAAGACCAAGGAACTGATTGTAGACTTCAGAGGGAAACCAGAGGTCTATTAACCAGTGATCGGGGGTGAAGAGGGTCAGTAAGTTTAAATTCATGGGTGTCACTATCTCAGAGGACCTGTCCTGGACCCATCATGTAAATATTATTGTGGAGAAAACCCAATAGCACCTCTACTTCCTCTGTGGTGTTTGGCATATCATCGAAAACATGGCAAACTTTAGATGTGTGGTAGAAAGTGTGCTAACTGGTTGCATTACAACCTGGTATAGGAACATCAATGCCTTTGAGTGGAAAATCTTACAAAATGTAGTGGATTTGGCCCAGTACGTTATAGTTAAAACCCTCCAACCATTGATGATTCACGCTAACGTTCCTTGTAGATGTGCTCAAAGATCTTCATCCACCCAGGCCATGCCCTTTTCTTGCTGCTCCCATCAGGTAGAAGGTACCCATCAGGACCCGCACCACAAGATTCAGGAACAGTTACTACCTCTCAACCATCAGCCCCTTGAACAAAAGGGGTAACTACACTCATTTAAGGACTCTATTTTGTTATTTCATGCTCATTATTTATACTTATTTATATCTTCATTGGCACAGTTTTTTTACAGTTGACATTTCCTGATATTTACAGTTACTGTTCTATAAGATTTGCTAAGTCTGCCTGCAGAAATAGCATCTCTGGGTTGTATTGGTGACATGTATGTACTCTGATAAATTTTATTTTGAGCTTTCAAGCCACAGGAAAATCAGTTCTGAATTGTTTTGGACTGCTTATTCGTTGCCAACTATCAGTACCAAAAATCAACTGCTTTTGAACATGCACCGACATGTTTGTTCAAAGTACTGTGTTGACTAACAGCTGTGCAAGCACATGAGACTGACGCTAGTTTAAAAACTATTTGGTAATTGTCTCCTGTCTCAATTAAGTGGCATAATAAAGGGAATCCCAGTTGTTTTCTCAGTTGAGATTTTATTCTTTAAGAGTTGTCCCAAGTAAGTGTTTGTCCCAATTAACCAATGGCTCAACTCTCAGAAAGTGTGCATTATAATTCTGTATGTTGATATATTTTTGAAGTCAGTAGCAAAGCCTTTCTGTAAGTACACTGCACTTACGTGGTAGAACTGCTACAGAATCTTTGTGCATATTATTTTATGTTGATGGGCTCCACCTCTGCCTTGGTTGTACTTTGTGCTTGATTTGGTTTTTGTTTGTAGTTTGTGACTCATTCAGATTCGTGTTGAAATGTTATTTTGCAGAAGTTGCAGAGTGCAGACCATAAGACAGCAGCCCATCAAGTTTGCTTTGCCATTCCATGGCTGGTTTATTAACCCTCTCAACCCTACTCTCCTGCCTTCTCCCTATAAACTTTGATGCCCTCACTAATCAAGAACCTATCACTGTCTGCTTTAAATATACTCAGTGTCTTGGCCTCCACAGCCTCCACTTTAGTGATCCCGGGGGAAATTGGTTTTCGTTACAGTTGCACCATAAATAATTAAATAGTAATATGTAAATTATGCCAGGAAATAAGTCCCAGGACCAGCCTATTGGCTCAGGGTGTCTGACCCTCCAAGGGAGGAGTTGTAAAGTTTGATGGCCACAGGCAGGAATGACTTCCTATGACGCTCTGTGCTGCATCTCGGAGGAATAAGTCTCTGGCTGAGTGTACTCCTGTGCCCACCCAGTACATTATGTAGTGGATGGGAGACATTGTCCAAGATGGCATACAACTTGGGACAGCATCCTCTTTTCAGACACCACCGTCAGAGAGTCCAGTTCCATCCCTGCAACATCACTGGCCTTATGAATGAGTTTGTTGATTCTGTTGGTGTCTGCTACCTTCAGCCTGCTGCCCTAGCACACAACAGCAAACATGATCGCACTGGCCACCACAGACTCGTAGAACATCCTCAGCATCGTCCGGCAGATGTTAAAGGACCTCAGTCTCCTCAGGAAATAGAGACGGCTCTGACCCTTCTTCTAGACAGCCTCAGTGTTCTTTGACCAGTCCAGTTTATTGTCATTTCGTATCCCCAGGTATTTGTAATCCTCCACCATGTCCACACTGACCCCCTGGATGGAAACAGGAGTCACTGGTACCTTAGCTCACCTCAGGTCTACCACCAGTAGAGGTTACAAGGCTACGGCTTGAGGTCAAATCCTCATAGTAAATGAGTACTCTACTCACAAGAGGCTGCAGGTGCTTGAATCTTCTGCCTTGTGAGGGTTCACTGTCTTTGAAGACAGCCTAACATTGGTCTCTAAGCCAGGAATCACAGGGTCATCAGGTGCAGCAGGGATCTTCACAGCTGTAGTTGTGCTCTGCCTTTCAAAGCGGGTATAGAAGGTGTTTAGTTCATCTGTTAGTGAAGCCTACAAGAGGAGAGGCTGTACTTGATCTGTTATTGGGAAATAAACCTGGTCAGGTGTCAGATCAGGTGGGAGAGCATTTTGGAGATAGTGATCACAATTCTATCTCCTTTACCATAGCATCGGAGAGGGATAGGAACAGACAAGTTAGGAAAACTTTTAAATGGAGTAAGGGGAAATATGAAGCTATCAGACAGGAACTTGGAAGCATAAATTGGGAACAGATGTTCTCAGGGAAATATATGGCAGAAATGTGGCAAATGTTCAGGTGATATTTGCGTGGCATTCTGCATAGGCACGTTCCAATGAGGCGGAAAGGATGGTAGGGTACAACAACCATGGTGTATAAAGGCTGTTGTAAATCTAGACAAGAAGAAAAGAAAAGCTTACGAAAGGTTCAAAAAGCTAGGTAATGATAGAGATCTAGAAAATTACAAGGCCAGCAGGAAGGAGTTTAAGAATGAAATTAGGAAAGCCAGAAGGGACCATGAGAAGGCCTTGACAAGCAGATTAAGGAAAAACTCAAGGCATTCTACAAGTATGTGAGAGCAAGAGGATAAAATGTGAGAGAATAGGACCAATCAAATGTGACAGTGGAAAAGTGTGTATGGAACTGGAGGAGGTAGTGGAGGTACTTAATAAATACTTTGCTTTGGTAGTCACTACGGGAAAAAGACCTTGGCGATTCTAGGGATCGCTTACAGCAAACTGAAAAACTTGAGCATATAGACACTAAGAAAGAGGATGTGCTGGAGCTTTTGGAAAGCATCAAGTTGGATATGTCACCAGGACCAGATGAGATACACCCCAGACTACTGTGGGAAGTGAGGGAGGAGATTGCTGGGCCTCTGGCGATGATCTTTGCATCATCAATGGGGACGGAAGAGGTTCCGTAGGATGGAAGGGTTGCAGATGTTGTTCCCTTATTCAAGAAAGGGAGTAGAGATAGCCCAGGAAATTATAGACCTGAAAGTCTTACCTTCAGTGGTTGGTAAGTTGATGGAGAAGATCTTGAGAGGCAGGAATTATGAACATTTGGAGGGGCATAATATGCTTAGCAATAGTCAGCATGGTTTTGTCAAAGGCAGGTCGTGCCTTATGAGCCTGATTGAATTTTTTGAGGATATGACTAAACACATTGGGCTGAGAAGTGGCAGATGGAGTTCAACCCAGATAAGTGTGAGGTGGTTTATTTTGGTAGGTCAAATATGATGCCAGAATATAGTATTAATGGTAAGAGTCTTGGCAGTGTGGGGGATCTTGGGGTCAGAGTCCATAGGACACTCAAAGCTGCTGCGCAGGTTGACTCTGATTAAGAAAGCATACAGTGCACTGGCCGCCTTCAATCGTGGGATTGAGTTTAAGAGCCGAGAGGTAATGTTGCAGTTATATAGGACCCTGGTCAGAACCCACTTGGAGTACAGGTGTGCCCCGCTTTTCGAACTTTCGCTTTACGAAACCTCACTGTTACGAAAGACCTACATTAGTTACCTAGTTACCTGTTTTCGCTAACAGACGGTGTTTTCACTGTTACGAAAAAAAGCAGCGCGCACCCCGAGCAGCCGCTGTCCCCCGATTCGGAATGGTATTCTCGCTGGCATTGCTTAAACACGTGCCTGTGAGCAGCCGTTAGCAAGATGAGTTCTACGGTATTGGAAAAGCCTAAAAGAGCTTGTAAGGGTGTTACACTTAGCGTAAAACTAGACATAATTAAGCGTTTCCATCGTGGTGAACGAAGCAAGGACAAAGTGAGTTTGGCTTGTGGAAGTTGATGAAGATGATGTTAAAGAGGTTTTGGCATCCCATGACCAAGAACTGATAGATGAAGAGCTGATGCAATTGCAAGAGGAAAGCACAACAATCAAAACCGAATGTAGAAGCGAACGGACCGAAAGTGAAGTCGTCCAGGAACTGAATGTGAAGCAACTGCGTGAGATTTTCACTGCAATGATAAAGTATGACTTTAATTTTGAAAGGGTATGTCGGTTTAGGGCATATTTGCAAGACAGTTTGAGTGCTTACAAAGAACTGTATGATCTAAAAATGCGCGAGGCTAAGCGGTCAAGCAAGCCTTCCACATCAGCCACAGCAGACGACGACCTTCGATATCAAGGCAGGCAGACATAGAAGAAGATGACCTGCCTACCCTCATGGAAACAGACGACGAGATGACACCCCAGTGTCCCACCACCCCAAACCCCTTGCCGCAGATGGATACCGATCCGCGGAGGATGCAGCAGTAGCCGGGAGGCACCCAGCACATCTTTAAGAAAAAAAGCCAAAATAAACAAGTTAATTAATTAGGTGCCGCCCAGCACGTAAATGTCGGCCCAGATCAGAGACGATTGCCGATTGTGTCGCCTCGATCTGGGCCAACAATTACATGCCAGGCGGCACCTAATTAATTAGCATGTTTATTTTGGCTTTTTTCTTACGGATGTGTTGGGTGTGTCCCAGGCATCACTGGATTGCTGCATGCTTCGCGGATCGGTATCGGGTCGCTGCCCGGAGGGTGGGGGCCACTGCACCATCTCAACCTCCGACGACTCAGCCTAACACACCATCATCAGTTTCTTTGGCGCTGTCCCAATTCCGGTAAGTGATACTACTCTACATACATTATTTCTACTTTATATCGGCTGTGTATTTTTACATGTTATTTGGTATGATTTGGCAGCTTCATAACTTAAAGGTTACTGGAGAGCGCTTGTGTGAGATTTTCGCTACAGAGAACAGTGCAGGCAATTATTGTGGAAAAGTATTTCTACTTTATATAGGCTGTGTATTCATCATATCATTCCTGCTTTTACTATATGTTACAGGTTTCCCCCGCCATCCGAAGGTAGAGCGTTCCTATGAAACGGTTCGTAAGCCGAAATGTCGTAAAGCGAAGAAGCAATTACCATTTATTTATATGGGAAAATTTTGTGAGCGTTTGCAGACCCAAAAATAACCTGCCAAATAACACACAAAACCTAAAATAACAGTAACATATAGTAAAAGCAGGAATGATATGATAAGTACACAGCCTATATAAAGTAGAAATACTTCATTACTGAACTGTTCCCTGTAGCGAAAATCTCATGCAAGCGCCATCGGCAGAAAATCTCACGCAAGTGCTGTTGGCAGAAACACGCGCAAGCGCTCTCCAGTAACCTTTAAGCTATGAAGCTGTCAAATCATACCAAATAACACCTAAAAATACACAGCCTATATAAAGTAGAAATAATGTATGTACAGTGTAGTATCACTTACCGAAATTGGTTCAGTGCCAAGCACACTGATGGTGGTGTGTTAGACTGAGTCGTCGGAGTTTGGATGGTGCAGTGGCCCCCCACCCTCCAGGCCGCTGAGCGATACATTGCCACGAAGAACGCAGGGATCCAGCGGTAGCCGGAAGGTACACAGCACATCTTTAAGAAAAAAAGCCGAAACAAACATGCTAATTAATTAGGTGCCGCCCGTAATTGTCGGCCCAGATCAGTGCCAATTTTCGATTGCGTCGTTTCTGATCTGGGCCGACAATTATGTGTCGGCGGCACCTAATTAATTAGTATGTTTATTTCTGCTTTTTTCTTAAAGATGTGCTGTGTGCCTCCCGGCTACCTTTGCATTCTCCGCGAATTGGTATCTGTCCATGGCCTAGGGGGTCAGGGTGGTGGGACACTGGGGTGTCATCTCGTCGCCTGTTTCCATTAGAGCAGGTAGCTCATCTTCTCCTATGACTGCCCGCCTTGATGTCGAAGGTCGAGGTTCGTCGTCTGCTGTGGCTGATGTGGAAGGCTTGCTTGACTGCTGAGCCTCACGTATTTTTCCATCACACAGTTCTTTAATAAGGACTCAAACCATCCTGCAAATATCCCCTAAACCGACGTACCCTTTCAAAATTAAAGTCGTACTTTATCATTACTCATTCAGTTTCCATTGTTATCCTTTTATCTTCCAATTGCATCAGCTCTTCATCTGTCAGTTCTTGGTGATGGGATACCAAAACCTCTTCAACATCATCTTCGTCAACTTCCACAAGCCAAACTCACATTGTCGTTACTTCATTCACCACGATCAAAACGCTTAATTATGTCTAGTTTTACCGTAAGTGTAACACCCTTACGAGCTCTTTCAGGCTTTTCCAATACCATAGAACTCATCTTGCAAACGGCTGCTCACAGGCTCGTGTTTAAGCAATGCCGGCGAGAATCCGGGGGAGAGCGGCTGCCTTTTATCGCGCGCTGGTTTTTTATCGCACGCTGAATTTTTTTTTCTTAACGGTGAAAACACCTTCTGAAAGCGAAATTAGGGTACTAATGTAGGTCTTTCGTAACAGTGAGGTTTCGTAAAGCGAACGTTCGAAAAGCGGGGGACACCTGTACTGTTATTTTAGGTTTTATGTGTTATTTGGCATGATTTGGTAGATAATTTTTGGGTCTGCGAATGTTCACAGATTTTTCCCATATAAATGGTAATTGCTTCTTCGCTTTACGACTTTCCGGCTTACGAACCGTTTCATAGGAACTCTCTACCATCGGATAGCGGGGGAAATCTGTACTATGCTCAGTTCTGATTGCCTCACTATAGAACGGATGTGGAAACCATAGATAGGGTGCAGAGGAGATCTACAAGGATGTTGCCTGGATGGGGGAGCATGCCCTAGAATAGGTTGAGTGAACTTGGCTTTTTCTCCTTGGAGTGACGGAGGATGAGAGGTAACCTGATAGAGGTGTATAAGATGATGAGAGGCATTGATTGTGTTGATAGTCAGGGGCTTTTTCCCAGGGCTGAAATGGCTTGCACGAGAGGGCACAGTTTTGAGGTGCTTGGAAGTAGGTACAGAGGAGATGTCAGGGTAAGTTTTTTTTACGCAGAGTGGTGAGTGCGTTGAATGGGCTGCCGGTGACGGTGGTGGAGGTGGATATGATAGGGTCTTTTAAGAGACTCCTGGACAGGTACATGGATCTCAGAAAAATAGAGGGGCTACGGGTAACACTAGGTAATTTCTGAGGTAAGGACATGTTCGGCACAGCTTTGTGGGCCAAAGGGCCTGTATTGTGCTGTAAGTTTTCTATGTTTCTTTCGCTGCCATTCATGCAATTGGGCTTTGCTTTGTGGAAAGTAATGTCTTGTGAGCCCTGCCAGAGTTGTCATGCATCCGATGCCACCTCCATCCTCATTCAAAATTGTCTCTTTGCCCTTGAAATAGCCCTCTGCAAATCATACCTGGTTTTCTGATACAGGCCTGGATCGCTAGAGTTGAATGCCACAGATTTAGCCTTCAGCAGATGTCATATCTCCTGGTTCCTCAACTGCTTTTGGTTTGGGAATGTGCAGTAAGTCTTTGTAGGCACACACTCATCCACATAGGTTTTAATGAAGTTGGTAACAACTGTAGCATACTCATCCAGATTCGAAGATGAATCCCTGAAAACAGTCCAGTGCACAGATTCAAAGCAGTCCTGTAAGCACTCCTGTGCTTCCTTTTGTCCCTTCCTTCTTGGTCCTCACTACTGGTGCTGCAGTCTTCAGTCTCTACCTATAATCGGACTAGAAGTATAGTCAAGTGATCAGACTTCCTGAAGTGAGGGCGTGGAATAGCATGGTAGGCATTCTTGGTGGTGTAGCAGTGGTCCAGCGTGTTGTTTCCTCTGGTATTGCAAGTGATCTGTTGATGGTAATTGCTTAGTAATTTTTTTTTGCAGACTGGCCTGGTTAAAATCCCCAGATTGAGGAAGGCATTAGGGTGCGCTGTTTTGTGCATGTTGATCCCATTGCTCAGATTATCTGAAGCCTGATTGACATTGGCCTGAGGTGGAATATACCACTACCAAAATGACCCCGGAGAACTCCTGTGGTAGGTAAAAAGGACAGCACTTAATTGCTAGATATTCCAGGTCTGGTGAGCAGAATTGGGAGAGCACTGGTATATTTGCACACAGAGAGTTGATCGTGAGGCATACTCCTCCACCTCTGCTTTTGAGAGTCTATGGATCTATCCTGATGGTGTATGGTAAATTCGTCGATCTAAATTGCTGCATCTGGTATTGGGGTTAACCAGGATTCCGTGAAACAAAGGACATGTGATCCTAATGTTCCTCTGATTCAGCACCCTAGCTATGAGATTATCGTTTTTTTTAATTCACAAGAGACTGTACGTTTGCCAGCAAGATGGTCGGTATTGAGAGTTTAAAACCCTGTTTCCTTAAACGCACTTGTATCCCTGACCTGCAGCTACATTTCCTGCGTGGAATCCTACGAGGATGAATCCGTCCCAAATCAGCATTGTTTCTGTCAGTTTCAAGCAGCGATACTTTGTTTAAATGCATTAAGACATCCTTGACTGTACTCACCTCTCCTAAAGGACATTTAATTCTGAACTTGCATTGCATTTCCCGTATCACAAATGCATCCTCTGGAGAGAAACCAAAATGATGCAAAATATACAGCATAATTTCAAGTTTCTCATACGATTAATCATGTTGCATTAAAGGCCAACAGGCCTTTCACCCTCTGAAAATCTGTACTCTACCTGTGTTCATTTTGATTTGTTTGGGACACAAGTGGCCTTGAACATACTTTTCAACTTAAGCATCGTAATGAAAAGGAGATTGGGTAGACCAGTTGGAAGCATTCACACTGAAGGTAGTGACAAGATTACATGTATAGGCAAAAGAACCCAGAGACAGTGTAAGGAAATGTGGCTGTTGTGAATGGCCATATTTGCGTGGTGATTTACATAGCAAGAAAATAGAATTAATTGGCTGTCTCTGCCAGAGACTCGAGATACGTTAAATGACTCCCTGCATGCAAAGTCATATCTAGTAGAATCATCCAAGATTGACCAAAGAACCTGAGGGTTGTAGGGGCAATGGCATAGAAGTGGAGTTAACCATGACTTTATTGAATGGTGAGGTAGATTTACAGGGGAGGCCTACTCCCATTTTCTTGTATTCTTGTTCTATTTCTTTAATTCTGCTTGAATGTGAAGTATCATTGTGTAATGTGTTTATCTTGCACAGCGGTTGGAATGTATTTCAGCTGTTGTGCATGAGTGGGACATGTTTAGTCTTTGAAAGTTTTGCACTTAAAATATTTTAACTGTCTGAGCTTGTTTTATTTCCCTGAACTAAAATTAAAATTTTATTCTCTCTAGTATTGTTGAATACATATACAGAAAATTGGATTTTGATTAAATAAGTCATAATTTTGAAAGTACCTTTAGTGAAAATGTAAGATGTGTTTGAGGATATTTTATACTTGTACAAAGATTTTTGCCCCTCTGCTAATAAGACCATAAGATACGGGAGCAGTGTTGGACTGTTAAAGCTCTGTCTTACTGCAAATGCAAATTTTGATCTTTTAATACAAAATGATTTGCTTTTTCCTGAGTAACCAATATATTTGTTGCCTATAAAGAAATGAAGAAGTCTAAGGATTTGTTCAAAATCCGGGTGCCCACCTTGTAGGGGATGGTGCTTGGTAATATATTTTCATTCCTGTATTTTACTTTCACTCAAGAGTGAATTAGACTTGCTTAATTTTGTTTAGCAATGATTTTGAGGTGACTTGGTGTTTGACATGTTATTAAATACTGCGGAGTTAATGCATTACACTTGTGTTATAGGTTTACAAAATACTTGTGAAAAATCATCTAGAAGAAAACTGGGTGGTTTTCAGGAGGTACACAGATTTTTCACGGCTAAATGATAAGGTTTGTACAACTATTTTCCTACTTTATGTACTATCAATAAAACAGAAATATTGATGGCTCTTAATTTCATTAGCAGCAGTTTTGCTGAGTAAGTGCTAGAAATTTTGTGAACCCTGTAAAACTTTCTAACTCTGTATAAAAATAACGTAAAATGTGATCAGATGTTCACGCAAGTCCTAAAACTAGAGAAAACCCAATTAAAGAAATAACACAGAACATTATACTTGTTTGTTTATTGAGAAAATGATCCAATATTACATATATTTATTGGAAAAGTGTGAACTTTAGCTTTTGATAATTGGTGTGGACCCCCCCACCGTACAATAACTTCAGGCATATGTTTCTGGTAACTGTTGATCAGTCCTGCACATAGGCTTGGAGAAATTTTAGGCCGTTCCTCCTTTCAACTCTGGGATGTTGGTGAGCCTCCTTGCATGATTGGTGAACTGCTTGCTTCAGCTCCTTCCACAACATATCTGTAGGATTAAGGTCAGGACTTTGATTTGGCCATTCCAAACGTGAAATTTCTTCTGCTTTAACCATTCTTTGGTAGACCTGTGTGTGTGTTTAGGATCGTTGTCTTGCTGCATAACCCATTTTCTCTTGACCTTCAGTTCACGGACAGATACCCTGATATTTTCCTGTAGAATTTGCTACTATAATTCAGAATTCTCAATTCCATTGATGATGGCAAGCTGTCCTGGTTCCAAGGCAGCAAAGCAGGCTAAAACCATGAGACTGCCACTATTTGATCGTCACCAAACATAACACTTCTCATTTAAGCTAAAATTTTGGGCTCTTATATCCACAGAATATTCTTCCTATAGCCCTTTGGCTTATCCATGTGGTCTTTAGCAAACTTTAGATAGGCAGCAATGTTCTTTTTGGAGGATAGTGGCTTTCTCTTTGCAATCCTGCCGTGCACACCATTGTTCAGTGTTTTCCTGATGGTAGACTCATGAACACTGACATTAGCCAATGCAAGTGAGGCCTGTAACCTATGTTCCCTCTAAGCTGTGCGCATGTGCGCGCACGTTTTTCAACCAGTGCACAAAGGAAATTAATGTGCGCACAAAAGGTTAGTTACCTAAAATGTAGTAATTAATAATTATACTTATTGAAAATAATCTTTTAGCTATATGTCCGCCATCTTAGGCGGACAGTGTTCATATCGTAAAGTTTACAAAGATCTGTTTCAAATCCTGTAGATGGCTTACTAAGTTTTTTATTGAAAAAGATCAGTCAAATGACCCTGTGGCTAAATACTGTCACAAGAAATTGACAAAATATCACAAACAAAATAGGTTTACAGGTTTTAAGTGATGTTTTTGATGAACTGGCTGCACTGTGCAAGATTCTGCAAAAGAGTGGCCTGACACCAATTGATTCACTTCAGTTTGCACAAGGCAAAATTAACAAGATCTCCCTACCTTCTGTCCAAGACCTCTTTCAGAGTCGATGCCTCCAGAAGACATGGTACATCATTAAAGACCCCTCACACCCTCTCCATGAACTGTTTGTTGTTCTGCCATCAGGCAAACATCACAGGAGCATCAAAACTAAAACCACAAGGCTACTAAACAGCTTCCTCCCACAGGCAGTCAGACTGCTAAATAGCTGCTCCACCTGACTCTGCTTTGGACACTTTTAACTTGCACTGGACACTTGTAACTCATTTTAACTGACATGTGGCTGTTGTGTTTTACTATTTATTGTTATGTTTATTATTGAGTGTTGTGTTTGTTATGTTATGATTGCACTGCCCCTGAGAAATGCTGTCTCATTCTGCCCTGCAGAGCTGATGTGTGGTTAGAATGACTGTAAAGTTTTTTGAATCTTGGATCTTTGAATTGAAGCAGTATCTGGGAGACAATGTTTCATGGAGTGACAAAAGTTAAATTTTTGCTAAGCCAACAACATGAAGAAAACATCACAGTACATAAAGTTTGCTGTTGTCTTTTATAAATAGTCTTTGTGTTCATTTAGAAGAAAGGTTTCCTGAAGATGAGGTACAAGAATGGTCAGCTTTTGATTTCTTCGCAATTGCAGATTGTGACTTCACATTTGGCGATGAACAAGTTAATGCCTTGTATCTAATATATCATGATTTTCTAGCTGAAAATACTGTAATAGTTTTAATGATTTCAAATTTTCCATGCAAGAGAAAATTAAATCCAAACTGATTTCAAACTTTGCTCAAATGGTGGCATTTGCACTTCAAAATGAACAGTTTTGTGACCTTGCACAGTTGATGGACATTGAGGGAGCCTTTCTTGCATCTAGTGCGGACTGTGAGTGAGGTTTTAGCCTAATGAATCAACTCAAAAACAAGCTGAGAAATCGTTTAGGTGAATGTCATTTAGATATGTTAATGAGAATCAAAAGCTATCAATTGGATGGAAGTTCTGTTAGTCTAGATAGTTTACAAAGAATGGGTAAATGCCAAAGACAGGAGAGAGAAAAAATAACTGAGTGACTTAAATCTGTATGTTATTTTGTTATTCTGTGCAGTTTTATGTCAAATATTTTGTAAACCTACATAAACTGTGCCATGTGTGCATTCAGTTCGCACATACTTTTGTCACAGGAAAAAAATCTGCATAAAAGATTTTTGTGCACACTGACTACTAAAAATTAGAGGGAACATTGCCTGTAACTCCTTAAATGTTACCCTGCAGTTCGTTGTGACCTCATGGAATATTATATGCCATGCTCTTGGTGAGTTTTTTTTTGGGTTGGTCAGCTGCTACTCAGGAGAGTAACAACACTGAATTTCCTCCATTTGTATATCATCTGCCTGACTCTAAATTGGTGGAGCCCAAACTCTTTAGAAATGGTTTGGTATCTCTTTCTAGCCTGGTGAGCATCAAAACTTTTTTTTCCCCCAGAGGTCCTCAGAAATCTCCTTTGATCGAGGCGTGGTACACTTTGAAAAATCTTGTAGTGAAGATCAGACTTTGATAGTGAAGACCCAGGTTTATGTTCTTTAAATTGGGCAGGGCTTCCATACGTGAATGTCATCCCATTGATTGAAACACCTGGCTCTAATTTCCCCTTTAAATCAACTGAATCCTAAAGGTTCCCATACTTTTTTCTAACAAGTACATGTAATATTCAATCATTTTTCTGAAATGTTTTTGTATTATTTAATGGATTCTCTTTAGTTTTTGACTTGTAAGACCTGTACACATTTTAGGTAGCTTATGTGGAAATAGAGAAAATTCTAAAGGGTTCACAAACTTTCTAGTACCACTGTAGATTTACCATTCAGCCAACAAACAATTTTAATCCCAACTGAATTGACATTACCTAGCATGCATGTCAATAAATTTGAACGTTTAAAGTTAAATTTAATTTGACGATTAGAATTAGCGTTTGGCAGATGCTTCTAAATACTTATTTCACCTAATATTACACAGTTCAAATATTTGAAGTATATTTGAAGTATATGTGCAGTAATCTGTATAGGTATTAATCTATCTTAAAATAGTCAAGTAAATGTTGCATCAAGAGGAAAAGAAAGAAAGAGTAGTTATCATTGTCATCAAGATGCCTTAAAACTCATTGCATTCTAAATCCCCAGCAGAACTAAGCAAGTGAGAAAAGAGCCATTTGTCAGTCATGCCTGTCAAAGGAAGACTGGCTTGTGGAGTCCAGTGGCCTAGTGATGACCTGGTTTTTAGTTGTAGGATTGTCCTTAGCTCAAAAATCTTTGTCATGCATTTCGCAAAGCAGAGTTATTCGCTGATTTTATTCCACTTATGTCCTTTAACATCTCTGATGACGAAGTAGCATATTTTGACCTGCAGCAAGATCTGGTTAGCATTCAGATTTGCTTCAAGAACGGCCAACAGCGTTCCTGCAGCAAACTTACCGGATAGGGATTTTAAAGAAACCCAAACTATCTTCCCTTGAAATACAACTGCAATTCTTAATCTACTAATCAACTGCCAGTATCTTCATAATTACTCTGACCTTGAGATTAACAGCACTAAAATGTATTTGCAGCTTTATATTTGTGGGGAAAGGCTAGTTACTTTTGTGATCACCTGTTTCAAAATCTATTGACTATCCATGTAATTATGATTAATTCCAAGTTAACAGTGGGATTATAATCACCCAAATAGTTGATTGTCCATAATATCAAGAAGTTCAGCATCAATCAGGACTAAAATATTATTTGAAAATTATTACGTATCGCTAATAGTGTTGTAAATATATTCATTTGTTATTTAAATTATTCTGCGAGCTTGCATTATTTTCTCCTGTCAAAAATACATGTAGCTTGTGTATCTACAAAGCTTTAAAATGGCATTTAATTTTCAGAAACTGACAGTCACAAATATTTGCTTTGAAGGCTTGTGACATTTGGCGGGTTAGTTTGATTCTACATGGCCTTCAAACCAAATTTGTCAATTTGAGTTAACTTTTTCTGTACAGTTGAAAGTCTTATTAAGTGACCTCATTTATTAAATCACTCAGGCATTATGATTAATAGAAAAGTTGGAATGTTGCTAGCATTTATGAAATGGAGGTGATTCAAGAAATTTAAATACAAGCTATCTTTAAATTAAGTTCATTTTGTAGTCATGCAAATCTTAGATTTAAGATCTAATATAAACTATTTTTCATAGGTTATCAAAATGTTGCTCACCAAAGCAGCTTAAGTATTATAACAGGAACTGTATAGTTTTATATATCGCACCTTTTTTGCATTTGGTAAGATATGCAAATAGCTTCATTGACCACAATTTGACAGAGGATATCAAGCAATATCTGGAATGAATGATAAAAGCTTGACCATTGAGTTGGGCTTTAAGGAGCATTTGGAGAAGTAAAATTGTTCTTCAAATTTTTTTCAGTTGAAGGAGATGTTTCCTGGCTTTCGTCTCGCACTTCCTCCCAAACGTTGGTTCAAGGATAATTACGACCCTAATTTTCTTGAAGAACGTCAACTTGGCCTTCAAGCATTTCTGCAAAATCTAGTAGCTCACAAAGATATTGCTAATAGGTATGTGAGGTAGTTTAAGTTTGATGTGCACAATTGGATCTTTGGTTTTAACAGGACAAATTGTGGCATGATACTTGTTCCTCTGAATAGATGAAAGGCATAATTTAACTCTGCCTTAATTTAATCAGCTCATTTGCCAACTTGTGTTGCCAAGTGATAACAAATAATCAGCTCTGAAACCAGCGTTAACAGGGAGTTCTGCCAGTTTGCAATAGTGTTTCAAAATGTTCAGAATCACTTGGAGATGGAAACATCAAGATGACAGACAAGTAGAAAATCAGTAATGTTCATTTCTTTCTACACCACATTTACAAATAAAGGCACAAAAACAAGCAACTTGTAAATGTGCATGATCTGGCACGTGCTGCTTTTAACCACAATTGCTTTACAGTGACCGTCTTGGTCCATTACAACAGTGGTCCCCAACCACCAGGCCGTGAGCATGTGCTACTGGGCCGCGCAGAAACGATATAAGTCAGCTGTACCTTTCCTCATTCCCTGTCACGCACTGTTGAACTTGAACACCACCACCACCCCCCCCCCCCCGCCTGGGGTCGGCCGGTCTGCGGTGCGCAGAGGGTTGTAGACCCATAAGTTAATAAAATATTCAAAATGCATGTCGTGCTCAGCATAGAAAACAGTAAGCCTGTTCTCCAGTTGCTTTAGACTTGTTACTAGATCAAGATTTCAGAAAAACTCCTGTGGTAGCTAGTTTGCCCTGGCTATTCCGTGTAAAAGCACCCTACACACTGACGTTTGGGACTCGTGGGCTTGTGCAGTCTGTTGCCCTCGCAGTTCGTTGCTTACAAAGCTAGGCAGGGAGTTAAACACCTCAAATCATCTGAGCCCAAAAGCTTTCTTCAAGGTTTTTAATGAGAGAACTTTGAAACTGTGGACAGTTAAGTAAAATGCATATTAGATTCGGTACAGAATTGTCACGCACCTTAATATACAAATATTTTCAATTCTTCTCATGGTCAGTGTTAAGCAAGGCAATGCACACATGTAACATTCTACAGCTATGCCATGGACTAGAGTGAACTTGTGGAGTAGTGATAGTTTAATAGCAATAAACATGATACTTCCTTGAATGTACATGTACTAATTGCTTACCAGTATTAAAGTCTAAGACTCAGATACTGCTGTTTCAAGGGCACATAAAGAGTGAATGGAGATTAATGTTTTTCTACCTTGTTTGCTCTAAATCAAAATCCAAATTAACCCGTGCAGGAAATGATCCCAATAAACAGCTTACAAACAGGAAGTGATGTTGACACAAAAAGAACTCCATGCAAAATGAACAGTACTTCTAGAGGTGGAACAGGTAGTGAGTCCCATTATTTTGACCCAAGGGAAGGAATACTTGTATATTCTGATGGGGGAGAATTTGTCAGTATTGTGTTCTTGGATCATTCGAGGTGGTAGCCTTGAGATATGTTCAGAGTTAAAATCAAATGCTATCAAAACTAGATCTTGTAAAAGTTACTTTAATAAAATCAATTAACATTGTTTTTTGTTCTTCCAGCACTTCAGTGAGGGAGTTTTTGTGTCTAGATGATCCACCAGGTCCCTTTGACAGTTTAGAAGAGAGTAGGGTAAGTTTTTGTTTCATTATCAGGGTGTGTGAGTGGGCTTTGTACAAATGTCATTTTATTTTTTGTAGACATTGAAGATTGTTAGGAGAGGCTGATATTGATACAACTGGTTCTAATATAACATTGGGCAGGATTATGCAAGTCACAAACATAGCCAGATTTTAGTGGAGAAGTAAGACTGAAGTTTTACTAAAAATGTTAACTGAGCTGTACTGTTATTTGATCTTAGTTCCATTGACAGTGCTTGGACGTTTCTTTTTACTAGTACTGCAGAAGTTGGTTGAAAATAGTGCATGGTTAAGTTTGGGAGTAAAAGGATTTTGTATTTATACTTGCATAACTGTCAATGTGGGTTCCAGATTTGTTAGTTTTGCTCGTGCTCTTTATGTGAATAAGTGGAGGTTAATGGGTATCAATTGTTTACATTTCAGACTTAAATTGTAGCTGTCTTCTGTGGAAATTTAAACTAATGAAATCAAAATCTTGAATTATTTCAAAGTTAGATATAATTTAGTGCTTCCTATTAGAGTACCAACATCCTAATTGTAACTTACAAAGTTCTTTGTTCTTTCTAGGAGTGTATATACAGTAGACTGATCTATTTGAATTTCAGGAACCTTGACTGTATGATTTTTTTTTGCTCTTTGTTACTTGTGCTGATTCCCTTAATAAAGTTTACAAAATGTTCTCCAGTGAAACACAAATTTGTGCTCCTTTGACCATGTTGCCATTGAAGTTCGAAATAAATTTATGTCACTATGTACATTCCTGAAATTTGTTTTTTGTGGGCATACTCAATAACTCCAATAGCCGTAATAGAAGCAATGAAAGACTGCACCAACCGGTTATACAACCAGTGTGCAAAAGACAGTGAATTGTGCAAATACAAAAAAGAAAAAACTAATAAACAATTACTATCAAACAGGAGATGAAGAATCCTTGGAAGTGAGTCCTTAGATTGAGGGAGCATCTCAATGTTGGGGCAAATGAAGGTATTAATAGGGTAAATGCAAGCAGGCTATTTCCACTGAAATTGGGTGAGACTACAACTAGAGGTCATGGGTTAAAGGGTGAAAGATAAAATGTTTAAGGAAAGCATAAGGGGAGAAACATCAGTGGTCAAAGTATGGAATGAGCTGCCAGTGTAAGTAGTGAGTGTGATTTTAATTTCAACAAATAAGAGAAGTTTGGATAGGTACATGGATGGGAGGGGTATAGCGGGTGATGGTCCGGGTTCAGGTCATGGGATTAAGCAGTTTAAATAGTTCAGCCTGGACTAGAGGGGCCAAAGGGCCTGTTTCTGTGCTGTAGTTTTCTATGACTCTATTGTTAAGGAGTTTTGTGTAGTTTTGATCACTTTGATATGGGAAAGATGTTAAACTAGAAAGAGTGCAAAAAGATTGACCAGGATGTTGCCTGGACTTGGGGGTCCTGAGTTAGGAGGAGAGGGGGAGGTTGTGTAGACTAGCCTTGATTCCTGGAAATGGAGAGGCTTGATGGAGGTTTAAAGCATCTTCTCCCTGTGCTTTCACAGTGAGACGTGCTTTTTAACCTCTATCAGCTCCTAGATGTGGTTGGGGAAATAAAAGGCATAGGCTTAAATTCAGAGGCGTGCAATTTAAAGCGGGTATCAGGGAAGGCAGTTTCATGCAAAGTAATGTGCTGCCAGAAAATGGTTGATGTGGGCACATTAGCAATGCTAAAAGCCATCTAGATAAGTTCATGGATAGAAGCGCTTTCGTGGCCTGTAGTCCTAATGCAGTGAGCACGTTGGGTAACACAGTCAGCATGGCTGAGTAGTGCTAAAGGGTTTGCTGGTATACTTAAGAATAGCTCAAGTCTATAGCATTTGTTAAAAGGTCCTTAATCCTCTAGATTAATCATTGTCCCTTTGACATATTTTCAAATTTTGTATTGCAGTTGTAATAAGAGCAGAATTTAATGAAAAATGTAGAATATTAAATGTTGCCCCTCCACAGGCATTTTGTGAAACCTTGGAAGAAACTAACTACAGACTACAAAAGGAACTTGCTGACAAACAGAAAGAAATTGAATCTTTGAAGAGATTATTGGAAGAAAAGCATCTTCATGTAGAATTTTTAGAAAATAGAGTAAGGTATTAAAACTTTAATGGAGTCTGTTTATTTTTGTGAATTGTAAATGTTATAAGCAGCCGTCTTTTTTTAAATCACTACTTCAATAATAAGGTCATTCAGTTTTCATTCAATCAATAAATTATACAGCTGTGTGCTTGGGTTTAGGGGTATCTGGTTGACTGCAAAAGTGTCAGAATTGGATTGAGGGGTGTATCTGAATTGTGATTTAACCAAATTATTGGAAGTAGTTTTTGGAACTTCAAGATCAAATCATGAAAATTACTGCTTTAGCATTTGATTTCCAATGGCTTTGTTTAAAAACTCTGGCAATAGTGTGAGGACATGGTTCACCTTCCTTTAATTCTACAATTATAGAAACTTTTTTTTTAAAAAAAACTTCATCGTGTAGCCTCAGAATACCACTTCATGTCATTTTAGGTTTCTGTTGCTTTGTTGTCTTAACCGGTTCTGAATCCCGAAACCTAACAGCATTGAGGGATCCCTTCAGGGAACTGTAGCAGTTCATAACCATCTTAAAGAAGATGGGGGGGGGGGGGGGAGGGTAATAAAATGCTGGCCTTGCCTCTGATGCCTGAAAATGACAATTGGAATATGAGGAACCTTTTGAAGATCATTCCATTGCTGTACAATAATGCTGGATTGTACAACAGTTCAAGTGGGTTCTTGACAGCTTTTGAAAAGAATTGCAGAATCTTCAGCAATTGTTTAATTTTTATTTTGTATATTCTATGGTGAAAGCTTAGACTTTTTTCCTTTCCCTATCTGAGCATCAATAATTGAACAAGTGGCACTGTACACACGCTTCTCAAGTTCAGAGAAAAGCCATCCCTTGACGATGATTTAAAAATCCTTCTCAATCATTCTGGTTGGTTTGCAAGATCTTTTTATTTGAATTGATGTTCTGCTTTTTTGCTTCCTTTGTCATATTGTGCCAGACTCAATATAAAGTGCACCATATGCAGTAGAACTAGTTGCACAAATTCACAGTAGTACTTCTATATTGACATGTTGTATTTTCTTTTATAGGGAATTAAGCTTGGAACAAGAAAACACCCGTAGGCCCTCTGGGCAGGACAGTGAATGTAGTGGGGAAGTTGAGTCCTCGGCTATAGAAGCTGATCAAGCTGTAATAGAGGATAACAGGTAGCAATATCCTTGATCTTCCTCCTTGGGTTTTATTTCCTTAGAAATGTATACTTAAAATGGCATTCAACAATCTTTCACACAGATAAAATAGACTGTCCCAATAGCCTGGAAGTTGTAATAGAATATCTTAATGATTCCTGAGGGTTGGAAGAAACTGATGTCTGGAAACTATATTCTGCCACTGGCAGAGATTGGGCCAAGGGAATCTTTGAATATCAGGATAAGAGGTTGGCCATTTAGAAATAAGATGCAAGATGCCTTGGGCTTAAATCTTTGGATTTCAAAGAGCTGTAGATGTTCAGATATTCAGAACATTTTAGCTAGGACTCTGGGCACACAGTGGATTCTGGTTAATTGAGCCATCAGTTAATCGGAGCATTCGTTTGTTTAGGACAACTCTTGAAGAACAAAAGCTAATCAAGAAAATTGCTAGGATTTTCTTCAATTATTTGGAACACTGTACCGCTTAATTGAGGCAGGAGACCGTTGCTGAACAGGTTCTAAATAGTGGCAGTCATTGGCACTTGTGTGGAGTTAGATGCTATGCCATGCTTAGAGCTATCAATTTTTAAATGGCGTCAGATGTGTGTTTGTGTTCAAAAAGCAGGTTTTTTTTTGCCACTGATATTTGGCAAGGGATAAGCAGTAAGCAAATTCAGAACTATTTGCTCATTACGGTTTTTAGCATTCAGACTTGGAAATGCCAGAAATGTCTCGGAGTGAAAATGAAACTATTTCACTACAAGTTAGGAACTACGAACAACTTAAAGGTATGAATAATCATATTGAATATTACAATGAAAATGAAGATCTGGAGGATGCAATCATCGATAGTATTTTATGAAGGCATTGCTGATTTTGTTCATAGCGTACACTGGATGAATTTTTCCATTGATTACTGTTGGAAACTAATTCAGTTTTATGGTAATGTTCTAATTTCTGTATTTTAAAAATATGTTACTCAGTTTTCTATACCATTTTTTAACTATTTCACAGTTCACTATAGAATACAATTTGCTCTGGGAATTTATTTGGGGAGGTGGGGGAAATGGGAAAGGATAAAACAATTCAGCTCTAACTCATTTCTTGACGTATCCACAAATTGACTTCACTTTGTATATTAAAAATAATCAGCTGGACTACCTGGAACACCTCCCCCAACACCCTGTAACACAAGTTGCCAGTAGTGAAATGGGTTATATATTGATTTCCTCCCTCTCCCTTCTCTACTGCTTGATGAGGGTAACTTTCTTGTGGATTCTGACTTGCTTCCAGCCAGGAGTATAGTACTGTACACTTCTAAGTGCACCAATTCCACAAAGTACAAAACTCCAATTTCGTACTGTTCAGAAATTCAAATGATTTGACATGCTCCCTTCTGACCTTACGGAGCCCTCGGGAAACTTGTCATGCTGTGTAACATCTTCTGAAAGTGAATTCAAATGAGCCATCCTATCAGTTCTTAGAATAATGATTGGTCCAGTGTCTTTCAAGTACTGTCACCTAAAAGTTCCAAGGTAGTGAATTCTCAGAAGCTTAAGATTATATAGTCATCAAAATAATGTGGTTGTTCAGACCCTTAACAATCATCCAGAGTGTTGTTTGAATTCGCATTTTAGTTTGGAATTTTTCACTTAGTTTTTCACCAATGGAATTATTTTCAGTCTGATTCTCAAAGCCAAACTCATGATTTGACAGACTGCTGCCCCCGTGAAGCATTATGACTTTTGCCCTATCTGTGCTGATTTTAATCTTTGCTCACTTGTGTATTATTTTTCTTGCAGACTATATTTGTCTCCTTGCCTAGATTTTGGTATGTGTGGGGAGATTGTAAACCAAGAATGACCATTTAACATTAACATGAAAGAAAATCCTGTCTGTTGAGTGAATTTTTGTTTACTGCATTTCCTACAAGTGCAACCTCATTTCAAAAGTGTCTTTATCATTGGTTGTAAAGAGCTTTGTTCCTGCTAATGCAGTCTGTCCTCAATATTCTGCCTTGAAGTTTCAAGTAGTTGCTGAATAGGAACTGAATATGGAAAAAGGGCCCAAAGTAGTATTTGTGGAGAGGAAAACATCTGTGAACTTTGTCTCATTCCATTTAATGCCACTTTTAAGGAAAGGTGCTGCTATTTGCATTTCTGCTCTCAATTTGTTTAATAATTTTTCAGTTTAGGGATGGAGTCTGATAAAGAACAATCCACAGCCTGCCAGAATAATCCTATAACTGAAACTTCATCAGTAGAAGAAGCCCAAGCTGCTGAAGAAGACAAATAGAACACCAAGCATTAGTAGTTGTTGATGCTGATGTGTAATCTTGCTGATAATATATTATAACAATAGCTGTAGCTGGAATACAGCAAAAGGCTTTGTCTCTTATTTGTTACCTATGTACATTTTTAGGATTTGCTGTTCTACAATTAAATATTGAAATATTTTTGCTTGATGCAACAGATTTATTAATCTGCCCTGCTAGGCTACCTTGTGCAATTAAGAATAGCTCAATCATTTATTTACAAATTGAGCTATTGGTTCTTCTGCAGATGCATTCTGTCTTGTAGCATTTGAGTTTTCTGTAAGTTGCATTCAGTTTGCATCTGGAAATATGTAGGAATAAGTTTTGTTAACTTGCATTACACAGTGATGCAAAGTAATTGAAGCCATAGTTGCCCTGCAACATGCAGGCAAAGTAATTTTCCAAAACTAAATAAATAGACAAGTCTGAATGTTCTACATACGATGATATTGGGTTTCTTTAAAGCTAAAGTGCTGGATTTTAATGGGTCTCTGTAGAGTAGACTAATTTAAGCTGAATGCTTAAATGTTCTCAAGCAATGCAGTTTGTTTAAGCGAATGGACACAAGCACAGCATGTAAATTTTTTTTAGTTACCTCAGTTAAACATTTTACATTTTTATTGTATGCATACATTCAATTTTGTCACTTTTCCAAACTAGCTGGAATTAATCTAAAGATTTGATTTGACAATCCCAAAATGTATGGCTATGTTTGCAAAGTTTTGACAAGGAAACAACATTCACAGGTCACATGGTGCATGTTGTCTTTCAGTGTCCAAGTGTCATTTGTAGAAGATGCTTTCAATATATGGTGCCTTTTAACTATTGTTAAAATCAAAGCAACGAGTTTTGCTTCACTAATGTTGGTTCATTAAACTGCATGTCTTGGTTATGCAAAGTGCCTTGTTTTACAGGATTTGCAGGGGTGGTGGCCACATTTGTCAATTGATTTTATTTCAGAATTCAGTGTAGTATGTCAGAACTGCCTTTTTTTAAATAGGATGCATTTTTAATTTATGCTAGTAATTTGGATTCGGTTGCAAATCCCCTAAAGATGGATATTTAATTGGATTGTGGGTGTAATCTTCCATTGAAAATCTTGGGGTTATGTTTTGTTATACATCGTGTGCCAAATTTGTGAAGATTTTACTGCATGACTTAAAATACAGGCAACCATGTGGCTACCCACCATGTTAAGAACATTTTGTGTAGAAACAAAGCTTTCTGAAATTTGCATGTTTGAATTAAAGAAAATGCTGTTTCATTTTAAAATAAAGATTCTTTTGCCACTTGATATTTGGTGATCCTTGACTTTCAATAATCATGACTACTTCAGGTACCCTCTAAATACTACTAAAACTTCATTTTCTCAGACATTGTTAAGTGATAGTTTAGATTAATTATAGATGATAGTTTGATCTTGGATCATTATGATAACTAGGCTGCAAATGAAGAAGATGGGTGGAGAAAAATCCAAAAAGCTAGAATTTTTGAAATCCATTATGGATAAAGTTACAGAAACCACCACTTGTAAATATAAATAATCTGTTGAAATGAAATGAATATTATGGCCTATTGAGATACTTGGCCAATCTAATTCACCAATTAACATTGGTGTTTGAAGTTACTAAGACAATTTGTAGTGGTTTGATTTTTGAAAACTTGATTTTCTTTCAGATGATCAAAACTTGTAACAATTATCCATTGCATATATAAAAAATTTGGTGGTTATAAAATCAGCCTGGTGATGAGAGAAGAAAGGACCTTTCAGAGTAGCACAGCACCAAAACAAGCCCTTCAGTTCAACTAGTATATGGTGATGTGTCCTTCCTACTAGGTAGATACTTGCTTGATCCCAAAGGAAATTAGTGTTACAGTAGCAGTATTACAAGTGCACAGATGTAAATATTAGAAGAGAAATAGAAAGAATGAAAGTTGTTTCAAACAGTCTAATAGGTCTTACAGGAGGGGAACATCGCTTCCCCAGCTATAGATTGACTCATTATAGAGCCTAATGGCTGAGGATAATAAAGACCTTGGCACTCTTTGGAGCAGTGCAGTTTTAGTCTCACTGAAAGTGCTCCTCTGTTCAGCCAAGGTGGCATACAGAGGGTGAGAAACATTGTCTAGAATTGCCAGGATATTTCCATAGGGTCCTTTGTTCTACCACAGCCTCCAGTGTGTCCAGTTTGACTTCTATAACAGAGCCAGCCTTTCTAATCAGTATATTGTGCCTGTTGGAATCACCTGTGATGCCATTGCCCCAGCACACCACAGCATAGAAGATTGTACTGGCGCCAACAGACTGGTAGAACATGTGAAGGAGAGGCCTACATACTCCAAAGGGCCTCAGTCTCCTGAGGAAGTGGAGGTGACTCTGGCTCCTCTTGAACAAAGCCTCTGTTGGTTCTCTACTCAAGTCTGTCATCCAGGTGCTTGTAGGCCCTCACCACATCCATGTCTTCACCTCAGTGGTAACAGGGAGCAAGCAGGCTTAGTCTTCCTAAAGTCCATCACCATCTCCTTTCGTTTTACTGATGTTGAGCGGCAGCTGATTCAGCTTGCACCATTTGACAAAGTCCTCCACCAGGGCCCTGTATTCATCAACCTGTCTTCCCTTTATACACCCAACAATTGCTGAGTCAGAGAATTTCTGGTTGACATGACTTGGTGTTGTCTCTAAAGTCTGTGATATACAGGGTAAACAGGAAGGGAGCCAATATAATCCTATGTGGAGCCCCGTTGCTGCTTATAGCCATGTCTGACACACAGCTCTGAAGCCACAAAAACTGTGGTCTGCCAGTCAGGTAGGCCATTATCCAGGATGTGATGGAAGTGCCATTCTTCATTGAACGGGGCTTTTCCTCCAGCAAAGAGGGCTGTATGGTATTGAAGGCACTTGAAACATCAAGACATGATCGTCACAGTGCAGCCCTGCTTACCAAATAGGAGTAGGTTCTGTTCAGCAGATAGATGACAGCATCATTAACTCCAATGTGCTCTTGGTAAGCAAAAGACAGGGGCATCCAAGGCAGATCTGACAAGGAATCAGAGGTCAGCCAGCACCAGCCTCTCTAGGGTCTTCATGATGTGAGGTCAGGTCCACTGGAATTCAAGACTTTCGATTGGCCCTTGGCTACTGGGACCACACATGTTTTCCACACAGGACCCTTTCGAGGCTGTGAATCAGATTGAAAATGTGCTGGAGAACTCCACACAACTTAGGACCTTGGGGTTCACACCATCTGGTCCAAATGCTTTGCCATGTCTGAGTTTCCCCTGAGCCCTTCTCACCTGCTCAGTAGTGAACCTGAGTCCATGATGACTGGGGAGTTGATGGAAGGTGGGGACGAGAGCAGTTGGTATATGGAGGTGTGGATTGTAGGTGCAGGGCAAGGATGTGATGCAGATGGTTGTAACCTGTGTTGTTCGTCCACACGTTAAATTGGAGGGGGGAGGAGGGGAAGAGTTGGTGCAGAGGGAGTATTGGTGCCTCTGCCCCTGGACTGATGTGCTGGTAGGGGCGTCGGTGTGAACTATTTCCATTTGCCTGTTTTGGCCCATAACCCACCAAGCCCTCCCTCTCCATGTCAAACCAATTATCTCAAAAATGTTAGAAATATACCTGCTTTCTCTGGCAGCTCATTCTAGCTACTTACTACCCTTTATGTAAAGAAGTTTCCCCTCAGATCTCTTATTTAAATTTTTCCCTTGTATCTGTGTCCCCTGGCTTTGGATTCCCCACCCCTTGAGGAAAAGAGCTTATCGATACCCTGGATGATTTTATTAAGATCCATTATAGCCAACTTCTCGCTATAACACAGGCCTTCTAATCCAGATAGCATTATTCAATCCCTTTTGCACCTTCTCCATCTTGACAATGTCTTTTCTGTAACAGGCTGATCAAAACAGTACACTGCTCAAAGTGCAGCTTTAACAATAATGTATACTATATAACTGTAACATAATGTTCCTACTCCTAAACTCATCCTGACTGAAGGCCAGCATGCCAAATGCTGCTTTCACCACCCTGATTACTTCTACAGCTGCTCTCTGAATTATTCACTTGGACTCACAGGGCCCTCTGTTCCACAACACTCATTAGTGCCCTGTCATTCATTCCAGGGGTGTAAATATCCAAAATGCATCACTTCACACTTAACTAAATAGAAATCAATTTGCTATTCCTCAGCCCATCTTCCTAACTGTTCAAGGTATCTTGTAACCTCAATGAGACCCCCTAATTTTGCATTATCAACAAACTAACTAATCATGCCATGTACAGTTGCAAGAAAAAGTTTGTGAACACTTTGCAATTACCTGGTTTTCTGCATTAATTACTCATAAAATGTGGTCTAATCTTCATCTAAATCACAATATTAGACAAACACAATCTGCCTAAACTAACAGCATGCAACAATTTCTCGTCAATACTGAATACACCATTTAAACAAAGTGAACCTCGCGTAATGCCTTCTACAAAAACTATTTGGAGTCAGGTGCTCCAATCAATGTGCTGAGTTTGCAGGTGGGACCTGCCCTATCAAAAAAACAAAGTCAGGTTACTGACAGAACCTGCTCTTCTCAAGAAAGATCTGTTTATGTGCGCCATGCCGCAATCAAAACAACTTTCGGAGGACCTTAGAAAAAGAACTGTAGAGATGCATCAAGCTGGAAAAGGCCACAGAAGTATTTCTAAAGACCTGAGTGTTCATCTGTCCACAGTAAGAGAAATTGTCTACTAAGCGTCCTGCAAAGATCACACCAAAAGCAACAATGTGCAATGTTGAAGTAGGTAAAAAAGAACCCAAAGGTAATTACAGAAGACCTGTACAAATCTCTAGAAACTTCTAAAGTCTGTTCATGTGCCAAGAAAGACACTGAACAAGAATGGTGTTCATGGAAAGACACCATGGAGGAAACACTGTTCTCCAAAATAAATATTGCTGTACATCCCAAGTTGCTAAAGACCACCTGGATGTACCACAACCCTTCTGGGACTATGTTCTGTGGACAGATGAGACAAAAGTTGAACTTTTGGCAGAAATACACACCGCTACATTTGGAGGAAAAAGGACAGTGCACACCAGCACCAAACCCTCATCCCAACAGCAAAGCATGGTGGGAGGATCATCTGCTTTGCTGCCTCAGGCCCTGGATAGCTTGCCATCGCTGAGGGAACAATGACTTCAAAATTGTATCAAGACATTTTACAGGAGAATGTTAGGGTAGTGGTCCATCACCTGAAGCGTAATAGAAGTTGGGTGCTGTAATAGGACAATGATCCGAAACACAAGAGTAAATTGACAATAGAATGGTTTAAAAAGAAGATCCGTGTTTTGGAATGGCCAAGTCAGAATCCAGACCTTAACCTAAGTGAGATGCTATGGCATGACCTGAAGAGGGCCATTCATGCAAGGCATCCCAGAAATATTGATCAACTGTAACAGTTTTGTACAGAGGAATGGTCTAAAATTCCTCCTTGTCATTGTTCAAATCTGATCAACAGCTACAGAAAATGTTTGGTAGAGACCATTCCTGCTAAAGGAGGTTCTACCAGTTACTAAATTCAAGAGTTCACATACTTTTTCCATCCTGGATTGTAAGTGATTAAGCAATGTGTTCAATAAAAGCATGAAAAGTACAATTGTTTGTGTATTATTTAAGCAGATTGTGTTTGACTATTATCGTGACTTAGATGGGGATCAGACCACATTTTATGAGTAATTAATGCAGAAAACCGGGTAACTGCAATGGGTTCACAAACCTAAAAGCAATGTATGCTTCCTTCTTTTCTCCTAACCAGAGCCTCAGCATCTCTCATCAGCCAGGGCTCCTTGAATTTGGTATGTCGAACCTTCATCCTGAGAGGAACATGATTCCCCTGGACTCTTGGTATAATTTTTTAAAAGAGGCTCCCACTTGTCAGCTGTTCCTTTGCCTGTAAATAGAGTCACTTGGTTAACCATAGCCAGATTCTGACTACTTCCCTCAAAGTTGGCCCTGCTTCTGTTCAGGACTTTAACCTGTGGGCCTGTTCATTTTTTCTTTAACTATTCTAGAACCAATGGTCACAGAACCCAAAGTGCAACCCAGCTATCATTCAAGTTATTCAGTCTTCCTTATTCCCCAAGAGGTTGCTGCTTCCTGAGTAGATTGCTCTATATATTGCATGAGGAAACAGTCTTCAACAACACCACACTAATTCTGACCTGCCTAGGCTCTGACTCTGGATGGCCCAGTCAGTACTGGAAAAATTGAAATCTCCCACTAATACTCGCCCACTATTCTCACAACTACATGCAATTTCTTGACTCATCTGCTTCTCAAGTGCCTGCTGGTTATTGGTAAGCTTATAACATAGCCCTACCAAAGTGAACATCCCCTTCTCATTTCTAGGTTCTACCCAAAAGACCACTCAAAGATATCCTTTGTAAGATCTGCTGTTATATCCTCTTTTATAAAGGCCAAACCACCACCCCCCACCCCCACCTGCCCTGCCCTACACTCCTACCTGTTCCTCTGACATGCCTAAAGCATCAGTATCCTGAAACATTGGGCTGCTCTCTCTCTCAATGTTTCTATTATGGCCACGATATCCCAGTCCCTTGAGGCAATCCAGGCCAAATAATTACATCTGGTTGATATGAGTACTGACAAAAGTTAGTAGACAATGCAAATTTATTTAAGATATAAAATATAGAACAGTACAGGATGAATTGAAAAGATTTAATGACCCTGGTGTTATAAAAGGGACTACACATTTTGTTCGATCTCAGGAGTATATTTGTGGGTGCCAATATTAACAATGTTCTAAATACATTGCAAAAAAAAAAGTGACAACACTCTCAACATTTGCTTCCTGATTTATGTCTGTCATGGCATAAATGTTTGCCAAGCACAAATTTGCATAACTTAAGTCTAGTTGAAACTGCTTTGGACTTGGTCACTTGGCAAATACCTTTCTCCATCACATACTCGTGGCAAAGAACTGTACTCAATAGTTGCTACAATTGCTATCTTGCCTTTAAATTGTTGGTATTAAAGTGCTCATTTTAATGCACACTTCATTATCACACTTATTTTCAGTACCTCATGATTGCATTCCAGCCTGCTGGGATAAAATACCTCTGCAGTCATCTTGAAAAAATTAGAAGCATAACTGTGTTACATATTTCTAATTACCTGGCAGATTTAAAAATCACAGTTGGAAAAAAATGTGTGTTGGCTAGCTGAATGTATAGTACTGTAACCTCTTTTATTGTGATATGGTGGTGGGACCCTCAGCTCCCTTTTACAATATCTTTTTTCATGGTTTGTACTGACACTCAATTGTTTCCAAAGATTTAAAAACAAACTCATCGGTGGTATTTTCAGAGATGACTGAAAACTTTGCTTGTTCTAGATGTGCCATTTATCTCTGTGTAAAATTTATACCCCACTCCCAAGAAAATTAGCTATCTACCATAGTTCCCTGAAAGTGGCAGCACAAGTAGATAGGGTGGTGAAAGCATACTTGTCTTCATAAATCAGGACATAGAGTGTAAAATTTCAGATATGTTGCAACTTGCATTATGGTGTGCAGTTCTGGTAGCCACACTGTGAAGGATGTGGTTATGTTAGACACAGAGGAAATTTACCAGAATGTTGCATGGAATGAGAGACTTCAGATTTGGAGAGAAATTGAATAGGCAGGGCTTGTTTTCCCTGCAGCGAAGGAGACTGATGGGTGACTTAGAGGCATAGCTAGGGTAGATGGCCAATCTTTATTCCCACAGCAGGTGGACAAGTAAGACATTCAGTAGGTTTTAATGTGAGAGCAATGTTTTTGAAGGGACCAAAGAGTTTTAAGTTTTTACACAGGTATGTGCTGCCAGAAGAAGTGGTGGAATTAGATGCAATTCCTATGCTTAAGATGCTTGTAGATATGCATTCTATTAGGTAAGGATAGAATTCTCGTGTTACTGACTGATTCTGAAGTTTTTCAAATAGATATTAAAGTCAATAGTTGTATAAGAAAGGTAGTTCTAAATCAGCATTTCTTTAAATCCAAGAAAAAGTCACTTATGAATTATACAGAAAAAAAACCATTCCATTCTGGCTTCTTCCCTCGTCCTTTCTGGTCTGATGAAGGGTCTCAGCCCAAAACATTGACTGCCTATTTATTTCCATAGATGACTTGCTGAGTTCCTTCAGCATTTTGTGTGCATTGCTTTGGATTTCCAGCATCTGCAATCTCTTGTGTTTAAGATTACTTCCATTCCTACAATCTTTTTCAAAAAAACTTCAAGTACAAAGTAAAACCTTAACTTTGCCTTTCTAAAATTGCTACAATTAAGAGAAATGCAGCCTCTGTATAATTAATTGCAGACTACAGTCAGTTCAAATTGGCAACATCTCCTCCATGTTCTTTATCAGCACAGGTGCACCACAAGGCTGTGTGCTTAGCCCTCTGCTCTACTTGCTTTACACTTATGACTGTGTAGCTAAGAACAGCTTCAATGTCATATTCAATTTTGATAATGACACCAATGTCAAGGGCCAAATCAAAGATCGTGATGAATCAGCATATAGAAGGAAAATTGAAAATCTGGCTGAGAGGTGTTATAAAAATAACCTCTTACTCAGTGTTAGCAAGACCAAGGAACTGATAATAGATTTCAGGAAAAGGAAACCAGAGGTCCATGAGCCAGTCCTCATCGAAGGATCAGAGGTGGAGACGGTTAGCAACTTTAAGTACCTAGGTATTATCATTTCAATTACCTGTTTTGGGCCCAGCATGTAAGTACAATTACAAAGAAAGCATGGCAGCATCTCTACTGCCTTAGGAGTTCATGGAGATTTAGCATGGTATCTAAAACTTTGACAAACCCCTCTAAATATGTAGTGGAGAGTATATTAAACTGGCTACATCATGGCCTGGTATGGAAGCACCAACGGAAAATTCTACAAAAAGTAGTGGATATGGCCCAGTCCATTACGGGTAAATCCCCTTACCATTGAGCACATCTACATGAAACACTGTCGCAGAAAAGCAGCATCCATCATCAGAGACCCTCACCACCCAAGACATGTTCTTTTCTTGCTGCTGCCATCAGGAAGAAGGTACAAGAGGCTTAGGACTTGCAAAACCAGGTTTAGAAACAGTTCCTACTCCTCAATCATTAGGCTTTTGAACAAAGGGGTTTGACTTCACCCAACTTCATTTGTCCCATCATTGAAATGTTCCCTCAACCAAAGGACTTACTTTCAAGGACCCTTCATCTCATTTTATCCATATTTATTGCTTATTTATTTATATTACTATTTCTTCTTTTTGCATTTGCACAATTTCTTGTCTTCTGCACGCTGGTTGAAAGCCCTGGTGTGGTGTTCATTCATTCATTCGGTATTCAGCAGATTTGTTGAGTATGCCCACAAGAAAATGAATCTCAGGATTGTATATTGTGATATATGTGTACTTTGATATTAAAATTTATTTTGGACTTTGTAATTCTGGCTCTTCATCATATTGGGATCTAAAGTGAGTTGGTATATTAATCTGTTCAATGTATGCAAGGGAACCCTCAATTTTCTTATGGGAGCAGTTGAAGTTTCAGGAACATTAATTTTGACCAAATTTGCTGTTTAAAATGGATTAAACATCAGATAATACAGGATGGTAAATATTATTGCAATAATGAATTTAAATTTCCTCAAAGTATGTAAAAATAAAACAAAGCAATGCAGGTAAACCACCCCCGCCACCCCACAAGGTTATAGTGGGTCCATTTATTTTTGTCTGCTCAACATACTCTTTGTATGTGTCCTACTTCATTGCATTTTCTGCAAGTTTCACCTTTAAACCTGGTTTAGCCTGGTGTACGTGATGGCCTGCCACAACAATTTGTTTGGCCAGGCCAGTTTCTGTTTTGACATTACATTTTTGTCCATGCTCACATTTATTCCTGACTGTAATTCAATTGCATCTCTGTCTGCTTTTCCATTGATATAGCTATTTCAACTGCTTTTTAAAATACAAGTTGTGCTTCAATTCGGAGCTGCTTTTGAATGCTTTAAGATTCCACAAACTGAATGATCTCTCAGTGCATCACTAAGCCCATTTCCAAACTGACAATGCTTAGACAACTTCTTCAATTCAGCCACATACGCCTAAATATACTTTCTTTCCTTTTGACTTAGATTATGGAACCTAAGGAATTCTATTACCAATAATGGTTTGATCCTAAATGTTCCTGCATTACTTTCACGATATCCGCAAAGGTCAATTTCAGCTGTTTTGGCTGGAGCAGTCAAACTTCTAAGCAAACTGTATGCCTTAATATCCAATGCACTCAGCAAAAACGGCACCTGCTTTACATTTGCATTTGCTTTACAATACTGGTCAATATCCTCAGTATACAATATCCAGTTATCTCTTACACTATCGAGCATATCTGTCTTTCTGATGTAGCCAGCCATTTCTTTTCTTTTTAAATGTATGATTATTAGTATCACCTGGCACTCACTGTTATGAACCAAGAATGTGTCCATTTTCTCCCTTATTTTAACTCTGCCATGACTTCCCTGCTATTTTGTTTTAAATGGAACACGTCGCTGCCTTTCAACTTGTAGTTAGTCGTCTCGAGTTTATTTAAAACCTACTTGTCGCCACCGTTATGATTTCCAATTCCAGAAGATAGAACTAATTGGTAGAAAAACAAGGAAGTCCAAAATGCTAGTTTTTTTAACTTTAAGTGAGGCGCATACATATGGCATGGCGGTGTAAGGACATATGCCATTTATGTACTTTTACATATAACCTGCATTGCATTATGTAAACAACAAAGAATGATTTATCAAACAGTATTTTTACAATATTACTCAAATAGTAAATACACAACACTTCCATTAACAGCACAAGATGCAAATTAATAACAAGGAACTCTGAGGGCACCATGTGCATTGAGGGCATTTAAGTCATATTGCAGCTGTATAAAACTTTAGTTACACCACATTCAAGGTACCGTGTGCACTTCTGATTGCTGCACTCCAGTCAGACTAGATGTGGAGACTTTGTAGAATGTGCAGTTCACCAGAATGTTGTAAGTATTGGCTATAATGAGAGGCTGGACAAACTTGGACTGTTTTCCCTGGGATATCAGAGAATGAGGGGTAATCTGATAGAAGTACAGTACATAAAATTATGAGAAACAGAGATAGGGTAGATAGTCTTCCTTCCAGGTGAAAATGTCAAATATTCGAGGGCGTAGGTTTAAGCTAAGAGGGAAAAAATTTGTACACAAAGAGTGGTTAGTATTTTGAATGCACTGTCAGTTGAATTGGAAGAAGCAGATCCAAGAGTGATGTTAAGAGACATTTAGTAAACATATGAACTGGCAGGAACAAAAGGGCCTCCCAATCAGGGGTCTAGGGACCCCTCAGTTAGTGGCAAGGGTCCATGGCATAAAAAAGGTTGAAAACCCCTGAACTAGTAGGATATCGACCACATGAAGGCAGATGGGATTAGTTAGATTGCCTTCATGGTTAGTGCAGACATGGTGGGCTTCAGGACCTATTTTTATGCTGTTCTACAAACTATGCAGAAAGAAAAATTCAAGTTATGATCTCCACTTTGTACAAAATATTTTGGCAATCTTGCACATCCTGCTTCAGGAAATGGAAAACTGTCCAGAATTTTAGGACATTGTTATTATCCAACCACTCTACTGGAATGCTCTTCTCACTACTGCCATCAGGTGCTGAAAATACACACTCAGTGCTTTAAGAACAGCTTCTTGAGATTTCTGAACGGTCTATCAACCCATGAACACTACCTCACTATTTTGTCTCTTGTTGCACTACTTATTTTGTTACATTTCTTATTGCAAATTATAGTAACCCTTTTATGTATTGAATTGTACTAATGCCCGAAAACAACAAATTTCATGATATATGTCCATGATATTAAACCTCATTCTAAAGTGTGTGCAAAATGCTTTCGATTTAGTGTTATATCACTTCAATCAGTGAACTGATTCATATTCCAAAAACTATCTGTTACATTATTGTATAGCTAACCACAAAGTAATGAATAATGTAATATTCAATCCAAAGGTTTTAGAGAATAAGTATTTTTATTTACAAAATACATTTCTTTATTTTCCCAAATGTATACATTTAGATTCAATAAACAGCTACACAATCAAATCAATATATACATATATTCTACTTAAAGATTAGTTGTTTTGGACACTTTGTATCCTCTCTAGTACTCAAGCATATATGATCAAGGAAAAAACTATTTTTAAATAGCAGATTTAATTGCTTGATTGCATCTTAACCAAAACAGGAAATTTTATTACAGTAGTAAGCAGATTACTAATAACATGAAAGTAATTTAGACCTCTGCAAATCTGATTTTTTCTCCATGGATTTTAATTATATTTTGCTTTGACTAAACAAATTAAGTAGTTTAACAAGAACAACCTACTCAGAGTAAATCACATAATTAATCTTCTCATGTATTAATTAAAATCAAATTTTTGTGATACAAAATACAATTGAAATCCAAAGAAAAGGTTTATGTACATTTTCTTGGTAAGCCATGACATGAATTTTCTGCACAGCTATTCTGTTTCTAATGTGAAATCCAAGTTCTGATTTTCATCCGCTTTACATAGCCAAGATCTGGGTAGCAGCCAACTTAACTTGGAACAATAAACGAGGCAGTTCACCTCCACGAGGAATACAATAAAATCAAAGGATGCAATATTAGGCCTTGAAATACACAGCACTGATAAATTCCAGGGCCTGACCAGGTGTATCCTAGGATGTTATGAGGAGCAAGAGAGATTATTAGGATGTTTGTATCTTTGTTGGCCACAGGTACTGCAAGACAGGAGGATAAAAAATGTTGTACCTTTATTTAAAAGGGGCATCAACCATAAGCCAAGTAATTATAGGCCGGTAAGCTTTACATCAGGTAGGAAAGTTACTGATGGGATTATGAGGGACAGGAGTTATTTGCACTTGGAAAGGCAAGAACTAATTTGGGATAGCCAGCATGGCTTTGTACATGGGAATTGCATTTCATGGATTTCTGAAGGGGTGTTGTAGAGGACAGACCAATAGGCATTGTCTGTATGGTTTTTAGCAAAGCCTGTGACAAGTTCCCACATGTTAGGCTAGTCCAGGAGGTTAGAACACATGGGATCATGGGTGAGTTAACAAACTGGATACATGATTGGCTGGGCGGTAATGGAGGGTTGTTTCTCATATCAAAAGCCTGTCACCAGTAGGGTGCTGCGGGGATCAGTGTCACATCTTCTGTTGTTTGTCACATATATTAATGAACTGGATGAAAATATAGCTCTCGCGATTAGTAAGCTTATACCAATATGTCCTATTATAACCTTAGATAACCTTCTTCACTGTCATGAAGAAGGTTATCTAAGGTTAAAACAGATAATTGATCAACTAGGAAAATGAGGAAGGGATGATGGACAAATGGAATTTAGACAAATATTCTTTCTCATTAAAAAACTGTAACTTGCTGTTACCCCTTTCATTGCTTTCTTTTCAAAATAAAAAAAATCACTTTGCTTTTATTTTCCTTTTCCTTCTCTTTCAAATATAACTTCCCATTTTCCAGGTGGCAGAAGATGCTGATAGGAGATGCAAAACAGCAGTTTTAGGCAACTTTTCTATCTCTTTAGTAGAACTCAAGAGAAGATGAACATTTCAGTATCTCTCTGGTGAGATCAATTAACTATACATTATCTCATGTCTGCGGCTCTCAATTTAATTACAGTACACAGTTTTCAAATAGACAAAACAATAGACTTAAAGCTGTGAAGTTACTCCTTTACAATAACCCTACTGAAATGTTCAAAATTATAAAAGAATCAACATGATTAATTCAACAAAATTATTTATTACACAGACTCAGGTATAAATTAAAAGAATAGAGAGTAACAGAAAAAAAGTAGGATTGGAATAAATTACCTGGGAAGGCCTCTGAAGTGAAAAGCGTAAATAAAGGAGAAAGTTTCTAAAAGTAGTAAGGTTACTATCATACTCAAAATGTAGGAATACAATCATAATCAAAATAACCACTATTTACTGACATTTCACAGGGCAATTAAAACGTAATTACAATTTTGTGGGTTTAGAGAGTGGAAGATTTTTAAAACTATGATTTAATATATTAGAATGAGTTAATTAATAAATCTACATAATCAGCAACCATTTATTCAGAACTATTTATAATTGAATGTATCCAAATTCAAAACAAAGCTAAACTATACTGGGTGGGGGTGGGTGTGGGGATGGTCCTGCAGGTGCTACTAGGGGTATAAAGGGATAAGCTGCAACAATGCAGCACTTGATGTTGCACTGTTGTTGTAATAAGTTGTTGGGGAGTTCAAAAGAAAACTTAAGAAAATTGTTTCTTCTAACTATGACCAGAAATTGAAAGCATTACGTCACATAGTCCCAAGAAGGGAATTTCCCTGCCAAAGGGTTCCTGCTTCGACTGTACTCTTTTCTAGATGCTACCTAATTCTTCCAGCATTTTGTGTGTGTGTTGCCTGTTTTCAGTCTGCACAAAGGTCTGTAACAGCTTATTGAAGGCCTTTTCAATCAGAATAGTTTGTTTACCCCTTTCCAATTAAGTCAGGTATGAATTAAAGAGCGTGATTAAGTCCTCAGCAACATGATTGACAGCTGCTGAAATTTTAAAAGGTTACATATATACAAAGACATGATATTTACAAAGAAATAAATTCCAAACATACTTAAATTTTTACTAGAAATAGAGGAAAATGTGGTTAATCGGAAACTCTACAATGTTGCTAAGAAAAACACATCAAAGTTGCTGGTGAACGCAGCAGGCCAGGTAGCATCTCTAGGAAGAGGAAAAATCTCTTACTAGCTCTTCCTTCAGTTAGTTTTGGCGAAGGGTCTCGGCCCGAAACGTCGACTGTACCTCTTCCTAGAGATGCTGCCTGGCCTGCTGCATTCACCAGCAACTTTGATGTGTGTTGCTTGAATTTCCAGCATCTGCAGAATTCCTCATGTTGCTAAGGAAGTTACCACAGTAACAAACTTTTAACTTTTATATGTAGATAATTTGCTGGAACAAGCTGACCATGATAGGTCAAGATTGCAACAACTGATAAATGAAATCTTCTACGGGGAGAAAGAACAATGATATGAGATACGTTTTTGTTCTTTATAAGAAAATTGCAGATGGGCTGTCTGTGACCAGAACAAATTGGAGAAATGAGTTTTCAGAAATGTGATTGAATTAACTGTACAGAATACAGAAAGCACTCTACTGACTTAATAGCATAACATCAAATACTGCATCATGAGGAATAACTGGGTGAGGTTGGGAGGAGACAGAGAGAAGACAGTGTTCATTGTCCTGTTTGATTTGGTTTGGTTAATTCATTTGACAATTTAGTTACAAAAGGTATCACTGACTGTAAATAAAATTTAAGCCAAATTTTAATTGAAGGAGGAGTGGATCAATTATGAAGAGAAAATAAAAGTTTAAATGTTCTGCTTTCAAACGTAGAGGCAGAACAATTCTAATTATAAAACACCCATTTTGTTAAAAAATATAGCAACTCATAAGAAATAGTCTACCTTCTAGTCCTATGAATTTCAGGACAAAATATAAAAGAAGGATTATCAGAATAAAACCAAGTTAATTCAAATTAACCATCAAATTTTGTTGAGATCACTTAAAAAGTTCTTAAATTAACTGACAATATCTTCATCAAATTTCAGGTTTTCATCAGCTCTTTCCTCAAAATATTCTATAGTTAAAGACTGGACAAAATAACTCAGTAGCTGTAAATCTCTAATTTTATATTGAGTGTACATACAAAAATTTGGAATTAACAATCACCATGTGCTTCAAGTCAGACTAAATGTATGGTAATGCACAAAACATAGATAATTTATTGACTCTTGACAGGAATTTTATGTGAATATTGAGAGCTTACCACACCTCAGATACTCTCTTCACTATATATACTGTGTTTCAATACCCTGTACCATCACACCCGGAACTACAAAGTCATCTTCATGTTGCTTTGTATAACTGGTTCTTCTGTCCCATTTTATGATGCCCAGGTGTCAAATGCTTTTTACTTGCATCTTCAGCGGGTGTTTTCATTTTAGGTTTAGCTGGGAAAAAAGTTTAATAGTTATTTTATGATGTCTGATAAGTATTTTTTCACCTCTCACATAATAAAAATAGTTCTTCCACCAGAGGTCTGAAGACCTCCTTCCACTTCATTTTCATAAGGTCCATGTAAAATATAATAGTTGAAATACTGATCCCAATTGTCATAAAACTAATGGAAAATCAGTTTAAAATTACATATAGTTGGTGATCCTCTATAGGGGAATCAAAATGGAAAACAAGATTATGCTCAATATTCAATGCATATCATGCATATCATAAACAATTGTACATAAAATTGATGGGGGGAGAGAGAAAACGATTTTTTGCCAAAATTTTAACAAAATCATTAGCTAAAACCACTTTACTTAAATGGTTTACCAGAAGTTTTCAGCTAGTGAATGGCTATCCCAAGCTATCCAGGGACTTTCACCTCATAATAGGGCAGTAACTCTATATATTACAACCATATTATGTTACGTACCCCGTAACTGGGTTGCCAAACCAGCAGAAATGGACCACTTAGTTGGAGTCTGGTTTAACAGAAACTAATAAAGTTTTATTAAAGAAATAAGTAACACAGTACTCTAATTGTAAGGATATAAATGCAACAGGTTAGCAATGATAAAACACACATGTACACAGAACTAGGGTAATAGGAATCAGCCAAGCTCTATCGCAGTCTAGGGGTAAAATGATCAGTCTCAAGTGACGCAGAGTTCAGTTCAGCTTAGTATAGTTCGCAGTAATCGCTGTTGTGCCGTTGGAGAGAGAGAGAGAATGCAAATTTTGTTTCAAACAGACTTTTGATGTTCTTCGCAGTTAGCTTTCGGGCGAACCCTTTTATGTCTTCTGTGGTCACCGACTGTGACCCCTCCGTTCTGGATACGACCGTTCTTCCATGGTGAACCCGGCACCCAGGCAAGGGCGGACACACACACCAGGTTCCCGCCGATCGTACCTTTTCACCCTGTGCGTCTATGGTTGGTTCCCGCAATCAGACCTCCAAACTCGCACCAACTTGTGGGGGCACACCGCTCTTCCAGGGTCTCGTTATCTCGTGATCTCGTGGTGGGTGCCGTGCCTTAGCGAACCTGTTCTTTTTATCCCCCTGCTGGGGTATTGCCTGTCCATCAAACTTCAAACAGTTCAGGTTCAAAGCAATCGGTCTGTCGATATTCTGAAATGTGTTTCTTTCTCGTTAATCTCTCTCTTCCCTCTTATTAGCATTTTGAATGTTTCTCCATTGTCTCACTTATCTCTCTCATTAGCATCAATCTTCTGATAACTTGGTTTTTCGTCACAATTAGGACACCAAAAGATGTCACATGCATTTTAATTATATTCCAGTTTTGCAAAACACAATATCCTACCCAAAAAAGATGAACCATTATCCAGTTCACATGTTTCTTAACAACCTAAATATATTTAAGTAAAGTTTTAAGTTTTCAGTTTTCATCTCCCATGTCACCACCCCCCCACCACTTCCAACACCTAATGTAGGAACAAATGTTTCTTTGCTTTAGTCTTTTAGCAAAAATAACTCAAGCTGGTAGCACCTTTAATATAGCAACAGATTTTCTGGCACAAATCAAAAATGTAATCAAACAAAATTTGTCACTAGCCCATCAAAAGAGAATTTATGAAAGCTCGAAATTTGAGTAGGAATGCATCTTAAAACATGGAGATAGAAAGCTTTAAGGAGGGATGGCCAAAATTTATGATACCGAATGTTAAAGACTCCACTAACAATGGCAAGATTATTAACGTCAGGAATGTATGCAAAAAGTGATCACCAAAGTAGGAAAGGGCAAGGATGAGATCTGAAACAGGATTGTGTTGTATATCTGGGAGCCAATGTTGATAACCAGCATATGGATGGTGGATGAACAGGAAAGTGAAAGTTTGGGCATGGATAGTGTTATGTTTTGTAACTCCAAAACATAAAATCTAATTGAAAGGAAAACAAGAGAGTCAGGAGATAAGTCATGTACTTCACTTTTACTTCAGGTGAGGTGGGCATTGATCACGTGGTAGCGTCATGACGTATGCAATTTTTACATTTAGCCCATAACGAATTATTTAAATAAACAAGAATACTTAGTCAAACAATATATTTACAACATTACTCAAATATTAAATATTCAACACTCCTCCCTGTTTAGCCATAAACTCCAACTCAATAGAGAATGCATCTCAACTCTACATACTCTATACAGACAATTCACAGCATGGTAAATTTTAAATTGTCCCATTCAGGCCTGAAGATCAAATCATTGCGGAGGCTTTCTTTCTCTTGAGAGACAATGTCTTTCCTAACAAGGGGAACCAGTCTGCTTGGCAGGTGAGGCTTGTGACTTTGAAAACAATCTCAGATTCTGGGGCCTCCTCCGTGGTGGTTGTAGGAGTTGACTCGAGGACTGCAGGAAATATTTCTGACAGTTCTGGCACCTTCCTTCTCATTCCTTTTTCTTCTTCTAGTTTGTGCATCTTGATCTTGGGAAGGTGCATTTAGTTCACTGAATAACTCTCTTATTAGTCCTTCTATTGTTCTCTTCACAATCTGATCTCTCCTTTAGCTTACTCATCCACAACATTATCTGACAAATCCTCTGTTTTTGTATCTACATTGACTCCTTTCTTTTTGGCCATTCAAACAGCTGGGCTTTGGTCTTTTCATCTACCTTTACAAGCGGCTTTCTGTCTTCCACTTGAAGTTCATGCAATACAGGTTTCCCCCGCCATCCGAAGGTAGAGCGTTCCTATGAAATGGTTCGTAAGCCAAAATGTCGTAAAGCGAAGAAGCAATTACCATTTATTTATATGGGAAAATTTTGTGAGCGTTTGCAGACCCAAAAATAACCTACCAAATCATGTCAAACAACACATAAAACCTAAAATAACAGTAACACATAGTAAAAGCAGGAATGATATGATAAATACACAGCCTATATAAAGTAGAAATACATTTCCACAATCATTACTGCACTGCTCTCCGTAGCGAAAATCGCACGCAAGCGCTGTCGGCAGAAAATCTCACGCAAGCGCTCTCCAGTAACCTCTAAGCTATGAAGCTGCCAAATCATACCAAATAACACATAAAAATACACAGCCTATATAAAGTAGAAATAATGTATGTACAGTGTAGTATCACTTACGGGAATCGGGAAGACAGCGAGCACACTGATAATGGTGTGTTAGACTGAGTCGTCGCAGGCTGGGGTGGTGCAGTGGCCCCCCATCCTCCAGGCCGCTGAGTGATACATTGCCGTGAAGAACATGGGGGTCCAGTGGTAGCCGGGAGGTACACAGCACATCTTTAAGAAAAAAGCCGAAACAAACATGCTAATTAATTAGGTGCCGCCCATAATTATCGGCACAGATCAGTGCCGATTTCCGATTGCGTCGTCTCTGATCTGGGCCAACAATTACGTGTCGGCAGCACCTAATTAATTAGCATGTTTATTTCGGCTTTTTTCTTAAAGATGTGCTGTGTGCCTCCCGGCTACCATTGCATTCTCCACAAATCGGTATCTGTCCGTGGCCTGGGGGTTGGGGTGGTGGGACACTGGGGTGTCATCTCGTCGCCTGTTTCCATTAGAGCAGGCAGCTCATCTTCTTCTATCTCTGCCCGCCTCGATGTCGAAGGTCGAGATTCATCGTCTGCTGTGGCTGATGTGGAAGGCTTGCTTGACTGCTCAGCCTCGCGCATTTTTCTATCACACAGTTCTTTAATAAGGACTCACACCATCCTGTAAGTATCCCCTAAACCGAAGTACCCTTTCAAAATTAAAGTCGTACTTTATCATTACTCATTCGGTTTCCATTGTTATCCTTTTTCTTTCCAATTGTATCAGCTCTTCATCTGTCAGTTCTTGGTGATGGGATGCCAAAACCTCTTCAACATCATGTTTGTCAGCTTCCACAAGCCAGACTCACGTTGTCCTTACTTCGTTCACCACGATCAAAATGCTTAATTATGTCTAGTTTTACCGTAAGTGTAACACCCTTACGAGCTCTTTCAGGCTTTTCTGATATCATAGAACTCAACTTGCAAACGGCTGCTCACAGGCACGTGTTAAAGTAAAGCAGTTCTGAATTCAGGAGAGAGCGGCTACTCGGGGCGCGCTGCCTTTTATCGCGCACTGATTTTTTCATGCGCTGATTTTTTATCGCGCGCTGAATTTTTTTTCGTAACAGTGAAAACACCTTCTGAAAGCGAAAACAGGGTACTAATGTAGGTCTTTCGTAACAGTGAGGTTTCGTAAAGTGAAAGCTCGAAAAGCGGTGGACACCTGGTACCCTGAATGCAAAGATCAATTCATTGTGGAGGCTTTCTTTCTCTTGAGAGACAATGTCCTTCCTGACAAGGGGAACCAGTCTGTTGGTTATACACAACAGACAGCAATTTGCGATAGCTTGAAGAGAGGCTGTTTGTTAAGACATATGAGTAGCAAAATCCAAAGGCAATAAAGAGTAGGCAAGGAATTTAGCAAAAGGCAATCTGAGACTGTGATAGAAACATATGATACTATGAAGGCAAAGCCTGGAGGTCATACTGAAGGTGTGGATATGTGGTCCAATGTTCATTTTGTGTTAAGACTGACTTCACTGATACTTGGAAGAAATTTCTGTCTGTCCAGAACGGGTTGACAGACAAGCAATCTGACAATTTACTGTGAGTCATGGGCACATCCAAAGGTCTCAAGACATGGGTACGGTTGAATAATGCCAACATGCATGTGAAATTTGATGCTTTGTTTTTGGACCATGTTGCCAAGGAATAATATGGAGTGTTTGGAGGGCAAGCACAGACTGTTGGGAGAAAAAAAAAGAGAAGCCATCAAATGAGTGTGTTTTGATATGACTTTGACATACAGGAGTACAACCAGGAGAACCAAGCTGAGTAATTATGGACCAGCGGATGAGAAGGATGATGTAGAAAATCATGTCAAGGACTGTAGCAATTAGAAATTGTAGATAATCTTTAGCTCAACTGTATAGGAGATCATAGTTTGCCTTCCAGGTGCCAGGGTCCAGGATGTTTCAGATCGCATCCCAGATATCCTGCAGTGGGAGGGAGAACAGCTAGAGGTCGTGGTACATATTGGTACCAATGACATAGGTAGGAAAAGGGAAGAGGACCTGAAAAAAAAGACTACAGGGAGTTAGGAAGAAAGTTGAGAAGCGGGACTGAAAAGGTAGTAATCTCAGGATTACTGCCTGTGCCACATGACAGTGAGAATAGGAATAGAATGAGGTGGAGGATAAATGCGTGGCTGAGGGATTGGAGCAGGGGGCAGGGATTCAGATTTCTGGATCATTGGGACCTCTTTTGGGGCAGGTGTGACCTGTACAAAAAGGATGGGTTGCACTTGAATCCCAGGGGGACCAATATCCTGGCGGGGAGGTTTGCTAAGGCTACTGGGGAGAGTTTAAACTAGAACTGTTGGGGATGGGAACCGAACTGAAGAGATTGGGGAAGAGGAGATTGGCTCACAAATAGAGAAAGCTTGTAGACAGTGCGAGAGGAAGGATAGGTAGGTGATAGAGAAGGGACGCGCTCAGACTGAAGGTTTGAGATGTGTCTATTTTAACGCAAGGAGTGTTGTGAACAAAGCAGATGAGCTTAGAGCGTGGATCAGTACTTGGAAATATGATGTGGTGGCCATTATAGAGACTTGGATGGCTCAGGGACAGGAATGGTTACTTCAAGTGCCAGGTTTTAGATGTTTCAGAAAGGACAGGGAGGGAGGCAAAAGAGGTGGGGGCGTAGCACTGTTGATCAGAGATAGTGTCACGGCTGCAGAATAGGTGGACGCCATGGAGGGATTGTCTACGGAGTCTCTGTGGGTGGAGGTTACGAACAGGAAGGGGTCAATAACTTTACTGGGTATTTTTTATAGGCCGCCCAATAGTAACAGGGATATTGAGGAGCAGGTAGGGAAACAGATCCTGGAAAGGTGTATTCATAACAGAGTTGTCATGATGGGAGATTTTAATTTCCCAAATATCGATTGGCATCTCCCTAGAGCAAGGAGATAAGATGGGGTGGAGTTTGTAAGGTGTGTTCAGGAAGGTTTCTTGACACAATATTTAGGTAAGTCCACAAGAGGAGTGGCTGTACTTGATTTGGTATTGGGAAATGAACCCAGTCAGGTGTCAGATCTCTCGGTGGGAGAGCATTTTGGAGATAGTGATCATAATTCTATCTCCTTTACATTAACATTGGAGAGAGATGGGAACAGACAAGTTAGAAAAGCGTTTAATTGGAGTGAGGGGAATTATGAGGCTATCAGGCAGGAAATTGGAAGCTTAAATTGGAAACAGATGTTCTCAGGGAAAAGTACGGAAGAAATGTAGAAAATGTTCAGGGGATATTTATGCGGAGTTCTGCATAGGTACGTTCCAATGGGACAGGGAAGTTATGGTAGGGTACAGGAACTGTGGTGTACAAAGGCTGTAATAAATCTAGTCAAGAAGGAAAGCTTACAAAAGGTTCAGAGCTAGGTAATGTTAGAGATCTAGAAGATTATAAGGCTAGTAGGAAGGAACTTAAGGAGGAAATTAGGAGAGCCAGTAGGGGCCATGAGAAGACCTTGGCGGGCAGGATTAAAGAAAACCCCAAGGCATTCTACAAGTATGTGAAGAGCAAGAGGATAAGATGTAAAAGAATAGGACCTATCAAGCGTGACAGTGGGAAAGTGTGTATGGAACCAGAGAAAATGGCAGAGGTACTTAATGAATACGTTACTTCAGTATTCACTGTGGAAAAGGATCTTGGTGATTGTAGTGATAACTTGCAGCAAACTGTAAAGCTTGAGCATGTAGATATTAAGAAAGAGGATGTGCTGGAGCTTTTGGAAAGCATCAAGTTGGGTAAGTCGCCGGGACCGGACGAGATGTACCCCAGGCTATTGAGGGAGGTGAGGGAGGAGATTGCTCAGCCTCTGGCAATGATCTTTGCGTCATCAATGGGGACAGGAGAGCTTCTGGAGGATTGGAGGGTTGCGGATGTTGTTCCTTTATTCAAGAAAGGGAGTAGAGATAGCCCAGGAAATTATAGACCAGTGAGTCTTACTTCAGTGGTTGGTAAGTTGATGGAGAAGATCCTGAGAGGCAGGATTTATGAACATTTGGAGAGGCATAATATGATTAGGAATAGTCAGCATGGCTTTGTCAAGGGCAGGTTGTGCCTTATGAGCCTGACTGAATTTTTTGAGGATATGACTCAACACATTGATGAAGGAAGAGCTGTAGATGTAGTGTATATGGATTTCAGCAAGGCATTTGTACCCCATGCAAGGCTTACTGAGAAAGTAAGGAGGCATGGGATCCAAGGGGACATTGCTTTGTGGATCCAGAACTGGCTTGCCCACAGAAGGCAAAGAGTGGTTGTAGATGGGTCATATTCTGCATGGAGATCGGTGACCAGTGCTGTGCCTCAGGGATCTGTTCTGGGACCCCGGCTCTTCGTGATTTTTATAAATGACCTGGACAAGGAAGTAGAGGGATGGGTTAGTAAGTTTGCTGATGACACAAAGGTTGGAGGTGTTGTGGATAGTGTGGAGGGCCGTCAGAGGTTACAGCTGGACATTGATAGTATGCAAAACTGGGCTGAGAAGTGACAGATGGAGTTCAACCCAGGTAAGTGTGAAGTGGTATGAACTCAATATATAAGTTTGCTGATGACTCCACAATTGTAGGCCATATCTCGGGTAATGATGAGTTTGAGTACAGAGAGGAAATTAAGAATCTAGTGGCATGGTGCGAAGACAATAACCTATCCCTCAACGTCAGCAAGATGACGGAATTGGTTGTTGACTTCAGAAGGAGTAGCGGACTGCACGACCCCATTTACATCGGTAGTGCTCAAGTGGAACAGGTCAAAAGCTTTAAGTTCCTCGGGGTCAATATCACAAATGACCTGACTTGGTCCACTGCCAAGAAGGCCCACCAGCGCCTTTACTTCCTGAGAAAGCTAAAGAAATTTGGCCTGTCCCCTAAAACCCTCACTAATTTTTATAGATGCACCATAGAAAGCATTCTTCTAGGGTGCATCACAACCTGGTATGGAAGTTGTCCTGTCCAAGACTGGAAGAAGCTGCAGAAGATCGTGAACACAGCCCAGCACATCACACAAACCAATCTTCCGTCCTTGGACTCACTTTATACCGCACACTGTTGGAGCAGTGCTGCCAGGATAATTAAGGACACGACCCACCCAGCCAACACCCTTTTTGTCCCTCTTCCCTCTGGGAGAAGGCTCAGGAGCTTGAAGACTCGTACGGCCAGATCTGGGAACAGCTTCTTTCCAACTGTGATAAGACTGCTGAACGGATCCTGTCCCGGATCTGGGCCGTACCATCCAAATATCTGGACCCGCCCCTCAGTTTTTTTGCACTACCTAACTTTCCCTTTTGTATTTTCTATTTATGATTTATAATTTAAATTTTTAATATTTACTATCCATTTGTACTCCAGGGAGCGTGAAGTGCAGAATCAAATATCGCTGTGATGATTGTACGTTCTACTATCAATTGTTTGGCGACAATAAAGTATAAAGTATAAAGTGGTTCACTTTGGTAGGTCAAATATGATGGCAGAATATAGTATTAATGGTAAGACTCTTGGCAGTGTGGAGGATCAGAGGGATCTTGGAGTTCGACTCCATAGGACGCTCAAAGCAGCTGAGCAGGGTGACTCTGTGGTTAAGAAGGCGTACGGTGTATTGGCCTTCATCAGTCGTGGAACTGAATTTAGGAACCAAGAGGTAATGTTGCAGCTATATAGGACCCTGGTCAGACCCCACTTGGAGTACTGTGGTTAGTTCTGGTCGCCTCACTACAGGAAGGATGTGGAAGCCATAGAAAGGGTGCAGAGGAGATTTCCAAGGATGTTGCCTGATTGGGAAGTATGCCTTATGAGAATAGGTTGAGTGAACTCGGCCTTTTCTCCTTGGAGCAACGGGGGAAGACAGGTGACCTGATAGAGGTGTATAAGATGATGAGAGGCATCAATTGTGTGGATAGTCAGAGGCTTTTTCCCAGGGCTGATATGGTTGCCAAAAGAGGCAACAGGTTTAAAGTGTTTGGGAGTAGGTACAGAAGAGATGTCAGGGGATGTCAGAGAGTGGTGAGTGCGTGGAATGGGCTGCCAGCAACGGTGGTGGAGGCGGATACGACAGGGTCTTTTAAGAGATTTTGGATAGGTACATGGAGCTTAGAAAAATAGAGGGCTATAGGTAAACGTAGTAATTTCTAAAGTAGGGACATGTTCGGCACAACTTTATGGGCCAAAGGGCCTGTATTGTGCTGTAAGTCTTCTATGTTTCTATCATTACTGAGCCTGAAAGGAAATGTTGAAAATGTATTTCATTTTGGATAAACAAATATAAATAATAATTCATAAAACTGATGTTTTCTGAATGGGAATAAATGTATGTTTCTTGTTAAACATAGAAGACATTTGTTTCAACAGTAAGAAAATATTTATATGTGGGAAAATAATTTATTCATTTTTTTCCAACCTGATTTTCACCAATCCTGTGGTGCATTATGGTAAATCACATTTTCTATGTTTTACTGATCCTAACTAAGCTCCAACAGGCTCACCTTGTCTGGATGGAAGATTGGTGGTTGGAACTTTTGGCAGTCCTTTAATCATTCTCTTATTTAATTCTTCCTGTTCCAACTCCTCTAATTCGGCTAGCAATTCATCCTGGAAACAACATATGTGAATAAATCCAGGATAGTATGAAGAAACTTTACCAACTATCAAAAAATAGCATGTTAACACATTGGAAAAATCAAACACATTTTTGAAACAAGTTTTGGAAGCAAATAATTTGCAGCATCACAACCATCTGTACACAGGTGACACTTTCATTACAGTGGGAAGCAACCAACAGACCACTTTGATGAACAAATTAGTTGGGTCAAGGCAATTAAAAGTTATTAATGAAACACACAGCTGAATTTATTTAAAACACTAAAGTTTCTTTCAGTGTCTTATTTTCTCCCCCGTCACAATTCAATTTTAACTTTGTTTCTATATATTTGATGAAATAGTTTGCTATGTACCTCATCAAATTCTGAACCAAATGCAGCTGGTCGGGATATTGCATCAGAGATTTCTTGCGCTATTTCCTGCTGTTCTGTAATATTTTGCATCATCTCATCGATTTTATCCAAATCTCTGGAAGAGAAAATAGTTAATTTTATCAACAGTTTACAAAGTTAGTTTCTCTTTGAACCATTTTTGACATTAACCTTATCGATACACATTTTATTCAAAATTTAATTTATTTATCGAGGAAGCAATTTTTAATGCAATGTTGATCTTTAATACACCTAACTAGTTTGTTACTGTTTAGGGTTCCTCAGAAAATGTCCCTCCCACCTACTTAAAAGAACTACACCTGATTTGCCTTGAGTTTTCCCAATAATCATTTTAAAGATGATTACCATGAGTCATAAAATATTTCTAAATTTTCTATAAATAAAGTTCAAATAAGCGTTATTTGTTATCCAATGATACATGTAGTATTTTAGTGAACATGGAAAGTACATCAGTTATTTTGGACATATATTTGAATGTCTCACTGAGCAACATTACCCAAAGTAAAGTGAGGGCTTAGAAGACTATCAGTGCGTCATCACATCATCGTTTCTGAGAACTCAGTGGGTATCCAATATTCCAAAATGGCAGGCAGAAAGAGCCCTCTCAGTTTAGATCGAGAAATCTTTCTCATGTTTTTCACATAGGCAGTAAAAAAGCTCGCAGAATTCATACCCAGAAAGCATTAGCTGCTTTATGTAAACAAATCTGTTTCCTCATACTGAAGGTAGACTATGCTGAATACAGCTGGCACCTGAAATCCAGGCCTGGAGGAGGCTTGACATGTTGGTAAAGCAACAACTACAGACTGAATTTGAATCTGAGAAGAGCATACCCTGTTTTAAAACCATGGCCAATTAAAAGACACTAGAATGCCAAAATGATATTCCCCATTTATTCTCAACCCTTACTTGAAGGCAACATAACATCATGAAATTCAAAAGCTCATCACAATAGAATAGAACAGGAAGTTTACTGTCAATGCTAAAATCAATGAGATTGCAGTGCTTCCCAGGGATGCTTAGCAGGTAACTACTACAATTATTTTTATTTAAATGAGGTCCTAAGTTCAATACATCTATCATATTAATCCATTTAGTCTTAGGACAGAACAGCAGGATTGTCCTTCTTACCCAAGGACCTGTAGTAAAATGGTTAGGTCTTGTCTAACTGCAACAATATTACTTGATTCTGCTATACACTTAGAATCAACAGATCGTAACTAAGATTTTTAAAAAAATTCACAATAACTTAAATTCATACTGATTAAAACAGGCCAAGTTTTATGAAACAAGTTGCCAGTTGGACATATTTGTACAGTCCTTTAAAACTTTTGTTCACCAAGCTGCAAGAAGTGGAAGCTAATAATTTTATGAAAATAATGGAAAGGTTAAATGGAGGATGCTTTTCAGCAGTGTGAAGAATTACAATTCAAAGAAAATCTCTTCCTCAATACTTCGCCAGCTAATTTGCACATCAATTATGGGGAATATAATTCAAACTCATCTTAGTTATAAAATTCTAATGCAATGATTGCTCGTTTTGGAAATAAACTCACTAGCACTCAACAAAAATGAATCACTTACATGTGCTCATGAGCAGTTTTCATGGCCTTTGCAGCATAGCCCATAGATTTCAATACTTCAGTATTTGTATTTGCATTTTCCAATGCTTCTCTCTGGAATTCAATTGTAGAAAGGGTTCCATCAATTTGTGCTAATTGCTTTTCCAACCTCTTCTTCCTTTTCAATGCCTGTAGCGAAACTGTGAAAGTAAAGAATGAAATGAATCAATTTAATTGATTACTGTTTGAGCATCTGAATAGAATGTAAGAATAGATCCACTATCAAGATTGCAGCATGGAAATGCTATTATAAACACCAAGAGCTCACAATTTACCCAACATGTAATATAGGGTGATTTTCCAGCAGTAACAGTAGATACAGCAAAACAGATGAAGGAAAATCCAATATTAACACAAGAAACCATTGAGTGGCTGCATTGATTTACATAGGTGGATGAATAAGGGTATAAAACACTCCCATTCCAGGTTTTGCAGAAAAAAAAATCTATTTCCTCTAAATAATCACAGGGAAATATGTAACAACATGCTATACAGAGTAGTTCACAATTCTTTCGACACAATGATATACTGCATCGGAACATCTGGTTGTTCTCCATTACTAGATTGGTCTCCTCCATGAGAAAATATAGGGGCTGTATGAACTCATCTTTTCTGTAGAAACAGAGGCATGTACTTTCCATTCACATAACTTTTCATTATGCTTGGATTGTAAAAACAGCTAACTCCAATCCAGCATGATGCCTCAGATATGAAAGAACTAGCAAAGAAGTAGACACAGTTGGTAAATCACAACCAATAAACATGCCATTCCTAACACAGAAACAACCCAGAAGGCCATTCAGCATCTCTACATGGACGGCAGTGAAAAAGGTGTGATCCACTTCCTGGTATTGGTGGACGGCATTGAAAATAGACTGAGATAAATGATGAAGGTCATCCACAACCCTGAATGTACTGAAGAACTTAAATCCAATTTTTGCAACGGGACATTAAATCAGACAGTAGTCTGCAAAGGCAGACACTTCAGACTGAACAATTTGTGAACTAAATTGCGATCAAATGTCACTTCTCCTTATCATTCAGCCACAAACTCTTAAAAAAGGTGCAACTGATTCATACAACACAAAACTACACACACGTGATGAAACAGATAGGCACTGCCACATTTAATTACATGCTGTATACTATATAAACAAGTCTATTACTCTATTGTATATGCTTCCCTTGTAGTAAGAGAAATTGAATATTCAAATAATGTATATTGTCAATTTATTCCTAAGCTACAGCATATGCATACTTCGCAAATGTTGGAATTAGGCATCTACAAAACCTTTGCTTGTAATTATGACAAGACAGTGACTAGCATCAACTTTCACTTCTTTAGTGAAATCCAATCTATTACAATGCAGCTAACTTAGATTCTCAGTTATGTATGTAATAGTTCTTACAAAACTGCAGGTTGTCTCATGTTTAATGCAAGTTAAATAAAGTGATGTTCATTATCAGAACGTGCCATACAGAGTAATATAATTAATGTAGTATTGCTTTATCATTTCCATACAAGTTTCATAATTTACAAGCATTATGTATAATCAAAATTACTTCTGAAGGATGTTGTTTAAAACAGACTTAAAGTACTACTGGACATAACATTCTCTAAATATCTTTTGGCTTAAGACTTCAAATTGTTCCAGATATCCATTTACTCAAAACTTAGGTGAATTTTACAGTCCTTATTTGTATTAATGTGAATTTTCATTATATACTGAGTAAAAAGGATTTATTAAGTAACTTAAAATTTGCAAACACAAAGTAATACATCCACAAGCAAAATGGAAATCAGTACAAAACCTGCTGGGTCATCTGCACAACAGCATTGTAATTGTTCAGTAAAAACAATACTTCCCACACATTTGACAAATAACTAATACAAATTCCGGAAGCAAAAAAAAAGACCTATTTTGTCATATGGCTGAAAACAACCATAACTACACAAAGCATCATTGTGAGTTAAACCAAAACAACTTTCATTACGATTTGAACCTACACTCAAATCCCTCTCATTATTCCAAAACATGTTTAATATTTAAGAAAATTCAATTTAAGCAAAATGCTACACTGTTATCTCATTATACATTGTTTTTATAAAAAAAGAAATCAAAGTTTCTAGAAAAGGGAAAAGAAAAAGCAGACCCAGAATTTCAGCCATTCACCATTTGAGACTTACAAGTTCCAAGATGATTTGATAGAGAGAAGATTACAAATTTACGTAGCATTTACCACAGATCAGCCCAGAGAAATTGAAAAGATTTGGAGATGTTCCTTTTGCAAGCATGAAGTAAGTGAGTAAACTTGAAATGATCTGTCAAGATAAAAGTAAGTATCAAATTAAAACCAGTGAAATAGAATCAGAAGGAAAACAAGCATAATTCCAAAATTCTTATTACTATTAAGAAACATAATGATATATTTGCTGACAGGAATGTCACTTGTGCAAGTTGCACATCTTGCAAAAATCGTGAGAAAGCTTAACAACTTAGAATTCAATGATAATAATTAACTTTGTCCATTGGCATCTCACCTTCTGTTTAATTTTTGTTACAAATAATAGTGAAAAGAAATCAGAGTTCTGGGGTCATACAATATGGAAACAAGCCTTTATTTTAGCCCAGTGAGTTTCAACTGACCTTCAAGCATCCGTTTGCACTAATGCTCTATTAATCCCATTTTATTCTTCCCACATAAGCATTATAAGCCAAATAACTTGCCAATCTGTACATCTTTGTGCAAAGAAACTGCAGCATCCAAGGAATACCCACGCAGTCATGGAGACTGTGTTAGATTTTACCTGGGCACCAGAGTTGTTTGGCAGCAGCTCTACCAACTGTACCATTGAACAGCCCTTAACTTTAAACCAAGTATACTGACGAGTGGTCTCCAACCTGAAAAATAAAGTCTTTCTTTTTCCATAGATGCTATTTGCCTGCTGAATGTTTCTAGCATTTACTAATTTTCAGCAATCATTATTATTTTATGTTCAAGCATGTGATGACCTTTAAGGGCAGAAACAAATCAAGATAAATGGTTTATAAAAATATCTTTAAAATACTTAGGAAGGATACACTGACTTTGGTGGTGCAGAAGAGGTTCACCAGGCTAATTCCAGAGATGAGGGGGGTTAGACTATGAGGAGAGATTGAGTCACCTGGGACTGTACTTGCTGGAATTCAGAAGAATGAGAGGAGATCATATCGAAATATATTAAATTATGAAAGGGATAGATAAGATAGAGGCAGGAAAGTTGTTTCCACTGGTAGGTGAGACTACAACTAGGGGACATAACCTCAAGATTCGGGCGAGTAGATTTAGGATGGAGATGAGGAGGAACTGCTTTTACCAAAGAGGGGTGAATCTGTGGAATTCTCTGCCCAATGAAGCAGTGGAGGCTACCTCTGTTAATATATTTAAGACAAGGTTGGATAGATTTTTGCATAGTAGGGGAATTGAGCATTATGGGGAAAAGGCAGGTAGGTGGAGATGATTCTCTGGCCAGACCAGCCATGATCTTGTTGAACAGTGGAGCAGACTGGATAGGCCAGATGGCCTACTCCTGCTCCTATTTCTTATGTTCTTGTAAAGTTAATAAAATTTCTCTTTATATTAATAGGAACTATTTCATATTTATTAACTTTTTAATACAACATCAAATGTTGTTGATTTTAGGCAATGTTCATTCTAAAATTTTGCAATTACCTTATCCCACAATTTTCAAAAGATGTAGACAGCTAACAGCAACATTTCCACCAACAGTAAACTAGTTCACATATACCCCAATGATCACACCTTGTTAAATTTGCTTCCCGTAACCCTGACACCAACATCAGTGCAAAACAACCAGAACCTGTAATATTTACTTCAAAGATAGTATAGAAGTATTCTAGAAATAAATAGATTCATAAATGCATGATTAATTTCATGCTGAAAAATAACTATTGCATGCTGAAGAACTTTTTCTGGTATCTCATCAAAAAGTATTTAAACTTTTAATTATATTTGACACATTTTCCAAAATATGCAAAATATACTATTTTATGTCTATTTATTTTGGTCTACACAGATACATTCTATGCAATTAAGTCACAAAAATGGAAGTTGCACAGTCCAGTAATTCCTGCCAAACACCATTAGTAGCTTCTAACTTAAAAGGGACTTTTTAAAGCTTGCCAAAAAAAGTTCATAAAAACTGCCCAGTCACAGCCAAAAAGTCTTAAGAATCTTGTATCTAAAACCAACTATACCTTTCACATCTTTTGTTGCCCCTGTTATTTTATCTCTTCAGCTATTCCTAAGTCCTTTACTACATTTACATGTTTCTGTTACTCTTATGCAACAGGGAATTATTTACACAGGAGAAATTCTCACTCTTAAGTTTTGAGAATAAATTGGATAGGTACATGGATGGGAGAGGTCTGGAGGGTTATGGACTGGATGCAGATCAATGGGACTAGCGGAATAATGTTTCAGCACAGACAAGAAGGGCCAAACGGCCTGTTTCTGTGCTGTAGTGTTCTATGGTTCTATGATTGAGACTGAAGTTTAGAAAAGATAAATGAGAGGAAAAGAAAGGAAAAATTAAAGAAATTTAAGAAGTAGTGGACATGTAATAATAAATGGTAACACCATTTTAACAAGCCAGATGAAATGGCTAGTTATTGTTTGACAATGTACTGTATGTTTTGGAGAGGAGGGCTCAGATAAAATCATTTGAAAGCATTATTCAATTCAGTTCACATTATAATCTGCTATTGTTAATGCTTCTGAGGTTTTGGAAATTTGATCAGGAACTTAAAGCTGATGAGGTGAATATCTAAAAATTGAAACATTGTGGATTAACAAACCCTTCAACATGATACAATTATCACACACATTTTTGCTTTCCTGATCATCAAAACAATTACCATGCACAACAATCTCATCCTATGCCTTTGTCCATAGACTCCCATACAAGCTGCCTTTTTACCTTCTTATTTTTTTCTTTATCTAGTTATTTCAGCACTTTTTCTAAATGACATGGTAATATCTTAATACTTAATTCAATTTTAATACATGTTCAAAAACAAAGACATAGCACAAGTTGCCTTCTTTTTGCACTCAGTCTATATTAATCAAGCCAGAGATCATATGCACTTAACAGCGTTTTCAATGTTTTGCCACCTTCAAAGATTTACCTACATTCACAATCTATTCTTTCACCAATTTTAAAAGTTTACCATTTAATTCATATTGCTTCTTCTAATTCTTTCTATCAAAAAGCATTTTGCATTAAAGTTCATCTGTTGTGTGCCCACCCATCTTGAAAATTTATCGATACCTTCCTAATGATTTTTTTTGTCTACCTAATTGTTCTTCTGATTTCCAAGTTTCACATCATCTGCAGACTTCTAAACTGTATCCTAGCCCAGCTTTTCAATTAATGAAAATGGATGCATGGTTCTCCTATTGACCTCTTGGTGAACATACCTCCTGTGAAAAACAATTATTCATCATGATTCTTTTATGGTCCTGGCTTATATTATATCCATGGTATCAGTGTCTCCCTCTATCCCATGGGCAATAATTGTGATAGTGTGTCTATGTCAAACACTTTTTGAAACTCTCATATGAAACACTAGTATTAGTCCTCTCCATTACTTAATTAAAAGTCCTGAACAAGTAATTCAATGACTATTCACCTTTCACAAGTCAACAAATATTGCATTCATTAGTTTATCCACCCCCAAATCCAAATTTTGTTTTGTGTTATTGGTTCTTAAGATTTCTTCACCTTTGACAATAGGCTGGCTAGCCTGGACTTGGCTAGGTCTCTCTCTTGTTGTAAACAAGAATATAACATTTACAATCATCCGGTCTTCTGGCATCACCTTTAAAGGGAGAAATTCTATAATTTTATCCCTCTTTGTGATTATGTAATCAAGTATCTCAATACTTGTAAAACTTTGCCAAATACAAATTGGCTGCCATGCTTCCCCCTCTATAAATAAGACAAATAGCAGATTCCCTCTGGATTACTCAGTGTTTTGGGAGTTGTAAAGAATTGAGTACAGCTTCTACTTCCTTAAAAATAAGTAGAGAAAAAAATCATAGAAGTACTCATGTTTGGGTGGTGGACTTAGAAATATAAAAAGCAATAAGTATGTTTATAACGCAAACACAAGGAAATCTACAGATGCCAGAAATTCAAGCAACACACACAAAAAATGCTGGTGAATGCAGCAGGCCGTCTATAGGAAGAGGTACAGTGGACGTTTCGGGCCGAGACCTTTTGTCAGATCAAAATGATTCAGTAATGGGATCTGGCAGTCATGATTAAAATCCAAAAGACATCAGACCAAAACTGTCCTCTATCAAGAAAACAGGTGTTAAATTGTGCAAATAAGGGAACACGTGCTGATCAGATGTTGATTAATATTTAAAGGACTATGTAATTGGTAAAAACATTAATGAAACAAAAAATTAAAAGAATTTAAAAGCACACAGAATGATTACCCAAGTGAGCTATCAAGAAAATAACTTTTAACAAAATTGGAAGTTTAAAAAATTAGAAAAGCTGAAAGAATTATGGACAGTTGAGGAGGTAAACAATCACAAACAAGAGAAAATCTGTAGATACTGGAAATCCAAGCAACACACACACACACACACACACACACACACACACACAATGCTGGAGGAACTCAGGAAGCCAGGCAACATCTATGGATCTATGGAAAAGAGTACAGTCAACATTTCAGGTTGACACCCTTCAGCAGGACATGAATACAAGTCCTGCTGAAGGATCTTGGTCTGAAACATCAACTATACTCTTTTCCATAGATGCTGCCCGGCCTCCTGGGGTTCCTCCAGCAGTTTGTGTGCATTGTGAGGTGTTAACCTGTAGCTAGGTAGTTTATTGAAGTAAAATGTAAAACTGCATTAACTCCAAACAGTTCTTGCTCTTTGGTAGAACTCTATTTTCCTGCATTTTGAGCAATTGCATTTCTTATATTTCAGTGCTAATCAAAAATATAGTTCAAGTTGCAATGTACAATAACTAATATTCAGTAACTAGTAAATTGATGTATTATTATAGCCAATAAAAGCAAATATATGAGAGCAGATTCAGAAGAATATAACAAGTAGAAGTAGGAGTAGTCCAATCAGTTCTTCATGCCTGCGCTTCTATTCATTAGAATTATGGCTGATATTTTATCACAGTGCAGAGAGGTGGCTCTGATCCATTAATTTACACAAAACTCTATTGTTCTTTGTCTTAAGTTTACTCAGTGATTGATCCTCTTCTCTCTTGGGCAAAGCATTTTGAAGATTCATATATACTAGAGGAATTTCTTTTCATCTATATCCTGAATGGCCAGGCACTTACTGAGATAGTAAGCCTTGGTTCTAAACATCCAAATCCAAATCCCTGCACCCACACTTTCAAGAATTTCACCACAAATTCAATTTCAATAAAAAAAGTTACAGGCACAGGAGGTATAATCGTTCCTCTTATAACAAACTCACCATTCCAGAAGTCAAACTAGATCAATCTAGTAATATTTCCTCTGTTGCTTCTAAAACAAGTATGTTCTTCCTTTGGCAAGAAAGCCTAATATTCCCAGATGGTGTGTTACCAGCACCCTACGTAATTAGAACACGGGGTCTCTACATGTGTACTCAAATTCTCTCATAATAATGGTCTACATACTTTTTGACTTCCTGTCTGCTCATTTTCAATTTGAATACCTAGGTATTATTAATAATATCTTATATTTTGTGCTTTTGCACATCCTGTTATAAATGTACATCATAGATTTATGAAAAATAATGATTGCTAATACAAGCACCTCCTCAAGTCCAATCTCTTCAAAAAAAAACAAAATATGAAATATTTATATTCCTTTACCAGTTAGCATTCTTCTCATGCTCATCCCTTTGATGCTGTTTTTGATATACACAAATGTATCCTATCTGGCCAGAGCAATATTATCTATGGCTACTGATCTGAATGTTTCCTCTGTTAATTCATGATATCTGCTGTGGAACTTCTGTCATCCTAGCTCACTATTCGAAGGCTATTTTGCAAATATGGACAACTTTTCTCCTTCTCTAATGAGTTCTAATGCTTAATTACATGACTTATTCTTTGTCCAGAGTATAATCACAACAGAAGGTATACGTTTGTAATATGTGCCATTCAGTTAGATTAAAGAAGTTAGAAAAAGTATTTAAATTAACAACCATATCTAACAAAATAGAAACATTAATGAATGTTAATGAAGGTGAGCATCTCCTCTACCATATACCTGAATACACCTTCCTTACTCAATGTGTTTTCCAGTTTCTGTTCTTCATTGTTTTGCATACCTTGCACAGAATAATGTTATAGTCATAGACTTGAACAGCACAGGAATGACCCCTTAGCCCAACACATGCACGCCAACCTTTATGCTCATCCTCTCTAATACCTTTTGCCTATTTAAAAGTATTTTATAAGTTTCTTAAACATCGTGATTGTACGTGATTCCACCTCTTCCTCTGGCAGAGTTCCAAATATCAAATATTAGCCTTCATACGGTGTAAGGTGCAATGTTCCTGCTTCTATTGCAGTGCATAGTGCAACGTCCCAGATCCAGTGGTCTGGACATTACAATATCTCTGTCTCTGGTACCCTACTCTGTACGATATCTCTTCCCCGGTGCTGTGTATGTACTATAGTGCAAAGGTTCAGTACAAATGTTGCTCTGTCTTATACCGTGTAGCATGGCACGACCCTGCTCGTGTGTGGGGCGATCTTCCAGGCACTGTAGCCTGGCTACTGCCTACCTCGCTTGTTCTTGGTGCCGTTTTTCCGGGCGATCTCCAGTTCTTTTCCAATCCTGTTCTCCAGGTACTCCTGCTTCTTGGTCAACATCTCCTCCGTCTCCCGCAGACGCATCAAGGCCTCCTGCGGGCTTGGGCCCGGCTTTCTGGAACGGGACGACCTCGAGGAGCTCGAGCCGCCTCGAAAGAAGTTTGAAAGTTTACTCATAACGATCAACTGTCACCACACCGAACAGGGAAAGCGCCGCAGCTCGGGGGTGCTGGTAGCAGTCTACCTGTCACTCACCGTGGGGGCGTGGCGTGATGCCCGATACTTGACCTGCCACTCAGCGAGGGGGCGTGGCGCGACGGCCAATACACGACCTGCCTCTCACAGTGGGGGCGTGGTGGCCGATACTTCTCCAGTCACTCAGCGAGGGGGCGTGGCGCGACGGCCAATACACGACCTGCCGCTCACAAGTGGGGGCGTGGTGGTCGATACTTGACCTGTCACTCAATGAGGGGGTGTAGTGTAGCTGTCCCGTGACAAAATGGCGGAGTTGGAAATCGGAAAGCATTGCACTGTACAACATTGTCGGCAGTTAGGTAGGAATCTGGGAGGGGTAGGGATAGGAATTTTTACATAGGCGTGTTATTGTGTTTCTTTTTACGCTAAATGTGCAGCGCCTCAGCTCGAGGACGTCGATTGTGGTTCATGCATGATTGTGAAGGATGAGGAAGGGAAATGTCATTGATACAGAGGCCACTCGCCCCATTGTAACCCAATGGTCAGAAACTTAATCTTTATCATTAGACAAAATGAGTACTAGACGAAACAATAGAATGAATGACCATCATGTCCCCTGCACATAATGGCCCACATCTTCTGTAGTAAAGTAAAAGTGATAGTGGAATGCACTGCCTGTAATTGATCATTTTCTGGTTCCTGTAGTAATACCAGAGAATTGGAAAACATTAAATAGAAAAACACAGAAAACAGGAATTGTGGACCAGTTAGCTTGACGTTTGTGATTGGAAATATGTCTACTAATAACAGAACATTCCAATATTTATACGAAGAACTTAAATGATGGGACATCCGCAGCTCTGGAGTAATGACTTCAAATATCCACCAGTGTCTGAGAGAAAACAAAATTTATCCTCCGTCATAAATTACCCGCTTCTTACTCTTAAGACACTGATTTCTGGTTCAATGGTCCCCAGTTAGAGGAAACATAAACAACACTGAGCCCTGTAAGGATCTTACGTTTCAGTAAGAATGTGACTGATGTATTCAAGCTATGCTTCAATTCTGAAAATTAACATTTTGCTGGATTTCTTCATTTCTCTACTAAGATTAGGTCTTTTCAGTTCATCTTCAATGGTTTCACAGTCATTGTTACTCATTTTTCTTCCAATAAGTAATATTCAAATCTCATCTCCATTTTATTTCATTTGGCACTGTAGTGCCAACTTGCATATTTTTCCTAGCTGATTTTAAAATTTCTGCAGCAGCAACAGAAAGTCGAGCAGCAACTGGGCTGGGGGTGGGAGGGAAGTTGGGGAGAGGAATTGTCACTATTTTGTGTCAAAACACTGCAGCAAGATTCAGAGAAGACTGCCAGTATAAAGAGGGGAGATGGAAGGTGAGACAGGAACCTGAAGTGACAGGTGAACTTTCTGTATTGGCTGTCCACTGTCCTTCCTTGTTGCATATTGAGTTTTTTATAGCTTTTATTAGATATTTTAATGATTGGAAACTTTGAAAATGATCTTTACTGTGATAATAGGAGGTCCTTGCTCAGAAAAATATCCTTTCTGCGGCACTGATTAAACTTTCTAAATTTTCCTCCTTTTTTAAAGCCATTCCTATCTTGCATTTTATGCTTAGTACCTTTTCACTAAGAGCTTTTGGGTTGGAGGATTGTGACTTCAAAACCCATAGTAAGATTTCACAAAAAAACTTGCATATCATGCATTAGATGAGGTTAATGTAGTTATGTCTGTGCCATTGAATAATAAGTTTATCACTGAAATTATTATTATTCAGATTCTGTTGTTTTATACAGAATTGAAATCAAGTGAATAGTTCTGATGTTGATTGAGACTAGATTTGTTGGCTACTTTGGATATGGGTGCCACCCAGTTCAGTGCTGTTTTCCACATGTCTAATGATTTCCTAACATTTGAAATGCATTAAATTCCCTCCTCATCTTAAATATTTAGTGACTACCAGGAATAGGCTGGTTGGCAACTGGGAATAGTCCGGTGACAGTGTGGAGAGACAACGGACAGCCAGGAAAGACTGGCACCGGGGGTATCAGGATTGGCAGTCCAGGCACCAGCTCAGAAGAGCACCCACCTCTTGAAGCTTCTAGTTTACATGGAGAAGCATACCCTCGGGGTCCTCCGAGAGGGAAGGAGAATGATGGACCCAATCGGACGGATACAGTTAATTGCAGGGAACAACTACGACCAAGAGCTAGGATAAGAGGCTCTGAGTGTCCAGTGTGTTGGTGTGGGAGAGCGTTTTCCAGCATTAAAGGTTTACGAGTCCACCAAGCAAAGTTGAAGTGCTATTCCATCCCAGTGGATGAAGATGAGATTACTTCACCAAGCACGGATGATGTGGTCTTTTCAACCACTGATTCACAAGCCACAGTGATTCACTCTGGAGGGCGTCATCATACTCCAGGTCAGACGAGAGATAACCCAGGTCAGATTTCAGACCACAGTACCCAGGTGGATCCTTTGCATGATGGCAGTGGTGGGGAGGTAGAGAAGAAGAGGAAGGTCAAATGGCTAGCAATAGCAAATGAGAAGGCTTGGCGTGTATTTGATGAGGATATCAGTATGATGTTGGAGAACGTTCTCAGGGGAACATCAAAGAGAAAGTTGGAAGTGATGGGACCAAGTATGTCCAGAGGGGCAGATAGTCAGACAGTGTATACATCTTTTGCAAACCCTTCAGTAGTTGCATAGACACCTGAAGAGAAGACTTTCTGTTGGATGGAAGTGACCAACAACTCTGATAGAGGCAGATGCCAAGTTTTTAAGCTCACCAGTGGGAGGTGGTGCTTTAGCACTGCTGGCCCACCACCTCGAGGGAGTCTTGATCATAAGCGGGCCGAAACTCCTGAAGACAGGTGGCAAATCAACTGATGATCCCACTGGTGATAGCACAGGACAGTTAACATCTTAGTCCACGTGTATTTTGTAACTGTCAACAATTTTTGATGTTTACATAGCATTTTGTCATAGCAATATATTATAGATATTTATGAGAAAATTTCTTGAATTTGGACACCTGAGAACAGAAAATCGGTCTAGAGATGCTGAAGAGGGCAGAATCAGGGAAAAGTATATTTCCAAATTCATACTTTTTATGTTTTTATCAAGTTGAAAACTTCAAAAGTGATTTTAATTCTTCTGAGGTCATTATATTCCAAATATGAAACTCAGCTAGAAGTGAGAGAAGTGTTTTGATGTAATTTCCTCTATGTACAGTACACATGATCCCTAATAGGCTGTAAGATTGTGTGTTGTGGTCAGATCTTATTGTAATTTAATAAATGTTGAGTATATTTATTCAAATATATTAATAATTCTGCTCAACAAATTCATCATATGCTATCAAGTGATCTTTACATTTATTTTATCATTTGAGTGTCAATATCACTTCTGAGAAATAACATCTTTCTCAAAAGGTTGAGAATCATTTCAAGTAAACACTAATGTAATTTGAAATGTCAGCATATGTATCAAAAAAATGTGAACAGAGTAATTAAGTTCTACTCAACTAATTTTCTCCTTTACCAACTTCCAGATTTTCTACCATTTGTTTGTGATGCTTGTTCAGGAACCTACTGGTACAGTATAAATAAGTCATTTTTAGCTACATATTACAAATTGTTATCTCAATTTCCATATATGCAAGCTACTATAACTCTCCTTTTTCTTTAGCCTTGAACATAGAAATAAAGATGCTCATGGTTGTTCTGGGGTGAGTTATTGTGGTCCAAACCCATGTACATGTATGTTAACATGGGGTATGGAGGGGCTTCTTTTCTTCTTACAAAAAAACTTAAATTATTTTCTATGTCGCATGGTTTTGTTGGCTTCTGGAATGTGTTAAACAATTTTGAGTAGTAATTAGTTCAATAATTGTAAGTTGTCTATGTTATATAATTGCTCATTTTTTTGTTCAAAAAATGCTTTCAACTCTGCTAAGGCAATATGTTAAACATCTTTTTTATTGTGAATCCTAATGCCCCAAATGTACCAATCAGAACTAAAATATGCAATAATTGGGAAGATTTTCTGGGAAACAAAATGTGATATTTTATGAAGAACATCACGTTTTCTTGTAAAACCCTGTCTCCTTCAAATGACCTACTTATTTTCTAAACCATAAATGAATGGAGGTGAAAGGATCCCCTTGATATAATGCTAATAGGAAGGATCCAGTTTGTTTCACTTGTAAGTCCACTAATGGGAAAGAGAAAACATTTAGTAGGAAGATAAGAAATTATTACCTAATCTCTCATTTGCTGACAAATGATGTGCATGCAAGAAACACGAAGTGGACTTTTTAGTTATTGGAAAATTAAAAATGGGAACAACAAAATTGGTTGGTTGGTTGGCATCTGTCTGTCTTGAAGGACAATGGGTGATGATTATCATCATCACAAGCCTGGGTGGAAGGTACGGCGATTCTAAGATGCCCAGTCATCAAGATCCCCCTCTTGGCCTCACCAGTATACAAGTTTCCCCCGCTATCCGAAAGTAGAGCGTTCCTATGAAACCTTTCGTAAGCCAAAATGGCGTAAAGCAAGGAAGCAATTACCATTAATTTATATGGGAAAAATTTCTGAGCGTTCCCAGACCCAAAATATAACCGACCAAATCATACCAAATAGCACATAAAACCTAAAATAACACTAACATATAGTAAAAGCAGGAATGATATGATAAATACACAGCCTATATAAGGTAGAAATAATGTATGTACAGTGTAGTTTCACTTAGCAGAATTGGGAAGATTTAACCAAAAACCGATTTGTAGAAAAAAAAATCCGCATGTACATTCATGCACACATACATGCATGCGCACACAGCTGCCCGTGCAAGGCTTCACGGTCATGGTAGTCTTGGGGTAAACACATGTTTAAAGCGGGTGACTTTTCTCGTAAAAGCAAAAATTCTCTTCGGATTTCTTTCCGTTAGTGAAAACAGGTACTAAAGTAGGTCTTTCGTAAAAGCGAAATGGCGTAAAGCGAACTTTCGTAAAGCAGGGGACACCTGTAGTCCAAAGGAAAACTTGTGAAGCAATATGTTTGGCACCAACTTGGCCGCAGGAGCTACCAGTAGAATGTTTAATGACACTCAACTGCTTTGGGGGCTCCACTCAGGATTTGCTGTCTCGGTTTACTCCCACAGCCTTCGTCTCTTCAGAGGCTGCCCACAAGGCAGTGGGGCTATTTACTCTTAGCTGGGGATCTGGTTCACAAGCATCAGGGTGTGTCCACGTGCTACGTGTGCAAGAGCCAGACCTCCTCCCTGTCCTCTATAGTTCAGCCTGAGCCCAAAAGGAGTTCAGTTTCCATGTGTTGCCAGCAAGGAGGCACTACACGAGCCTTGCCGTTGGAGAGTCTATATACTGGCAGGGAAAGACTTGCACATTCAGCTCTCCTTTTCACAAGACTGCTAGCCAGTGGTGGAAGCTGAAAGTGAGAACAACAAGCACGACCCGCTACACTACCACACAATACATCACAACAACTGTTTTGATACCAACAAAAATAAGCAGCACATGGTTGCTATGAATTGGCAATATTATACTGCTCTTAACATGTGACGTCACTTTGATTTGGTAATCTAAAATAAAATGTCTACGACGTTTGTGTATGGCCATTTACAGGATGCACTGCGGTAAATCACTTATTTTACTTTATGGTACTTTTAACGGTCACTGACAAAGTAAACCAGAACAAGATCATTCGATCACTTCTGAGCCACACTGAGATGTACAGTTCTATTTTTTTTATATATGGTTACTGGTCAGTATACTTCAATTTGCAGAGGCATCGTCAGCACAGGAGCAGGGAGGAATCAAGGAAAGTATTCATCACTGTCTCAAAGTCATTTGGAATGAAAATAAATGTTGACTCTGTTATTTTAAAATCAAATGAAATGTATAAATATTCTAAAGGCTGATTTCATTGTGGCAGATGCAGAATGACCATATCAAGGTACATCCAGATATGTACCTGAGTTGAGAAATTATGTAGCACCAAACTTTGTGATTGCATAGATCTTTTAGAAAGTTATAAACCAGTCACTACAAATAAATAACTACCATCGACCAGCGAGTTTGAGCATTAATCTTGTATTGTACCCCTTTCCTCCCAAAACCTTTGATCCTGACTCTTACAGGACCAAATAATATTCTACAATGGTGCAGAATTTTCAAGTATCATAATATAATGATGCCAAGCTTCATGACTTTATGCCTTGATTATATTAAATTTCTGTTCCATATAATTCACCACAAGGAAAACAAAGACTTTAAGAGAAAGATTCATCACCACCGCCATCTCAAAATAAGGATGCAAAATAAATATCGCATTATTGATTTAAAACATAAGTTATTAAAGATTCTAATTGGTAATTTCATTTGATAGATTGGTGCCGCCAAAGTCTGATCCAATTGAACATTCTCCTTCTGGCTAATACTGTTAACCCAGAAGGAGAAACTTGCTGTAATATATTATTTCAGTTAGAAGACATGATTTTCAGAGGAATGGGTAAAATTGTGGAATGCAATTACCATAGCACCAGGAATAATGTCAGAATATGATTTTTTAAAAGTTTTATTATCAGCGTTCATAATTGGAGAGATCATACTTTCAACCTCTTTGTTTTTCAATATGACATTGCTTTTCACATCTGCATTGAGCAGTATAGAAGTATGTAATGAAGTGGAGTCAGATGCTGCAAAGTGATGGAGTCAACACTTTTCAGCCAGTTTGTCAGCTTTAAGCCCACCATTACTGACGTGAAAGTGACAGTCCCTGAGGTTGCTTACTTTAATTACAGTGGCAAGCTTGGATGATATTTCTTTCTTTATTTCAATGTATATTTTTAAATTGTATACTTTAATAAATTTATCCTCATTGCTTTCTTTTAAACTTTTATTATCCATTTCAACTGGCTTTAATTATGCCCAAATTTCAGAGATATTTAAAACTAAAAGGTGTCTTTGAAAGCAGTGAGCTGTCAAAGGCCCACGGGAATTTTGCTAAGGGAAGAGGCTTGGGCCTTGTCACTTGAGGCTAGTTGCCACTTGCTATCCATATTGTTTTATAGGAGGGACTCAGAATAGGGACACTTGGCATCGCCCATGCTGATGTTCGTATCAAATAAGCACAGAAATAGGATTAGCATAGTGGGGTCAATTCTGATGTGGGTTGACTGGACCATAATCTAGCTCAATGTTATCCTTATATAAATCTGCCTTTTTGCTGAGTCGTTCAGTAGAAGGTCAGCTAGTTTAATGTAATACAGTGCAATAAATAAGGGATCTGAAATAACGAAGGTCTAAAATTCAAATTTCAGGTACTAATAAGAAAAGAACCAGTTCAGTCTGAAGGATCATCTTACAGTTGCAGTTTCAAAAGTTGTAAGGCAAATGAACTTGTGCCAATAATTTGCCCGGAATGCAATAAACACTTTTGTCTGAAGTAAGTATTTGCAGAAGCTGAATTTTGAAGAAGTTACTGATTATGATTTGCACTTCAGTATATTGACTTTTTTTGCATAGGCATCGACACCAGTCAGACCATGATTGTGAAAAGCAACAGGTGTCTAAATCACACTTGTTTGTCATTCAGCAATCAAAAGAAGAGGCTGTTGGCAAGTATTTACCATATTATAAATAAATGGCATTAAAATATATACAGTACATAACCATTTTTATGGATAATGGATGGGTTTCTTTTTCAGCCAGTAACTCCATTAAAAAATGCTATCTATCTGAAGGATGCATCTATCCTTTTCCAGATTTATAGTCTGCAGAATACATTCTGGGGGTATGCATTGTGCTATATGTCAGGGGACAGTGCGTCTGACTTTCTACAGTATTTTCATAACACATTGAGCTAAAGGACCAGATGCACTTCATATCTGGCTCCTCAGTAAGTGAGAATTCCTCCAATCATGAAAAATATGATGTTCCCTTCTTATAAATATTTATCTTTCTAAAATTATAAATTTACATAAGTAATTTTAATTGAATATTAATTCTATAAAAGTGATCTAATGGTTTTTAATTAGTTAAATGTTTTTCAAATGTTTCCGATGATTGAAGGTATTTCAGACAATGGAAAAGGTATTCTGACACCAAAAATCTGTCAGAATGCTGTCACGGTAGTCCAGGGCTGCAGTGTCACAATCCACGGCCTGTGCACTCCTTGCCATTTGTGGACTGACTGCAAATATTAGGCTATAAGTGGTTAATGCAAAAGTGATGTGTAGGTTGAATAAAGCACAATCCATCCCATTACTAAAGTGCACACTGTGGACACAGCATGATTTGTATTGATTTGAAAGTGAAGGAAAATTTTTAGCTCACCCTTTGTTTATGACTTGTTTGATTTTGTTTTAAATCAAAAGCCAATAAAGCTATCCCAGTGAAGAAGGGAAGAACTGGAGCAAAGAATGATGCAACAGCAGCAAAAGTTGCTCTGATGAAGTTGAAGCTGCATGCTGTTGGTGACAAGTCCATTCCACAGGTATTGTCAATTAATCTATTTAAATGAAACCTCATTGAAGTTGTCATGTTCTGTCTGTGGCAGAGAATTCCACAGATTCACAACTTCTTCACACAGAGAGTGGTGAATCTGTGGAATTCTCTGCCACAGGAAACAGTTGAGGCCGGTTCATTGGCTATATTTAAGAGGGAGTTAGATATGGCCCTTGTGGCTAGGGGGATCAGAGGGTATGGAGGGAAGGCTGGTGCAGGGTTCTGGGTTGGATGATCAGCCATGATCATAATAAATGGCGGTGCAGGCTCGAAGGGCCAATGGCCTACTCCTGCACCTATTTTCTATGTTTTCTATGTCTATCTAGTTGTGTTGTTAATTGATTTTTCCAAACATGATTTTTTTAGTTTATTATTTTTCTTAAAACAGATACATAGTGTAAAAATAAGCAGTGTCAGTTGATTGTTGATCATTTTTTGTGTAAGTTGGGTATGCAGCAGATGTTCCTGCCTAAAACAGGTGAGAGTTTCACAATATTCAAATAAGACCATAAGACATAAGAGCAGAATTAGGCTATTTGGCCCATTGAGTCTGCTCGGCCATTCAGTCATGGGTGATCCTTTTTTTCCTTTCCTTAGCCCCACTCCCTGGCCTTCTTCCAGTAACCTTTGATGCTCTGTTCAATCAAGAACCTGTTAAGCTCTGTCTTAAAACACCCAATGACCTGGTCTCCACAGCTGCCTGTGGTAATGAATTCTACAATTTCACCACCCACTGGCTAAAGAATTTTCTCCACATCTCTGTTTTAAACGGTTGGCCCTCTATCCTGAGGTTGTGCCCTCTTGTCCTAGACTCTCCCACCATGGGAAACATCCTTTTCACATCTACTCTGTCTAGGCCTTTCAACATTTGAAAGGTTTCAATGAGATCTCCCCTCATCCTTCTAAGTTCCAGTGAGTACAGACCTAGAGCCATTAAACATTCCTTGTATGATAACCTTTTCATTCCCAGAATCATCCTTGTAAACCTCTTCTGAACACTCCAATGCCAACACATCTTTTCTTAGATGAGCAGCCAAAAACTGTTCACAATGCTCAAGGTGAGGCCCCAGCAGTGCCTTATAAAGCCTCAACATCACATCCCTGCTCTTGTATTCTAGACTTCTTGAAATGAATGCTAACATTACATGCTCACTACCGACTCAATCTGCAAATTAACCGTTAGGGTATTCTGCACAAGTACTCCCAACACCCTTGGCATCTCAGATTTGTGGATTTTCTATTTTAGAAAATAATCTGCACATTTATTTCTACTACCAAAATGCATGACCATGCATTTTCCAACATTATATTTCATTTGCAACTTACTTACCCATTTTCCTAATCTGTCCAAGTCCTTCTACAGCCTACGTGTTTCCTCAATACTACCTGTCCCTCCATCAATCTCCGTATCATCTCCAAACTTGGCAAAAAAGCCATCTATTCCATCATCTAAGTCATTGATATACAGCTTAAAAAGCAGTCCCAACACTGACACCTGCGGAACACCACTAGTCCCAGGCAGCCAATCGGAAAACGATCCTTTTATTCCCACTCACTGCCTCCTACCAATCAGCCAATGTCCTAACCATGCCAGTAACTTCCCAGTAATACCATGGGCTCTTGACTTGGTAAGCAGTCTTTTAGTTGCTCTCTGTAGGTTTTTAAAAGCTTCCCAATCCTCTATCTTCCCGTTAATTTTTGCTTTGTTGTATGCCCTCTCTTTAGCTTTTACATTAGCTTTGACTTCCCTTTTCAGCCACAGTTGTACTACTTTGCCATTTGAGTATTTATTTGTTTTTGGAATAGATCTATCCCTGCACTTTTCTCATTTTTCCCCAGAAACTCATGCTATTGCTGCTCTACTGTCATCCCTACCGGCAATTCTTTGCAATTTACTTTGACCAACTCTTCTCTCATACCACTGTAATTTCCTTTACACCACTGAAATTCTGCTTCATTAGACTTTACTATTCTCATCAAATTTCAAGTTGAACTCAATCATATTGTGATCACTGTCTCCTAAGGGTACTTTTATCTTAAGCTCCCAAATTGCCTCCAGTTCATTACATAACACCTAAACCAGTATAGCTAATACCCAAGTAAGCTCAACAACGAACTGTTCTAAAAGGCCAGCTTGTAGGCATTCACCAAAAACTCACTCTCTTGAGATTCATTACTCACCTGATTTTTCCAGTGGCTATCATAACATTGCCCTTTTGACATACCTTTTCTGTTTCCTGTTCTAACCTGTGGTACACGTCCCAACTATTGTTGGGAGGCCTGCCTATAACTGCCATCAGGGTCCTTTTACCCTTGCAGTTTCTTAACTCAACCCGCAAGGATTCAACATCTTCTGATCTTATGTCATGTTTTTCTACTGACTTGATGCCGTTCTTTGCCAGCAGTGCCATGCCACCCCCTCTGCCTTCCTTCCTCTTCCTCTGATACAACGTGTAACCTTGGACATTCAGCTCCCAACTACAGCATCTTTCAGCCATGTTTCAGTGATGTCCAGAACATCATACCTGACAATTTGTAATACTGCATCAAGATCATCCACCTTATTTCTTATACTCCATGCGTTGAGATATAATACTTGGAGTACTGTATTTGCTACCCTTTTTGATTCTGCATTCCTAAACACTGATACTCACTCTGCTAGCTGCAATTTTGTCCTGTCATCTGCCTGCCCTTTCTGACAGTCTGACTGCATGCTATTTTTGTGTTTTTTTTTACCATCTGTCCCAAATAAATAGGGAAATACAGTCATTTTGAGAATACGAATTGCCTTAATTTTAACATGATTAAAGTTCTTCACCAAACCAGTATTCTAGACATGCCATTTAAGTATCAAAATGTTTATAAATGTAGAAAGTATGATCTGAATTTATTGCCCTTTTTTTCCCACAATAATTGGTCCCTTCATGCTATATACAAATGGATTTTTTTTTACGAATAAACATAGTTGTTGTTTAAAAATTCCTGGGTTGTTGGATGTTACCTGCCATTGTAGGGATTCTCTTTTGGTTTAAGAGAGCAGGAATATGTGGATTGTAAGTAATACAATGCGTAGTAAGAAGAATCACCAGCCAGATGTGCTTTGTATGAGGCCCCATCAACTTGCAGGATAAACTTAAAATTCAGGTTGAGCTGTGGACAAGGTAGCCAATATTGTAGAAAAGTGATATTTATATACAGTGATGTTCAAAAGCTTACTGCAGAAAAAACATTGTCCTGGAATTATGTAGATGGATCACAAGTCCCTAGAGGGAGTTCAGAGGTTCAGGGAACAGGAATTATGTTGATCTCCTGAAATACAAGATCACCTGATGTGATGAGTCAGCAATGTGTGATGGTGATATTTCGGGTGCTGCAATTTCCACAATACTGTAGTTTCAGCAGGACACTTGCAATGCATGTGAAGGCAGTGTTTCACCAGAATATAGTTATGTTGCAGACTGTAAAATATCCTTCATATAACCTGCACAATAGGGGCAATGCTACATGTTTGCAATAAAGGTCATTGCAACTCAGAATCTTTTGATTTGTGGATTCTTCTTCCCTGCCTTGAGTATAGTAATGACATTTTCCAATCTAGAATTCATAGAAGATAATAATGAATTTGCTTTGCTATTTGTGGAATTTATTTATTTCATATTAATTGATGAGTGCTAGAATTTGTTTAAATGTTTTTCCTTTTTGCATTCGTAAGAGATTGCTTAATGGTTTAATTTTTAAAATAATTTTATCTTGCAATAATTTTTGTATAATTGAAGATGAAAATTTGAGCTGTGTAACAGAAGGTTATTTTCCACTTGCAGTAAGCTAAAACTCAAACAGCTCAGTTGTCAAAGTGGTTTGGCAAAGGCTTTGTTTTATCTAATATAGTTTAATGTTCATGAACTGAGAAAATAGAATTTTAATTATAGGAATTTAAGGTTAAGACAATCTGCATCTTTAAGTCACACAAATGGAGGTAAGGTGGTACAGGAAAATGTCTTGGTGTGTATCTATTGTGTTAGCTGTGCCATTTTAATTATTAATTTAAAAAAAAGACAAACCAAAAAAAAACTAACAGATTCATATGCCCTGCAATTCATATTGCAAGACTGCATCTCTATCCTCAATGTTTTCATACACCAAAATAAATATAAACTCTTGGGATACATGGAAAAAACATTCAAAATCAGCAGTTTGAGGAAAAAGAATAGTGAAATTTCCACTCTCTAAAGATGATCAAATCTAAGTTCCAGATGTTGCTACGAAGTTAATCATTTTAAATACCTACAGATATACAGGTTTCCCCCGCTTTTCGAACGTTCGCTTTACGAAACCTCACTGTTACGAAAGAGCTACATTTGTACCCTGTTTTCGCTTTCAGAAGGTGTTTTCACTGTTACGAAAATAAAATCAGCGCGCGATAAAAGGCAGCGCATGCCCCGAGCAGCCGCTCTCCCCGGATTCGGAACAGCTTTGCTTTAACACGTGCTGTGAGCAGCCGTTTGCAAGATGAGTTCTGTGGAATCAGAAAAGCCTAAAAGAGCTCGTAACGGTGTTATACTTAGCGTAAAACTAGACATAATTAAGCGTTTCGATCGTGGTGAACGAAGTAAGGACAACGTGAGTTTGGCTTGTGGAAGCTGACGAACATGATGTTGAAGAGGTTTTGGCATCCCATGACCAAGAACTGATAGATGAAGAGCTGATGCAATTGTAAGAAAAAAGGATAACAATGGAAACCGAATGAGTAATGATAAAGTACGACTTTAATTTTGAAAGGGTACGTCGGTTTAGGGGATATTTGCAGGATGGTTTGAGTCCTTACAAAGGACTGTATGATAGAAAAATGCGTGAGGCTCAGCAGTCAAGCAAGCCTTCCACATCAGCCACAGCAGACGACCAAACTTGACCTTCGACATCGAGGCGAGCAGTCGTAGGAGAAGATGAGCTGCCTGCTCTAATGGAAACAGATGACGAGATGACACCCCGGTGTCCCACCACCCCAACCCCCAGGCCACGGACAGATGCCGATTCGCGGAGAATGCAACGGTAGCTGGGAGGCACACTGCACATCTTTAAGAAAAAAGCCGAAATAAACATGCCTATTAATTAGGTGCCGCCCCACACGTAAATGTCGACTGAGATCAGAGACGACGCAAAGGGAAATTGGCACTGATCTGGGCCGACAATTACGTGCCAGGCAGCACCTAATTAATTAGATTGTTTGTTTCGTCTTTTTTCTTAAAGATGTGCTGTGTGCCTTCCAGCTACCGCTGAACCCCTGCGTGCTTCGCGGCAATGTATCGCTCGGTGGCCTGGAGAGTGGGGGCCACTGCACCATCCAACCTGCGACGACTCAGTCTAACACACTATCATCCTTGTGCTCGGTGTCTTCCCAATTCCAGTAAGTGATACTACACTGTATATACATTATTTCTACTTTCTATAGGCTGTGTATTTTTACGTGTTATTTGGTATGATTTGGCAGCTTCATAGCTTAAAGGTTACTGGAGAGCACTTACGCCGTGTTTTTGCCAACAGCGCTTGCATGGGATTTTCGGTACGGAGAACAGTTCAGTAATGATTGTGGAAAAGTATTTCTACTTTATCTAGGCTGTGTATTTATCATATCATTCCTGCTTTTACGATGTGTTACTGTTATTTTAGGTCTTATGTGTTATTTGGCATGATTTGGTAGGTTATTTTTGGGTCTGCGAACGCTCACAAAATTTTCCCATATAAATAAATGGTAATTGCTTTTTCGCTTTATGACATTTCGGCTTACAATCTGTTTCATGGGAACGCTCTACCTTTGGATGGCGGGGGAAACCTGTACTACAATTTTGCATAAGGAAGAACTCATCCAGCTCCCATTTGAATATCTTCATTGAATCTGCCAAACCAGAGATTTATTTTAATAGGGCACTCCCTTTTATTTAAAGAAAAGAATTCCTGACATTTAACTTGAGTTTGTGTTTGAATAACTTGTAGTCTAATTGCTATAGGCTCACAGCACAAGCAGAAGATAAGCTATGAATGTGACAATGCCATAATTCATGTTATTTGCAGAGTGAGCGAGTATATTTTCAAGTGTTTTTGCCGAAAGGAAGCAAAGAGAAAAGCAGACCAATGTTCTTCTGTTTGAAATGGAGTATTGGGAAAGTTGTGGATATAGCAGCTTCATTGTTGAACCTTAGGAATGACAACAATATTTTGGCATGCAAGGTAATATCTGATAAAAATACTAACTAGTTTTACATAACCTTATTCATACCAAACCATTTTTGCTTTCATTATCCATTACATAGTTAACATATTATGCAAATCTACTTCATATTAGTAAACCCAGTTTATCCAGTTTCTGACAGAAAACTAACAAAGTATGCAGTGCTGCAGGAGACAGTAAGGATGACATTCTTCTGTTCTGTTAAGGAATTTTGTGGTAATATAGTAAAGTATCACAGGATACAGTGAGAGTGCTAGTAAACAAAATCTGGCATTCAGCTGCATAAAACTCTACTAGGGAACTTGAACAAAAGCATAATCAAAGAATGTCACTTAAAAGTTGCTTCTTAAAGACTGAGACATAGATGGAAAGATCTTGAGAAAGTAATTCCTGGGCTGGGCCTAGATAGCTGTAGGCGTAAGCACTATCAAAAGGGCAAAGGAGATCTAGGACAAATCAGTGCCAGTTCATAGAGTGTTATGGTGTTGGACATCAATAGAGAAAGTTGACACCATGGAGAGATTGAAGAGTCAATTTTAAATCAGTAGTTTTGTTTAAAAATGAAAAAATCCAAAAACACAATGTTTATAGGTGAATGGGAATTGGTAGAAAGTAGGAAATAGTCAATGTTTTGGCTGATCTGATGTTTATGGAGGTTAAAAATAGCTGGGCAGCCAAAAAAAATATTGGAATAGTTAAGTCCAGATGGCCTTGAGTTTGAATAGTCTTTCTTGTTAAGGAAGTCAACTAAAAATATCCTTTTCAAGCTTGTCTTTTGACAAATAAATCCGCTATCTAGGCTGTAGATCTTAGTGACAGGAAAAATTGATGCTAGCACCAAAGTAAACAAATATTAAGCAATACTTTTGGTTTAATGAAATATCATAGAATCATAAAATTCTTGGAAAATGATGCTATCTATCCTGCCCATGTATGTCCCTTATAAGACCATAAGACATAGGAGCAGAATTCAGCCCATTGTGTCTGCTGCTATTCCATCATGGCTGATTTATTATCTTTTTCAATCCCATTCTCCTGCCTTCTCCTCATAACCTTTAACACTCTGATTAATCAAGAACCTGTCAACTGCAAATATACCCAATACACAGTTGTCTGTGGCAATGAATTCCACAGATTCACCACCCTTTGGCTAAAGAAACCTTTCCTCATCCCTGTTCTAAATGGTTGTGCCCTCTGGTCTAGACCACTCCATTATAGGAGCATCTTCTCCACATCCACCCCATTTAGGCCTTTCAATACTCAGTAGATTTCAATGAGATCCTCCCTACCCCCCACCCCCCCATTCTTCTAAACTCCAGCAAGTACAAGCCTAGATCCGTCAAATGCAACTCATATGTTAACCTTTTCATTCCTGGGGTTATTCTCATGAACTTCTCCAATGTCAGCACATGTCTTCTTAGATAAGGAGCCCAAACTGCTCACAGTACTCTAAGTGCAATCTGACCAATGCCTTATAAAGCCTCAGCATTACACCCTTGCTTTTGTATTCTAGTCCTCTTGAAATGAATGCTAACGTTGCATTTGCTTTCCTTACAACCGACTCAACCTGCAGGTTAACCTTTAGGGGATCCTACGTGAGGACTCCCAAGTCTCCGTCTACCTCTGATTTCTGAATTTTCTCTCCATTTAGAATATAGAAACATAGAAAATAGGTGCAGGAGTAGGCCATTCGGCCCTTCGAGCCTGCACCGCCATTCAGTATGATCGTGGCTGATCATCCGACTCAGAACCCTGCACCAGCCTTCCCTCCATACCCACTGATCCCTTTAGCCACAAGGGCCATATCTAACTCCCTCTTAAATATAGCCAATGAACTGGCCTCAACTGTTTCCTGTGGCAGAGAATTCCACAGATTCACCACTCTCTGTGTGAAGAAGTTTTTCCTAATCTCGGTCCTAAAAGGCTTCCCCTTTATCCTCAAACTGTGACCCCTCGTTCTGGACTTCCCCAACATCGGGAACAATCTTCCTGCATCTAGCCTGACCAATCCCTTTATGATTTTATACGTTTCAATCAGATCCCCCCTCAATCTTCTAAATTCCAACGAGTACAAGCCTAGTTCATCCAGTCTTTCATCATATGAAAGTCCTGCCATCCCAGGAATCAATCTGGTGAACCTTCTTCATACTCCCTCTATGGCAAGGATGTCTTTCCTCAGATTAGGGGACCAAAACTGCACACAATACTCCAGGTGTGGTCTCACCAAGACCCTGTACAACTGCAGTAGTACTTCCCTGCTCCTGTACTCGAATCCTCTTGCTATAAATGCCAGCATACCATTCGCCTTTTTCACCGCCTGCTGTACCTGCAAGCCCACTTTCAATGACTGGTGTATAATGACACCCAGGTCTCGTTGCACCTCCTCTTTTCCTAATCGGCCACCATTCAGATAGTAATCTGTTTTCCTGTTTTTGCCACCAAAGTGGATAACTTCACATTTATCCACATTAAATTGCATCTGCCATGAATTTGCCCACTCACCTAACCTATCCAAGTCACCCTGCATCCTCTTAGCATCCTCCTCACAGCTAACACTGCCGCCCAGCTTCGTGTCATCCGCAAACTTGGAGATGCTGCATTTAATTCCCTCATCCAAGTCATTAATATATATTGTAAACAACTGGGGTCCCAGCACTGAGCCTTGCAGTACCCCAGTAGTCACTGCCTGCCATTCTGAAAAGGTCCCGTTTATTCCCACTCTTTGCTTCCTGTCTGCCAACCAATTCTCTATCCACATCAATACCTTACCCCCAATACCGTGTGCTTTAAGTTTGCACACTAATCTCCTGTGTGGGACCTTGTCAAAAGCCTTTTGAAAATCCAAATATACCACATCCACTGGTTCTCCCCTATCCACTCTACTAGTTACATCCTCAAAAAATTCTATGAGATTCATCAGACATGATTTTCCTTTCACAAATCCATGCTGACTTTGTCCGATGATTTCACCGCTTTCCAAATGTGCAGTTATCACATCTTTGATAACTGACTCTAGCAGTTTCCCCACCAGCGATGTTAGGCTAACCGGTCTATAATTCCCTGGTTTCTCTCTCCCTCCTTTTTTAAAAAGTGGGGTTACATTAGCCACCCTCCAATCCTCAGGAACTAGTCCAGAATCTAAAGAGTTTTGAAAAATTATCACTAATGCATCCACTATTTCTTGGGCTACTTCCTTAAGCACTCTAGTCCACACCTTTATTCTTTCAGCCAAAGTGCATGACCATACACTTTCCTACACTATATTCAATCTGCCACTTCTTTGCCCAATCCCCCAATCTGTTTACGTCCTTCTGCAGATGCCCTGCTTCCTCAACACTATCCACCCCTCCACCTATCTTCATATTGTCCGCAAACCTGGCCACAAAGCCATCAATTCCCTCATCTAAATCATTGACATATAACATGAAAAGAAATAGTCCCCTCTCGTCTTTCAGGGCTTGTGAAGGTAGAGGGTAAAATAAATGCAGCAAAATACAGGGGAATCCTGGAGGAAAACCTGATGCAATTTGCAAGAGAACTGTGACTTGGGAAAAGATTTGTTTTCCAGCAAGACAATGACCCCAAGGATAAAACCAAAGCTACACAGTAATGTCCTGGAGTGACCAAGTCAGAGTCCAGACCTCAACACAATTGAGAATTTGTAGCTGAACTTGAAAAGGGCTGTTCACTCACGATGCCCAGAGCTTGAGCAGTTTTGTAAAGAAGAATGGGGAAGAATAGCGTATCCAGATGTGCAAAGTTGATAAAGACCTATCCACATAGACTCAAGGTTGTAATTGATGCCAAAGATGCATCTACTAAATACTGACTTGAAGGGCTGAATACTTATGCGATCAATTATTTTGTGGTTTATATTTGGAAGTTAATTTATATCACTTTGTAGAAATCTTCTCACTTTGACACAAAAGAGTCTTTTTCTGTTGATCAGTGTCAAAAAAAGCCAAATTAAATGCACTGTGATGCAATGTTGTAAAATAACAAAACCTGAAATCTTCTTGGTGCGGGGGGGGGTGGGAATAAATACTTTTTATAGGCACTGTAAATCACTACATGTGGCACAAAGAGTAATCTTTTATAACTAAATCCATTTTTCTTTACGGGCAGGCTATCTTCTTACCTATCTCATTAGTACCAATGTAAACCGTAGTATCTGGCTGTTTATCCTCCCCTTTCCGAATGTACTGCACCAAAATATCCTTGACCCTAGCATCAGCAACACACCATCCTGGGGTCCGACTCACAGCCACAAAAATACCTGGCAATCTCCCTGATTATTGAGTTCCCTTTCACTGCTGCTTGACTAGACTTTGTCCTTCCCTGTTGCATATGCAGGCCATTCTCCAACAGCATCCACAGTGCTCTACTTGTTAGAGGGGGTAATAGCCAGAGGTGACTCCTACGCTGCCTGCCTGCCTCTCTGCCTCTCCTAGTCACCCAATTCAGTTTTGCTGAATCTGCAGTGTGACCAACTCCCTGAAGCTCCTCTCTATGACACCTTCAGCACCCAGTGTGATTCTCAGTGAATTCAGATGATTCATGCAGTCAGAGAGGAGCTGAGTTCATCACTTTTCTTGGAAACATAGTCATCAAGGATATTTGAATTCTCGCTGATCCACATTTCACATGGGGAGCATATCAGTTCACTGCCTACCATTACTAATGCTCTAGTAACTACTGGGTTAAAAGAAGAGAAAGACCCTGTCTTGATTTGCCTACCATATTGCTGCTCTGCTTTCTTGCCAATACTTGCTTTGTCAAAGCCTCTGCACTTTGATAAAGTAAACAAAACATACATAAACAGGAAGGAAAGCGAATATCCAAGAAGATTTAGATTTGTTACGAAAATGAGCAGATTAAATGAAATTGTAAAATTTGAAATAATATAAATTGATTAAAAGGCAAGGGAAAGGAAATTAAATATATAAATGAGGTAGATTAAAATAGTAAATGATGAGTTGGAAAGGGAAGATTAAAACTGTAGTAGAGAAATGACTGCCCATGTTGAAAGACGGACCACAAGTTTACAGAAATTACGTATTGCTTTTGCAAAGCAATATTTCCACTAAAGGAGCACTAGAATTCATTTAATGAGCAGAAATATTGAGGTAAATAGAAATATTAATGAAACTAAAGTGCTGTAATGTAGAAATAGATTGAGTCATATCAAAACATTCAATCCCAATATACAGTGTCATGCAAATGTTTGGGCACCCCTGATCAATGTCCATTACTGTGAATAGTTAAGTGAGTAGAAGATGAACTGATCTCCAAAAGTCATAAAGTTAAAGATGAAACATTCTTTTCAACATTTTAAGCAAGATTAGTGTATTATTTTTGATTTGTAACATTTTAGAATGAAAAACAGGAAAGGAGCATCATGCAAAAGTTTGGGCACCCCAAGAGATTTGAGCTCTCAGATTACTTTTACCAAGGTCTCTGACCTTAATTAGCTTGTTAGGGCTATGGCTTGTTCCACAGTCATCATTAGGAAAGGCCAGGTGATGCAAATTTCAAAGCTTTATAAATACCCTGACTCCTCAAATCTTGTCCCAACAATCAGCAGCCATGGGCTCCTCTAAGCAGCTGCCTAGCACTCTGAAAATTAAGTAAATGCTGCCCACAAAGCAGGAGAAGGCTATAAGAAGATAGCAAAGCGTTTTCAAATAGCCATTTCCTCAGTTTGTAATGTAATTAAGGACCGGCAGAATGGCAGTTAACGGGAATGGTGGAGGTTAAGTTGAAGTCTTGGAAGACCAAGAAAACTTTCTGAGAGAACTGCTCGTAGGATTTCTAGAAAAGCAAATCAAAACCCCCGTTTGACTGCAGAAGACATTCAGGGAGATTTAGCAGACTCTGGAGTGGTGGTGCACTGTTCTGTGCAGTGATACCTGCACAAATATGACCTTCATGGAAGAGTCATCAGAGGAAAACCTTTCCTGTGTCCTTAACACAAAATTCAGCATCAAAAGTTAGCAAAGGAACATCTAAACAAGCCTGATGCATTTTGGAAACAAGTCCTGTGGACTGATGAAGTTAAAATAGAACTTTTTGGCCGCAATGTGCAAAAGTATGTTTGGAGAAAAAAGGGTGCAGAATTTCATGAAAAGAGCACCTCTTCAACTGTTAAGCACGGAGATGGATCAATCATGCTTTGGGCTTGTGTTGCAGCCAGTGGCACAGGGATCATTTCACTGATAGAAGGAAGAATAAATTCAATTAAATATCAGCAAATTCTAGAAGCAAACATCATACCATCTGTAAAAAAGCTAAAGATGAAAAGAGGATGGCTTCTACAACAGGATAATGATCCTAAATACACCTCAAAATCCTCAATGGACTACCTCAAGAGGCGCAAGTTTAAGGTTTTGCCATGGCCCTCACAGTCCCCCGACCTAAACATCATCCAGAATCTGTTGATAGACCTCAAAAGTGCAGTGCGTGCAAGGCGGCCCAAGGATCTCACAGAACTAGAAGCCTTTTGCAAGGAAGAATGGGCGAAAATCCCCCAAACAAGAAGTGGAAACCTCTTAGCTGGCTACAGGAAGCGTTTACAAGCTGTGATACTTGCCAAAGAGGATGTAACTAAATACTGACCATGTAGGGTGCCCAAACTTTTGCTTCGGGCCCTTTTCCTTTTTTGTTATTTTGAAACTGTAAAAGATGGAAATAAAAAAGTAATCTTGCTTAAAATATTAAAGAAATGTGTCATCTATAACTTTATGCCTTTTGGAAACCAGGTCATCTTTTACTCGCTTAGCTATTCACAGTAACAGAAATTTTGACCACAGGTGCCCAAACTTTTGTATGCCACTGTATGCAAGGTAAACAGATTACTTCAAAGTATATCAGGAAGTACAGTTAAATGACATAGAAATTATTGAAAAAGGGAATTTGAAAGTTATTAAGTAAAACGCTTGTTTGTTACTTGTGCTTGAAATAATCAAACAAAAGATAAAGTCTAAAATACAATGAGACTTTTTAATGACTGCTATGTTGAAACACGACATATGATGAGGACTAGCTTTAAAGGGATCAGTATTTTTCTTCCATCTTGCCTCATGTATATCTTTATATTTCCACAGAAATTGAAACTGTGTCATGGTGAATCTGGAAATGTACTCCCAATGGCAAATACTTTGGAATGGTGGATAACAAGTACTAACAGTCCACTAAAAAATGGTACAACAGTTATCCTGGAGTATTTAGACAATGATACTTTAATATTGGGAAACACAAGCTCATACATGGAATGACAACAAGTATAATGAACAAACTTAATCATTGTAATAGGAAAGAACTTGCTTCTGGTTACGTATACATTGATGTAATATAATCTTGTCAAAAATGCTGTGTATATAAAATATCATTTTATGGCCAAGACTGTGTCTTTTACTAAAAAAGAACCTTTAATCCATCCACAACCATTGTTAGCTTTATTAAGAGCAATTGTAACTGAAGTTGAACTGACTTTATTTGGAGCTGAAAATGGATTTTCAAAAATGATCTCTCATTTCTATTTTTATAAATGTTGGTGTACATCTTCAAATCTATTTGATAACAATTATTACAGGATATTGTAAATTGGCAATGGTGGTACCCTATCAAAAATACAGACGTCTGTGCTTAAATAACATCAAATTCTAAAACTGACATCAATGATTCTGATCGTTTATAGTCCAGCACCTGATTGATCTTAAGCTTAATAGACATTTTAAAAATCAAACTTCCGTACCAATCTCCTCCACGGAAGTAAATCCACCACTCCTGTGAGATCTGAGCTTTACCTTGTACAGTTTGATATCAACTTAATATACATAAATACTGCCTTTGCCCCAAAGACCAGAGAAGAAATGAAACAATCTGAAGCAGGCACTAGATAACCAGTGTACAGAAGGGGAAAAAACATGTTAGTTAAACAACCTCAAATCAAATCAAGTTTAATTGTCATTCAAAATGCATACAGCTGAATGAAACAGCATTCCTCTGGGACCAGGGTGTAAAAATATACATGCACATTCAAAATAGCAAGGAAGGAAAAGAAGAACATAGTCACATAAGAAACCACATTTTTAGTCCAAGACCTTGAGCTACAAGTCCGGCAATTTGATGGTACCTGGCAGTCTGGCCTGTAGTTCCACTGATCCAACACTGGAGGGCAGCGCTAACAGGCGAGGCCACAACCAATGGAGCCTGGACACCACGCTACAACACAACCCTGCTTCTTGAGGCTCAGTCCTTGCTACAACTGAAGCGACACTGCTGCCTTGCCACCTGTCCCATCACCAAACAAGGGAAGCCGGCCTATGGAAATCAATGTCCAACAGGGTCTTGCAATTGTAAAACAAACATCCAAGGCAATCACGGTTTCACTGCACACTACCTTTGTCCCATCTTGAAGGCACCAACTCCGCTGCCTCTGATTAGCAGGCAACAGCATAGTCTTTCAAACCCCATCTGGGTCCTGGAGCCAAATTGAACCCCTTGGTCCAATGGTCAGGCTCGAATCCCCCAGACCAAAGGCCCAACTTGCCTCCTCTGGACTGCAGGCTGGCTCTGTTGGTACTCTGACCGGCTACTCCGAACAATGAATGGCTCACTGATGCCCCAGAGAGGCCTCTGTGTGTATACGCACTGCCATCTTACCTGTATTCCCATGCTGTATTAATTCTTCCTTTGACATACTGTAGTACAATAGTTTGTTACACGTTTCTCCAACCTGCTTCAGGTAGATTGTATTTACTGTGTTAATTTTAAATATTAACTTGATGAACAGTAAGAAACATTTTAAAGGGTTTTAGAGAGGCTCAGAATTTGGGTAGAAACTTTCATGGCACAACGCCTAAGCAGCCTTGGGCATGGGCATCCACCGTAATTAAAGTTAAGGATGTACAGGGTTTGGAATTAGAGGAACATAGAGATTTTGGGTGGTTATAGAACCAGACAAAATTTTGAAAATACAATAACTAATCTATTCTGTGAATTGAGAAAACCTATGATAAATTTCAACTGTCAGTTTACCAGACCAGCAAGAGGGTGAATGAAACAATAAAAACAAAATAAAAATGCTCTAAATATTTCCCAACACTCTCAAAATGCTGCAGGAACAATGAATATACAGTCGACAATTCGGGCTGAGACCATTCAGACAGGCTAAACACTTAGTAGCTCAGGCCACATCTGTGGAAACAAGAAATAGACAATGTTTCAGGACCAAGACACTTTGCAAGAACTAGAATGAGAAAAAAAGCAGAATGAGAGGGTAGGGGAGAGATAGCTAGGACCAAAGGAATATCTCTAATAGGGTAAGGCCAGGATTGTGAGAAAAACTTCTGAAATTGTGAAAAGGGCATGCCTTATTGATCCTTCCCCCCCCCCCACCAACCTCTGTGCAACTTAAAAAACAACTTTTTTTACTTTCCCAATTATCATAGTGACTTTTGATCTGAAACATTAACTCCATTTCCCTTTCTGCAGATGCAGTCTGACCTGCTGAATGTTTCCAGCATCTCCAACCTGATGGCATGAACATTGTCTTCTCAAACTTACGCTAATGCCCCACCTTTTATTTATTTATTTATTTATATACACACTTTCTTTTTCTCTCTCTCCTTTTTCTCCCTCTGTCCCTCTCACTTGCCCATCCTCTGGGCTTCCCCCTCCCCCTTTTCTTTCTCCCTAGGCCTCCTGTCCTATGATCCTCTCATATCCCTTTTGCCAATCAACCGTCCAGCTCTTGGCTCCATCTCTCCACCTCCTGTCTTCTCCTATCATTTCAGATCTCACCCTCCCCCTCCCACTTTCAAATCTCTTACTAGTTCTTCTTTCAGTTAGTCCTGACAAAGTGTCTCGGCCCGAAACATTGACTGTACCTCCTCCTAGAGATGCTGCCTGGCCTACTGCGTTCACCAGCAACTTTTATGTGTGTTGCTTGAAATTCCAGCATCTGCAGATTTCCTCATGTTTGCGGTTCTGGCATCTTCTGTTTTTATTTCACATTTTTGACATCTACTGTTTCTTAAGTTTCAAGATTTGGTGTAGTCATGTTTGAAATAAGCTTATGATGTAAAACATTTAAAATATTTCTATTCCTGATTCTTGCCTAAAAATTGTATATTAATTTCATTGTTTTGAGTTTAATCTTTAAGCCTTTCCAGATTTGGAATATTTAAAACTTGCCTTTAATGTGCTATTTATGGACTGGCATCATTTGGTAATGTACATTAATATTTGAATGGATGTCCAACAGTTCTTTCATTGACTGCTTAAGTTAATAAAACATTTGAGTTGGCAAAGAAGTCGTTTACAAGCTGCATGAAGCCTGATGATGAAAGCTCTTTTTTGAAAATGGGAAGGATAGGATACGAGTAGCAAAATGTTATTTATTATTGTTGGTATCTCTACACATTTTGTTCAATTTCATTCCCTTAAACTTGTACATAGGACAAAATTTTATATGACAGCAGTAGAGGTTTGGCAAATGAAGTAAACTTTAAAATAAGTGTTCAAAAATACGATTTAATTCGTTTAGCATAACATTGTGGACCGAAAGACCTGTTTGTTCCTGTGCTGTGCTGTACTTTTCAAATTCTATCATCAGCCCACGGGAAGGTAGATCTGGTGCTTTTAAAAATTTATTTTGTTATGCATTCCATTGGAATTAGGTTTGTTTTGCTTTCACTTAGTTATTTTGGATTCAGCTTAAAGAAGGTTTTGTTTGCCAACGGCTTGCTTCCATCACAGAAACCCAATGCTTTCTCTGATGCACCTTCAATATTTTGACATATCACGGGCCAGGAATTGAGTTGATGATAATGTCATAATTTTCATGGGCACTTTGAGAACATTTCGTCCTGTTTTCTCTATCCTAGAACTCTTTGGATATGGAGTTCGGGGTACAATGCTCCTTTCAAGGCACTCTGATCTTAACAGCGTGGCAGGCAATAGTAGGGACTCTCTTAGAGCCAGAACAACAAACAAAATGAATTCACCGGGTCCGGCAGCATTTATAGAGGGGAATAAACAGTCGACATTTCGGGACGAGGTCCTGTTTGAGAGCGAGAAGCACCGTGTAAATCATTCGTGTGGTATGCAAAGAGGAACGGTTCTCGATGTGTGAGGTCAGGCTGCGGCGAAATTCCGTTTTCCATTTCGCTCCGGCACTGGCTGCCGATTTGGAGACGGTCCCTGGAAGCGCGCATGGGCAGTGAATGTCGCCGGAAGGGGTTGGTAATCCGGGGAAGAGCAGGGTAGGGACCGGTGGCGTTGTTGAGGTGAGTCGTAAGTGCGTCTGCTGCTTGGAATCGTCGGGTCTGACAGTAGAATTAGCCCGAGGGCCGGTGCCCCCTTTCCTCAGATCCCGAATGTTACTGGCATCCGTTGAACTGGAAAGAGTTCCGCTTCATCTTTTAGGAAGAGAATGGAGGGGATCAGGGTCGGTGAAGAACCTGAGCCTGACTAGTGCTACCTACCATCTCACCTCCGGCGGGTGGTTGACCTTCACCCGCTTTGGGGCCAAAAGAGTAATCTTAGAGAAGATTAACTAGCGCTGTAAGAAAGAATTTGTATATTCACGCTTAGCGGTGTCCTTACTGTTGTAGTGTAGGAGAACACAGTCACCAGCAGTCAGTTTGTGTGTTTGATAAAATTAACTAGATAAAATGATCAAAGTGTCATTGCATGGGGAAGAGGCATGAGGATAATTTACTTCAGATTAAAAGGATGTGGAACATCGCCTCTTCTCTGCGCTTTTGCTCTCTGGACTGTTAGGGATAATCGTAGAGGGGGTTGCAGTTATCGACTTCAGTTGCTGGAGGCGGAATTCTGTTACTTAGTCACACAACCAATTGTGGAGGGATGCTGAGTAAAGCAAGGTGACTTGTGAATTTGTTTAGGTGCATGTGTAGAAACGCGTCCCAAACTTTCGAAGAGTTATAATCAGATATTTAAAATCTTAAATTCCCTACCCGTGTTTGGGTTCATCAAGTCTTTCTGGCGTCCAAATCCATTGATCCATCCAATCTTTGTGTTTTTTTTTTGCTTTTTTATGGCATAGAAGCAAAGGAGCAGCCAGCCTGGAAGCCACTGTTTGGTGAATTAACATATTATAGGTAATATATTTTTATGGCTTGTGATTTTTCAAAGATTGTTGACTTGGGGTTAATGCATCCGCAAGGTTAGCACAACACTTTACAGTACGAGGGACTCAGGTTCAATTCCCACCACGGTCTGTAAAGAATTTGTACGTCCTCCTGTGACCGTGTGGGTTTCCTCCAGCTGCTCCGTTTCCTCTGTGCCCGTTAGTAGGTTATTTAGTCATTGTAAATTTTCCCATGATTAGGCTAGGGAATTGCTGGGTGGCGTGGCTTGAAGGGCTAGAAGGGTGTATTTTGCACCTCAATAAATAAATAAAAATCAAAGATCATTCACCTACCCATCAAATAATTTTCGTCTGCAAGGCTGCATGTGTTCTATATGGGTAACAAAGCCAAAGTAGTAAACAACAGACTCAGAGGAACTCAGCAGGTCAGAAAGGAAAAGGGATATAGTTGTCATTTTGGGTTGAGACCCTGCATCAAGACGAGAGTATACAAGGGAGAGAGCTAGTTCAAAGAGGTGAAGTAGCAGCTGGCAAGCGGTAGATGGATCCAGGTGAGGAGGAGCTGATGGACAGAGTGATTATGGAAGTTGCTGTGAAAGCAAGATGGTAAGTGAAACCAGATAACAGGGATGATGGAAAAAATGGGATCCAGTGGGTTGAGTGTGTGGGTGGGGAAAGGAGACTGTGGGTTTGAAAAGAAGGGAAGGGGCTTGGGAGGATTATTAGATAAAAAGAGGATCTGTAGGTTACCTGAGTTGGAGAGTTTAATGTCTTTGTCACTGGATTGTAGACTATCGAGGTGGAATATGAGGTGCAGTTCCTCTAGTTTGCATTGGCTCATCCTAGCATTGAAGGAGGCCAAGGAGAGATAGTTTAGTGTGGGAATGGGGAGGGGGAGTAAAATAACTTGCAACTGGGAGCTTAAGATGGCTTTTGAGGACGGAACATGTTTTTTTTTGGGAGAAGTTTGATCTCACTAGTATAGAGGAAGTCTCATCGATAGCACTGAATGCAGCAGGTGAGGTTGAAGAAGTTGCATGTGACTCTCTTCTTACCTGGAACAGCTGTTAGGTCCCTGGATATGATGAAGGAGGAGGTGTACAGAAAGGTGGTACATCTCCAGTTGCACGGGAAAGTGTTTGGGGATGAGGCAGGATGGGTGAGGAGGGAATTAGCAAACCAAAGACTCACAGAGAGAGTCATCAATGCAGAAAGGGATGCGGCATTGAAAGGCTGGCGAGTTCTTTCAACAAATCTTGCTCCAGATCCCAGCACTGCAATCTCTTGTGTGTCCATAACCGAAGTAGTTCTTGGTTATACCATAATCTTTCCTTATGTTGAGGTACATGAAAACAAACCTGTATACTGCAGTTCACACTAATTCCATTATGTGTCGATATGGAATGAGTCAAATTCACTGAATCAAAGGAACAATAAGTACAAAGTGATGCATGGTATTGTTTCTTCACTTTTTGTGTTTTGGTTTAGTATTTAAGTGACCTTTAACTTGCCTGTGTATACATGATACAAAACTTGGAAGCAGTATAAACATTCAGTAAATCGTGGCTGATTCTGAGATGCACTCTGTGTTTCTAAACATTTTTAACCAAACCTTTGATTCTATTAGGACCTAACTATCTTCTATTCTCCTCCTGAACACACTCAGAAACTGAGGATCCACAGCTTTCTGTGGTAGAGAATTACGTAAAGTCATAACTCATTACTTTCTCATTCTTAAACTGCAGAATCCCTTATCCTGAGATTCTTCCCAATCCAGCTGGATGTATCAGCCCCATGACATTTTACCATGTCAGTACCTCAGAATCCTTTGTCCTTATGACTTCACCTCTCATTCCAACAAGCTCCAATGAAACATTTAAATGCAAGATCAAGTAGTAATACAAATATAATGTGTTAATAATTTGATTCCATGCCACCTAAAGATTGCCCCACCTCAAAGTGCAGAATACTGAGCCAGTGGATTTTGTCCTGCAGTTTTATATTCAATAGTAAGTCAGGGATTGGTGAACACGCACAAAGTCTGTCTGAGAGCATATCTATTAGAATTACATAGAACGTTTAATAATGTGTAATATGAGCATAAGAAGCACTAAAGGAGAATAAAATTGTGTGCTTTCTCCATTTACAAACATTATGAAAGAATAGGTGTTGAGTAACACTATATGGGCAAAGCTTTTAATATAGGCAATTATTTTATTTTACCCATCATAGAGTTGCTGAACTAAAATATTTGACAGTCACATTTTGCAACAATGCTTCCACGTTCAAGCCAGAAGTAGTTCTGTTTCAATGGTTTTCATCACTTTGTGAAGATCTAATATTCTGGAGCTGCATGAATGTATGAGGCAAAGAAATTCTTTCAAATGTCTGTGAAATTTAAAATTCCATTTCTACATAGGAATTTACGGTAGAAAGATGGCAAATAACTGTGGAGCCTCTGATCCATGGCAAGAGTGTATGGACGTGGCAGTTGCTGTTGCCCGGAAAGCTGGTGCGGTGAGTAAATAATGGAAATTGAATTTTGTTAACATTTTTATATTCATTTGACCATGCCCATTGTATATTTTGCATTTTAAAACACTAATTGTTCAGATGAAAAATTTGGTAGAAAAATTAATTTTAAACTCAAGCTTTTTCTTATTTTATATTTCTAATTGAGTACAAGTCCTTAGAGAATACTGTGAGAAAAAGTGTATTGTTTTTGAATAATGATTTTTTAAAACCAGAAATAAATAACCATGTGTGCAACAAAAATTATTGATTATATGTTTATATATGTTTGCTGCAGAAAATGCCATGACTTTATTTTTTTTAACCTTTCACCAACTCCACTGTTGCTCTCATATTGTTTGGTGCCTTTAATTCATTCTGTTTTGGCAGGATTAATTCCATTGTCCACAGCGACCCAGTGGCACATTTTTTTTCCCAATTGTTCAATGGGCATATCACTATCAGACATAGTTTTACAATCCCAAAATTGTTATATTTGAGCTTCCTGTAAATTAATCATGTTGTACAGTTTCATTGATAATGGAAAAGTTTCTGTGTCAGGTTACTTCATATGCTACAAATTTATTTCTTCCTCATAGCCTTGGTCGAAATGTTGATCAAAGATTAGAATTCCAATTACGAAATGAGGATAACAGCCCATTATTAACCAGGTAGCATTTGGGGTAGTATGCATCAAGGAGCCCTGGTAAAACTGGTCAGTTGGAATCAAGGGAAAAACACCCCAATGGCTGGACTCTTAACTCACCAAAAGGAAGATGATTGTCATTGTCAGAGGTCCATCATTCCTGCATATCACTGTAGGATTTGCTCAAATGAGCATCCTAGACCTGGCCATCTTCCACTGCCTCAGCAATGATCATCCTTGCACTGTAAAGTCATAAGCTGGAAGCTTGCTGATGATTGCACAGTGTTCAATTGCGTTCACAATTTCTGAACAAATGAATTGGCCAATGCTTGCATGCAGTAAGACCTAGACAGCATTCGGTACGAAGTGATAAAGTAGAAAGTAACATTTGTGTTGCAGAAATGCCAGGTAAGACTATTTTCAGTAGAGAGTCCAGCCTTCTACTCATGACATTCAGTAGCTGTGCTTTCCCCTTCAGCAGCCTGAGGTGTATTCATTAACCACAAGCTCATTTGAACAAGCCATGTAAACACTGTGACTGGAAGAGGAGGTCAGTATCTGGGTATCCAACAACAGTTGAATTAACTCCTGACATGCCAAAGCCTTTTTAGCACCTGTAAACACATATCAGGAATGGGATAGGATACTTTCCACTTGACTAGGTGAGTCCAGCCCCAAAATCGGTCAACACCAGCTCAGTGTTACCTGCAACCATGTAGCCTGCGTGATTAGTTCACCTCCCACCACCATCTTTATTCACTGCTGGCACGTGGTGTTTATATTGTGGCATCCACAGGGAGTATTGCAGGCAGTTACTTGCTCAGGCTATTCTGACAATACCTTCAAAGTCTGTGATCTTCTGCAACAAGAAAGACAAAGGATTTTCATGCATGGAATTACCATCAACTGCATGTTCCCTTTCAAGACACACACCATCCTGATAAGGGAGTAGATCATTGCTTCTTACTGTTACTGGCTCAAAATCTCATAAGCCTAACCTGACTGCACTCAGGGACATCTTTACAAGAAGGATTGCAATGGTTGAAATGGTGGAAATTAGGAGAGCCAGAAGGGACCTTGAGAAGGCCTTGGCGGTCAGGATTAAGGAAAACCCCAAGGCATTCTACAAGTATGTGAAGACAAAGAGGATAAGATGTGAAAGAATAGGACCTATCAAGTGTGACAGTGGGAAAGTATGTATGGAACCGGAGGAAATAGCAGAGGTACTTAATGAATACTTCAGAATTCACTATGGAAAAGGATCTTGATGATTGTGGTGATGACTTGCAGCAGACTGAAAAGCTTGAGCATGTAGATATTAAGAAAGAGGATGTGCTAGAGCTTTTGGAAAACATCACGTTGGATAAGTCGCCGGGACCGGATGAGATGTACCCCAGGCTACTCTGTGAGGCGAGTGAGAAGATTGCTGAGCCTCTGGCGATGATTTTTGCATCATCAAAGGGGACGGGAGAGGTTCCGGAGGATTGGAGGATTGTGAATGTTGTTCTTTTATTCAAGAAAGGGAGTAGAGATAGCCCAGGAAATTATAGACCAGTGAGTCTTACCTCAGTGGTTGGTAAGTTGATGGAGAAGATCCTGAGAGGCAGGATTTATGAACATTTGGAGAGGTATAATATGTTTAGGAATGGTCAGCATGGCTTTGTCAAGGGCAGGACGTGCCTGATTGAATTTTTTGCGGATGTGACTAAACACATTGATGAAGGAAGAGCAGTAGATGTAGTGTATATGGATTTCAGCAAGGCATTTTATAAGGTACCCCATGAAAGGCTTATTGAGAAAGTAAGGAGGCATGGGATCCAAGAGGACATTGCTTTATGGATCCAGAACTGGCTTGCCCAGAGAAGGCAAAGAGTGGTTGTAGACGGGTCATATTCTGCATGGAGTTCGGTGACCAGTCGTGTGCCTCAGGGATCTGTTCTGGGACCCTTATTCTTCGTGATTTTTATAAATGACCTGGATGAGGAAGTGGAGGGATGGGTTAGTAAGTTTGCTGATGACACAAAGGTTGGAGGTGTTGTGGATAGTGTGGAGGACTGTCAGAGGTTACAGCGGAACATTGATAGGATGCAAAACTGGGCTGAGAAGTGGCAGATGGAGTTCAGCCCAGATAAGTGTGAGGTGGTTCATTTTGGTAGGTCAAATATGATGGCAGAATATAGTATTAATGGTAAAACTCTTGGCAGTGGGGAGGATCAGAGGGATCTTGGGGTCCGAGTCCATAGGACGCTCAAAGCAGCTGCGCAGGTTGACTGTGTGGTTAAGAAGGCGTACCGTGTATTGGCTTTCATCAATCATGGAACTGAATTTAGAAGCCAAGAGCTAATGTTGCAGCTATATAGGACCCTGGTCAGAGCCCACTTGGAGTACTGTGCTCAGTTCTGGTCGCCTAACTACAGGCAGATTGTGGAAACTATAGAAAAGGTGCAGAGGAGATTTACAAGGAGGTTGCCTGGATTGGGGAGCATGCCTCATGGGAATAGGTTGAGTGAACTCGTCCTTTTCTCCTTGGAGCGACAGAGGATGAGAGGTGACTTGATAGAGGTGTATAAGTTGATGAGATGCATTGATTGTGTGGATAGTCAGCGGGTTTTCCCAGGGCTGAAATGGTTGCCACAAGAGGGCACAGGTTTAAGGTGCTGGGGAGTAGGTACAGAGGAGATGTCAGGGGTAAGTGATTTACTCAGAGAGTGGTGAGTGCGTGGAATGGGCTGCCGGCAACGGTGGTGGAGGCAGGTACTATAGGGTCTTTTAAGAGACCTTTAGATAGGTACATGGAGCTTAGAAAAGTAGAGGGCTATAGGTAAGTCTAGTAATTTCTAAGGTAGGGACATGTTTGGCACAACTTTATGGGCTGAAGTGCCTGTATTGTGCTGTAGGTTTTCTATGTTCTAATAATGAGTGTGACTATGTTCCGTCCATGAGCCTGAGTGTTTCATGAATGACAAGTTTCAGGTGACAAGCATCCTGCAATTGGAGTGCAGGCCAACAGGGAATGTGTGACTGCCAGAGAGATTAAAAGGGTAAGTGAGGATCCTAAGAGAATTATATTCACTGATCAGTATTCTTTCCAGACTAGATCCAGTGTTTCTGATGTAGCAGGTGTGATTTCAGGATGTTGTTTTCATTTTGTCAGCTCCAGAAAGTTATAGAGTTAAAGAGTGAACAACCAGAAATTTTAGTCCATTTTGGGGCTAATGGCATAATCAGAAAAAGATAAATTCTATGAGCATATCTTCAAGGAATTAGGAAAGAGGTTCAAAAACAGGTAGTGTTCTGTGAATTACTTAATGTATCAGCACTAGTGACAATAGCAATAATAAGGTAGCACAGCTAAATTTGCACTTATGAGGTGGTACAGAGGGAGGGAGGGTTTTTGATTCCTAGTACATTTCGACTGTTTCTGAGGAAGATGAAACTTGTGCGGGCCAGACAGATAGCACTGCAATTCTTAAAAGAGCTGGACAAAACTCCCAGCAAGATTCACTTGTGCTTTCTGGGGGAGTCTTAAACTGATTTGTCTGGGGACTTGGCACAGCAAAGCAGCGGAGAAAAGTTGTAAATAGATTATAAAAAGTAGGAAATGGTTATTTGCAAGATAAGCGGCATCAGAACACGAAAAGTGAAGGTAGTCCTATTGATAAGCGGAGATCATTACAGTGCTGGAGACAGTGTCCTGGAACAATCAAGAACAGAATCTGTTTCTAATCAGTCAACATTGAGTTAGGTCATGGGGGAAGTTAAATGTTTAAAGAAATATTCCATTGTTTTCAGTTCTGATTGTTAAATTGCTCTTTTCTCTTGTAGGTTATTTGCGAAGCTTTGAAAAATGAAAAAACTGTTCAGATTAAAAGTTCTCCCGCAGACTTAGTGACTGAGACTGATCAATATGTAGAGAAAATGATTCTGGGTACTTTAAAGGAAAAATTTCCTTCTCACAGGTAAAGGATTTTTGAAATAATGTGAAAACATTGTGCCCTTAAGTACAAGATTAATGACACAAAAATGTATTTGTCAAGAAGTTTCCAAATGCGCTTTGATTTGATAGTTTACAAATCCCTTAAAACATTGACCTATATTTGGTTTACTCTATGTGACCTGGAAGAGATTTTGCTGTTATATTCATAAATTAAGGAAAGTGGTAGAAGAGTAAGAGAAGAGTTACGGATTTGTTTCTCCATCCATAGTGTTGGGAATCTGTGTTTCAGTGCCTGAAAGTGTGATGGGAAAAGAAACTCATCATATTTACTCAGTACTTGAAGGCTGTGGGACCAGAAGTGGGAATGGCTAAAAAAAAAGTCTTTTTTCTAAACTTTGAAGTGTATGTGCCTGATGGGCAAATTGGGTCCCACCTCCCTATATTTACGCAGTATGAAGGAAAGGTTTATTTCCTATAAAATTGTTTTCCTATAAATCTATTGTCAGGAAGAGATAGTTGTTGAACTTTCTTCAACTTTATCAAAATATTTATCTAATAAAAATTGTCTATTCTTTTATTGTCAGATTAAGTAGATGCCAAATAATCACTCTTTTATGTAAAAGGGTTGGGGTTTTATTGTAAAAAGGTGGTTATTTGGCCTCTTCTAAAACTGACAATGTCAGTAAAAAGAATAGGTTGGTTAATTTATTTTTTTGCTTCAATTGGGTTCTTTCAGGATTCATGCTTTGTGGCTACCTGTGAGCAAACAAATCTCAAAGTTGTATAATTTATATATTCTTTAATAAGAAATAAACTTGAATCTTGAATTCAATGTGGCTTCACTAAGGACCTCTAAAATGCTGGTTTCCTGGAGTGCAGTATTTATGAAGTGCCAGATAACCAGAAATTTACAGTACAGGTTTCCCCTGCCATCCGAAGATAGAGCGTTCCTATGAAACGGTTCGTAAGCCAAAATGTCGTAAAGCGAAGAAGCAATTACCATTTATTTATATGGGAAAATTTTGTTAGTGTTCGCAGACCCAAAAATAACCTACCAAATCATGCCAAATAACACATAAAACCTAAAATAACACTAACATTGAGTAAAAGCAGGAATGATATGATAAATACACAGCCTATATAAAGTAGAAATACTTTTCCACAATCATTACTGAACTGTTCTCCGTAGCGAAAATCTCACGCAAGCGCTGTCGGCAGAAAATCTCTCGCAAGCGCTGTTGGCAAAAACACGGCGCAAGCGCTGTCGGCAGAAAATCTCTCGCAAGCGCTGTTGGCAAAAACACGGCGCAAGCGTTCTCCAGTAACCTTTAAGCTATGAAGCTGCCAAATCATACCAAATAACACGTAAAAATACACAGCCTATATAAAGTAGAAATAATGTATGTACAGTGTAGTTTCACTTACCGGAATCGGGATGACAGCGCTGAGCCACTGATGGTGGTGTGTTAGACTGAGTCATCGCAGGTTGGGTGGTGCAGTGGCCCCCATCCTCCAGGCCGCCAAGCGATACATTGCCGCGAAGCATGCAGGGGTACAGCGGTAGCTGGGAGGCATCCAGCACATCTTTAAGAAAAAAAGCTGAAATAAACATGCTAATTAATAACACAAACAACAGGAATTCTGCAGATGCTGGAAATTCAAGCAACACGCATCAAAGTTGCTGGTGAACGCAGCAGGCCAGGCAGCATCTCTAGGAAGAGGTACAGTCGATGTTTCAGGCCGAGACCCTTCGTCAGGACTAACTGAAGGAAGAGTTAGTAAGAGATTTGAGAGGGGGAGGGGGAGATCCAAAATGATAGGAGAAGACAGGAGGGAGAGGGATGGAGCCAAGAGCTGGACAGGTGATTGGCAAAGGGGATATGAGAGGATCATGGGACACGAGGCACGGGGAGAAAGACAAGGGGGGTGGAACCCAGAGGATGGGCAAGGGATATAGTCAGAGGGACAGAGGGAGAAAAAGGAGAGTGAGAGAAAGAATGTGTGCATAAAAATAAATAACGGATGGGGTACGAGGGGGAGGTGGGGCATTAGCGGAAGTTAGCGAAGTCAATGTTCATGCCATCAGGTTGGAGGCTACCCAGACGGAATATAAGGTGTTGTTCCTCCAACCTGAGTGTGGCTTCATCTTTACAGTAGAGGAGGCCGTGGATAAACATGTCAGAATGGGAATGGGATGTGGAATTAAAATGTGTGGCCACTGGGAGATGCTGCTTTCTCTGGCGGATAGAGCGTAGGTGTTCAGCAAAGCGGTTTCCCAGTCTGCGTCGGGTCTCGCCAATATATAGAAGGCCACATCAGGAGCATCGGACTCAGTATATCACCCCAGCCTCTTGTCCCATGATCCTCTCATATCCCCTTTGCCAATCACCTGTCCAGCTCTTGGCTCCATCCCTCCCCCTCCTGTCTTCTCCTATCATTTTGGATCTCCCCCTCCCCCTCCCACTTTCAAATCTCTTACTAACTCTTCCTTCAGTTAGTCCTGACGAAGGGTCTCGGCCTGAAACGTCGACTGTACCTCTTCCTAGAGATGCTGCCTGTCCTGCTGCGTTCACCAGCAACTTTGATGTGTGATGCTAATTAATTAGGTGCTGCCCGGCACGTAATTAATTAGCATGTTTATTTCGACTTTTTTCTTAAAGATGTGCTGTGTGCCTCCCGGCTACCGCTGCATTCTCTGCGAATCGGTATCTGTCCGTGGCCTGGGGGTTGGGGTGGTGGGACACTGGGGTGTCATCTCGTCGTCTATTTCCATTAGAGCAGGCAGCTCATCTTTTCCGGTGACTGCTCACCTGGATGTCGAAGGTCGAGGTTCGTTGTCTGCTGTGGCTGATGTGGAAGGCTTGCTTGACTGCTGAGCCTCGCGCATTTTTCTATCACACAGTTCTTTGTAAGGACTCAAACCATCCTGCAAATATCCCCGAAACCGATGTACCCTTTCAAAATTAAAGTTGTACTTTATCATTACTCATTCAGTTTCGATTGTTATCCTTTTTTCTTCCAATTGCATCGGCTGTTTATCTATCAGATCTTGGTCACTGGATGCCAAAACCTCTCCAACATCATGTTCATCAGCTTCCACAAGCCAAACTCACTTTGTCCTTAGTTCGTTCACCACGATCGAAACGCTTAATTATGTCTAGTTTTACGCCAAGTGTAACACCCTTACGAGCTCTTTTAGGCTTTTCGGATACCATAGAACTCATCTTGCAAATGGCTGCTCACAGGCACGTGTTTAAGCAATGCCGGTGAGAATCCGGGGAGAGCAGCTGCTCGGGGCGCACGCTGCCTTTTATCACTGGCTGATTTTTTCGCGCGCTGCTTTTTTTCGTAACAGTGAAAACACCTGAAAGCTAAAACAGGGTACTAATGTAGGTCTTTCGTAACAGTGAGGTTTAGTAAAGCAAACGTTCGAAAAGCGGGGGACACCTTTATAAGAATAAATCAGAATTTGGATTAGGACTTCCTGGTTTTCCAGCCTGGGATTCATTGTAATGTGCTATCAAATAGTGAAATATTGGAAATCAGCAGAATCCAATGAAACTACAAAGGGATTAACTTTTAACATCAGACTGTATATTTTATTTCAGCTTTATTGGTGAAGAGTCAGTTGCAGATGGAGCAGCAAGTATACTTACAGACAATCCCACGTGGATAATTGATCCCGTTGATGGGACCACTAATTTTGTCCACAGGTATGATAATTTAGCTGCGATAGGTTTTATGTTTGTGGAGAAGTGTATATCGTATGAGCAGTCTAGGACTGGTTTGTGTTGCTAAACATAACACAAATTGTTTTGGAATCACTGAAAAGACTGAAATTTGGAGAAATGGCAATTGGTTGCTCATTTCAGACTTCTGTTTTACAGATTTCCTTTTGTAGCAGTTTCTATTGGATTTTATGTGAATAAACAGGTAATGCAAATTTGATGAACAGAAATATTTACTTTGTAGTATTGCATTATTTAACATTGAGAAATATTTGTGAACAATGGGAGTGTTGTGAAGTTTGCATTCAGCTTGAGTAGGTGAAATTAGATTGTGGAATACATTCAGTTCTAGTCTTGAAATTTGGCCGCTCCCCCTAACCTATGTCGTCTCACAGCCTAGCAATTACAGAAATTTAAATACCTATCCTCAATCTTGCACTGTTCTACTGTAAGTATAGTCTGCATTCATTCCAATGATAAACACGCTTGCTACTTCCTTTATTACTGCTGTTAACTATGCATCTACCCCTTTTGCCACTAAGCTGAAATTGTCTTTCTGAACTCACACATCCTGCATGTTTCTTCCTTTCAAGATGCTGTCTAAATTCTATCTCTTTGACTATTAATTTGTTACAGTCCTTCATAATAAACAATGTATTTTGTATGATTAGATTCTTGTGAAGCATCTTGCAGCATTTAATTTTGCTAAAGTGGCTCTATGACTGCATGTCAATCTGTAATTTTGTTTCTTCAATTTAATACAAGCTATGAAGCTGATATATTTTATAGTGTACTGATCATCTTGTTTTCTGTATATCACACAGAGTGAAATTGGTGTTATATATAGCTGTGTGGAGGACAAGATGTACACAGCTCGAAGAGGGCAAGGAGCATTTTGCAATGGGCACCAGTTGTGTGTTTCTAAACAGGAAAGTATGTTAATGTTTTTCACTTGCTCTAAGATAGCGAGAATGGCAATCTTGGGGCTTTGGCAACAACTATAAAGCAAGACTTTAAGGCTCCCTTGCTTTGCAGGATTTCAAAATAAAACATTATAGAAGTAATAGATGACTGGTGATGAAGAGTTAGTGAAGAGAAAATGGGATGTTTATATTGGTTACACATAGCATATCTGAAAAAATGCCCAAATTTACTATTCAGTTGATTATAGTGGTCATCATAGTTAATTTTTTTAAAAATCACAATTTATGTATTGCTTTAAAACTGCTCATTTGAATTGAATTATTTAGAAATGGCACCCTAGATTGATTTTCTCCTAAGACACGTTGAATAAACAGGATGCTTAGCACGGTCTTATCATGTCGCTTTTGCAGTGGAAAGGAATATTTCCATTTGAAAATCTTAAATCTCCACACTGAAATTCAAACACTTGGATCTGATGTGCAATGATCATGAGTAAATTAGCTTTGCCAGGAAGTTGAAGGAGATGTATTTCTGTAGAATGAGGTCAGTGTGCATTTCTTTTCACTGGATTAAAGAAGTCTAATGTGTAAAGATGTTCCTTTTTTTTTAAGATAACTGACTTTTTTGATAGTACTAAATACATAGTTGGGTTCCTGGTTGCAAAGTGATTAAATGTTCAATAGTATTGCTAAACTCTAGTGATTGTGATTTTGCAAACACTACTTTGCAAAATGACGAGTTAATCAGAAAACACACATAGAAGTTGCTGGTGAACGCAGTGGGCCAGGCAGCATCTCTAGGAAGAGGTACAGTTGACGTTTCGGGCCGAGACCCTTTGTCCTGAATGTGTGTTGCTTGAAATTCCAGCATCTGCAGATTTCCTCGTGTTTGAGTTAATCAGGAAGTTTATTTAATATTTTGCTTGTTAGATTAAACCACTGACAATGTCTTAATGTTCTATTTGTGCATTAAGTTTTATATGTTATTAGTATCATTTCTAGGTACATATTACTCCCCCCGTTTCTTTTTTGTTTTTTTAGTTTTTTGATGCTGAAATGTAACACCGTGAATATAGGCAATTCTTTAGTAACTTGTGCACATTTCAAGTTTTGGCAAACTCTTTGATAGCACAAATCGTGGTAGCCCAATTCATTCAGCTGAACCACTGTGTTTTTGTGCATGGTCAGCAGGTGGAGAATTCTGGTTAAAGTTTCCATATGGGTTTACTGTCAAATTGTAGTACTCTTGCTGAAATCTGATAACATAACATAAGGCAGGAACCTAGCTTAGTGCAACATTAGGTTATATATTTACCTTTTTACCGCAAGAGGTGTGATTATAACATTTATGTTTGATCCTTACTGATTTTTCATTCATAATGGACAAATTTTGTAAACACAATGAGATAAAAACAGAAATTTTAGATGCAATTAATTGGCAGCATCATAGAATTGCAAGAACAGAAAATGTTTATAGTTATATATATTTGAATTCAGTGTTGTGCCACATGTGGCACTACTCCTTGAGCTTGTATTGAGTCTCATTGGAGTCTCAGGGGAGCTAAAAATTAAAAATACAAATGAAATGGGGAATTAAAGTGTCAGGCAACTCGAGGTCTGTGGTTACTCTTACAAATTAAACAGGTGTGTACTATGAAGTGTTAATCAATTCTACATTTGGTTTCCCAATGTACAGGAGATAACTAGTGAGCAGGTGAAATTGGAAAAAGTATATGTAAGTTGCTGCTTCACCTTGAAGAAATACCTGGGCGCTTGAATGGTGGGAAAGAGCGAAGGGTCTTTTAAGAGACTCTTAGAATAGGGTACATGGAGCTATGTGGTAGGGAAATTCGAGGCAGCTTCTAGAGTAGCTTACATGGTTGGCACAACATTGTGGGCCAAAGGGCCTGTAATGTGCTGTAGATTTTCTATGTTTCCATGTTTGTAAAAGGGTAGGTGTTGCAATTTGGATAAGATTTGGACAGTATTTTGAGTCTTGCTGTACTTGGATATGTGGTCATAAGCTTCTAATTCCAAATTGTTAACACCTGTAAAAATCTAATAATCCACAAATAATTTGAAGAAAATGAAAAGTAATCTGGTAGTATTTTCTTATTATTTTCCATTATTGTTGCATAACTGCCATTTATATATCCTATCATGTCTTTCTGTGTAGTTGAATAATTACTTTAAATTTTATAGATATAAGCAAAGCTCTTATTGTAACTGAGCTTGGATCTAATCGCACACCAGAGATTGTGAAGACGGTACTTTCAAACATGGAGAAATTAATTTCTATTCCAAGCCATGGGTAGGTATCTTTCACAAGTGAAATATAAAACTAATTTACATTAAGGTGTGGTACAGTAGTGTTGCACTTAGCATAACACACCACAGCAGCAGTGATATGGGTTCAATTCCCACCACTGTCTATAAGGAGTTTGTACATTCTCCCCATGATCGAGTAGGTTTCCTTCCATATTCCAAAGACCTGCGGGCTAGTAAGGGTTAATAAGTTGTGGGCATGCAATGTTGCTGCTGGAAACATGGCGACTAGCGCTGCCCCCAGCACATCCTTGAACTGTGTTGGTTGTTGATGCAAATGACACTTTCACTCTATGCTTTGATGTATATTTAACAAATAAAGCAATAAAGCTAATCCCTCTAATGTGCTATTCAATAGGATAAGGCTTTTCTTAATAGTTAGCAAGCAATTGCTTTGTTTGAAACTCCCAGGATGATTTGAGAAGCTTTATCACTTTTGGATCCAGTTTTCAAGACTAGTCCCAAATCATTCGCTCTTGTTTGTTGAGCCACTGACAGGAAAGATCCTCCTTTGAATTGCTTCAGCAGTATCAAATGCAATATTTTGTGCATGGATTTAAAAACAATGGGCTAGAGAGAACTGATATGTCAAGAAAAACTGAATAAATGACATCAAACTTTCAGATTATGAAAGGAATGTCAGATAGTCTTTAAATATGATTTCCAGAAAATGAACAGAGTGGAAGGCAATATCATTAGCAAGGACGTATCCAAGCGCAATTAACTGCTGAGATTAACTGTGGCATGAACTGAGCTTTCTGGTCCTGATTTTTGAGGCCTTGTTTGCCAACAAGACTTTGCATAACATAATGGAGTCATGTAAGCAAGCCCCATCCTTCAACAGTTCTCAGCTTTACTACCTGTCAAAACTCTTTCAATAATTCTGGAAGTTACCAAGATTCAGAAGGATTTAAAAACAGCTACTGATAATGGAAAAATAATTAAACAAATAACTTCACAAAAAGACCTTTAAGTAATATTATTCTGAACACTAAAATATTCTTTCTTGAAGCTTTAAAATCTCCACTCAGTTGATTATGTAAACTAATTCTTTCAAGTTCAGTTGTTGAATCCCATAAAAAATTCATTGCTGCATGTATTAATGGGTTTTCTGGCAAATATCTGTCCATAATTTTAGGCTTTTGCATTCAAATATGCATACTCTGCTGTCTCAAGATGGAATTTACACAGACAGATGTAAACACTTCATTTCTTGATTTCTCCAACTATTCCACAAAATCATAATTTTTATTAGCACTGAGGATGCCAGGGGCACATTTGGATTTTGAGAGACTACTGTAGGTAGTAGTTGGAGAAAAGGGAAAAATCATTTACAATATGGTATGGTACATAGGGTGAAGTGAATGGAGTGTGTGTACTGTGGACAAAAACAAATGTTCAAACCTTGGACAACTGGGAGTTTATAGTAATAGGTATAGCAGTAAGGTGATGTGGGAATCCCGTTTGGGATCATTACTGTTGGGTGAGGTCAATAATATCTTTAGATTTTACCTTAAAACTGACTGAATTTATCAATAGGGCAGGTAATTACTGGTTGAAGTTTACAAATATTGGGATCTCTTCTGGCGAAGGAATGACCTATATGAAAAAGATGGGTTACACCTAAATCCAAGGGGAACCCATATCCTTGTGTGCAGGTGTGCTAGAACTTTTGAGGAGGGTGTAATCTAATTTGGCAGGGGGATGGGAACTGGAGTGATAGGGCTGAGGATGGGGCAGTTGGTGTTCAAGTGGATGCAGTGAGGCTGAAGAAGGACTGGCAGATGATAGGGCAAAATTTCAGTCAATGGGATGAGTTATAGTATAACATGGCAAAATTGAAAAGGGTGGTGAACACAGGACTGAAGGTGTTACATTTGAATGCATGCAGTATATGGAATAAGAGAGATGATCTTGGAGTGCAGTTAGGCATTGGCAGGTATGACATTGTGGCATCACTGAATTGTGACTGAAAGAATATAGTTGGGAGCTTAACATTCAAGGATACATATTGTATCAAAAAGTCAGGCAGATAGGCAGAGGGGATGGGGTGGCTCTGTTGATAAAAAATAAAATTAAATCCTTAGAAAGAGTTGACATAGGATTGAAAGATGTAGAATCCTTGTGGATAGAGTTGAGAAACTGCAAGGCAAAATGACACTGAAGGAAGTTATATACAGGTCTGGAAACAGTAGACAGGATGTGGGATATAAATTACAATGGGAGATAGAAAAGGCATTAGTGTTGAGGAAGAAGGGAGTTAGAAGGAGTTAGACATTCTGAGAGAATGGGCAAAGAAATGGCAGATGAAATACATATTTGGGAAGTGTACGCTCATTCATTTTTGTAGAAGGAATAAAAGCAAAGACTATTTTCTAAACAAATTTTTTAAAAATTGAGATGCAAAGGGACTTGGAAGTCCTTGTGCAAAATTCTCTAAAGGTTAACTTGCAGGTTGAGGTAATGGCAAGGAAGGCAAATATAATATTAGCATTCATTTTGAGAAGGCTAGAATATAAGAGCAAGGATGTAATGCTGAGGCTTTATAATGCATTGGTTGGACCGTACTTGGAATATTGTGAGCAGTTTTGGGCCCCTTATCTAACAAAAGATGTGCTGGGATGGGAGGGTTCCAGAGGTGGTTTACGAGAATGCTTCTGGGAATGGAAGGGTTAATGTATGAGGAGTGTTTGATGGCTCTGGGCCTGTACTCACGGGAGTTTAGAAGAATGAGAGGAATCTCATTGAAATCTATCAAATATTGAAAGGCCTAGATTCAGTGGATGTGCAGAGGAAGTTTCCTATGATAGGTGAGTCTCGGACCAGAGGGCACAACCTCAGAAAAGATGGATGCCCATTTAGAACACAGATAAGGAGAATTTCTTTAGCTAGAAAGAAATGTGGTGGTGAATCTGTGGAATTCATTGCCGTGGACAGCTGTGATGACCAAATCACAGAGTTTATTTAAAGTGGAAGTTGATAGTTTCTTGATTAGACAGTGTGTCAAAGGTTATGGGGAATAGGCAGAAGAATGAGGTTAAAGGGGATAATCAGATATGATGGAATGGCCTGCTTCTGCCTGTGTCTTATAATATCAAAAATAATTAAGGGAAGATGCTTCACTGCATGGGACATATTAACCTTTTACCAGGGGAACAATTTCACTGTGCACTTTAAAGGAGTTGGGGGAGGGAAAATTTTGTGAGGAGAGTTTACATTAAGCTTAAATTATTTCTTGAATATTTTTCAGAATTCGAGCTTTAGGATCTGCAGCAATAAACATGTGCATGGTGGCATCTGGTGGTGCGGACGCCTACTATGAAATGGGTATTCACTGCTGGGATATGGCAGCAGCTGCACTCATTGTCACAGAGGCTGGTGGTGTTGTGGTGGATATATCAGGTAGCCTTGAATATTCTGTTTTGTAAATGTAACATAGTATTTTTTAGATCATAGTTTTCCTAGTAAAAGAGTAATCTTGTTACATCTACAATCCCAATTCACAATCTTTTCAACTCTAATCTTCTTAATCCACGTGTTCTTTGCTACCAGCATTACTTTTTCCTCAGTACAGGATCTTGGCCCAAAACATTGACTATCTCATTGCCTCCAATTCCGCTTGACCTGCTGAGTTTGCTTTTTGGCCAGATTTCAGCACCTATAGTTTCTTGTGTGCCAGCATTTTGTATTGTGTCTCTCAGTTTACTTTGTTACCTTTCTAATTGTGTTGTTGTATACATCCAATATCCACACTCTGGCCATCTGCAATTTCTTACTGTAACAAACTGAATTACTTTTAGCTCCGACACCAGACTCATTACCGTTGTCACCATTTCCACTTCGCTCCCCTGCACTGTTGCCATCTGAGGCAGATCACTAGCATCTTTGCATCCTTTTCTGATCCATCTGTGCTTTTTTTAATCTAACCCAAGGAACCACAAGTTTTAAATTCTTATCCACATGGATTCAATGCTCCTATCTGTCAAATTAATTTTAATTGTACACCATCTATATTGTCTCCATATTCCTGGCTCTGGTCCTTTATGTATCCTTTTAACTCATTGCCCACAATTTTCATCTGTGATTTTGGCTTTTAGGGTCTACTATCTGCAATTCCCTTACAGAATTACTGTTGCTCTCAACTTCCCAACTGCCTTTTCCTTTAATTTGCTTCAAACATTCATCATTATACATATTTCTGTTCACTTCTAAGTATTACTTGGTTTAGTGTCAGTTTTATTTTGCTAGTCTCTGAAGTGAATTAAAGCCCCTGATTTTAAAGGTGTTGTTTAATTGGATGTTGCTTGCCTATCAAATTCAACAAAATTAAGTTTCATGCTAATGGTACAAGATTTATTGTCTGATTTGTTTCCACACTGTCTGTAGAACAAAGGTAGAAATCCTGGAGCTACTTTATGTGCCAGGCAACACTTGTGCTTTCTCTATAGATACTATCTGAATTCCTGAGTATTTCCAGCAAATCTTTTTATTTTGGAATTCTAGCACTGGTTTGTTTTGCCTTTTACTATTAATATTTATTTTCTTTGATATATTTTATTTTAGGAGGCACATTTGATCTGATGTCACGCAGAATGATTGCTGCAAGTACCAAGGCAATTGCAGAAAGGATTGCACAGGAAATTCAAATAATCCCTTATCAGAGGGATGATCAGGAATAATGATAATGAAATGTATTTCTTAAAAGTTTATTATATGTAATCCAATTTAAATAGATGTTCATATTGTCTGCGTATGTACTAAGAATACTTGAACCCGGTAAGTGAAAATGATAAATTGGTCAGGTTCAGTATCTGATATGAATGTGCTTGTAGCACAGTTTCATTGAATATTATAAATGTTATCAATATTCTACCAAAAAAAAATCCTGCTTCTGCTGAAGTTGATGGATTAGAGTAATATAATTAAAATTTGGATCTTTACTATCATTTGTTGTATGGGATATTTCCTTGTAATTGAATGGTATACAAAAGCTTATCTTCTTTATATTTAATGAGTGGAAATAAGTACATAAGTGAAATGCAATTTATACATATATGTAATAATAAAAGGGGTTGATATCAGTTGAATATTGTTATGCCATGCACTTTTCATGTGGAAAGACTTGGTATTTTTATCAGATACATCCAGAAATTTTTTAACAGATTTTTTAAAAATTCTATCCATTCTTGCTTGCAGGACATCTGTTATCCTTGGTCAGTGAGCTTCAGATCTAATTCCTAAATTAATCTTTTTGTCTTTTTCAGCTTTACTTAATTTTCCTCGCTGAGCAATTTTAAAATGCTGTGCTCCTTTGAGACTGTTCAGTCATATTATTTAAATTATGTGCTTCGATTAGGAAACTGCTTTGCCGAGCACCTATGCCCTGTCTGCAAGAATAGGCGGGATCTCCCAGTGGCCACCCATTTCAATTCTAACTCTCCTGTTGCTTACGAGTGAACAGGTTAATTAGGTGTTGTAAGATCCTCAAATTTTAGGAATTATTGGGCTATTTTTGTGGGTAATCATCTGTTGTAAATTATGAAAAGTAACACAACTTCATGTATACCAAGAAAGGTTAACAAATGGTGGAACACACATAGTATGCTGGAGAAACTCAGCAGGCCAGGCAGCATCAATGGAGAAGAATAAACAGTCAGTGTTTCAGGCTGATACCTTTCATCAGGACTGGAGAAAAGCTGAGAAGTTAGAGCAAGAAGGTGGACGGCGAGGAGGAAGTACTAGGTGATTGGTGTTACCGGGAAGGAGAGAGTGGTGAAGTAAAGAGTTGGGAAGCTGATAGATGAAAGAGGTAAAAGGTTGGGGAAGGGGGAATGTGATAGGACAGGGTAGTAGACCATGGAAGAAATGGAAGGGGGAGGAGCACCAGAGGGAGGTGATGGGCAGGTAAGGAGATGAGGTGAGAGAGGGGAATGGGAATGAGGAAGGAGAGAAATTACTGGATGTTCGAGAAAGCACTGTTCACGGCATCAGGTTGGAGGCCTGAGGCCTATAGGAGGACTATAAGGTGTTGCTCCTCCAACCTGAGTGTGGCCACATCGTTGCAGTGGAGGAGGTCATGGACTAACATGTCGGGATATGACTGAGAAGTAGAATTAAAATTGGTGGCCACTGGGAGATCCCACTTTTTCTAGCAGATGGAGCATAGGTGCTGGGCAAAGCGGTCTCCTAATCTACATCGGGTCTCACCGATATACAGGCAGCTGCACTGGGAGCACCTGACCCCAACAGACTCACAGATGAAGTGTTGCCTCATCTGCAAGGACTGTTTGGACCCTGAATGGTAGTGAGGGAGGAGATGTAGGGGCAGGTGTATTTTGATGCCAGCTATTTATTCTTAGAAGATATGGACTAGAATTAAGAACAGAGCAACTAAAACTAATTCAAATCAAATAAACAATTCCCACTAATGTAATTGTTCCCACCTATTGCACAGTTCAGTTTTGACCTTAACCTTCTGGTTGGTTGTATATTCATGGAGCCATCCTTCGCCACTGTTTCAAAAGGGGTATACTTTAGGTGTCTGAAATTTGTATTCAGAGGTTTTTGGAACAAGGGGTTCTGCTAGCTGGGATTTCCTACCATTGTAAATATGTATTGCTGTAAATTTACCTATGTTCAAAATGTTAAAGTTAAGTAAGTGATTATAGCAATTAATTGTTTATTGTTATCTTTGATTTGAAGCAGAAAACATCCTGTCAAAAGTGGGGTTCTCCTAGACACTCTCACCTGGAAGTTTGCTGTGTAAATGAAGACTTTTATATTTCCCAGTTACAGATTCTGTGTGGCTCAGTTTTAGTTGGGCACATTTGGGTGCTTGTCTGGGACACATTCATGACCCATTAAGTGGCCTGACCTCAGCAGTTTAAGGGTTGGAATTTCTTTTTAAGAATAGCATCCCACACTTAGATCCGTTCAGGTCAACAGCCACAGGATCACAAAATATCAAAGAACATGGCAGAGAACTTAACTGGTAAATATGAAAGTGTGGTGTGTGTTTGTCTAAGAGTGAGATTCTCTTGGACTATCTCCTGGAGGTTTACTGTGTGAATAAAGGCTTTTATATTCGCAGTCAAAACTTCTGTATGGCTCAGCTTTAGTTAGCCACAACAGGAGAAACATTTTATGAAGGCTCAGCTTACTTCCACGGATCATGGTTTTCTAGAAAGCTACTGCAGACATAGTAAAATCCGGAATCAGCAAGCATTGGGATTTGTTCACTTGCAGGGTTTCCGTACATATTAGGGGCAACCTATTTCACATTCACTTAACTATATACCAGCTCAGGAAGTGATTTTACAGTCCACAAGGAATAGTCTTACATCAGTGTGTATCTGATGTACAACCATTTGGAAGAATTTCATGTAGAATGGCTTCACCTACCAAGGCCTCAAGGTCCAGAATTCCTTCAGACATGTCTCTTTGATTCAATAAACCCTTCACCATGTTGCAGGCAGCCAAACAATCCATCTCTCACATCTGTGGAGGCCTTCTCTTTGAACAGTCAGTTTCCATCGTGAACCTATAGTCTGCTTGGAATATTGAATGGCCTCTGCCTAAGTGAAATCCCAGAAAGGAGTTCATTCTGGCACTTGTGATGGAACAAGTGACATGGAACTTTGATGTACTGCACAATTAGATGTTCAGCATTTTACCCAAAAGGGTTTAAACTACTGGAGGTAAAATTTTGCATAGCCATTTGTTCCTCTCTGTTTAAATTTTATTTCTTTCTTTTTGATCAGGGCTGATCCATTTGCCAATCTCCTGCCTTCTCCCCATAACCTTTCATGCTCTGACTAATCAAGAACCTTTCAACCTCTGCCTTAAATACACCCAATGACCTGGACTTCTTCATATTGTTCTAAATGGACATCACCCAATTCTGAGGCTGTGATCACTGCTCCTAGACTCCCCCACTGTAGGAAACATCCTTTCCACATCCACCGATTCTAGTCTTTTCAACATTTCATAGTTTGAATGAGATCTCCCTTCATTCTTCTAAATTCCAGTGAGTACATGAGAAGTCATCAAACACTCCTTATAGGATCAGTCTTTCATTTCTGGAATCATTGTCACGAACTTGCATTAAATCATCTCCAATGTCAGCACTTCCATTCTTAAATAAGGGCTCATAATGCTCCAACAGAGGCCTCAACAGTATATCCTTGCTCTCATATTCTAGTCCTCTCAAACTGGATGCTCAGGGCTGATCCATTTGCCAATCTCCTGCCTTCTCACCACTGACTCAACCTGCATGTTACCTTTAGGAAATCTGGCATGAGGACTCGCAAGTCCCTTTCACCTCAGAATTTTGAATTCTCCCTCCCCCCCATTTAGATAATAGTCTACGCTTTTATACCTTCTACCAATGTGTTTGACCATACACTTACCAACACTGTATTCCATCTGCCATTTCTTTGCCCATGCTCCTAAACTGTCTTAAGTCCTGCACCTCCCTGCTTCCTCATTACTACTGGCTGCTCTTCCTATCTTCTATTGTCCACATACTTGGGCATAAAGCCATCAACTGCATCATCCAAATCATTGACATATAACGTGAAAAGAAATGGCCCCAACACTGACCCCTGTGGAACACCACTATTCACTGGCAGCCAATCAGAAAAGGCTCCCTTTATTCCTACTGTTTGCTTCATGTCAGTCAGCTAATGCTCTATGTTAATGCCTTCCCCATAAAACCATAGGCTATTATTTTGCTAAGCAGCCTCATATGCAGCACCTTATTAAAGGCTTTCTGAAAGTCTGAGTAAACAACATCCACCGATTCTCCTTTGTCTATGAAGAAGAAGTTTTTTTTCTCAACCAATTCCAACATATTTGACAGGCAAGATTTCCCTTTGGAAATAATTCACTTTTTAGCCTATTATATGCCTCCAAGTACCCTGAACTCATCCTTAACAATCAACTCCAACATCTTCCCAACCACTGAGATCAAGCTAACTGGCCTATAGTTTCCTTTCTTCTGCCTCTCTCTATCAGGACGCTGGAGCAGGGATCTAACTGCAGATCCAGTACTGTGCACACAGTAATATTAATTATCAAATCCTGAGGTGCAAACCAAGTCAGCATCAAAGTTCAGGCAGAGATCAAAACATCCAGAGAGATCCAAAAACCAGAATCGAGAAACAGGCAGAGTCAATATTCAGACGGACAGAGTTCAGATACAAATGCTGGACAGGATCAGGAAAACCCACTGGCACAATCTGGCAACAAACAGGTGAGAACACAGGACTAAAATACACTGAGCAATAAACAGAGAGGAAATTGATAGGTGGAACACAATGAGACAGAAGTGGCAGCAAAACAGGTAATAATGATATACAGGTGAGAGGCAGATTACTCAGTAATACAGGGGCCGGAGTAGAGCAGGAGCACATGGGGCATGAAAACAAATGAGCATATGACATAACAAAACCACAGACTGATGGCCGGGGGAAAACACACGAAAAGAAAAAGTTCAACTAGAGGTACTGACAGTACGCCCCTACCTCTACGGATGCCTCCTGGCATCACGGCAGGTAAAGCTGGGTGCTGGCGATGAAAGTCCCTGATGAGAGAGGGGTCCAGGATGTTACAATAGACAATAGGTGCAGGGGTAGGCCATTTGGCCCTTCGAGCCAGCACTGCCATTCACTGTGATCATGGCTGATCATCCACAATCAGTATCCAGTTCCTGCCTTATCCCCATAACCTTTGATTCTGCTATCTTACGGGCAGGGACCCAGCACCTCTCCTCAGGACCATAGCCCTCCCAGTCCACAAGGTACTGGAGGCCACGGCGATGGACGTCCAGCAGTTGATGCACCGTGAAGACCTCCGACCCATTGATGAGCTATGGGGGAGGAGGTAGTTTGGGGAAAGGACATGGGGTGGCTCATGAAAGGCTTGATGTGGGACACATGGTAGGTGGGATGAATGCAGCAGAGAATGGAGGGGAGCTTGAGATGGACAGCAGCAGGGTTGATGACTTTAGCAATGGGAAAGGGGCTGATGAAGCCGGGGGGTGCGCGAGCTTGTGGGAATCCACCTTGAGAGGCAGTAACGTGGGGCCTTGGAGCGATGGCAGTCAGCTTGATGCTTGATCCTAGCGGGGGCAAGGAGAAGGGCAGAGCGAGTGCACCTCTACGTCCGCTGACAATGGCAGGTGAATGCCTCGGCAGATGGAATGCCAACCTCCTCCTAGGCAGGAAACAGTGAAGGTTAGTAGCCAAGGCAGCACTCGAAGGGGGACAGACCGGTGAATGAGGATGGATGAGAGTTTATGGCGTACTTGGCCCAGGGTAGCTGCTGACTCCACGCAGAGGGATTCTGGGAGACCAGACACTGCAATACTGTCTCTAGCTGTTGGTTGGCCTGCTTGTTCTGGCCATTGGTCTGTGGGTGGATCCTGAAGACAAACTCAAAGGCATCCAGAAGATTACAGAATGCCCTCCAGAAGTTGGATGTGAATTGAGAGCCCCTGTCTGACAACATTTACAGTTAAACCATGTAATTTAAAAAAAAAACATGCAGTACTAGTAATTTGGCTGTTTCTTTGGCCAAGGGGAGTTTAGGTAAAGGAATGAAGTGTACAGACTTGGAGAAATGATCAACTACTGTGAAAATGGTGGTGTTACCATCTGATGGGGGAAGACCGGTGACAAAATCCAGGGCAATGTGGGACCAGGGTCGCTTGGGGATAGACAGGGGTTGTAACAGACCAGCAAGTGACCAATTAGAGTTCTTGCCTTGAGCACAGACCAAGCAGGCTGAGACAAAGTTGTGGATGTCATCTCCCATGGAGGGCCACCAGAACCATGGACTGATGAAGGCCTAAGTATGCTTGGTTCCAGGGTGACAGGATAACCAGGAAGAATGACACCACTGCAATACCTGTGAGCGGACAGAGCTGGGAACATAGTGGGGCATTGACAAGGGGCTGCCTCGCTCTGTTGAGCAGCTTTGCACCATGGCTTCAATATCCCACTGCGCTGCACCCACGAGATAGTGAGCAGGGAAGATGATATCGGGTACCCCAGGGGTCTCAGAGGAAGGAAATCTTCGGGAGAGTGCATCAGGTTTTCCATTCTTGGAACCAAGGTGGAAGGACAGAGTAAAATTGAATCTTGAGAAAAACAGGGACCAAGGAGCTTGATGGGAGTTGAGATGCTTGGCCATACAGATATATTCCAGATTCTTGTGATCAGTCCAGGCTAAGAATGGCACCTTTGCTCCCTCCAGCCAATGCCTCCACTCCTCCAGAGCTAGCTTCACAGCCAGCAGCTCCCGGTTTCCGACATCGTAATTCCGCTCCGTGGAAGTGAGGCGGTGAGAGAAGGCAGCGCAGGGGTGTACCTTCTCATCTTTGGCCAAGTGCCAAAACAGAACAGCTCCTATACCAATGTCAGATGCATCCACTTCCACAGTGAACTGCCGGTCATTGTGGGGTTGAATCAGGATGGGGGCAGAAGTGAAATACTCCTTCAGGGCAGAGAATGCTTTTTCAGCAGCAGGGGACCAGGATAATCTGACAGCAGATGAGGTAAGAGCAGTGAGTGGTGCAGCCAGTGTACTGTAATTTCTGATGAAGCGGCGATAAAAGTTAGCAAAGCCCAAGAAGTGTTGCAACTCCCGATTAGTGGAAGGTTGAGGACTGTTTGACCACTGCCTTGACCTTCTGTTGGTCCATCTGAATGGAACCACCTGAAATTACATACCCCAGGAAGGAGACGGTATTGTGATGAAACTCACATTTCTCAGCCTTCACGAAGAGTTGGTTCTCCAGAAGGCACTGAAGAACTCTGCAAACGTGACCCGTGTGTTCAGTAAGGGACTTAGAAAAAAAATCAAAATGTCGTTGAGATACACAAAAACAAATTGGTTCAGCGTGTCCCTGAGAACATCATTTACCAGGGTTTGGAAGGCAGCGGGGGTATTGGTGAGACCGAATGGCATGACCAGATACTCGTAATGGCCTGAGGTGGTGTTGAAGGCCGTCTTCCACTTGTCTCCCTTGCGGATGCAGACAAGATGTTAAGCATTACGGAGCTTAAGCTTGGTGAAAACTGAGGCTCCTTGCAGTAGTTCAAATGTCGAGGTCATGAGCGGAAGAGGGTAATGGTTCTTAACAGTGACTTCATTCAGTCCCTGGTAATCAATGCATGGACGCAAGGAGCTGTCCTTCTTTTCAACAAAGGAAAAACCAGCACCAGTAGGGGAGGAAGACAGCCGGATGATGCCTGCAGCCAGAGACTTTTGAATGTACTTACTCATGGCTTCAGTTTGAGTTAAGGACAGGGAATACAGGTGGCCCCTTGGGGGAGATGTGCCAAGCAAGACGTCAATGACGCAATCTTGTGGACGATGAGGTGGTAGGGAAGTGGCCAGGGCCTTGCTAAACACAGCCTTGAGGTCCATGTACTTAGGAGAGATGGCACTAAGGTCTGGAATTCCTCAGGGGGATCTGAGCATGGCGGAGGCAGTGGGAGTGACAAAATGGGCTCCAGCCTACAATCTTGTGACTGAGCCTGTCAATGTGGGCTTGTGTTTAACTAACCAGGGATGGTCCAGGATAATGGGAGCTTGAGGAGAGTCAATAACAAAGGGTTAACTATTCATGATAGTTGCCGGATAGACTGAGACTCACTGGGGCTGTGACATGGGTGATGTTAGCCAGTCTCTGACCGTTCAAGGCATTGGCCACCAATGGTGACTGGAGAGCAGACGTGGGTAATCCCCACTGGGCAGCCAAGCCGGAATCGATAAAACACCCCTCTGCATCAGAATCGACCAAGACGGAGACTGCTTGCCATTGGACGCTCCACTCCAGAGAAGCAGGTATGAGAGTCAGTGGCGTCGAGGAATGCCGGACAGGGGTCAAGCTCACCAGTACTCCTCATCCTACTGGTGAGCGCTTGGCTTTTACTGGGCAGATGCAGATGCAGTGGTCTGGTTGGCCACAGTACAGAGAGGAACGGGTGCTGATTCTCCTTTGTCTTTCAGTCTGCATCAGGCAGGTACAGTCAATATGTATAGCTTCAGGCTCTGGAACAGGAATTGCAGATGGGGCAAACTGCAGGGCAATGTAGACTGATGAGGAGCTTGGAACTCACCCATTGCCCCCGGGACCCTCTGGAACCCTTCACTTAGCAGCGCTGCTAAAGGCGAACATCAATACGGATAGCTAAATCCACCAGGGCTTCAAAGGTGGCAGGAAGGTCCTGGGTGACCAGCTCATCTTTGATGTCTTCAGAGAGGCCATTCAGGAAGGTGTTGTACTGTGCCTCCGAGTTCCAACCACTGCAGGTGGCTAGGGTCCGGAACACTATGGCACAATCTGACACAGATCTGCACCCCTGGTGCGCGTGCAGCATTTCACAGGCAGCCTCTCTCCCACGCTTGGAGCACTTTCCTCATCTCCTCAGAAAATAACTGAAAACTGATGCAAAAAGGTGAGCCTGCCTCCCAGACAGCTGTTCCCCATTCTCTTGCCCAACTGGACAGCTGAGTGATGACGTAGGCCACCATGGCTCGATCAGTCAGAAATGTTGATTGTAATTCAAAAATGAGGGTCCACTGGGCTCACCTGAGTACTTTTCTGGAGGCGGCAGACAGGGCTCTTGGACAGGAGGCGAAAGCGAGAACGTGGAGAGCAGAGCAGAAGATGCAGGCGCAGAATGTTGTTGGGTGCTCTGGGCCAGCTGGAGTGACTGAGTCTGGGCCACAAGATCTGCAACATTGGCAGAAAGTGACTCCACTGCCCTGAACACAGAGTCCAGCTGGTTCTGGTGTCTCCCCGGTATCACTCCCTGTTGTTTCAGGACAGCTCTCAGACGACCGGGATCTGCTGGATCCATTCTGACCAGATTGTACAGCCAGGATGCTGGAGCGGGGATCCAATCGCAGATCCAGTACTGTGCACACAGTGATATTAGTTGAATAACAAATGCCAAGGTGCAAACCAAGTCAGTGTCAAAGTTCCAGCAGAGATCAAAACATCCAGAGAAATCCAAAAACCAGAACTGGGAAATGGGCAGAGTCAATATTCAGACAGACAGATTTCAGATACGAATGCTGGAAAGGCTCAGGAAAACCCACTGGCACAATCTGGCAACAAACAGGTGAAAACGCAGGACGAAAATACACTGAGCAATAAACAAAGAGGCAGATGATAGGTGGAGCACAATGAGACAGAAGTGGCAGCAAAACAGGTAATAATGAGAAACAGGTGAGAGGCAGAGTACTCAGTAATACAAGGGTCGGAGTAGAGCAGGAGCGGGGACAGGAGCATGGGGTATGAAAACAAACAAGAGCACATGGCAATACAAAACCACAGACTGACAGCTGGGGGAAAACACACAAAAAGACAAAGTTCAACTGGAGGTATTGACATCCTCCCTTCTTGAAGACTGGAGTAACATTTGCAATTTTCAGTTCCACGGAACCACGTTAGAATCTATTAATTCTTGAAAGATCATTACTGCCTCCACAATCTCATTAGCTATCTCTTTCAGAACCATTGGGTGTAGTCCAATTGACTTATCTACCTTCAAATCATTCAGCTTCCCAAGCACCTTCTCCCTAGTAATAACAGCTGCATTCACTTCTGCCCCTGACATTTGAACTTCTGGCATACTGCTAGCGTCTTCCACAGTGAAAACTGATACAAAATGTTTATTCAGTTCATCCGCCATTTCTTTGCCCCCAATTATTATCTCTTCAGTGTAATTTTTGGGTAATCCGATATCTACTCTTGCCTCTTTATATACACCTGTATCTGAAAAAACTTTCAGTATCCTCTTTCATATTATTGGGTAGCTTACCTTCATATTCCATCTTTTCCCTCCTTATGGCTTTTCTTAGTAGCCTTTTGTTGGTTTTTAGAAGCTTATTATTCCTCTAACTAGTTTTTGCTCTATTATATGCCCTCTTTTGCTTTTATGTTGGCTTTGACTTCCCTTGTCAGCCACAGTTGTGCATCCTGCCTTTAGAATAGCACTTTTTCTTTGGGATGTACCTATCCTGCACCTTCTGAATTGCTTGCAGAAATTCCAATCATTGTTGCTCTGCCATCATCCCTTCTTGTGTCCCCTTTCAATCAAATTTGGCCAGCTCCTCATGCCTCTGTAATTTCCTTTACTCCACTGTAAAACTGATACATTTGACTTTAGCTTGTCCCTCTCAAATTGCGGGGTGAATTCTATCATATTATGATCACTCTCTCTAAGGGTTCCTTTACCTTAAACTCCCTCATCAAATCAGGATCATTACACAACACTCAATCCAGAATAGCTGATCCCCTTGTGGGCTCAACCACCAACTGTTCAAAAAAAAACCCTCTCGTGGGCATTACTGTATATAAAGCCTCTCTCCTGAATCCAAAATAAGAACTAATCTGATTTTCCCAATCTTCCTGCATATTGAAATCCCCAGTGACTATCCTAACCTTGCCCGCTTGTCATGCATTTTCTATCTCCCATTGTAATTTGAAGCCCACATCCTGTCTACTGTTTAGAGGTCTATATATAACTGCCATCGGGGTCTTTTTACACATACACTTCCTTAACTCCACCCACAACTATTCTACATTTTCCGATTCTGTCAGCGCTTTCTAGGGATTTGATTTCATTTTTTTTTTACCAACGGAGCCACTCCACCCCTGCTACCTACCTTCCCATCCTTTCAATACAATGTGTACCCTTGGATGTTCAGCTCCCAACCATAATCTTCTTTCAGCCATGACTCTGTGACACCTATGCCATTCCTGCCAATCTCTGCGGTACAAGATCATCTTCCTTATTCTGTATACTGCATGTATTCAAATATAACACCCTCAGTCCTATATTCATCACACTTTTTGATTCTTACCCTCACTGGCCTGAGATCCAGGGATTACTACCTTGGAGGTCCTGCTTTTCAGCTTTCTGCCCAGCTCCCTAAAGTTTTCAGGAATTCCTCCCTTTTCCTACCTATGTCATTCATTCCAATATATACCAAGACTTCCGCTGCTCACCCTCCCCTTTTAGAATGCCGTGGAGCTGACCCTGGCACAAGGGAGGCAATATACCACCTGGATGTTTCTATTGTGTCCACAGAATGTAGCGTCTGTTCCTCTGACTATGGAATCCTCTATCACTACTGCAATCCTCTTCTCTCCTCCCCACCTTCTGAGCCACAGCACCAGACCCAGTACCAGAGACCCGGTCACTGCAGCCCCCCTCACCCCCAATAGGTTATCACACTGGACAGTATCCAAAATTGTGTACTTACTATTGTGTTGAATAGCCATGGGTACTCTGTACTGGCTGCCCATTTCCTTTCACTCTCCTGACAGTCACCCAGGTACCTGCCTCCTTCACCTTAGGGGTAACTACCTCCATGTAGCTCCTGTTTATCACCTCAAGTTTCCCAAATGAGCCGAAGGTCATCGAGTTGAAACTCCAGTTCACTAAAACGTTCTGAGGAGCTGCAGCTCAATGCACCTGGTGCAGATGTGGTTACCTGGGAGGCTGGAGGTCTCCCAGAATTGTTGTATCTCACACAAATAACACACAACCTCTAACTATGTGCTAACAGACAAAGAATGAAGAATAAAGAAGAAACTTACCAGGGGCTTTAAACTAGATTCGCAGGGGGATGGGAACCAAAGTGCCAGAGCTGACAGTGTGGCTGGGGTGAAAATAAATGATGTTAAAAGTTCAAGCAAATCCGCTAATAGAAAAGTTGTGAGTGGTGGTAAAAATCTTCTGAGGTGTATATATTTCAATGCTAGGAGTATTGCGGGGAAGGCGGATGAGTTGAGGGTGTGGATTGACACGTGGAATTATGACGTTGTAGCAATTAGTGAAACTTGGCTACAGGAGGGGCAGGACTGGCAGCTTAATATTCCAGGGTTCCGATGTTTCAGATGTGATCGAGGCAGAGGAATGAAAGGTGGGGGAGTGGCATTGCTTGTTAGGGAAAATATTACAGTAGTGCTAAGGCAGGACAGATTAGAGGGCTTGTCTACTGAGTCCTTGTGGGTGGAGCTGAGAAACAGGAAAGGTATGGCCACATTAGTGGGATTGTATTACAGACCACCCAATAGTCAAAGAGAATTGGAAGTGCAAATCTGCAGAGAGATAGCAGGCAACTGCAGGAAACATAAAGTTGTGGTGGTAGGGGATTTTAATTTTCCATATATTGATTGGGTCTCCCATACTGTTAGGGGTCTAGATGGTTTAGAGTTTGTAAAATGTGTTCAGGAAAGTTTTCTAAATCAATAGGGACCAACTAGAGGGAATGCAATATTGGATCTCCTGTTAGGAAATGAGTTAGGACAAGTGACAGAAGTCTGTGTAGGGGAGCACTTTGGTTCCAATGATCATAACACCATTAGTTTCAACTTGATCATGGACAAGGATAGATCTGGTCCTAGGGTTGAGGTTCTTAACTGGAAGAAGGCCAAATTTGAAGAAATGAGAAAGGATCTAAAAAGCGTAGATTGGGACAGGTTGTTCTCTGGCATGGATGTGATCGGTAGGTGGGAAGCCTTCAAAGCAGAAATTTTGAGAGTGCAGAATTTGTATGTTCCTGTCAGGATTAAAGGCAAGGTGAATAGGAATAAGGAACCTTGGTTCTCAAGAGATATTGCAACTCTGATAAAGAAGAAGAGGGAGTTTTATGACCTGTATAGGAAGCAGGGAGTAAATAAGGTGCTTGAGGAGTATAAGAAGTGCAAGAAAATACTTAAGAAAGAAATCAGGAGGGCTAAAAGAAGACATGAGGTTGCCTTGGCAGTCAAAGTGAAGGATAATCCGAAGAGCTTTTACAGGTATATTAAGAGCAAAAGGATTGTAAGGGATAAAATTGGTCCTCTTGAAGATCAGAGTGGTCGGCTATGTGCGGAACCAAAGGAAATGGGGGAGATCTTAAATAGGTTTTTTGCGTCTGTATTTACTAAGGAAACTGGCATGAAGTCTATGGATTTAAGGGAAACAAGTAGTGAGATCATGGAAACTGTACAGATCGAAAAGGAGGAGGTCCTTGCTGTCTTGAGGAAAACTAAAGTGGATAAATCCCCGGGACCTGACAGGGTGTTCTCTTGGACCTTGAAGGAGACTAGTGTTGAAATTGCAGGGGCCCTGGCTGAAATATTTAAAATGTCGCTGTCTACAGGTGAGGTGCCAGAGGATTGGAGAGTGGCTCATGTTGTTCCGTTGTTTAAAAAATGATCGAAAAGTAATCCGGGAAATTATAGGTCAGTAAGTTTAACGTCGGAAGTAGGTAAGTTATTGGAGGGAGTACTAAGAGACAGAATCTACAAGCATTTGGATAGACAGGGACTTATTAGGGAGAGTCAACATGGCTTTGTGCATGGTAGGTCATGTTTGACCAATCTATTAGAGTTTTTCGAGGAGGTTACCAGGGAAGTGGAAGGGAAGGCAGCGGATATTGTCTACATGGACTTCAGTAAGGCCTTTGACAAGGTCCCGCATGGGAGGTTAGTTAGGAAAATTCAGTCGCTAGGTATACATGGAGAGGTGGTAAATTGGATTAGACATTGGCTCGATGGAAGAAGCCAGAGAGTGGTGGTAGAGAATTGCTTCTCTGAGTGGAGGCCTGTGACTAGTGGTGTGCCACAGGGATCAATGCTGGGTCCATTGTTATTTGTCATCTATATCAATGATCTGGATGATAATGTGGTAAATTGGATCAGCAAGTTTGCTGATGATACAAAGATTGGAGGTGTAGTAGACAGTGAGGAAGGTTTTCAGAGCCTGCAGAGGGACTTGGAGCAGCTGGAAAAATGGGCTGAAAAATGGCAAATGGAGTTTAATACTGACAAGTGTGAGGTATTGCAGGTTGGAAGGACAAACCAACGTAGAACATACAGGGTTAATGGTAAGGCACTGAGGAGTGCAGTGGAACAGAGGGATCTGGGAATGCAGATACAAAATTCCCTAAAAGTGGCGTCACAGGTAGATAGGGTCGTAAAGAGAGCTTTTGGTACATTGGCCTTTATTAATCAAAGTATTGAGTATAAGAGCTGGAATGTTATGATGAGGTTGTATAAGGCATTGGTGAGGCCGAATCTGGAGTATTGTGTTCAGTTTTGGTCACCAAATTACAGGAAGAATATAAATAAGGTTGAAAGAGTGCAGAGAAGGTTTACAAGGATGTTGCCAGGACTTGAGAAACTCAGTTACAGAGAAAGGTTGAATAGGTTAGGACTTTATTCCCTGGAACGTAGAAGAATGAGGGGAGATTTGATAGAGGTATATAAAATTATGATGGGTATAGGTACAGTGAATGCAAGCAGGCTTTTTCCACTGAGGAAAGGGGAGAAAAAAACCAGAGGACATGGGTTAAGGGTGAGGGGGGAAAAGTTTAAAGGGAACATTAGGGGGGCTTCTTCACACAGAGAGTGATGGGAGTATGGAATGAGCTGCCAGACGAGGTGGTAAATGCGGGTTCTTTTTTAACATTTAAGAATAAAGTGGACAGATACATGGATGGGAGGTGTATGGAGGGATATGGTCCGTGTGCAGGTCAGTGGGACTAGGCAGAAAATGGTTCAGCACAGCCAAGAAGGGCCAAAAGGCCTGTTTCTGTGCTGTAGTTTCTATACATACCTCACCCAAGCCTGTTCTCACCAAGGCACATCCCTCTAACACTGGTCCATTCAAATACTGGCCACTCTGCTTGGCCCTGCCTTATTTTTATTTGCCCTTGCTAATATATTGTGAAAGCTTGTGAATGCTCCTTTTTAAATCTCACTCAGAGATCCTGAGTTACCTCCTCTTTCGCTCCCAATTCAATTGGGCCTCCGGAAAAACCAGCCAGATACTTCGAGAGATTCATTTTAATTTTGTATTCCCCTGAACCAGTGTTTTTTTTACTTTAAGCTACATCAAAATGTAAGAAAGAAAACAGGAGGACAGGAAACATCTATCCAACTCAGAGTCTGCTGTACAATTAACAAAATAATATGATTGTATTATTTATTAATTTTCTGAAATTGGACATTATTGGCAAAACCAGTATTTATTGTTGTTGTTCTTCTCTGTACATCGTATTGAATTGAATTGATTTCATTACTTACATGAGGAGTAAAAAACTTTACATCTCTGTCTAAATGTGCAATGTGCAATTTATAGTAATTTATAATAAATAGTATGTACAACAGGACAGTCAATATAAGATAGAAATACAATTGTATCAGCATGAACTAACCAGTCTTATGGCCTGCTGGAAGAAGCTGTCCTGGAGCCCGTTGGTCCTGGCTTTTATGCTGTGGTACCGTTTCTGGATGGTAGCAGCTGGAACAGTTTTTTGTTGGGGTGACTTGGGTCCCCAATGATCGTTCGGGCCCTTTTTACACACCTGTCTTTGTAAATGTCCTGAATAGTGGGAAGTTCACATCTACAGATGTGCTGGCCGTCCGCACTACTCTCTGCAAAGTCCTGTGAATAAGGAGTGTACAGTTCCCATACCAGGCAGTGATGCAGCCAGGCAGGATGGTCTTAATCGTGCCCCTGTAGAAAGTTCTTAGGAATTTGGGGGGCCATATCAAACTTCTTCAACCACCTGAGGTGAAAGAGGCGCTGTTGTGCCTTTTACACCACACAGCCGGTATGTACAGACCACGTGAGATCCTCGGTGATCTGCATGTTGAGGAACTTAAAGCTGTTCACCCTCTCAACCCCAGATCCATTGACGTCAATAGGGGTTAGCCTCTCTCCATTCCTCCTGTTGTCCACAACTAGCTCCTTTGTTTTTGCGACATTGAGGGAGAGGTTATTTTCTTGACACCACTGTGTCAGGGTGATGACTTGTTCTCTGTAGGCTGTCTCATTATTATTTGAGATTAGGCCAATCAGTGTAGTATCATCAGCAAATTTAATTAGCAGATTGGGGCTGTGGATAGTGACATACTCATGGGTATTCAGAGAGTAAAGGAGGGGGCTTAGGACACAGCCCTGAGGGGCACCTTTGTTGAGGGTTAGAGGGGCAGAGGTGAGGGAGCCCACTCTTAACACCCACCGGCAATCTAACAGGAAGTCCAGGATCCAGCTACACATGGCAGGGTGTGCATCGGGCAGCCACCTTGCCATTTCTTCAATATTTGTCCTTTTTTTTTATGAACCCGAGTTGCTAGCCTGATGCTCAACCCGGCACAGATGGAAAGCGTGCGGGCAGCCAGCTAGATTCAAGCCCAGGACCACTCGCCTCCAAGTCCAGTGTGGATGCCACCACACCACTAGCTGGCTATTTTATTGTTCATCCATTATTCCATCTTTTCTGCCTTACCCCCATATCCTTTCACTTCCATGAAGCCAAACAACAAAGAATTTGATTTCTGTTTGAATGAACCCAACAACTGAGGATCAGAATCACAATCAGGTTTAATATCACTGGATATGTCATGAAATTTGTTAATTTAGCGGCAGCAGTACAATGTGATACATAATAAATATAGAAAAAAATTTAAAGATGTATTACAGCAAGTATATATATGTAGGAAATCATACCCCACCATGATATTCATCATCTTCTGAGTGAGGTAATTACTACTCAGTGCTAAATGGCCTATGCCCTATTGTTGGTCTGTGACCCTTGATACTGGTTTCCATTGCCACCCAGAGCATTCTCTGGGATATTCAACGAAATTTTCACTTATCATCCACCTCTTGGGTTTACAGTCATCTGCACAATCTCTCCACACTGGAAAACCCACTATTCCATAAGTCAATCTGGTGATTTTTTTATTGCATTCCATCTGGTAAGGAGACCTAACTCTTTACACAATAATCCAGGTTTGGTCTCACCAAGGTCCCAAGTGGTTACAGTAAATCCTCTTTATTCTTGCATTCTATAATAAAGGTCAAGATAACATTTGCCTTCCATATTACTTGCTGCACTTGTATGTTAGCTTTCTAAAAATTAAACACTTTCATGCTTAAATCAATGTGACAATAATTTAGCAATTTACCCATATTCCAGCTACTACTTAAGTACAAAGTTGACCCCGATACTTGAGTCAGTGGTTCCCATGGAGAAGTCATACAGTAAGCTTCCACTAAGGTAGGAAAGTGCATCTTAGGTCGAGTTACTAAATGTAACTATACAGAACCGTGCAAAATACTTATCTGCATGTATTGCTGCAATTTTCACACAAAAAAGCCAATTCCTTTATGGTGTGTGATACTGGCTCAAGTCTCCATGTAGTGTCAGTGAAGCCTTCTTTTTCAACCATGTGAGAATTTCTAGCCCACTGTGATAATTACATTTCTCAGAATTACATTTGACTGAAGGGATGTAAGCAATCACGAATTCTTGGCAAAAACAGTTTGTTGATTGTCCAGTTTTAACTCGTTCATGATTTTCTGTTTAAAGTAAACCAGATAACAATTTGTTAGTTTCACTTTACCACTATCAGTGTCATTGCGCATTAGGCAGCTAGTAGTTGCCTAGTAGTTACCATATCTGAAAGGTTTACCTTGGTTGAGTTCTTCCTCTGATACAGAACAAATTTTAAAAATCGAACTTTTATTATGTAATGCATGTTTAAGATTGTAATGCATTTGAACTGCAATTAAACTTAACAGATGTAACAAAATTCACTGAGTTACAATATTTTTGCTCAGTTTTAGTTTGATTGTGCAGTTTTCCAAAATCTACATTTTAATTCATATTTAAAATGTGATTCTATGTACAGTACCATTGGATGAATCTTAGAAACATAGACAACCTAAAGCAAAATGCAGGCCCTTTGGCCCACAATGCTGTGCCAAACATGTACTTACTTTAGAAATTACCGAGGGTTACCCACAGCCCTCTGTTTTTCTAAGCTCCATGTACCTACCCAGGAGTCTCTTAAAAGACCCTATCGTATCCGCCTCCACCAATATCAATGGCAGCCCATTCCACACACTCACCACTCTCTGCATAAAAAACTTACCCCTGGCATCTCCTCTGTACCTACTTCCAAGAACCTTAAAACTGTGCCCTCTCATGTTAGCCATTTCAGCCCTGGGAAAAAGCCCCTGACTATCCACATGATCAATGCCTCTCATCATCTTATACACCTCTATCAGGTCACCTCTCATCCTCCACCGCTCCAAGGAAAAAAGGTCGAGTTCACGCAACCTGTTCTCATAAGGCATGCTCCCCAATCCAGGCAACGTCCTTGTAAATCTTCTCTGCACCCTTTCTATAGTTTCCACATCTTTCCTGTAGTGAGATTACCAGAACTGAGTAAGGTATTCCAAGTGGGGTCTGACCAGGGTCCTATACAGCTGTAATAATTACCTCTCGGCTCTTAAACTGAATCCCACGGTTGATGAAGGCCAATGCATCTATGGACTCGGACCCCAAGATCCCCCTGATCCTCCACACAGTTAAGAGTCTTACCATTAATACTATATTCTGCCATCATATTTGACCTACCAAAATGAACTACCTCACACTTATCTGGGTTGAATTCCATCTGCCACTTCTCAGCCCAGTTTTGCATCCTATCAATGTCCCGCTGTAACCTCTGACAGCCCTCCACACTATCCACAATACCCCCAACCTTTGTGCCATCAGCAATTTAACTAATCCCTCCACTTCCTCATCCAGGTCATTGATAAAAATCATGAAGAGATGGGGTCCCAGAACAGATCCCTGAGTCACACCACTGGTCACCGAACTCCATGCAGAATATGACCCGTCTATAAGCACTCTTTGCCTTCTGTGAGCAAGCCAATTCTGGATCCACAAAGCAAGGTCCCCTTGGATCCCATTCCTCCTTACTTTCTCAATAAGCCCTGCATGGGATACTTTATCACATGCCTTGCTGAAATCCATATACACTACATCTACACTACCTTCATCAATGTGTTTAGTCACATCCTCAAAAAATTCAATCAGGCTCGTAAGGCATGACCTGCCTTTGACAAAGCCATGCTGACTATTCCCAATCATGTTATGCCTCTCAATATTCATATATCCTGCCTCTCAAGATCTTTTCCATCAACTTACCAACCACTGAAGTAAGACTCAGTGGTCTATAATTTCCTGGGCTAACCCTACTCCCCTTCTCGAATAAGGAAACAACATCTGCAACCCTCCAATCCTCTGGAACCTCTCTCGTCCCCATTGAGGATGAAAAGATCATTGCCAGAGGCTCACCAATCTCCTCCCTCCCCTCCCACAGTAGCCTGGGGGTACATCTTGTCCAGTCCCGGAGACTTATCCAACTTGCTGCTTTCCAAAAGCACATCCTATTTCTTAATATCTATATGCTCAAGCTTTTCAATCTGCTGTAAGTCATCCCTACAATCACCAAGATCCTTTTCCGTAGTGAGTACTGAAGCAAAGTATTCATTAAGTACCTCTGCTATCTCCTCCGGTTCCATACACACTTTTCCACTGTCACACTTGATTGGTCCTCTCCTCTCACGTCTTATCCTCTTGCTCTCACATACTTGTAGAATGCCTTGGGGTTTTCTTTAATCCTGCTCACCAAGGCCTTCTCATGGCTCCTTCTGGCTCTCCTAATTTCTTTCTTAAGCTCCTTCCCACTATAGTGCCTTATAGTCTTCTAGATCTCTATCATTATCTAGTCTTTTGAACCTTTTGTAAGCTTTTCTTTTCTTCCTTACTAGCTTTTCAACAGCCTTTGTACACCACAGTTCATGTACCCTATCATCCTTTCCTTGTCTCATTGGAATGTAACTATACAGAACGCCACTCAAATATCCCCTGAACATTTGCCACATTTCTGACGTACATTTCCCTGAGAACATCTGTTCCCAATTTATGCTTCCAACGTCCTCCCTGATAGCTTCATATTTCCCCCTACCCCAATTAAACACTTTCCTAACTTGTCTGTTCCTAATCGTCTCCAATGCTATGGCAAAGAAGTTAGAATTCTGATCACTATCTCCAAAATGCTCTCCCACTCAGAGACCTGACACCTGCCCAGATTCATTTCCCAATACCAGATCAAATACAGCTTCTCCTCTTGTAGGCTTATCTACATTTTGTGTCAAGAAATCTTCTAGAACACACCTAACAAACTCCACCCCATCTAAACCCCTCACTCTAGGGACATGGTAATCGAGGTTTAGGAAATTAAAATCTCCCCCCAGGACAACCCTGATATCATTGCACCGTTCCAGAATCTGTCTTCCTATCTGCTCCTCTATGTCCCTGTTACTATTGGGTGGTCTATAAAAAACACCCAGTAGAGTTTTTGACCCCTTCATGACTTCCCTCCATGACTTCCTCCTTTTCTGCAGACGTGACACTATCTCTGATCAGCAGTGCCATGCCCCCACCTCTTTTGCCTCCCTCTATGTCCTTTCTGAAATATCTAAAGCCTGGCACTCTATGACCATTCCTGCCCCTGAGCCATCCAAGTCTTTCTAATGGCCACAACATCATAGCTCCAAGTATTGATCCACGCTCTAAGCTCATCCACTATGTTCATGATGCTTCCTGCTTTAAAATAGACACATCTCAAACTTCTTGTGAGAAATGTCGTTTATGAAGTTTCAGAAGAAAAGACACAAGATCAGAAATTCATCCCCAGTCAGTGTTGCTGAACATATTATGTATCAGCATAGCTTTGAAATGTACTCTGTCACTTCATTTGGCCTTACAAATGGGAATGGATTTCAAGATCAACATATTTGTTTATCCTCTTCCATATGATCAAACTCATCAATTGGCAGACATGTCTACAGCTGTCCATAAACAGCTGGGATAGCTCAAACTGCAGCAGCTTGTCTTTCTCATCTCTTTCCAATAATAAATAACTAATACTCTTTCCCTTCCTGTAGTCCCACAGACAGAGTAACGTTTAATGTTCAAAGTACATTTACTGTACAAAGTACTTCTCTGAGATTCATTTTCTTGCAGATCTTCATAGTAGAACAAAGAAATACAATAGAATCAATGAAAAATTACACACAAAGACTGACATACAACCAATGTGCAAAAGAAGAAACACCGTCCAAATACAAGAAAAAACAAACAATAAATAAATAATCCTGAGAACATGAGTTGTAGAGTTATTGAAAGTGAGTTCATAGGTTGTGGAATCAGTTCAGTGTTCTGCCGAATGAAATTACACATGCTGGTTCAGCACGCTGGTTGAAGGGTAATAACTGTTCCTGAATCTGGTGCAGTGTGACCTAAGGCTTCTATACCTCCCTCCCAATGGCAGCATCAGCAAAAAGAGAGCATGGCGGGATGGCAGGAGTCCTTAATGATGGTAATTTGCTCAGATAAATGAATAAAAAGAAGATTCAATCTATTTTTGCACTGTGAACTAATTCCCACTGCTGGTATACAAGAAATTTTGGATAAGACCATAAGATGTAGCAGCAGTAGTAGGCTATTTGGCCCATCGAGGCTGCTCCGCCATTCAGTCATTGACTGAGCCAGTTCTTCCAGTCATCCCCACTCCCCCGCCTTCACCCAATACTGGAAATATAAGGATGAAGTTAAAGAGACAGTGAGAATAAGAAAAGTTAAGAAACACAACAGAATCAACAGAGCAGAAAGCTCAAGAAGGGATCATACAGTATGGTCAAGTGAAATAGGAATTGATATGAAAGGTGAGGGGAGTAATGAATTAAAAGTATTGTATATGAATGCACGTAGTGTAAGAAATAAAGTGGACGAGCTTGAGGTACAGTTGGAAATTGGTAAATATGATGTTGTGGGAATAACAGAGACATGGCTTCAAGTGGACAGGGCCTGGCAAATGAATATTCAAGGGTATACGTCCTATCGAAAGGACAGACTGATGGGCAGAGGGGGTGGGGTGGCTCTGTTGGTGAGGAATGATATTCAGTCCCTTGCGAGGGGGGGGACATAGAATCAGGAGACGTAGAGTCAGTATGGATAGAACTAAGAAATTCTAGGTAAAAAGACCCTAATGGGAGTTATCTACAGGCTCCCAAACAGTAGTCTGGATGTAGTTTGTAGTTGAATCAAGAGTTAAAATTGGCATCTCACAAAGGTAATGCTACAGCTGTCATGGGGGATTTCAACATGCAGGTAGACTGGAGGAATCAGGTTGGTACTGGACCCCAAGAAAGGGGGTTTGTGGAGTCCCTCCGAGATGGATTCTTAGAACAGCTTGTACTGGAGCCCACCAGAGAGAATGCAATTCTAGATTCAGTGTTGTGCAATGAACCGGATTTGATCAGGGACCTTGAGGTAAAGGAGCCATCAGGAGGTAGTGACCATAATATGATAAGTTTTAATCTGCAATTTGAGAGGGAGAAGGGAAACTCGGAAGTGTCAGTATTACAGTTGAACAAAGGGAACTATGGTGCTATGAGGGAGGAGCCGGCCAAAGTTCAATGGAACAATACCCTAGCAGGGATGACAGTGGAACAGCAATGGTAAGTGTTTCTGGGAATAATGCGGAAGGTGTAGGATCAGTTCGTTCCAAAGAGGAAGAAAGGTCCTAAGGGGAGTAAGGGGAGGCTGTGGCTGACAAGGGAAGTAAAGGACAGTATAAAAATAAAAGAGAAGAAGTATAACATAGCAAAGATGAGTGGGAAGACGGAGGATTCGGAAACTTTTAAAGAGCAACAGAAGATAACTAAAAAGGCAATACACGGAGAAAAAATGAGGTACAAAGGTAAACTAACCAAGAATATAAAGGAGGATAGTAAAAGCTTCTTTAGGTATGCGAAAAGGAAAAAAATAGTTAAGACCAAAATTGGGCCCTTGAAGACAGAAATGGGTGAATTTATTATGGGGAACAAGGAAATGGCAGAGGAGTTGAACAGGTACTTTGGATATGTCTTCACTAGGGAAGACACAAACAATCTCCCAGATATAATAGTGGCCAAAGGACCGAGGGTAATGGATGAACTGAAGGAAATTTATATTAGGCAGGAAATGGTGTTGGATAGACTGTTGGGTCTGAAGGCTCATAAGTCCCTGGGACCTGATGGTCTGCATCCCAGGGTACTTAAAGAGGTGACTTTAGAAATCGTGGACACATTGGTAATCATTTTCCAATGTTCTATAGATTCAGGATCAGTTCCTGTGGATTGGAGGATGGCTAATATTGTCCCACTTTTCAAGAAAGGAGGGAGAGAGAAAACAGGGAATTATAGACCGGTTAGCCTGACGTCAGTGGTGGGAAAGATGCTGGAGTCAATTGTAAAAGATGAAATTACGACACATTTGGATAGCAGTAACAGGATAGGTCCGAGCCAGCATGGATTTACGAACGGGAAATTGTGCTTGACTAATCTTCTGGATTTTTTTTGAGGATGTAACTAAGAAAATGGACAAGGGAGAGCCAGTGGATGTAGTGTACCTGGACTTTCAGAAAGCCTTTGATAAAGTCCCACATAGGAGATTAGTGGGCAAAATTAGGGCACATGGTATTGGGGGCAGAGTACTGACATGAATTGAAAATTGGATGGCTGACAGGAAGCAAAGAGTAGCAATTAACGGGTCCCTTTCGGAATGGCAGGCGGGGACCAGTGGGGTACTGCAGAGTTCAGGCTGGGACCACAGCTGTTTACAATATACATTAATGATTTAGATGAAGGGATTAAAAGTAACATTAGCAAATTTGCACATGACACAAAGCTGGGTGGCAGTGTGAAATGTGAGGAGGATGTTATGAGAATGCAGGGTGACCTAGACAGGCTGGGTGAGTGGGCGGATGCATGGCAGATGCAGTTTAATGTGGATAAATATGAGGTTATCCACTTTGGTGGTAAGAACAGGAAGGCAGATTATTATCTAAATGGAGTCAAGTTAGGAAAAGGAGAAGTACAACGAGATCTAGGTGTTTTTGTACATCAGTCACTGAAAGCAAGCATGCAAGTACAGCAGGCTGTGAAGAAAGCTAATGGCACGCTGGCCTTCATAACAAGGGGAATTAGGTATAGGAGCACAGAGGTCCTTCTGCAGCTGTACAGGGCCCTGGTGAGACCACACCTGGAGTATTCTGTGCAGCTTTGGTCTCCAAATTTGAGGAAGGACATTCTTGCTATGGAGGGAGTGCAGCGTAGGTTCACAAGGTTAATTCCCGGGATGGCGGAACTGTCATATGATGAAAGATTGGAGCGACTGGGCTTGTATACACTGGAACTTAGAAGGATGAGAGGGGATCTGATTGAAACATATAAGATTATTAAGGAATTGGACACGCTGGAGGCAGGAAGTATGTTCCCACTGATGGGTGAGTCCCGAACCAGAGGCCACAGTTTAAGAATACGGGGTAGGCCATTTAGAACGGAGTTGAGGAAAAACTTTTTCACCCAGAGAGTAGTGGATATATGGAATGCTCTGCCCCAGAAGGCAGTGGAGGCCAAGTCTCTGGATGCTTTCAAGAAAGAGATGGATAGAGCTCTTAAAGATAGTGGAATCCAAGGTTATGGGGATAAGGCAGGTACTGGATACTGATTGTGGATGATCAGCCATGATCACAGTGAATGGCGGTGCCGGCTCGAAGGGCCGAATGACCTACTCCCGCACCTATTGTCTATTGTCTATAATACCCTTCGATGCCCTGGCTAATCAAAAACCTATCTACCTCTGCTTTAAATGCACCCAATGTCTTGGCCTCCACAGCTGCTCGTGGCAACTAATTCCACAGATTTACCACCCTCTGACTAAAGTAATTTCTCCGCATCTCTGTTTGAAATGGATGTCCTTCAAACCTGAAGTCATGCCCTCTTGTCCTAGATTCCTTTATCATGGGAAATAACTTTGCCATATCTAATCTGCTCAGGCCTTTTAACATTCGGAATGTTTCTATGAGAATTCTCCTCATTCTCCAGAACTCCAGGGACTACAGCCCAATATTTGCCAGACATGAAAAGGAAGATCAGAAGATCAGATATAAAAATTAGATCTGTCAACATCAGGTGATTGTGATTCTATTGAAGGTTCTGCGGTTTTAAAGCACAGTCTGGTCTGATTGAAGCAGCAGAATAAGCCATTTCCTAATGATAATCTTCCAATATAAAATTAACAGGACTGATAACCAAATTTAGATGATCTTTAGAGTCAGCTACTTCTATGCTTGTGTATTTAATTTTAAGCCCAAGGTCCTTAAAGCCTAATTTCTGTCAACTGTTCTATTTTGTCAGCGCCTGGTGCACCATATACCCAAAACATGATAACAGCTGAAAATCGGACAAGCAATGCCTGTCCTATCTAGCCTGAACACCTGTCATCTAGCATGATAAATTTCCAAACAACAGATGGACTATACATATTTCACTAGGAGAGTTCCCTGGTCAATAATCATTGCACTACAGATGCAACATTTGTTGATCCGAGTTCTACCAGACTCTTGCCTAATGTAGTCAGAATATATTTCAAGGCTTCACGCTATTGTTGCAATTAATATACTGTAAATGATGACCAAAATATCAGTTGTGTGCTCTAGATCACCAACACAAGGATTTGATAAGCTTCTTTTAAAAAATTCACTCTTCAAGGTAATGTGCCTGTCACATTATTTCTAAAGTAGCACCAGAGCCTTAACCTTGGAAGTTCATCCTCTACAACAGAACACTCATTTCATTTACCATGACCATTATGTAATATTAACAAATGAGGGAGAGTTATAGAAAGCACATCATGCTAAGTGGAAGTGGACTGATAATATTAAAAGCTTTTCTATTAGGGCTTCTATGACTGGCAGCTGGGGAAACTTTCATTTCACCTGCCAGGAATGGATCTGCATTCTTGTTCCAAAGTTTAATCGGCTGCTACAAATCTGAATAAGTAATGACTTAGTAGTTAATATTTTCACAAATTGTACATAGCTGTTAATTTTTGAATACTTTGTTAACTTACATTTCTTAACCTTTGTTTAAATTGTTCTTCTGGTTCATTAAGGTGTTGATTCGGGACAGGAATATTCCAGCGTTCAAATTCCATTAATATTTCATCTTTGCTGTATAGAATAGCTGGATCCAAATTATTTCTATTCACGAGTTCAACCAAGTGCTGTTTTAAATGGACACTGAAATAAAGATGAGGACATCATGTTGAAGTAGAAGTCTTTGTACACCAGTTTCTCAAATGTGTGCTCTAGGCCATTAAAGGTACTTTAAAAATTCATAAATCATAATTTATGCATTGTTCAATCTGAATAGCAACAATTTTTAACAGCAGGATATTTTTTAGAAAGGGGCTGTGATAATGGCAGCAATGTAAACACCTCAGTGCTTAACTAAAACATAAAATGGATTTTATTCAGAATAGGAGAAATAAAGAGGAAACCAAAGTAAAAACTAGTTTTATTTTATCATTGATAACATCATTGAAGTGTTTGCATTGTTATTGTTTTTCAGACCTTACTTATGGAAACTGTGGCAGTTGTTCACCACAGTTTTATCAAAATTATTAAAAACAGAGGAACATGAAATGTTCAGATTTAGCCTTTGGGATTGACTTCCTTTCTACAATATGAACGCAAAGTACAGGATAAAAATATGTTTCTACCCCATCACATCAGTTAAATCTGTTTCATGCAACTGAGTATGAGATAAAAGAAAACAACAAAAAAAGTAGATGCCGGAAATCTAAATTAGAAACAGAAAATGCTGGAAATACTCAACAAGTGAGGCTGCATCTTTGGGAAGAGAAAGACAGTTAATGCTTCAGGTGTGAAGAAAGGTCTTCCAACTGAATTGTTAACTGTTTATCTTTCCACATATACAGCCTGACCTGCTGGGCATTTCCAGCATTTTCTATTCTGATACAAGAGTAATGATACCAGAAGCTCCTGAGATGAATGTAGTAACTGGAGACATCTGACCCTGTAACAATACTAAGGCTTTACATGAACAGAGAAATACTTTAAGCATGAGCCTAAAAAGACCAGGAGTCCATAAGCACAAGATCATGTTGTAAAGGTACTGTCAGAAGTGACTGAATACAAATTTTCTAATCTCAGCCTGGTCAAGAGATGCTAGCTGGATGTTATATATACTGGCAAAGACCTTATCTCTATGAGTATTTGTACAAACTAGAGATGGTGAGGGCAAACAACAGTCTGCACTGATAAGATACTTATTTTTCTCTTTTCAAGGTTAAAAGATTGATCAAATAATTGTTCCTGGCTGACCTGATGATAGACTGTGTGACTGAATCTCTTGCTCCACAACAGAAGCAGGATTCAAATAAAACATAAAACACTGAGATATTGAAAATATTGAATATAGAAAAAGGACACATTTACTGATTTACAAATATTACAAAGAACAATTACAGTGGATTCCAGTTAACTCGGACATATTGGGACAAGTACATTTTGGCCCAATTAAACGGCTGCACCAATGAGCCGAAGTTTCATGGAAATAGTTTAAAAAAGTATAAAAAAGAGCAACTACTGTTTAACTGAGTAACAAATTATGTACTTATGTAAACAGATTTCCTGCCATCATCAGATACAACAGACAGCCATCAAACCAACTATTAGGAACTAATACAGTTCTACAGTACTGTAGTTGTATTGATAGTGTTCTAATTTGTTCTGTATTTTTATTTTAGTTCCTAATAGTTGGTTTGATGGCTGTCTGTTGTATCTGATGATGGCAGGAAATCTGTGTGGAAGAGCTGGGACAGTTCCACTCTCTCGATCTCAGAAGTCCAGGTCCAGTGGTACAAAGGTTGTTGGTACAGGGGTTCCTTGGATGCAGAGGCTGACCATGACTTTTCCTGCGCCTCATCACACCCTTTGCTCTCCACAGAATCACCTTCCTGTCCATTGGCTCTCACTGTAAATCTCACTCATCCAGTCCAGCAGAGCTCACTTCACACATTAGGACAGATGTGACCCTATCTCACTGGGGTATAAGGCCCACAGGCTTCCCTCACTTGGCTTAGCCTGCCTGTTAAACCGGTGTACAACGGTGTGGCCTCTGTCGCATGCATACAGATTTCAGGTGTCAGCTCAGTGGCACACTGCCATCTCCTTTTGATTGACGCATAAATGAACAAAATCAGCGCAGACACCCGGTGTAGGTAATGGACTGCCTTCATACAATTTTCCAACTCTTAATTGCATTCTCCAGGTCTTAATTTTAATTGTTACATTAAAGATGATTATTGGTATCTTCTAATTCTTTGTAGTTCCTAACTTGTTGAAGTAGTCAAACTGTTTAATTTTCATTCTCGGCCATTTCTGGCATCAACAAGTCTGAATGCTAGAAACCGCAGTGAGCAAAACAGCTCTGAATTGTCTTACTGATTATTTCTTGCCTCTTATCTGTGACAAAAATCACTGCATTTTAAACAGAAGCACACACAACTGATACAATTTTAAAAACTGTTTGCTCTAAGTATGGCGTAGAGTCTAATGGCCACACAAGTGTAGGCGTCTAACACTAGTCAGAAACTGTTTGATACCAGTCTCCTACCCCAATTAAGCAGCATAGTGTCCCAAATAAGCAAAGGGAATCCTGGCTATTTTGTCAATTAGCTTTTGTTCTTCAAGAATTGTCCCAAATAAGTGGCTGCCCCTATTAACCGATGGCGAAATTAACAGGAATCCACTGTATATCAATAGTTATCACTCCAAACAATGGCTCAGAAAATATTTCGTATTTACAGATCTTCCTCAGATTTTATAGGATTCCCTTTCTGAGAACTGCTTGCAACGTGAGCTGTTGATTAATGCATAAGCCAACTATATGTAGTAAAACATATACATGTTTTACTACATGTAGTAAAACTAAAGCATTCAGATCCTGCCGCAAACTGAGTTCCCACATGACAGAAGATGCCTACAGCAGCCAGCAATTCTATCCCACTGGTCTCCCAAGTACAGTCTGTACACAAGTCAAGCATTTGTAACCTGAAGCATTCATGGCCTGGATATGCAAATAAACTTCACCAATTGAAGTCATGACAAAACCAGAATTATGGATTCTCTATGATTCTGACAAGCTAATGCACGTGCAGGTAGCTGAAAATCACGCCCCAATTCCACTCATGTAGCTTTGGTTGCACCGCTCTCATACACATCCCTACAACCCTCCATTGCCTATCTCCGATATAATGTACCCCCACCACTTAGCAACCTCAGGCCTGCCTTTCCACATACTGATCTCTGAGCCAATCCTCACATAGACTTAGAGCTTTATACAAACCACTAATTCTCATTCAATGGGAGGTAGCAAGATCTGAATCTCCATTAGTCTACCACAACCACAGTCCACCTCAAGTCTCTACATAGCCTTGAAAAATGATTGTCTCCTGGATAATGAGCACCCTTACCCTCCCTCCCTTAGCCTTTGGTAACTAGCTGATGATCAGCCTTTCCCCACTATCCTACTCTGATAACCCAGAACAGTGGGTTATGCAGTTTCCTTTGTGCATTCTGCACTGGACTCCCTGGACCTGGTGGACTACAGAATTTTACTGCTGAGTGTCTCAAACATTAAGTGTTCTTTGGCTTTCCGCACGGTGCCTATTTAACAGGGGTTTGCAGGTATCATACGATTGCTCAACCAATACGTTTAACCAGTTGAGGTTCAGAGAGATGTCAGTTCACATACTTGCAGAATCCCGCATAGCCTTTCACTGAAGGTAGGCCGCACTGCTCATCCTTCAAACCGTGCGAGGTTTCCCTCTGCTCAGTAACTTTACATTTACCTAAAGAAGCAAGTGTTTTATCACAAGAAGATTTGGTAATCCATTCGTGAAGACTGCATTTTTTGACATTTGAAGAAAAAATATGATTGAATTGTATTGTTCACTACGATTAGAAGCAATATAAATCCCACAAGTTATCTTTGTACCTATTAATAGTAAGCATCTCTTGCTTACATGTAGATCCAGATGACCTAGGAAACATGTTCTTATTGAACAACATGTTGCTATGACAAAAATCTACTGAATTTTAAAAGTGGCACTGGCTTTCAGTTTTGGATCTAAAGGCTCTTAGCTCCTATGGCCTGGTTCACCACATGACTTGTCTTGGGTGCTCCAGTTCCTACCATGTGCTGAAAGTGTCAAGCTTGATAGGTTATCTGATCACAGTAAATTGCCTTTGGTAAGTTAGTGAGTGGAAGGACCTGAGGAGCACTTGATGGAAATTGGGAAGAATAGATAAGGAAAAATGATGGGAGAATGGGATTGTTCTAGCAAACTTGAAATAGTCTGTTGTGTCATCTGGAAACATGTTTTCACAAAAAAAGTGGTACTTCCTCTTTCTGTACACTTCCCAAGTTCCAGGATTTAAAAAAGTATCCTAAAGAGCCACTTCTATGATTTGCAGCCTTAAATTAAATCACTACTCACTCTTATCAAATGAATGGTTTAATACTGCATACCCAATACATGTGGAAAGATATACAGTGGTATGCAAAAGTTTGGGCACCCCTGCTCAATATTTAAGATACTGATCTCTGCTGGTGTAGATGTAGACCTATGGGAGAGCTCCATTGTAATGTCAAAGGACACATGCTAAATGTTCACATATGTTCATGCAGTACAAACTAACTTTTACACATAGTATCGTTCTTATAATAATTACCTTCCATATGACCCAGACTATTATCTGTTATGAAACCAGTCAAGGGAACATTCCCCATCTGAAAGAATAGAAATCACAGACACTAACTAAGTAGTAAAAAAGAACAATTGTTTGGTATTATTAAGATAATAACTCAATAATATGATGGCAGTAGAAAAATTTTACTATAAAGCTGGCTGATGTGTTTAAAATGTACTTTGTAATATATTAAAACTCTCAAGTTTTATCACGAGATACTTACTCCTGCATATTCCAGATTTTACATTTAAAAGTCAAAGTGTAGTTTAGTGTCATGTGACGTGTAGTTGCGACAATCCAATGAATTCCACTGCAAATACCATGTTAGCGTTCCTTCTGAGAGGACTAGAACATGAAAGCAGAGATTCTGCAGACGCTGGAATCTGAAGCAACACACAGAAAGAACTGCTGGAAGAACTCAGCAGGTTGAGTAGCATCAGTGACGGGGAAGGAAGTGTTGCTGTTTCTGAGTGAAACCCTGCATCGGGACTGAAGGTGGAGAGGAAAGATGGCCAGTATAAAAAGAATAAAGGGAGTGGTGAGAAAGGATTCTGTGATGAAAGGGGGACTGAGAAGGGGTGTAAGATGGCAGGCAAAGTGCCAGGTAGGGAGATGGAATGGAAGCATGTGTTTATCGCAGGAAAATTTGGATTCCAGGAATGAAAGGGTTATCATATGAGGAACATTTAATGGCTGTGAGTCTGTACTCACTGGAACTTAGAAGGATGAGGGGGGAATCTCATTGAAACCTTTCGAATGTTGAAAGGCCTAGACAAAATAGATATGGAAAGGATGTTTCCCATGGTGGGAAAGTCGAGGACAAGGGGGCCTCAGAATAGAGGGGCGTCCTTTCAAAACACAGATGCAGAGAAATTTCTTTAGCCAGAGGGTGGTAAACTTGAGAAATTTGTTGTCACATGCAGCTGTGGAGACCAGGTCGTTGGGTATATTTCAGGCAGAGTTTGATAGGTTCTTGATTGGACATGGCATCAAAGGTTACGGGGAGAAAGCTGAGAAATGGGGTTGAGGAGGAGAGAAAAAGGATTAGCCATGATTGGATGGTGGAGCAGACTCGATGGGCCAAATGGCCTGATTCTGCTCCTGTGTCTTATGGAAATGAGCAGAGACACAGAAGGAAGTAGCAGCAGGTGAATGATAGATGGGGGCAGACAAAGAGAGAGGAAAAAGAACAAGGAACTAAACGGAGCATGAAGAGGGGAGACAGCTGCTGGAAAGAGATAAGTAGGAACACAAATGCTAGATTCTTGAGGTGAGAATGGGAACCAATAGCTATTAAGGCAAAGACTAATAGACTTTTGATTGGTAAGGGATTAAGGGTTACATGGGGAAGGCAGGTAAATTAGGTTAATAAAAAAATCAAGACACACAAGTGACATTCTGGCACTAACATTGCATACCCACAACATTCCGCAGAACAATACAACAACAGTGAAAACAAAAACAAAACAACAGCAAAACAAATCTCCTTTCCATCCGTCCCACCCACCCACTCACCCACAGACAGGTCTCCAAACCCAGGACAGGCCGTCTCTGGCCTCTGGTCCATGGCCTTTCCATTTGTCCCACCCACCCACTCACCCACAGACTGGTTTCCAACCCCAGGACCTCCAGTCCGTAGCCTTGGATTCTCAGACTTACAGATATCGCCCCTTTGGGCCTAGTCCCCGGGATTGACCAATCACAGGGTTGACTTGTACAGAGGTATCTACAGTATGTTATAATTCTTCTATTATTTCCCCCCCTTACTTAATTATATAAAATGTGTTTTTTGTGCATTTGTTAGAGTAGGAAGTTAAGTCAGTAAATATGACTCACATTTAGCAGCTGCTTTATCCGATCCACACTCCAGTCTCTGAGGTAATAAAAACAGTTCCGCGGATGATGGGCGTGCAAACCCTTTCCAAGACAGTTATCCATGAACGTACAAGCCTGTTGTAATCAAAAAGCAGTTTCTATTATTGGGATATGGTTACTGTTAAGGTATGCAAGGTGAAAATGTAGAAAAGAGCACAAGCTAAAGAGGACTAGTTAAGTGAAGTATATTTTGGTTCAAAGCTAAATATCAGATGACATTGGACACAGAGTATGTCTTTTACTCAAGTGGGTTTAGGCAAAGAGGCTATATATAGGAACCAAAATTCAAGGAAAGGCAGGCATGAAGGTCATTAATTAATTCTTCATCAAGGAGTCACTTGCACACATCAAATCTCACCATACAAGTTGTAAAATGGCAAGGAAAAGTTCTGGGTTACAATGACATTACAGATTCATGAAAGGGAACCTACCAACCTTGGACTGACCCACCTGCTTCACCAGCCTGCCATGCGTTTGACTCTCCGTGCCCTTTCGGTAACTCACCTGATTAATGACTGCAGCCCAATACCGTTCAGAAACCATCAGATGATCAAAAATTGATTGTAGGAAAAGTAGAAAATGAGAGTAAACCAACAAGATGAGATGAGCTTTAAAAAATTAGCTTTATTTGTCACATGTACATCGAATCATATTTTAAATGCACCATTTGTGTTATCATTTGCAGTGTGCTGGGGGCAGTCCGTAAGTGTCGCCATGTTTGGTGCCAAAATAGCATGTCCACAACTTCCTAACCCTAACCTCTTTGAAATGTGTGAGGACACTGGAACATGCAGAGAAACCCACGTGGTCACAGGGAAACAAGATACAAATTACAATTTTTAATGGGGAATAAGAACATTTATCAGACATCACAGAGGTATTTTTGTATCTAACTTCAATAAGTTACAAATATGTTAGGATTACTGGAGACCCACAGGCCCACTGAGATTTAGGAAGTTTAATTACCACAAGTTGAAGAAAGTACTGCATTGACCTGCAGACCTACATATTACAAGTACACATTTGGATGAGAAGCAGGCAGAAGGGTTTTAAGGGGATCTAGACAGGAAAAAGTGAATGGATGAGGACAGGAGAGATCGTATTGTGAGAAACTCAAATGGGAAGGGAAAGTACAAGTTGCATGAAGTCCATGAGTTTCCATCTGGCTCCTTTGTGCATCTGGAAACATCACAGGTTGATGTCAGTTCTGAGATTTTCATCCAAGCTTCAGCATTGACAATACAAATATATATGCAGAAATAAAACTTACAGCATTACTGAACCCTGCTTCAAATTCCTAAAAAGATTTTGTTAAATGCTGAAAACTGTCTTGGGCTAGGTTGCCTTCGTCAATATATTTGTCTGGTCTTTTCTGGATTCTTCAACCTCGTCATTGTTACTATACTCACTTCCAGCTTATAGCTCTCAACTGAACCTTCACCTCAGAACCAGCCAGGTTTAATATCACTGATACATGTCATAAAATTTGTTCTTTTGCAACAGCAGTACATTCCAATTACAAATAATAAAAAAAATATGAAATATATATTAAAATCAAATTAAATAAGAAGCACAGAAAGAAAGCAAAAATATTAGTGAGGTAGTGTACATGGGTTCATTGTCCATTCAGAAATCTGATAGCAGAGGGGAAGTCTTCAGCCGCCTGTACCTCCTCCTTTGTGATAGCAATGAAAAGAGGGCACGCCCTAAGTGATGGGGGTCCTCAATGACGGATGCTGCCTTTTTGAGGCATCACCTTTTGAAGATGTCCTCGATACTGGGGAGGCTAGTGCCCATGATGGAGGTGGCTGAGTTTACAACATTCTGCAGCTTTTTTTGATCCTGTGCAGAGGCCCCTCTATGCTAGGTGGTAATGCAAACTGTAAGGATGTTCTCCATGGTACCTCTGTAGAAATTTGCTAGAGCCTTTGGTAACATACCAAGTCTCTAAGTCTCCTCAAACTCCTAATGAAATAAAGCTGCTGATGTGCCTTCTTTGTAATTGCATCAATATGTTGGGCCCAGGATATACCTTCAGAGATGTTGACACACTGGAACTTGAAGCTGTTCATCCATTGCACTGCTGATGAGGACTGGTGCATGTTCCCTCGACTTCCCCTTTCTGAAGTCCACACTCAATTCCTGATGCTACTGACATTGAGTGCAAGGTTGCTGTTGTAACACCACTCAACCAGCTGATCCATCTAACTCCTGTATGCCACCTCATCTCCATCTGAAATTCTGCCAACAATAGTTGTGTCTTCAGCAAAGTTACAGATGAGCTGTGCCTAGCCATACAGTCATGGGTGTAGAGAGAGTAGAGCAATGGGCTAAGCACGCATCCTTGAGCTGCACCTGTGTTGACTGTCAGAGAGGAGATATCATTTCTGATCTGTACTGACTATGGTATTCCGGTCTTCTTCTTATCGTGTCCACGGACAGTCCATACTTGGCCCAGCCAGAGCTGGACACAGTTTTGCGCCTTGTTGTTGAATTCGGCAAGATCAGCAACAGTACAGGGTTCCTCCAGCGATGGGCATTGCAGGAAATGTGGCATGGTTTGTGGCTCAGTTCCACATTCACAACACACATCAAAGTTGCTGGTGAACACAGCAGGCCAGGCAGCATCTCTAGGAAGAGGCAACCCACATCAAAGTTGCTGGTGAACGCACCAGCAACTTTGATGTGCGTTGGCTGCGTTCACCAGCAACTTTGATGTGTGTTGCCTCTTCCCAGAGATGCTGCCTGGCCTGCTGCGTTCACCAGCAACTTTGATGTGGGTTGCTTGAATTTCCAGCATCTGCAGAATTCCTGTTGGTTCCACATTCACAAGTTGTCGGGCTGGTTGTATATCCCCATTTGCTTAGTGACACCTTTGAATGACCTACAGCAGTCCTAAGTCTGTTAAGGCACTTCCAGGCTGCCCAGTTGCAATTAGCTCCTGGGGGAAGGCTTTCATCCGGTGGAATTTCCATTGTTGGGGGTTGTTTGAGACAGGTATTCTGGTGAGAAAGTCAAAGATCTGGTTGCAGAGGGAGGTACAGAGACCCTTACTACCGGTCTCCATTGATTACTGATAGGCCAACCAACCTTAACTTTGACCATGATTCTCCAACTACCTCCTCACTAGCAGCGTCCTAGATCAATGTTTTACAAACTCCCAACATGAGTAGCTCCCTCCTGCTGTACACTTACAATCCAAGCTCAATGATCTGCCCTTCCAGTTCCTGTCTGACAACATCCATTCCACCCCAAGACAAAGGAATAACTGTTTTGATCTCAGCCTAATAAACTTCCTTTCCAACCCCAGCCTGATATTACTGACTGATGACCCTCACCCTGCACTCCCGAGCCTCTCTCACCCATGACTCATGAATTCCACATTCAAACTTGGCCTTGGACTTAACCGAGCAGACACAGGAGGGGCTTTACTTGGCACAAGGCCCATTCTTGATGCCTGACTGTGTGTGTTGCTGAATCTTATGATGTGCCCTAAAACAAAAAAAAACGTACATCAGCCCACCGTGCATTGTTAGTCAAAGCAGGTTCTATTCAATGTCAAGGCAAAATAGAAATCCACAATTCACAAAACCAGATCAAGTTCAAGCTTATTATCATCCAAACATACACATGTATACAGCTAAACAAAACATCATTCCTCTAGGGCCAAGGGGCAAAACACAGTACAGATAATCACACACAGCAAATAGTAATGATGTAAAACATAGTCACAAAATAATATTAACAGAAGTTCCTGAATGGCATGGCCTGAATATTGTATTCTTCAGATGTCTATTATATGGCTTTTACTACTGAAAAGCAGCATGCACAGTAACACACTGATACAAGGTTCGGAAAGAGCAACAACTTACCGATCCTAACTTAAAAGGTCTTTTACAGCCACCACAGAACTGATATTGACATTCTGGGCAATTAAAATGCATGCATCCTCCTCTGGCCAAGTCAAATCGAGCAGTACAATTGGGGCAATCTAAAAGAAACACAAATACACACAATGAAAGAGAATACAAAACATATAGCTGGTTAAAAGTGGATACATATCAACTAGTTCAACATTACATGATATTAATGTTAAATGTAAATTTAAAGTAAGGGGTCAGCATTTTAAGACAGATTAAATGTTTTTTTTCTTCTATCTCTTAGAAGACTGTGGGTCTTAGGAACTTTCTTCCTCAAAAGGGTGAAGTGACCAGGATCTTTCTAAATTTTTTAGGCTGATGTAAATGGATTCTTGATGAGTAAGGGATAGAGAGAGGTGAAAGATTATTGCAGGTAGATGGGCGAAGATTATTGCAGTGGATGGACTTTAGCAAGATCTTGGACAAGGTCTTGCATAGGAGGTTGGTCAAGAAAATTCAGTCACTTGGCATTCATTTAGAGATGGTAAACTGGATTAGACATTAGCTTTGTGGGAGATGTCAGAGTGGTAGTAGATGGCTGCCTCTCTGAGCAGAAGCCTGCGATTAGTGGTGTGCCACAGGGATCAGTTCTGGGTCCATTGTTGTTTGTCATCTATATCGATGATCAGGATGATAATGTAGTAAACTGGATGAGAAAATTTGCAGATGACATCAAGAGTAGTGATGTAATAGACAGCGAGCAAGGATATCAAAGATGCTGCGGGATTTGGACCACCTGGAAAAATTGGCTGAAAAACAGGCAGATGGAGTTAAATGCAGACAAGTGTGAGGTGTTAAAACTTGGGAGAACAAACCAGGGTAGGCCTTACATGGTGAGTAGTAGGGCACTGAGGAGTGTGGTGGAACAGAGGGATCTGGGAATTCCTTGAAAGTAGTGTCACAAGTAGACAGGGTTGTAAAGAGAGCTTTTGGTACATTGGCCTTCATAAATCAAATTCCTGAGTACAGGAGTTGGGATGTTAGGTTGAAGCTGTATGAGATGTTGGTGAGGCCAAATTTGTATTGTGTGCAGTTCTGGTAACCAACCTGCAGGAAAGATATAAAGAAGATTGAAAGAGTACAGAGAAAACTTACAAAGAGGTTGCCAGGACTTGAGGAGCTGAGTTATAGGGATAGGTTGAGTAGGTTAGCACTTTATTCCTTAGAGCGTAGAAAAATGAGGGCAGATTAGGTAGAGGTATACAAAATTATGAGTGGTATAGATATATACAAACAAGCTTTTTCCACTGAGGGTGGGTGAGATGAGAACTAGAGGTAATTGGTTAAGGGTGAAAGGTAAAATCTTTAAGAGGACCATGAGGGGGAACTTCTACACTCAGTGGATGGTGACAGTGTGGAATGAGCTGCCAGTGAAAGTGATGGATTTCAACTTTAGAAACACAGGAACTCAGAAAACCTACAGCTCAATACAGGCCCTTCGGCCCACAAAGCTGTGCCGAACATGTCCCTACCTTAGAAATTACTAGGCTTACCCATAGCCCTCTATTTTTCTAAGCTCCATGTACCCACCCAAAAGTCTCTGAAAAGACCCTATCGTATCTGCCTCCACCACTGTTGCCAGCAGCCCATTCCACACACTCACCACTCTCTGAGTAAAAAACTTACCCCTGACATCTCCTCTGTACCTACTCCCCAGCACCTTAAACCTGTGTCCTCTTGTGGCAACTATTTCAGCCCTGGGAAAAAGCCTCTAACTATCCACACGATCAATGCCTCTCATCATCTTATACACCTCTATCAGGTCGCCTCTCATTCTCCGTCGTTCCAAGGAGAAAATGCCTATTCTCATAAGGCATGCTCCCCAATCCAGGCATCATTCCTGTAAATCTCCTCTGCACCCTTTCTATGGCTTCCACATCCTTCCTGTAGTGAGGCGACCAGAATTGAGCACGGTACTCCAAGTGGGGTCTGACCAGGGTCCTATATAGCTGCAACATTACCTCTTGGTTCCTAAATTCAATTCCACGACTGATGAAGGCCAATACACCGTACGCCTTCTTAACCACAGAGTCACCCTGCTCAGCTGCTTTGAGTGTCCTATGGGCTCGGACTCCAAGATCCCTCTGATCCTCCACACTGCCAAGAGTCTTACCATTTATACTATATTCTGCCATCATATTTGACCTACCGAAATGAACCATTTCACACTTACCTGGGTTGAACTCCATCTGCCACTCCTCAGACCAGTTTTGCATCCTATCAATGTCCCGCTGTAACCTCTGACAGCCCTCCACACTATCCACAACACCTCCAACCTTTGTGTCAACAGCAAATTTATTAATCCATCCCTGCACTTTCTCATCCAGGTCATTTATAAAAATCACGAAGAGTAAGGGTCTCAGAACAGATCCCTGAGGCACTCCACTGGTGACAGACCTCCATGCAGAATATGACCCGTCTACAACCACTCTTTGTCTTCTGTGGGCAAGCCAGTTCTGGATCCAAAAAGCAATGTCCTCTTGAATCCCATGCCATCTTACTTTCTCAATAAGCCTTGCATGGGGCACCTTATGAAAAGTCTTGCTGAAATCCATATACACTTTTAAGACAAATTTGGATAGGTACTTGGGAGGCAGGGGTATAAAGGGCTATGGTCCACATGTGAGTCGATGGGACGAAGCAGATTAATATTTCGACACTGACTAGATGGGAAAAGAACCTGTTTCAGTGCTTTAGTGTTCTAGGACTCTATAACTCTATAGATCTGATCAGCCATAATTTAATTTCAAGGCAGCACAGGCTTGAGGTGTCAACAATTTATATGCTCATAAGTAAATCAGGGTACCCGTTATCACTTCTCAGAAGATTCTGATGCTTAATTACAAAGAAACCACTGAAGAAGCTACATAACTCTGCTGGCATAATCAGGAACAGCCATAGCAAAGTTTTTTTTGCACCTGGTAAACTAAAAAAGGATTTCACCTCAGTAAACCATTTTGAAAGAGTTTCAGCACAGAAATGTTATTATTTAGTATAATATTGTAGTATTGGTTTACTATAGGACGAAGAAGCTTTAAAAGGCAACAAAATTTTTCAGAGTGATTGATATCTGGAACTTGTACCTAGAAGAGACAAGAGAATTGGGAATAATTGTTTTATTTAAGAAATATTTAGAATTGCACTTTATAAAAACAAGGCATATAAGGATATATACCTAGCACAGGCAAATGGAATTGGTGTGGACGGGCCAAAAGATCGGCATGCACTGAGCCCATTTCTGTGCTCAGTGTCTCTATATTTTCAAATGCAGTACAATTTCTCGGCCGCATTATTCCCTGCACCAGGTCCATGGGAGGCCAGGGCTGAGAAGTATATGGGCCAAAGACAAGAAATTGACACTAGCTGGCATGGATTTGTTGGGCTGAAGAGCTTGTATCAATGTTATATCGTTCTATGACTCTATAGGCATTCCCTTGATGATTTGAACCCTTAAATCAACAAAAGTCTAAGAGAGTTCCTAACTCTATCATTGAATCACCCTGTAATTTTTCAGCCCTCATGCTGGAAGATCAAAAAAAAATTGTTTTCACACTAATAAATAACTCACTGTCAAAACAGTTTCCTTAATGGTTCCTTATGCCACAGCTTGAATAGTACATGTCCTAGACGGGATATGTTGGATGTGGAAGATGTGTTGGAGAGGGTGCAAAGGAGGTTCCCACGGTTGTACTGGATGCAGCATTCTAGTTATGAGGACAGGATGGATAGGCTGGTTTGCTTTCCTTGGAGTTAAGCCTGAGGGGGACCTGATTGAGGTATGCAAAATTAGGAAGGGCATAGACAGAGAAAATGGTAGGAAGCTTCTCCCCAAACTAAAGGTGTGTAATAAAACACAGGTTTATGCTATGGGGTAAGAGGTTTAAAGAAAATCTGAGGATGATGTTTCTTTAAACCCGGGTTCCTAGAATCCAGAACATGTTGCCTAAGGCATAGAAGCAATGAACCACGTGCTAGTGAATAGAATTATGTAGGTAGGAATTTGATGGTTGGCATGGACACGATGGGCTGTAGAGTCTGTTTCTTTGCTGTCGGACTCTAAATCTTACTTAATCAAATAATGCGTCAAAAGCTGATTTTAAAAGCTATATAATGTCATTCATTGTAGATAATTGTACTGTTTTATCACATTGATTTACATAGCAAAATTGCAGTATTATTTCCAACAAGAAATCTTGTCAACTCAGAACCATTGTGGCAGCAGTCCCTCAGAATTGAGGATGACAGGCCTTCAGAAGGTTGAGAAAATGGACCCTGAACGTACATTTCTGTTAGCTGTATGGGTTATGTTGTTCCTTGGGAAGTGGAATATGCAGCCCCAGTTGTGTCCAATAGCCACAGTTCACCAGGTTGGACTAAAAGAATTAATTTATCATCAGCAGCTACTGCTGAGTGCAACTGGTTACCTATTCCATTCTTGCTGAGATAGATGTCCAACGTGCTTGCCTGATACTCAGGGTTATTCTGCTGCTTCCACATCTTGAACTGTTCACAGCTGATCCCTTCATGCTGTTGCTCCCACTGAAGAAAGAACAGGAGACGTGAAGTTCCACAAGAGTTTTGTAATGTGGATCAATTAAATGCAAAGAACTGTATAACCTAAAAAGATTACTTACAGGAATCTTACACTGGGAGCATGTGCTTTTGTTACAGGATGGACAATCCATTCTCAACCTATTGATATCATGCAACAGTCCAAAGACACACTGAAAGAAATAAGATAATCTTAACCAGGGAAACCAGATGCCTTTAATACTGCCTCAAAACATAGCTCATCCAGTTTGTATTAAAAATTTGACCAAATAATTTCAATGAAATGGCTTCTTGAAGAGATTTGTTTCCATGGGAGCTCGTAAATTAAGGGGGGGCGGCAAGCTGTAGTCATCGTTCACTAGCATACCTTTCTACAATGGCTAAAGTGATCAGACGATCAGACAGCCTTCACAGGTTCAATGAGGAAATCAAGCAAAAACTCCATAATTAACAAGTCCTAGCATTTAAGTGCTGGTACAAAAAAGCTAAACTAACATAATATTTTAAAACAGCTCAAGAGAGTCAGTCTACTTTTCGTTTCATTAATTCTGTTATTTTGAAGCCATTGCCTGATAAAGTTTGGCTGAACGTTCTCTTAAGATGTGAAAGAGGGTTGGATAAGACCATTTTAAATGTGAAATGGTACTCTGTGGAGTATTTTAAAATCCTATAGACAGAAGATGCCAAAATGTAGAATGAAGGTGCAAGAAAATACAAAGGAAATAAAGAACATCCCTTAATGTAGATTAGAAATATAGAAACATAGAAAACCTACAGCATAATACAGGCCCTTCAGCCCACAAAGCTGTGCCAAACATGTCCTAGAACTACCTAGGCTCTACACGTAGCCCTCTATTTTTCTAAGCTCCATGTAACCATCCAGGAGTCTCTTAAAAGACCCTATCATTTCCGTCTCCACCGCCTGCAGTCCATTCCACGCATTCACCACTCTCTACATAAAAAAACTTACCCCTGACATCTCCTCTGTACCTAGGTTGTTCAAAGAGGGGCAAATTATGAGGCTATAAGGCTAGAACTTGCGGGTGTGAACTGGGATGATGTTTTTGCAGGGAAATGTACTATGGGCATGTGGTCGATGTTTAGAGATCTCTTGCAGGATGTTAGGGATAAATTTGTCCCAGTGAGGAAGATAAAGAATGGTAGGGTGAAGGAACCATGGGTGACAAGTGAGGTGGAAAATCTAGTCAGGTGGAAGAAGGCAGCATACATGAGGTTTAGGAAGCAGGGATCAGATGGGTCTATTGAGGAAAATAGGGAAGCAAGAAAGGAGCTTAAGAAGGGGCTGAGAAAAGCAAGAAGGGGGCATGAGAAGGCCTTGGTGAGTAGGGTAAAGGAAAACCCCAAGGCATTCTTCAATTATGTGAAGAAAAACAGGATGGCAGGAGTGAAGGTAGGACCGATTAGAGATAAAGGTGGGAAGATGTGCCTGGAGGCTATGGAAGTGAGCGAGGTCCTCAATGAATACTTCTCTTCCGTATTCACCAATGAGAGGGAACTTGATGATGGTGAGGACAATATGAGTGAGGTTGATGTTCTGGAGCATGTTGATATTAAGAGAGAGGAGGTGTTGGAGTTGTTAAAATACATTAGGACGGATAAGTCCCCGGGGCCTGACGGAATATTCCCCAGGCTGCTCCACGAGGCGAGGGAAGAGATTGCTGAGCCTCTGGCTAGGATCTTTATGTCCTCGTTGTCCACGGGAGTGGTACCGGAGGATTGGAGGGAGGCAAATGTTGTCCCCTTGTTCAAAAAAGGTAGTAGGGATAGTCCGGGTAATTATAGACCAGTGAGCCTTACGCCTGTGGTGGGAAAGCTGTTGGAAAAGATTCTTAGAGATAGGATCTCTGGGCATTTAGAGAATCATGGTCTGATCAGGGACAGTCAGCATGGCTTTGTGAAGGGCAGATCGTGTCTAACAAGCCTGATAGAGTTCTTTGAGGGGGTGACCAGGCATATAGATGAGGGTAGTGCAGTGGATGTGATCTATATGGATTTTAGTAAGGCATTTGATAAGGTTCCACACAGAAGGCTTATTCAGAAAGTCAGAAGGCATGGGATCCAGGGAAGTTTGGCCAGGTGGATTCAGAATTGGCTAGCCTGCAGAAGGCAGAGGGTCGTGGTGGAGGGAGTACATTCAGATTGGAGGATTGTGACTAGTGGTGTCCCACAAGTATCTGTTCTGGGACATCTACTTTTCGTGATTTTTATTAACAACCTGGATGTGGGGGTAGAAGGATGGGTTGGCAAGTTTGCAGACGACACAAAGGTTGGTGGTGTTGTAGATGGTGTAGAGGATTGTCAAAGATTGCAGAGACACATTGATAGGATGCAGAAGTGGGCTGAGAAGTGGCAGATAGAGTTCAATCCGGAGAAGTGTGAGGTGGTACACATTGAAAGGACAAACTCCAAGGCAGAGTACAAAGTAAATGGCAGGATACTTGGTAGTGTGGAGGAGCAGAGGGATCTCGGGGTACATGTCCACAGATCCCTGAAAGTTGCCTCACAGGTGGATAGGGTAGTCAAGAAAGCTTATGGGGTGTTATCGTTCATAAGTCGAGGGACAGAGTTTAAGAGTCGCGATGTAATGATGCAGCTCTATAAAACTCTGGTTAGGTCACACTTGGAGTACTGTGTCCAGTTCTGGTTGCCTCACTATAGGAAGGATGTGGAAGCATCGGAAAGGGTACAGAAGAGATTTACCAGGATTCTGCCTGGTTTAGAGAGTATGCATTATGATCAGAGATTAAGGGTGCTAGGGCTTTACTCTCTGAAAAGAAGGATGATGAGAAGAGACATGATAGAGGTATACATGATAATAAGAGGAATAGATAGAGTGGATAGCCAGCGCCTCTTCCCTAGGTCACCACTGCTCAAAACAAGAGGACATGGCTTAAGGTAAGGGGTGGGAAGTTCAATGGGGATATTAGAGGAAGGTTTTTTACTCAGAGAGTGGTTGGTGCGTGGAATGCACTACCTGAGTCAGTGGTGGAGGCAGGTACACTCGTGAAGTTTAAGAGACTACTAGACAGGTATATGGAGGAATTTAAGGTGGGGGCTTATATGGAAGGCAGGGTTTGAGGGTCGGCACAACATTGTGGGCTGAAGGGCCTGTACTGTGCTGTACTATTCTATGGTCTATGTTCTAAATACAAGTCCCAAGCTCCTCTCAGCTCAGCAGACAGATTATTGCCAAATATGATACAGGCTAAAACCATCATATTTTTAGATTGTAAAATATTCAATCATCAGGCAGGGAAGTGACCCCAAATGTTACTGAATTGCCGAAGAGATTTGAGTGTGGTCTCCTGCTGCAGTTGATCTTCCTCTAATGTAGAATTATAGAACTTGGACAAAGTGACATCCCAGAACAGGTTCCAATAGTTCAGTACTGGGAAGGTTTCTAATTCAAAAACCTGGGATCAATAAAGTATGACTATGACTATGACTACACCTTTGACCACCTTGTAATTCATGCTAGAACATGTGGGTTTCTACATATTAAGTATCGGCAGTTTCTATGGGATGTTTCTATATGCAAGTGACTATATAGTCTTGCCCTTAAAATAAAGAATGGTCACAATCAAGTCCTTGAGATTACTAACAGCATGTGATTGAATGACAGATACAGCATTGCTTCCAAGAGAGGAGAAACAAACAATCAGGAGAAGACACTCACTACCTTAAGCTTTTCAATTAGATTATCTATCAGTTTTGGTTGTTTAACTTCTAATAACTTTGCCTAAAATAAGACCGATTAGAATCTTTTTCATTGCTTTGCTTTCCCTAGATTCTTGTTACAAATATTCATAAAAAAAACAAATTTTAACATGCATAAAAAGAGTTACTAAAATAATGCCTCTACTTCGAAACTGAAATAAAATAACCACAAGATTGTCTTACATGTGCACACCATCTGAAGTTTGGCATTTCCATCAGCGTTCGGTCTCGTAGCTTTTTTTGAAATAATTCATGTGTTTTTTCATCAAGATAATGGCGAATCTATATGTTATGAAAGAACAAATTTTTCTAGTCCATCACAGTCAATAGTTAATTTTTAAAATATACATTCATGATGACTTAATTACTGAAGTCTAGAATTAAATTTCACAATATTTTAATATATGTTCAATAAAAATGTCACACCTCAAATTTTTTCCCAATATTGACAAATTTTCTTTTTAATTTAAAAAAATGTTAAGCTTCAATTATCTTGTAATCACCTGAATTATTTACTAAATATTTTGCAATAAATTTTAATGAACTGTCAATCCATATAATTTAAAGTTTTGCAAATCATAAAATCAAGTGGATTGGTCGAGGGGGGGGTTTAAAATAAAAGTAATACACAGGCTAAACACCACTGTATTCTCATAAAAATTACATCTTTTATCTCTTTATGGCTTTTTAGTTGCCATCTGTTGGTTTTTAAAAGCTTACCTATCCTCTAACTTCCCACTAATTTCTGCTCTATTATGCGCCTTCTTAGACCAGGCGAGATACGTGGAAGCATTTACAGCATTGTGTCCAAGTTCGGCTGGGATCTAGTCTCCTCTGTTAGTGCTGCCCTCCTGTGTTCGAGCAGTGGAATGACAGGCTGGATTGCGTGCATCTATCTACTACACACTTCCAGGGGACTGTACCATTGATTGCCAGACATTATCGCTCTTGGTCTTGGACTATATATGTGTTTTTTTTGAGTGAGTATGTTTCTTTGCTCACTATTTGTGATTAAGTTACTTATTATTTTTGAATGTTTGCTTGTGATTTTGAATGTTTTGCACCTTGGCCAGAACTATGCTGTCTCATTCAGCTGTATCTATGTATAGATCATAGGACAGAGACATAGGAGCAGAACTAGGCCACTCAGCCTATTGAGTCTACTCTGCCATTCCATCATGGCTGATCCTGGATCTTTGATCCCACTCAACCCCATATACCTGCCATCTGGCCATATCCTCCTGACCAATCAGAAAATGATCAAATTTGGCCTTAATTATACCCACAAACTTGGCCTCCACTTCTGTCTGTGGCAGAGCATTCCACCGATTCAGCTAAAAAAATTCCTCCTTACCTCTGTTCTAAAAGGTCACCCCTCAATTTTGAGGCTGTGCCCTTTAGTCCTGAATATTCCCACCATAGGAAACATCCTCTCCACATCCACATTATCTAGTCATTTCAACACTCGGTAGGTTTCAACGAGATCCCCCACATTCTTCTAAGTTCCAGTGAGTACAGGCACAAAGCTGCCAAACGCTCCTCATATGTTAAGCCTTCAGGAATCATCCTTGTGAACCTCCTCTGGACTCTCTCCAATTGCAACACAATCTCTCTGAGATATGGGGCCCAAAACTGCTGACGCTACTTGAGGTACGGCCTGACTAGTGTCTTATAAAGGCTCAGCATTATCTCCTTGCTTTTATATTCTATTCCTCCTGAAATAAATGCCAACAGTGCATTTGCCTTCTTTACCACAGACTCAACCTGTAAATTAACCTCTGGGAGTCTTGCACAAGGACCCCGAAGCCCCTCTGCAACCTTCTCCCCATTTAGATAACAGCCTGCACCGTTGTTCCTTTTCCCAAAATGCATTATCATACATTTCCCAACACTGAGTTCCATCTGCCACTTCTTTGCCCATTCTTCCAATTTGGATAAGTCCTGCTGCAATCGCATTGCTTCCTCAGCACTACTTACGTATCTTCATATCATCTGCAAACTTTGCCATAAAGCCTTCAATTCCATTATCCAAATAACTGAAAAACAATGTGAACATTAGCAAATGTGAAAACTGACCCGAGGAACACCACTAGTCACTGGCAGCCAACCAAAAGAGCCCCCTTATATTCCCACTCACTGCTGCCTGCCTGTCAGCCATTCCTCTATCCATGCCAGTAGCCTTCATGTAACGCCATAGGATTTTATCCTGTTCAGCCACCTAATGTGTGGCACCTTATCCAATGTCTTCTGAAAATCTGAGTAAATGACATCCACTGTCTCTCCTTTGTTATTTCCTCAAAGATCTCTAACAGATTTCCCAGGCAAGATTTCCCCTCACAGAAACCATGCTGATTTTGACTTATTTTATCATTAGTCTCTGAGTACCCCAAAACCTCACCCTTAATAACAGACACCAACACTTTCCCAACCACTGAGGTTAGACTAACTGGCTTATAATTTCCTTTCTTTTGTCTTCCTCCCTTCTTAAGGAGTGGAGTGACACTTGCAATTTTTCAGTCCTCCCCAAAACTTCATCCTTAATAATAGACTACAACACTTTCCCAACCACTGAGGTTAGACTAAATGGCCTCTAATTTCCTTTCTTTTGTCTTCCTCTTTTCCTAAAGAGTGGAGTGACATTTGCAATTTTCTAGTCCTCCGGGACCATGCCAGAATCAAGTGACAACCCTCTAGTCACCACTAGTCACAACCCTCCAATCCAAATGTACTCCCTCCACCACGACCCTCTGCCTTCTGCAGGTAAGCCAATTCTGAATCCACCTGGCCAAACTCCCTGGATTCTATGCCTTCTGACGTTCTGAATAAGCCTACCATGTGGAACCCTGTCAAATGCCTTACTAAAATCCATATAGATCACATCCACTGCACTACCCTCATCTATATGCCTGGTCACCTCCTCAAAGAACTCTATCAGGCTTGTTAGACACGATCTGCCCTTCACAAAGCCATGCTGACTGTCCCTGATCAGACCATGATTCTCTCAATGCCAACAGATCCTATCTCTAAGAATCTTTTCCATCAGCTTTCCCACCACAGACGTAAGGCTCAATGGTCTATAATTACCCAGACTATCCCTACAACCTTTTTTGAACAAGGGGACAACAATCGGCTGCCTCCAATCCTCCGGTACTATTCCCATGGACAACGAGGACATAAAGATCCTAGCCAGAGGCTCAGCAATCTCTTCCCTCACCTCATGGAGCAGCCTGGGGAATATTCCGTCAGGCCCCGGGGACTTATCCGTCCTAATGTATTTTAACAACTCCAACACCTCCTCTCCCTTAATATCAACATGCTCCAGAACATCAACCTCACTCATATTGTCCTTACCATCATCAAGCTCCCTCTCATTGGTGAATACCAAAGAGAAGTATTCATTGAGGACCTCGCTCACTTCCACAGCCTCCAGGCACATCTTCCCACCTTTATCTCTCATCGGTCCTATCTTCACTCCTGTCATCCTTTTGCTCCCATATGATTCCCATAATGTGTTTTTTACCCTTTATGTATAGCTTGAATGATAATTAGACATGACTTGATCTTTGGCAGTTAAGCTCTTCTTTCAGCCACAACTCGGTGATGCCCACAACATTATACCTGCCAATCTCTAACTGTACTACAAGCACATCTACCTTATTCCATATCCTGCGCACATTCAAATATAACATCTTCAGTCCTGTATTTATCACCCTTTGTGATTTTGTCCACCTGTTACAATGCAACTCATTCCACTGACTGCAATTTTGCCCTATCATCTGCTTGTCCTTCCTGATAGTCTCACTAAACACTACTTCTGCTTGTGTACCAACTGCCTTTCCTCAGCCCTATCACGCAGTTTCCAAGCCCCCTTCCAAATTAGGCTAAACCCTCCCCAACAGCTCTAGCAAACCTGCCTGTAAGGATTATCCCCCTTGGGTTCAGGTGTAACCCATCCATTTTGTACAGGCCATACCTTCTCCAGAAGAGATCTCAATGACCTAGAAATCTGAAGCCGTGCCCCCTGCACCAGTTCCTCAGACACACATTCATCTGCCAAGTCATCCTATTCTTACCTTCGCTGGCATGTGGCACAGGCAGAAATCCAGAGATTACTACCCTGGAGGTCCTGCTTTTCAGTTTTCTACCTAGCTCCCTAAATTCTCCCTTCAGGACCACCTTTATCCTCCCAATGTCTTTGGCGCCAATGTGTACCAAATCTGTTCCCCCACACCCCCTCCCCATTTAGAATGCTGTGGATTTGATCCGAGACAACCCTGACCCTGGCACCTGGGAAGGGCACAAAACTATTCACAATACTCCACATAAGGCCACACCAGTGCCTTATAAAGTCACAGCTAAAGCACATTAACTCTCCTCCACCTCACCTGCGGCTAATAAAGATTGAAAAATCTGTCAAAACCCCAGCAATCACCTCCCTTATTTCCTCTAGCATTCTAACACAGATCTCAATACAGCCTTAGGGATTTATCAACTATTATGTATTCCATGACATCTACCACCTCCCCCTTTGTAATAATGACATGCTCCTGTCTATCAGCATCCCTCCCTGAACTTACTATCCTCCACATTCCTTCTCAGTGGTGATTTACAGATAAGGAGTCATCATTTTGGATCTCACCCATATCCCATTTTCCCCAGATAGATTACCTCTTTGTTGCCTCAGAGTACCCACACATTCATTAGCTGCTCCTGCTCCTAATACAGAACAACAAAGGGCTTTGCTCAATATTATTTGCCAAAGATATTTAATGGCCCCTCTTTATCCTTTCTTTCTTTAGTACTCCCTTACACTCTGTATATTCCTCAAGGAACTTGAATGATTCCAATTTCCTATACATGCCATACATTTCCTTTTTTTTTCACCTGAGCAAACTTTCAATAACTTCTGTCATCCAAAGGTCCCCAATCTTAATACCTTTGCCCTTCACCTTTATCCAATGTGCTGTTTCTGAACTCTTGATGACTCTTTCACAATTCTGTCTGTTCTGTTTACCAAGAGAGTTCTCCTCAATTATCTTGACAGCAGTTTACATACCACCAGCTGCTGACTATAATCAGGCACTCGAGATATTGCGTGATGCTGTCTCCAAACAAGAAGCATTCCATCTCGATGCATTTCAGATCACAACTTCCAGGCTTATTTGAAGAAAACCCTGCCTAATTACCAACAGCATATAACCTGTAGCATCAGAGGTCCCAACACACTGTTATACTAAGATAAGGAATGTCTACCACAGATCACAAGTCTGTCCTTCTCCTACCTGCATATCGGCAGAGACCAAAGAGCACAGCTCCAATGATTAGGACTATGAAGAGGTGATCAGAGCAACTACAAGATTACCTTGAGTCAGTGAACGGGGATATGTTCAATGACTCATCTGAGGATCTGAATGGTTGTCGCGGACTTTATTGAGTGTGTCCCCACAAAACCATTCAGAACTATCCCCCGTCAGAAACCCTGGATGAACCATGAGACCCATAATCTGCTGAGCGCCAGATCAGGGGCATTCAAGTCTGGTGACCAAGGAAGTTACAAGAATCCAGGTATGTTCTCCAGAAATCCATGGTCAAAGTGACATTTCCAGACTTAACGTGAATCAACAAATGATGCTCGACAGTTGTGGCAGGGCTTGAATACTATCAACTCTGATAAAGTTAAAATAAGCGACACCAGAGCTTCACTTCCAGATGAGCTCAATGCCTTTTACACTCGCTTTGACCGTCAAAAAAATGGAGGAACCATCACAAAACGCCACAACCCCGATGATCCTGTGATTTCAGTCTCCGAGGCCGACATGTGAGCAGCCTTCAGGAGGATGAACTCATGTAAAGCATCTGGCTCAAACAGGGTACCTAGCCACTACTAAAGAACTGTGCCGATCCAATGGCCGGAGTGTTCACTGACGTTTCTAACCTCTCGTTTCGGCAGACTGAGTTGCCCACCTGCTTCAAACAGGCTTCAATTATACTGGTGCCTAAGAAGAACATGGTAATCTGTCTCAATGACTATCATCCAGTAGCACTTACTGTACATCCACAGTGATGAAGTGTTTTGAGAGGGTGATGATGAAACATATCAAGTCCTGTCTGAAAAATAACTTGGATCCACTCCAATTTGCCTACTGGTTCAACAGGTCCACAGCAGATGCCATTTCATTGGTTCTTCACTCACCCTGGAACATCTGGACAGCGAAGATGTATACATCAGGGCGATCTTTTTCGACTACATTCGGCATTCAATACCATTATCTCTTCAAAACTGATCAACAATCTTCAAAACCTTGGCCTCAACATCTTCTTGTTCAATTGGATTCAGGATTTCATCACTTGCAAAATCCAGTCAGTTCAGACTGGCAACGACATCTCTTCCATAATCTCCATCAGCACAGGTGCACCACAAGGCTGTGTGCTTAGCCCCCTGCTCTACATTTATAACATATTCATGTTTGATGATGACACCGCTCTCATAGGCCAAATCAAAGTTGGTGATGAATCAGCATATAGGAGGGAGAATGGAACTCTGTCTGAGTGGTGCCACAACAACAACCTCCAACTCAATGTCAGCAAGACCAAGGAGCTGATTATAGGAGAAGGAAACCAGAGGTCCATGAGCCAGTCCTCATCAGAGGATCAGAGGTGGACAGGGTCAGCAACTTTAAATTCCTCGGTGTTATTATTTTAGAGGACATGTCCTGGGTCCAGCAAATAAATGCAATTATGAAGAAAGCATGGCAGCACCTCTATTTCGTTAGGAGTTTGCAAATATTCTGCATATCATCTAAAACACTGACAAACTTCTATAAATGTGTTTGACAACCTTGCTAACATAGAACCATACAGCACGACAGGCCCTTCAGGCCAATGTTTGTGCCAACCATGATGCCAATTTAAACTATTCCCTACCTACTAATGTACCTGTCTAAATGCCTACTGGAGAGTACAGTGACTGGCTGCTTCACAGCCTGGTATGGGAACACCAATGTTTCTGAACAGAAAATCCTACAAAAGTAATGCATATGGCTCAGTACATCATGAGTAAAGACCTCACCACCATTAAGCACATCTACAAGAATGCAATCGCAAGAAAGCCGCATCCATCATCAGGGACACTCACCACCTAGGACACTGTCTCTTCTTGCTGCCATCAGGAAGAAGATACCGGAAGTTCAGAACTCACACTACCAGGTTCAGAAACAGCTATTACCCTTCAACCATCAGGCTCTTGAACCAAAACTTCACTCAACTTCACTTAGCCCATTATTAAAATGTCCCTACAATCTATGGACTCATTTTCAAGGACTGCTCATCTCATGTTCTCAATGCTTTTTGCTTATTTATTTATTATTATTTCTTTCTTTTTGTGTTTGCACATTTTTTACCTTTTGTACACTGGTTGAATGCCAAGCAGGTGGGGCCTTTCATTGATTCTGGCTATATTATTATCCTATTGATTTATTGAGTATGCCCGCAAGACAATGAATCTCAGGGTTGTATATGGTGACACATATATAATTTGATAATAAGTTTACTTTGAACTGTGAACAAAACTCCATCGCGTCAGATGACGCTTCACCCTCCAGCATCAGCTCCCAATCTACTTTTGCCAGATATACTTTTTCACCTTTGAAACCAGTTTAGGACCAAAACGTGAGTACAAACCTTATCCTTTGCCATAACTATCTCGAAACATAGAATTATAGTTGATCCCAATTTCCAAAGTGTTTCCCAACTAATATTCCCACTACCTGCCTGGTCTCATTTCTTGACATCAGATCATTTAAGGCCCCCCTCTGGTACGACTATCTATACATTGTTTCAAAGACTATCCGAGATGAACAACAGATTCTGCTGCATCTGCACTCTTTCCATAAGGCAACATGAATCAATAAATGGGAAAGTTTAAAACTCCCAATACTATAAACTATTGCTTTTACACCCTTCTGCACTGTGTTACATGTCAGTTCTTCTAATTTCATATTGATTGTTGTGAGGTCTATTGTGTAATCCCAAGAATGTCACTCCCTCTCTCTTATTCCTAAATTCTATCCATATGGTCTCATTGGGTAATCCCTCCAGAATATCCTCCCTACGCACTGTCGAGTTACACTCCCTTATCAGGGTACAGCTATCCCTACTTTCTTGTTCACCTTCCATCACATATGAAACTTGTCCAGAACATTAACATGTTTCTCATGCCCTTCACTCAACCACATTTCCAAGATTGCAATAATATTGTAAGGTCAATTTCTTTCTTCTTATGTTTCAGAATTCTCACCTGGATGTCCAAGAAACTGAAGTATTCTGTGATACCCTCTTGGAGATGGGGGCTTTTCAGATCTGGGGTCCTACATATTGGGCAAACTACGTTGACAATACTTTGTTCCTTTATGACCAATGAGAAATATTTCTTAAAACAATTTTCACAGAAAGAACAGTTGCAGTGAGTCATTGTGACAACCTTTAAAAATAAAAGAGTAAGGTTTTAAATTTATGTCATTTATTCAATGAACCACATTTATCTATCTCACACTATTTAAGATAAACTACTGAGAAACAGCATTCACACAATATATACATTTTAAATTGAAACGAAGTGAATTACTTTTATGAGTTCCACGATAAATTTTAATAGCAATGACTGCATTTCATTACATAGTGTCGGCAAGGATTCAGGTCCAATAGTATAGTGGGGCAAAAGGGAAAATAAACTTTTCAAAAATGTCTGAAGGATGGCAAATGGTGGGTGGTTTGAAATGGACAGTTTTATAATGCAGGACATGGGAGCTAGATTAAAGTCCAGAATTTGGTGCGCTAGCTCTTTCTGTTCAATATATTAATTTCTGATCTGAAGAAAGTTAGAAGCAATATATTCATTAATTTTTGGGGATAATCTCAGATTGTTTGCAAGTATCAGCAACTCAGTCAGAAATAAAATCTCGATTGGGATACAATATAGTATTGGGCCCAATGTCCTACTGAATCAGTAAGTGTGAAGAAATGCACAGAGGTTCACAGATGAAAGCCAAAAGGCAGATCAAAGTGACATAAGGGGATAAAAAGTTCAAGATCAGTGTCAGAAGGTCATAGGCAAACAGATACCCAAGATGGATTAGTTAGGCCAAAAATGTGGAATTATTTAAAAATTTGTAACTTTAAAGGAATTTCTAGCATTGTATTGACAAACTGTATACTACCCACTCGGGAGCATTGATGCATAATTAGTATTACCAAATTATGTTGCCAAGTTCTTAAAAAGCAGATTTTATTCTGCCATAACATAAAACACCAGGTCAGAAATGTAATATTCTGAATCAGTTCTGGCTGAGGTGGAAGTGTAATACTTGGGTCATAAATATTGCAAAGTTTAGTGCACTTCACTCCAGCCAAAGGGCAGTCATAAAAGGAGAGATAAAAAAATTCTGCACATTATATCATACCCTGCTAAAGGATACACGTTCACTGCAAATGGGACATTCATGAGAGAGATACCGCAAAGCCGATTCATAATTTAAACCAGACTGCACAACTTCCATCACATCCTCAACACAGAAATTCTGGTCTTCTGTGCTCAGTAATTGCTGAAAAAGTTCTGATTTTTTCTTTGAAGGGTCAATAGGACTCGGTGGTAATCCTTGCTATCAAATAAAAAAACACTTCATGATTAAAAGAAAACATTTCAAACTATCACATAATGCTTTATACCAATGTGCTTCTCCACATTGCATCTGCAAGGCAGTGAGTTGGTGTTAAAACCCAATAAACGGAGGTAAACTATAATTCTAGCCCACACGTATCAGTATGTCAATATTCAAAGTACTTACCCAGTTCTGGAGGTTACGTCTCCCATCCACAGTGGAAATATTTTTACCACTGTCATTTTCAGCCAAAACTCTAGTTTCATCATAAAACTTCAACTCCACAGGAGAAATTTTATTACTATAAGTGAATAAATGGTGTCGCTGTTGGACAACTCTTTCTGCAACTGAATAAAAAAAAGAAATAATTTATGCATATTATTGTTCAAACTTATTGTGTAACTTACAGTCTATCCAATTTCTAAACTCAAGGTACATTTATTATCTCAGTATGTATACTTTATACAACCTTGGGATTCATCTTCTTACAGACAGCCACAAAACAAAGAAACTCAATAGAACCCATTAAAACTAACGAAAACCTTCAAACACCCAACATGCAGAAAGAAAAAGCAAAAAAGACATACAAACAATAAAAGTAAGCAAATAGCTTTCAGAACTGAAGTTTGCACTGTGATAGTTGCAGGCCACAGCCACAGCTCGGTGCAGAGATGAGTAAATTTTGCGGAGTGAGGAGTTGAAGTTTAGTGTGGAAACAAGTAAACCTCATGGAGCAGTGACTTGAGCTGGCCCGTGCCTTGACTTGGCCCCAACAGTAAATAGATTAAATTTGATTTCATTTTTCATTAGGTCATTTTTATTAGAATACATATTTTGTATTCGAAGTCGAGGCGCTTGCAATTCTTACACATACCATATTGCTTTGTGTGTAACATGAGAAAATTTGATCAAAAACAGAACACAGTATAGAACACTAGAACATGATTGCACTGCCCAGTTTTTCCTAGGCTGAAGCAGGTTTTCATAAAACCCATGAAGAGCTCCAAAAAGCTCTTACCACAGTTTCCTTTTCCTAGGTACAGCCTCCACTCTAACCCTGCAGTGGGACTTTTTTAGGCCTTCCACTAATTCACATGACTTAAGCACATCTCCACCCCAAATCCATACCATGTAGGTGTGACTATGAAACCACCTTGCTATTAGGCCCCCCGATGCCTTGACCTAGACCTCAAAAATCATGATTTCACCCTTTTATCTTGAAACGGCAACCCTTCATTCACTAGCTCATCTGACCTCCCTACTCCTCATGATCTACCTGGCCTTTGCTAATACTACATCAGCTGCTTTTAGAAAGTATCAGAAATGCAAAGTATTTCGATTAAATTTTATACTGACAACCAGCATGTGCTGGTTACTAAGCTGGGTTGGTATGAAACTACTGTCCATGCAGATTGCATCCAAATTTGATCACCCCTCTTCAGCTGCTTTGGGCTACAAAACTATGAAGTTATTTATGATCAGGGATAGGTATAACTCTGCTGGTGTGTTGCAAACTTTAAATCTGAACGCAAAATAATGCTTAGAAAATCATATTGATGGGTACAAAAAGTAGAATCTACATTACTGTTTAGAAACACATTATATAATCTACAGTTCACCCAAACCTTACTTTACCTTTAGCATCAGCAAAGGTGATAATGGCAGATCTTGCAATCCTTTTTGGATACTGAAAGTCAACAATTTCCCCACCACCATTTCTACAGCTTTGGAAAAACATGACAAGCTTATCTTTCATCCTGTGCTCTGGCAATTCAGCAGGAGTGTTGAGTACCAGCACTTTCCGTTTGTCCTCAAACAAGCTTGTATCCTGAGTACCATGTGAAGACAAACCTGATTCAATACCAGCAGAAGAAAATGTAAAATCAGCCATATTTTCAGGAAATAAAGCAAACATAAATCCAAAATTGTGTAATATAGTATTATCAGACTGCACACAGGAAACATTCACAATTGCATCCTTCCTCTTGAGCACATTTTTTTAAAGATCAGTTTTCATTATAGGCTGCAAACATTGACAGTAATATTCACATCCAGGATAGAAGCTATAATTCTGTCAATCAAATAACCTCACTGTTTGAAGAGACTAAGATTGATTTAATGCATATTATTTATTTGCAACTTTTTTTTACTCATAGAATTGCTACAGAAAATAATTCTTTGCTCCTAGCTGAAGACATTGCTGCTGTTTATGCTCTTTAATTGGATTCTCTTAAAGTAGCTAGCTGTACAACAGATGAAATACTGTGAGTCAAACACCCCACCTCATTTCCAACCAACTACTTCATACTTTACTTTATACTTTATTGTCGCCAAACAATTGGTACTAGAACGTACAATCATCACTTGATTTAGTATACTCAATAAATATTCTGATTTCTTTTAAAACAAAGGGTATTTTATGTAAATGGATACACATGAAGGTAAAGTTCGTGTTATAGCCAACTAACAGTTAAATATCTATCTCACTCCTGGATGCATTATTTGTTACAAAGTTAAACTTGTTTACACTATAGTTCTAGTCTTATGCAAGGATATAGTACAGAATTGCCCAGGATCCTTTGATCACATTGAAATTTGGTGGATTTTCAGAATGAGAAAAGAATATTTCTGCTTCTATTGTATTGCTACAAATGACCAGTCAGAGAGTACAGTGCCTTATGTGGATCCATCTACACTGCTCAACAATTTCTTTCAGGCTGTCCTTTTCAGCAGTAGACCCCCCATTGCACATTGTACTTCATAAATACTTGGTTGAGACTAGTAGTGCTGTATAATAATAGATAAGTACATGTAATGATTTTTTTAAAGTATATATTCTCATTGATGGCTTTTAATTACACCACTTCAAGTTAGGATAGTGGGCTAGAAATGTCACCTTCAAGTAAGGTCTACTCGCGCATTCAAACGCCATACAGTTTCATGTAAGTCAATGGGCAATAAAATTTTACAACTGTGGCGCCAAACTTGCACTGTATAACGAATAACACTGCTGTTATACAGTATGCCAAGTGGACTCAATATCTGTTTGACTTAGGCAAGAATGATCCTAAGATATTTTACTACAGTACATGAAAACTCGGGCTGCCTTTAACAATCACTGTTATGTGCTTCTAGTACCTAGTGGCACAATAAAGCTTATATTTAAGAGAATTCCTAGCCCACAAAGTAATGTATGGAAATACAGTACCAGGTCAACTAAGAAAAAAGCAAGTTACTTACTTTAAACATGCAATTTCAAGCTAATTATTTACCTTGATTTTTTGGGGTAGGTGTTAGCAGGTCAAACGTATTAGCCGCTTTGTCAATATGCAAATCTTGAAAGAGATCTACAGCTTGCTTTACGGGATCAATTTTCTTCTTTGCTACATGATCTACTTAAGATAAAGATTAGCTTTATTAGTCACATGTACATCAAAACATAGTGAAATGCATCGCTTGCTTCGACAACCAACATAGTCCGTGGACATGCAGGAGACAGCCTGTAAGTGCTGCTACGCTTCCTTGGCATGCCTACAACTTACTAACCCTAACCTGTATGTCTTTATAATGTGTGAGGAAAATGGACTACCCACAGGAAACCCATGTGGTCGTAGGCAGAACATCATCATCATCATCATCAGGTGCCGTGCCCAGTTTGAGCTTTGACTGCCATGGCCCACACACTCCTGTTTCAGGTCAAGTGGATCAATTCATTGGTATTCATTTCCAGTTCTCTGGCTGCTGTCTCCATCATCATGTTTTTGTCTTCCTCTTGCTTTCTTCCCTTCAATCTTTCCCATAATTACCAAACATTCTAACTCCTCTTTCCTAATCACATGTCCAATAAAGTTACATTGCCTTTTCATGATCTCATACATTACTTCTCTTTTTGTGTTTGCTCTGTTCATGGCATCCTCATTAGATATTCATTTCGTCCATGATATTCTTTGCATCTTCTTCAAAAAACACATTTCTGCTGCTACAATTCGTTTCCTCATATTACTAGATATTGTCCAACATAGAGATAACATACAAACTCTTTACAGACAGTGGTGGGAACTGAGCCCTAACGACTGGTGCTATAAAGTGTTGTACTAACTGCTGTGTTACATGCTGCCTACTCATCTGTTTAATGAAGTAGGCAAGGAGAGAGCACTTAAAACTATCAAAACTGTAATAAATATAAATCCAAAAAATAGAAAATGCTGGAAACATTCTGTGCAGCATCTTGGAAAGAAAAAAAACTTAATGGAAGTAAAAAAAAAATATGCATATGTTGCAAATCTAAAATAAGAACAAAAATGCTGCAGGTCAGGTTGCATCTATAGGAAGAGAAACCGAGTTAATGTTTAGGGTCACCAAGTGGTAATGATTGAAGTCATCAGGAAGGTGCAAATTAGTGAAAACATCATGCATGAGGGTTAAACACCTTTTATGGGAGTCTGTTAGCAATGAGCCATTTCTGCATGTCCATGTTGTCAGTCTGTTACTTTCCTCCCGTACTGATTACATGGACACCACCATACAGTAACACAAAGGCAGAAGGCACTGGGCAGTAAGCTGGGGTGCGCAGCTTGGAGCAATAGGAGCAACTAGTCAAACTACTGCCATATAAGGGGGACAGTCAAATTCGTTCCACATTTCCACATCTCTGAGTGATCTTCCAGTGTAAGCAAAATTAAAGAAATCAATGTGCTTTTACAAAACACCTTTTCACACCAAGCTAGAGAGTAACGCTATAATGAATAATTACCGCAGTTTGAACTTCCACAAGTAGCAAAGTGATAACTATCAGAAAGTCTGTTTTTTATCAAAATGTTGATTATGTAAAGCTATTAGCTAGCACAGAAGGGTTAAATGGCCTGGTCTTTTTCAAAATGATGTCATGGAATATATTATATTAATCTAGGGGAACAGTTGGGCCCTTGGTTTAGCATTTCACCCAAAAGAACACACTGTCACCATGTAGCATCACACCATCAGTACAGGAATGAGATTTGAAACTGCAAACTTTGGAGCAGAGGCCAGAATGCTATCCACTAAGACAAAAGTACACTGTACACCGATTTATTGCAAGACAATCATCCCAATCCTTCAGTTAGACAAGCTAATACGAAAACTAAAAATAATGTTTTCTTTTTTTTCCAATTCAGCAGGACTGTAAATTTCAAAACAAAATACTACGAAGTTGAAATAAAAACATGGCAACATTGGGTATTTGTGGTGAGAACAAAGACAGAATGATTTTCTTTCCTCAGGGCGAAGGGGTGATTAGACTAATTAATGGCAGAATGAAGAGAAGGCATGGGAAGTAAGAAAAAGAGAAAGTATTAGTATTAAATCTCCTCACTATTAGAATGACAAAGTGGTCCCTAAAAGATGCAAAATTAACTACTAGAAATGAAAGGGTGGAAAAAGAATGAGGGAATAGGAAAGATATTAAGTCAGAAAAAGCAAAATAACAAGTTTACAACAGAAGTCGCTTTACACACTGCTCTCCTCTATCCCAAACAATAATGAGTTCAATGCACATTGTCAATAAGCCATGTGAAAAGGAGAAATGCATTCAAGTTAAAAAGGACTGTGAAGCTCCGAGAAATACAGCAGGTTGATGTGCCTCACCTGAAAGGTCAGAATGTGTATCAGGCATGGTGTTCCAGAACAGCAACATTTGAAACAGAGGTCACCAAGCCCATGTTTCCTCCATCCCCCTCCCCCCAAGGAAGGATGAATACACTGTGACAAAAAATGTAAAATTATCCCTCAGGTTTTGTATCATACACATGGATAATGCTTCCTGCAAACTCGCTCACCAAAGAATAATCTGAAAACGTCTTTATATTTTCATTCTTTGTTAAGTGTACAGCTCCCATTATATACTGTACCCACTGAATGTATACCCTTACCAGGAGAAGCTTTTGCTGGCAGTTGTGATAATTTGATCCCCGGAGCCATCAGCTGTGTTTCATAAGATCTCTTCCCTGAACTGTTTGAAGCATTCTCCCCACAATGCAACGGTGACACTTTTGCAATACAATGAACCTCTGAAAGATAAAATAAAAATAAAATTATATTATAGAAAAGAGTATTTAATACAATGAAGATACATAAGAATTCAGAGGTTCTAATAAATTCTGGATCAAGCCCAAGAAAATGGATATAAGCATTGATTTCAGTCAAGAAAGATGAATTGAGGAACGGCTTGAGAGGTTAAAATAAACAGATGAATGCTCCACCAAAATATTACTTTGGATTAAAGAAAACTTGCTGATTGAACTGTTACAGTTAAAGTTTTATTACATTACTAATTACTAAATTACTTTCAATGGGAGTAGGCAAAGAGCAGATATAAGAACCTTCTCACACAAGAGTGAGAAATGAACTGAGTAGCATCAAGGGAACATATGGTTTCTGTTGTTGTATCAGACACGGTAACCAGCAATCTGCCTGCAAAGAGGACTAAGTGAGCGGATGGGTTTTTACAACCATTCAACCACTTACTTGATTCTTTTTATTTAATTTGTATTAATTCAATTTCACAATCGACCTTAATGGGATTTGAATACCTTTTTTTTTCTCTGACGGCATATTAGAAGTCTCATAGCTTGACAAAGCTCCTGTCCTCATCACTTTGCTTGGTTATGGTTATGTTCCTATTATATATTGCTGTTAATATTACTATAAATGTGAGAGAAGCAAAAAGAACCAACAATACCAGAATAAATCAGGGGAATGGAGAAACCATATTTTCTGATATAGATGAAAATGCTATAAAAGATTAACTTTAAAAGTACTTTAAAACTTATCTGACTTACACAAAATGCTTCAGGAACTCAGCAGATCAGGCAGCGTCTACAGAAATGAAGAAAGTTGACTTCTTGGGCCGAGACCCTTCTTCAGGAAGGGAGAAGATGTGAGAATAAAAAGGTAGGGGGAGGGGAAGGAGGATAGCTAGAAGGTGAAAGGTGAAGCCAAGTGGGTAGGAAAGGTAAAGGGTTGGACAGGAAGGAATCTGATAGACAGTAGAGTGGGCCACAGGAGAAAGGGAAAGATGAGGGAACCCAGGGGGAGATGATAGGCAAGTGAAAGGAGATATGAGCTTTAGGAATAGAAGAAGAGGGGAGGGGGAGGGAATTTTTTTTAACCGGAAGGAGAAGTTGATACTAAATTCTAGTGAGTAGAGACTCAGAGGCATCAAATGCTCACAATTCTCCAAGTGAGGCCTCACCGGTGCTTTTAAAAGTCTCAACATTACATCCTTACTTTTATATTCTAGTCCTCTTGAAATGAATGCCAACATTGCACTTGCCTTCCACACCTTTAGAGTGGGAGGAGAAGATGGCAGCGCACCGCGCATGCGCAGCTCTCCGGTGAAAAATGATGTTGTATCTGTTAAATAGGGGCCGTGGACAATTTCTGATTTGATGGAGATAGACGTGAAAGCACAGAGGAACATCTGGAGAAATTTCTGAAACGCCCATCCGCTGCTGTCGTTACTGTGTGGTCGGGAATCTTTCGGAGAGTAGGCCTCAAAATCCCCAGCCTTGCCTGCTTTTGGCGACCGAGAAAGAGGTCGAATCGCTCAGACAGAGACTGCGCTCAGTACTCGGTGTCAGAGAGCTGATCAGAGCTCGAAGTTTTCGGATGACTTAGAGTTGGATTGTGGTCAGCATGGCAGGGAGAGTTTTTCTTCCCTCTCCCGTCTGCGTGAGATGTGGGACATTTGAGAAACTTTGAACTTTACTGTGCTCACGGACTTCTTCATCAAGTTATGGTATTGTTACACTGTTTGTAACTATATGTATAATTATGTGGTTTTGTCAGTTTTTTCAGTCTTGGTTTGTCCTGTGTTTTTGTGATATCACACCAGAGGAAATAATGTATCATTTCTTAATGCATGCATTACTAAATGACAATAAAAGGGGACTACATGTCTTCATAATCTATCCCCACTCTTTGCCTCCTGCCAATCAGCCACTCCTTCATCCATGCTAATACCATGACCTCGTAGAATGTTAAGCAGCCTCATGTGTGGCACCTTGTGAAAGGCCCTGAAAATCCAAGTACACAACATCAACCAATTCGCCTTTGTCTATCCTGCTTGTTATTTCTTCAAAGAATTCCAACAGATTTGTCAGTCAAGACTTTCCCTTGAGTTGACTATAGCGTATTTTATCATGTGTCTCCAAGAACACCTAGACCTCATCCTTAATAATCAACTCCAACATCTTCCCAACCATTGAGGTGAGACTAACTGGCCGAAGATATGTTTGATGGTAGGATCTCTTTGGAGATATTGGAAGTTGTGGAGAATGATGTGTTGGATGTGAAGGCTCGTGGGGTGGTAGGTGAGGAGAAGAGAAACTCTATCACTGTTAACGCAGCAGGAAGATGGGATGAGTGTGGATGCTTTGTAAGTGAAAGAGATGCGGGTAAGGGCAACATCAATGGTGGAGAAGGGGAAACCCCGTTCTTTGAAGAAGGATAACGTCTTCAGCTAACACCATTAACTTTTGCTATAACAAGTTAATAATTAAAATGTGCATTTTTATAACTGAAACAGCAAATTGAAACACCTTCTTCCACAACTTCGATGCCACTGCATGCAATTTTATTTAATTTTATTTATCTTATTTAGAGATACAGCATGGTTACAGGCCTTTCTGCTCAATGAGCCTGCATTATCCAATTATACCTATGTGACCAATCAACCCACGTATGTCTTTGGAATGTGTGTGGGGTGGGGGGGGGGTAACCAGAACCCCACGTGGTCAAGGGGAAAATGGACAAACTCCTTACAGACAGTGGTGGGAATTGAACCCGCGGTGCTGGAGCTGCGAAGTGACTTGCTAACTGCTGCATTACAGTGCCGCCCAAATAACATCCTGTTGGTGATTGTTCCCAGTTATTTTGCAACCACTGTGAAAGTGACCCAGCCATTTCCAGTAATGTTTCCCTTGAATGGGTGGGGATGGGTGAGTCCTGGGCTGGACGCTCTGCCCACTTAAGGAAGGTGAAGTATCTACCATAGCCTCTCCCTTCCCACTGTAATGATCGCCACAGGACCACTGTTTGGCTTGCCATGCAGGAGGTCACTTGCATATGTCACTCTGCCCATAGCAATGGCTTCATGTGGCATCTCTGTGAGTTTGCTACATCATGGCGTGACCGAGTGTCCAGTGGTGTAAATGGGTGGGCAGGCTGGGCTCATCAGCCAGCCTAGGACAAGGACAACTCTTGATTCCAAACCCAGGTGGATGGGACTTGTTAGTCTTGCCAGGCAGTCTGTCTAGGAGAAGGAAAACTCCGATACTCAACCTACAGCCTTGTGGTTACTGTAATCGTCGCAGCTCACTGTGCCATTGTGGAAGCCCCCTGGCCTAAAGAGTTTAATCTATCCACGTGCACTGATCCTCACGATAAACCTACGCAGCGCAGGCGAGAAGGAAAGTCCTACAATGATGGAGAAGGGGGCAACTTCCCTCCTGATCTTTGCAAGTGAAGAAGCAGCAATCATCATCATCCCTTAAACAAGAGGGATATTCACCCACACAAAATACTCTGCAGATGCTGGGGCCAAAGCAACACTCACAACATGCTGGAGGAATTCAGCAGGTCAGGCAGCATCCGTGGAAACGATCAGTCAATGTTTCGGGCCGGAACCCTTCGTCAGGACTTATAGGACCTCTGCCCCCTTCCCTCTTCAGTCCTGACGAAGGGTTCCGGCCCGAAACGTTGACTGATCGTTTCCACGGATGCTGCCCAACCTGCTGAGTTCCTCCAGCGTGTTGTGAGTTTTACAGGGACATTCGCCCAGTGTCAGTCAGATGGCCAATGATGTCATAGGTTCACACAGCACATGTATGTCTTATAGCCAGTAGAAAGTGGGGTTTCCAGAAGATACCTACAAACCTTCATTCTTAGCTCACCAAAAAACTGAGGCGTACTGTACAAGGTTTGCAAACAAGACAGTAATTAAAGGTGCTATCCTGTCATATTAATATCTTCACACAGCATATCCCAGCCTCATCTTTCAATATCTGGAATTACATTAGATAATTCACTGGCGTTCCTTCCACTGGTTTGTAGCCTATTAAATCGAACTTGATTCCTCTTTGCTTGATCAGCTCACACTTCTTGGGGGAAAGTTGGGGGAGAGATACCAGAAAACCCTGCATCCCCTCTTCCCTCAATTTTATGACAATCATTTCTACCATTATACTGTATCGTCCATAGATAACCACTAATTCACTTCCCAGTGGTTATGAGGCAGCTTGCTGTGAGCTCTGCCTAGAGGTCTTGCGGGTAACTGCAGGGATCTTGTTTCAGTGCATGCACTTACGTGCTAAACACTGTGGTACTACTTTGCATGTGCTTTCATAAGGGGAATTGTGAGATCACACATGATAAGAGGAATCGAAAGGCAGACTTTTACTTTAATGGAGAGGGATTTCAAATAAGTAATTTGAATCACAAGAAACTATCAGGCTTGTGCAGCAAGTAAATAAGAAGACAAATGGCCTCTACTGCCACACAAGGGCTTTGGAGTTCAGAATAAGGAAATATATTACAAAAGCACAGTATAATGACAAGGTTACACGTGGGTAACACTTTGGTTCCATTATTTTAGAAAGTACGATGGTCCAAAGGAGGTGAACACCACATCGTCAGAAGTGGTCCAAAAGAGGGAGGTTTACCAGGGTACTTCCTGGTTTGAGAGAATTCTCCTATCATTAGAGATTAAAAAGTTGGTCTGCATTCTTTGAAATTTACAATCATTTTATTGAAACACAAGTTGCTAAGGAGGGGTAACAAGGTAGATGCAATGTTTCCACCAGTCAGAGAATCTTAAAGTGGGGGGGGGGGAACATAGTTATTAAATTATGTATGTTTGAATTTCCTTTCACACAGAGTGATGAACCTCAGGAATTCGGTATCCTGGAGAATTGTGGAGGTTGAATCACTGAAGACATTTAAAGCAGAGATGGGCACATTTTAAAAGAATGGGGAATTGAGAGTTAAGAGAACCGGGATAGGAAAGGAACTGAGGGTGAGGCAGATCAGCCACGATGATATTGAACGGGATACTGGCAGGCTTTGGGGCCAAGTGCCCTATCCCTGCTCCTATTTTCTGGAGTATAGGATCACTTTTCAATATCTTGATAGAAATACTTCGTCCATCCATCTGTATTTACTCTTAACTCCAGTGCACTGTAATCAGAATAAATATTCTTTGCATTGCAAAAATATTGTGGCATTTTTCAAATACAAACACATTTCATCTTCTACAGGGTGTCCTTGTCATTTGACCACTTGATCATTTACCCGTGAAAATGTTTGGAAAAGACTTGTTTTTAAGAGTGTTTGAAGTCAATCAGTCAAATCAAAAATCACTAAGTGCAGTTTTTCCTAAAACAGATATACTGATAACCAAACAACAGGAATTCTGCAGATGCTGGAAATTCAAGCAACATACATCAAAGTTGCTGGTGAACGCAGCAGGCCAAGCAGCATCTATAGGAAGAGGCGCAGTCGACGTTTCAGGCCGAGACCCTTCGTCAGGACTAACTGAAGGAAGAGTGAGTAAGGGATTTGAAAGCTGGAGGGGGAGGGGGAGATGCAAAATGATAGGAGAAGACAGGAGGGGGAGGGATAGAGCCAAGAGCTGGACAGGTGATAGGCAAAAGGGGATACGAGAGGATCATGGGACAGGAGGCCTAGGGAGAAAGACGGGGGGGGGGGTGACCCAGAGGATGGGCAAGAGGTATATTCAGAGGGACAGAGGGAGAAAAAGGAGAGTGAGAGAAAGAATGTGTGCATAAAAATGAGTAACAGCTGGGGTACGAGGGGGAGGTGGGGCCTAGCGGAAGTTAGAGAAGTCAATGTTCATGCCATCAGGTTGGAGGCTACCCAGACGGAATATAAGGTGTTGTTCCTCCAACCTGAGTGTGGCTTCATCTTTACAGTAGAGGAGGCCGTGGATAGACATGTCAGAATGGGAATGGGATGTGGAATTAAAATGTGTGGCCACTGGGAGATCCTGCTTTCTCTGGCGGACAGAGCGTAGATGTTCAGCAAAGCGGTCTCCCAGTCTGCATCGGGTCTCACCAATATATAAAAGGCCACATCGGGAGCACCGGACGCAGTATAACCAACTCATTAACCTGTTTTTTTAATTGTTAACTACTTTGCAGACAAACTATCATCAGACTGAATGGAAATTAGAGCATGGTGGTTATGAATTAAATATTTAAGTAAAGCAAAATATTTTATTTCTCAGCAGAGAATTATTTTCATATTGTTACATACAATAACATGTAGTATTATGAAATGAGTATGATTCAGACAACTGCTGGATTATACAACAGGAAAACATACCAGAAGTTCCTTTTTGAGCTTCATATAATGGCCTTGCAGGTAACAGACTGGAACTGCACAAGAAATAAAATGATATCCAGACATTCAGTACCACCACAAAAAACTCTATGCAATTTTTCAATTTTAGCAAAAAACGTAACCCAGCCTGATAACGTTGTTATATAGAGTTCTAAAACCTTTAAATTCTACTTCATGGAACAATCAATGACACAAAAGATACAAAGAAAGCCTCAATAATTAGTGTCATATCAACAGCGGACTGAATTGTTGAGAATTGCACTACGTCTGAAATTCAGTGGTCGCAGAAATCTTAAAGTTATTGTGCTTGTCAGACACACACACAAAAAAAACACTCTGTGAAATAAAATTCAATTACGGGAATAAAACCAAAGCAGGATGGAGATATTCAGCAGACAGATGAAATGAGAAACAGTATAAATTGCAAGTTTATGATTACAATTGGGCTGGATAATTGAAAACAGCAGGTTATGTCAGTATTTTATTACTGACAGCTTTTCTGTGTCCAGAAGTCAGTTTGATTGAGAGACCCAGCATCTGGTTGGGCAGGGATGTTTTTAACACAGACTGCAGGAACAGGTAGTCTGATCCATGACAGCACAAGGGAGGATCACAATTCTAATCATTCTGGGATGTGATTAGGCCAGGCTGTTCCTGGTAAAGGTGACTATTTTTACTCCAGATCATTGATTGCTAGCCTCAATATATTAAATTGCCAACATGTCACTTGGGAGAGGCTGGTTTCATGACTCCTTGATCCTTTTTTGCTCTTAATCCATTGGTTTCTTTTTATTTCAAAGTTCAACCTATCTGACCTCTTCCTAATTGCTGTGGTGTTCAAAATAAATACAACAGATAATACATAAAATCAAGCAACATGCATCAAAGTTGCTGGTGAACGCAGCAGGCCAAGCAGCATCTATAGGAAGAGGCGCAGTCGACGTTTCAGGCCGAGACATACTGGTATAAAAGCTGACCAATTTCCCCACATGAATTTTCATTTTCACATTTATAATGGAAGCTGTCTATCAATAAATGTTGCATTGGCCTTCAACATCCTACCAATAGTGCCAGCCTTGACCTTTATTTTGTATTACTCAGTCCTTCCATCTATTCTGCAGAGAACTGTGAATATTCCAACCAACATCCCAGTTCTCAAAAAAAAATCTTAGACTGCCTCTATTTAAACAAATACGCAAAAATTCTCATTATTATTGCACTGCGATTATCAAAAAATCTGCAGTTAACTGCAGCCTTGCGACAAATTAACAATTTTGGAAGTTCTTAAACTTCACTTCACTCTGAGCGTACTTTGGAATAGTATGTAACTAAATGTTGTAGCTTATAAATAAAAATAGAAGCACTTAAGAGGCATTTAGACAGAAAAAGCCAAGGTATGGAAATAAGATTAAAAATCACAAACATAGATTCAGCAGATGCTGGAAATCAAGGGTAACACTCACAAAATGCTGGAAGAACTCATGAAAGATCTCGACCAGAAATGGCGATTCTTTATTCCTTAGCATAGATGCTCAATGACCTGCTGAATTCCAACAACATTTTGTGTGGTGTTACTTCAAATGGGATTAAGAGAGTCAGGCAAGGATGATATGTACTGAAAGGCCTGTTTCAGTGCAGTGTGACTCCTTGATATTATATCTTCTACTGTGATAACAGACAATTTTACAGAGGAGTTACACAACAATGTCACCCCTTTCAAGGCCTTACCTTGCCTGAAGAGATGAAGCATGAGAAACATGAGGAAGATGTGCTGAAAGACAATTCAAGACATTGTTACATTTTCCTTTGGTTCTCTTTGTTGGCAACATACAGTACTTCTTTACATGCTTACACTTCCTTATGTTTTAATATATATCATTCCAAATCTTTTCCACAAGAAGATAAGAAGTGCTGTTATTGACATTTTTTGGTGCAAATAGGAAAGTATTTTTTAGCTTTAGCATTAAAAAGAAACACCTTATTCTAGAATGTAATAAATCTTTTCTTCGCAATAAATAGATTTTACAAATCCTGACCTTTTCTCTAGATAAACCTATTTCATGTAGTCATTGTTTGCCTTTATAAATGCTTATATCCACCTTCTTTATCGGAATGTGAATTTCTTTATACACGTGAATCAGAGTCCACTCCACCCTTTAATTCAATCACAATTATCTGACTATAGCCTAAAGTGTCAAGAAATGTAGAGGAAGCTTGTTGCAAAAGCAGAACAGCAGAGGTGATTTAGCAGTAAATAATATTTTACTGTTAAACTGCAAAATAATAAACCACAAGTGGTACGCTCTTCCTCTGGGTCCATGGTTATGCCTTAGACAACAAAGACACAACTCAGAAAGGAAATGACCGGGGTGTGGTACTAACATTTCTCTAACTTAAAGTACAGTTGGTTTTCAAGGAGACACTGAATGACTGAATGGATGTAACAGATGTGATGTTGGGGGTCCTTGGAAAAGATGAGGAAGTCATTGAGGTAGATGAACACATATCTGTGTAGCAAGTCTCAGTAGTCTCGATTATGAAGGCTTGGAAAATGGACGGGACAGTTAGAAAGTCCTAAATTAGTCAGTTTGTGCTATGAACACTATTTTCCACTCATAGCCCTGCGGATGTGGATCAGGTGGTATGCGCTCTGTAGATCCAGTCTGGTGAAGATCTGGGCCCCGTGGAGTGTTTCAAACGCGCTATCCATCAAGGGGATAGAGTAGTTGTTCTTAATGATGATTTTGCTGAGTCCAGGGTAGGCGATGCAGGGACGGAGACCCCCATCGTTCTTTTTGACAAAGGAGAATCCTGTTTTGGTTGGGCACAAGGATGGTCAAATGAAGCCAAGCTGTAGCACTTCAGTGATATAGTCATTCATGACTCAAGTATCAGGAGGAGAGAGGGAGAACAGATGAGTTCAGGCAGGGGTGATGCCCAGGAAGGGTGTGGTCTGTGAGGTGGCTTCCCTTTCACTGAAGGCAATGGCTGTTGTGCTGCTCCTGTGGAAGTTTGGTGAGGTTGAGTGTTTCCTCTGTCTCCACAGACTTATGGGGTGAAGACAGCTGGGGTTTCAGACAGGTGGTCCAGGAGGTGGGTCCCCAACTCAGCAGTGAAATGAATGACCAGGCAAAGTAAGGGTCATGAGTGAAGAGCCAGAGTTAGACCAACATAAGGGGAGCGTTGGCTGAGTTGATCAGGAGGAATTAATGCTCAGGTGCACAGGCCGTGTGCACACTCTCACCATCCCAGACCTCAAAGGCCAGGATGCAGAAGGGATAAGAGACAGGTTTGGTAGGGAGTCCAAGCTGCATGCCGAGTCCAGTCCAGATAGTTGCCTGCTGTGCTGAAATCCACCAGAGCCTCCTATGTGCGACAGCTGTAGGGGTGTGGAGGAGGAGGGAGAAAGAGTGAGGCTAAGTTACCTGAGTAAGAGGTGGGGGGGGGGGTAGAAGGCCTCTCATCTCAACCTGGTGGTGCCTTTTTCCCAGACGCAGTGGGCACTTTATGGGTGGGTGATTGGTGGATCTGCAGTAAGTGCACAATTTGTTTCTCCACGGGCACTCATGCTCTTGGGGGCTTAAGGGGGCTCTCCCTACCTGTGTAGGTTCTGGAGGCTTTGAAGATGAGGGGCCTGGAGCATTAAATGGTTCTGGGAATTGAACTGGGGTTCTGGCTGAGGCTCATTCCATAAGACGCTTGCCAATCCAGAAGGCCAGATTGCTTGGACTTTCGAGGTCGGTGGGCATCGCCCAGGTAGACAGCTCATCGTTCAGCTGCTCCAAGAGGCTGTGATGCTGCTGGGCCAGCAGGAGCTTCTACATTCCAGCCACGAGGGTCCTGAATTCCACGGCGCAATCCAGCACTGAGTGTGAACCTTCATGCAGGTTAAGTATCCGACTCACTGAACCCCTTCCACCTTCCAGATGGTCAAAATCCTGGTGCATCTCAGCAGTGAATTCCTCATATTTATTGCAAGTGGTGGTGTTACTCTCCCAGTTAGTGGTGGCCCAGGTCAGAGCTCACCAAGTCAAGAGGAGATGACGAAGGCACTCTTGGTTCAGTCCACAGAATACAGAGGTAGCTGGAGCTCAAAGTGTAAGACGTACTGGAATAGGAAGTTGGGGCATCAGGTTGGGGATCCACTGAAGTGTTCGGGCACCGGAACCCGGGGCTCCAAGGGAAGAGGTTGACTGGGGTTGTTGTATCGTTGGTTGAGAGAGGAGAGCAGATGGTCAATGGTTTCTTGTTGTTTCGGGATTGTTTGTTTTGTTAATGGACTACTTCATTTAGTTGAGCTTACTCTGGTGGATCAATCATTGCTTCACCTATTCTGTCAGGAAATGTAGAGGAAGCTTGTCATAAAAGCAGAACAGCAGAGATGATTTAGTAGTAAACAATATTTTACTGATAAACTGCAAAATAACAAGCCAAGAGAGGCTACAAAATAAGAGAGAATAGATAATTAACACTACAAGCCAACAAATTAACTGAAGGCTAGGAGCAACTGATTGAGTCTGGCTGGTTCTATGGGTGAACAAAGGCAGTAGACAACGAGCTGCGTTTAAATAGGCTGCAGGCCATGAGTTGAAAATGAGTGGCAGATGAGTTGAGAGGAGACTGGGAGGTGCTTGCATGTGCACATGTGACACAAGACCCATATTCCTATTCATGCACGTTAACCTTTAGTCTTTATCAAGTATCGCCATGTACATCAAGTATCTAAGTAGGCACTCACTGATGGAGCTCCAGAGACTCACATCCCTCAGAGGAATAAATTTTGCCATGCAATGTGAAAATACCTTCATAAAATGTTAATGCTGTATTTATTCAACAGCTAAAGACTATGCTTTGTCTCTATTCCCAATACAGAGTGGTAAAGGATTCCTATTATTCCCATTCAAATGTGCTTCTTGCCTGTTAAGACTTACTTCCTTTTAAAAGGGTTAATGATACTGTTATTTTTGAGACAACTTCCACCGAAGTTCAAGATGGTAGAGAAATGCAAGAACAGAATGGAGTTTTGAACTTTGTACAGGTTTTTGAACAGGGACCTGATGTACAGTGTACATAACCAGTAAAAGGAAGATAATAAAGTTAAACAAAATGGCATTTCATCCAGACGCAAAGGAACATGATATATGTTCTGAGAAATTACATTTTCTAAGACCGCTCAACATAAAATTATTTTACTGTCAGCATTTTTTAATGACTCTGTACCTTGTGAATCTGCACTCTTTGGTGAATTACGTAAAGAATTCACGAATGATGCTTTTATTTCTTCAATAAGGCCCACCAAATGAGATCTTGGCTAAAGAAAGCAAAACTATTCAGTAAAGAGAAAAAAGAAAATCTAAATGAACTACTTATTACTCTACCAAAGACATTTGTCCACCCCTTCCCCAAAATGTCTGCAATCTAAAATTAAGTTGTTCTCTCTTTCCCAGTTCTGACAAAGAATTTTCAACCTGAAATGTTAACTCTTTCTCTTTCCGGAGATGCTGCCTTTCCCTTAAGTGTTTGCAATATTTTCTATTTCTATTTTAGATTTTCACCACCTGCAGGTTTTTGATCATAGTTAAAAGGACGTTTGCTATCTAGATCTGAACTTTTTCTTTTCACATCCTATCACTTCACTATTAAAATCATTTCAAACTTGTATATGTAATTCTCCCATTTAAAATGCAGTGTTTTGATATTATCATAATTGCTTCCTAATTAAAGTAACAGAGTTCCAAAGTAATGCTATCTATAACAGCATTTCCAACTTTGTGCTCATTAGAACTTGGAGAAATCTGTATTTTATCAGAGAAGCTTTTATATCATTTCCATTAAGTACTTAAACTGTGTCGTAAAATAGGCTCGTATTTGAAATAATCTGTCACAAGGTTAACAACTTTCAAAGATAAGCATTCGAAGAGGCGAAATACCAAACCTACAACAAAAGGATGTACAAAAGGATGGATGTTATACAAAAAATTTCAAAAGGATAGGGAAATGCTGTCAATTGTATGCTGAAATGTCAGCAGTAATAATAAAGAAGTTTGGGACAAACACAGAAATGCTGAATTTGCTGGCTTTGCTGCACTGCACACACCAAGGTATCCAAAGAGAACAGCATTGCTGAACTCCCCACCAGTGACTGAGAGGGAAATTTTCCACTGAACTGTACAAGAGCATTCACTGAATGGTGAGGAATGACTGAACGAGGTAGGGGCAAATATACTTCATAAGAAGGTTTAAATTTCTATCGATTTCATTAATATTTTATTGCTCGTCCAGTTATGGCATATTGTGATTACAGAATAATATGTTCACATTCAAGTAAAATGTTAGGTATCCTACAAGAAACTTACTACAGTAAAACATGTTATATTAAAAACTTCATCTTCTCTTCTAAACAACCAATTAAAACTTTACATTTATACACAGAATTCCGCAGATGCTGAAAATTTTGAACAACACATACAAAATGCTGGAGAAAACGTATAAAATAACACTGCTGCAGTTTGTGATTAAATTTGCAAGAACTGGAGCATTTCATTTCCATAGATTTGTTCCTTCTATCGCAAATAGTTTCTTGACGCAAAGAACAATACCATAACATGGAGTTTCGCTTACATATTGCCAATTGCACAGGTAACCTGAAGACTTCACGCTGACATTATCCAGAAGGTCCCCATGGTTTTGGTAATGAATTGGTAGCCCCTTCACAAAACATTTTGGAGGATTCAGAGGATGTGCTTTATGTAACCACATGGTTATTGGAAGGGTGTAAATTTCACCTGAACGTAAACATATTTACACATTGTTAAAAAAGCAAGTCACGTTTGTAGATATAGATATATCTTGATAAGTACACTTTTATCTCTTTGTCACTATGTTGAAACTTACGTTCAATATATGTCTTCAATTTCTTCTTGCTTATTTAAAAATTATTCACTATATTGACCAAAACAGGAATTATACAATATAAGATATTCAAGTCAATTGAATTCTTGAATTGTTAAGCTAGGGCAAAGATTGCCCAACAGTAGCACCCATATTTCTGAGGTTAGGTAAGGTAGGTAGGGGAAACTAGACAATGGCAAATTTAAAAGGATGATTGTTAGGAATAGGGAGGGTGGTAGAGTGCAGAGCTCGGAGGGTCTTGCAAGACTGTCCATCCTACGTTAGAAGGACTTGGTTGGGAAAGTGATCCATAGTACTGCTGAAAGGTGAACCAGTTACATAAGAGATACGCTGCTTTCAAATTTGTGGCAGCTTCAAAAATTATTTAATAACAGAATGCAAACCAAAATACCATTTGAGTACAACTAGATGTCAATTAAATAAAAGCACACATGCAGGAGATGGTTTTAACTGCTGTATTCACATGGGGGGGGGGGGGAGGGAGAGGGAGAGGGAGAGGGAGAGGGAGAGGGAGAGGGAGAGGGAGAGGGAGAGGGAGAGGGAGAGGGAGAGGGAGAGGGAGAGGGAGAGGGAGAGGGAGAGGGAGAGGGAGAGGGAGAGGGAGAGGGAGAGGGAGAGGGAGAGGGAGAGGGAGAGGGAGAGGGAGAGGGAGAGGGAGAGGGAGAGGGAGAGGGAGAGGGAGAGGGAGAGGGAGAGGGAGAGGGAGAGGGAGAGGGAGAGGGAGAGGGAGAGGGAGAGGGAGAGGGAGAGGGAGAGCAGTATGTGTAGAAAACAATCCATATGCACAGCTAAGTAGGATCATTGCTCTAAAAATATCTCTCTATATTACCCCATTTAGGGGTTAAGATACTCAACATATGATGGCAAGAGTGAGGGATCATTTTAGGGTTATGTAATTATGGATAATATTAAATATTCAAATGAATCGTGCTAGAAAGAGGACCATCACTGTATGATCTAATGAGGCAATCTCTATGCCTCAGGACTGTTTTGAATGGACTAATTGACAGATGCCTCATCTGTCTCTGGCTATATGTGTTAGCAAATAGACAACATTGGTACATCAAGAACAGCCACGTCACAGCCCAATTAGAAGCCCTCGGTGAAAGCAGAGATGCGCTCCCTACTAAAATCTGCCTTCAAGTCTGGAGACCGAACAGCTCTCAGAGCAGCCATGAGAAACTTCATCTTAGGCATCAAGAGGGCAAGAACCCACCTACACTCAAAAAATTCAGGATTGCCCGTCCAATAATGCCCCCCAGCATATGTGGGAGGGCATCAAGTGCAAGGAATAACAGTGTTGACTGTACCAGTGACACATCCCTCCCTGATGCTCCAAACAACTTTCATGCATGGTTTCAGGCATGCAACACAACGCCCGCCACAAAAGCTGCCCCTTTCACAGGTGGTCAGCCACTGTCTGTAACAGCAGCAGACGTGAGAAGGACTCTGGAGTGAGTCAACCTTTGTAAGGCGGCCGGGCAGACAATATCACAGGCCGAGTACCCAGGGGGTGTGCACGTCAGCTCACTGATGTTTTCCCAGACACCTTCAACTCTTCACTCATCCAAGTTGCTACACTCACTTGCTTCAAATCAGCCACCATCATCCCTGTACCAAGGAACTCTACACCTTCAGAACCAAACACCTACCACCCAGTGGCACTGATACCAATCGTCATGAAGTGTGTTGAACAGCTGGTAATGGCACATATCAAAAACACCGCTCCTGCCACACTGGAGACTCACCAAAATGCCCAGCGGCAGAAGCACTCTGCGACAGATGCTGTAGCATCTGCAAGCACCTGGCCCTGACAGACCTAGAAAGCAAGGGCGCTTCTGTCAGAATGCTGTTTCTGGATTTCAGTTCAGCATTCAACACTGGTGTCCACAGACTCCTGTGGACAAACTCCATCTCCTGCTCCTTGGTCTAAATACACCACTGTGCAACTGGGTGTTGAATTCCCTAACCAACAGACCTCAGACAGTCACAACCGTTCCTCCCTTCCCATCGTCCTCAACATGGGTGCCCCCCCCCCAGGACTGTCCTGAGCCCATTACTGTACACTGCACACACATTACTGCATGGCCAAACACTCGAGTAATCACATTGCCAAGTTCGCCAATGGCACAACAAGGGTGGGGCTCATCACCAACAATGAGGAGAAGGCCTACAGAGAGGAGGTGGAAGAGCTCAAGGCCTGGTGCCAGGCAAATAACGTCTTCCTCAATACCAACCAAATAATGGAGATGGTTATTGTCTTCAGGAGAAATCGTATCACACACACCCTCTTTACATTGATGGCACAATTTAAGACCAATATTTATAGTTGACCATTCTGCATAATGTTCTGGAGAAAATTCCTACCATTTGAATTTAATAAAGCTGACGTTAAGTGAAGATGAAGAAAAGCATCTGTGAAAAGAATTCAAGCTTACTTTTTCAATCTTACAGTTTTTAAATTCTGTTTTGTAATCGCCTGTGCTTTTCCCGTTTTGTTGTGCCAGAAAAGGGTGTTTGGGGCTTGACATTCTGTTGAGTTCTGTTAGTTTTTTTGTGTGGGGTGGGGTTGTTTTTTGGGGGTCAATGTTCCTGTTCTGTTTCTTTGTGGGGGGGGGGGGTTGATGATCGGAATGCCATTTTTTTTTGCACGGGGGGTGGATTTGGTGTTTCTCTCTGAAGGACTTTCATGTTCTTCCTTTGTTTCGTGGCTATCTGGAGAAGACAAATTTTGGAGTTGTATATGGATACATGCTTTGATAGCAAACAAACTTTTGAACCTTTGATTCTTGCTTGGACACCTTACTTTCCATCAAGGAAACAACTGGCTGAGCTATCAATTGGCTTTGCTTTACTGGTTTAATTGGCAGAAGTGTGCATATTAACAGCACATTATAGAGTGTGCACATCAGTCATTAAAACAACACCAGCCAGAAATGGCAGTCCGCAATGGCTTCCTCCAGGGATTGCATTCAAAAGACCTCATTAGTATCGCAAGGATCCTTGATAAAGTTAAGCCTTGTCTGAATGAAATAGTACTGAGTTATGAGCACAGTACTGCTAAACACTTTGTACAGCCCAAAAAACTAACCAAGTAGAGTCCATTTCTCTCAGAATAGCTATTTGAGTATTCCATACTTCTCAAAATAACCAAAATATGTCTTTTATAAGTGTTTAAAACTTCAACTTTACCATTATATATATATATATATACACACACACACATACAGAAAGGAGTCTGATGGTGAGAGGAAGAGGCTGTTCCTGGGTTGCTGGGTGTGTGTCTTCGGGCTCCTGTGCCTCCTCCCTGCTGGTGGCAGTGGGAGGAGGGCATGTCCTGGGTGATAGGGGTCCTTGGTGATGGATGCCTTCCTTTTGGGGCATTGCTCCTTGAAGATGTCCTGGATGCTGGAGAGGTTACTGCCCATGATAGATCTGACTGAGTTTGCAAATTTCCGTGGTTTATTTCAATCCTGAGAAGTAGCCCCCACCCCATGCCTAGCAGTGATGTGGCCCGCTGGAGTGCTCTCCACGGTACTTCTGTAGAAATTTGTGAGCGTCTTTGGTAACATACCAAGCCTCCTCAAATTCCTAACGAAATAAAGCCATTGTGTGCCTTCTTTGCACCTAATGAAGTGAGGACTGTATTATGTGGGATTATGATTGTCACATGTACTGTATTGAGATGAAGCGAAGAGCTTCATTTTTGTTAATGACCTGGCTAGATCATTCCATGGATCGTTACACTGAGGTGGTAAAAAGGGATACAGAAAGCAGAATAGTTATGGAGACAGCGCAATACAGGCAGACAACAAGTGTGGGGGCCACAACAAATTAGACAGGGAGATCAGGAGCTCATCTTTCAGTGTATGAGAGGTTCATTTGGGAGTCGGGTAACAGTGGGACAGAAACTGTCCTTGAACTTGGTAGTCATGCTGTCAAGGATTTTCTATCTTCTGCCTGGTGGGATCAAGAAGAAGAGAGAATAACTGGGGTGGAATGGGTCCTTGATGATGTTGGCTTCTATCCTGAGTTAATGGAGGGGAGGCTAGCTTTTGTGATGGACTGGAATATATTCATCGCTCTCTGCGACCTCCTTAAAATTTCCGTCTTGCTTGCTCACCAGACAGGTCATGCCAAACATAATTATACTGAGGGAGTAAAAAGGAACACAGAATGCAGAATAGAGTATGACAGTTTCACAGAATGTGCAAGAGCCACAGTGAGGTAGACTGCAAGATCAAGAGTTCAATAGCTCCTTCTTTGATGGATAGGGATGATTTGATCTTGAGATAGCAGATATACAAAATGCTGGAGGAACTCAGCAGGTCAGGCCACATCTACAAAGAGGAATAAACCATAGGCCAAAGACATACCAGTTAGTAGGGTAATTGGTCATTGTAAGCTGCTCTGTGATTAGATTGGTGTTAGATAGGTGGGTTGCTGGGCGGTGCATTTCATTGAGCTGGAAGGGCTTGTTTCAGCTGTCTCTCTAAATAAATAAACAATCGATGTTTTGGGCTGAGACTCTGCATAACAGAATGAACTTGGGCGCGGGAAGATTAATGTTTATTGCAAAAATGGGTGGAGTGAGAAGCAACAGGAATTCAGGGATCCATAGACAAATTAGTGAGTCACGAAGAAAGAATTTAATATGTAAAAGAACAGTACTGTGTTGGAAAGGCAAATAAAAAATACTAGAGTATTGGAGTGATAAAGCCATTGATAAAGCAACTGGGATACTTGGATCTATCTGCAGAGGACAAAAACATTAAAGTTCTACTGAACTTCATTGGCTAGACTGACACTAAAGAATTAGTCAGACACTGTGTCACACCTCAAGCTGGATTCCTTAGCAGGCAAGGTATAGGTAGAGGCAAAGTCAAAATACAAAAACCATTTTCAGAAGTTCAGAAGTTAGGGGCTCCTGCAAACAAAGGCAACACTTCACTTACAAAAGATGATTCCAAGACAGAGCAAAGGAACAAGGGGAGAAGAACTTCTGAGGGCTACAAACAAGGCACAGGTGATAACAACAAACTGATAATTAACCTAATAGGCAGGTGAGCAGGAAGAGGTTGGCCTTGCCCTCTCTGCCTCCCTCTGGTGGCCAGTTCAAGGTGTGACACACAGGAGAATTGGATTGACACTGGAGAATTAGTCAAACACTAACTGAGGGACGGATTCGGCCATCCGTAGAGGAGATTTATTAGAACAGTAACAGGAATGAGGGAACTTGGTTACAATCACCATAATTTTAAGGTCAAATTGGATAGATATATGGACAGGAAAGGAATGGAGGGTTATGGGCTGAGTGCAGGTCAGTGGAACTAGGTGAGAGTAAGAGTTCGGTATGCACTAGAAGGGCCGAGATGGCATGTTTCCGTGTTGTAATTGTTATATAGTTATATATATATATTTCTGTCTTTATTTCACTTTTTGCAATATGTTTAAAATATTAGAGTTGTTACATTCTGACTTCCCTCTGAGGAAATTCTTGAACAAAACTGACAGCACAATCTGATTGATGAAATAGCAGTTACCAGAAATACCCTTGGAATGAAGATCCAATATGGCCAACCTTCCCCTAGAACTCAAGCCCTCTAGCCAGGCAGCATCCTCTTAAATCACTCCAGAATGACAGTGTCTTTGCTATGACAGGTGGCCAAAACTATACATGATATTCCAAGTGTAGGCTGACAAATGACTTAAATAACTGCAACATAATGTCCCTAATCCTTAAGACCATAAGACAAAGGAGCAGAAGTAGGTCATTTGGCACATTGAGTCTGCTCTGCCATTTTATCATGGGTGATACATATCCCTCTCAACCCCATTTTCCTGCCTTCTCCCTGAAACCTTTCATGCTTTGACTCATCAAAAACCTATTAACCTCTGTCTTAAATACATACAATGTCCTGGCCTCTACAGCCACCTGTGGCAATGAATTCTACTGATTCAACACCCTCTGACTAAAGCTATTCTTCCTCATCTCCGTTCCAAATGGATGTCCTTCTATTCTGAGGCTGTACTGCTAAACTGAATGGCCTAACAAAAAGCTAGCATGCTATAAGCTTTCTTCCCCACCCTATGTACTTCTGAGGCCACTTTTGTGAATGTACATCCAGGTCCCTCTGTTCCACAAGACTTACCAGTGCCCTGCCATTCACAATACAAGTCCTACCCTGTTCAACATGCATCACCTCTCACTTATCTATGAAATACAGAAGTCAGAGGTGCAAAGGGACTTGGGATTCCTTATGAAGGATTCCCTAAAGGATAACTTGCAGGTTGAGTCAAAAGAAGGCAAATGCAATGTTAGCATTCATTTCTAGAGTGCTAGAGTATAACAGCAAGGATGTCATGCTGTGGATTTAAAGCATTAGTCTTGGAGTATTGTGAGCAGTTGGGCCCCTTATCTATTAAAAGATGTGCTGACATTAGAGAGGATACAGAGGAGATTCACAAGAATGATTCCAGGAATGAAAAGGTTAACATGTGAGGAGCGCTTGATAGCTTTGGACTGTACTTGCTGGAGTTTAGAAGAATGAGGGGGGGATCTCACTGAAACCTATAGAAATGTTGAAAGGCCTATATAGAGTGGATGTGGAGAGGATTATTTCCTATAGTAGGTGAATCTAGAACCAGAGGGCACAGCATCAGAATAGAAAGACGTCCCTTTAGAACAGAGATGAGGAGGAAGTTTTTTAGCCAGAGTGTGGTGAATCTGTGGAGTGCACTACCAGCGATGGCTGTGGAGGCCAAGTCATTACGTATATTTAAAACTTATGTTGATAGGTTCTTGATTAGTCAGGGTGTCAAAGGTTACAAGAAGAGGGCAGGAGAATGGGGTTAAGAGGGATAATAAATCAGTCATGATGGAATGGCAGAGCAGATTTGATAGGCTGAGTGACTTAATTCTGCTCCTATGTCTTATGACCTTATGGTCTTAAATCCATTGCCATCCCTCACCCCAATTACCTAAATGTTTAAGATCTCTTTATAGTTCATTGTAACCTGCTTTAGTTAAGGATAAATGGGTGCTTCTCTGGTTTGCAATCAGAGGTGAATGGCGTGTTACAGAGGTCACCTTGCTGGCCCCACAAATGTCCATGATGTATGTACATTAATGAGTGTAATGTACCCAAGTTTGCTGATGACTTTAAACTGATTGGAACGGTAGCATAGCCGTTAGTGCAATGCATTTATGGCTCAGGGCATCAATCCCGGAATTCTCTGTAAGGAATTTTTATGTACTCGCCTTGAAATATGTGGGTTTCCTCTGGGTGGTTTGGCTTCCTACCACAGTCCAAAATTATACCAGTCAATAGGTTAACTGATTATTGTAAAATGTCCTGTGATTAGGCTAGGGTTAAATCAGAGGGTTGGCAGCAGCACAACTCAAATGACCAGGAAGGGCTATTCTACACTGCATCTATAAATAAATAACTAAAAACAGATTGGGTAGAGGATGTGGAGAGCCTGCAGAGAGCTATAGATAGATAAAGTGAGTAGGCAAGAGACTAGCAGATAGAGTACAGCATTGGTAAAGGTGAAATCATCCACTTTGGAAGAGCCTGCAGTTGTGCAGAGGGACTTAGAAGTGTTACTGCTTAAATTGCAAAAGGTTGCTTTGCAGGTGCAATCGTTTATTAAAAGACAGATAGAAAGTTAGCCTTCATTGCTAGAGGGATTCAATTTAAGAGCAGGGAGGTTAGGCTGTAACTCTACCAGGTACTGGTGAGACTGCATCTGGAGTGCTGCGTGCAGTTCTAGTCTCCTTACTTGAGGAAAGATATACCGGCTTTGGAGGCAGTGCAGAGGAGTTTCACCAAATTGATTCTGAAGATGAGGGGTTTCGCTTACGAGGAAAGATTGAGTCACCTGGGACTATATGCACTGGAATCCAGAAGAATGATAGGGGATCTTACAAATATAAAGTTATGAAATGGGTAGGTAAGACAAGAGGCAGGAAACTTCTTTTCATTGGTAAGTGATATTAGAACTAGGGGACATAGCCTCTACATTTGGTGGGGGATAGATTTTAGACAGGTGCTTTTCCCAGACAGCAGTGAATCTGAGGAATTCTCTGCCTATTAAGCAGTCAAGGAACTTCATGCAACATATTTAAGATAGTTAGTTATATTTTTGCATAGTGGGGGAATTGGGGGTTATGGGAAAAAGGCAGGTTGTTGGAGCTGAGCCTATGGTCAGATCAACTATTATATTAGAAGGCAGAACTAAATCAATGGGCCAGTTGACTTCCTGCTACTATTTTTTTTTAAGTTTTTATGTTCACTATCAATGGAAGTTCCTAATTTAATATCATCAGGACACTTAGCACTTATGCCATGTACATCATATCCAAATCATTTGCAGAAATAATGAATAAAATAGGTCCTAACATTGATCCCTGGGATTTCCACTATTCACAAACCTCCAGTCAGAGAATTGACTTTCAGCTATCACCCACTGCTTCCTATCGCACCAATTCTGAATCAACATTGGTAGCTCTACCTGCCACGCAGGACCTTGCCAAAGATTTTATTAAAGTCCATATAGACAATATCCACTGCCCTACCTTCATTTATCCATATAACCATATAACTATATAACAATTACAGCACGGAAACAGGCCATCTCGGCCCTTCTAGTCCGTGCCGAACTCTTACTCTCACCTAGTCCCACCGACCTGCACTCAGCCCATAACCCTCCATTCCTTTCCTGTCCATAGAGCTATCCAATTTAACTTTAAATGACAACATCAAACCTGCCTCAACCACTTCTACTGGAAGCTTGTTCCATACAGCCACCACTCTGAGTAAAGAAGTTCCCCCTCATGTTACCCCTAAACTTTTGCCACTTAATTACATCTTAAAAAACTCCAAAAGATTAATCAGACATGACTTCTCATGAACAAAACCATGTTCTCTATTCCTAATCAGGCCTTGACTAACCACGAAACGGTAGATGTTGGCGTCAGAATTCCCTCCAATATCTTCCAGACAGTTGAAGAGTGCGGTTGACAAACAGACCTAGAAATACATCATTCCTTGAAAATGGAATCAGTTACATAGTGTGGTAAAGGGAACATCTGGCACTTTGGCCTTCATCAAAGTACAGAGCACAGGAGATGGGATGTTATGTTAAAGCTATATAAGCCATTAGTGAGGCCAAATTGGGAGTATTATGGCCAGTTCTAGACTCCTACCAACCGGAAAGGTATCAAAAAGATTGAAAGAGTAGGGAGGTAATTTACAAGTATGCTGCCAGGATTTGAGGATCTGAGTTATAGGGGAAGACCATAAGATATAGGAGCAGAAGTAAGCCATTCCACCCATCGAGTCTGCTCCGTCATTCAATCATGGGCTGATCCAATTCTTCCAGTCATCCCCACTCCCCTGCTTTGACGCCCTGGCTAATCAAGAACCTATCTATCTCTGCCGTAAATGCACCCAATGACTTGGCCTCCACAGCCACTGGTGGCAACAAATTCCACTGATGTACCACTTTCTGACTAAAGTAATTTCTCTACATCTCAGTTCTAAAAGGACATCCTTCAATCCTGAAGTCATGCCCTTTTGTCCTAGAATCCCCTACCATGGGAAATAACTTTGCCATATCTAATCTGTTCAGGGCATTTAACATTCAGAATGTCTCTATGAGATCCCTCCTCATTCTCCTGAACTCCAGGGAATACAGCCCAAGAGCTGCCAGAGACTCAAATACGGTAACCCTTTCATTCCTGGAATCATTCTCGTGAATCTTCTCTGAACCGTCTCCAATGTCAGTATATCCTTTCTAAAATAAGGAGCCCAAAACTGCACCCAATACTTCAAGTGTGGTCTCAAGAGTGCCTTATAGAGCCTCAACATCACATCCCTCCTCTTATGTTCTATACCTCTAGAAATGAATACCAACATTGCATTCGCCTTCTTCACAACTGACTCAACCTGGGGATTAACCTTTAGGGTATCTTGCACAAGGACTCCCAAGTCCCTTTGCATCTCTGCATTTTGAATTCTCTTCCCATCTAAATAACAATCTGCCCGTTTATTTCTTCTGCCAAAGTGCATAACCGTACACTAACCTTGCCTGTCGTGGAATCCCCCGACTTGTCCAGGGTTCCAGCAGAGTACCATGACCTGGGACAGGTATTTAGTGAACAACAAGCTCTTTCCCTTCCTCCACACCGACCATACAACCGTGCTATCGACCTTCTCCCCGGGTTTCGTTACCCATCAGTCAGTTGTATAACTTGTCCCGCCCTGAGAGAGAAGCCATGGAGAAGTACATCAGTGAGTCTCTCTCGGCAGGCATTATTTGACCTCATCCTCCCTGGTGGGTGCAGGGTTCTTCCTTGTGGGGAAGAAGGATGGCTCACTAGGTCCCCGCATCGATTACTGAGGCCTTAACAACATAACCATTAAAAACAAGTACTCGCTGCCCCTCATAAATTCAGCATTTGAACCACTTCACGGAGCCACCATCTTCTCGTAGTTGGACCTACGAAGTGCCTACCATCTGGTCAGAATAAGGGAGGGGGATGAGTGGAAGACGGCATTTAATACCCCTCTAGGCCACTTTGAATACCTGGTCATGCCGTTTGGCCTCACCAATGCCCCCGCTGATTTTCAAGCCCTGATTAGCGACGTGCTGAGAGACTTTATTACCCGCTTTGTGCTTGTCTATCTGGATGACATCGTAATCTTCTCCAGCAGTCTCCAGAACCACATTCGTCATGTCCGTCAAGTCCTACAGAGGCTAGACCATAAGACAAAGGAGCAGAAGTCGGCCGTTCAGCCCATCGAGTCTGCTCTGCCATTTTATCATGAGCTGATCCATTCTCCCATTTAGTCCCACTCCCCCGCCTTCACACCATAACCTTTGATGCCCTGGCTACTCAGATACCTATCAATCTCTGCCTTAAATACACCCAATGACTTGGCCTCCACTGCTGCTTGTGGCAACAAATTCCATAGATTCACCACCCTCTGGCTAAAACAATTTCTTTGCATCTCTGTTGTGAATGGGCACCCTTCAATCCTTAAGTCACGCCCTCTCGTATAAGACTCCCCCATCATGGAAACAACTTTGCCACATCCATGCCTTTCAACATTCAAAATGTTTCTATGAAGTCCCCCCTCATTCTTCTAAACTCCAAGGAATACAGTCCAAGAGCGGACAAACATTCCTCATATGTTAACTCTCTCATTCCCGGAATCATTCTAGTGAATCTTCTCTGTACCCTCTCCAACGTCAGCACATCCTTTCTTAAATAAGGAGTCCAAAACTGCCCACAGTACTCCAAGTGAGGTGTCACCAGCACCTTATAGAGCCTCAACGCTCCTATACGCTATTCCTCTAGAAATGAATGCCAACATTGCATTCGCCTTCTTCACCACTGACTCAACCTGGAGGTTAACCTTAAGGGTATCCTACACGAGGACTCCCAAGTCCCATTGCATCTCATAACTTTGAATTCTCTCCCCGTTGAAATAACAGTCTGTCCGTTTATTTCTTCCACCAAAGTGCATGACCATACACCTTCCAACATTGTATTTCATTTGCCACTTCTTTGCCCATTCCCCTAAACTACCCAAGTCTCTCTGCTTCCTCAACACTATCCGCTTCTCCACCTATGTTTGTATCATTAGCAAATTTAGCCGCAAATCCATTAATACCGTAGTCCAAATCATTGACAAACATCATTAAAAGCAGTGATCCCAACACCAGCCCCTGTGGAACTCCACTGGTAACAAGCAGCCAGCCAGAATAGGATCCCTTTATTCCCACGCTCTGCTTTCTGCTGACCAGCCAATGCTCCATCCACGTTAGTAACTTCCCTGTAATTCCATGGGCTCTTATCTTGCTAAGCAGCTTCATGTGCGGCACCTTGTCAAAGGCCTTCTGAAAATCCAAATACATCATGTCTACTGAATCTCCTTTGTCTACCCTGCTTGTAATTTCCTCAAAGAATTGCAGTGGGTTTGTCAGGCAGGCTTTTCCTTTCAGGAAACCATGCTGGCTTTGGCCTATCTTGTCATGTGCTTCCAAGTATTCCATAATCGATTCCAACAACTTCCCAATCACTGATGTCAGGTTAACAGGTCTATAGCTTCCTTTCTGCTGCCTCCCACCCTTCTTAAACAGTGGAGTAATATTTGCAATTTTCCAGTCATCTGGTACAATGCCAGAGTCTATCGATTCCGAATCTGTTAATGCCTCTGCAATCTCTCCAGCTCCTTCCTTCAGTACGCAAGGGTGCATTCCATCAGGTCCAGGAATTTATCTACCCTCAGACCATTAAGCTTCCTGAGCACCTTCTCAGTCGTAATTTTCACAGCACAAAGTTCACTTCCCTGACACTCGTGAATGTCTGGTATACTGCAGATGTCTTCCACTGTGAAGACTGACGCAAAATGCGCATTCAGTTCCTCTACCATCTCTGCATCTCTCATTACAACATCTCCAGCATCATTTTCTATCAGTCCTATATCTACCCTTGACTCTCTTTTACATTTTATATACTTAAAAAAGCTTTTAGTATGTTCTTTGATATTAGTCACCAGTTTCCTCTCATAATTCATCTTTTCCTTCCGAATGACCTTCTTAGTTTCCTTCTGCAAGTTTTTATAAGCTCCCCAATCCTCTATCTCCCCACTAGATCAGGCTTCCTTGTATGCCCTCTCTTTTGCCTTTACTTTGGCTCTGACTTGTCAGCCACAGTAGTGTCCTTCTTCCCTTTGAAAATTTCTTATTTGTAATATATCTGTCTTGCACTTCCCTCATTTTTCGCAGGAACTCCAGCCATTGCTACTCTTGATGTTTTTCCTGCAAATGTTCCTTTCCAGTCAACTTCGGCCAGTTCCCCTCTCATGCCATTGTAATTTCCTTTATTCCACTGAAATACCAACACATTGGATTTTATTTTTCCCGCTCAAATTTCAATGTGAATTCGATCATATTGTGATCACTGTTCCCTAAAGGTTCCTCAACCTTAAGCTCTCTTATCACCTCTGGATCATTGCACAACTCCCAATCCACCCTAGTGGGCTCAACAACAAACTGTTCGAAAAAGCCATCCCTTAGACACTTACCACCAATGTGTACAATGACCTTAAACTATTCATACTCCCCCTCAAGAATTTTCTGCAGCTCCTCATATAGCTAGGAAGCAAAACATCATCCTGGTGTCTCTTCTATGGCCACAGAATCTCCAGTCTGTCCTCTTTACTATTGAGTCTCCTGTTAGAATCACCATGACTGACTAGGCCCTCTTTCTGAGCCTCAGAACTGTTCACAGTGCAAAATACCTGACTTCTACTGCTAGGCCCTGGAAAAAAAACACCCATTAACAGTATCCAAACAGGTATTCCCATTAGTGAAGCAAATGGTCACAGGGGAACATTACACTGACTGCCTACTTCCCTAACTTTTCTTGGTGGTCACCCATCTATCTGAAGCCTATACCTTGGATGTGATCAACACAGTAAAAATCTCTTCTATGAAACCAGCCAGCTTCCCTCATCTTCCTGAGTGTCTCTAGAACGACTTCCAATTCCATGGCCCAGTTTGTCAGGGGCTATAGTTGGGTGGAGTTCACACAGTTGGAGTCATCAGGGAGATCACAATGGTCTCTGACTTCCCTCGTCTTGCCAGAGTGTCTAGATGCCTTAATTACGATTGTGCCTACACGGAGTCAAGGCCAAAGGAAAACAACAAAATGACATTAAAGGCATTTATTTTCTCTAGAAGTTCCAATTAAAGGCATTGCTTTCTCACTAAGTGGTGAGTGCGTGGAATGTGCTGCCGGCGACGGTGATGGAGGCAGATATGATAAGGTCTTTTTAGAGACTCCTGGACAGGTATATGGAGCTCAGAAAAATAGAGGGCTATGGGTAATCCTAGGTAATTTCTCAGGTAAGGACATGTTCGGAACAGCTTTGTAGGCTGAAGGGCCTGTATTGTGCTGTAGGTTTTCTATGTTTTTAAGGCATACTAACTTTAAAGGCAATTCCCCTTGCTAGTTTTTTCAACCCTTCATCCTATTGCCCTGGTTTCATAAGAAGATAGTATCTAACCAACAAACATGCATCACATGAGGAAATCTGCAGATGCTGGAATTTCAAGCAACACACATAAAAATTGCTGGTGAACGCAGCAGGCCAAGCAGCATCTATAGGAAGAGGTACAGTCGACGTTTCGGAGCGAGACCCACCTCTTCTTTCAGTTAGTCCTGACAAAGGGTCTCGGCCCAAAACATTGACTGTACCTCTTCCTATAGATGCTGCCTGGCCTGCTGCGTTCACCAGCAAATAGCTGCATCAATTTACCAGGAAGCACAGTCAAGTGCTGTCAAGGATAAAACTTGTCTTCACTCTCAGTGGCACTTCCCAAATAGATTTGCTGGACCGGAAAAACAAAGTTATGTGTTTCATACCGTGTTATCTTACCTTTGCAGGACACAGGAATGGTACCACTTATATTAACCAGCTTACTTTTGAATCCAGTTTTGTGACCTGGAAGGGAAAGAAAAATATTTTTCCATGAAATTGATTAAGGAAATACTTTCCCTATAATTATTTGACTTAGCTGCTTTGCATGAATATACTAATAGTGGATAATTATATATAACTGCATCAGCATCCTAGGTTCATGGAAAATACAGTGCCTACAAAAGTATTCACCACCTGCCTCCCGGAAGTTTTGATATTACGACATTGAATCACAGTGGATTTAATTTGACATTTTTGACAGTGATCAATTAAAAAAGACTTCCATGTCGAAGTGAAAATAAATCTTTACAAAGTGATCTAAATTAATTACAAATATAAAACACAAAACACAAAATAATTGATTGCGTAAGTATTCGCACCCCCTCCCCTTTAATATGACACACCAAATCATCACTGGTGCAGCCAATTTGTTTTGGAAGTCACATAATTAGTTAAATGGAGATCTTCATTTTTGGAGACCTGTGTGCAGTCAAGGTGTTTCAATTGATTGTAGTAAACATACACCTGTATCTGGAAGGCTCGACTGCTGCTGAATCAGTACCCCAGCAAAAATACACCATGAAGACAAAAAAACATTCCAACCATCTCCCCAAAAAGGTTATTGAAAAACACATGTCAGGAGATGGATACTAGAAAATTTCCAAGTAATATCCCTTGGAATACAGAGGATATTCCAATCATCAAGAAATGGAATGAATATGGAACAGCTGCATATCTGCCTAGAGCAGGCCGTCCTCAAAAACTGAGTGACCATGCAAGAAGGGGACTAGTGAGAGAGGCCACCAAGAGACCGATGGCAATTCTGGAGGAGTTCCTAGCTTCATTGAGTGAGATGGGAGACACTGCACATACAACCGTTTCCTGGGTGCTTCACCAGTCACAAGCTTTATGGGAGAGTGGCAAAGAGCAAACCACTATTGAAAAAAATGCACATGGAAACTCTTGGCTAAAGTTTGCCAGAAGCATGTGGGAGACTTTGAAATCAGCTGGAAGAAGTTTCTATGGCCTGATGAAACCAAAATTGAGCTTTTTGACCATCGGACTAAATGCTATGCGCATCATCAAAAACACACCATCCCTACCGTGAAGAATGGTGGTGGCTGCATCATGCTGTGGGGATGTTTCACTGCAGCAGGCCCTGAAAGGCTTTTGAAGGTAGAGGGTAAAATGAATGCAGCAAAATACAGGGAAATCCTGGAGGAAAACATGATGCAGTCTGCAGAACTGCGACCTAGGAGATTTGCTTTCAAGCAAGATAATAACCCCAAATATAAAGCTACACAGGAATAGCTTAAAAACAACAAAGTTAATGTCATGGAGTGGCCAAGTCAGAGTCCAGACTTCAATCCAATTGAGAATTCGTGGCTGGACTTGAAAAGGGTTGTTCACTCACGATCCCCATGCAGTCTGACAGAGCTTCAGCAGTTTTGTAAAGAAGAATGGGGAAAAACTGCAGTGTCCAGATGTGCAAAGCTGATAGAGGCCTATCCACACAGACTCAAAGTTGTAATGCTGCCAAAGGTGCATCTACTGAATACTGACTTGGAGGGGGTGAATACTTACGCAATCAATTAGTTTATGTTTTATATTTGTACTTTGTAGAGATCTGTTTTCACTTTGATATGAAAGGCTCTTTTTCTGTCGATCAGTGTCAAAAACGCCAAATTAAATTCGATGTGTAAAACAATAAAACATGGAAACTTCTGGGGGGTGGGGTGAATACTTTTTATAGGTACTATATACATCTTGACATCACAGTCAAATTTGTGAGCAAATTTTCAGGTTCAAGTGTCACAACCATGCACAGTTTTTCCTCAATGCACAACGGGCAACACTGTCGTGCTATGATTAGAGCTACGGGTAAACAGTTCCAGAAACAGGTTCAATTCTCATCTCCTCTCTGTGCGGTGTTCGCATGTTCTCCCTGTGACTGCATGTGCTCCACTCAGTGCTCCAATTTCTTCCCACATTCGAAAGGCCGTTTGGTGGTTCATTGCCTGCTTGAAATTGCATCCCCCCGCCCCCCCCCACACCCCATTCTGTTGGAGAGTGGTAGAATCTTGGAGTGTCGATGGGAATGTGTCAAGTGTAAAATTACGGTAAATGTGTACTTGATGGATAGTGCAGACTTGGTGAGAATTTCTATGCATTTATAAAAGGAAGATTATTTTAGATAAAGGAGGTGTCACTAATTCAATTACTTTAAAATTCAATGATTTACACCAGCCTCTTTTCCTTAAAAGTTTCACCTCACTTTAGACTTTGTCTCCTGCATCCTCACCCAGATTAAGTTCTACATTATGTCATCTATCCAAGATTCAATGGCACTTCAACCTTGGCAAGTTAACACACTAACCTGCTACAAAGCACATACCTAGTGATCTCCTGTCTCCTTACAGAGATAGTCTCCTCATTAATCCAATTCTAGGCTTCTGTTTACTGAGCCCAGGCCAGCTTTCTACACATTCTCAATATCCAAGTTATTTTCTAAATATTCAAACCCCATCTGAAAGGTCTTTACTTTCATCCTAAATTTACTCTCTCCCTTTGAACTTAAAAGATAGCATGCTAAAGATCCTTCTGCTTTGTTGCCTCACAGCACAAAGCACCATGGTTTGATCCTGACTCAGGTGTTGTTTGTGCAGAACTTGCATGTATTCCTGGTTATTGCTGGGTTTCCTCTGGGCACTTCAGTTCCCTCCCACATCACAAAGATGTGTCATACTTGTAGGTTAATTACCCCAGGGTGTAGCTAAGTGGCCTAAAGAGTCAAAGCAGAATTTGATGGTCCATAAGAGAGAACAGTTGAATGAGAAACAAGTGGAGGGAGTGGGAATGATGGTAATGCTCTGAGACCTGGTTAGATTCAACAAACGGAATACCCTCGTTCAAAGTCAAAAGGAAACATGATATTATGATATGCATTGATTTGGTGACTTTAGGATTCTCCAAAGCACCTTGTAACTATGGCAGTCTTTCTTACTGTAGTCACTATTCAAATGCAGGGAAAACAATTCGCACCGCAAATTCGCACAAACAGCAACATGATGCAGACCCGTCATGTCCTTATGCAACTACTACTGGACTGTACATGATCACCATGCTGTGCTGTACCTTCTTCTCAATATCATGAAATTTGTACTTACAGTAAATTAAATACTGCGTTTTCCAGAAATTGTGATGTTAGCCATCTTAATCATGTAAAGGGGAACAATGCAATATTGAACTGAATTCTTAATTTCTATGTAAACAGAAAATCATTACTTACAATAAAAGTCAAAATACACTGACAGGCCTCTGTAGATTGTTAGTACATGTTTAAGTTCTTTTATAACTTCTTTTGGATGATGATACAATTTCTGTAAAAGAATTTTAAGAAAGGATTATTTGCAACAATGCACTTTGCTGCAAGGCCAACATAACGTGGGGCGGCATGGTAGCATAGTGGTTAGCACAACGCTTTACAGTACCAGCGACCCAGGTTCAATTCCTGCCGCAGTCTGTAAGGAGTTTGTACATTCTCCCCGTGACCGCGTGGGCTTCCTCCAGGTGCTCCAGCTTCCTCCCACAGTCCAAAGACATGCCGGTGGGTAGGTTAATTGGTCATTGTAAATTGTCCTGTGATTAGACTGGTATTAAAGCGAGGGATTGCCGGGTAGGGCCAGAAGAGCATATTCTGTGCTGTATCTCAATAAATAAATAAACTTTCACAACTCTGTTAATTACCCAGCCAGGATAGCTTATTTTCTTTTATTTCACTCTGGCTGGCTATGTCACCTCTCTCCATTCTGCCTTCGATTTACAAAAACCAGACAGTGAAATCCTATCCTAATACAGTACTGGAGCCATAGAACACGGAGACAGCCCTTTCAAACAGGCAGGGTTTCAACAAGCATCCATTTAAATAATCCCATTTTATTCCTCTCACTTTCCCCTCAGATTCTACTATTCAATGGGGGAACTTTACAGTGAATAGTTAACCCACATAGCATGATTGGGATGCAGGAGTAAATCAGAGGATCTGGGCAAACTCATGAGCACAGGGAGGATGTGTGAACTCTGCACGGAAGTCAGGTTAGGCCCCAGGTCAGTGGAATTAAAACGCAGCAGCTCTACTAGCTTCATCACTGTGCCAATCGCTGTCAAAAAAAAGCTCCTGTAAATTCAGCTGAAGATGTGTTACCTTTTAATACAATTGCAGTTCTGATACTACCACTCTGCCATTGAAAGTCTCAGTTTGCTCTCACCTTTCTTCAATTCAAATATTCACAGACAGAAAAAAGAAAGATAACCCAATCACTACACAGCCAATCAAGCTTTTGTTTGAAAGATGTCACATTCTGCATTTCAGGATATTACAAAATGAAGAGCTGTGGATCTTGTACAAGAATGTGGAAAAAAAATCAGTCATGATCTAACTAAAGGTTAAGACACTGTAAGGGCCAAAAAGCTAACCCTGAATCGACTTCTACACCCATCTTGCTGAATATTTCCAGCACTTTCATGTTTATTTTTGATTTTTATCATTTCAACATATAGTCATTTTTGTTTTGTGAGGAAGCATGGTGGCTAAAGAAAGCAGAGCAAGTTCTACAACACCTACTATAATGACCATAGAGCTTAATTTAATAACTCCAAGGCACAATACCTTTAAGAAGCTGGTGCAGGAAAGTAGTTCTGCCACAAACTGACTGACTGCAGAGCAGATAAAAGGGTGTATGTGACAGTCGTGCCTTTGATCAAGGTACAACTGCTCAGGCACATGGACGTGAGTTGGGACGGCGGGAAGAATTCAAAAAGAAGACAGCCTTATAGACCCGAGTCAGGTGGAGGATAAATAAGTGGCTGAGGGATTGGAGCAGGGGGCAGGGATTCAGATTTCTGGATCATTGCGACCTCTTTTGGAGCAGGCCTGTAGAATCTGGAACACTGTCTGCGCGGGATGGGTTGCATTTGAATCCGAGAGGCTCCAATATCCTGGCGGGGAGGCTTGCTAAGGCTATTAGGGAGAGTTTAAACAAGAATTGCCGGGGGGAGGCTGATGGGAACCGAACAGCAGAGACAGAGAAAGTGCGATTGGCCCACAAATAGAGAAAACTTGAAAGCAGCGTGAGAGAGAGGATAGGCAGGTGTTAGAGAAGGGATGCGCTCAGTCTGACAATTTGAGGTGTGTCTATTCTAATGCAAGGAGTATCATGAACAAAGCAGGTGAGCTTAGATCGTGGATCAGTACTTGGAGCTATGATGTTGTAGCCATTACAGAGACTTGGCCACAAGTCTCAGGGGCAGGAATGGCTACCAGTGTGCCAGGTGTTTCAGAAAGGACAGGGAGGGAGGCAAAAGCGGTGGGGGCGTGGCACTGTTGATCAGATATAGTGTCACGGCTGCAGAAAAAGAGGAAGTCATAGAGGGATTGTCTACTGAGTCTCTGTGGGTGGAAGTTAGAAACAGGAAGAGGTCAATAACTCTACTGGATGTTTTTTATAAGCTACCCAATAGTAACAGGGACATCGAGAAGCAGATAAGGAGACAGATTCTGGAACGGTGCAGTAATAACAGGGTTGTCGTGAAGGGAGATTTTAATTTTCCCAATATCGATTGGCATCTCCCTAGAGCAAGGGGTTTAGATGGGGTGGAGTTTGTTAGGTGTGTTCAGGAAGGTTTCCTGACACAGTATGTAGATAAGCCTACAAGAGGAGAGGCTGTACTTGATCTGGTATTGGGAAATGAACCTGATCAGATGTCAGGTTTCTCAGTGTGAGAGCATTTTGGAGATAGTGATCACAATTCTATCTCCTTTACCATAGCATTGGAGAGGGATAGGAACAGACAAGTTAGGAAAACTTTTAAATGGAGTAAGGGGAAATATGAAGCTATCAGGCAGGAACTTGGAAGCATAAATTGGGAACAGATGTTCTCAGGGAAATATATGGCAGAAATGTGGCAAATGTTCAGGTGAAATTTGTGTGGCATTCTGCATAGGCATGTTCCAATGAGGCGGAAAGGATGGTAGGGTACAACAACCATGGTGTATAAAGGCTGTTGTAAATCTAGACAAAAAGAAAAGAAAAGCTTACGAAAGGTTCAAAAAGCTAGGTAATGATAGAGATCGAGAAAATTACAAGGCCAGCAGGAAGGAGTTTAAAAATGAAATTAGGAAAGCCAGAAGGGACCATGAGAAGGCCTTGACAAGCAGATTAAGGAAAAACCCAAGGCATTCTACAAGTATGTGAGAGCAAGAGGATAAAATGTGAGAGAATAGGACCAATCAAATGTGACAGTGGAAAAGTGTGTATGGAACTGGAGGAGGTAGTGGAGGTACTTAATGAATACTTTGCTTTGGTAGTCACTACGGGAAAAAGACCTTGGCGATTCTAGGGATCGCTTACAGCAAACTGAAAAACGAGCATATAGACACTAAGAAAGAGGATGTGCTGGAGCTTTTGGAAAGCATCAAGTTGGATATGTCACCAGGACCAGATGAGATACACCCCAGACTACTGTGGGAAGTGAGGGAGGAGATTGCTGGGCCTCTGGCGATGATCTTTGCATCATCAATGGGGACGGAAGAGGTTCCGTAGGATTGAAAGGTTGCAGATGTTGTTCCCTTATTCAAGAAAGGGAGTAGAGATAGCCCAGGAAATTATAGACCAGTAAATCTTACCTTCAGTGGTTGGTAAGTTGATGGAGAAGATCTTGAGAGGCAGGAATTATGAACATTTGGAGGGGCATAATATGCTTAGCAATAGTCAGCATGGTTTTGTCAAAGGCAGGTCGTGCCTTATGAGCCTGATTGAATTTTTTGAGGATATGACTAAACACATTGATGAAGGTAGAGCAGTAGATGTAGTGTACATGGATTTCAGCAAGGGATTTGATAAGGTACCCCATGCAAGGATTATTGAGAAAGTAAGGAGGCACAGGATCCAAGGGGACATTGCTTTGTGGATCCAAAACTAGCTTGCATACAAAAGGCAAAGAGTGGTCGTAGATGGGTCATATTCTGCATGGAGGTCGGTGACCAGTGGTGTGTCTCAGGGATCTGTTCTGGGACACCCTCTCTTCGAGATTTCTATAAATGACCTGGATGAGGAAGTGGAGTGATGGATTAGTAAATTTGCTGATCACACCAAGGTTGGGGGCTGTTGTGGATAGTGTGAAGGGCTGTCAGAGGTTACAGCGGGACGGTGATAGGATGCAAAACTGGGCTGCGAAGTGGCAGATGGAGTTCAACCCAGATAAGTGTGAGGAGGTTCATTCTGGTAGGTCAAATATGATGGCAGAATATAGCATTAATGGTAAGACTCTTGGCAGTGTGGAGGATCAGAGGGATCTTGGTGTTCAGGTCCATAGGACTCTCAAAGCTGCTGCGCAGGTAGACCCTGTGGTTAAGAAGGCATACGGTGTATTCGCCTTCATCAACTGTGGAATTGAGCTTAGGAGCCAAGAGGTAATGTTACAGCTATATAAGACCCTGGTTAGACCCCACTTGGAGTATTATACTCAGTTCTGATCACCCCACTACAGGAAGGATGTGGAAACTATAGAAAGGGTGCACAGGAGATTTACAAAGGCGTTGCCTGGATTGGGGGGCATGCCTTATGAGAATAGGTTGAGTGAATTCGGCCTTTTTTCCTTGGAGCGATGGAGGATGAGAGGTAACCTGACAGAGGTGTATAAGATGATGAGAAGCATTGATCATGTAAATGGTCAGAGGCTTTTTCCCAGGACTGAAATGGCTAACACGAGAGGGCACTGTTTTAAGGTGCTTGGAACTAGGTAGAGAGGAGATGTCAGGGGAAGAGATGCTCTTCTGCACACCACAGTTATTACACAAGGTCATTTGAGTTACTGTCACCATCCTGTCAGCTTGAACCAGTCTGACCATTCTCCTCTGAACTCTCTCATTAACAAGGCATTTACACTCACAGAACTGCCTTTGGATTTTTCTTTGCACCATTCTCTGTAAACTTTAGAGGCTGTTGTAGTTGAAAATCCCAGGAAATCAACAGTTTCTGAGATACTCAACCACCCCATCTGGCACCAACAATCATTCGACAGACAAAGTCACAAAGTCATTTACTCCCCATTCTGATGTTTGGACTGAAGAACAACTGAACCTCTTGACCATGGTTGCATGTTTTTATGCATTAAATTACTGTCACATGTTTGGCTGGTTAGATATTTGTTTTAACGAGCAGGTATACAGAAGTTCCTAATAAAGTGGCCACTGAGGTATGATCATGAGATACAGTTCCAATGTTGTTTTTAAGCTGGCTGATGACACCACTGTTGTTGGCAGAATCAAAGGTGATGACGAATTGAGATAGAGGAGGGATGCTGAAAATTTGGTTGAGTAATGATACAACAACTTTTCACTGATTATTATCAACTACAGGAGAAAGAAGATAGACGTCCATGAGCTAGTTAGTCTTCGTTAAGGGATAGGAGCTAGGGAGGGTCAGTAGCTTTAAATTCCTTGGTGTTAACAGCTCAGAGGATCGGTCCTGGGACCAGTATGCAAGTGCCATCACAAAGAAGGCACAATAGCACCTCTACTTTCTTAAAAGTTTGCGCAGATTCAGCGCATCAGAAACACTTTAACAACTTCTATTGTAAAGCTGCACAGTGGAGAGCATCGTAACTGGAGGCATCATGACCTGATATGGAAAGACCAATGCTCAGCAATGCTAAAAGCTAAAGAAAATGGTGGACGCAGCCCAGTCCATCACAGATAAAAACCTCCCCACCATTGAAGATATTTATGTGGAGCACTGTCACAAGAAAGCGGCATCCATCATCAAAGATCTCCACCATCCAGGCCATGTCCTCTTCTCGCTATTACCATTGGGCTGGAGGTACAGAAGCCTTAGGCCCCACTAGGTTCAGGTCCAGTTACTACCCTACGACCATCAGGCTCCTTAATTGGGTTGGACAACTTTAATCATCACTACTCTGACCTGATTCCATAACTTACAGACTCACTTTCGCAAGGACTCTACAACTTATGTGCTCAGTACTGTTTCTTTTATTTGCACAGTGTGTCTTCTTTTGCACATTAGCCGTCAGTCTTTAAATGTTTATATATAGTTTTTTCTTGTAAAATTCTATTTTATTTCTTTTGTTCCTGAGAATGCCTGCAAGAAAATGCAGGGGTGCTACGGTAGTGTAGGGGTTAGCGCAACGCTTTACAGCTCGAAGCGTTCCAGAGTTTAGAGTTCAATTCCTGCTCTGTTCTGTAAGGAGTCTGTACATCATCCCAGTGGAATACGTGGGTTTTCCCCGGTGCTCCGGTTTCCTCCACAGTCCAAAGACGTACTGGGTGGGTTATTAGTTATTGTAAATATTGTCTCGTGATTAGATTAGGGTTAATCGGGTTTGCTGGCTCGAAATAAATAAATGAATCTCGAGGTTGTGTATGGTTAGGTTGCTCGGTACTCTGAACTTTGACTCTTTTACTATAGCTCCAGGAGCTGTGCGATATGTACCATTCCACACTGTAACTCTGCCTCTCACTGTCACATAATAACACCACTTTGTCAAAGTTGCTGGTGAACACAGCAGACCAAGGCAGCATCTCTAGGAAGAGGTACAGTCGACGTTTCGGGCCGAGACCCTTTGTCAGGCGTTCACCAGCAACTTTGATTGTGTTGCTTGAATTTCCAGCATCTGCAGCGTTCACCAGCAACTCTGATGTGTGTTGCTTGAATTTTCAGCATCTGCAGAATTCCTCGTGTTTGCACCACTTTGTAACTAGATCCTTCACAGCTAAACATCATCCCGAGACAATTAGCACCATTTAGAGCAAAGAGGTTTCACTCCTGAAATGCCATACATCACGGCAACTTTATATCCCTGTGCTCTCGGTCCATCCGGTGCAGGGTGCAACACCCCACAGCCGAGCCGAGGCTGTCCCCGTATCCCTGCTTTTCTGGTCTCTCGCACACATCCTGCCAGTGTTCTAAATATTATCGTGCTCTAAGCCCCCGCTGCCAACTCACCTCCAACAGGTTATTTAATCGGGTCTCCGAAAAACTCATCGTTCTGTCGTCAACATAAAAGCGAGCATCCAGCATTCAGAAGCGAAAACGAAACTCGGATCAAAACGTCAACACGTTATAATCAGCTGAGCTCCGGACGCATTTCGTAAATCCGGATGTACAACGCCTGCACAGATGAACTTCTAGTCATCCAATTACACGGCTTCATAATATGACGAATGTATAAATTATAAAATTGAGAAGAGCACAATGTACGTGATATTTGTAATACGGAAGCATGGCGAAAGTAATATAACGGTGAAAATAACAGCACGTGATTTATGATGCGTAGCTCAGTACTATGCATTTAGCACAACAATTGCTCATGCATCTAAATCAATGCATTTGAGATACATAGTGTATGTTGTACACTAGCAGGACACTGCACCATGCATCATGTACTGTGTTATTTGTAACATACTAAAGACATATGCATCAAATTCACTGATACAAAAATATAGTGCTCGCAATAAGGATAATAGCGTGCATAAGATGCAAATAATATGATGCAACTGAGGTAATAAAATGGAGAATGAGACAGAATAATATGGAACATGTCACATAATAATATGGTTCATGGGAGAAATGAAAACAACAGTGCATTTGGCAATGAAATAGTACACAACAACTGTGCAGGTGACAAAATAGGAATCGTTACACAATGACAGAATAATGTATGCTTGTTGCACAACTGTAGAGCATATAATGAATGTGACAAATAGGTAGTGTCAAATCAAAGCAACACACAGAAATTGCTGGAGGAACTCAGAAGGCCAGACAGCATCTATGGAAAAAAGTACATAGGACGCTTTGGGCTGATACCCGAAGGCCTGGTCTTCTGAGTTCCTCCAGTATTGTGTGTGTGTGTATGTGTTGTCCAATTAGGTAATGTACCTGCCACCAACAGGCTTGTGCAAGGTACATAGCTGATAAGTTTCTTCTTGTTCATTTCTCGTTCTTCGTCTGTTAGAGCCATAAGAACGGCTCCAGGGCCTTGTGTTCTTTGTGTAAATAGAACCATAGAACCATAGAAACTACAGCACAGAAACAGGCCTTTTGGCCCTTCTTGGCTGTGCCGAACCATTTTCTGCCTAGTCCCACTGACCTGCACAAGGACCATATCCCTCCATACACCTCCCATCCATTTATCTGTCCAATTTATTCTTAAATGTTAAAAAAGAACCCGCATTTACCACCTCATTTGGCAGCTCATTCCATACTCCCACCACTCTCTGTGTGAAGAAGCCTCCCGCCCCAATGTTCCCTTTAAACTTTTCCCCCCTCACCCTTAACCCATGTCCTCTGGTTTTTTTCTCCCCTTGCCTCAGTGGAAAAAGCCTGCTTGCATTCACTCTATCTATACCCATCATAATTTTATATACCTCTATCAAATCTCCCCTCATTCTTCTACACTCCAGGGAATAAAGTCCTAACCTATTCAACCTTTCTCTGTAACTGAGTTTCTCAAGCCCCGGCAACATCCTTGTAAACCTTTTCTGCACTCTTTCAACCTTATTTATATCCTTCCTGTAATTTGGTGACCAAAGCTGAAAACAATACTCCAGATTCGGCCTCACCAATGCCTTATACAACCTCATCATAACATTCCAGCTCTTGTACTCAATACTTTGATTAATAAAGGCCAATGTACCAAAAGCTCTCTTTACGATCCTATCTACTTGTGACGCCACTTTTAGGGAATTTTGTATCTGTATTCCCAGATCCCTCTGTTCCACTGCACTCCTCAGTGCCTTACCATTAACCCTGTATGTTCTACCTTGATTTGTCCTTCCAATGTGTAATACCTCACACTTGTCTGCATTAAACTCCATCTGCCATTTTTCAGCCCATTTTTCCAGCTGGTCCAAGTCCCTCTGCAGGCTCTGAAAACCTTCCTCGCTGTCTACTACACCTCCAATCTTTGTATCATCAGCAAATTTGCTGATCCAATATACCACATTATCATCCAGATCATTGATATAGATGACAAATAACAATGGACCCAGCACTGACCCCTGTGGCACACCACTAGTCACAGGCCTCCACTCGGAGAAGCAATTCTCTACTACCACTCTTTGGCTTCTTCCATTGAGTCAATGTCTGATCCAATTTACTACCTCTCCATGTGGGAAATGTGGGAATTCTGGGACATCTCCATCTTCCCGGATCTGTACCAGGTGCGCTGAGCTGCAGCTCCTCAGAGAACGTGGTAAGGAACTGGGACTGCAGCTCGATGACTTTCGGGTCATAGGGAAACTGAGGAGGTGACAGATAGATACAGTCACTCCTAAGTTGCAGGACCTGGGTGACTGTCAGGGAAGGGAAAGGGAATAGGCAGTCCTAGTGGCCATTCCCCTTAATAATAACCACTTTGGATATTGTTTTGGGGGAGGGGGTGGGTGAGAAACAACCTACTGGGGGAAGCAGTGACCTGGCACTTTTACGGTCTCTGGTACTGAGTCTGGCTTTGTCAATCAGAAGAGAAGGTGGGGGGGGGGCGGTGAAGAGGAGCACAGTAGTGATAGGGATTTCATAGTCAGAGTAGTAGACAGGTAATTTTGTGGATATGAAAAAGACATTTGGATGGTATGTTGCCCCCAGAATGCCAGGGTCAGCGATGTCTCAGATTGAGTCCATAGCATTCTAAAGGAAAAGACAGAGCAGCAGGAAGACATGGTATATATTGGTCAGAGAAATAGGTAGGAAAGGTGAGGAGGTCCTGAAGAGAGAAGGTAGAAAGCTGAAAAGCAGGACTCCAGGGTAGTAACCCCTGGATTGCTGCCTGTGCCACACAACAGTGATGGCAAGAATAGGATGATTTGGCAGATGAATGTGTGCCTCAGGAACTGGTGTAGGGGGCACAGTTTCAGATTTATAGATTATTGGGATCTCTTCTGGGGCAGGTACTGTCATGGTCCCACCTGGCTGTCCCCCATCTCGCTCCTATCTCCTTGATTATGCCTTAATTCCAGTCGTTAGATTCCCAATTGCTGCTAATTGACTTCATTACAGCACACACGGTTTCCATCAAGGACTGCAGGATAAGAACTCTGGCGTCACAACCACAGGTCGCCAGTTCGTTGGTCGATTCCTGTGTGTTAACCTTGTTTCCTGATCTCTTAGGACCGTTAGTTCTAAGTTCAACTCCAGTCTCTAGATATTCTATGAAAACCTTGTCTCCGGGTCAAGACTCCCCTAGTTATCTGTTCCATGTTCGCGACTGTACAAACACCTCTCAACCCTATCTTCATGTCGGTGTCCTGCACTTGGGTTCACCCCCCAGTCACTCCTTGTAACAGTACGAACTGGCCAAGAATGAACCCAGTGGACACAAACCCCCTGCAACAGGCCCTCACCAGCCAGGGCACCCTACTGGGCCTGCACGACCAACTGCTCAGAGATGTCATGGAGAACCTCTGTGCCCTGTCTGAGAATGTAAAGAAGGTCAGTGATCAGGTTGGCCGAGTATCCGCTCCCCTTACTCCATCCCTTCCGAGAACCCGGCTAACCAACCCACACAGTTTGGGATGACAATGCCCTATGGGTTGGCAACATGATCACCAAGAGAGCCGCATGTACCCGAACCAGAAACCTACCCTGGGGACCTAGGGAAGTGCCGGGCTTTCCTACTGCAATGCTCCTTGGTTTTTGAGCAGCAGCCATGTACGTATGCCACAGACAGATCAAAGATAGCGTACATCATGGGGTTGTTGCGAGGGAACGCCTTAACATTGCCCATCATGATTTGGGATAACCAGCCAGTGTCATGGTCCAGTCCGTGAAGTCCACATTCCGGTTCACGGTGGAGTCCATCGACCCTTGCTCCAGGTTTTCCTATCTACCCTGTTTCTGTTCCTGTTAAGCACTAATTGAGGCAGCTGATGCTCATTGAGGCTGGCTGCATAAATACCTCCAGAGACCAGGGCGTGGCTGCTGGATTGTTCTTGTCCTTACTCCTTGTATCCTTTCCCCTGCCTTCTGTGTCCTCGCCTGAAGCCCTGCCTTGTCTTGCCAGTAACTCTCGCCTCGCTTCGCCTGTAGTCTTGTCTTGGAGCCACCCTGTACCTAGATCCCTTCCTGTCCCTTGCTTCCGCCGGGTAAATCAGGCTGTCTTGCCGCTACCTACATTTGGTGCTGTCCCTTCCTGTCCCTTGCCTCCATCGAGTACACCAGGCCATATTGCCGTTACCCTGCGGTGGGTTCTGTCCCTTCCTGTCCCTTGCCTCCGTCGGGTGGAGATCCGCGCCCTGCCCAGGAGGAGCTTCAAGACCCTCAAGTCTCTAGCCGTGCCTCACCCCAAGCCAAGCTTCAAGACCCCAAGCCTCGCCTCGGCTCGAGTCTCTGGTCTCAGGCCTCGCCTCGAGTCTGAAGACTCCAGCCTCATCCTGCCTGCCAGCCAAGTCATGTCCTTGCCTAGTTCTGGGCTCCGAGCCAGAGACTGGACAAGGACCCAGAACCTGGGTCTTGCCTCTGGCTCGGACCCCAAGCCCGGGCTCCTAGCTCTCTTGTCCAGTCTTGTTCCAGGTTCCCGGTTTTCGTGTCCATGTCCTAGCCCTCGCCCTGTATCCTAGTCCTGTCCCTAGTACTTCAGTGTTTGTGTCTTGCACGTGGGTCCGTTCCCAGCCACCCCCTTATGACAGCCAGAGACCTGCTCTTCTTTTCCCACCTTCATCTCTGAAATGAGGAAGATTTTTGAACATCCCATTCGCAGTAAGGACACTACTAAGCGCTGCTGACTCTCTGTCAGGGCTCATGATGTGTAGCTGAATTCTCCATAAATTTCCAGATACTAGCGGCTGACTCAGGGTGGAATGACGAGGCACTCCAGGAAGTGTTTCAACAAGGTCTCTATGACAGGATAAAAGGCGAGGGATGACAATAGCTTGGACTCTTTGGTCTCTCTAGCCACCAGGCTAGATAACCGACTCCGAGAGTATCAGAGAGAGAAAACCAGTCGCCCCACTCCTCAGATCACCCCACGGCCCGTCTTACCATCTTCGACCAGCCCTAACCTCACTCCCCCTTCTGCGCCTAGCACAGCTCCCGCTCCGACCGTTCCCACTACCCCGGAGGAGGAACCAATGCAGCTGGGTCGGAGCTGTCTCTCTCCCACCAAGCGACCCCGGAGATTATAATCAGGGGCTGTCTCTATTGTGGCCAGTCTGGACATTTCCGTGATACCTGTTCTCTTTGGCCAAAAGGGAGGGCTCACCAGTAGAAAGGGGGACCCTGGTGAGTCAGTTGACACTCCTTTCAGTCCCCCAAACTGGGATGCAGATCCTAGCTACTGTGAATTATCTCCAAGAGCCCCTGTCTCTATCCGCCTTGGTGGACTCCGGTGCTGAGGGAAATCTGTTGGACGAGGACATAGCCTCCTGGGCCGGAATTCCTCGGGTACCGTTAAGTACCCCTCTGGAAGCCTGGGCGTTGGACGGAAGACTTCTGGCCCGGGTCACCCACTGTATGCCACGCCTGACTTTGATTCTGTCTGGAAACCATCGGGAGCAGGTACAATTTAATCTACATCAAAGTTGCTGGTGAATGCAGCAGGCAAGGCAGCATCTCTAGGAAGAGGTACAGTTGACGTTTCAGGCCGAGAAGTTAGTCCTGACGAATGGTCTCGGCCACCAGCAACTTTGATGTGTGTTGCTTGAATTTCCAGCATCTGCAGAATTCCTCGTGTTGACAATTTAATCTAATCCATTCTCCTCAAGCCCCTATAGTTCTATGGTTTTCTATGGTTTCTATGGTTTCTGGGATACCCTTGGTTGAGCCACCATAATCCCCACATTGACTGGTCTACTGGGAGGATAGCCAGCTGCAGGCCATTTTGTCACACCACCTGTCTTCAGTCGGCCCTATCCCCTGGGGAGACAACTGCGACCTTGCCTGTCGTGGAATCCCCCGACTTGTCCTGGGTTCCAGCAGAGTTCCATGACCTGGGACAGGTATTTAGTAAACACCAAGCTCTTTCCCTTCCTCCACACCGACCATACGACCTCGCTATTGACCTTCTCCCCGGGGCTTCGTTACCCACCAGTCCGTTGTATAACTTGTCCTGGCCTGAGAGAGAAGCCATGGAGAAGTACATCAGTGAGTCTCTCTCAGCAGGCATTATTCGACCTCATCCTCCCTGGTGGGTGCAGGGTTCTTCCTTGTGGGGAAGAAGGATGGCTCACTAGGTCTCTGCATCGATTACTGAGGCCTTAACAACATAACCATTAAAAACAAGTACCCGCTGCCCCTCATAAATTCAGCATTTAAAACACTTCACGGAACCACCATCTTCTCATAGTTGGACCTACAAAGTGCCTACCATCTGGTCAGAATAAGGGAGGGGGATGAGTGGAAGACGGCATTTAATACCCCTCTAGGCCACTTTGAATACCTGGTCATGCCGTTTGGCCTCACCAATGCCCCCGCTGATTTTCAAGCCCTGATTAGCGACGTGCTGAGAGACTTTATTGCCCGCTTTGTGTTTGTCTATCTGGATGACATCCTAATCTTCTCCAGCAGTCTCCAGACACACATTCATCATGTCCGTCAAGTCCTACAGAGGCTGTGGGAGAACAAATTATTCGTGAAGGTTGAGAAGTGTGAATGCCACGTCCCCTTGGTTAGCTTCTTCGGCTATATCATCGAGAGCGGGCGAGTGAGAGCGGATCCCGAGAAGATCCAGGTGGTGGTGGAGTGGCCCAGATCCACAACACGCAAGCAACTCCAGCAATTTCTGGGGCTTGCGAATTCTATTACCGGTTTGTCAGGGATTATAGTTGGGTGGCGGCCCCCTTTACCCGACTTGCCTCACTTACAACCCCATTTCTTTGGGACTCCAAGGCTGACTCAGCATTCGCTGAACTGAAGAGGCGTTTCACATCTGCTCTCATCCTGGTCCAACCGGACCCCTCCTGTCAATTCATCATGGAGGTTGACGCCTCCGACTCTGGGGTGGGAGTGGTTCTGTCCCAACGTTCAGGTCCTGATCAGAAACTTCATCCCTGTGCCTTCTTTTCTCGCCGGCTGTCCCCCGCTGAATGAAATTACGACGTGGGGAACGAAGAGCTACTGGCGGTCAAACTGGCGTTGGAAGAATGGAGGCACTGGCTGGAGGGGGAGGAACACCCGTTTATCGTCTGGACTGATCACAAGAACTTTGGATATATCCAGACCGCCAAACACCTGAACTCCCGCCAAGACTGTTGGGCATTATTTTTTGACCGGTTCAGGTCTACTCTCACCTATTGTCTGGGGTCCAAGAATGGGAAACCTGACACGCTCTCCCATAAATACAATTCCAAGGAACACCTTTCCAGCCCAGAGACCATCCTCCCACCATCCTGTTTCACCTGGGAAATCGAGACCATAGTAAAAGAGGCCAAACAGGCTGAACCTGACCCTGGCAATGGACCAGCCAATCACCTTTTTGTGCCCGATTCCATTTGATCTCAAGTTCTCCAGTGGGGGCACACTTCTCGTTTTGCCTGCCATCCCAGGAGTGATCGACACTGTCTCTTCTGAAAGGACACTTTTGGTGGCCTTCCATGGACGCTGTCCCCCGTTCCTTTGTCTCTGCATGTTCTGTCTGTGCCTGTGGAAAAGCCTCCCACCGGCCATCTGCTGGATTACTTCATCCCCTACCTGTCTCTAGTTGTCCTTGGTCTCACATAGCACTGGATTTTACATAGAAACATAGAAACATAGAAAATAGGTGCAGGAGTAGGCCATTTGGCCCTTCGAGCCTGCACCGCCATTTATTATGATCATGGCTGATCATCCAACTCAGAACCCCGCCCCAGCCTTCCCTCCATACCCCTTGACCCCTGTAGCCACAAGGGCCATATCTAACTTCCTCTTAAACATAGCTAATGAACTGGCCTCAACAGTTTGCTGTGGCAGAGAATTCCACAGATTCACCACACTCTGTGTGAAGAAGTTTTTCCTAATCTCGGTCCTAAAAGGCTTCCCCTCTATCCTCAAACTGTGACCCCTCGTTCTGGACTTCCCCAACATCGGGAACAATCTTCCTACATCTAGCCTGTCCAATCCCTTTAGGATCTTATACGTTTCAATCAGATCCCCCCTCAATCTTCTAAATTCCAACGAGTACAAGCCCAGTTCATCCAGTCTTTCTTCATATGAAAGTCCTGCCATCCCAGGAACCAATCTGGTGAACCTTCTTTGTACTCCCTCTATGGCAAAGATGTCTTTCCTCAGATTAGGGGACCAAAACTGCACACAATTCTCCAGGTGTGGTCTCACCAAGGCCTTGTACAACTGCAGTAGTACCTCCCTGCTCCTGTACTTGAATCCTCTCACTATAAATGCCAGCATACCATTCGCCTTTTTCACCGCCTGCTGTACCTGCATGCCCACTTTCAATGACTGGTGTGTAATGACACCCAGGTCTCGTTGCACCTCCCCTTTTCCAAATCGGCCACCATTCAGATAATAATCTGTTTTCCTATTTTTGCCACCAAAGTGGATAACTTCACATTTATCCACATTAAATTGCATCTGCCATGAGTTTGCCCACTCACCCAACCTATCCAAGTCACTCTGCATCCTCTTAGCATCCTCCTCACTGCTAACACTGCCACCCAGCTTCGTATCATCCGCAAACTTGGAGATGCTGCATTTAATTCCCTCATCCAAGTCATTAATATATATTGTAAACAACTGGGGTCCCAGCACTGAGCCTTGCAGTACCCCACTAGTCACTGCCTGCCATTCTGAAAAGGTCTCTATCCACATCAATACCTTACCCCCAATACCGTGTGCTTTAAGTTTGCACACTAATCTCCTGTGTGGGACCTTGTCAAAAGCCTTTTGAAAATCCAAATATACCACATCCACTGGTTCTCCCCTATCCACTCTACTAGTTACATCCTCAAAAAATTCTATGAGATTCGTCAGACATGATTTTCCTTTCACAAATCCATGCTGACTTTGTCCGATCATTTCACCGCTTTCCAAATGTGCTGTTATCACATCCTTGATAACTGACTCCAGCAGTTTCCCCACCACCGACGTTAGGCTAACCAGTCTATAATTCCCCGGTTTCTCTCTCCCTCCTTTTTTAAAAAGTGGGGTTACATTAGCCACCCTCCAATCCTCAGGAACTAGTCCAGAATCTAACGAGTTTTGAAAAATTATCACTAATGCATCCACTATTTCTTGGGCTACTTCCTTAAGCACTCTAGGATGCAGACCATCTGGCCCTGGGGATTTATCTGCCTTCAATCCCTTCAATTTACCTAACACCACTTCCCTACTAACATGTATTTCACTCAGTTCCTCCATCTCACTGGACCCTCTGTCCCTTACTATTTCTGGAAGATTATTTATGTCCTCCTTAGCGAAGACAGAACCAAAGTAATTATTCAATTGGTCTGCCATGTCCTTGCTCCCCATAATCAATTCACCTGTTTCTGTCTGCAGGGGACCTACATTTGTCTTTACCAGTCTTTTCCTTTTTACATATCTATAAAAGCTTTTACAGTCCGTTTTTATGTTCCCTGCCAGTTTTCTCTCATAATCTTTTTTCCCCTTCCTAATTAAGCCCTTTGTCCTCCTCTGCTGAACTCTGAATTTCTCCCAGTCCTCAGGTGAGCCACTTTCTCAGGCTAATTTGTATGCTACTTCTTTGGAATTGATACTATCCCTAATTTCTCTTGTCAGCCACGGGTGCACTACCTTCCTTGATTTATTCTTTTGCCAAACTGGGATGAACAATTGTTGTAGTTCATCCATGCAACCTTTAAATGCTTGCCATTGCATATCCACTGTCAACCCTTTAAGTGTCATTTGCCAGTCTATCTTAGCTAATTTTGTCACGGGACTACCCCCTTCACATGGGAACACCGCCGTACTCACCGTGGTGGACCGTTTCTCCAAGACTGTGCACTTTGTAGCCCTCCCTAAACTCCCTTCTGCTCAGGAGACCGCAGACCTTCTCGTCCACCACGTCTTCCACATTCATGGAATTCTTTCGGACATTATCTCCGACCAGGGTCCCCGATTCATTTCGTAAGTCTCAGGATCCTTTAGTCGAGCCCTGGTTGCCTCAGTTGGCCTGTTGTCTGGCTTTCATCCACAGATGAACGGGCAAACAGAATGGGTCAACCAGGATTTGGAGGCGGCGCTATGTTGCATAGCAGCCAACAACCTGCCTACCTGGAGCAACCACTTTGCATGGGTAGAGTACGCCCACAACTCTCTTGTCAGCACCGCCACCGGAAGATCTCCTTTTGAATGCTCTCTTGGTTACCAACCCCCGCTGTTTCCTGCTCAGGAAGAGGATATTGTGGTGCCTTCTGTTCAAGCCCATATCTGCCAGTGCCACAAGGTCCGGGAAGACATACGCAAGGCCCTGTTCCGCTCAGCCGACTGCAACCAGAGGATTGCCGATCACCATCAGACTCCTGCACCTGAGTATTGACCTGGCAGAAGGTGTGGCTCTCGTCTAAGGACGTTCCTCTCAAGAACGAGCCCAAGAAGCTCACCCATTGCTTCTTAGGACCTTTCGAAATTGAGAGTATTATCAGCTCCACGGTGGTTTGACTCAAACTGCTTAAATCTATGCACATTCATCCTACATTTCACGTTTCCCATTTAAAACTGATTTCTATAAGCCCCTTGTGCCCTCTGACCGAACCCCCTCCGCCTGCCCGGATCATCGACGACCACCCAGCGTACACCATCCGGTACCTGGTCAACTGGGAAGGATACGGCCTGGCCGAACGTTCCTGGATTCCTCGCTCCTTCATCCTGGACCCTTCCCTCCTCCGTGACTTCCATTGGGACCATGGAGACAAGCCTGGGGGATAGCCTGGGGGATTGCCTGGAGGCTCCCATTGAGGGGAGATGCTGTCATGGTCCCATCTGGTAGTCCCCCATCCCGCTTCTATGTCCTTGATTATGCCTTAATTCCATTTGTTAGATTCTCACTTGCTGCTAGTTCACTTAATTACAGCACTCCTGGTTTCCATCAGAGACTGCAGGATAAGAACTCCTGCATCAAAACCACGAGTTGCCAGTTCGTTGTTTGATTCCTGTGTGTTAACCTCGTTTCCCGATCTCTTGGGACTGTTCGTTCTACGTTCAGCCCCAGTCTCTAGATATTCTATGAAAACCTTGTCTCCAGGTCAAGACTCCCCTGGTTATCTGTTCCATGTTCGCGACTGTACAAACACCTCTCAACCCTATCTCCGTGTCTGTGTCCTGCACTTGGGTTCACCCCCCCACCCCCAGTCACTCCTTGTAACAGGTATGACCTATACAAAAGGGACGGGTTACACCTGAACCCGAGAGGAACCAAGATCCTTGCTGGCAGGTTTGCTGGAGCTGTTTGGGAAGTTTTAAACTAATTTGACAGGGAGATAGGAAATGGAGTGATAAGGCTGAGAATGGGGCAGATGGTATGCAAACAGAGGGAGCGTGTAGTGAGACTCTCAGGAAGGACAAGCAGATGATGGGGAAAAATTGCAATCAGTGGGATGAGTTGCAGTGTAACGGTAACAAAACTGAAAAGGATAACAGATAGGGGACTAAAGGTATTATATTTGATATATTTATATTCCATATGCAGTAATGGAATAAGGTAGATGATTTTGTAATGCAGTTAGAGATGGGCAGGTATGACATTGTGGGCATCACTAAATTATGGCTGAAAAAAGATTATAGCCGGGAGCTTAACATCCAAGGATACACTTTGTATCAAAAGGACATGCAGGTTGGCAGAAGAGGTGGCGTGGCTCAGTTGGTAAAAATGAAGTGATGTAGGGTCGGAAGATGTAGAATCGTTGTGGATCGAGTAAGGAACTGCAAGGGTAAAAAGATCCTGATGGGAGTTATTTACAGGCCAGTTAGTTTGACCTCAAGACGTTGGAGTCAATTGTTAATGGGAAGGTTTGGGGTACATAGAGGCTCACAATAAAATAGGCCAAAGTCAGCAGTTTCCTTCAGGGAAAATCTTGCCTGACAAATCTTTTGGAATTCTTTGAGGAAATAACAAGCAGGATAGACAAAGGAGAATCAGTGGATGTTGTGTACTTGGATTTTCAGAAGACCTTTGACAAAGTAACACACATGTGGCCGCATAGCAAGATAAGGGCCTATGGTATTGCAGGAAAGATACTAGCACAGATAGTCATAGTCATACTTTATTGATCCCGAGTGAAACTGGTTTTCGTTACAGTTGCACCAACCAAGAATAGAGTATAAATAAAGCAATATAAAACCATAAATAATTAAATACTTATATGTAAATGCCAGGAAATAAGTCCAGGACTAGCCTATTGGCTCAGGGTGTCTGACACTCCAAGGGAGGAGTTGTAAAGTTTGATGGCCACAGGCAGGAATGACTTCCTATGACGCTCTGTGTTGCATCTCGGTGGAATGAGTCTCTGGCTGAATAGAGCATTGGCTGATTGGCAGGAGACAAAGAGTGGAAATAAAGGGGCCTTTTTCTCATCAGTGTTGGAACCACTTCTTTCTACATCATATCAAAGATTTGGATGACGGATTTGATGGTTTTGTGGCCAAGTTTGCCGATGATATGAAGCTAGGTGGGGGGGGGCATGTAATGTTGAGGGTGCTGGGAGGCTGCAGAAGGACTTAGACACATTAGGAGAATAGGCAAAGAAATAGCAGATGGAATACAATATTGGGCAGAGTATGGTCATGCACTTTGGTGGAAAGAATAGAAGTGTAAACTATTTTCTAAATGGGGAAAAAAAATTCAAAAATCAGAGGTGCAATGGGAATTAAGAGTACTTGTGCAGGATTCCCTAAAGGTTAACTTCGAGGTTGAGTTAGTGGTGAGGAAGGCAAATGTAATGTCAGCATTCATTTAGAGAGGACTAGAACATAAAAACAAGCAAGTAATACTGAGGCTTTATAAGGCACCGGTGGGGCCCCACATGGAGTATTGTGAGCAGTTTTGGGCCCCTTATTTAAGGAAGGATACACTGACATTGGAGATGGTTCAAAGGAGTTTCAATGAAATGATTCCGTGAATGAAAAGCTTATCATATGAGGAACATTTGATGGGTCTGGGCCTGTAATCGCTAGAATATTGAAGAATCAGGAGGGATCTCAATGAAACCTATCGAATGTTGAAAGGTCTAGACTCCAGAGAGAGTGGATGTGGAGAGGATGTTTGCTATTGGTTTAAGATGGCGCTAGTGAAGCCCCACGATAACTAGCTGGCAGCAAACAAAACTACTAATTACTTTATTAATCATACTTTTTCTCAAAAACAATTACTGCAATCAATAGCCTGTAACTCCCCTTTTGGAGTCAAGCTTTGGAACTGCCTGTACAACTTGGCACTTTTACAGTATGAACTGAAGTCTTGAAGATGATTGTGGGATGGTGTGTACAGGATGAACTGAGGCAAGGAACGATCCTCTGTTGGTCGATTTATGCAAAGGGCCAGACTGAAAAGGTCGGGTACGAGCTGATATGAGGCAGCAGGTCCCAGGACCCAGAGTGTATTGAAGCGGCAGGGCCCACGTCCAAGAGCGAGGAACGAGCTAACGGTTTGGCTGATTTAAGTGCCAGCCCAGATTGATAAGGTCAAAGGTGTTGGCTGGAGGAGAAGGATGGGATGGTGTTCAGCTCATGTGCTTTACACATCTCTGTGCTGAACTGAGGCTGTGGCCTGCAATGATCAGACTACTGGATCGGCTGTGACTGGCTTTGTGGCTGTGGGCTCACTTTCGCTAACCAGTTCTGAATGCTATTTGCTTACTTTGATTGTTTTCCACTATTTTTTTCTGCGCATTGGGTGTATGACAGTCTTCTTGTTTTTAGTAGGTTCTATTCTGTTTCTGCTGTTTTAATCTCAAGGTTGTATATAATATACATGCTTAGATAATAAATGTGCTTTGACTTTAGAGGGGCAGTCTAGATCCAGATGGTACAACCTTAGAATGGAGGGATGTCATTTGGAACAGAGCTGAGGAGGAATTTCTTTAGTCAGAGGGTAGAGAATCTGTGGAATTCATTGCTACAGGTGATTGTGAAGACTGGGTTATTGTGCGTATATAACGTGGAGGGTGATAGATTCTTGATAAGTCAGGGCATGAAAGGATACTGGGAGAAGGCTGGAGAATGCGTTTGAGGGGGAAATGGATCAGCCATGATCAAATTATGGGGCAGACTCAATTGGACAAATGGCCTAATTCTGCAACTGTTTTATGGTCTTGTATATGACGTTGTGGCATAATGACATGTGCCATTCATGTATTTTTACATATAACCCATAATGAATTATGTAAGCAAACAAAGAATGCTTAATCAAACAATAAGTTTCCAAACTTAGGAAAATATTACTGAGATGTTGAATATACTACACTCCTCCCTGCTTAGCTATAAATTCAACCTCAATAAAGAATGCATCTTAACTACATATATAGTATGCTATATAATGCAACTACTATATGGATATCCACAGCATAGTAGATTTTAAATTGTCCCATTCAGGCCTATTTATTTAAGCTCTGTGGAGGCTTTCTTACTCTTGTGGAATAATGTCTTTCCTGACAAGGGGGTCATTCTGCTTGGCAAGAGAGACTTGTGGCTGTGAAACAATCTCAGTTTCTGGGGCCTCCTCTGTGCTGGTTGTAGGAGTTGACTCTGGGACTGCAGGAAGTGGTACTGACAGCTCTAGACACCTTTCTTTTCTAATAATAGAATCTACTCTCCTCAACTGATCAGTGTGTCATCTCCAGATGATATCAGACACAGTCTCCATTGTGTAGGAGAGTGGTCCTAGTCTGTCATTCCTCTTTCCAAGTACCCACTTTTGTTCACTTCTGCCTCTCACCAGGACAGCTTGTCCATGAGTGAAACATTGAACCTTTGTGTTTGAGGAGCCCTCAATTTGCCTCAGCTGTTTGTCCTGCGTACTCCTCTGAGATTGGGTTTGAAGAGATCCAAGTGTGAGCACAAGGGACTACCCAGGAACAGCACAGCTGGTGAGTTGCTGGTTGTGGAGTGTGTTGCAATGTCATACGAAAAGAGGAAACTGGTGAGCTTCTGATTCGGTGTGAGCGTCGTGTGTTCTGCTGACGTTGCTGATAGTACAGTCTTTAGAATCTGGACAAACCTTTCCGTCAAGCCACTTGTAGCTGGATGGTACAGTGCAGATATAATAAGTCTTATTCCACTTATTTTCAGGAATGACTGGAACTGTTCCTCAACAAACTATGGTCCATTGTCACTGACAAAGTGTTCTGGAACAATAGTCTTTGAAAAGAGACTTCTCAGCACATCAAAAGTGTGTGAGGCTGTAGTGGAGGCTATTGTGAACATATCTAGCTACTGTGACGAGAATACACATAAAATTAAGATGTTTGCTGGCCTGGGTTAGCATCAGTGACATCAGGTCTGCCACCTGCCCTCAGGGGAAGGAGAGATAAGGAACAATGGAGCAGCGTTTGGAGATGTGTAATGAAGGGACGTGGGAGAGAGAGCTGTCTGGAGCGGCTCCCCCTTTGAACCCTGAACTGTTTGAAGTGGTGGACAGGCGATGCCCCAGCAGGGGGATAAAAAGGGACAGGTTCGCTAAGACAGACACACACGCCACCCGAGGTAACGAGACCCTGGAAACGGCACGCCTCTCACGAGTGGTGAGAAGTACCGGACAACGCACAGGGTGGAAAGGTACGATCAGCGGGAACCCGGTGTGTGTCCGCCCTTGCCTGGGTGCCAGGTTCACTGCAGAGGATCGACCGCATCTGGAGGAGGGGTCACAGTCGGTGACCTCAGGTGACATCACCAAGGACCCGTCCAAAAGCTGTTTGTGAGCCATCTCGCCGGTCTGTGAGTGAAGCAGTGTCTGAATGATCAGTTGTTCCTGTTCTCTCTCTCTCTCTCCCCCCACGTTGTCCATCGCCATGGCAACGGTTACTGCGAACTGAACTACTAGACTGGACTGAACTTTGAGTCACTTTGAAATTTGGTCATTTACCCCTAGACAACGATAGAGCTTGATTGATGCTGTTATCTTAATTCTGTGCACATGTGTGTTTATCATCGCTGAATTGTTGCATTTATTATCCTTTCGATTACTGTGTTGCTTATTTCTTTAATAAAACTTTCTTAGTTCTAGTACTCCAGACTCCAACTGAGTGATCCATTTCTGCTGGTTTGGCAACCCAGTTACGGGGTACGTAACACTACTTAGTAACTGAACCCACAACTACCAAGAAATTTGTGTCCATGCAAAGTCTACTGGAATCCACTGCCAGGGCAGTGAAGACAATTCCCAGCGATGGAGAGGTGCTCCTCTTGGCATCTTTTAGATGTGTAAGCATCCTGAGCAGTGCGTGGTGAGCTGCTCGATCTGCTGAGCTATCCCAGTCCAGTAGACAAAGCTTTGAGCCAATGCTTCCATTTTGACCATGCCTAGATGAACAGCATGTCGCTCCTCCAACACATTAGCTCTCAACCTGGATGGTACAACAAATCGCAATCACAACATAAGGCAATCCCCGACAAATGCAAGTTTTCTCATTGGTAAAAATGAGAGAACTTAAATTTTCTCTGCACAATCCAGCCATTTTGTGTCACTATGTAGAGCTGAGAGAGTGTGGGGTATTTTCAAGATTCCTTTTGGATCATCACTGCCGTAATATGGAGACTCTTGATTTGCATTAGGGAAAATACATCGAGGAGTGTCCTCTTCTGTAAATTATTCTGTTTTTCCTTTTCCAAGGGTAAACAGGACAACCAATCAGCATTCACATGATTTATTGTCCTCATGAATTTGATCTTGTAATTGTGTCCTCCAAGGAACGTCTGTGTTTCTTTGCATTTGTGCAGTTGCTGTTAGTGGAACACCTTTCTGTGGATTAAAAATGGACACCAGTGGTTGATGTTCATTAATAAGGGTAAACTCTCTCCCACACAAGCACTGGTTGAAATGTTTTACACTGCAACTCAGACTCAAGGCTCCTCTGTCACTTTTGCTAATTTTTCTCTACAGTGGTAAGGGAACATGATGCAAAGGGTGTTCACTTCCATCAGTTACAATATGTGGCATGATTGCATCTATTCTGAAGGTGAGATGTCACAGGCAAGCTTCTCTTGATGGTGTGGATCACAATGTGTGAGTACAGTGTCTGACATCACCATTTTCTTTGCCTTTTTCTTAGTCACCTCACAATACTAAGTCCCTTGACATTTCTTCATGATCTGTAGTAATGAGTTCAGTAGGTGGAGCACAGCGACCAGGTTTGCAGGAACCTGTTATAATAATTGACAAATCGTAAAAAAGACTGCAACTCTGACACATGCTTTGGGCTAGGAGCATCTACCACTCCTTGGATTTTCTCAGCACATTTGTGTAATACTTGTGTGTCAATGGTGTAACCACAGTATATGATGCTTGGTTTAAAGAACTCACACTTGTTGCATTGTGCTCTGAACCCATAATCTTCTAATTATTTTCACACTGTTTTGAGATTTTTGGGACATTCCTTGGCATCCTTACCCGTAATAATTATGCCATCCAGGTAACAGTAACTGCTTGGGCAGCCTTGTAAAACCTGATTCATAGCTTTCTGCCATGGTGCAAGTGAGGTACTACTCCAAAAATAAGCCTATTATAACAATAAAGCCCTTTGTGAGGGTTTATGATTAGAAACACCTTGGACTCTTCTTCCATCTTCATCTGTAAGTAAGTCTCAACTAAGTCCACTTTGCTGTGAACTTTTCCTCCAGAAAAGTTTTCAAAGATATCCTCTATCCTGGGCAGAGGGTATTGATCTACTTTCAGTACAGGGTTGATGTTAACCTTAAAATCACCACAGATCCTGAAATACCCATCCTTCTTGGATTTTGGAACTACTGGTGTTGCTATGTCCTCCACTCACCTTGAAAAGAACTTCTTCAGCCTCCATTTGATTTAGCTCACTGGCTACTTTATCACAGATGGTATAAGGAACCAGATAGGCTTTGTAAAACTTGGTTGTGGCATTTTCTTTTAATACTCTTTTCTCCTTGATATGCTTGAGTTTTCCAAGGCCATCCTTGAACACTACTGTGGCATCAACCAGTATTATGAATGTCATCCCCATAGGAGTTATCTTTTATCCAGTATAAGTTCTTAGTTAGATAGGCTTCATTTCAGTATCTTTGAAATGCCATTGACACTCATTTTGAGGAATGACAGACACAGCTGAGTCAGTGTCCAATTCCATTTTAATTAATTTGCTGTTCACTTCTGGTGTAAGCCATTTTGTTTGTCTCTTGTTAGTTTTCACATTGCACATCTCAAGGCTAGCAGTCCTGTGTCACTCTTACCATTATCAGATTTTTCATCAACAACATGGAGATGGAGGAAATGTGCTTTTTGAAGCTGCAACTCGATTTTTCTCTTCCCCTGCAGTCCATTTAAACTGGCATTGGTCTTATGTATGTGAGCCTCTACCACAATGGTAGCACAATTTGCTTGGCTAGGCAGGTTTCTGTTCAGACTTTGCAATTTTGTTCACATTCACTTTTATTCCTGACTGTAATTCAATTGTGTCTTTGGCTGCTGTTTCCATAAATACCGCAACTTCAACTGCTCTTTTAAATGTGAGTTGTGCTTCAGTTAGGAGCTCTTTTTGAACATTTTCTGCTAAAATTCCACAAATAAAGCGATCTCTCAGTGCATCATTAAGCCCATCACTGAACTGACAGTACTCAGACAATTTCTTCAATTCATCTGCATGAGCTGAAATGGACTCCCCTCCCATTTGATTCCACTTATCATAACCTAACGTGTTCTGTAATCAACAATGGTTTCTGTTCTAAATGTTCCTACATTACATTCATGATATCAGCAAAGTTCATTTCAGCTTGCTAGTTCATAGCAGTTAAACTTCCAAGCAAACTGTATGCTTTTCCAGCAATTATGATTAGCAAAACTCTCATTTACTTATCACTGACTATTTCATTTGCTTCATAATGCTTCTCAATTCATTTGGTATACATCAACCATTTATCTCTTGTGCAATCAAATGTGTCTATCTTTCCGCTATAGCCAGCCACTTCTGCTTTTTAAATGTATTGTAACTATCACTAGGTACTCCCCGTTTAGGAACCCCTGGCTGTTCCCATTGCTTGTTAACTTCACCCATTTTTTACCTTTTTTTAAAAAATTCAACCATTTCTCTCCCCTTCTGAAGAAACGTGTTGCATTTTTTTTAACTTGAATGCTTCTCTCACCTTGCAAAGAAATGTGCTGTGTTTCACATGAAAACAAGATCTGCTGTGCTACCTCACCAAAGGTATGATTTATCTTGTCCCCACCTATCACTACGTTGGTCTTCATATCCAGCACATTATTCTCCATAACTTCTGCCATCTTCGACAGGGTTCAACCACCAAACACATCTTTCCCTCCCTCCCATGTTTCACTTTCTGCGGGGATTTCTCCCTATACAACTCCCTGGTCCATTCGTCCCTCCCCACTGACTTCTGTCCAGATTCTTATCCTTGCAAGCGGAACAAGTGTCATACCTTTCCCTACACCTCCTGCCTCACTACCATTCAGGACCCTGACCAGTCCTTTCAGGTGAGGTGACACTTCATCAGTTTGTCTGTTGGGATCATCTACTGTAACCAGTATTGCCAGTGTGGCCTCCCGTATATTAATGTGACCCAACATAAATTGGGAGACCACTTCACTGAACCCCTACACTCCATCCACCAGGAAAAAATTGCATCTCCCAGTGGCCACCCATTTCAATTCTACTTCCCATTCCTATTCTGACACATCAGTCCATGTCTTCTTGTACTGCCGCGATGAGGTCACACTCGGGTTGGAGGAGCACCACCTTATATTCTGTCTGCGTAGCCTCCAACCTGATGGCATAAACATCAATCTCTTAAACTTCTGGTAATTGCCCTCCTCATCATCATTCCCCATTCCTGTTTCCCTCTCTCACCTGATCTCCGTACCTGCCCATCACCTCCCTCTGGTGCTCCTTCCCCTTCCCTTTCTTCGATGGACTTCTCCCCACTCCTATCAGATTTCCCCTCCCCCAGCCCTTTTTCTCTTTCACCAATCAACTTCCTAGCCCTTTACTTCAACCCTTCCCCTTCTCCCAGTTTCACCCATTACCTACCACATTGCACTTCTTCCTCCTCTTCCCCCACTTTCTTGTTCTGACTTCTTACCTTTTTTTTTCCAATCCTGATGAAGGGTCCTGGCCCAAAACATTGACAATATTAGTCAAATATGACTGAGATACTGAATACACTACAACAATAAAAGAGCAGATGGTAGATGTGCTAACTATATTTCACACCTGTCACCATGCTGGTGCATACAAATCAATAAGGTGCATGTGACACCATTACATACTGTATGTGACACAATAATATGATGCAGATCTTACCATAATGCCACATTGGTAACAATAACGATGCACGTGATAATCATATGCCACATGTGTTTCAATAGTGATTCACACGATGATAATATGGTGCACCTGTTGTCTTAACAAAGTGAATGACACAGCAATGACTCATGACTTAGCCCTATAACTCTGTTTTCCATTCCCCAGATTAGTTTAAAACCCCCAACAGCTCCAGCAAACCTGCCGAAAGGATAAACAAGGGAAAATCTGCAGATGCTGCAGCAACTCAGCAGGCCAGGCAGCATCTATGGAAAAGAGTACGGTCAATGTTTCGGGCTGAGACCCTTCAGCAGGACTGGAGAAAAAAAGGGATGAGGAATAGATTTAAAAGATGGGGGAGAGAAGAGAGAAATACAAGATGATAGGTGAAACTGGGAGGGGGAGGGATGGAGTAAAGAGCTGGGAAGTTGATTGGTGAAAGAGATACAAGGCTGGAGAAGGGGGAAATCTGATAAGAGAGGACAGAAGGTCATGGAAGAAAGAAATAGAGGGAGGAGCATCAGAGAGAGGTGATGGGTGGGCAAGGAGATAAGGTGAGAGAGGGAAAAGGGGATGGGGAATGGCGAAGCTGGAGGAGCTGGGGGGCATTACTGGAAGTTCAAGAAATCAGTATAAATGCCATCAGGTGGGAGACTACCCAGACAGAATATAAGGTGTTGTTCCTTCAACCTGAGTGTGGCTTCATCACAACAGTAGATTGCCACATCGGAATGGGAATGGGAAGTGGAATTAAAATAAGGGGCCTCTGGGAGATCCTGCTTCTTCAGGCGGATGGAGCATAGGTGCTCGGTGAAGCGGTCTCCCAATCTACACTGGGTCTCACCGATATACAGGAGGCTGCACCGGACCCAGTATATGACCCCAACAGACTCGCAGGTGAAGTGTCGCCTCATCTGAAAGGACTGTTTAGGACCCTGAATGGCAGTGAAGGAGGAGGTGTAGGGGTAACACACTGGGAGCACCAGACACATATGACCTCAAAAGGCTCACGGGCTATTGTCTGTTGGTTGCAATGAGGGATTTCACATACAAGATGGAAAGGATACTGGGCACACTTGTTCTAGTGCTCTGAAGAAACACATCCTTTCATACAGGTCATACCTTTCCTAGAAGAGATCCCAATGATCTAGAAATCTGAAACTTTGCCCCCAGCAGCAATTCCTCAGCCTTGCGCTTATCTGCCAAATCATCCTACTATTACCTTCACTGGCATGAGGCGCAGGCAGCAATCCAGTGCTTACAACCCTGGAAGTCCTGCTTCTCAGCTTTCTACCTAGCTGCCTATATTCTTTCTCCAGGACCTGCTCCCTTTTCCTACTTCTCTATGACTCCTTGAAATAAGTACAGTACAGAAACAGGCCCTTTGACCCATCTAGTCCATGCCAAAACAATTTAAGCTACCTACTCCAATTGACCTGCAGCAAGACCATTGCCCTCCATATTCCTACTATCAATGTACCTATCCAAACTTCTCTTAAATGTTGAATTTGAGCTTGCACGCATCCACTTGTGCTGGCAATTCATTCCACACTCTCACAATCCTCTGTGTGAAGAAGTTTCCCCTCAGTTCCCCTTAAATTTTTCACCTTTCACTCTTAACCCATGGCCTCTGGTTGTAGTCCTACCCAACTTCAATAGAGAAACGCGGCTTGCATTTATTCTATCTATATTGCTCATAATTGTGTATACCTCTCAAATCTCCGCTCAATCTTCTATGTTCAACAGAATACAGTCATAACCTATTAGAATAGATTATTAGATTATGAGGACACTCAGTCCTCCTTTATTGTCATTTAGAAATGCATGCATGCATTAAGAAATGATACAATGTTTCTCCAGAGCGATATCACAAAAAAACCAGGACAAACCAAAGACTAACACTGACAAGACCACATAATTATAACATATAGTTACAGCAGTGCAAAGCAATACCATAATTTGATAAAGAGCAGACCATGGGAACGATAAAAAAAATCTCAAAGTTCCAATCGACTCCCGATAGCAGGTGGCAGAAGGGAGAAACTCTCTCTGCCATAAACCAACAGGCACCAACAACTGTCGATGCATTGGAAGCACCCGACCACAGCTGACTCTGAGTCCGTCCGAAAACTTCGAGCCTCCAACCAGCCCTTTGACACCAAGCACCGGGCACCACCTCTGCAGAGCGCTTTGACCCCGTCCCGGCTGCCGAGCCAAAAGCAAAGCCGAGGACTCAATCTTTCCTTATAACCCAGGTCCTCCAGACCCAGCAATATCCTTGTAAATTTTCTCTGCAGTCTTTCAACCTTGTTTACATTTTTCTGGTAGGTAGGTGACCAAAGCTGCACACAATATTCCGGATTAGGCCTCAGCAATGTCTTATACAACTTCAACTTAACATCCCATCTTCTGTACTCAATATATAGATTCATGAAGGCCAATGTGCCAAAAGCTTTCTTACAACCCTATCTACCTGTGATGCCACTTTCAACAAATTCCCTCTATTCCTAGATTCTTTTATTCTACCACACCCCTCAGTGCCCCGACATTCATAAGACCTACCCTGGTTGGTCTTACTGAGTGGAAAACCTCACACTTGTCTCCATGAAATTCCATCTTCCATTTTTCCAGCTAATGCAGATCCCCCTGCAAGCCATGATAGCCTTCCTCACTGTCCACTACACACCCAGTCATGGTGTTATCCACAAATTTGTTAATCCACTTATCAACATTATCATCTAGATCGTTGATATAGTTGGCAAACAACAAAGGACCCAACACCAGTCCCTGCAACACACCACTAGTTGATACGTACCACAATTTCCAGCTGCTCAGTCCTATGCTTTAGAATGCTGTGGACATCTGAGATGTCCCTGATGGTGGTATCCTGGGGACAGCATAGCATTCTCAAGTCTTTTTTATAATCACATCTATGAAATCCCCTATCACTACTGCCCGCTCACTTCTCCCCTTCATTTCTGAGCCACAGAGACAACTTAGTGCTACAGACCAGGTCGATCAGGTTGACTTGGCTTCAGCCTGGTAGGTTGTCCCCTGCACCCCCCCTCCCCCACGGTATCCAAACTGGTATACTTATTATTGAGGGGAATGGCCAAAATTACTGCCTCTCCTAACAGCCACCTGGATATCCAGGTACCCGCCTCCTGCAACTTACTTAGCTGTAGCTCCTATCTGTCAGCTCATCATTCTCCCAGATTTAGTTACCAGAGTTTCCACATCTCACACGAACAACACACCAATAACCGCGGCCCCATTCTAACCACATTAGTTACAGTATATGCTAGTAGACAAAGAAAGAGATAAAAACTTACTAGAAACTTACTTAGAGCCTCCGTTTGTTCTCGCCCAAGCCTATTGAGCCAAAGTCTGCCACTCTGACACTGTCCTCTCCAACAATGGCTACCCCTACAATGGATGCTCCACTTATATCTTGCTTCTTTTTAGTGGCCTTTGCCATTTTCCAGATGTGGCAGTATGGAGTGGAAGGCAAAGGTTATGGCATCTGTATGAACCGATTTGAGGAAGAATGATTCATTCATATCATTCAAATATATTCAAATCATTCATTGATATATTCATGGCTCTGCTATTGTCAGGAGGGGGATTGACTCAAGTGCAGTTAACAGCCCTGTGTCTATGGAAGTGCTTATATAAGTATTGTATACATATCTTAATAAGGTAATTTATTTCTTCAGAGCACTGCAACAAGTATGCCCGGTATCCTTTCCATCTTGATTGTGAAATCTCTCATTGTAACCAATAGACAGCTAAGAGAGCAAAAAAAAACAGGACTCTCTCCTTCATATTATCACATCAGATCCTCTGATCTCATGACATGTACAGACTCAAGTTACTAGAAAGTGCATCACATAGGCACATTTTAAATTGAAAGCTGAAAAGAGATTGAGAGATACGATTGCTTGATCTGTGTGGGATAGAATTGAATCCTTTTTTTGTACGGTGACATCAGTAAGTGTGCAATAGGTGTTGAACCTCATTGTTGCAATGTTGAAGTGAACATTCAGTACTTTGCAATGAATCGGGAGAAAGAAGGATGTCCTGATCATAAATCAATGAGAAGGCCTTACTAGAGCTTTACAGGACACTGTACATTCTTCTCTAATGGATTGAGTTCAACAGTTTCTGAGAGATATTACGTAATTATTATGTGCTACACAGCAGATCTGAGGCTGTAAATAGAGATGGTTTATAGCTAGTTCTCCACTTAGTCTGTGAAATTGCTTCGTGGTCCTCTTCACTCATGAAGGCAGCTGAGCCTGAAACAGTGAAGTCAGTCATTCTGCTACATCAAATCAAATTCAGATTTAATTATCATCCAATCGTCCATGAATACAGCCAAACAAAACAGTGTTCCTCTGGGGCCAAGGTGCAAAACATATACAGCACATTCAAACATATATTTGACATTGCTACTGCAATGCTAATGTGGCAATAAATGCATCAACACGACTGGAATGCAACATCAAGCCTCAAAGAGCTGTAGACATTAAAGGGCCTTCTGTAACCTGAGACACTGTCAAAGTGCCCAATATGCTGAAAACTTTGATGGGTCTCTGAAGGGTCTGATGAGTTCTAGTTTCTTTGGGTATTGGGTATCCAACCAGCCCAATAATTCCTATGAATTTCTACCACTGATACATGATGTCCAATTATCAATCAAATTTGCAGGGTTCCTGTGTCTATTTCACTATTCCCACTGAAAGATAATCCAATTCATGTCTCTATATGAAGGCAAAGGCATAAAGTGACATCACTCTATGAGCTCATTCTGTGGCAGATAAGCACACCATTAGAGGGCTTCAACCCAAAAAATCAATAGTTCCTTTCTTCCCATAGACCTGCTCGACCCGCTGAGTCCCTGCAACAGATTACACACACACACACACAAACACACACACACACACACACACACACACACACACACACACACAAACACACACACGCACACACACACACAAACACACACACACACACACACACACACAAACACACACACACACACACACACACACACACACACACACGCCACGCGTGCATGGCATGTCAATCGTTGTCTCTGCTCCTGCTTGACGGTTCAAGTAAAATTTAAACGCGGCAAGCAAAATTTCTGGATAGCTAGTAATATTAAAAATAAGTTTCCACAGCTCAAGGAGAAAGCAAAGTTGATCTTAATTAGATTTCTCACCTCTTATCTAGCTGAATGTGGTTTTAGTCAAGCTGTTCACCTGCTAACAAAAGCTCATAACCATCTTGATGTTGTGAAAAGAGGTGATATTTTCATTATATTTAATCAACTTGCAACCAAATATTTAAAACCTCGCTATATTGTATCAGTCATAAGGATCTCACAAAATACCCGAAGTAACCATATTAATATTAATGTATTGGATGTCCAGTCCCTATATACTTCCATCCCCCATCAGGAAGGTCTCAAAGCTCTCCGCTTCTTTTTGGATTCCAGACCTAACCAGTTCCCCTCTACCACCACTCTGCTCTGTCTAGTGGAGTTAGACCTTACCCTGAATAATTTCTCTTTTGGCTCCTCCCACTTCCTCCAGACTAAAGGTGTAGCTATGGGCACCCATATGGGTCCTAGCTATGCATGCCTTTTTGTTCGCTTTGTGGAACAATCTATGTTCCAAACTTATTCTGGTATCTGTCCCCCACTTTTCCTTCGCTACATCGATGACTGCATTGGCGCTGCTTCCTGCACGCATGCTGAGCTCGTTGACTTCCTTAACTTTTCCTCCATTGTTCACCCTGCCCTCAAGTTTACCTGATCCATTTCCGACACTTCCCTCCCCTTTCTAGATCTTTCTGTCTCTATTTCTGGAGACAGCTTATCTACTGATGTCTACCATAAGCCTACTGACTCTCACAGCTATCTGGACGATTCCTCTTCTCACCCTGTTTCTTGCAAAAATGCCACCCCCTTCTCGCAATTCCTCCGTCTCCGCCACATCTGCTCTCAAGATGAGGCTTTTCATTCCAGGACAAGGGAGATGTCCTCCTTTTTTAAAGAAAGGGGCTTCCCTTCCTCCACCATCAACTCTGCTCTCAAACGCATCTCCCCCATTTCATGCACATCTGCTCTCAATCCATCCTCCCACCACCCCACTAGGAATAGGGTTCCCCTTGTCCTCACCTACCACCCCACCAGCTTCTGGGGCCAAAATATAATTCTCCGTAACTTCCGCCACCTCCAACGGGATCCCACCACTAAACACATCTTTCCCTCCCCTCCCCCCCCGCTTTCTGCAGGGATTGCTCCCTACGCGACTCCTTTGTCCATTCGTCCCCCCCTCATCCCTCCCCACGATCTCCCTCTTGGCACTTGTCCTTGTAAGAGCGACAAGCGCTACATATGCCCTTACACTTCCTCCCTCACTACCATTAAGGGTCCCAGACAGTCCTTTTAGGTGAGGCGACACTTCACCTGTGAGTTGGCTGGGGTGATATACTGTGTCCGATGCTCCGGATGTGGCCTTCTATATATTGGCGAGACCCGACGCAGACTGGGAGATCGTTTCGCTGAACACCTATGCTCTCTCCACCAGAGAAAGCAGGATCTCCCAGTGGCCACACATTTTAATTCCATGTCCCATTCCCATTCTGATATGTCTATCCACGGCCTCCTCTACTGTAAAGATGAAGCCACACTCAGGTTGGAGGAACAACACCTTATATTCCGTCTGGGTAGCCTCCAACCTGATGGCATGAACATTGACTTCTCAAACTTCCGCTAATGCCCCACCTCCCCCTCGTACCCCATCTGTTATTTATTTATATACACACATTCTTTTTCTCTCTCTCCTTTTCCTCCCTCTGTCCCCCTCACCATACCCCTTGCCCGTCCTCTGGTTTTCCTCCCCCTCCCCCTTTTCTTTCTCCCTAGGCCTCCAGTCCCATGATCCTCCCATATCCCTTTTGCCAATCAACTGTCCAGCTCTTGGCTCCATCCCTCCCCCTCCTGCCTTCTCCTATCGTTTTGGATCTCCCCCTCCCCCTCTCACTTTCAAATCTCTTACTAGCTCTTCTTTTAGTTAGCCCTGACGAAGGGTCTCGGCCCGAAACGTCGACTGCACCTCTTCGTAGAGATGCTGCCTGGCCTGCTGCATTCACCAGCAACTTTGATGTGTGTTGCTTGAAATTCCAGCATCTGTAGATTTCCTCGTGTAACCATATTAAGTACTCCTTTGTTGCTGGATAGGAGAATATTAAATATATTATAAATAAAGTATCCTATTCAGAGCTTTGAAGTAGTTTTATTTTTTATGTACACCTGTTACATTATATTTTATATAAAATGTAACCAGGTGACCGTTGGATCTTATTCAGTATTGTTAAAAGTGTACTTAGGCATCCATCCAAGTAATGCTAGAATAGTTGTCTGTGCCTTTAAGGGAGACGGTGATGTCATTATGCACGCGCGGGATAGTGGGGAGACCATTTTGCTTTCTGCTGAAGACATGGTAGGGCATTGGAATAGAGTTCCTCCCGAGGCTGGGCATGGTGAGGAAAGGTGAGCATTAATTGACAATATCCATGTGAATTCATTTATGCTTGTTGGCGGATCGAGAATATTGGTAATTTGACATGTCTTACATGTGGATGCTTTAGATTTTCATGAGTGAAGAAATCAACGTTGGGTAGCGTGGCTTATACCAAGTTCCTCACCATCCAAGTAGGTCAGTCTTCCTGTAATTTAACTACCAGGTAATACCTTGTAAAAGTTGTGCCAAAGTGTATCTTTTGTCTAACTTTATTGAATCGGGACTGATTGTGCATGTAACCGCGTAACGTGAATGTTTAGTTTCTGTTCCCAAGTTCAGCACGTGTGTACGTCTTAGATGAGATGTATTCGCCTACATTTTTCGCTGTTATGTATAAGTTGCAGGGTGGGTGGGATTCTAATGTTCTTTGTATTGTGTTCCTTCAGGATTGCCACTACCGTATTAGTACCGTATTAGTTCTGGTATTTTTTATACTGCATACGCAATTCTGTCCATACACAAGGGTGTGGATCGAAAGTTAAACTGAGATTGTAAGGGTAAGAACTGGTTGTAAATTCATTCGTTTTGTTTTGCAACCCTCTTCTGGCATTTAAACATCGAAAACTGATAAAGGAATTAAAACCTGAAAAATGAATTTGTTGTCCTGAGTGTGTACTTTTCCCCAGGCTACAAAAATAATACTTATAACCTGTTAAAATGTAAGTATCAACTGTATATTAGAATAATGAGTACAGTGAACCAAAAAAAACTCTAGCAACTAATGGAGACTCAAAAAGGTTATTGAAAGTGGGCCACAAGCAGAAAAAGGTTGAGAACCACTGAGTTAAGTTTCTTTATGGCCACTTGGTGTCAGGAAAGAGCTACCACTAACATTGTCATTAATCAGATGACTACACTTATTGTCCATTTATTGGGTGCAAAGTTCAAAGTAAATTTATTATCAAAGTATATATATGTCATGGTATACGACCTGGAGATTTATTTTCTTGGGGATAGTCACAGTAAATACGAAGAAAAACAATAGAATCAATGAAAGACTGCACACAAAACGGAGAATCAATCAATGTGCACAAGACAAAAAACTGTGAAAATTAAAAAAGACAATAATAAATAAATAAACCAACAATGAATATTGGGAACCATGAGATGAAGGGTCCTTGAAAGTGAGTCCAGAGGTTTTGGGAACAATTCAATATTGGGGGCGGCGGGGGGGGAAGTTGAATGAAGTAATCGCACTGGCTCAAGAGCCTGATGGTTGAGAGGCAATATCAATTGCTGAAGGTGGTAGGGTTGGAGCTGAGGCTCCATTACCTCCCTCCTGATGGCAGTGGTGAGAAGAAAGCATGGCCTGAATGGTGTGGGTCTTTGATGATGGATGATGCGTTCCTACTACAGTTCTCCATGTAGATGTGCTCAGTGGTGGGGAGGGCTTTACCTGTGATGGCCTGGGCTGTATCCATTACTTTTTATAGGCTTTTCCATTCAAGGGCCTTGGTGCTCTATACTAGACCATGATGCAAACAGTCAATACACTCCACACCACAAATCTATAGAAGCTTGTCAAAATTTTAGATAACATGCTGAATTTTCACAAACTTGTAAGAAAACAGAGGTGCTGCGTGCTTTCTTTGTAACACCAGTACAAATGCAAATATCTAATCAGCCAATCATGTGATAGCAACTCAATGCAATAAAGTTTCAATTGTTTTTCAGAACAAACACCATAATGGGGAAGAAATGTGAGCTATATGACTTTGACCAAATCACTTGTGCCACAAAGTGATTTCATTACTTCATTGGTTTCAGTTTCCCTTGGGTTGTCACACACAACAGTCTCTAGAGTTTCCAGAGAATAGTGGGAAAATTTTTAAAAATTTACAGTGTGCAGCAGTTCTGTGTGCAAAAATGCCTCATAAATGAGAGAGGTCAGAGGATAATGGTCAGACTGGTTCAAGCTAACAGGAAGGTGGCAGTAACTCAAATAGCCATGCATTACAACAGCAGTGTGCTGAAGAGCATCTCTGAACATATAACACATCGAAACATGAAGTGGATGGGCTACAGCAGCAGAAGACCATGAACATACACTCAGTAGTCACTTTATTATGTACAGAAGGTACCTAATAATGTGGCCATTGAGTGTACGTAGGGAATGGAGAGATATGGATCATGCATAGCCAGAAGAGATTTAGTTTAATTTGGCATCATGTTCAGCACAGACACTATAGGCCAAAGGGCCTGTGTCTGTACTGTGTTGTTCTATTTTCTATTTATTTTTTGTTTCTTGACCACTGCAATTTTTGTACAACTACCTTTAAAATTAAAGGTACTTAATTTTTTTCCTGCTATTTTAAATAATCATCATTTTTATTTAGTTTCGTTCACCAGCAACTTTGATGTGTGTTGTTTTTATTTAGTCTTTATTTTCCAGTGTCTGGACAGGTTCGCATCTTCTGGACCCACAAAAATGAAAGAGACAAGGGTTTTGATGAAGCTTAGGAATAGGTGGATTTTGTTGAAGCTTTTGAAAGCTATGGAAAACGTAAAGAGGTGAAAAAATTGGGGATGGAATCCCTAAAGTGCCAAGTGTTTGCAATCCTCTCACCAGAGCTCTTATACAAAGTTGACTCGTTAGCTAACTCAGTGAACAGCCACGTGATTCAGTGGTGAGGATCCCACCTTCCAGAAGCAACGCTCATCTAGTGTGGTATGATTTGGGTTTAACCAAACAGGAAAATTGAATGGTCTGGGAAGGAACAATGATTGTCGTGAATGCTGTGTAAATACTGCCCCATGCAAAGTTATCATTCACCAGAAAAATAACAGATTGTACACCAGCATAAAATTACAAAGGAAATATATTTACCAATATTTCAACTTTAACAAATAGTTAACAGAAAAAAAGAAAAGGAAAATAAAAGAGCCCATTGCAGTTAAACCAGACTAAATGTGCACTTAAACATTGGCGCTCATTTCTGGAGCAGTTGGATGTATCACTTTACTCATGTGCTGAACCCATGTTGTGCATGAAAAACAGCAGCCACGGTTTGAACTTTCCTCAAAGACCACCTCAAATGAACTGACTAACTCAGGAGGATTAGCACTTCCTCCTTGGAACCATTTGTCTGTACAAAGCACTGCTTACAATGAGGTTGTTCCTTCGACCAGCATTCTGCGGGCATTTTCCCTTAAGTTTCACTCCGCAGTTCCTGCCAAAAGACCGCAAATCAGACTTCTGTCCTTCAGAACTCTGATCCCACCCTGCTCTCTCGAATCTTCTATCTGATCTCACTGGGCAGAAAGTTACAGCAGTCCCACGACAAACCCAGTTGTCTGACACAAAATTCCTAAGTTGGACAAAATGACTGAAGCCAAAGCACTCTTACTAACAGGACACACAGCTTTTGCAGAAAACTGCTAAAATTAAAGTACCTAACAGCATAGCAGTAGAAATCTTAATTAGGGCATTACATGTAATTATCAAAACTCTTGTTACCAGTGGAAAAATAACGGGACAAAAATGACAGATAGGAGGTCAGTTTGGGAAGTGCAGGGTAGCACATAGAGGAGATTGTAGACTTTGGGTAGAATATTTGTAAACTAATGCAAAGGAATTTTGAAACTAGTACACTGGGGGAAAACATACGGCAGATGACAGGTAATCAAGTAGTGCGTAATGCCAGAATGGTTGCAGATGTTGGAATTGTGATTGTCAGTGAAACAGTGTTAGTGAAGTCATCTCTGCAAGTGGCAAAAGATGAGAAAAAAGATTTTGGGAAGTGTAAGGAAAGGTGGAAGTATTTCAGAGGTAAATGTTGTTGCTTTAGACCATCCACACGGTATAAATTTCAATACATTTGAAAGAGATTATTCAATGACAGCTTTCAATGAGTCCTAAGGAGTTAAGTGTTAAGTTGGATCTAAGAGATCTAGCATATACTGTTACCTATCTATATTTTGTTTGTAGTAGCAGAGAGGTGATGCTCTGATTAGGATTAAAATGGATGTTAAACTTGTACTTCAACTGATGTTACTGAGATACAAGAACATGAGGACTTGCTGCAGGAGAAGTTGCAGACATGTGAATGAAGCACTTGCCGAGTGGGCAGTCTAGTCTGCAGGAGAATGGAAGTGTGAGTGGATGTTGCTGCAGGTAATGTACAGAGCATGGTTTCAGAAGATGTGGAAATTACAATGGCATAAGAGGGTAAGTGGCCAAAGATGACGGGAAAGAGACACTAGCAGGAAGGACAGCAGAGCAGAAATGGCAGGAGTTTCTTCAAAAAATGAGGGAAGTGCAAGGCAGATATATTCCAAATAAGAAGAAATTTTCGAATGGAAGAGGGACACCCCCGTGGCTGACAAGTGAAGTCAGAGCCAAAGTAAAAGCAAAAGAGAAGGCATACAAGGAAGCCAAAGCTAGTGGGAAGATAGAGGATTGGAAGCTTTTAAAAACTTGCAGAAGGAAACTAAGGTCATTAGGAAGGAAAAGATGAATTATGAAAGGAAATTGGCGACTAATATCAAAGAAGATACTAAAAGCTTTTTTAAGTATATAAAGGTTAGAGAGTTGAGGGTAGATATAGGACCAATAAAAAATGATGCTGGAGATATTGTATTGAGAGATGTAGAGATGGTAGAGGAACTGAATGCGTATTTTGCATCAGTCTTCACATGAAAAACATCTGCACTATACTAGACATTCAAGGGTGTCAGGGAAGTGAAGTATGTGCAGTGTAAATTAAGACTGAGAAGGTACTCGGGAAGTTTAATGGTCTGAGGGTGGATAAATCTCTTGGGGTTGATGGAATTTATCCTTGGATTCTGAAGGAAGTAGCTGGAGAGATTGCAGAGGCATTAACAATGATCCTTCAAGAATCGATAGATTCTGGCATTGTAATGGATGACTGGAAAATTGCAAATGTTACTCTGCTATTTAAGAAGGGTGTGAGGCAGCAGAAAGGAAACTATAGACCTGTTAGCCTGACATCAGTGATTGGGAAGTTGTTGGAATCGATTGTTACATGATAGGGGAGCCTAGGACAAGAGAGTACGACTTCAGGACTGAAGGACATCCATTTAGAACAGAGATGTGGGGAAATCACTTTAGTCAGAGGGTGGTAAATCTGTGAAATTTGTTGCTACGGGCGGCTGTGGAGGCCAATTCAATGGCTGCATTTAAGGCAGAGATAAATAGGTTCTTGATTAGTCAAGGCATCAAAGAGTATGGGGAGAAGGCAGAGGAGTAGGGATGACTGGAAGAATTGGATCGGCCCATGGTTGAATGGCAGAGCAGACTTGATGGGCAGAATGGCCTACTTCTATCATGGAAAATAACTTTGCCATACCTAATCTGTTCAGGCCTTTTAACATTCAGAACGTTTCTATGAGATCCCCCCTCATTCTCCTGAACTCCAGGGAATACAACCCAAGAGCTGCCAGATGTTCCTCATCCTGGAATCATTCTCATCAATCTTCTCTAAACCCTCTCCAATGTCAGTATATCCTTTCTAAAATAAGAAATCCAAAACTGCACACAATACTCCAAGTATGGTCTCTCGAGTGCCTTATAGAGCTGCAACATCACATCCCTACTCTTGTATTCTATGCCTCTGGAAATGAAAGCCAACATTGCATTTGCCTTTGCACCACTGACTCAGCCTGGAGGTTAACCTTTATGGTATCCTGCACAAGGACTCCCAAGCCCCTTTAAATCTCTACATTTTGAGTTCTCTCCGCATCTAAATAATAGTCTGCCTGTTTATTTCTTCCATGAAAGTGCATGACCATACACATTCCAACATTTTAAATGAATGGTCCTTTATTTTGTAGCTATTTCTCTTGCTTGAGACCCTCCCACAACTGACAACATCTCAAACCTATCCTGTCATGCCCCTTTAGAATCCCAGTTTGGCAAAAGAATAAATCAGGGAAGGTAGTGCACCTGTGGCTGACAAGGGAAATTAGGGATAGTATCGATTCCAAAGAAAAAGCATATAAATTAGCCAGAAAAAGCAGCTCACCTGAGGACTGGGAGAAATTCAAAGTCCAGCAGAGGAGGACAAAGGGCTTAATTAGCAAACGGAAAAAAGATTATGAGAGAAAACTGGCAGGGAACATAAAAACTGACTGTAAAAGCTTTTATAGATATGTGAAAAGAAAAAGATTCGTTGACAAATGTAGGTCCCCTACAGACAGAAACAGGTGAATTGATTATGGGGAGCAAGGACATGACAGACCAATTAAATAACTACTTTGGTTCTGTCTTCACTAAGGAGGACATAAATAATCTTCCAGAAATAGTAGGGGACAAAGGGTCTAGTGAGATGGAGGAACTGGGGGAAATATATGTTAGTAGGGAAGTGGTGTTAGGTAAATTGAAGGGATTAAGGGCAGATAAATCCCTAGGGCCAGATGGTCTACATCCCAGAGTGCTTAAGGAAGTAGCCCAAGAAATAGTGGAAGCATTAGTGATAATTTTTCAAAACTCTTTAGATTCTGGACTAGTTCCTGAGGATTGGAGACTGGCAGATATTACCCCACTTTTTAAAAAATGAGGGAGAGAGAAACCGGGGAATTATAGACCGGTTAGCCTAACGTCGGTGGTGGGGAAAATGCTACAGTCAGTTGTCAAGGATGTGATTACAGCACATTTGGAAAGTGGTGAAATCATTGAACAAAGTCAGCATGAATTTGTGAAAGGAAAATCATGTCTGACGAATCTCATAGAATTTTTTGAGGATGTAACTAGTAGAGTGGATAGGGGAGAACCAGTGGAGGTGGTATATTTGGATTTTCAAAAGGCTTTTGACAAGGTCCCAAACAGGAGATTAGTGTGCAAACTTAAAGCACACGGTGTTGGGGGTAAGGTATTGATGTGGATAGGGAATTTGTTGGCAGACAGGAAGCAAAGAGTGGGAATAAATGGGACCTTTTCAGAATGGCAGACAGTGACTGGTGGGGTACCGCAACGCTCAGTGCTGGGACCCCAGTTGTTTACAATATATATTAATGACTTAGATGAGGGAATTAAATGCAGCATCTCCAAGTTTGCGGATGACACGAAGCTGGGCGGCAGTGTTAGCTGTGAGGAGGATGCTAAGAGGATGCAGGGTGACCTGGATCGGTGGGAGTTGTGTACAGGCCACCTAACAGTAGTAGTGAGGTCGGAGATGGTATTAAACAGGAAATTAGAAATGTGTGCAATAAAGGAACAGCAGTTATAATGGGTGACTTCAATCTACATGTAGATTGGGTGAATCAAATTGGTAAAGGTGCTGAGGAAGAGGATTTCTTGGAATGTATGCAGGATGGTTTTTTGAACCAACATGTCGAGGAATCAACTAGAGAGCAGGCTATTCTAGACTGGGTTTTGAGCAATGAGGAAGGGTTAATTAGCGATCTTGTCGTGAGAGGCCCCTTGGGTAAGAGTGACCATAATATGGTGGAATTCTTCATTAAGATGGAGAGTGACATAGTTAATTCAGAAACAAAGGTTCTGAACTTAAAGAGGGGTAACTTTAAAGGTATAAGACGTGAATTAGCTAAGATAGACTGGCAAATGACACTTAAAGGATTGACGGTGGATATGCAATGGCAAGCATTTAAAGGTTGCATGGATGAACTACAACAATTGTTCATCCCAGTTTGGAAAAAGAATAAATCAAGGAGGGTAGTGCACCCGTGGCTGACAAGAGAAATTAGGGATAGTATCAATTCCAAAGAAGAAGCATACAAATTAGCCAGAGAAAGTGGCTCACCTGAGGACTGGGAGAAATTCAGAGTTCAGCAGAGGAGGACAAAGGGCTTAATTAGGAAGGGGAAAAAAGATTATGAGAGAAAACTGGCAGGGAACATAAAAACTGACTGTAAAAGCTTTTATAGATATGTAAAAAGGAAAAGACTGGTAAAGACAAATGTAGGTCCCCTGCAGACAGAAACAGGTGAATTGATTATGGGGAGCAAGGACATGGCAGACCAATTGAATAATTACTTTGGTTCTGTCTTCACTAAGGAGGACATAAATAATCTTCCAGAAATAGTAGGGGACAGAGGGTCCAGTGAAATGGAGGAACTGAGCGAAATACAGGTTAGTAGGGAAGTGGTGTTAGGTAAATTGAAGGGATTGAAGGCAGATAAATCCCAGGGCCAGATGGTCTGCATCCTAGAGTGCTTAAGGAAGTAGGCCAAGAAATAGTGGATGCATTAGTGATAATTTTTCAAAACTCATTAGATTCTGGACTAGTTCCTGAGGATTGGAGGGTGGCTAATGTAACCCCACTTTTTAAAAAAGGAGGGAGAGAGAAACCGGGGAATTATAGACCGGTTAGCCTAACGTCGGTGGTGGAGAAACTGCTGGATCAGTTATCAAGGATGTGATTACAGCACATTTGGAAAGCGGTGAAATCATCGGACAAAGTCAGCATGGATTTGTGAAAGGAAAATCATGTCTGACGAATCTCATAGAATTTTTTGAGGATGTAACTAGTAGAGTGGATAGGGGAGAACCAGTGGATGTGGTATATTTGGATTTTCAAAAGGTCCCACACAGGAGATTAGTGTGCAAACTTAAAGCACACGGTATTGGGGGTAAGGTATTGATGTGGATGGAGAACTGGTTAGCAGACAGGAAGCAAAGAGTGGGAATAAACGGGACCTTTTCAGAATGGCAGGCGGTGACTAGTGGGGTACTGCAAGGCTCAGTGCTGGGACCCCAGTTGTTTACAATATATATTAATGACTTGGATGAGGGAATTAAATGCAGCATCTCCAAGTTTGCAGATGACACGAAGCTGGGTGGCAGTGTTAGCTGTGAGGAGGATGCTAAGAGGATGCAGGGTGACTTGGATAGGTTGGGTGAGTGGGCAAATTCATGGCAGATGCAATTTAATGTGGATAAATGTGAAGTTATCCACTTTGGTGGCAAAAATAGGAAAACAGATTATTATCTGAATGGTGGCCGATTAGGAAAAGGGGAGGTGCAACGAGACCTGGGTGTCATTATACACCAGTCATTGAAAGTGGGCATGCAGATACAGCAGGCGGTGAAAAAGGCGAATGGTATGCTGGCATTTATAGCGAGAGGATTCGAGTACAGAAGCAGGGAGGTACTACTGCAGTTGTACAAGGCCTTGGTGAGACCGCACCTGGAGTATTGTGTGCAGTTTTGGTCCCCTAATCTGAAGAAAGACATCCTTGCCATAGAGGGAGTACAAAGAAGGTTCACCAGATTGATTCCTGGAATAGCAGGACTTTCATATGAAGAAAGACTGGATGAACTGGGCTTGTACTCGTTGGAATTTAGAAGATTGAGGGGGGATCTGATTGAAACGTATAAAATCCTAAAGGGATTGGACAGGCTAGATGCAGGAAGATTGTTCCTGATGTTGGGGAAGTCCAGAACGAGGGGCCACAGTTTGAGGATAGAGGGGAAGCCTTTTAGGACCGAGATTAGGAAAAACTTCTTCACACAGAGAGTGGTGAATCTGTGGAATTTTCTGCCACAGGAAACAGTTGAGGCCAGTTCATTGGCTATATTTAAGAGGGAGTTAGATATGGCCCTTGTGGCTATGGGGGTCAGGGGGTATGGAGGGAAGGCTGGGGCGGGGTTCTGAGTTGGATGATCAGCCATGATCATAATAAATGGCGGTGCAGGCTCGAAGGGCCGAATGGCCTACTCCTGCACCTATTTTCTATGTTTCTATGTTTCTATGTTAGGTGAGTGGGCAAAGTCATGGCAGATGCAATTTAATGTGGATAAATGTGAGGTTATCCACTTTGGTGGCAAAAACAGGAAAACAGATTATTATCTGAATGGTGGCCGATTAGGAAAAGGGGAGGTGCAACGAGACCTGAGTGTCGTTATATACCAGTCATTGAAAGTGAGCATGCAGGTACAGCAGGTGGCGAAAAAGGCGAATGGTATGCTGGCATTCATAGAAAGAGGATTTGAGTACAGGAGCAGGGAGGTACAACTGCAGTTGTACAAGGCCTTGGTGAGACCACACCTGGAGTATTGTGTGCAGTTTTGGTCCCCTAATCTGAGGAAAGACATTCTTGCCATAGAAGGAGTACAAAGAAGGTTCACCAGATTGATTCCTGGGATGGCAGGACTTTCATATGATGAAAGACTGGATCGACTAGGCTTATACTCGTTGGAATTTAGAAGATTGAGGGGGGATCTTATTGAAATGTATAAAATCCTAAAGGGATTGGACAGGCTAGATGCAGGAAGATTGTTCCCGATGTTGGGGAAGTCCAGTACGAGAGGTCACAGTTTGAGGATAAAGGGGAAGCCTTTTAGGACCGAGATTAGGAAAAACTTCTTCACACAGAGAGTGGTGATCCTGTGGAATTCTCTGCCACAGGAAACAGTTGAGGCCAGTTCATTGGCTATATTTAAGAGGGAGTTAGATATGGCCCTTGTGGCTAAAGGGATCAGTGGGTATGGAGGGAAGGCTCGTACAGGGTTCTGAGTTGGATGATCAGCCATGATCATACTGAATGGCGGTGCAGGCTCGAAGGGCCGAATGGCCTACTCCTGCACCTATTTTCTATGTTTCTATGTTTCTATATGCTTATATAAAGTCACTCCTCATTCTTCTAAACTCTATGGAGTACAGATCCAAACCTTCTAGTATCTCTTGATACAGCAACCCTCTTTGGCAGGAATTGGCCCAATGAATCCTCTTTATGTTGCCTCTGATGTCCTTTTCTTTAGGCAAAAATGTGCAAGTAATGGATGGATAAGGCTCTTTCTTAGAGAATTGAGAGGTTGTTGAAGTTGACAACTTTGTGGAGTACTTGAAACAAATTCTACGATCCTCTTAATGGAAAGCTAAATAAGCATTTAAGGGTTTTATGTAAAACCGTTTAGCGTAATGCTGATTTTAAACTAGTAGTTTAATAACATAGAATCATAGTGCCATGTCCCTTTAAATGCCATTTGGCTGAAAGTAACATACCAATTTGTATTTGACATTTATGATGGCTCGAAATAAAATAATAAAGAAAAAATATTTTAGGAAGTACAGCCGAATAAAATACAGAGGAGGCCACATTACATCCACTGTTATTATCATTTTCAGTTAGTGTTCTCCTAATTGGCATTTGAAGATGTTGATTAATAGATTGTTGCGCCAGTGAGTATGTGTTTAAATTATGCTGACACCTCCTGATTGGTGGCTAAAAAGGGATTATCAGCAGGTTTTGAATGGAAAACTGTTGTGGAGAGATGCATTTAGAACCCTGAAAGTTTCAAAATCTGGGCAGTGATTGCTCAGCTTTTGGCAGGGGAGAGTTTAAAATCATGGTAACACAGAACTGTATATCCAGCACCTAACTATTTTTAAATATAGTTGATCATGCGGTCGAGGAATGCTGTAGAGTCTGAAGGCCTTTCATCATCCATCCATTTATATCGTGGGAGAAGCCAGAGAGTGGTAGTAAACGGTTGCCTCCCTGACCAGAGGCCTGTGTCTAATGGAGTGCTGCACAGACCAGTGCGGGTCTGTTATTGTTGGTCATCTATATCAATGATCTGGATGATAATGTGGTTAACTGGATCAGCAAATTTGCGGATGACACCAGATTATGGGTATAGTCGACAATAAGGAAGGCTATCAAATCAAGCCGTGGGTCTGGAACAGTTGTAATAATGTGGTGAAACACAAAATAATCTGCAAATGCTGTGATCAAAGCAACACTTACCGTATGCTGGATGAACTCAGCAGGTCGGGCAGCATCAGTGGAAATGATGAGTCGACGTTTCGGGCCGGAACCCTTCATCAGGACTGAAGAATGAAGGAAGTCGAAGGATTTGAAGAATGCTTGTAGTTCCAGTTGAAAGACCAGTCATTTGAAAGACAAAGGGGTGGGGGAGGGGAAGCATTGACGTCATAGGCAGGAAAACAATGGGTAGTAGAAGAAGGAGGTGGAACCATGAGGGAGCTGGGGGAGGGGGTAGAGTGAAATAGGGATAGAGGAACGGGGAGGGGGGCGGTGGAATTACCGGAAGTTGGAGAATTCTATGTTCATACCAAGGAGCTGGAGACTACCTAGACGGTATATGAGGTGTTGCTCCTCCAACCTGAGTTTAACCTCATTATGGCAGTAGAGGAGGTCATGTATGGACATATCTGAATGGGAATGGGAAGCAGAGTTGAAGTGGGTGGCTACCGAGAGATCTTGTCTGTCGTGGCGGACGGAGTGGAGGTGCTCGACGAAGCGGTCCCCCCATCTATGTCGGGTTTCACCGATGTAGAGGAGGTCGCACCGGGAGCACCGGATGCAATAGATGACCCCGACAGATTCACAAGTGAAGTGTGGCCTCACCTGGAAAGATTGTTTGGGGCTCTGAATGGTGACAAAAGAGAAGGTGTAGGGACAGGTGTAGCACTTACGCCTACAGGGATAAGTGCCGGGTGGGAGATCCGTGGGGATGGACGTGCGGACAAGTGAGCCACGGAGAGATCGATCCCTACGGAAAGCGGAGAGGGGTGGAGAGGGAAAGATGTGCTTAGTGGTGGGGTCTTGTTGAAGGTGGCGGAAGTTGCGGAGGATAATGTGCTGGATCCAGAGGCTGGTGGGGTGGTACGTGAGGACAAGGGGAACTCTGTCCCTGTTGTGGTGGCAGGAAGATAGGGTGAGGGCCGAAGTGCGGGAAATGGAGGAGATGCGAGTGAAGGCATCATTGATCACCGTAGAAGGGAAACCACGATCCTTAAAGAAAGAGGACATTTGAGATGTCCTGGAACGGAAAGCCTCATCCTGGGAGCAGATGCGGCGGAGACGGAGGAACTGGGAATAGGGAATGGCATTTTTACATGTGGCGGGGTGGGAAGAGGTATAGTTGAGGTAGTTATGAGAGTCAGTGGGCTTGTAGAAGATGTCAGTGGACAGTCTGTCTCCAAAGATGGAGACCAAGACATTGAGAAAGGGGAGAGAAGTGTCTGAGATAGATCAAGTGAATTTTAGGGCTGGGTGGAAGTTTCAAGTAAAGTTGATGAAATTGACGAGCTCAGCATGGGTGCAGGAAATAGCACCAATGTAGTTGTCAATGTACCGAAGGCAAAGTTGGGGAGCAGTACCAGAATAGGTTTGGAGCACAGACTGTTCCACATAACCAATGAAGGGGCAGGCGTAGCTGGGTCCCATGCGAGTTCCCATAGCTACACCCTTAGTCTGAAGAAAGTGGGAAGAGCCAAAAGAGATGTTATTAAGTGTGAGAACCAGTTTCGCCAACCGGAGGAGGGTAGTGGTAGTGGGGAACTGGTGAGGTCTATTATCCAGGAAGTAGTGGAGGGCTTTGAGGCCTATCACCTCCCTCATGTTTCCGCCTCCTTCTTCTACTACCCATTGTTTTCCTGCCTATGACGTCAATGCTTCCCCTCCCCCACCCCTTTGTCTTTCAAATTACTGTTCTTTCAACTGGAACTACAAGCATTCTTCAAATCCTTCCACCTCCTTCATTCTTCAGTCCTGACGAAGGGTTCCGGCCCAAAACGTCGACTCATCATTTCCACTGATGCTGCCCGACCTGCTGAGTTCATCCAGTGTACTGTAAGTGTTGCTATAATGCGCTGAAAAATGGCTGATGGAATTTAATACGGATGAGTCTGAGGACTTTGGGAGGACAAACCAGTGTGGAACATCCACAATGAACAGTAGGGCACTGAGGAGTATGGTGGAACAGAAGTATCTGCGAATACATTTCTATAATTCTTTGAAAGTGGTATTACAGGTAGATATAGTTGTAAAAGGAGCTTTTGGCACATTGACCTTCATAAACCGAAGTACTGAGTACAGGAGTTGGGATGTTGTATTGGAGTTGTATAAGACATCGGTGAGGCCTAATTTGCAGTGTTGTATGCAGTTCTAGTCACCCACTGGAAATAAGTTATAGAGTGCAGAGAAACTTTACATATTTTTTTAACCAAAACTTGAGGACCTGAGTCAAAGGGAAAGGAATTTATTCCCTGGAATGTAAAAAAGGTTGAAGAGGGATTTGATAAAGACATACAAAATTATGCGGGGTACAGATAAGGTAAGTGCAAGCAGGCTTTTTCCACTGAGGTTGGGTGAGATTAGAACTAAAGGTCATAGATTAAGGGTGAATAGTGAAATGTTTAAAGGGAATATTAGGGGAACTTCTTTACTCTGAGGGCGGTGGGAGTGTGGAATGAGCTGCCCAGATGAAGTTATAGATGTAGTTTCAATTTCAACATTTAAAAGAAGTTTGGATAATTACATGAATAAGAGGGGTGTGGAAGGCTATGGTCCCAATGCAGGTTGATGGGACTAGGCAGAATAACAGTTCAGTATGGACTAAATGGGCCGAACAGTCAGTTTTTGTATTGTGGTGCTCTATGACTCAATTGTATCCAATGATAACCAAAAACAGAATGTGGAGAGGAAAAGACACGTGTCGTTTCCAAAGAAGATGGGCAGCTCCTGCCCCAGCCCCAAACCTCGGACACATATTGTATTGACAGTGGAAGCAGATGTGTTTGTTAATCAGTGCAGTAGGTAAGACCCAAGTTTCTTGATCTAATATTAATGAAGAAAAAGGTTTAATAATCTCATGTTAGTCACCATGGAATGAGCTGTCCAATATCCCATAAGATATATCTCAAGCATCGGGTATTGATTAATCTGCCATCACTGCCCAGTCCACCAGAGATCTGTCACTTCCTTCCATCCAGTCCACCCACAGGAAAGCTAATAGCATCATTGAGGATGCCTGCGTCTCTGACTATTCCCTTTTCTCTTTTCACCTTCTGGAAAAAAATGTAGGAGATTGAAAGTCCAGACAACCAGAGTCAAAACGACTTCTCCTCCACTGCTATCAGACAACTGAAATGATCACCTCTTTTAAATTTCCAGTGGTGCTGTCAATTTCTTGGATTCTTAATTCTACTTCCCTCATTTATTTCATAACTGACATTTTAACATTTCTTGTTTCACTGTCTCAGATTACAATGTTATACCTTGGACTGTTCTGTTGCTTTGCACTTGGTGACCTTCAAGTGAGCAAGGCATTTCACTGCACTCTAGTGTATATGACAATAAGATAATCTGCATTTGTAATTTGCAATGCCACCACTGATTTAGCAATCAGCACTTTTCCCTAATGCCTAAATAACTCAGCTTACCTTCACACACACTAACTATGCTGCACAAATATCTGCATCATACAGTTTCAACACCTCATATTCTTTTAACCCCGTCACTAATCACATGAATATGTTTACCACACATCACATTTACTTCTGTTTTGCAAGACAGAAAATCTCATGACAGGAGGCAGAGTCCAACCAGTGGGTGGCAGAAATAACTGCATCAGCTGATTCTGTGAGGAGATGATCTCTTGGAAGTCATCATTATAGGGACCATAATTACTTTCTTTTCTCTGATTCACTGTCCTATGTTCCATATTTTACTTCCCTGGAACTCCTTTGCTTCTCTCACCATCCTTTGATTTCCTCCTTTTTGCTCTAGTGGGAAAGAACTGTGGCATTGGTATACATGCAAGAAAAGAACAGTGTTGAAGGCACATAGTCATCAATAACTTCATCATCCTGCACATCATCATTTCTTCTATTCCCATAAACCTCAAAGGTAACTCAGTTCCTTAATTCCCATCATTATCCTAAACTCTGGAATTCCCTGTCAAAATCTTTCCTACGGTTCCACTTCCCTTGTCTTTTGAAAAAGCTCCTGAAAACAAAGTTTTTATATTTTTGTTTGCTAATACATCTAAGAAAAGTCTAAAGTCCTTTTGATCAATTAAATTTGCCTATAAATATTGGATGTAAAACCATGAGATGCTGTGGTAAGTTACTAAGGGCACAGCAAAGTCAATGTCAAAGATGAGTTTATTGTCATACATAGTGCAAAGAAAAAATTACATGCGGTAGTATCACAGGCAAACAGCATCAGATAGACAACACTCACAAGGAAAACTTAAATTAAAAATAAATTATATAATACAGAACATAATTAGTGCAAAGTCCTTTATTGTGAAAAGTGGTCATGGTTTTACTATAGGAGAAAATTTGCGAATGCTGGAAATCCCCAGCAACGCACATAAAATGCTTTTCCATAGATGCTGCCTGGCCTGCTGAGTTCCTCCAGCATTTTGTGCAGATTGGTTCAAGAGCCAAATGGATGAAGGAAAGAATGCAAACACGAGGAAATCTGCAGATGCTGGAAATTCAAGCAACACACACTAAATGCTGGTGGAACGCAGCAGCCCAGACAGCATCCATAGGAAGAAGCACAGTCGACGTTTCAGGCTGAGACCCTTCATCAGGAACTGTTTTTGAACCTTATGTTGAGGGACTTCAGGCTTCTGAACCTCCTGCCCGATGGTAGCAGTGAGAAGAGAGCTTGGTCTGGATGGAGGGAATTTCTAATGATTGATGTTGTCTTTTGAGGTAGCACCTCATGTAGATACTACAAATGGTGGGTACATTGAGTAACCATGAGACACATTGTAGTCCCCATTGGTTATGAGTTAGCTTTGTTAGAGCACCCAATGTATATTGTGGATTTATTTTCTTGTTTTCAGACAAGTCGAGCCACTTTCATTCTGTTCGAGATTGTCAATAACTTTAATTGTGGTTCCAACAATAAAGATTCACACCCTGCAAAATGGGGACTGTTTTCCACATTTATACTCTACATATTTTATTTAGAGATACAGTGCAGAGGAAACCCTTCCAATCCTTTGAACCGCACAGCTCAGCATTCCCCGATTTAACCCTAAGCTAATCACGGGACAGTTTACAAAGACCAATTAACCTACTACCTTTGAACTGTGGGAAGAAACTGGAGAACCCAGAGAACACCAATGGATTCCATGGGGAGGATGTACAGACTTCTTACAGATGAACTCTGAACTCAGTGCCCCGAGCTGTGATAGCATCATGCTAGCCACTACGCAGGTATCATCAGCTATCTCTCAAAGCATGTAGGCATTCTGGATGAAACCTCCCTCTGCTTCCACATACCAGCACAGCATTTGGTCTACTGAGGAAAAGGTTATTTGAAGATCAAGGCTTAGCACCTGACACAAAACATATGGCATATCAAGCAGCAATGATCCTTGCTCTTCTACAGCATATGCCTCTAGTGCATATCCTAACACACCACCATTGTCTCTGCAAAATTCTCCAAGTTCACTGGAAGGATAAGCAAACCATAATCCCTAGTATTCATTCCTGGTTATACACAGATCACAAAATTCATTTGCCCAATACCAGACTCCCACGACAGAGGAGCATTTTCCAGGAGGTCTCAAAACCTTTCTAAACATCTCCACTTATTCCTGGGAGTCTCCAAATAGAATAAAAACGTACAACATAACCTGGATATCCCTGAAGTCCTGAATCACAGCGACTCCACATAAATGGTGGGAGAGGTGGACCATCCTCACAAGCCACACCCCAGCCCATCAGTGAACAAGTGGGCTGTTCTCACGTTGCTCACTATAGAACCCACAAAACCAGAGAGGAATTAACTTGTTTTCAATCACAGAGGCCTGCCTAAAAGAAAAAAAAGAGTTCCTGTGCTTTTTATATGGCAGTTGTAATATAATATGTGACCTTTATTCTAATTCTCAACTCCTTTTGCTGAATTAGCTGGCATTTATTCACCACAGTGAAACCAACACATTGCTCTGTGTTAATTCTCAGAATATATTTATCCCATGACCTACTTATCAGCATGAAAGAAATTTTTCTTTAGTTACAGGAACTCCATCAATATTTATCTTCACAAATCTATTTTCATTAGAAGTTTATAGAAATTAGGATTGTTTTAAAGAATTATTGGAGCTGTAGAACACAGATTTAATAAGATACAGTAACCCCAGTACAATATCAGGGGTTGCTAAAATGCAGTAAATTTAACAAATAAGAAGTGGAAAGCAACACTTTGAATCTCACCAGCGTTTCAGAGCAACAAATTGTAGACAGGAAAGAAACCAGTTTAAGATTGTGTTTGCTGTATCGTGACTAAATAGTCCAAATTCCAGTTTTTGATGGGCAATTTTTAAATGTAGTAATTTGACAATGTTGACATTTCATACTTAATTGACCCTTGAACTACCATTGTATTTATGAAAAAAAAGAATAATTTGGCAAACCTTAAATTTATTTGCTATATACAGTACACCTCATTAAAAAGGCATAATCAATAACAGGCTAACTTCTTTTCAATGGAAATATAAAAAGCAAGTAGTAAGGAAGGGAGAAAAGAAGTGTGGCTCAATGTTAGGGCGATGCACTAGCACCTTGCTTAAAGCTCTAGACGTTTCCCCTGTGCTGGAATATACACTCGGTAGCCACTTTATTCAGTACCTCCTTCATTAGGAACCTGCCCCTCCACCTATATTCATATCATTTGCAAACTTTACAACAAAGCTACCAATTCCATCATCCAATTCATTGACATATAACGTAAATAGAATCAGTCCCAACACAGACTCCTGTGGAGCACCACTAGTCACCAGCTGACAACCAGGAAAGGGTCCCTTCATTCCCACACTTTGCCTCCTGCCAATCAGCCACTGCTTTATTCATGCTAGAATCTTTCCTTTAATACCATGGGCTCATAGCTTGTGAAGCAACCTCATGTGTGGCACCTTGTCAAAAGCCTTCTGCAAATCCATGTACGCAACATCAACTGATTCTCCTTTATCTATTCTGCTTGTTATTTCTTCAAGGAATTCCAACAGATTTGTCAGGCAAGATTTTCCCTTGAGGAAATTATGCTGACTGTGGTCTATTTTATCATGCACTTCCAAGTACCTTGAGACCTCGTCCTTATTAATCAAATTCAACATCTTCCCAACCACTGAGGTCAGACTTATTCGGCTATAGTTTCCTCTCTTCTGTCTCTCTCCCTTCTTGGAGAGCAGAGTGACATTTTCAATTTCCCAGTCTTCCAGACCCATTCCAGAATCTTGTGATTGTTGAAAGATCATTACTAATAACTCCACAATCTTTCAGTTACCTCTTTCAGAACCATGGTATGTTATGGTACAACCATGATCCCAACAGTAGTGTACTACATGGCCATCTTCTTGCCTCAGATTGTCCAACAACAGCCCTTGCGGACAGTCTGTCCCAACTGAGCTGTGTGTATCACTCCTTCCCATAAGACAATAACAGAGGGCAAGGCATATTCCATAGCAGTGTGCAGCCCAAATAAATCTTCCAAGATCAAGAGTGCTGCCATAACTCAGTACTCTGCTGGGTCACGAAAAGCTGATTAACAGTGTATTCTGTATTTTTGGGCTGCCTGTTACATATTAATTATATCAGGATCTTGGCAGTGTACCAGCTGCCCACCTTTCTTGCTGCTTTATCCTATGTGATATGGATATATTGATTTTCTGATCACTGCATGACTGAAATTGACCCAAATGACAGTAGGATTTGTTGAACAGCTAAAAACCTCCACTATCCCACCGTTATGCAACGGATTCTGGATCCAAGAAACGAGTAATACACACAAAATGCTGGAGGAACTCAGCAGGTTAGCCAGCATCTTTGTGAAAGAATAAACAGTCAACATTTATTCCTTTCAGTAGATGCTGCCTTGACCTGCTGAGTTCTTCCAGCAGTTTGTATATGTTATTCTGGATTTCCAACATCTGCAGAATCTGTTGTGTCCTAGACAGCCTGCAGGCTCAAGTCAAATATCCAAGTGCAGAACTTGTTTCATTGGGAATTTGGTTATACCACCTTCGAGGCTGTATGAAAGAGGTATCATTTCTTTCTCAAGATATTCTCTGAATATAAATTACATTAAGGTGAATCTGTATCACTTAGGAAGGAAAACTTCAGTGTTATGTTTTGTAACTCCAAAACTAATTGAAATAAAAACACAGGAGACCAGGAATAATGTGTGTACTTCTTAACTTTGTTTTTACTTTAATGAGACGTGCACATATGACATGTTGGCATAATGATGTATGCCATTTACATACTTTTACATAAACCTTAATGAATTATTTAAGCAACAAAGAATACTTAATCAAACAATATATTTGCAATATTACTGAAATGCTAAACAAACAACACTCCTTAGCTTTAAACTCCAAATCAATATAGAATACTTCTCAACTTGTAAACTTTTATATTCTGTATAGAGTATACTATATAATACAACTACTATATAGACATCCAAAGCACAGTAAATTTTAAATGTACCATTCAGGCTTAAATATTTAATTGGTGTGGAGGCTTTCTTATTCTTGTGGGATAATGTCTTTCCTGACAAGGGGGTCACTCTACTTGGCATGTGAGACTTGTGGCTGTGAAACAATCTCAAGTTCTGGGGCTTCCTCCGTGGTGGTTGTAGGAGTTGACTCTGGGACTGCAGGAAGTTGTTCTGACAGCTCTGGACACCTTTCGTCTCTAATAATTGTCTCTACTCTCCTCAACTAATCCATGTGTCATCTCCAGGTGACATCAGATGCAATCTACACTCTGTAGGAGAGTGGTCTAATTCTATCCTCAATCTTTCGAAGTAACCACTTCTGATCACCTTTGTAATCCCTTGCCAGAGCTGCTTATCCAGGAGTGAAACATCAAAACACTCCTTGTTTGAGGAGCCCTCAATTTGTCTCAACTGCATACTCCTCTGAGATTGGGTTTCAGGAGATCCAAGCATAACACAAGAGATGACCCAGGAATACAAGAAATGACCCAGGAGAGGCACTGCTCTTGGCATCTTCTGGACATGTTGTCATCCCAAACAGTGCATGGGAAGCATCTCGATCTTCTGATCTATCCTAGGCCACCAGACAAAGCTTTGAGCTTATGTTATCAATGCCTAGATGACTGACACGTAGATCCTCCAACACTTTAACTCTCAGCTTGGATGGTGCAACTCTCAATCCCCACATGCAGCATATCTGTCAAGGCTAAGTTCATCCCAGCACTAGTGAAATAGGGGAACTGAAATTCCTGCTGCACATCAAAGACATTTTGGATAGCTATGTAGAGATGAGACTGTGTGGAGTCTTTTCTGGCTTCCTTTTGGATCATCTCTGATGTAATAGAAACCAGAGAAAACCATAGAAACTACAGCACAGAAACAGGCCTTTTGGCCTTTCTTGGCTGTGCCGAACCATTTTCTGCCTAGTCCCACTGACCTACACATGGACCATATCCCTCCATACACCGCCCAGCCATGTATCTGTCCAATTTATTCTTAAATGTTAAAAAAGAACCCGCATTTACCACCTCATCTGGCAGCTCATTCCATACTCCCACCACTCTCTGTGTGAAGAACCCCCCCCAATGTTCCCTTTAAACTTTTCCCCCCTCACCCTTAACCCATGTCCTCTGGTTTTTTTCTCCCCTTGCCTCAGTGGAAAAAGCCTGCTTGCATTCACTCTATCTATACCCATCATAATTTTATATACCTCTATCAAGTCTCCCCTCATTCTTCTACGCTCCAGGGAATAAAGTCCTAACCTTTTCAACCTTTCTCTGTAACTGAGTTTCTCAAGTCCTGGCAACATCCTTGTAAACCTTCTCTGCATTCTTTCAACCTTATTTATATCCTTCCTGTAATTTGGTGACCAAAACTGAACACAATACTCCAGATCTGGCCTCACCAATGCCTTATACAACCTCATCATAACATTCCAGCTCTTATACTCAATACTTTGATTAATAAAGGCCAATGTACCAAAAGCTCTCTTTACGACCCTATCTACTTGTGACGACACTTTTAGGGAACTTTGTATCTGTATTCCCAGATCCCTCTGTTCTGCTGCACTCCTCAGTGCCTTACCATTAACCCTGTATGTTCTACCTTGGTTTGTCCTTCCAACGTGCAATACCTCACACTTGTCTGTATTAAACTCCATCTGCCATTTTTCAGCCCATTTTTCCAGCTGGTCCAAGTCCCTCTGCAGGCTCTGAAAACCTTCCTACACCTCCAATCTTTGTATCATCAGCAAATTTGCTGATCCAATATACCACATTATCATCCAGATCATTGATATAGATGACAAATAACAAAGGACCCAGCACTGATCCCTGTGGCACACCACTAGTCACAGGCCTCCACTCAGAGAAGCAATTCTCTACCACCACTCTTTGGCTTCTTCCATCGAGTCAATGTCTAATCCAATTTACCACTTCTCCATGTATACCTAGCGACTGAATTCTCCTAACTAACCTCCCATGCAGGACCTTGTCAAAGGCCTTACTGAAATCCATGTAGACAATATCCACTGCCTTCCCTTCATCCACTTTCCTGGTAACCTCCTCGAAAAACTCCAATAGATTGGTCAAACATGACCTACCATGCACAAAGTCATGTTGACTCTCCCTAATAAGTCTCAGTCTATCCAAATGCTTGTAGATTCTGTCTCTTAGTACTCCCTCCAATAACTTACCCACTACCGACGTTAAACTCACCGGCCTATAATTTCTCAGATTACTTTTCGATCCTTTTTTAAACAATGGAACAACATGAGCCACTCTCCAATCCTCTGGCACCTCACCCGTAGACAGCGACATTTTAAATATTTCTGCCAGGGCCCCCGCAATTTCAACACTAGTCTCCTTCAAGGTCCGAGGGAACACTCTGTCAGGTCCTGGGGATTTATCCACTTCAATTTTCCTCAAGACAGCAAGCACCTCCTCCTTTTCAATCTGTACAGTTTCCATGATCTCACTGCTTGATTCCCTCAATTCCATAGACTTCATGCCAATTTCCTTAGTAAATACAGACGCAAAAAACCCATTTAAGATCTCCCCCATTTCCTTTGGTTCTGCACATAGCCGACCACTCTGATCTTTAAGAGGACCAATTTTATCCCTTACAATCCTTTTGGTCTTAATATTCCTGTAAAAACTCTTTGGATTATCCTTCACGTTGACTGCCAAGGCAACCTCATGTCTTCTTTTAGCCCTCCTGATTACTTTCTTAAGTATTTTCTTGCACTTCTTATACTCCTCAAGCACCTGATTTACTCCCTGTTTCCTATACATTTCATACAACTCCCTCTTCTTCTTTATCAGAGTTGCAATATCCCTTGAGAACCAAGGTTCCTTATTCCTATTCAATTTGCCTTTAATCCTGACAGGAACATACAAACTCTGCACTCTCAATATTTCCCCTTTGAAGGCTTCCCACCTACCAATCACATTTTTGCCAGAGAACAACCTATCCCAATCCATGCTTTTTAGATCCTTTCTCATTTCTTCAAATTTGGCCTTCTTCCAGTTCAGAACCTCAACCCTAGGACCAGATCTATCCTTGTCCATGATCAAATTGAAACTCATGGTGTTATGATCACTGGAACCAAAGTGCTCCCCTACACAGACTTCTGTCACTTGTCCTAACTCGTTTCCTAACAGGAGATCCAATATTGCATCCCCTCCAGTTGGTCCCTCTATATATTGATTCAGAAAACTTTCCTGACCACATTTTACAAACTCTAAACCATCTAGACCCCTAACAGTTTGGGAGTCCCAATCAGTGTATGGAAAATTAAAATCCCCTACCACCACAACTTTATGTTTCCTGCAGACTTTTAATTTATATTAGGGATAGACACCAAGAGTGTCCTCTTCTGCAAATTTTGCAGGTATATCATTTTCCAAGTGTAAGTGGGACAATCCATCAGTTTGCCTCTTGAATTTGATCTTGTAATTTTGTCCTCCAGGAAACAGAGCCCACCCCTGCATTCTTTCTGCTGCTGTGAGTGGAACACACTTCTGTGGATTGAAAATGGATACTAGTGATTGATGATCTCTCCCATACAAGCACTGGTTCAAATGCTTTACACCCCAAACCAGAATTGAGGCCTCTCTGTCAATCTGTGCATGATTTCTCTCTGCAGCAATAAGGGAACATGATGCAAAGTCCATGGAGCTTTCACATCCATCACTCAGAAGATTTGGCATGATTGCACCTATACCATAAGGAAAGGTGTCATTGGCAAGCTTCACTGGATGATGTGGATCATAATGTGTGAATACAATGTTTGACTCACCATTTCCTTTGCCTTTTGGAAAACCACCTCCGCCATTTTGTCCATTGCCATTTTTTCCCATTCTGTAGTAATGAGTTCGGGGATGGATCACAGTGGGCAGGTTTGGCAGGACCCTGTTATAGTAATTGATAAATCTTTAAAAGGACCACAACTGTGACCTGTCCTTTTGCCTTGGGGCATCCACCACTGCTTGAATGTTCTCAGCACACTTGAGTGTCAATGTAACGACCACAGCAAGTGATGCTTAGTTTAAAGAATTCATGCTTGTTGCATCATGTTCCCAGCCCATAATCTTCTAATTTTTTAACAGTTCCTTGAGATTTTTGAGGTGCTCTTTATCACCCTTACCAGGAAAAATGATGTCATCCAGGTAACATTGAGAGCCTGAAGAGACTTGCAACACTTGGTCTATTGCTTTCTGCAGGTGTGCAAGTACAGATGCTACACTAAAAGTAAGCTATTATAGTGATAAAATCCTTTGTGAGTGTTTATGGTGGTGGTGAGAAACACTTTGGTCACTTCCTCCATCTCCATCTGGAGTAGGCCTCAGTTAATTCCACTTTGCTGAAGTATTTTCCTCCAGAAAGGTTTGCGAAGATATCCTCTATCCTGGGCTGAGTGTATTGATCTACTTTCAGTACTGGATTGATGGTGAACTTGAATCACCACATATCCTGACAGACCCATTCTTCATGGCTACAGGGAATACTGACATTGCCCATGGGCTCTACTCAGCCTTGGAAAAAATTCCTTCAGCCCTCATGTGATCTAGCTCACTGGCTACGTTATCACAGATGGTATAAGAAACATGACAGGCTTTGTAAAACCTGGGTGTGGCATTTTCATCTAACATTATTTTACCCTTAGCCTGTGTGAATTTTTCAAAGCCATCCTTGAACATTGCTGTGGCATCATCCAGTACCCTTCTCAATTCACTTTCGGTTTTCTCTATTGCAGGGGATGTGGCATGCAAATAGTGGATGGATCTCCAATCAAATTGTTGCTGTCTCAGCCACTCATGGCCTGACAATGCTGGCCTCCTGTCTTTACCACATACAAGCCCAGTGTAGGTTGGTGGTTGTTGTATTTCACTGTTATGAATGTCATTCCTACAGGGGTTATATTTTCTCCAGTATAAGTTCATAGTTGGATATCTGCAGGCTTCAGTGCAGTATCTTTGAACCGCTGCGCAAACCCATTTTGCGGAAGGGCTGCAACAACTGAGTCAGTGTCCAATTTCATTTTAATTAATTTGCCGTTCTCTTCTGGTGTAAACCACATTGCTTGTCTGTTGTTAGTTTTCACACTTTATATCTCAAGGCTATTCAGTTCGCTGTCACTCTCTTCATTATCAGATCTTTTATCAACAGCATGCATATTAGTGCTCTTTTTGTAACTGCAACGTAACTTTTTTTCTAAATGTGCAATGTTCGATTTATAGTAATTTGTAATAAATAGTATGTATGACAGTCAGTATAGCATAAAAATACATTTATTTCAAAGTAAATTAATCAGTCTGATGGTCTGTTGGAAGAAGCTGTCCCAAAAGCTGTTGGTCCTGGCTGCGGTACCGTTTCCCGGATGGTAGCAGCTGGATCAATTTGTGGTTGGGGTGACTCGGGTCCCCAATGATCCTTCGGGCCCTTTTTACGCACAGGTCTTTGTAAATGTCCTGAATAGTGAGAAGTTCACATCTACAGATATGTTGGTCTGTTTGCACCACTCTCTGTAGAGTCGTGCAATTGAGAGAAGTACAGTTCCTGTACCAGGCAGTGATGCAGCCAGTCAGGTTACTCTCAATTGTGCCTCTATAGAAAGTTCTTGGGGTTTGGGGACTCATGCCAAACATCTTTAACCGTCTGAGGTGAAAGATGCGGTGTTGTACTTCCTTCACCACACAACTAGTATGTACAGACCACGTGAGATCCTCGGTGATGTGTATACCTCAGAACTTAAAGCTGTTCACCCCCTCAACCCCAGATCCATTGATGTTAATTGGGGTCAATGTGGCAATAAACAAGAGACCCCCTGACCTCCTTCATCACAGGAAGGAAAAAAAGTTTGAGACCAGTTTACTTATTTTTCTACTTGGTCTAATAAAGGGCTTTTGACCTAAAACAGTAACACTTGTTTCTCTTTCCAGAGATGCCTCCTATCCTGCTGGGTGCTTCCAGCATTTCATCTCAGATTTGCAACAAATGCAGTTTTCCTCCCAAAAAGTGGCTGGATTACAAGTAACTTTATGAGAACTCAGTGTGCTATGATAACAAGAGCTCTGAACAGTGGCAGTGAGTGATAACTGTGTGGGACTTTTGAAAGTAATTGACAGAAATCCATTAGAAAATAACTTTAAGTTCATACCAAACAAGACCAAGGTAACATGTCTGAACGACTGGCGTCCTGTCACACTCACCTCAATAATAAGCAAATGCTTTGAGAGGCTGGTCAAAGATTACATCTGCAGCATGCTACCACCCAAACTGGACCCCCTACAATTCGCCTACTGACACAATCGGTCGACAGATGACACAATAGCCACAGCTCTACATACCGTCCTTACACATCCAGAGAAGAAGGATGCTTATGTGAGAACGCTATTCTTGGACTGCAGTTCAACATTCAACACCATAGTTCCATCCAGGCTCGACAAGAAGCTCAGAGACCTCGGCCTTGACCCTGCCTTGTGCAGCTGGATCCTGCACTTCCTGTCAGATTGCCAGCAGGGTTTAAGAATGGGCTCCCTCAGCTCCAACCCTCTGATTCGCAATACAGGAGCCCCTCAGGGCTGTGTACTGAGTCCCCTCCTTTACTCCCTGTATACCCATGACTGTATCACCACCCACTGCTCCAATCTGTTAATTAAGTTTGCTGACGACACTACATTGATTGGCTTTATCTCAAACAATAATGAGGTAGCCTACAGGGAAGAAGTCATCTCTCTGACACAGTAATGTCAAGAAAACAACCTCTCCCTCAATGTCACAAAAACAAAGGAGCTGGTTGTGGACAACAGGAGGAATGATGACAGGCTAACCCCTATTGACATCAATGGATCTGGGGTTGAGAGGGTAAACAGCTTCAAGTTCCTCACCATCCACATCACCGAGGACCTGACGTGATCTGTACACACCAGCTGTGTGGTGAAAAAGGCAGAACAGCGCCTCTTTCACCACAGACAGTTGAGAAGGTTTGATATGGGCCCCCAAATCCTGAGAACTTTCTACAGGGGCACAATTGAGAGCATCCTGATTGGCTGCATCACAGCCTAGTATGGGAACTGTACCTCCCTTAATCACAGGACTCTGCAGAGAGTGGTGCGGACAGCCCAGCACATCTGTAGTTATGAACTTCCCATGATTCAGGACATTTACAAGGACAGGTTGTATCATTAGGGACCCAAGTCATCCCAGCCACAATCTACTTCAGCTGCTACCATCCGGGAAGCAGTACTGCAGCATAAAAACCAGGACCAACAGGCTCCAGGACAGCTTCTTCCACCGGGCCATCAGATTGATGAACTCATGCTTGATGTACTCTATATTACATTAACTGTTCTATTTATTATAAATTAGTATTATTGCACATTGCATCTTTAGATAGAGATGTAATATAAAAACTTTTACTCCTCATGTATGTGAAGGATGTAAGAAATAAAGTGAATTCAATTGAGATTCATTGAGTGAATTCATTGAGAATGAGGGAGATTCAAACAAGAGGACATGAGTTGAGAGTTAAAGGGCAAGAGTTTAGGGGTAATATGAGGGGGAACTTCTTTACTCAGAGAGTGGTAGCTGTGTGGAATGAGCTTCCAGCAGAAGTGGTTGAGGCAGGTTTGATGTTGTCGTTTAAAGTCAAATTGGATAGATATATGGACAGGAAAGGAACGGAGAGTTATGGGCTGAGTGCAGGTCGGTGGGACTAGGTAAGAGTAAGAGTTCAGCACGCACTAGAAGGGCCGAGATGACCAGTTTCCGTGCTGTAATTGTTAGCTGGTTATATGGTTATATGGTTAATTCAATTCAATCCGTAAATAGAATGTGAAAGAAAGTATAAGCATGCAGTAGTGACATGGAGAATGATTGGAAACCTGAGAAGGTCAAAGATTCAAAAGATTCAAAGTTCATTTATTATCAAAGTATGTATGCAGTATACAACCCTGTGACTCATCTCCCCATAGACAGCCATGAAACAAAGAAACACCATAGAACCAGTTCAAAGAAACCATCAAATACCCAATGAGCAAAACAAAACAAATTGTGCAAGTGGCAAAAAACAAGCAAAACACACAGAATATAAAACACCAAACCACAGGGTCCTTGAAACAGTCTAGGAATGTTCAGTTCAGTTCAGTTCAATTTAGCGCTGTATAGTTCATTGACTGCAGGCCACAAATCTAGTCCGCTGGATCAAAGATGCACAAAATAATAATAATAAAAGTAGTAACCAGAAACCAGAAACACATCATAACACGAATTGAAGAGTCCAATCCACAAACCACATTGATTAAACCTTGCTTAAGACCCAAGACTCCAGCACCATCTTCCAGCAGCAGTGAGTGAGAGGGGGAAAGAGAAACTGGTCAAATTCAGGTAGATGGCATCAACATCTGTTTGTGTTCTGTTTTTGTCTTCATTGCTTCTATGGGCTTTAATTGGCGAGATCATTGATAAATGAAATTGATCATGGGCTCATGTCTTGTCTCCCGGTTTCTTGGCCTCCCAGCCACACATTCCGCTTCAAACTTTACCCAACTCCCTCGGAGACAGAAGTACCAGATTGCTCACCAGTCAAAAACACACCATCCAAGTGTAAATCACAGGTTCCAATCACATGCTGCTTAGCAGTAGAATCATATTTGAAAGAAGTAAAAAAAGTAGTTTATATTGCAGCTGCAATATTCCTTTGTCGTTTATCTCCTCAGATCTCAGCTGCGCTTTCAGCTGCCATTACTCTACTTTCATTTCATCGCCAAAATTTAAGCACTTCCTATCCTGAGGTCCCTGGCATACAATGCTAGAATACACAGAACTACCAAATTCATGCTTAAACACCTATGATTTCACCACTTAAATATTCACAATCTTTACCACAGGCATATCTTCTTTATGTTCACATTTTCCAGATGTTGAAATATTATTTCTTCCGCAAATACAATATCTGTCTTCTAGTTTATGGAATAGCAATTGAATGTAGGAAAAGCCTTCAGAATACACAAAGTACCCTGATCTATTCATTTTTGTGAAACAGCCCCTAGATGGCTCTGCAGAAAGTCCATGAATTAGGATAAGAGCAGCATACATTTAAGTAGAACAGTAAAAGCAGAAAGTGCGGTGGAGAGCTGTGGAAGGAAATAACAGTGGTGTTTGGTGGATATACCCTAACTTGCCTGTTCTTCATATCGCACTTTCCTTCTTCGTGACTCTTGCTTCTTTAGAAATTGGAAATAAATTATTGGAATTTTAAGTTTTAATATTTTTCCCAGAAATTATTGCCAGAATTCGCACGTTTTTCCGGTCTACTTTATAATGTAAAATCTACAGTATATATAGTTCCATCTAGTTGCCTTAATTCTGTAGCTTTTAATATCCTTGTATAACAAAAATCCAAGAATTTGCTTTCCAATGCCTGAATTGACATAATGTTAGAAAAATGGGAAATTGGCTGACTACGATGGATATCTTGGTTGGTATGGAAGAATTCAGTAGGAGAGTTTGTTTTAATGCTAAGTTACTCAATAAACTTAAGACTCAATCATCTTGTGCAGGAAATTGGATTGTTCTATTTGGCAAAAAAGTAGACATGGAGTGGTTGGCCAGAAGACTTGGTGTTGTACTTCGTGACTCTATGACTCTAAAAAAGGGACAAAATAATGGTAATTTGAAACTAGAAGTATCTGGTTAAGTGAGATTAGCACAGAACATCTTTATCTGTAGTTTATGGTTTACAATGTACTCCAAATAAGACAGGAAATTATATAGCAGTATGTACTGTAAAGGGTATATTTCACTAATATTAAGCAGCTTGATCAGCAACAGTAGAATGTTTTTGTGTTCTTTGATCAACTTGGTTATTTTCTCTTTTTGTGCAGTCCTCACTGGATTATTTAGACAAGTTTGTGTCAGCCATTGTTAATTGGTTATGACCCAGTGTAACATTACATGGGCTTCTATTCCTTCTGTGGGTTGGGACCTGGCTTCCATTCAATAGTACCAATTCAATAGGTTAAAAACTCAGGGAATCAATATTTCAATTGTCTTGCTCAAAGTATCTGAGTGTTAATTTTCAATGCTGGTGCAAAATATCAAATATCCTACACCTTTTATTCCCTAGAATCTAATTTTCGGTTTACCACAATATCAAGCAATGTATTTTAAAGGACAAATAACTTTAATTGGTGCTTGAAAGACTGAAAATAAAACAAAAATTAAATGTAAAAGTGTGTTCAAACAATTAGAAATACTACTAAAAAGTTCTGCTACAATTGATGAAATTCACACTCAGAATTCATATGTTCTTATTCCATGGGCAACCTTGTTATCAAATATAAATAGACCTTTATTGTAAGGACACTTTTTTCTTGCTTTGAAGGTACAAGTCCAATCTGGTAAAAGTACTTGAAATGGGTTGTAAGTGGCATGCCTAAACAACCGTAAGGGGTTTCTTTCTTTTATGTTACTGCAAAGGCTCATAAAATGGCTTCTTTGTTATGTTAGAATAAAAATGGCTTTTCTGTAATAATAACTGCGATGTAAGGAGTGCTCTCTCTCTCTCTCTCTCTCTCTGTCTCCCTCTCTCTGCGCTTGTTTGGGTTATATTATTGATAACAGAGAGAACGAACTAATGAGTGTCCATGTTATTATTTTTGTGGGTGATATTCTGCCTCTTAAGGGTGGGAACCATGTGGTTTGGTGGGCTTTGTGGGAGGACACCCAAAGAGGAAGGACGTGCTGGATGCGCTCTGGTCGATCACCGTGGTTGGTCCTGGAGGGGATCACATGGTGGAAAGAGGAACCTGTTAATTGTGCTCCAACAGTTGTGTATGAAGTGGTTGAACTCTGATAAGTCTGGTGCCTTTTACTTTCCCTTTTATATTGTATCTCTACTAATTACATAGTTTGAGTAAGATTTATAAAGAGTAATCTGAAAATCGTACATTGTGTGGTGTCTGATATTTGATGTGTGAGTTTGTACCAGGTGGCATTACACAGCAACAACGCAACTGTGAGACATGGTTTGGCGGGCGGATGGGGTTTCCCCTAGATAAACACGAGCTGATAGACCTGAGCATTACATTTGTGGGGGCTCATCTAGGATTGGATTCAGTGGTGTGATGTGTGATTGCCCCGTTTAAATCAGTGCTGCTGTGTCTCTGTGGGATTGCTGTTAGTAATGTGTGTCTCTGTGGGATTGTTGGTTATTAATGCATGCGTGTTGGATGGGGTGGCTGTTGGTACCCTGGAGGTCTTTGTTCAAGTTCAGACTAGCTCTGATGAGAAGGCGGTGGGGCTGCCAGTGTCTATTAGTGCCCCGGGTGAGGCAGGACCATGACTGTCCATACTGTTAGGAGAGAGAGGAAAGAGTGGTCTGATTCGGAGGTAGTGTCTGCAAATAAATGTTCCAGCTATGGCAGGCTCTGCCTGGCTTTTGGGATATTGTCCACTCCTAAAGGGGTGGAGGTGTGCGAGATGTGGGCGGAGCGGATCTCTCAGTTGTTAGATGAGTGGCAGTGCTCAGTTGAGGGAGAGCGACAGGGATTGGTTGAAAGTTTGAGTAGGCGGGCTGTTGACGGTCTTAGAACTGTCAGGGTTAATTACCCCGTAGTGACAGCTGCTAGTTATCTGAAAGCGGGGGAAAATGTGTCTGGTACGACTGGAAGTAAAATGCAGCACCTGTGGGGGCTTTCCATACCTGTGTCAGGAGATTGGGGAAAAGCTTTCTGGCTAGGGAAGCAGCTAAATTGCTTGCTGTGCCAGGGCGATCTTTTAAGGGGAGTATCCCCTCCCTCAGTTGTTCAGCTGATCAGAGAGGTGTTGGGAAACTTAGTGGAGGCCCAGTGGGGGAACGGCTTGGGGTCTCTGGGGGAGCATGTTCCCAGCAATGCACCAAAGAACTTCCGAAAGGAAAAGACCCTGTTCCTGAAGGCTTAGAGGGACCACACCCCAGTGTGTCGTTACGGATAGATGGAAGCTATGCTAAAGCCAACCTCGACACTGGGGCACAGGTCAAGTTGTTGTACAGTTCGTTTTACAACCGGTTTCTGAAGCATTTACCCTCGACAACATTAAGGGCACTGGAGATTTGGGGTACCAGTGCCAGTGATTATCCAGTAGACGATTATTGGTCAGTGAAACTGGAGTTCATGGGGGCATTGGCTGTGCATCCAGTGCTTTGAGCTGCTTGTTGTGAGGTCGTGTGTAGCAGCCTTGGGCCGGTACCGAATTTAAATGAGAGCCGATTGTGGTATGGCCTGGGGGAAGTAGCTGAGGGTGAGAACCTCTTAGTAGATGCTCTGAAATACCACAAGGGAGGGGAGTTGACCGCTGAAGACACCTCGGTGAGAGAGAGGTCGCGGCGACTGGACCCTGTAGCCGTGGAAGACGTAGGCAGTATGTTTGTGGATTATAGGACTCTGAACAGGCGCACTGTCATTGACCAGAATACAGCCCTGAGCGCCAAAGATGCTATGGTCTGTATGTGTGGTGCGATGTGGTTTAACGTGCTGGATCTGAGGCGTGGATGTTGCCAGAACCACCGACAAGGAGAAGACGGCCGTTATAGGTTCCCTAGGATTCTTCCGATCTGAAAAGATGCCACAGGGCATATCCGGAGCCCCTGCATGAGGAAGGTCATGGGGGATGTGGAGGTGTTTGGAGTTTTGGCGTATGTGGCTGATCGCCTAGGGTTTGGACTCGCCTTGGGGGACTATGATGTGAGGCGAATGCTGGAGCCTGGGACAACATTTGAAGACTTGGATCTCACGTTCGTCAAAGTGGAGACGGGGAAACGGATTTCCAAACTGAAACTGCAGTCATGTACTGATGAATTAATCCAGAGAGACGAAACAATGACCAACCTTCAAAAGGATCAGCAGAAACTCAAGAAATCGATCCAGAACAGATTGGAAGAAGCTGGTGGTGTAATTGCATCCCAGATGGAGATGGACACGAAACGGGAGTCAGAACTATTGAGACTGGGGCAAGAGTTGGAGGAGTCGGAGAAGAAGCTGACGTCTCGACTGCAGGAGGCTGAAGAGGCTGCAGAGGCAGCCCAGGCTAAGTGCTTCAGTTTGGAGAAAATCAAACAGCAGCTACCGTTCGAGGGAATGAGGAAGGATACGGATTCGAAAGATGATGTGTGGGATGTGTGGTACATGTTGCCTTTCGCTAACCCCCTTGTTGGATGAAGAGACTTTTGGCCCTTTTCCCACTGAGTCAGGTGTAGTAGGGAGGGCTATCTCTGGGCAGCCTGGGATACTGCTGGCCTTGGAGGGAGAGAGGATGGAACCAGGACCCGAGACAGAGGACTCTAAGTTGTCGAGGGGTCCCAGTGAGGGAGCGGGCGAGGGTTCGACAGGTAGACCCGGGGTGTCTCCAGTGGTGTCTGAGCTGGAAGGGTCTCCAGAGGAGGTACGGAGGTCTCAGAGAAGTAGGAACCCCCCAGAGAGGTTGACCGATGTAGCGCCAGGAGAACAAAGTGTGATCTCTACTGCCCTGGGAAGTTATGTCACTGCTTTATGCACCTGGGTTGGGTTTTGTGTTTTGCAAGGAGGATTAGTGAACTCCTTTAATGTCATGAGGACATGACTTTCTTTTGTAGGAGGAGAGTGTAAGGGGTTTCTTCTTTTATGTTACTGCGAAGGCTCATAAAATGGCTTCTTTGTTATGTTAGAATAAAAATGGCTTTCTGTAATAATAACTGTGATGTACAGAATGCTCTCTCTCTCCCTGTTTGTTTGGGTTATATTATTGATAAGAGAGAGAACGAACCAATGAGTGTCCATGTTATTCTTTTTGTGGGTGATATTCTGCCTCTTAAGAGTGGGAACCATGTGGTTTGGTGGGCTTTGTGGGAGGACACCCAAAGAGGAAGGACGTGCTGGACGCGCTCTGGTCGATCACCGTGGTTGGTCCCGGAGGGGATCACATGGTGGAAAGAAGAACCTGTTAATTGAACTCCAACTGTTGTGTATGAAGTGGTTGAACTCTGATAAGTCTGGGGCCTTTTACTTTCCCTTTAATATTGTATCTCTATTAATTACATAGTTCGAGTAAGATTTAAAAAGTGTAGTCTGTAAATCGTACATTGTGTGCTGTCTGATATTTGATGTGCGAGTTTGTACCAGGTGGCATTACACAGCAACGATGCAACCATGAGACACAGTTTGGCAGGTGGACAGGGTTTCCCCTAGATAAACACGAGCCAATAGACCTGAGCATTACAAAACTAATTGCAATTACACCTCATTCAGGCCACAACACCTGATGAATCTTTTCCATCCCATCTCATTTTGAAGAATAAAATATTTATTTCTCAATGGGAAATGAAGGGAAATGAAACTGAACTCGATTAGATTCTCCATGTTTCTCGACTGCTATGGGCTCAGTGCCATCAGCTTGCTGCAGCAAAAAGAACCAATCACGGAGATCTTACATATGTGTCTATAAGTAATTAACACATGCTGGTAAAAAGCTTAATGAAGTCTTTCTTGTACTGTAAAAAAAATGTGACAAATTATATTCGGAAGAAAGCAAAATAATATAGATGATCTAAGTTGAAACCTAAAAAAGCTAGAAATACAACCAAAGGCCATAAGACCATAAGACATAGGAATAGAATTAGGCCATTCAGCCCATCGAGTCCGCTCTGCCATTTCATCATGGCTGATCCCGGATCCTATTCAATCCCATACACCTACCCTCTCATTATATCCCTTGATACCCAGACCGATCAGGAATCCATCAACTTCTGCCTAAAATATACCCAAGGACTTGGCTTCCACCACAATCTGTGGCAGAGCATTCCACAGATTCACCACGCTTTGGCTAAAAAAATTCCTCCTTACTTCTGTTCTAAAAGGTTACCCTTCAGTTTTGTGGCTGTGCACTTTAGTTCTGGTAACCCCCTTGAGAAGCAACATCCTCTCTACACCCTCCTTTAACATTCGGTAGGTTTCATTGAGATCCCCATGCATTCCTCTAAATTCCATTGAGTACAGACTCAAAGCTGCCAAACGCTCCTGATATGTTAACCCCTTCAATCCCTGAATAATGTTTGTGTACCTCCTCTGGACTCTCTCCAGTGACAATACGTCCCTTCTGAGATAAGGGGCCCAAAACTGTTGACAACACTTCAAGTGCGGCCTGACTGGTGTCTTATAAAGCATAAGCATTATCTCCTTGTTTTTATATTCTATTCTGCTTGAAATAAATGCCAACATTGTATTTGCCTTCTTTACCACAGGACACCTGAAGTCCCTTTGCACCTCTGATGTTTGAATTTTCTCCCCATTTAGGTAATAATCTGCACTATTGTACCTTTTACCAAAATGCATTATCATACATTTCCCAACACTGTATTCCATCTGCCACTTTTTTGTCCATTCTTCCACTTTGTCTAAGACTTGCTGCAATTGCATTGATTCCTCAGCACAATCTACCCACCCACCTATCAAAGCCATCAATTCCATTATCTAAATCACCGGCAAACACTGTGAAAGGTAGCAACCCCAATACTGAATACCACTAGACACTGGCAGCCAATCAGGAAAGGCCTCCTTTATTTCCACTCACTGCCTCCTGCCTGTCAGTCTTTCCTCCATCCATGCCTGTGACGTCATAGGATTTTATCTTGTTAAGCAGCCTCATGTGAGGCACCTTATCAAATGCCTTCTGAAAATCTAAGTAAATCTATGAGGTATCCTGCTTTCTGGATGGCTCCCCGGCTCCAGTTCCTTGACCTTGTCAGTCAGGAGCAGAAGTTGGGTGCACTTCCTGCAGATGTAGTCATCAGGGAGACCATTAGGTACCCTGAAATTCCACATCTCATAGGACAGCATTCCATTGCTTGAACTACAACTCTGCCCACACTTGTTATACCTCTAACTTGTTAAGCTCAAATTCTAGCCTTTGACTGGTCTTGAATAATTCAATTCAATTCAAGTTTAATTGTCTTTCAACCATACATGAGTACTCATGAATACAGCCAAACAGGACAGTGTTACTATAGGGTCAAGATGCTAAAACAGAGTACCAACAGTCATGCACAAGAACACATTCATGGAATAAAAGCCCACACCCCCCATGAGACTTGGCTTGATGCCCAGCCCTCACACACACAAGTCAACAAACCCACATAGAATATGCATGTATACAGTTCAGAACCCTCCAGCCCTCCAATATGATCTGTTGGTCCACCCTGATGCCTCTATGCCTATTAGGCGATGCTGTGGCTTAGCGACCCAGTCCTCGCATAAACAATCACATAAAGAATATTAGTAAAAGCACAACCAGACAAATATATATGTATGTTGTCCAGGCCCCTCAGCTCAATTGAAATTTTCAGTCAACCTCAGAAGTGTTGCAATGCCCTGATAGGGTGTGCTGGCTCAGACACCTCTCCCCTGACGGCTGAAAAACAAGCGACCCTGCTGCTTGAGGCCCGAGTCCATCAAGTGTCGCCTGCAGTCAACCAGAATTGAACTTGTCTTCAGCCGAGCAAAACCCCGGGAGGGCAGCGTCGACTCCATTCTGGGCGTCACACCACACCACCTGTGGTGGAGCACAACAGCTTTGCCTCCTCACTCTGGCGGCTGCAAACCAGTCACATCATGGCTTCAGGCATGGTCCTCACTACAAGCAAGGCCAGGGAGCTCTACATGTCATCTACCTCTGCTCTCATCCAATAAATCAGCAAGTCGAACTTGCAGCATACCAGATTAACAATGTCCAAAAGGGCCTTGTGATCACAAGAAAAGCGTCCATAATGGCTACTCGCTATTTGACTGGCAGCCTCCATCAACTCAGGCAGCAGCATGTTGCGCAGCTCCTTCATTATCTCTGCCAGCGAGCAACTCGCTGATGGTATAAACCTGCAAAACCTTTAAGTTCTTAGTGTATAGCAGGATATTGTGATCATTAGAAGTATGTTTAAGTAGAACAGTTGTACCTTTTGTTGACCCCATAGAAGTCACTGCGACCAGTCATGCCACCATCTTGCTAGAAGCCTGTTGAGACAAAGCCTGAAAACACTGTCCACTTACACAAAGGCAGCTACGCTTACAAGCTGCTTTTTTTTATTGGCCCCTGTTCATTGTGATTGCAGCCCACCGTAAAGTTCCAAAAGATATCAAGCTCTTTTTAAACCTGGTGTGTAAATTCCACAAAGAACTGCTTCCAACTCACTCCACAATCTTCTCGGTCCACAGACTTAGTGGTCAAACTGATCATCTTTCATCAAACATTTTATGGACTATAATGATACAGAGCTAAATTCTCACAATTCGGCAACATCTTCTCTGGAAATGTGGACTAGGTTGGACCTTCTGGAGCACAGCTACATTCATTTGAATGGAAAAAAATGGCTGCTAGAGAGAAAGCTGAAATTTGGATAATTTAGTTATTTTTAATTAATTGAGCTAACTTAAGGTTCAAAGGTTCAAATCTTCATTTATTATCAAAGCATCTATCCACATGCTACTTTGAAATTTGTGTAGGTGTTTCTTAAGTATTTTTAGTGGATTAAAGTATCATTCTGATCATATTTAATTTGTTTAGTAGATTACTGAGTGCACCATGTTGAAGCTGGCTTTGTCTAGGTGATTACAGCTGGATAAGCAGCTAAAGGTAATTGGTGACTTAGTGAATTGAATTGGAATTGGAAATAGAATTGGTTCATGGTTGTCTGATACAACAAGATAATGAGAAGCAACACACATCAAAGTTGCTGGTGAACGCAGCAGGCCAAGCAGCATCTATAGGAAGAGGCGCAGTCGACGTTTCAGGCCGAGACCCTTCGTCAGTCCTATAGATGCTGCTTGGCCTGCTGCGTTCACCAGCAACTTTGATGTGTGTTGCTTGAATTTCCAGCATCTGCAGAATTCCTGTTGTTTGAAGATGATGAAAACTTGTTTTGCATCCTAATCAGATCATTACACAATGAATTGAGGTAGAACGAAGTAAAACAATAACAGGCTGCAGAATAAAGTATAACAGAGTAACACACATAAATGCTGGAGGAACTCAGCAGGTCAGGCAACATCTATGGAGTGGAATAAAAAGCTGACTTAATAGACACAGGAAAAATGCAGTGCAGGCAAACAATAAGTTGCAAGATTATAATGAAGTAGGTTGTGAAGTCAAGAATCCATTTTATCATACCAGGGAACCACTTAATAGTCTTATAACAGTAGGGTAGTAGCTATCCTTGAACCTGGTGGTATGTGCTTTCAAGCTTCTGTATCTTCTGCTTGGTGGAAGAGAGGGGAAAGAGAGAATGTTCAGGGTGGTAGGGTCTTTGATTATGTTGGCTGTTTTACTAAGGCAGAAAGAAGTATTGATCGAGTCCATGGACAGGAGGCTGGTTTCTGTTGGGTTTTGTGCGTGAGTGTACTGGGAGTACAAGGGCACTGAGTATGTAACATTGTGGACCACCAGTATGGTGGAGGTGTTGCTGTCTATTTTTACTGATTGCAAGTTTTTGGTCAGGGTGTCAAGGGTCCATTTGCAGGGGAAAGCATAGACCCCCCCAGGTTCTTGATTTTGGTGATGAGTTTGCTTGAAATTATTGTATTGAAGGTGAAGTAGTAGTCAATTAACAATTGTCTGATGTATGTGTTTTTACTGGTTATGGTGGGTGGGCACTGATCACAGATACCTCATACTGCTAGGAAATTCCAGACCATTGACATTGATTGCAATGGATAGTGAAGAACATTGTTTCTAACTCTGGGTAACAATCAATTAATTACCTACAAGAGTTTATCTGATAGTACACACACAGCCAACAGTCTGTGTATGTTATCACTATCCCCTACACTAGACTTGTCACTACACCAGAAGCTGGAACATGAGCGGAGAAACATAGAAACATAGAAAATAGGTGCAGGAGTAGGCCATTCAGCCCTTCGAGCCTGCACTGCCATTCAGTACGATCATGGCTGATCATCCAACTCAGAACCCTGTACCTGCCTTCTCTCCATACCCCCTGATCCCTTTAGCCACGAGGGCCATATATAACTCCCTCTTAAATATAGCCAATGAACTGGCCTCAACTGTTTCCTGTGGCAGAGAATTCCACAGATTCACCACTTTCTGTGTGAAGAAATTTTTCCTCATCTCGGTCCTAAAAGGCTTCCCCTTTATCCTCAAACTGTGACCTCTTGTTCTGGACTTCCCAAACATCGGGAACAATTTTCCTGCAACTAGCCTGTCCAATCCCTTTAGAATTTTATACGTTTCAATCAGACCCCCCCCTCAGTCTTCTAAATTCCAGCGAGTATAAGCCTAGTCGATCCAATCTTTCATCATATGAAAGTCCTACCATCCCAGGAATCAATCTGGTGAACCTTCTTTGTACTCCCTCTACGGCAAGAATGTCTTTCCTCAGATTAGGGGACCAAAACTGCACACAATACTCCAGGTGTGGTCTCACCAAGGCCTTGTACAACTGCAGTAGTACCTTCCTGCTCCTGTACTCGAATCCTCTTGCTATGAATGCCAGCATACCATTCGCCTTTTTCACTGCCTGCTGTACCTGCATGCCCACTTTCAATGACTGGTGTACAATGACACCCAGGTCTCGTTGCACCTCCCCTTTTCCTAATTGGCCACCATTCAGATAATAATCTGTTTTCCTGTTCTTGCCACCAAAGTGGATAACCTCACATTTATCCACATTAAATTGCATCTGCCATGAATTTGCCCACTCACCTAACCTATCCAAGTCACCCTGCATCCTCTTAGCATCCTCCTCACAGCTAACACTGCTGCCCAGCTTCGTGTCATCCGCAAACTTGGAGATGCTGCATTTAATTCCCTCGTCTAGGTCATTAATATATATTGTAAACAACTGGGGTCCCAGCACTGAGCCTTGCGGTACCCCACCAGTCACTGCCTGCCATTCTGAAAAGGTCCCGTTTATTCCCACTCTTTGCTTCCTGTCTGCCAACCAATTCCCTATCCACATCAATACCATACCCCCAATACTGTGTGCTTTAAGCTTGCACACTAATCTCCTGTGTGGGACCTTGTCAAAAGCCTTTTGAAAATCCAAATATACTACATCCACTGGTTCTCCCCTATACACTCTACTAGTTACATCCTCAAAAAATTCTATGAGATTCGTCAGACATGATTTTCCTTTCACAAATCCATGCTGACTTTGTCCGATGATTTCACCGCTTTCCAAATGTGCTGTTATCACATCTTTGATAACTGACTCCAGCAGTTTCCCCACCACCGACGTTAGGCTAACCAGTCTATAATTCCCCAGTTTCTCTCCCCCTCCGTTTTTAAAAAGTAGGGTTACATTAGCCACCCTCCAATCCTCAGGATCCAGAATCTAAAGAGTTTTGAAAAATTATCACTAATGCATCCACTATCTCTTGGCCTACTTCCTTAAGCACTCTGGGATCGTATAAGATCCTAAAGGGATTGGACAGGCTAGATGCGGGAAGATTGTTCCCGATGTTGGGGAGGTCCAGAACGAGGGGTCACAGTTTGAGGATAGAGGGGAAGCCTTTTAGGACCGCGATTAGGAAAAACTTCTTCACACAGAGAGTGGTGAATCTGTGGAATTCTCTGCCACAGCAAACTGTTGAGGCCAGTTCATTAGCTATGTTTAAAAGGAAGTTAGATATGGCCCTTGTGGCTACAGGGGTCAGGGGGTATGGAGGGAAGGCTGGGTTCTGAGTTGGATGATCAGCCATGATCATAATAAATGGCGGTGCAGGCTCGAAGGGCCGAATGGCCTACTCCTGCACCTATTTTCTATGTTTCTATGTTTCTATGGGATGCAGACCATCTGGCCCTGGGGATTTACCTGCCTTTAATCTCTTCAATTTATCTAACACCACTTCCCTACTAATATGTATTTCCCTCAGTTCCTCCATCTCACTAGACCCTTTGTCCCCTACTATTTCCGGAAGATTACTTATGTCCTCCTTAGTGAAGACAGAACCAAAGTAGTTATTCAATTGGTCTGCCATGTCCTTGTTCCCCATGATCAATTCACATGTATCTGACTGTAGGGGACCAACACTTGTCTTAACCAATCTTTTTCTTTTCACATATCTATAAAAGCTTTTACAGTCAGTTTTTATGTTCCTTGCCAGTTTTCTCTCATAATTTTTTTTCCCTTTCCTAATTAAGCCCCTTGTCCTCCTCTGCTGGACTCTGAATTTCTCCCAGTCCTCAAGTGTGCCGCTTTTTCTGGCTAATTTTTATGTTTCTTCTTTGGAATTGATACTATCCCTAATTTCCCTTGTCAGCCACAGGTGCACTACCTTCCCTGGTTTATTTTTTTTTCCAAACTGGGATGAACAACTGTTGTAGTTCATCCATGCGATCTTTAAATGCTTGCCATTGCATAACCACCGTCAACCCTTTAAGTATCATTTGCCAGTCTATCTTAGCTAATTCACATCTCATACCTTCAAAGTTACCCTTCATTAAGTTCAGAACCTTTGTTACTGAATTAACTGTATCACTCTCCATCCTAGTGAAGAATTCCACCATACTATGGTCACTCTTACCCAAGGGGTCTCGCACGACAAGATTGCTAACTAACCCTACCTCATTGCTCAATACCTAGTCTAGAATGGCCTGCTCTCTCGTTGGTTCCTCGACATGTTGGTTCAAAAAACCCTCATCCTCAGCACCCATACCAAATTGGTTCACCCAGTCTATATGTAGATTGAAGTCACCCAATATAACTGCTGTTCCTCTATTGCACAGAAGGAGAGCAAATAACTTTGTTGTTGAATACTCTCAACTTGCCATTTACCTCAGTAAACAAATACAAATTTACCTCCTCTGGAAATTAGTAGAATTCCCTGGGAGGATTTTCAGTGTCAAGCTTCTGCACAACTGAAGAACTTCCTGTATTGTTAAGAACATCATGTTGAGAGTCCTCAACTAGCTCTGTCTGCAAAATATGTGCAGCTGGGATGATGATGTCTCCAGTCTTAGTTGGAATGGATAGGAACATTCTGGATAGTTCTCAGTCATTGAACAACATTCATAAACTTCCAAAAACTATATAAAATAAAACTAAACCGAAGTAGTTAGAGATGAAACATTGTTTAAAAGATGTTCAAAGTACTGAAAAATTTTCAATTTCTTCTGGAGACATGCAGCATAAACTGCTTCACATGTTACAAGCTTTAAAAAAGCTCTTTGGAAAGGTCTTCTAAGAATTTTTTTTTCAAACTCAAACTCTTACCTGACATCTTTCAGTTGTTTCTTGCAAACAAAAGCAAGGAGATGGAACCCTCCTGCCTCCTTTAACCTGGTGGATATGTCCATGCTGAAGCGCCATTTTGTCTTTCATGCTGGAGTGTGGCATTGTGGTGCAGCTAGTGCCTCGTGGCAAATCAGTGACAACCACTTCAGCATTCCCATAACTACATATGCTGTCTGTTGTGTGAGATACAGTAATGGCACCAAATGCTGATATTTCTCTGCCACATTGGCTGCTTCAGCCTCTCAAGATACTCATTATGCTAAACAGTCAAACACTTCAAAATCTGTTAACAATGTACAGACTAATTTACTTCCAATTTTCTCATAGAAATACTTGGTAGATGGGTGAATGCAAGACTGGGATGAATCCCAGCAGCTATATATATGCTGATAACAAAAGAACTCTGGTAAATAAGGAGTAAATAAGTAGACAGCCAAAGAGAAGGAGGTAGAGAGCAGAGAGAGAGACTTTGGCATTGGAGATTAAATGTGTCAGTCATGCATCATGTTGTTAGGATATTTCCACCTTTTCTTTCCTATTCAATGGCCACATTTATCATTTGCGATACAGAATTCACAGTAAATTGATGCTAGTTGATACTTTTCCTGTAGGGAAAAAATATTACAACCAATAGAACAATAGTTTAACAAATGTTAATTTTCCAGTTACATGCAAGGCATTTTGCAAATGTTATTGAGTATTTCCTGAATCATGGATAAGTGTAATTCTTTTCTTTTACAATGTTGCATAACAACATTTTATTATGCTGAGCTCAGATTTTTGCACTCCCAACAGAATCCGGGCAAGAGATGGCTGTCTGCCATGATCAGGCAAACCACAATGCAGTGGTGACTGTCACATTTTGCAAGGTCAGGTTATTTGCATAAATCAGAATAAATGTAACCTTATATAAATGGTTTATCTAATTTGATGCACAGCAGAAGAAATTTATAATGATAAACACTGGATATCCATACTGGAGTATGTATTCATTCTAACTTAATAAATCTGTAGGATGAAATTCAAACACTGAATGTAAAACATTATAGCACAGGAACAGGCCATTTAGCCCATGATGTCATGCTGAACTAATTAAGATAATATTGTCTAATTACATCAAACCCTCTGCATGCACTTAGTTCATAATCCTCGTTCTCTGCATGTCAGCCCTTTTGCTCATCTATACAAGTCCCATTTGCCTGCACTAGGACTGTATCTGTTTATGCCTTGCCTATTTAAGTGCTATTCTAAATGCTCTTAAATGTAGTAAATGTACTTGATTCCCCCAAATCCTCTGACAGTACATTCCAGATATCAATCACCCTCTGTGTAACAAAGTTAGGTAGACTAGATCTCCTTTAAAATTCCTTCCACTCACCTTAAACCTAGGTCCTCTTGTTTTGTTGATAACCCCTGCCTCTGGATAAGAGAAATTAAGATTCTGCCCTTCCTATGCTTCTCATAACCTTAGATAATTAGATTGTAGAACAGTTCATCTGTATTGCTTTATCTCTTATTCTGAAATTTGGACTTAGAGATCTAATAATTAGGCAATGCACATAGCCAGTACATATAGGCATCTGTTAGTCTTGTGAGACCATGGATTTGCGCCTTGGAAGGTTTCCAGGGCACAGGCCTGGGCAAAGTTGTATGGAAGACTGGCAGTTGCCCATGCTGCAAGTCTCCCCTCTCCATGCCACTGATGTTGTCCAAGGGAAGGGCACTAGGGCCGATGCAGCTTGGCACCGGTGTTGTCGCAGAGCAATGGGTGGTTAAGTGCCTTGCTCAGGGACACAAGACACTGCCTCAGCTGAGGCTCAAACTAGCAACCTTCAGATCACTGGACTGATGCCTTAACCACTTGGCCACGCGCCAACACTACATAAGACCATAAGCTATAGCAGCAGAATTGGTCTATTTGACCATCAGGTCTGCTCCCCCATTTCCTCTTGGCTGATCCATTTCCATCTCAGCCCCAATCTCCTGCCTTCCTGTAATCCTTCATGCCCTGACCAATCAAGAGTCTATCTGCCTTAGATATACACAATTACTTAGCTTCCACAGCTGCCTGTGGCAAGGAATTCCACAGATTCACCACTCTATCTAAAGAAATTCCTCCTCATCTCTATTCTAAAAGGACACCCCTCTATTCTGAGGTTGTGTCCTCTGGTCTTAGACTCTCTGACCATAGGAAACATCCTCTCCATGTCCACTCTATCGAGGCTTTTAACATTTGATAGGTTTCAATAAGGTCACCTCTCATTCTTCTGAATTCCGGTAAGTACATGCCCAGAGCCATCAAACACTCTTCATATGACCAGCTTTTCAATCCTGGAATCATTTTCACAAACCTCCTTTGAACTCTCTCCAATGCCAACACATCCTTTCTTAGATAAAGGGCCCAACACTGCGCACAATACTCCAAGTGAGGCCTCATCAGTGCCTTGTAAAGACTTAACATTACATGTTTGCTTTTATATGCTAGTCCTCTTGAAATGAATGTGAACATCACATTTGCCTTCCTCACTACTGCCTCAACCTGCAACTTAACCTTTAGGAAATCCTGCATGAAGGCTGCCAAGTCCCTTTGCATCCCATTTTTTTTTTTATTTCTCTCCATTTAGAAACTACTCTACCTTTTTGTTTCATCTACCAACGTGCATGATCATATATTTCTCGACACTGTATTCCATCTGCTATTTCTTTGCCCATTCTCCTAATCTGTCTGTCTTTCTGTAACCTCTTTGCTTCCTCAGTAATAACTGCCCCTCCACCTATATTCATATTGTCTGCAAACTTGACCACATCAATTCCGTTATACAAGTCATTAACATATAACGTAAAAAGAATCGGTCCCAACACAGAGCCCTGTGTTGGATAGAGCTAATATTTTATCCATTCTAGTATCTTTTCTGTAATATCATGTGCTCTTAGCTTGTTAAGCTGCCTCATATGTCCACCTTGTCAAAGGGCTTCTCTCAAAGCACAAGGCCCAAGGTCTAGATGTAAATTGCATTTCAGTCAGGACACAGTTTTGTAGACACAGATTTTTCTTCATGGACAAATATTTCATATTTATCTTGAGGCTTTATGAAGACATGAAGAATGTGCCAGAACTTTTCATTGCTCATAAATTGTTGCATCAGCCTATGTGTGTACAATTTACTGCAAAGAAACTTTTGTTGCTGGCAGAGCTCCATTAAGCAAAGATGTTTATTGCAGCTGGCTTCTCTTGTGCTGTTGTGTTGTATCCTAATTTACTCAGATGAGACAAGCAGAGAAACAGCAGTCTTATTGTGACTGTTACCTCTCAACAAAAGCTGCAAGCATGCAGCAATGATATACCACACAACAAGATTATTAAGGATGAGGTCTCAAGGTACTTGGAGGCACGTGATAAAATAAGCCATAGTCAGCAAGGTTTCCTCAAGGAAAAGTTTTGCCTGACAAATCTGTTGGAATTCTTTGAAGAAATAACAAGCGGGATAGATAAAGGTGATGATATTAAGATAGGTGGAAGGGCAGGTAACAGTCACAATAGGACTATTGTTTCTCTGCTTGTCTTGTCTACGTGAATTATGATACAACAAAATAGCATGAGAAATCAAATGCACTAAACATCTTTGTTTAATGGAACTCTGCCAGCAACAAAAGACTCTTTGGGGTAAATTGTACACAGAGCAATTTATCAGCAACAAAACATGCTGGCACATTCTTTATGTTTTTAGAAAGCCTCAAGATAAATGTGAAATATTTGTCCATGAAGAAACAGCTGTGTCTACAAAATGTGTGTCCTGACTGGAATGCAGATCTAGAGCCTTGTAACGCTTTCAGAGAAGGCTTTTGACAAAACCTGGGGTGCAAATGGACTTGGGACTCCTTGTGCACAATTCTGTAAAGGTTATTTTACAGGTTGAGTCTATGGTGAGGAAGGCAAATACAATGTTAGCATTTATTTCAAGAGGACTAAGTATAAAAACAAGGGTGTAACATTGAGACTTTATAAAGAACTGATGAGGCTTCATTTGGAGTATTCTGAGCAGTTTGGGGCCCCTTATCTTAGAAAGGATGTGCTGGAACTGGAGAGGGTTCAAAGAAGGTTCACGAAAATAATTCCAGCATTGAATGGCTTGTCATATGAAGAACGTTTGATGGCTTTGGGCCTGTATTCACTAGTATTCAGAAGAATGAGGGGTGACCTCATTGAAACCTATCAAATGGTAAAAGGTGATACAGTAGATGTGGAGAGCATGTTTCTAATGGTGAGAGACTCTAAGACTAGAGGACACAGTATCAGAAAAGAGGGTTTTCCTTTTAGAACTGAGATGAGCAGGAATTTCTTTAGCCAGAGAATGGTGAATTTATGGAATTCTTTGTCATAAGCAGCTGTGGAGACCCAGTCTTTATGCATACTTAAAGCAGGGGTTGATAGATTCTTGATTGGTTAGGGCATGAAAGGATACAGGAATAAGGCAGGAGATTAGAGCGGAGAGGAAAAAGGGATCAGCCATGAAGAAATGGCTGAGGAGACTCAATGGGCCAAGTTGCCTAATTCTGCTCCTATGTCTTATGGTCTTATGATAGTAACTAACCAATAATAAAGGAACAATTACCCATACAAGATAAGTCTTGCAAATTAATGATTATGATACCACCTTTTTAAAAATAAATAACTAATCTCATCGGAAAAACAGCACCAAGACAACACTGGAGGACAGTGCCTTCAAGTGCAGTCGCTGCAGCCGAGACTGTCACTCCTGTGTGGGCCTTTACAGCCACAACAGATGCTGCTCTAACACAGACTGAAGCAAGACTTTTCAGTTGCAGATCCATGGTCTCGCGAGACTAACGGATGCCACCACACCATAATCTTATAGAATAAATGAACATACTTACATCGTGAAGCTGTGTATAAGCCCTCAGCCAATAGGAGTCTTTCTACTCATATTACTAACTTCTTGATCTTATCTGTATACTGCAGTAATGCACAAAGTAGATTTCAAGCCTTTTTCTAAGATTTTCTAAAAGAAAATGAAGGAAGAAATCTCCACAAATACATCCTTATCTAACTCAGGAGAGGCAGTGCTAAATGCTTAACAGGATCTTGAATTTTAGTGGTTGTTTCATAAGTAGGGTTGAAAATCTGTGTAAAACTATTTTTCCATTATCCCTCTGAGTTAGACAGATTATTTCCCTTCAAAGAAAAGTTCAATCTAATGAACAGGTGGGGATAAATCCAAAACCCCACACTCTCTACTGAGTGACAATGTTAATGATTTGTTTCTGGGAAATTTAAAGTCATTGAAACTGGAATTCTGGCCTGATGTGCAAAATTAAAAGCTGACCACAAATTATCATCAGCAAAGAAAAACTCAATCAGCAGCACATTTTTCAGCAAATGCAGATTCATTGTTTTCATTCATTGATTCATTAGGGAATCCTGCAAAGACTCCCAAGTCCCTCTGCACGTCCGATTTATGATTTTTTTTTTCCCTGTAGAATATAGCCCACACATTTATTCCTTCTACAAATGTGCATGATCATACATTTCCTTATACTCTATTCCATCTGCCACTTCTTTGCCCATTCTCCTAATCTGTCTAAGTCTTTTTGCATACCCCCAGCTTCCTCAACACTACCTACCCCTCCACTTATCTTCATATTGTGTGTAAACTTGGCCACATGTCATCAATTCCATATCCAAATCATTGACGTGTAACGTGAAAAGAAGGGGTCTCATAAAACCATTAGTCACCAGCAGCCAACCAGAAAAGGCTCCCTTTATTCCCACTCTTTGTCTGCTGCCCATTAGTAAATATTCCATTCATGCTAATATTTTTTTTCCTGTGATGCCATGGGCTCTTACCTTGTATGGCACCTCATGTGTAGTACTTTGTCGAAGGCTTTCTGAAAATGCAAGTAAACAACATCCACTGACTGTCTATCCTGCTTCGGCCTGTTGTATTATGTTCCTCCAGGAACCTTGAAACCTCATCCTTAATAATGGACTCCAACTTCCCAACCACAGAAGTCAGGCTAACTGGCCTATAATTTCCTGTTCTTTTTCTTCCGTTCTTTCTTAAAGAGTGGAGTGACATTTGCAATTGAAGCCATTCACTTTTGTGTACTTTTGGAAATGTAACCCCAATTTTGGGCACTGATTAATGTGCAGGCTATCTATTTGATTTGGCCATGTTGGTTGAAAGATAAATGCCAGGGCATTGAATAGATTCTTCACCTTCTCATGGAAGTTCAACTAGGTAAAATTCAAGGCTATAGTGGAACACTGCAACATCCACCAAACTTCCTTTGACTGCAATTAAATGAAATAACTGCAACAAAGAGCTTAATAAGGTCAATGATCTGTATTTACAAAAAATTACGGAATGAAATCTGCTCCTTTGTCTTATGATCTTCTGGTCTAATGGAAACCAGCTATCATTCACAATATATTACTCAGAGCATGTGACATCTAAGTGTTATATTTATATTTCCTCATGGAAGTCTTCCAGATAACAAAGACAAATGATTTCTTTTTATTCTTTCTATTTTTGAAGAAAATTGATACATTTGGGCATACAAGGACCAGCAATGCATATGATTGAACCTGTGCCCATTGACTCCTTACTGTTAATTGTATATTAAAAATATTGTTATGACATTCTTGAAAAATTGTTGGCATGAACACTAATGTAACAACATAAATTATGTTTCTGTTTTGAGCAGCACAAGAATAGAGGGTTTTGGGTAAAGACTAGGTAGTTCTAAGGTAGGGACATGTTCGGCACAGCATTGTGGGCCGAAGGGCCTGTATTGCACTGTAGGTTTTCTATTTTTCTATGTAATAGTGTGGTGTTTATTGTAGCACTAATACAGAGCCAGCAATCAGCAATCTAGGTCAATTTCCACCGTCAGCTGTTCTCAATTTACATTTCGAAGTTCCTGCCAAATATCCTTGTAATTACCCCTGTCATAATTAAAATATTTTATTGGTTTAAACTCTCACTGTAGGTGAATTTTGAGATTGCACTACTGTTGATATTGTGCCATGTGCGGTGGATGTGGGTATTTAGGAATATAAGGGTCATCTGCCAGGCAAGTATTATGGCCATTTCTATTTACCCTTAAGAAGATAGTGATGTAGTCAGATGTCCTTCGCAAGAATGCTTATGTCATGGTGAACCAAAAAAATGATCAAAAATTTGACTGGAATTGCTATACTATAGTTCTGTGAGGAACACTGTGCTGAACTTTTCAAAAAGGCTATAAACTGGATGAAGCAGCTGTAGATGGCAGGACCTAGAACATTATCTTGAGGAACTCTTATAATAATGTCCTATGGTTACTAACCTCTGACAAATAAAGTAATTTTCCTTTGAGTGAGGTATGACTTCAACTGCTGGAGACTTTTTCCTCCCAGAGTCCCATTGACCTCAAGTACTGTCAAGCCTCTGGTTGTGATTTGGGAGGTATGTTAAGCATGCTCAACAGTCCTCAGAGAATTGTCAAATTTAGTCACTAAGTGAAGTTCACAAAATAAACCTGAAGTATCCAAGTAAGAGGTAAAGTTCAGCATTGGTCATTTTACCGAGCTGTGATCAGGACCGTGGCACCTATTTAATGTCCAGATTGTCAGGTGTTGTGGAGGTAAGAGCAGGCTGAACTCTAGAAGTCAATCACTGTTTTCTGCTTAGCCAGACATCAACAACATCCTAAAGGAGAAAGGAATTCCTTTTTGTTACTGGTCCATTGAAAATTCCAGTCAGGTCTCCTCTGCATAAAGCTGCAGTAAAAACAAGTCCTGTCCAACTTACTATATATCTGATGTATTAATGACTTTTTTTTAGTGTGGGAAGATGCATAAAATGCATTCTGAAGTACTTTATCCAGTACATTGCAGTATGTGCCCAAAAAGAGAGTTGTGTTCTTAAGAGGAACCTTTTACCAAATTAAAACAATTGGTAAAAGGATTAAAGTAAGATGAAGAAAATTTTGTTCACTCAGAGAAATTAACTCTGTGAAAGATATTACAGGCAAGAACTATTGTTACCTTTAACATGTAACTGCTATACACATGTCATGCTGCAGTCTCTAAAGTTAAGGGCCAACAGCTGGTGAGAATATAATAGGCTGAATGGCCTAATTCCACACTGTAACTTTCTATGATTCACACTCGGCGATTATAAGCTTCAGGGCAGACATATGCAGAACTTTAATTTTTATTTCTATTTTCCCTCTGTATTTTATTTGCATTACCTAGCACTCGATTACCATTACCTTGCATTTTAACAATAAAACTCCTCATGATTGTTGCAATTCCCAGTGTTACTTAAAGAAGGAAGTTCATTTCACATTCCTTAAATGAAACATTTTGTTCATAACTCTGACTTGCACAATAATGCTTGCCTTCATGAGTATCCTGGCAAATTTTCGATTATGTAATCAAGTTAGAGACAGAAATAATTTGGAAATAGTTATTCTTTTTCTAGATGATACACTTTCTTAACAGAAAAAAATATTAAATTTGATTTCCTTGTACAAATATAAAAGTTTTAGTCCTTTCATTCACAGCTGAGAAATGAATGACAATCAGTCTGCCAGTTGATAGCTCTAAGCTGGGTCATTAAGTCAAAGGTTCCCATACACAGAGGACAAACTGTATCTGTCTACTATTTACAACAGAGTCTGTATCAAGGCTTCTGAAACAATTTTCTACATAATAGGTGATTTTCAGGCAGACTGATGTCATGTGTTGGATGATTAATGTAACTGTTAAATTTTGCCATGCTGCTTATTTGCTATTACATATCAGTAGGGGAGAAAACAGAAGTTAGTTGAAATGAGGAACTAACTTTTCAATATGTCAAACATTAGCAAAATAAGTTTATTTCAGTAAGGAGGTAATGGTGATGTTACTGTAAGCTCCAAAGAACTGAATATTCAAATCATTCTTTTGAAAACTTCAGAAAGATAAGAGAAACACCAATCATATTATCAAACAACTTGTGAAGGTACCTGATGCCATTATTTTGAGTGTAAATCTACCAGGGACATTTGTTCTTTATATTATGCATAGTGTCAATTAATTGCAGCGAACAACCATTAACAAGAATCTGAAGACATATTCCAAATGTATGGCTAAGCACTAGCAGGTTATCACATACTCTTACAGGTGATACTTTTATCTAACTATGAGTTTTCAAGTGCTAAATTATGTGCACTCTATTGCTTTTCTTCATCTTCTTTTACAGTTGATGAAACAGGAAGTATATGGGCAGAAGATGCTGATTAGTGCAGATATAGAGTGTGGGAAGATAAGATGAAGGTTGCAGCTTGCAGACCGATAGATTTTTACTTAAGTCCTGGTGTGGGCATGTGAGGTGGTTAAGGCATTGGACTAGCGACCTGAAGGTCGTGAGTTCAAGCCCCAGCCAAGGCAACGTGTTGTGTCCTTGAGCAAGGCACTCTGCAACGACACTGGTGCCAAGCTGTATGGGTCCTAATGCCCTTCCCTTGGACAACATTGGTATCGTGGAGAGGGGAGACTTGCAGCTTCCATACAACCTTGCCCAGGCCCGCGCCCTGGAGAGTGAAGACTTTCCAGGCGCAGATCCATGGTCTCGCAAGACTAACGGATGCCTGAAAGATATCATGCCAATTGAAGGCAGGAGATTGGGGCTGAGAGGAAATTTGGATCAGCCATGATGAGATGATGGAGTAGGCTCGGTGGGCCAAATGGCCTAATTCTGCTCCTATATCTTATGGTCTTACAGTCTTAATTCTTGCCAGATTCTTTCTGCTGTACATGTACTCAGTCTGTGCAGAGACTGGTACTGGATTAGGGTGTTGGCAGTGAAACAAAATAACAAAAAGCTGATTGACGACCTCTGGTTTGTTCATTCTACTCTTCAGCAAGGTGAGACCAATCAAAAAAAAACACCAATAGATTAGGCTGCAGGCCTTTGCAGACTGCCTAATGAAGGAGGAAAGTCAAGTCTGAGTGTAAGACATTGTCGATTGAGGATATTGCAATAGCTAGATTTATCATGAATGTCTGCATCTCAGTCAGCATGGCTTCCAGTGACACCACAACCTCTCTAAGCACTTTGATCTGTTTGATATCATTCAAATCTATTGGTGTTGATACGAGCAACTAAAGTTACAATGTGTAAACACACTACTGTAGCTCTGAATCTCACCATTCGAAATATAATTGTTCCTATGACCAGCAGCCTGCCATTTGCATTTGTTCTTTATTACCCAGGCTCTGTATTTCATCACAAGCTCTTTACTATAACTTACACTGTTTGCCTTTGTAGATTCAGATACAGGTCTACAGAGTTGTAAAATCAAGCATTTTTGACTTTTTGATTTAATTATTTTATTTTTTTTGTTTTCCTTGTCACTCAGCACATTGCTCAAAGGTATCCATAAATACTTTTGCTTTATGTTGAAGGTTTTAGAAATATAGGAACATCGAACAACAAGAAAAGGAGGATACTGACCCTTTAATTCTGTTCTGTTCTATCCAGTTTTGTGACATTGGCAAACTTGGATATGTTAAATTTGGTTCCCACATCAAAATTACAGTAGTATTGTAAGGCACAAGCACTGAATACCATAACATTACACAGGTTAACACCTGGCACCAAGAAAAAAAACATTTATTCCTACATTCTGGTTCTTTTTGTGAACCAGTTTTCCATTCATGTCAGTTTATTGAACTTAATCCTACCTAATTTTGAACACCAACTTCAAAAATTGAAATACACTCTATCCACTGATTTTTCCTAAGTGATATACCAGGTGTATTGCTAAGTAACTCCAATAGGTTTGTTAGTTAATTTCCCTTTCATTTATCCATATTGTCACTGACTAATGCCTTTGATATTTCTGAATGTCCTATTCTAACATCGTTTATAATACACCCTAACATTTTCCTTATTATTGATATGCTTCATGAATTACCCTTGCTATTTTTTTAAATAGTGGGATTATACTTGCTGTCTTCCAATCTGAAAGAACCATCTGGTAATCTGTAAAATTTTTGAAAATGACGATGTCTTCCACAACTTCCTGGCAGTACATGCCAGTACAGATGCTGAGATCTGTACCAAAATATAAAGTGAACTCAAGGAGGGGGGAGGTCAAGCCCTATTTGTGGAGGAATGGGGTCTCTTCCAGCAGTTCATTCTTTACTCCACTATTTCCTACCTACCTCTTTTAGGCTCCGTTGAACTTCCAGAATATTTGTGACCTCTTCTAAGAAGAGTGAACAATAGGGTTTGTTTAATTGATCTGCCAATCCTTTATTCCCATTTGTAAATTATCCCGTTCCTGATTGCCAGTGCCCTGTACTTGTATTCACCAACCTTCTGCCTATTACATGCTAATGAAAGTTCAAATTGTGTCCTTTCTTCTGTGCAAATACGTTTTATTCTCATGATCAGAATCTTGGTCCTTTTTAATGCTCCTAAACTGCTTCTAATCCTCAGCCTTATTACTTCTTCAGGTAATTTTGATTGTCTTTTCCTTGAATTTAATACTACCCTTAAATTCTTTTGTTCAGCATTGTTGGACACAGTTCAATTTGTCTTTTTGTGTCGGAAGGGTATGTTAGATTGTTGTAGTTCCTGTATTCATTTTTAAATGTTGGGCACTACCCGTCCACCATATCCTTGAAGGAAAGTTATCAACCCATCCCAGTATGTATCTGAAACAAAGATATTTAATATAATATATGCAAAGCATAAGCATGATTCATGACGCCTTATATTCCATCTGGGTAGCCTCCAACCTGATGGCATGAACATCGACTTCTCTGACTTCCGCTAAGGCCCCGCCTCCCCCTCGTACTCCATCTGTTACTCATTTTTATGCACGCGTTCTTTCTCTCACTCTCCTTTTTCTCCCTCTGTCCCTCTGAATATACCTCTTGCCCATCCTCTGGGTCCCCCCCTCCTTGTCTTTCTTCCCGGACCTCCTGTCCCATGATCCTCTCGTATCCCCTTTTGCCTATCACCTGTCCAGCTCTTGGCTCTATCCCTCCCCCTCCTGTCTTCTCCTATCATTTTGGATCTCCCCCTCCCCCTCCAACTTTCAAATCCCTTACTCACTCTTCCTTCAGTTAGTCCTGACGAAGGGTCTCGGCCTGAAACGTCGACTGCATCGCTTCCTACAGATGCTGCTTGGCCTGCTGCGTTCACCAGCAACTTTGATGTGTGTAGCATGATTCTGCACAGCTTTCTTCCTGGCCATGAGTTGGATACACAAACTGTGAGTTTTAAAGCATGGTAGGGACGACCTCATTCACAAACAATTTTAGACTTTAAGTATGTATGAATTGCTAAAAATATCAAAATTCAAAGTTCAAAGTAAATTTATTATCAAAGTACATATATGTCACCATATACAACTCTGGGATGAATTTTCTTGTGGACATACACAGTAAGTCCAAGAACCATAATAGAATCAATGAAAGCCCCACCCAACAGGTCAGACAAACAACCAGTGTGCAAAAGACAACAAACTGTGCAAATACAAAAGAAAAAAAAAACAATAAATAAGCAATTAATATTCAGAATAGGAGATGAAGAGTCCTTGAAAGTGATTCCACAGGTTGTGGGAACAGTTCAGTGATGGGGTAATTGAAGTTGAATGAAGTTATCCTTAAACAACAGGAATTCTGCAGATGCTGGAAATTCAAGCAACACACATCAAAGTTGCTGGTGAACGCAGCAGGCCAGGCAGCATCTCTAGGAAGAAGTGCAGTCGATGTTTCAGGCCGAGACCCTCTGTCAGGACTAACTGAAGGAAGAGTGAGTAAGAGATCCACCCCTCCCTCTCCTGTCTTCTCCTATCATTTTGGATCTCCCCCTCCCCTTCCAACTTCCAAATCTCTTACTCACTCTTCCTTCAGTTAGTCCTGACGAAGGGTCTCGGCCTGAAACGTCGACTGCACCTCTTTCTAGAGATGCTGCCTGGCCTGCTGCGTTCACCAGCAACTTTGATGTGTGAAGTTATCCTTATTGATTCACGAGCCTGATTGTTGAGGGGTAATAATTGTTCCTGAACATGGTGGTATGAGACCTGAGGCTCCTGTACCTTCTTCCTGATGACAGCAGTGAGAAGAGAGAATGACTTGGATGGTGGGGGTTTTGGATTCTGAATGCTGCTTTCCTGCGAGAGCACTCCACACAGATGTGCTCAATGGTGGGAAGTGCTTTTGACTTGTTAGATTGGGCCATGTCCATTCCTTTTTGTAGGATTTTCTGTTAAAGGGCATTGGTGTTTCCTTACTAGGCTGTAATGCAACCAGTCAGTATACTCCCTACCACACATCTATGGAAGGTTGTCAAAGATTTAGATGTCATGTCAAATCTTCACAAACATCTAAGGAAGTAGAGGTGCTATCATGTTTTCTTTGTAATTGTACTTGTATGCTGAGTCATCCTGCAGTAATACACCAAGCAGCCTTATTAACATTGGGGATCTTCCATCCACTGCCACCAACCTCATAGTTTCCTCACCCTGCACCTCCCATTTCTACTTCCTACCCAAGATCCACAAACCTGCCTGTCCATGTTGAGCCATTGTTTCTGCATATTCCCACCTCACTGCATACCCCATTTCAGTTTTATCCACCTAGTTCAGTCCCTTCCTATCTAGGTCTGTGACACTTCACACGCTCTTGATCTTTTCAATGATTTCAAGATCCCTGACACCGATCATCTTATCACAAACAAGAGAAAATCTGTAGACGCTGGAAATCTGAGCAACACACATAGAATGCTGGAGGAACTCAGCAGGCCAGGCAGCAGCTAGGAAAAGAGTACAGTTAACATTTTGGTCAGAAACCCTTTGGTAGGACTCGGTAGGATCATTTTATTTTCACTATGGATGTGCATTCTTTATACACAGCCATCCCTCACCAGGAAGGCCTCAAAGCTCTCCATTTCTTTCTGGACCCCAGACTCAACCAGTACCCCTCCACCACGACTCTTCTCGGTCTGGCAGAATTTGTCCAACTGCTAATAATTTTCCTTCGGCTTTTCCCATTTCCTCAAACAAAAGGTGTAGTCATAGGCACTCGCATGGGTCCCAGCTATGCCTGACTTTTTGTCGGCTACGTAGAACAGTCTATCTTCCAACCCTACACTGGTATCATTACAATACACACAAAATGCTGGTGGAATGCAGCAGGCCAGGCAGCATCAATAAGAAGAAGTACAGTCGACGTTTTGGGCCGAGGCCCTTAGTCCTGACCTTACCTTATCTTCCCACCAGCCTCCATGTCCAGCACATAATTCTCGGTAATTCTGCCATCTCCAGCAGCATCCTAGCACAAAGCACATATCTCTGTTGCACTCCCCCTCCACCCACGTTCTGCTGTCCACAGGGATTGCAACCCCACTCGATGCCCTAGTCCATTTGTCCCTCCCCACTGATCTCCCTGCTGACACTTATTCTTGCAAGTGGACACGTGCTACACCTGCCCCTAAAACTCCTCCCTCACTGCTATTCAGGGCTGCAAACAGTCCTTCCAGGTGAGATGGGTCTTCACCTGTGAGTCTGTTGGGGTCATCTACTGTATCCAGTGCTCCCAGTGTGGCCTCCTGTATATCGGGGAGATCCAACTCAGACTGAGAGACCGCTTCGCCGAGCTCCTACACTCCATCTGCCAGAAAAAGCGGGATGACCCAGTGGCCACCCATTTTACGTCCTCTTCTCATTCCCATTCCGACATGTCAGTCTACGGCTTGCTCTACTGTCGAGGTGAGGTCACACTCAGTTTGGAGGAGCAACATATTATATATCATTTGGGTAGCCTTCAACCTGATGGAATTAACATCGAGATCTCTAACTTCCGCGACAGCCATCCCCATCTTCACCATTCTCCATTCCCATTTTCCTCAATCACTTTATCCCCATACCTGCCTATCATCTCCTGTGGTTCTCCTCCTCCTTTTCTTTCATCCATGGCCTTCTGTCCTCTCCTATCAGATTCCCCCTTCTCCAGCCCTTTACTGCTTTCATAAATCAATGTTCCAAACCTGTCCCCTCCCAGTTTTGCCTATCACCTTGTGGTTTTTCCTCTCTTTCCCCTACTTTCTTACTCTGACTCCTCATAATGTTTTTCCAGTCCTGATGAAGGATCTTGGCCCAAAACATCAACTGTACCATTTGCCAAAGATTCTACGGGGCTTGCTGAGTTCCTCCAGCATTTTGTGTTTGTTGCTTGGATTTCCAGTATCTGCAGATTTTCTTTTGTTTGTGATTGGACACCAAGGAATTTACAGTTGCTGATCTTCTCCACCTCTGATTCCCCCATTGAGGACTGGCTCTTGGACTTCTGGTTTGCTGCTCCTGAAGTCAATTCCTTGGTCTTGCTGACATTGAGAGAGAGATTGTTGTTGTGGCACCACTCAGCCAGATTTTCAATTTCCCTCCTATGTGCAGATTCAGCCAACAGCAGTGGTGCTATCAGCAAACTTAAATATGGCATTGGAGATGCCTTTAACTACACAGGCATAAGTATAAAGTGAGTAGAGCAGGGGCTAACCACATAGCCTTGTGGTGCACCAGTGCTTGTGGAGATTGTGAAGAAGATTTGTTGCAAGTCTGATTTGTATGCGCTTAATTTTGAGGACTCTATCTGTTGTTCTCAGAATATGAATCTATAGACATGTGGTCGATATTTAGGGATCTCTTACAGGATGTTAGGGATAAATTTGTCCCAGTGAGGAAGATAATGAATGGTAGGGTGAATAAACATGGGTGACAAGTGAGGTGGAAAATCTAGTCAGGTTGAAGAAGGCAGCACACATGAGGTTTAGGAAGCAAGGATCAGATGGGTCTATTGAGGAATATAGGGTAGCAAGAAAGGAGCTTAAGAAGGGGCTGAAGAGAGCTAGGAGGGGGCGTGAGAAGGCCTTGATGAGTAGGGTAAAGGAAAACCCCAAGGCATTCTTCAATTATGTGAAGAATAAAAGGATGACAGGAGTGAAGGTAGGACTGATTAGAGATAAAGGTGGGAAGATGTGCCTAGAGGCTGTGGAAGAGAGCAAGGTCCTCAATAAATACTTCTCTTCGGTATTCACCAATGAGAGGGAACTTGATGATGGTGAGGACAATATGAGTGAGGTTGATGTTCTGGAGCATGTTGATATTAAGGGAGAGGAGGTGTTGGAGTTGTTAAAATACATTAGGACAGGTAAGTCCCTAGGGCCTGACGGAATATTCCCCAGGCTGCTCCACGAGGTGAGGGAAGAGATTGCTGAGCCTCTGGCTAGGATCTTTATTTCCTCATTGTCCACGGGAATGGTACCGGAGGATTGGAGGGAAGTGAATGTTGTCCACTTGTTCAAGAAAGGTAGTAAGGATAGTCCGGGTAATTATAGACCAGTGAGCCTTACGTTTGTGGTGGGAAAGCTGTTGGAAAAGATTCTTAGAGATAGGATCTATGGCCATTCAGAGAATCATGGTCTGATCAGGGACAGTCAGCATGGCTTTGTGAAGGGCAGATGGTGTCTAACAAGTTTGATAGAGTTCTTTGAGGAGGTGACTAGGCATATAGATGAGGGTAGTGCAGTGGATATGATCTACATGGATTTTAGTAAGGCATTCGACAAGGTTCCACACGGTAGGCTTATTCAGAAAGTCAGAAGGTGTGGGATCCAGGAAAGTTTGGCCAGGTGGATTCAGAATTGGCTTGCCTGCAGAAAGCAGAGGGTCATGGTGGAGGGAGTACATTCAGATTGGAGGGTTGTGACTAGTGGTGTCACACAAGGATGGGTTCTGGTTCCTCTATTTTTCGTTATTTTTATTAACTACCTGGATGTGGGGGTAGAAGGATGGGCTGGCAAGTTTACAGATGACATAAAGGTTGGTGGTGTTGTGGATAGTGTAGAGAATTGTTGAAGATTGCAGAGAGACACTGATAGGTTGCAGAAGTGGGCTGAGAATTGACAGATGGATTTCAACCTGGAGAAGTGTGAGGTGGTACACTTTGGAAGGAAAAACTCCAAGGCAGAGTACAAAGTAAATGGCAGGATACTTGGTAGTGTGAAGGAGCAGAGGGATCTGGGGGTACATGTCCACAGATCAGTGAAAGTTAGAGGAAGGTTTTTTATTCAGAGAGTGGTTGGTGCGTGGAATGCACTGCCTGAGTCAATGGTGGAGGCAGATACACTAGTGAAGTTTAAGGGACTACTAGACAGGTATATGGAGGAATTTAAGGTGGGCGGTTATATGGGAGACAGTGTTTAAGGGTGGGCACAACATTGTGGGCCGAAGGGTCTGTACTGTGCTGTACTATTCTATGTTCTATGTTCTTTGTTATATGAAATCGGTGTGTCGTGGCTGACGGAAGATCTCTGGCTGTGTGCTCAGAGACCCGAGATCTTTGGGCATAGAACTTGGAAACAGCGATGCCACGGACTTTTAACATCGTAAATCAGCGAGTTGTTTGTTATGTTTTCCCTCTTGCTTAATAGGGAGAGAGAGAGCCTGTTATATGTTGAATACCGGGTGAACGAGTAGTCTTTGGGGTACTGCAAGTCTGTGTCTTTGCTGTTGCTTTGCTGCTTGCTTGAGTGCTCCGTGGTGGGTGCTGATGCCTTTTTGCTGGTGGGGAGGGGTGATCGTTGCTTTGCTGCTACTTACGTGTGGGAGGAAGATGATGTTTGAGAAACTGAACAGTCTGAATGTAGATAAGTCAGTTAGACTTGATGGACCAAACCCCAGGGTTCTAAAATAGGTAGCTGAGGAGACCATGGAGGCATTAGTAATGATCTTTTAAGAATCAAATAGATTTTGGCATGATCCTGGATGACTGAAAAATTGCAAATGTCACTCCACTCTTCGAGAAGGTGGGGAGGCAGAAGAAAGGAAATTATAGGCTAGTTATCCTGACCAAAGTGCTTGGGAAGTTATTAGAGTTGATTGTTAAGGATGTGGTTTCAGGATACTTGGAGTCACATGATGAAATGGGCCAAAATCAGCATGGTTTCCTTAAGAGAAAATCTAACCCAACAATTCTGTCCGAATTCTTTGAAGAAACGACATGTAGGATAGAAACAACAAGGAGAATCAGTGAACGTTGTGTACTTGGATTTTCAGAAGGCCTTTGAAAAGCTGCCATGCATGAGGCTGCTAAACAAAATTAGAGCCCATGGTATTACAGGAGAGATACTAGCATGGATAGAGCATTGAATGATTGGCAAGAGGCAGAGTGGGAATAATGGGTTCCTTTTCAGCTTGAGACCACTTCTTTTTATATGCCATTGATTTGGATGATGAAATTGATGGCTTTGTGTCAAAGTTTGTGGATGACATGAAGATAGGTGAAGGGAAAAAGTTGAGGAATTAGAGAGGCTGAGGGAGGACTTAGACAGATGAGGAGAATGGGCAAAATGGTGGCAGATGGAATATATTATCAGGAAGTGTATGGTCATACACTTCAGTAGAAAGAATAAAAGCATAAATTATTTTCTAAATGTGGAAAAAAATTCGAAAATCAGAGGTGCAAAGGATTTTGGGAGGTTCTTGTGTAGGATTCCCGCAAAGTTAATTTGTAGGCTGAGTCAGTCATGAGTAAGGCGAATGCAATGTTAGCTTTCATTTCAAGAGGACTAGAATATAAAAGCATGGATGTAATACTGAGGCTTGATAAGTGAGGTGAGGCCTCACTTGGAGTAGTGTGAACAGTTTTGGACCCCTTATTGAAGAAAGGATGTGCTGACATTGGAAAGTGTTCACAGGAGGTTCACAAAAATTATTTCAGGAATGAGAGCGTTATCATGTGAGCGCTGCTCGAAGGTTCTGGCACTCTACCCATGAGAACTTAGAAAAATGAGGAGAGATCTCATTGAAACTTATTGAATCTTGAAAGGCCCAGACAGAGTAGATGTGAGGTGGATGATTCCTTTGGTAGGGGAACCTAGGACCAGAGGGCACAGCCTCATAATAGAGGGATATCCATTTAGAACAGAGATGAGAAGGAATTTCCAAAGGGTAGTAAATCTGTGGAATTCATTGCCACAGGCAGCTGTGGAGGCCAGGTCACTGGGTGCATTTAAGGTAGAGGTTGATAGGTTCATTATTAGTCAGGTTATGGAGAGAAGAAAGGAGAATAGAGTTAAGAGGTAAATGGATCAGCCATGATAAAGTGGCAGAGCAGACTAGATAGGCTGAATAGCCAAATTCTGCTCCTTTGTGTTATTATCTTATGAACATAGAAGGCATTGATCTTTATCTGGGAGTGAAGCCCTGTCAGATATAGCACTTGATTTTACTTTGCAAGAGATGATAACCTTCAAGTCTTGCCTCAGCTGAGGAGCATCCTTCATCAGCAACTTTTCCTATGCTACCTCGACGACTGCACTGGTGCTGCTTCCTGCACTGAAGTGGAGCTTGTTGACCTCCAACTTCCAGCCTGCCTTCAAATTAACCTGGTCCATTTCCAACACCTTCCTCCCCTTTCTTGATCTTTCTGTCTTTATCTCAGAAGACAGCTTATCTACTGATGTCTATTGTAAACACACTGACTCTTGCAGCTACCTGGATGATATCCCTTCCCACCCGGTTACTTGTAAAAATACCATCCTCTTCTCTCAATTCCTCTTTTTCTGCTGTATCTGCTCTCTGAGTGAGGTTTTTCATTCCAGAACTAAGGAGATGTCAATGAAAGGAGCTTCCATTCCTCCATCATCGATGCTGCCCTCAACTACATCTCTTCCATTTTGTGCACGTCTGCCCTCACCCCATCCTCCTGCTACCTCACCAGGTATAGGGTTCCTCGTGTTCTCACTTACGACCACACCAGCCTCTGCGTCCAGAATCAGAATCAGAATCAGAACCAGGTTTATTATCACCAGCATGTGACATGAAATTTGTCCAGCACATAATTCTCCATAACTTCCGTAATCTCCAATGGGATCCCACCACCATTTTTGTTTCCTTGAATGCTTTTTCACAACTTTCTGACCATTCCCATTTTGCTTCTGTATGCAACAGTGGATACAATGGATACAGCACTATAGCAATGTCCGGGAGAAATTGGTGGTAATAACTTACAAATCCCAAGTATGACTTGAGTTATGACACATTTTCCAGTTTGGGTGCTGTAGCACTGCTTCAATCTTCTCTTGAGACTTATGTAAGCCATACTTGTCAATGACATGTCCACAATATGAGATTATGTTCTTGAAAAATGATGTCATCAGGTTTAACATTGTGTTCCTGGGATTACCTTGGAGTACTTGGTCCATGACTCCTAGCCAAATGGCTGGACCTGATGCAATGCCAAAGATGAGATGATTATACTTGTGAGTGTTGTTTGTGAGGAACTTCCTGCTTGACTCCTCAATCTCCATATGCAGATATGCTTGTCAATCTTTGAAAAGCACTCCCTGCTGACAAAGATACAAAAATGTCTTCTGTTTGTGGCAAAGGATACTGCACACTACGCAGCACCGAGTTGAAGCTCACTTTGAAATCCCCACAGATGTGAACGGCTCTGGCCTTCCCTTTCTTCATCACTGGGACAAAGGACATGGCTCCACTCAACCTTGGAGAGAATTCCAGATGCCTTCAAGCTCTGAATTTCAACATCCACTTTAGGACACAGAGCATTAGACACTGGCTGTGCTTTATGGAACCTTGGTGTTGCTGCTTCATCCAGTTTACTTCTGGCTTTCATGCCTTTGAGTTTACCAATCCCCTTCTCAAACACCTTCTTATTAGTATTAACCAGCTGTGCCTGTCTCTGGTTGGTGCTACCATTTGGGCTGCAGTTGCCTATTGATGCCACACTGAGAGCTTTGACTGAGTGCCAGTCTATTTGGATTTTTCTCAGCCATTTATGTCTGAAAAGTGCTGGCCCTCTACTTTTTAATACATAAAGCTCTAACTGTCGCATTTGACCTCCATACATCACATTTATTTTTAGTTTGCCTTTGGAAGACACTTTTTTGCCTGTGTAAGTCTTTAGCATCACTGAGGTCTTCTCCATTGGAATCTTAGAAAGCAGTCTGCTGGAGTCAGCCTCTGGAATTATAGACAATGCTGACGCTGTGTCCAGTTCCATTTCCAGGATTACAGTAGATACATCTATTGTCATCCATATGATTTTGCGATCTGCTTCAGTAATTCTATGCAATTCTAGGCATGACAGCTTACCCTCATCACACTCCGTGTTGCCTGTTTCACATTTGGACACTTTATGCATTTGTTTAGTTTTGTGTGTGAAACTCTTCACTTGGTGTGTTTTTTTTCTTTGGCTGTGCTTTTTGTCTGACTTGCACGCTCTCTCTATGTGATCTTGTCTGTGACACTTTCTGCTCACTTTTTCCTTGAACCAATAGACATTTGCATTATGGGAGGATTTGCCACATCGATAATATTTTTGGATTTTTGCACCATTCAGGGACACTTGGTGCACTTCACATTCTAAACTATTTTTCTCCAGTTCTGCTGCAGTCCTTTGCTGCAGTTTCTGATGATATTGCAATTGTCTATGCTCTTTAGGTCTCTTTCTGCCAGTAGCCTCTTTTGACTGCTTTGAATGTACATGCCACATACAAGTCTGTCTCTTTTTGCATCAGAAAGTCCATCTCAAAATCACAGCACTGTGAAAATTTGTACAGTTCTGCAATATATTCAGAAATGCTTTCATCCTTTGACTGGTTCCATTTGTAGAATCTAATCTCTCAGCTATTGCCAGCAATTTTGGGCTCAAGTGATTTTGTAAAATTGTACTAATTTTGTCAAACACCTTGCTTGCTGGTTTTTCAGGGTTACTAGGTTGTGTAAGGGACTGTACCTCCTTGCACCCATTAAGCTCAGAAGCGCAGGGGTTCTCTTTTGCTCCTCCACCTTGTTACAATACAGTTCAACCCTCTTGATATATGACTCTCAGCCTTCATTAGCACTATCAAGTTCATCAACTTTCCCGACTGAAGATGTTGCCACATTGTTTTCACTTTCAATTCACCGCATCTTTCACAGTTACTCATGGGTCCTTCAGCATTCTCACGCTGTTTAACTCCTGTTGTTTCGATCCATAACTGTCGGTGCAGTTCGTGGTATTTTCTGACCTGCAGTTTCATACTCATCACCAATGTTGTGTCTTTGCACAACTACATATCAATTAAATAGAAGCACGCATGTGGGCGATACCTTTAACTGGTGTATTCAAATTGCTGTGAGATGGAGAGAAAGATAGAGAACAATGTGCATGTGTAGACAACAACACATGCACAGACAACAGATCAATAAGTAGTGCAAAGGGGAAGATCATTGCTCTAAAAGAAATAGAACCATACATACCATTATCATTCAAGCCATACATAGACACAGCTGCACAAGACAGCGTTCCTCTGGGGCCAAGATGAAAAACATTCAAAAATGGCAAGTAAACGTTCAAAGGAGCAGGTAACATATTCAAAGAAGCATATTCACTTGAGAAAAAAACACAGACATATAGTCCAAGACCCTGAGTGACAATTTCTGGCAATGTGCAGTCTCCCGGCAGCGTACAGATGCATGCAATCCAGCCTGTCATTCCACTGCTCAAACACAGGAGAGCAGCACCCATGGGCGAGGCCAGGCCCCAGCCAAGATGGTGACAGACTTCAGGAAGACTAAACCTGCATTGCTCCCTGTTACTATTGATGGTGAGCATGTTGATGAGGTGAGTACTTACAAGTACCTGGGGTTGCACCCGGATGACAGGCTTGAGTAGAGCACCAACACAGGCTGTGAACAAGAAGGGCCAGAGTTGCCTCTACTCCCAGAGGAAACTGAGGTCCTTTGCAGTGTGCAGGCCTCTCCTTCACATGTACTACCAGTCTGTTGTTGCCAGTGCAATCTTCTACGCAGTTGTGCGCTGGGGCAATGGCATCAACACGGGTGATGCCAACAAGCTAACCAAACTGATTAGAAAGGCTGGCTCTGTTATAGGAGTCAAACTGGACACACTGGAGGCTGTGATAGAACAAAGGACCCTACAGAAAATCCCGGCAATTCTGGACAATGTTTCTCCCACTCTGCATGCCACCTTGGCTGAACAGAGGAGCACTTTTTGTAATAGATTAAGACACCTGGGCTGCTCCAAATCGCGCTCAATGTGGTCATTTTTACCCTCGGCCATTAGGCTCTATAATGAGTCAACATATAGCTGGACAAGTGATAACCCCTCCTGTTAGACTGTTTGAGGTAACTTGTTTTTTTATTCTTTCTTCACTAAACTGACAAGGATTCAACATCTTCTGATCCTATGTCACATCTTTCTACTGATTTGATGTCATTATTTACCGGTAGAGCTAAGCCTCCCCCTCTGCCTACCTTCCTATCCCTCTGATACAATGTGTAACCTTGGATATTCATCTCCCAACTACAAACATCCTTCAGCCAAAGAAACATAGAAACATAGAAAATAGGTGCAGGAGTAGGCCATTCGGCCCTTCGAGCCTGCACCGCCATTTATTATGATCATGGCTGATCATCCAACTCAGAACCTTGCACCAGCCTTCCCTCCATACCCCCTGATCCCCATAGCCACAAGGGCCATATCTAACTCCCTCTTAAATATAGCCAATGAACTGACCTCAACTGTTTCCTGTGGCAGAGAATTCCACAGATTCACCACTCTCTGTGTGAAGAGGTTTTTCCTAATCTCAGTCCTAAAAGGCTTCCCCCTTATCCTCAAACTGTGACCCTCGTTCTGGACTTCCCCAACATCGGGAACAATTTTCCTGCATCTAGCCTGTCCAATCCCTTTAGGATTTTATACGTTTCAATCAGATCCCCCCTCAATCTCTTAAATTCCAACGAGTACAAGCCCAGTTCATCCAGTCTTTCTTCATATGAAAGTCCTGCCATCCCAGGAATCAATCTGGTGAACCTTCTTTGTACTCCCTCTATGGTAAGGATGTCCTTCCTCAGATTAGGGGACCAAAACTGCACACAATACTCCAGGTGTGGTCTCACCAAGGCCTTGTACAACTGCAGTAGTATCTCCCTGCTCCTGTACTCGAATCCTCTCGCTATAAATGCCAGCATACCATTCGCCTTTTTCACCGCCTGCTGTACCTGCATGCCCACTTTCAATGACTGGTGTATAATGACACCCAGGTCACATTGCACCTCCCCTTTTCCTAATTGGCCACCATTCAGATAATAATCTGTTTTCCTATTTTTGCCACCAAAGTGGATAACTTCACATTTATCCACATTAAATTGCATCTGCCATGAATTTGCCCACTCACCCAACCTATCCAAGTCACCCTGCATCCTCTTAGCATCCTCCTCACAACTAACACTGCCACCCAGCTTCGTGTCATCCGCAAACTTGGAGATGCTGCATTTAATTCCCTCATCCAAGTCATTAATATATATTTTAAACAACTGGAGTCCCAACACTGAGCCTTGTGGTACCCCACCAGTCACTGCCTGCCATTCTGAAAAGGTCCCGTTTATTCCCACTCTTTGCTTCCTGTCTGCTAACCAATTCTCTATCCACATCAATACCTTACCCCCAATACCGTGTGCTTTAAGTTTGCACACTAATCTCCTGTGTGGGACCTTGTCAAAAGCCTTTTGAAAATCCAAATATACCACATCCACTGGTTCTCCCCTATCCACTCTACTAGTTACATCCTCAAAAAATTCTATGAGATTCGTCAGACATGATTTTCCTTTCACAAATCAATGCTGACTTTGTCCGATGATTTCACCGCTTTCCAAATGTGCTGTTATCACATCTTTGATAACTGACTCCAGCAGTTTCCCCACCACCGACGTTAGGCTAACCGGTCTATAATTCCCTGGTTTCTCTCTCCCTCCTTTTTTAAAAAGTGGGGTTACATTAGCCACCCTCCAATCCTCAGGAACTAGTCCAGAATCTAACGAGTTTTGAAAAATTATCACTAATGCATCCACTATTTCCTGGGCTACTTCCTTAAGCACTCTGGGATGCAGACCATCTAGCCCTAGGGATTTATCTGCCTTTAATCCCTTCAATTTACCTAACACCACTTCCCTACTAACATGTATTTCGCTCAGTTCCTCCATCTCACTGGACCCTCTGTCCCCTACTATTTCTGGAAGATTATTTATGTCCTCCTTAGTGAAGACAGAACCAAAGTAATTATTCAATTGGTCTGCCATGTCCTTGCTCCCCATAATCAGTTCACCTGTTTCTGTCTGTAGGGGACCGACATTTCTCTTTACCAGTCTTTTCCTTTTTACATTTCTATAAAAGCTTTTACAGTCAGTTTTTATGTTCCCTGCCAGTTTTCTCTCATAATCTTTTTTCCTCTTCCTAATTAAGCCCTTTGTCCTCCTCTGCTGAACTCTGAATTTCTCCCAGTCCTCAGGTGAGCCACTTTTTCTGGCTAATTTGTATGCTTCTTCTTTGGAATTGATACTATCCCTAATTTCCCTTGTCAGCCATGGGTGCACTACCTTCCTTGATTTATTCTTTTGCCAAACTGGGATGAACAATTGTTGTAGTTCATCCATGCAATCTTTAAAATGCTTGCCATTGCATATCCACCGTCAATCCTTTAAGTGTCATTTGCCAGTCTATCTTAGCTAATTCACGTCTCATACCTTCAAAGTTACCCCTCTTTAAGTTCAGAACCTTTGTTTCTGAATTAACTATGTCACTCTCCATCTTAATGAAGAATTCCACCATATTATGGTCACTCTTACCCAAGGGGCCTCTCACGACAAGATTGCTAATTAACCCTTCCTCATTGCTCAAAACCCAGTCTAGAATAGCCTGCTCTCTAGTTGGTTCCTCGACATGTTGGTTCAAAAAACCATCCCACATACATTCCAAGAAATCCTCTTCCTCAGCACCTTTACCAATTTGGTTCACCCAATCTACATGTAGATTGAAGTCACCCATTATAACTGCTGTTCCTTTATTGCACACATTTCTAATTTCCTGTTTAATACCATCTCTGACCTCACTACTACTGTTAGGTGGCCTGTACACAACTCCCACCAGCGTTTTCTGCCCCTTAGTGTTATGCAGCTCTACCCATATCTTCCCGGCTTATGTCCTTCCTTTCTATTGCGTTAAACTCATCATTAACCAGCAACGCCACTCCACCTCCTTTTCTTTCATGTCTATCCCTCCTGAATATTGAATATTCCTGAACGTTGAGCTCCCATCCTTGGTCACCCTGGACCCATGTCTCTGTGATCCCAACTATATCATAATCATTAATAACAATCTGCACTTTCAATTCATCCACCTTGTTACGAATGCTCCTTGCATTGACACACAAAGCCTTCAGGCGCTCTTTTACCCTTATACAAGGGCGCTCTTAGCCCTTATACAATTATGTTGAAAAGTGGCCCTTTTTGATGCTTGCCCTGGATTTGTCGGCCTGCCACTTTTACTTTTCTCCTTACTACTTTTTGCTTCTACCCTCACTTTACACCCCTCTGTCTCTCTGCACTGGTTCCCATCCCCCTGTTGTGAACTAACCTCCTCTCGCCTAGCCTCTTTAATTTGATTCCCACCCCCCAACCATTCTAGTTTAAAGTTACCTCAGTAGCCCTCGCTAATCTCCCTGCCAGGATATTGGTCCCCCTAGGATTCAAGTGTAACCCATCCTTTTTGTACAGGTCACGCCTGCGCCAAAAGAGGTCCCAATGATCCAAAGACTTGAATCCCTGCCTCCTGCTCCAATCCCTCAGCCACGCATTTATCCTCCACCTCATCGCATTCCTACTCTCACTGTCGCGTGGCACAGGCAGTAATCCCGAGATTGCTACCTTTGCAGTCCTCTTTCTCAACTCCCTTCCTAGCTCCCTATATTCTCCTTTCAGGACCTCTTCCCTTTTCCTACCTATGTCATTGGTACCTATATGTACCACGACCTCTGGCTCCTCACCCTCCCACTTCAGGATATCTTGAACACGATCAGAAATATCCCGGACCCTGGCACCAGGGAGGCAAACTACCATCCGGGTCTCTGGACTGCGTCCACAGAATCGCCTATCTGACCCCCTTACTATCGAGTCCCCTATCACAACTGCCCTCCTCTTCCTTGCCCTACCCTTCTGAGCTACAGGGCCGGACTCTGTGCCGGAGGCACGGCCGCTGTCGCTTCCCCCGGGTAAGCTGTCCCCCCCATGATTCAGTGATGGCCACAACATCATACCTGGCATTCTGTAATAGTGCAACAAGATCATCCACCTTATTTCTTATACTCCGCGCATTGAGATACAACATGCTACCCTTTTTGATTTTGCATCCCTAATGTTCTGATTCTCACCCTGTTGGCTGCGACTATGCGACTATGTCCCGTCACCTGCCTGCCCTTCCTGACAGTCTGACTGCATGCTATCTTTACTTTTTCACCATCCATCCTATCCTGAGCCCCATCAGGAGGAAAGCTCAACCCCCTTGCCAAATTAGTTTAAACCCTCCCCAACAGCTCTAACAAACCTGCCTGCCAGAATACTGGTCCCCTTCAGGTTCAGGTGCAATCCATCACTTTTGAACAGGTCATACCTCCCCCAGAAGAGATCCCAATGATCTAAGAACCTGAAGCCCTGCCTCCTGCACCAGCTTCTCAACCACAATCCTGTTGATACCCTCACAGGTGCATGGCACAGGCAGCAATCCAGAAATTACTACCCTGGAGATCCTGCTTCTCAGCTTTCTACCTAGCTCTCTAAAATCTCTTTCCTTCCTATGTCATTGGTACCAATATGTACCAAGACATCTGGCTGCTCTCTCTCAATCTCCAAAATCCACTTGTTATCGCAAGTGAAATGTCCGACACCATCTCCCACAGTGATACTGCATCAACTTCGATGCTTCCGAGTAGCAGTCAGTAACATGTCTGCAGTCAGATCAGCTCCTCTGACACATCAACGTGGTCCTCCGATATCCCAACTGGCTCCTTCTCCAGCATCATGGCCGGCTCCTTCAGCAACTCAGCCGGCTCCTACTCCACCATCCCAGCCTCGGCTGGCCTCTTTGGCGCCTCAGCTGACACCACCGCCGACACCAGTGCAGCTACTCCAATCAGCGAGCAGCTCATTGTTGGAGTAAATCTGTAGTACCCAATGTTCCTGGAGTAGATTTGTCTTTGGATCAGGAAAAAAGCACCTTTGGTTGGCCACCTTACCAGAAGTTACTTATATCTTATTTGTTTGGCAGACCTGAATGCCTCTGATCTGACCCTCAGAAAATTATGGATCTCTTGGTTCATTCTTGTTGGTGAACATTATGAATGATTTCATTAAATCTAACATTGCGTAATTGGAAACAGTGTAAACTTGATAATAAATGGGCCTTAAGATAGTGATGGTAAAGTGATACTGTGTTAATACTCTGGGTTTAGGAAGGTAGGGAAGATGCTGAAGAGCAGGATCTCCAAGTTAGTCCTCTCTGGATTACGCTGAGTCTGCTCATAGGGCAGGAATAGGATGATAGTACGGATGAACAAGTGGCTGAGGGAGTGGTGCAGAGGGCAGGGTTTCAGATTTCTGGATCATTGGGATCTCTTCTAGGGAACGTATGACTTGCAGAAAAAGAATGGGTTACACCTAAGGGGGGGCAATATCCTTGCGAGCACATTTGCTCGAGCTGTTGGGGAGGGTTCACACTAACTGGCAGGGGGATAGATACTGGAGTGATAGAGCTGAGAATGGGACAAATAGTATATAAGTCAATGCATTGTGAAGTGAGACTGTGAGGAAGGACAGGAAGGTGATAGGAAACTTGCAGTCAGTGCAATGAGTTGAAGCGTAACATGGGAGCATAATCTAAAAGGGTAATGAATACAGGACTGAAGATGTTACATTAGAGTGCATGGAGTATATGGAATAAAGTAGCTGATCTTGTAGCTCAGTTAGAGGTTGGCAGGTATGATGTTGTGGGCATCACTGAGTCTTGCCTGAAAGAAGATCATAGTTGGGACTTTAACATCCAGGGATACATATTGTATCAGGCGGACAGGCAGGTAGACAGAGGGGGTGGGGTGGCTCTGTTGGTAAAAATAAAATCAGCTCCTTAGAAAGAGGTGACAAAAGAGCAGAAAAATGTAGAATTCTTGTGGGAAGTGTTAAGAAACTGCAAGGGTAAAAAGATCCTGAAAGGAATTAGACACAGGCCCCTAAATAATAACCAGGATGTAGGATTTAAATTACAACAGGAAATAGAAAAGACACGTAATAATTGCAATATTATGTTTGTCATTGGGATTTCAATATTCAAGTAGATTGGGAAAATCAAGTTGATGTTAGTTTCCAAGATAAGGAATTTATAGAATGCCTATGAGGTAGCTTTTTAAAACAGCTTGTTGTTGAGCACACTAGGGGAAAGGCAATTCTGGATTGGGAGTTGTGTATTGAACCAGACTCAATTAGTGAGCGTGAGGCAAAGGAACCCTTAGGAAGGAGTGATCATAATATTAACACAAAAAAGTCCGCAGATGCTGGAAATCCAAAGTATCGCACACAAAATGCTGGAGGAACACAGCAGGTCTGTCTGTGTCTATGGAAATGAATAAACAGTCAATGTTTTGGGCCAAGACTCTTCCTAATGACTGAAAAGGAAGGGGGAAGGAGGCAAGGTAGAAGGTGATATACAAAGCTAAGTGGGTTGGAAAGGTAAAGGGCTGGAGAAGAATAAATCTGATAGGGGAGGAGACTGGACCATAGGAGAAAGGGGAAGAGTTGAGGACCCAGCAGTAAGTGATAGGCAGGTGAGAAGATGGAAAAAAGCCAGAGTGGTGAATAGAAGAAGAGGGGACGGGGAAGGGAAATTTTATTTTTATTTTTAATTATTTTACTGGAAGGAGAAAGTGATATTCATGCCACTAGATTTATAAAACAGTATATTATAAATTCCCATGACATGACAAATGGAAACAAAGTCAATATGGAGAGGGGGCAGTTCTCACTTCAGGGATACTGAATGCAGAGGAATATGAAGTGACACGTTTTGGTAGAAAGAAAAACAAAAGTCATTCGAAACAATTTTAAAACAATGGAGAGAACTTGCGTGTTTTTACACCCAAGCCTTTGAAAGTGACGGCTCAGGTTGAAATAGTTATTGTAAAAATATATGCAACCATGGCCTTTATAAACAGGTACTCAATATACCAATAAAGAACACTTGGCTAAATCTCTATGGAACACGATTAGTACCAGCCAGAGTATAGTTCTAATGAGGAGTCAGAGGAAATGTAATGTAGAAATTCAGGCAATATCAGAGGCAAGTAAACAAGCCGTATTCTACTTGTTTTATGTTTATAGGCGTGAAGAAATAGTGCAGTCTGGTTAGTTTTTTACTTTGGTGTATCACCGCCTGTGCCTCTTTCATTGTTTCCTTCCTGTTCATATTTTACTTTCTTGTTTGTCAGAAGCAAGCATAAAAGGAAATCAAATATCTAATTTATTCTCAGATAAGCAACTAGTACTAGAAGGGACCTTGGTTTGGGCTTGCTAACTTCTGCAATGATTCCTAAAAATGGTATCTTTCTGGATTTTAAGTTACAGTTAAGAGGTCATGCCTGCTGCAAAAGAATGTCAGAAATATGAAAGCAGAACATTAGTAGCAATTCTAAATGGGCATCACAAGGTCAGAAAATGATATCTGACATATTATCTTTTAAACAAAGATGTCAATGTTTCCTGTTCCAGTATAAGGTAGCTGAGTCCTAACATTATTAGGACCATTAGCTCTGTCAGAAATATTGACTTATCCATCTGAGGCCCTGATTCACGTCAGCTCTGTACACAGTTTTCTGAGGTCAGCTGACATGGCTTTGAGAATTAATTCTAGGACCTTCCTGATATACTGCATGTTTTTACTATTCACTGGCTAATCCAACTAAATCATTGGACAAATCTCAATTCACAATGATATAAATATATTGGAGTCATAGATTCATAGAGAAATACAGAATGGATAACGGCCCTTTGGCCCATCTAGTCCGGGCTGAGTTATTTAAACTGCCTATCCCCTCAACCTGCACCAGGTTCATAGCCCTTCATACTCCTACCATCCATGTCCCTACCCAAACTTCTCTTAAATGCTGAAATGGAACCCACATGCACCACTATGTATATATGAAGATTCTGAAAGGCAATATAGCCAAAGTGCTTGAGCATGTAAAAGTACCATGAAAGTCAAAGTCAAAAGTCAAGTTTATTGCCACAAGCATGAGTACCTACTGTATTTTATATGCACAGATGCAAAGAAATACATATTTGCAGCAGTATCACAGGCACATGTCATTATACAACCTGCATTCACAGGAAAAACATAAATTAAATCTTACACTGTTTTACAAGAAAGAACACAACTGGAACAATAATACAAAAATAAACAGATCCATGTCAGTAGAAAGTGGTCCAACTGGTCATCATGAAGTAAAATGGAAACATCCTCCCGAACTCATCTAAAATGGTGGCTGATGGTGGGGGGGGGGGTGGTTGTGAGTGTGAGGGGGTGGGACAAATGTTTTGATTGATTGGCATGTATCTGTATGATAGCACCGTATATAAGCATTACTTCACTGAGAATGAACATATATTCATCCACAGATCATGGACTAATGAGGAGCAATTTAACCACACAAGAAGAAAATTAATCAGAAGATTGAATAAAGATATGGATTTGTAATACATTGCATAATTCTAGAAAACTGCTTATTTTTCTTTACTTCAAACATTTTTCTTACATGGACTTTTGTTGATTCTTCTAATTTTTGGAAAAGGCTACAAGTTTAATAAATTTATCAAAATCTGACGGAGGTTAAAAATAAACTTGTTTATCCAGACCATCCCATTCGAACATATGGCAATCAGTGTGCAGCTTACTCCCTCATCCTAACTCCCTATCATGCAGTGTCATGAGACAGAATGCAAAGAGAACACATCTTAAATCAACTTCACGGGAACATTAGACCCTGGAGGCAATCAGCAAAGATTCAAAGGTTCAAGCATACTTTACTCTCTGCTGGACACATTCTCTACTTGAAAGAGCCTAAAATAACTTGATATTCTGACAATATCCTCTAATCATTAATAATTACCTGTGGAAAAAAACAATTTTTGGAATCAGTTGTGCTTTAGGATTTTGATTAATCCACTTTAGGCTATTCCTCCTTTATCTACATTATCAGCTTAAATGACAATTTCCACAGAATCGGCTTTTTTCATCATTTTAAGAGTCTTAATCAATCTCTATAGAAATTATTTTCTGAGGGAAATCTTACTAATTTCCTTTCCATGCATGAGGAAACTTAGAATGGCATCATTCTCGTCACCCTCTTCTGGAATTCACAGTGATGGTGCTATCCTTGTACAAATCAGGGTGAAAAAATCATTGTACTATTTCTGATGGGAGTGTAGCAATGTCTTGTATGGTGTGTGTAATCTTTTATGAAATACCCTAATTCATTTGCCGTTGCAGCACATTGTGCAACTGTTATAAAATTGATGAGTACGGCACTAAATAGTCTCCAGGAGAGGAGCCTCATGGTAGACATCAGAATCAGATGACACCTATCATGACTAATGCACATCAAATGCTTCTATTATATTGAGATTGAGGCCTCATCTAGCCTAAAATTTGCATAATTTATGCAAATACCCTTAGATTTATCCATATTGAAGGATATCTACTATATTCAGATCCTTCTTTTAAATATGAACCCACATTGAAAACATTTGGATTTTACTGAGTATTGTGGTCAACCAAACCAAACCAAACTCCTGATCCCTTCATTGCAATCACTGAATTGTGAGAGGACAGAAAGTGGCCATGTAGTCCATTAAGGCCATTCTGAAAATAAGTTATGTGTGCACGTGATGCAACGATATAATTATATATGCGATTGCAGGTTGTTAATCTTCAATAAATAGGCTCATGTTCAGGTGCCCTAGTTGGAATTTATTTAATACAGTACTCGTTAGCTCTACAATAGTTACATCAATATCAGTTAGACACCAATTAATGTTACTGCTGCATGTGCAGTGCACTTTGGGCATACAATATGTGTATTACATTGAAGGAACACTGCAACTGAAGGCTTCAGTAGACTCCCTACATCCAATGGTAATTGATTTTACTTTAATCATGTTACATTCAGGCATATCATTAAATTAGAGGATTTATCTTGACATTACAACTTTTGTGATTACTTAAAATTTGCACCATTGTGTGTGTGTGTGTAACTTAAACAATGACTACATTCAGTCCAAAATATTAAGCACATGCAATCTTATGTGTTGGTTTGAAATATTCAAATTTTAATGGAATGCTATCAAAAATGTGAAGGAACATCACCCATTACAAAGATCAGACATGACTGTAGTGTGTGGTTGGAGAGCAGTAGGAACAAACTCCATTCCCAAAGCAACATTTGAGTTAGCTGGCTACATTTTTCCCCCACAGATGAAATGGCAGTAAGTGCAACAAATCTGATTATTTAAGGTGGCAGAAGGGATATGTAGCAAGGGTAGCTAAATTCAAACCAAAATTAGCCATCCAGAACAATGGTCACAGAAGGACCCTTTCACCCCTCTATCTGTCCAGGAGGAAAATGTCAATTTAGATGTTGAACATTGAAAGGGAAGATTTTTACAGTCTATAATTTAATTGGCAAGTAGCAGCAATACTTTAACATTAATATGCAGAAGAAATGAATATAAATATACCTGAGGGTTGTTCTATTGCTGATTGAAGTACTTACACAGAAAGAAATTCAAAGATTCAAAGTACATTTATTATCAAAGAATGTATAAATTATATATCTTGAATATACCTTGAGGTTTATCTGCTTGAAGGCAGCCACAAAAGCAAGAAACCAGAAGAACCCAATTAAAAAAAGAGAAAGAGCATAACCACTTTTGAGAAAGAGGGATAAAAACACACAGACACACAGACACACACACACACACACACACACACACACGCGCGCGCACACACACACACACACACACACACACACACACACACACACACACACACACACACATCAGGCAAACAACTGCGTTCCAAACCGGATTGCCAGATTGAGACCATAGATCTGCTCCCTAGACCTTAAATGCCAAGAAATCCACAGAGAAGACAGCAGCTGGAGCGGATCTTAGCCTCAGCACTGCAGCGAGAGGAAGGAACATCACGGAAGAGCGAGCGAAATCAGCCTGACCCTTGCCTTTGGTACCGACATTCAAGCTTTGCATTCTCTCTGCACTGGCGTTTAAATTGTCCAAGTGCTGGGTAGTGCCTTGGTCTAGGACCCAGACCCTGGTGCAGCAATATACTTGGGCTTGATCTCACCAAATCAGCTCGGCGCTTGGAATGATCCGACCTCAAACCCAGTTTAGGAGGACACCATCAAAACTCTTCCTCATCACCTCCTCTCCAAATCTTTCACTCCAACGGTGTCAGCAATACTAACTCTGTCTGCAACCCTGTCTTGAACATGTTGCCCCTTGACACTGAGATGCATCCACATGGCCCATCCTTCGAATCAGCATCGCCTCTGCTTGCTTCTTCATTGTTTGTGGTGATATTTACCACAGTTTACTTCAGAAAATGTGCTTTTAGTAAAGTTTTTAGTCGAAATTCTTGCCTTTTGAACTACAAGTGAGCTGTCACATGCATTCGGTAGCACCACCTTAAACCTGAAGTCAATTATTTTTGATAAAATGACAGGAATCCTCAATATATAGTTGGGTGATGTACATAGATAAATAAAGTCACCACGAGGAAATCTGTAGATGCTGGAAATTCAAGCAACACATGTCAAAGTTGCTGGTGAACGCAGCAGGCCAGGCAGCATCTCTAGGAAGAGGTACAGTCGACGTTTCAGGTTGAGACCCTTCATCAGGGCTAGCTGAAGGAAGAGCTAGTAAGAGATTTGAAAGTGGGAGGGGGAGGGGGAGATCCAAAATGATAGGAGAAGGCAGGAGGGGGTGGGATGGAGCCAAGAGCTGGACAGTTGATTGGCAAAAGGGATATATCACATTCTTTGTCTCTCTCTCCTTTTTGTCCCTCTCACTATATCCCTTGCCCATCCTCTGGGTTTTCCCCCCTCCCCCTTTTCTTTCTCCCTAGGCCTCCTGTTCCATGATCCTCTCATATCCCTTTGGCCAATCAAATATCCAGCTCTTGGCTCCATCCCCCGCCCCCCCGCCCCCCCGCCCCCACCCCCCTGCCCCGTCTTCTGAGTACTCTTCCATTGGAAGCTTAACTTTGTTTTTTTCTCCATGGATGCTGCCTGTTTTCATTTTAGATTTCCAATGTGAAGTTTTCTTTTGATTTTCATTTACTCTACTAGGAATTCATATTCAAACCTGTGCCATACAGTTCCATGATTCTAGCACTGGAGCCCTGGAGTCATTGGAGAAAAGGTGAGAAGTGTTCACATTAAGCAAATATACCAAAATATTCTGGAGAAATGTCTGATAGATTTGATCTAGAAGTAAATACAGAATCGGCTACTGAAGAGAAGATGAACTGAGATCACTATTTCTTCAGGTCAGGAAATAATGTTTGAACGAGAAAGCGCAAACATTTGAGAAGCTCGTTCAATAATTAGAACCTATAATTGCTGTATGTAGGTGAACCAGTTCCAAGGAGGGAAAGTCTTTGGATATATTTCATTTAAGTATTTAAGTGCACCTAATGTAAGTACGCACAATGGGTACACGCAATGATTGTTAGTCTTCAATGAAGGCTAGCACATGTTTTGAAGCTCCTAGTAAGCCTTGAGTTTATTTAATTCAGTACTCGCCAATTCTACAATAACTGTACAGTAACAGAATATTAACAGTATATTCTAGTTCTAATCACATGATTTTCCCTGGCGTCTATCCTAATTCCCTTTGCAAAGCCTCCACGTTTCCATGCTTCTTATTCAAATTCACAAACCCATTAGCATCCCTGGTTCCCCTACATTTCAGCTGTGGAAACAGAGGAGCCAACACACGTGACCACTGTTATATCATCATCAAGAACGCTGACCATGCCATCCCACACCTACCCTTTGGAAAGTCCGATTAGCTGGCTAAACTTCTACTCCCAGCATATAGGCAGGGACTAAAGACTGTAGCACCAGTGGTGAGGACCAAGAAAGTATATTCAAGGGAGGCTGAGGAATGCTTACGGGACTGCTTTACGTCAGTGGACTGTACAATATTCAGGGATTCATCTTCGAGTCTGAATGTCACAGTTGTCACCAACATCAAAATCTGAGTGGAATGGTGTGTCCCTTCAAGAAAATGCCAGACATACCCAAAACAGGAGATTCACAGTCTGCTAAGCTCTATAACTGTGGCAATCAAGACTACTGTTTATTGACTACAGCTCAGCGTTCAACATAATTATACACTCCATTTTAATCAAAAAAGTTCCAAAGCATGGGCATTTTTACCTCCCTCCCTAAATGGATCCTTGACTTTCTCACCAGCAGACCACGGACTGTGCAGATTGGAAAAAAAAATCTCCTTCTTGCTGATAATTAACACTGGTGCACTTCAAGGACGCATGGTTAGCCATTGCTCTACCCTCTTTACACCCATGATTGTGTGGCTAGGTACAGCTCAAAGACCATCTAAAAATTTGCTGTTGACACTACTATTGTCGGCAGTCAGCAGAATTTCAGATGGTGATGAGGAGGTGTACAGGAGGGAGTTGGATCAGCTGGTTAAGTGGTCCCGCAACAAAAACCTTGCACTCAACCTCAGTAAGACCAAGGAATTGATTGTGGACTTCAGGACAGGTAAATCGAGGAACTCACAGCAGATCTAATTGAGGGATCAGAAGTGGAAAAGGTGAGCAATTTCAAGTTCCTGGGTGTCAACATCTCTGAGGATCTATCCTGAGTCCAACATATTGATGCAATTACAATGAAGGCATGGATGTGGCTGTACTTCATGAGGAGTTTGAGGAGGTTTGGTATGTCACCAAAGATACTCACAAATTTCTACAGGTGTAACATGGTGAGCATTCTAACTGGTTGCATCACTGTCTGGTATGCAGGGCCCACTGCACAAGATCAGAAAAAGCTGTAGAAAGTTGTAGACGCAGTTGTCTCCATCATGGACACTATCCTTTCCTGCATTCAGGACACTTTCAAGTGACGATGCATCAAAAAGGTGGCATCCATCATTAAGGACCCCCATCACCCAGGTCATGCTCTCTTCTCATTACTACCATCAAGCAGGAGGTACAAGAGCCTGAAGACACACACTCAACATTTCAGGAACAAGTTCTTCCCCTCCGGCATCAGATTCCTGAATGGACAATGAACAAATGAACACTTCCTCAGTATTTTCCCTCTCTTTTGCACTACTTATTTTTTTTAAATATACATCTTATTGTAATTTATATCTGTATTACTATGTATTGCAACACACTGCTGCCACGAAACATCAAAGTTAATGACATATCCTAGTAATATTGCAATACAACCCATACTACAACAGTGGTCACTTACAGTGCACAATCAGGAACTATCACAGACTGGAGGAAATTATAGCACTTTAGTGAGGGAGAGAAGACTGATACAGTCAGAGAGACAATGTGCCAACTCCACATAGACTAGCGATCAGCATTGAAACAAGACTGCTGGATCTGTGAGACAATAGCTCTACCCGCTATGTCATTGTGCCACTCAACTTCCTTTCATTTTGTATCTCCTTACTGTAGAACCTCCCAATGAGGTTGCCATGAACTCTCTCTATTGCCTCACCATCCTTCCTGCAGTACAAAGGCCCAAAATCTCCAACTGTTTACTTCCCAAGGATGCAGCTTCAACACCACATTCAATTTAGGCTGAATACCGACCCTGAAAATGGAAACAGGGAGCATGATGTACAGTTAAATCCTGGGCTTTGATTCTGATGCTGCACATTCTCTTCTATGATTTCTTCCTGCAGTGGCACTAACTGTAGTGACCTATGACCTTTGTCTCAAAAGCAGGCGCAACATTGTGAGTGCCTAGCATTAATATGGCGCACCATATTGTGACTGCAATAGGAAATGGTTGGTATTCCGATCTCAATCCAAACCATCAGCAATGATGCAATGTTAAATTCCAACATAAATAACCACCATCAATGAATACATCTACCAATCTCATATTTCACCAAGTGACCATGAGATAGTGTACTGCATGAAAGCACCACACCTCCACTATTCACAGACCAACAATCTTAATGAAACAGGAATGTGTCCCAACTTTCATTTGCTCCTGTGCATCATCACACACTCCACATTCCCCAGTGCAAACACTGCCAGCAGGTGAAACACCAGTCAGTGGAAATGTAAATCTCAAACAAATGCACAGGACTAAAACACGTCCCAGCATTTTACATAACCACTAGTAGCACCAAGCATGAGTCACAGCTTCATTTTAATTGCATGGAGGAGCTGTTGCACGCCTAAGTGGAATGGTCATTGCTGAGTCTGTGACCAGCAGAGCTGCTGAGGACGTCATAGTATCATCATCCCCAACTCTCTTTCCCATATGCTACGACAGCTCGGAGTTACAGACTGCATTTGGTGTTGGGCTACAACTCTTCCCGATCGTATGCCGCCCTTATTCCAGATGGGCTGATTGAGAGAAAGGTGAAAACATATTGTGATCTGATTTAACACTCTCAGTACATTTCTAAAGTGGTGCTTTATTTAAGTATGGAACTGAAGGTGGCTAGTCACTGGACTATAGTGCCCTACGTGTGGAGCAGAGAGAAGCTTATCCTTGGTGCTGAGTGCTATGTTGGAGGAGATTGAAAGGTTACATCAGCTATCTCTACATCACCTCTTTTAATGGCCTAGGATGCAGATCATCAGAACCAGGGGACCTGTGAGTTTTTTTTTTGTCCCATTTGCTTTCCATAGTGCCAGCATGTACTGATTGTCTGTTGTTAATTGACAGAGGTGAGTCACTGGTCTCAAAGGGCCTGAAGCTATATAGAAAGAAAGAATAGTGGTGGTAACGTTACAGCAGGCTTTGCCGTGGAGCAGTCTAGATTTCTGGATTTTATTACTAGTCCTACCTGACAGATGCTTATAAAATTATGCGAGGCATAAATATGATAGATATAGTCAAAGTCTTCTGTCAGCATATAAATGTCAAATGCTAGTAGATACAGATCTAAGATAGGATGGGGCAAAGTTAAAGTGGATGACTGATGCCGCTTGTTTTTCCACACAGAAAGTGATTGCTGCATGAAATGCACTATAGGGGGAGGTGTAGAAGTTAATATGATAGAAATATTAAGGAGACATTTAGACAGTTATGTGAATAAAGAGATATGGATCATGTACAAAGAGATGAGATTATTTTAGATTGGCATCATGTTTAGTGTAGACATCACGGGCTGAAGTGTCTGTTCCTGTGCTATGATTCATAAGTATTGATTTGGCAAGAAGAGGCTTGGGTTGTGATGTAAAGCCTCTTATGATTCAATTGTCTAAAGCCTTAATTACTTAAGCTCTCTGCATGTAGGATGAATTGAATCTCAGCAGAACTGACCAGTTTCATTCAGGAAGGGTGACGAAGATTGAAGGTAAAATAGCTACTGAAAACCATGTAAGACACAAATTTCATCTTGAATAATGCTTATTCATATCAGATTTGTTTTTAAGTGGAAAAATATATACCTCTATTCCTGGCATTCTGGTTCTTGCCATTAATACTTTTAACATCTAATAATATTTAATAATATTATTAATATCTGATAAGATTATCTAATAATAAGCCCCAGTACGTCTTCATTTTCAACCAGGTTCAAGAACAGTTACTACCCCTTAACTATCAGGCTCTTGGACAAAAGGGGAAACTACACTCACTTAAGGACTCTGTTATTTTGTTATTTCATGTTCATTATTTATTGCTATTTATTTATATCTGCATTTGCACAGATTGTTGTCTATTTACCCTGCTTAAAGTTACTGTTCTATAGATTTGCTAAGTATACCCAGAGAAAAAGGACCTCAAGGTTGTATGTGGTGACATGTATGTACTCGGATAATAAATTTTACTTTGAACTTTGAACTTCTGAAATTATTTTTGGAATGTGTGGGTCTCCCCACACCCAGGTGCTCTGTTTTTTTCTCCTCCACAGTCCAAAGACTTACTGGTTAGATTAATTAGTCATTGTAAATAATCCTGTGATTAGGTTAGGGTTAATTGGGGTTGTGGAATTGCTGGGAGAGCATGGCTTGAAGAGCTGAAAGGGTTTACAACACTCTCTTTCACTAAATAAAATCCTTAACAAAAACAGAATTTACTGGATGCATTTAGTAGAACAAATAACATCTGTGGAGAGATAAATACAATCAACAAATGAGGTAAAGGTCCCTACATCGGAAGTGGAAAATTGAGAACACAAGTGAGTTATAAATTCTGGAGAGTGGGAGAGAAGGAGAGAACAGAGGGAATGTTTTCAGTGGGACAGAGGCCAAAGATATCAAAGTAACAATTACTTTAATAACTGGCAGTTGATCTTCAGTGAGTGGAAAATTCCAAGTTCAGAGAAGGATAGGTTAGACCGAGCAAGGACAGTAATAAAATTGAAATGATCAATGTTCACAGTTCATGAGAAATAGATTAATACGGGGTGTTTTTGAAATTCTGAAGATAGGAAAAAGTGTTCAAAGTCTGGGCTGAGGACAAAGAGATGTGTGCAAAAATGAACAACAGCAGAAGAATAATGCTATGGAACTCGTTAAGAGGATGTAGTGAATGAAGGTGAGATCTCTGATGGGGACTGAACATATGTGATGAAGGAAAGGAAGATCCGAAGGGATAATTAAATCATTGCAAGGGGTGGGACTGGAGGAAGCGATGAGGTTGGAAGACAATGAAGCTGGACAGGATCATATTTTAAATTCTAGAAGTGTTGAGATCTGTAATATTTGATGTCTGAAAGAATGTCAAAAATATTTGCATTGAAGCACTGAATGCACTGAAGGATAAAGTGGAACAACACATTAGAGGTGCTTGGAAATTAAGTGAGATGAACTTTTGCAGAGAGAAATCAGGACTGCATGTTTTGTTTCAGTAGTTTCATGCTTCCTCAGAAGCACTTCACATAAACTTTTTTAATGGCTCTTACAAAACACAATTCACTCACTTGTACATAATATTTCATCGGGTGATTTTGCCGTTTTACTTCCAACTTTATGGTCTCATGGGTAAAATGAACTCTCCTCCTTTAACAATAAAATGAAAAACTATTCTGGTGATTCTTCTCAAATTAGAACCAGTTGAAATAAAATTCGCAGTCATTCATTTAGAGGAGTTGACAGCTGTTAAAGAGATTAGGTATTGACCCCTGACTAAGCAAGCCTTGCTGATAGGGTTTTTAGTTTCTCATTATCATACTGGATAATGGTCCTGGTGGTCTGATGGCAATACTGGATCGTGAATGGAAGAAACCAGCAAGGCATGATTACCTCACAGCTATGTAAACTGACCCCAAGCAACTGAGAAAATCAGCAGCCAATTGCAAAGCACAGCAGCTGTGCTCTAATCGGAGAAAAGCTCTCTGTATTAATTGCAAAACAGGTCAGTTGTTCATTACACCGTTACAGAACCATATACTTCAGTCATGTTTCAATGGTATCAGCACACATTTCAAACTGAATGTTTTTGGCATTACATTATCAGAAGTGTTACGAAATTCCACGTTCTTTAGAAATCTATGGTTTAATTTTTCATACTTGACAAAAACTAGTTTCACTCCTGGGAAATGTGCACAATAGTTGTGATAGATCCAAACAGCTTAAACTCTTCAGTCAAGTCAAATCAAGTTTATCATCATATACACAAATCTAGTGAGGTACAGTTACAATGAAATAATTACCCACAGAGGACTAATAAATTCAGAAAGCACACAGAACATAAATTATACATAAACTATACAAATCAGTAACGAAATAGTCAGAGAAGGGGTGGCACAATTTATAGTACAGGTGAGCTGGGTTTGTAAGCAGTTTCTCATTTCTCCCTGTGACTATGTGGGTTTCCTCCCATAGTCCAAAGACATACCAGTGAGTAGGATAAATGATCACTGTAAATTGTCCTATGATTAGGCTAGGATTAAATCGGTGGATTGCTGGGCTGGGTGGCTCAAAGGGCCGAATGGCCTATTCCATGCTGTATCCCAATAAATAAATAAATAAATAAATAAATAGTCTGGGCAATAAAAAACATGAGTGCAAAAAAAAACACCAATGAGAGACAGGATCAGAAAAGGACACTTCATCAACATAATGAATATCAGGGTCAGCATACAGAACTCTTTGTCATTTTCAGTCTCGCAATCGAATTTAACTTGAAGTGTTGCACTTCAGGAAATCAAATGATAAGGGACAGTAAACTGTTTATAGCAGGTTTGTTAACAATGCTGATGTGCAGGGACATTCCAAGTCGCTAGATCCTTGAAAATTCACAAATCTACACAGGCGAATAGAGTGGTAAAGAAGTCATATGGCATACTTCACAAACAAGAGAAAACCTGCAGATACAAGGAATTCTGCAGATGCTGGAAATTCAAGCAACACACATCAAAGTTGCTGGTGAATGCAGCAGGCCAGGTAGCATCTCTAGGAGGAGGTACAGTCGACGTTTCAGGCCGAGACCCTTCGTCAGCACTAACTGAAGGAACAGCTAGTAAGAGATTTGAAAGTGGGAGGGGGAGGGGGATATCCAAAATGATAGGAGAAGACAGGAGGGGGAGGGATGGAGCCAAGAGCTGGACAGGTGATTGGCAAAAGGGATATGAGAGGATCATGGGACAGGAGGCCCAGGGAGAAGGAAAACGGGGAGGGGGGGGAGCCCCAGAGGATGGGCAATGAGTATAGTCAGAGGGACAGAGGGAGAAAAAGGAGAGTGAGAGAAAGAATGTGTGTATATAAATAACGGATGGGGTACGAGGGGGAGGTGGGGCATTAGCGGAAGTTAGAGAAGTCAATGTTCACGCCATCAGGTTGGAAGCTACCCAGACGGAACATAAGGTATTGTTCCTCCAACCTGAGTGTGGCTTCATCTTTACAGTAGAGCAGGCCGTGGATAGACATGTCAGAAAGTGAATGGGATGTGGAATTAAAATGTGTGGCCACTAGGAGATCCTGCTTTCTCTGGCGGACAGAGCGTAGGTGTTCAGCAAAACGATATCCCAGTCTGTGTTGGGTCTCGCCAATATATAGAAGGCCACATCAGGAGCACGGGATGCAGTATATCACCCCAGCCGACTCACAGGTGAAGTGTTGCCTCACCTGGAAGGACTGTTTGGGGCCCTGAATGGTGGTAAGGGAGGAAGTGTAAGGGCATGTGTAGCACTTGTTCCGTTTACACAGATAAGTGCCAGGAGGGAGATCAGTGGGGAGGGATGGGGGGACGAATGGACAAGGGAGTCACGTAGGGAGCGATCCCTGTGGAAAGCAGGGGGGGGGGAGGGAAAGATGTGCTTAGTGGTGGGATCCCGTTGGAGGTGGCGGAAGTTACGGAGAATAATATGTTGGACCTGAAGGCTGGTGGGGTTGTAGGTGAGGACCAGGGGAACCCTATTCCTAGTGGGGTGGCAGGAGGATGGAGTGAGAGCAGATGTGCGTGAAATGGGGAAGATGCGTTTGACAGCAGATTTGATGGTGGAGGAACGGAAGCCCCTTTCTTTAAAAAAGGACATCTCCCCCGTCCTGGAATGAAAAGCCTCATCCTGAGAGCAGATGTGGCTACTGGAAACCCTAGCAACAGACACAAAATGCTGGAGGAACTCAGGAGGCCAGACAGCATCTACAGAAAAAAATACAGTCGATGTTTTGGTAGGACTGGAGAAAAAAAGCTGAGGAGTAGGTTTAAAAGGTGGGAGGAGGGGAGAGAGGAGCACCAGGTGATAAGTGAAAACTGGAGGGAGAGGGATGAAGTAAAGAGCTGGGAAGTTGATTGGTGAGAGAGACAGAAGGCCATGGAAGAAGGAAAAAGAGAGGAAAGAGCACCAGAAGGAGGTGATGGGTAGGGAAGGAGATAAAGAGAGAGAGGGAAAAGGGGAATGGAAACAGTGAAGGGGTGGGGGCGGGGTAGAACATTACCAGGTTTGAGAAATCAATGGTCATGCCATCAGGTTGGGGGCTACCCAAACGGAAAATAAACTGTTGTTCCTCCAACCTAAATGTGCCCTCATCCCAACAGTGAAGGAGGCCATGGATGGACATATTGGAATGGGAATGGGAATGGGAAGTGGAATTAAATGGGTGGCCACTGGGAGATTCCGCCTTTTCTGGCAGATGGAGCTTGGTGAAGTGGTCTCCCAATCTACGTCGTGTCTCACTGATATACAGAAGGCCACACTGGGAGTACCGAACACAGTAAATGACCCCAAGATACTCACAGGTAAAGTGTTGCCTCACCTTGAAGGACTGTTTAGGGCCTTAAATAGTAGTGAGGGAGGAGGTGTAGTGCTCTGAATAATTTCTCCTTTGGCCTCACTCTAAATAATTTCTCCTTAGACTCCCTCTCGCTTCCTTCAAAATCTTTTCAAGGATTTCAAGTTCCCTGGCTCCCATTATCTTATTTTTACGATGGATGTCCAGTCTCTCTATGCCTTCATCCCCAACCAGGAAGCTCTCAAAGCTCTCCATTTTTTTCTGGACACCAGACCTAACCAGTTCCCCTCAACCACCACTCTCCTCCACCAAGCAGAACTTGTCCTCACTCTAAATAATTTCTCCTTTAGTTCCTCCTACTTCCTTCAAACAAAAGGGGTAGCCATGGGCACTAGCATGGGTCCCAGCTATGCCCACCAGTTTGTTGGCTATCTGGAGCAGTCTATGTTCTAAGCCTACACTGGTGACTGTCCTGCACTTTTCCCGTGCTACATCGATGACTGCATTGGCGCTGCTTCCTGCACCTGTGCTGAACTTGTTGACTTTGTTGACTGAATTCCACAATGGAGTTTTTTGGCCATCAGACTAAATGCAATGCTTGGTGTAAGCCAAACATTGCACATCATCAAAAAATTGCCAACCATGGAGCATGCTGGTGGTTGCATTATGCTGTGGAGAAGCTTCACTGAAGTAGATCCTGGAAGGCTTGTGAAGGTAGAGCGTAAAATGAATGCAGTACAATTCAGGGAAATACTGGAGAAAATCCTGATGCAGTCTGCAAGAGAGCTGCGACTTGGGAGAAGATTTGTTTTCCAGCAAGACAATGACCCCAAGCATAAAGCCAAAGCTACAGGGGAATGGCTTAAAAACAACAAAGTTAATGTTCTGGAGTGGCCAAGTCAGAGTCTAGACCTCAATCCAATTGAGAATTTGTAGCTGGATTTGAAAAGTGTTGTTTACTCACGATCCCCATGCAATCTGACAGAGCTTGAGCAGTTTTGTAAAGAAGAATGGGGAGGAAAATTGCAGTGTCCAGATGTGCAAAGATGGTAGAGACCTATCCACACAGACTCAGAGCTGTAATTGCTGCCAAAGGTGCACCTCCTAAATATTGACTTGAAGGGTGTGCCTACTTTTGCAATGCATTATTTCGTGTTTTTCACTTGTAATTAATTCCGATCACTTTGTAATGATCTGATTTCACTTTTTAATGTTGATCAGTGTCGAAAAGCCAAATTATATCTTTTGTGATTCAATGTTCAACAATAAAACATGAAAATTTCCAAGTGGGTGAATAATTTTATTTTTTTTTTGTAACTCACTTTAATAAAAAGTTTACTTTGAACTTTGTCAGTGTGATCTTCACCCTACCCAACATTTTCATTTTAGTATAAAGCACCTCAAGTGACATCAATATTGATGCCACATGCAAAATTTGCCCTTAGTGACTTTCTCAAACTTACTGATTTGGGAAACGACAAATTTTACCTACATGTGGAAAATCTAGCATTTACAAACCTTATCACCCTGAAAACATGCTGTTTGACAGTACAACACTGAAGTAAGATTCTTTCTCACTGATTTCTTTGACCATCTGTGACCACAATAAACATGAGGAAATCTGCAGATGTTGGAAGTTCAAGCAACACACACAAAAAATGCTGGTGAACGCAGCAGGCCAGGCAGCATCTACTGGAAGAGGTACAGTCCACGTTTTGGGTCGAGACCCTTCGTTAGGACTAACTGAAAGAAGAGATAGTAAGAGATTTGAAAGTGGGAGGGGGAGGGGGAGATCGGAAATGATAGGAGAAGACAGGAAGGGGAGGGATGGAGCTAAGAGCTGGAAAGTTGACCACAATAAGATCACATTCATTCAGTAACAGCACATCTGTGATGCAGCAGGAGTTTTGTTTGGATTAGGATATGTTTTTTTGAAGAGCTAGCTACAAAGATCCCATTACTGCGTTCTATGTTAAAAAATGCAAGAATTTTAGGATAATGCTTCAATTAAATTTACAAATGTCCATTCAAGCATTTTAATCTCTTCATGATGGTTTTAACTTCAAGGCATTTCTGTTGAGAATAATTTGGACAATGTGTTGCTTGGGTGGTCACAGCTTTGTGCGCCAAAGGGCCTGTATTGTGCTATATGTTGTTTTTCTAATAGTTGGGTTGAGTTGTTCTCCAATCTTGGCAACTTACTTGCAAACGTTTCATCACCATACAAGGAGACATCATCAATGCACTGTTAATTATGGTGTTCTCCGAATGCTTGGCCTTTATATACTTACCAATCAGCTGATTGGTCATCATTACAGAAAGAACTTCAATTGTGACGTAGGGAGGAAGTCTTGTCACTGATTGGTTGTGTGATGAGCTTTGTGTGTTGTGGTCTGGGAATTTGCCCACGTTGGCTCATAATTAGACTCAAGGTCTATATGCCTGTTTGGAGAATTGTTCATGAAAAACCATGCTTCCAGGAATTCTCTTGCATGCCGTATGTTTGCTTGTGCCGCTGATGCCCAGTCGAATTTGTGCCCCTTTAGATATTTATGGGTAGAGACTAGGGAGAGTTGGTCATGCTGCTTGAAAGCCAGTTAGTGTTCACAGATCAAGGGCGAAGAGGAGAAACATCTCTTTAAATTATTCGCACGAAATGATACCCATGGAACTTCATGTGAAGATGCCGATGAGGTTGACAATGTACCAACCAAGAAGCAACCAAACAGGTTGTCCTTTCATACATTTGAAATTTCTTGGAAATATTGGCCCGACCCCTCCAAGAATATAAAATTTTGGTTATGCGTAAGCCAACAGCAACATCGAGGAGAGTGCTCTGCAGATCAAAAGAATGAACTAAGCTATTGGACAAAACCAATATGGTCTACAAATTCCAATGTGGAGACTACGGCAAATTATGTTGGCCAACCTGGAAGAAAACTCTCCACAAGGATCCATGAACATCAACTGGCTGTAAAGCGACATGACCAACTCTCCTTAGTCTCTACCCATGAAGATCAAGAGGGGCACAAATTTGACTGGGCATCAGTGAAAGTCATGGCATAAGCAAACATGCAGCATGAAAGAGAATTCCTAGAACTGTAGACCTTGATGCTATTTAGATGTCAATATGGTCAAAATTCCAGAAAACAACGCACAAAGTTTGCCACACAACCAATCAGTGACAAGACTTCCTCACTACATCACAAATGGGTTTCCATAATGACCACCAATCAGCTGATTGATAAGTTAAGGGCAAACACTTGGAGGACCCCACAATTAACAGCCCACCTATTACGTCTCCTTGTATGGTGACAAAACAATTGCAAGTAAATTGCTAAGATTGGAGCATTTCTGTTCATTAATAAATGTGGCTTTAATTGTAGATGCCACAATCTAGAGTGAAAAAAAACTGATGGAGACACTTAGTAGATATCAGACAGCATCTAGGATAGTCAAAGTTTTGGGTTAAAACTCTGCATGAGTAATGGTGTTGGTCCTCAACCCAAAATGTTGACTATCCCTTTGCCTCCAGATATGCTATCAGATCCACTGGCATCCTCCAGCAGTTTGTTTTTAGATTTTAATTCTCTATTTTTTTAATCATACAACAGATTTGTCATTTCTCAGGTTATTTTTGGAGAAATTCCCAATGCACAATATGTGCATTAGGATTCATTAATCACAAAAAAATGTTGGAAATACTCAGCATATTTGCCAATAAGTATAGAGTAACATTTCAGGTCAAGACCTTTTATCAGTATTGGAATATATTAAGAAGTTTAGCAAGAATTGTAGAGGAAGGGAGAGGGTGGGTTGGACGGGAAGCAGGTCTGTTATAGGGGATAATACATATCGATTTGATCTCACTTCCATGTATAACTGCTTTGATAGAGGTCGAGAAGCATGTAACATGTGGAAACACTTTGAACCACACACCCTAAAGCAGATATATTGCTTTGAATTGAAACTGCTTTTTGTCACGTCATTTTGATGATACAAATCAGCTGGAAATTGAAGGCACAGTACACTGCTTTGTGCTTATAGCTGATCATTTCTGATTAATGTATATTGGGATTTCAAAACTATCCTTTAATTGTATTCAATCACAAACAAGACAAAATCTGCTGTTGCTGGAAATCCAAGCAACACACACAAAATGCTGGAGGAACTCAGCAGGCCAGGCAGCATCTATGGAAAAGAGTAGAGTTGACGTTTTGGGCCGAGACCCTTCAACAGGACTGGAGAGAAAAAGGCTGGAGATAAGGTGAGAGAGGGAAAAGGGGATGGGAAATGGTGAAGGAGAGGGGTAGTGATGTCTACTACTGGATGCTGCCAGCACAGCTGAGTTTCCCCAGCATTTTGTGTGTGTTGCTTGGATTTCCAACATCTGCAGATTTTCTCTTGTTTGAGTTGGAAATAAAAGTTACTGTAATCTATTGTGACGATCCTATAGCAAAATGATAAGTTGAAACAAATCAAATGGGACTAAAATGCATACTTATGACTTGGTATAATAAAATGTGAACTTGATTGTAGATTGTAAGAAACCACAAGACTAGTTGAAACTAGTTGGGATGGTAACAGTCACTAACTTGGCCACTTTTATTATACCTTCAGTTCCCTCAAGAATTGACATCACCAATGGTAGGTTGGTGCAGGCCATTGATGTTACGTAGCATAATTTCACTGAACAGGAGTCATTACAAAATATGTAATGTAACTTGTAATTTTACTCATTGTACTAAATATGTTATTTGCATATAGTCAGTTGTACTATTTGCCAGCCCCAGTCATTAAAAACAAAGTGACTGGCATTTTCCAGTGAGATTATATTGTGAAGGTGTAGTAGATTTGAAACTAATTCATGAGAAAAACCTCAGCTTCCTGCCTGCACATGTCATTGTGGATCCTCACCTGCAAAGAAAAACAGCCTGAAAATAACAGAAAAAAAATTTATGTGTCAATATGTTACATGAATTGAAAGTATTTGAGGAGCTTAATGCAGCTGTCTTGAACCTATCAATCTGTGAAGCATCTAGGTCAAACAGTTTATCCTCCCTCACACTCCAAGATGAGATCCCGCTACCTTCAAGTATAGATTCTACTCTTTTAGGATGACCTTTTGCCTTGCACAATCTCTTATTCTGTCATCTCCCCAGATGCTCCATACGAGGGGTGATTGATAAGTTCGTAGCCTGAGGTAAAAGAAGATGAATTATACAGCTCTCGTTACATGCATGTGTAGTTTAACTCTTTGAGTGATTATGCAGAAAGTTTGAAGTTAATAACTCACCTCCTTCTACCTTAGGCCACAAACTTATCAATCATCCCTCCTGTGGACCATTTTCTGAAGGTCCAAGGCGCCAACTTCTACAAAGAAGGGATCCGTATGCTCCACGACCGCTGAACTAAGTGTGCAAATGTAGGAAGGGATTATGTTGAAAAATAAATGTGCTAGGTTTTCTAAAATTGACTCCCTCTACTTTAGGCCACAAACTTATCAATCACCCCTCGTGTTTCCGTATCATAGACTTTGTCTTTTATTCTCTTACTTTTCTTTTTGTGGAATCTTTTTTCTTTTTCAATCTTTTTAATAATATCAAAATCTCAAACATTACAAAAAATTGATACAAAGCTATTGGGATTACATCGTTAATAATTAGTATACATGGATATAAACACAGTTAATACACAGATATTAACATCCCAAAATCTTACAGAGTACAAATTTAGTAGTATATTAAAAAAAATTCAAAAATATCCTTGAAAAAGAAAGGAGAGAAAAATATGCCTCAAAAAGAAAAAAACCCTAATCTAAATCAAACTAATCAACTAACCTAAAAAAAAGAAATAGAAGAAATGGGCTATTATGTTACATCAGATAAAACCAATGTTGCCATTAACTCCGCTCCTCTCTCCATAGATCTAAAAGTAGCAGAGTACATTTGGAGAGGCTCAAACTACGTATGAAAGTATTGAATAAATGGCCTCCAAGTCTCTTCGAATTTAATAGAAGGATCATAAATGACAGTTCTAATATTTTCTAAATTTAAACATGACATAGTTTGAGAGAACCATTGAAATGTAGTAGGATTAATCTCTTTTCAATTTAGTCTTAGAAATTTTTCCTCAGAATCTTTTCTACTTAAGATCACTAACTTGAAATATTTACTCTCCTTTTCTTTCCTCAAACTCTTTCTATCCTGTTGAGTGTTTCTTATGTTTTCTGTTCTGTTTTGACTCTTGTATTTATTTTGGCATTTTTGATGTATTTATGGAATTTGTCATAAGTACCCCGGGTGATGTTCTGAGTGTCGGACATTCATCGAGGACTGCTCAAGGCTCATATATCAGCATTGGTTTTGGAAGCCAAAATACCCTGGTCAGAGCTGTCCGTTCACAGATCTAACCTTGCAAGTTTTACTCCGTAACTCCAGCAAAAATATTTACAGGACAGAGATACCCAGAAAAACAATGAACATTTGTGAAAATGTTCATGTAAAATTGACTTGCATTGTATCTAATAATAGCTGTTATAAAGGGTGATTGTGGCATCAAGGCTACTATTGAATATTGACTGCTCCTTTGAATTGTACGTTGAACATCGCCGAGCTACTCAGAAATGGCATTTTAAGGTAACTAAGCTAGTTACTGCCAAGCTCCTGAGTTTCTGAGACTTTTCACTTCACAAACCTGGAAGTCACACACAAAAAAGTCTAACAGTTGATGTCAGAATTGGTCCTAACAAGAATTGTAGTTATGCTTTGAAAATGAGGAGCTATTGGAAAGGAAATCAGTGCCCATGGGAACGAACTGATGGGCATGAAGTTGAAGCTGATGAATCAAGGAGAGCAATCCAAGCCACAATGGACAAGAGAGTTGCAAAATATTGTTCTCAGGTGTGTTCCTGAAAGTATCACACCAAATATTCTCAAAGAAAATTTCAAAGACATTGTTAGCATCTGAATTCTGGTCTCTAGAATTCATGGGGTATTGATTATAATTAAATTGAAAGCAAAAACAACTTGCAGCAGAGCTGAGGTCAAGGAGCCGTCCCTTGTTATTGATTACACAGCTAGTAAAGATCACACAGTGCAAAGGGAGGACAAAATAGCAAAGTTCAAAGTTCTAAGTAAATTTAATATTGAAGTACCTATATGTCAGCATGTGCAAAACTGAGGTTCATTTTCATGTGGACAATCACAGTAAACCCAAAAAACACAATTTAATCAATAAAAGACCACACCCAACAGGATGGATAATAATGAGCATAAAACAAAAAAAAATGAACTGTGCAAATACAAAAAGAAAAAAAATCAGGAATAACTATTGAGAATATGAGATGAAGAGTCCTTGAAGGTGAGTCCAAAGGTTGTGGGAATAGCTCAGATTGGGCAAATGAAGTTGAATGAAGTTATCCTCTCTGGTTCAAGATCCTGATGGTTGAGGGGTAATAACTGTTCCTGAACCTGCTGATATGGATTCTGAGGCTCCTGTATCTTCTCCTTGATGGCAACAGTGAGAAGAGAGCATACGCTGGGTGGTGGGGGTCCTTGATGATGGATGCTGCTTTCGGCGATAGAGCCCCGTATAGATGTGCTCAATGGTGGGGAGAGCTTTACCCGTGATACACTGGGCTGTATCCCCTGTTTTTTTGTATGCTGTTCCATACAAGGGTATTGGTGTTTCCATACCAGGCTATGGTACAACCAACCAATATACTTTCCACCACACATCTGCTGATTTGTCACTACCTTCATTCGTCAAGAATAGTGGAGTTGTTGGCAAACTTAAATATGCTTAGCCTCAGTCACAGGCCTAAGGCTTGAACCTTATTGTTTAGCATGGGTCCAATATTAAGTGTTAAACACACAAAATGCCGCAGGAACAGATTCCTGCTGAAGGGTCTTGGCCTGAAACGTCGACTGTACTTTTTTTCCATAGATGCTGCCTGGCTTGCTGAGTTCCTCCAGCATTTTTTGTGTGTTGCTTGGATTTCCAACATCTGCAGATTTTCTCTTCTTAAGTGTTAAACAATCTGTTACATGCAGTCATAAAATATACTTGTTCAGGATATTCTTCAATAGCAATGAGATATGGAAGTTCTTCAGCAATACAAAGGTCGACAAACAATACTGTGAAGATGGATAAAGAAACACAATGGATGCAATAGCATTATAGCTAACTGCTCTTTCTACTGACATGATTAAGAAACCTTTAAAGAATTTTCGAAAGGAAGAAAGAAAGAAAGTAAGACTAAAATAATACCAAAAGCAAGACAGTGAGGATTTAGGCCTTTTGTGTTTTGTACTGGGAGAAGGTGAAAATCAACTGAAGTATGAAAAGGAAAATATAGAAACACAATATGTGAGACTTAAATTGACTGTGGTTGAAATAACCAGAAATAATGAGGTGGCACATAGGCAAATAATTTAAAGGAGAAATATGGGAGGATAAGAAAGGGACATAGTAACTTCCAAAAGTAATGCCCTGGATGAGGAATTTTTCCAATGCCTTATTAGTTGGACGTTAGATCCCAGTTTTGACTCTGACAGCGATGATGAAATCGATGTTAAACTTATAGAATGGTAATTATTTAAATGCAAAGGATGACAATAGGGGTAAGATGATTCTCAAAATGTGTTTGAAGTAGATTTTATTGGAGAATATGAAGAAGTAAAGGGGAAAGTGACAATGGAGATCCTGAGAAATCTGGGTCAATTCTGAAAGGAGTGAACAGTTTTCAATGAACTTAAACACAGCACTGTTACAGAGACTGCAGGAGAGCCTTAGACAATCGAAGACAGAGTTAAGCCACATAAATACTTTTCTGAGAAGCTGAAGCAGGAGTTGGCTACTCTGCCCTTCATACTTGCTGCAGGGAGATTGTGACAGATATTTTATCTCAAAACCTCTTTCCTGCATGGATCTTATATCGCTTGATTCTGCCAATATCTAAAATATTTATGTCCTTTCCTTTTCTTCTTTTGAAAGAGAGAATAATTTGTTGTATTTAGTATTTGCCTTTAAAGGGCTACTCCGGCTTTTAGTCTGCTACCTTATTATGCATGAGGTCATGTGAAAATCTACTATGTTGCAGCAGTTGTTTGTAGAGGTTTGTAGAAACAGCACGAAGTGATCCTTGGTATTATCACGTGTGCTGTGCTGAGTTCTCAAGTTTAAGGTCTGTTTCTTTCTTCACTCACAAGATTATCTGAAAAACTCTAATTCCACATTGTTATCTGTGCAAAGCTTTTGAACATGCTTTCATTTCATTATGGCTTTCTTCATTTACGTGATGGTCCATGCACAGTCAGTGAAGATTGCAGCACACATTGTCATATGTTATTTGAAAGAAATATTGAATATTCTTTAGAAAATCAAAATCTTGGCCTCCACCCAGTCACAGACATTTTTCACTGCTGCATCAGATATTTTGATTTCTAATCTTTCCTATATCCAATGAAAGGTCATCAAACTGAATCATTAACTCTATTCCTCTCTGCAGAGTGCTGCTCGACATGCTGCGTATTGCCAGCATTTTCCATTTTCTTTTCAAGGTTTGTGGTTTCTCGTTATCTGATAATTAACAGCAAGTATGATGGAACATCTGGTGTGTTCAGTCATGTTACTAAACCCAGAATGAGTAATCGTTCTATGTTTGGTAAATCATTGTTTTCCTTTTAGCCTTTTTTTTTGCATGTAGTGACTGGGGAGATGGTATCAAGCAAAATGCTACTTCTCGCATGACTGAAATCCTGGTACAGCCAACGTGCTTCAGGAAAGGCATTGAAAAACATGCCTGCGTGATCCCATATCTGACAAGAGGAATGAGTAGATGGATAAAAAGCCACAGAAAAAGTTGGAGAGATGGGGAATGGTGCTGGCTCAGGGTCGGATTTGCTATCTATGTACCAAGCAGAAGTTTGCCATTGTGGATGCCATGGTAATGTAGTCTTTAATATGAAGCTATTCCAGCTCAGGGCATGCCAGAGTTCTGAGTTCAATTCCAGCACCTTTCTGTAGGGGGTTTCTGTATGTCCTCCCCATGGAATGCATGGGGTTTTGGTAGGTGCTCTGGTTTCCTCTCAGATTAGGTTATAGTTAATCAGAGCTGTGGATACGCAAAGCGCCAGAAGGGCATGCTGCATGCTGCACTCTGTATTGCGAAATAAATAAATAATGCTGTTGTGCTGTACTTTGATAATGCTCAGAGCTCCTTCTGTGGAATGATGAAGAATATTAATAGAAACTAAGAGCATTTCGAAGGGAATGTCTAAAACTATGACATTCTATAGCTTTCTCAAACAAGACATGTTTCAATTCTCTTAACCAGTAAAGTATATTAAATAACATTTGAAAACAGAGTTACTATTCAAAATCTTTACCTCTGACCTAATTTAGACAGAGATAGCAAGTGATATTTCTCAATACTCTTGTGATGTTGAAATGCTGTGACACTGTGCTGACCCAAACAAGGCTGCAGGACCGGATGGTGTCAGTACCAGGGTGTTCAAAGCCTGTACCCCTCAGCTATGTGGAGTACTTCGACATGTCTTCAAACTGAGCCTGAGGCTCCGGAGGGTTCCTGTGCTGTGGAAGACATCCTGTCTCGTCCCTGTACCGAAGACGCCGTGCCCCAGTGGCCTCAATGACTACAGACCGGTGGCATTGACCTCCCACATCATGAAGACCCTGGAGAGACTTGTTCTGGAGCTGCTCCGGCCTATGGTTAGGCCACACTTAGATCCCCTCCAGTTCGCCTACCAGCCCCGACTAGGAGTTGAGGATGCCATAGTCTACCTGCTGAACCGTGTCTACGTCCACCTGGACAAGCCAGCGAGCACTGTCTTTTGACTTCTCCAGTGTGTTCAACACCATCCGCCCTGCTCTGCTGGGGGAGAAGCTGACAGCGATGCAGGTGGATGCTTTCCTGGTGACATGGATTCTTGATTAGCTGACTGGCAGATCACAGTACGTGTGCTTGAAACACTATGTGTTTGACAGAGTGATCAGCAGCACTGGGGCTCCACAGGGGACTGTCTTGTCTCCCTTTCTCTTCACTATTTACACCTCGGACTTCAACTACTGCATAGAGTCTTGTCATCTTCAGAAGTTCTCTGATGACTCTGCCATAGTTGGATGCATCAGCAGGAGAGATGAGGCCGAGTACAGGGCTATGGTAGGAAACTTTGTCACATGGTGTGAGCAGAATTATCTGCAGCTTAATGTGAAAAAGACTAAGGAGCTGGTGGTAGACCTAAGGAGTGCTAAGGTACTGGTGATTCCTGTTTCCTTCTAGGGGGTCAGTGTGGACATGGTGGAGGATTACAAATACCTGGGGATACGAATTGACAATAAACTGGTCTGGCCAAAGAACACTGAGGCTGTCTACAAGAAGGGTCAGAGCCATCTCTATTTCCTGAGGAGACTGAGGTCCTTTAACATCTGCTGGATGATGCTGAGGATGTTCTACGAGTCTATGGTGGCCAGTGCTATCATGTTTGCTGTTGTGTGATGGGGCAGCAGGCTGAGGGTAGAAGACACCAACAGAATCAACAATCTCATTCGTAAGGCCAGTGATGTTGTGGGGATGGAACTGGACTCTTTGACGGTGGTGTCTGAAAAGAGGATGCTGTCCAAGTTGCATGCCATCTTGGACAATGTCTCCCATCCACTACATAATGTACTGGTTGGGCACAGGAGTACATTCAGCCAGAGACTCATTCCACCAAGATGCAACACAGAGCGTCATAGGAAGTCATTCCTGCCTGTGGCCATCAAACTTTACAACTCCTCCCTTGGAGGGTCAGACACCCTGAGCCAATAGGCTGGTCCTGGACTTATTTCATAATTTACCAGTATAATTTACATATTACTATTTAACTATTTATAGTTCTATTACTATCTATTGTTTATGGTGCAACTGTAACAAAAACCAATTTCCCCCGGGATCAATAAAGTATGACTATGACTATGACTATGACTATGACTATGATAAAGTCTGCATTTCACCAGTCACAAAGGAGAAAAAAGTCACTGGGATCAAAGGTTCAAATGGCTTTGCACTGAGGAACTGAAGAATCAGAGCAGAAAATTGTATAAGAAATTTTGTCTGTTTTCTTCTACAACCATAATTATCATAGGAAAAATAATAACTATTGAAGGTCAGGAACACAGAATCCATGATTTTCCTTCTTGGCCTTATGTGTGCATGATAACTAACACAGAGATTCTCCCAAACATGTGCAGTGATATCTATGGACTCTACATACCCAAATTTCTTACATGTTGCCACTCTTCCAGAGGCAAGCCTTCACTAAAAGCGTGATGTGTGCTTCATCAAGGAGTCTGACACAATCAGATATGTGGTATTTGGGTAAATGAACACACTCCTTATACAGTTCTCTATGTGGGATCTCCTTGATATGATAACAATTCCAAATATTGTGTTACTTTCACGGTTATCTGCATAAGCGGGGGATTCAGATAAATTAACATATACCGTCTCTGTTGTTGCAACATCCTACAGATGTCATCCTTATCTTGGATGACAATGATATGACTGTGGACAGTTAAGACACAAGATGCAATATTATACCAAGCAAGAAATCTAAAAATAATTCAATGATCTCAATGAAAACAGAATGGAAAAAAGATCAACAGATATGATGACATTCCCTTTCCATTTCCAGTTGAGAAGAAAATTAGATTCATTCTGTCCGCATTTGTGCTTATTGTCAAATGGCCAATTTCAATATAATAAAGACATTTGAGGATATAGTAAATATAATATAATATAAACATTTAAATGCAAATCAAAAATGAGCAAAAGGTAAATCATTTTTGCAGCAAGTGTGTAAAGAACAAAAACTGCAACTAACCTAATCAATGAAGCCCAAAAGTTCTGGAAATACTCAGAGGGTCAGACAGCATTTGCAGAAAGAGAAACAGAGTTAACGTTACAGATTTGAGACCCTTTGACAGAACATTCCGATGATTGCTTCAAACTTAAAATGTTAACTCTGTATCTATTTCTAAAGATGCTTCCTGACATGTATTTACAGTATTTTCTGATTTTTTTTTCAGGTTTCTAGCATCTGAATTCAATTTCACTTTCAAAAATAAATTTTGTTTGACAGTTTACATTATTCAGAGTACATCACTAATAAAAACAAAAAAAAGTTTTTACCCTCAGATATTTATTAGAGAAACACTTAAATCTCTATTTAGAAAACCTTAAAAAGTTTACTGTAGTCAAATGTACTCAATAAGCATTGCAGCAAATTCTGACCTCGTCAGCACCAAGCTCACACTGATAGCTGTCCAAACAAATGAATGACTAACCAAGTTATTAAGTAACTAGAATTAGTAGGTAAATTGAATTAAAAGTAAATTAGAATAACTGGGAGAGTTGCTTATAGATTGTATTAAGCAATTGCTGTAGTAATTGATTATTTTTATGAAACCCTTACTCACTTTAAACTTACACCATTGAAAAATAAATGATAAAAATAATTTCTTTAAGATTTGAGCAGGACAGATCGAAGTTAGTGTTTGAAATGGTCAAAATTTAAGTATGAACATCAGAAACTTAATAAACACTTAAAGTTAACTGAATAAAATTTAATATTAATATTGAATTTGTGTTTATTTGGAATAGAACTCAGGTGAGAATGAGGAGAATGTCAATGAACATGATGTAGAAAATGGGCGAGGAACAGATTTTGCCTTAAGAGAACAAGAATGTAAATGATCAATTGTATGCAGCACTCAAAGGAGACAGATCAAAGAGTACCATAAGATGGCAGAAGGAAGACTTCCAAATTTCCAGTGTTACCAGTTAATCATGCAAAAGAATTAGGATGGAAACAAAAGGAATTAATTCACAGTGTTATGAGGTAAAGTTTTGCCATGGAAAGATTTACAAGCTCCATCACTTCAATGGATAGATCTATACCTTTTACATATCGAAATACACTTTTACTGCCTACAGTGCTTAGAGAAAATATTCACCGCTTGGAAATGTTCATGTTTTATTGTTTTACAACATTGAATCACAATGGATTTAATTTGGCTTTTTGACTGATCAACAAAAAGACTCTTTCATGTCAAAGTGAAAACAGATCTCTACAACATGATCTAAATTAATTACAAATATAAAACACAAAATAATTGATTGCATAAGTATTCACCCCCTTTGTTATGACACACCATAGCATCACTGGTGCAGCCAATTGGTCTTAGAAGTCACATAATTAGTTAAATGGAGATCTGTGTACTGTCAAGGTGTTTCAATAGATTGTAGTAAAAATACACCTGTATCTGGAAGGTCCAACTGCTAGTGAGTCAGTATCCTGGAAAAAATTACACCATGGATACAAAAAACACTCCAAGCATCTCTGCAAAAAGGTTATTGAAAAGCACAAGTCAAGAGATCAATACAAGAAAATTTCCAAGTCACTGAATATCCCCTGGAGTACAGTTAAGTCAATCATCAAGAAATACCAAGAATATGGCACAGCTGTAAATCTGGCTAGAGCAGGCCGTCCTCAAAAACTGAGTGATTGTCAAGAAGGGGACTAGTGAGGGAGGACATGAAGTGACCTATGACAACTCTGGAGGACTTACAAGCTCAGAGGCTGAGATGGAAGAGACTGTGCATACAAATGTTGTCCGGGTGCTTCACCAGTCGCAGCCTTATAGGAGAGTAGCAAAGAGAAAGCCACTGTTGAAAAAAAGTCACATGAAATCTCAGACAGAGTTTGCCAGAAGGCATGTAGGAGACTTTGAAGTCAGCTGGAAGAAGGTTCTATGGTCTGATGAAACCAAAATTGAGCATAAGCCAAACACCATACATCATCAAAAATACACCATCCCTGCCGTGAAGCATAGTGGTGGCTGCACCATTCTGTGGGGAATCTTCACTGCAGCAGGTCCTAGAAGGCTTGTGAAGGTAGAGAGTAAAATGAATGCAGTAGAATTCAGGGAAATACTGGTGGAAATCCTGATGCAGTCTGCAAGAGAGCTGCGACTTGGGAAAAGATTTGTTTTCCAGCAAGACAATGACCCCAAGCATAAAGCCAAAGCTAAACAGGAATGGCTTAAAAACACCAAAGTTAATGTCCTGGAGTGGCCAAGTCAGAGTCCAGACCTCAATCCAATTGAGAATTCGTGGCTGGACTTGAAAAGGGCTGTTCACTCATAATCCTTGTGCAATCTAACAGAGCTTGAAAAGTTTTGTTAAGAAGAATGGGGAAAAATTGCAGTGTCCAGATGTGCAAAGCTGATAGAGACCTATCTACATAGGCTCAAGGCTGTAATTTCTGCCAAAGGTGCATTTACTAAATACTGACTTAAGGTGGGTGAGTAATTATGCAATCAATTATTTTGTGTTTAATAATTGTAAAAAATTTAGATCAATTTGTCGAGATCTGTTTTCACTTTGATGCAAAAGAGGCTTTTCTATTGATTAGTGTCAAAAAAGCCTAATTAAATCCATTGGGATTCACTGCTGTAAAATAATAAAACATGAAAACTTCCAAAGAGAGTGAGTACTTCTTAATATGCATTTAACATTAACTAATGGAACAGAGTAACCCAGGGTTTTGACATTGAGATTGGAATCATATGTCTGTTGAATTCATTTGTTCCTGCAGCATCTTCTCTGATTGCTTATTGAATATGGACCAGAAAGCATGTAGGAATAAAAGTCATATGCAAACCATTAAGTAGCTTTACTTCACAAGTAAGATTTACAGGAAGCAGATATATGATCAGATAAAATAATTTTTTTCACATTAAACTTTCACAGCATTATCAAGCACTTAATGCACTGCAAATGATTTGTTGGCTCAGCCTGGCATGCTTTTTATTGATCTCATTAAAAATGTATTGTAACAGTCTCAGTAAGTCATAAAATGGCTGACAGGAGATTTTGATAACACTGAGTCATGTCGTCTGCAGAAATTCTCTGATAACTCTGCAATAGTTGGGTGTATAAAGAGAGGATGGGAGGCTGAATACAGGGCCCTGGTGGAGGACGTTGTCAATTGGTGCAAGCTGAATCATCTGCAGCTGGACATCAGCAAGTTGAAGGAGATAATGATGGACTTCATTGCTCCCTGTTACCATTGATGTTGAGGAAGTGGATGTGATGAGGACCTACAAGTTACCTGGGGGTGCTTGTGGATGACACACTTGAGTGGAGCACCAACACAGAGGCTTTATACAAGAACGACCAGAGTCACCTCTACTTCCTGAGGGGCTGACATCCTTTGGAGTATGCAGGCCACTCCTTCATATGTTCTACCAGTCTGTTGTCACCAGTACAATCTTCTACGCAGTGGTGTGCTGGGGCAATCGCATCAACATGTATGATGCCAAGAGGCTCAATATACCAATTAGAAATGCTGGCTTTGTTATAGGAGTCAAACTGGACACACTGGAGGCTGTGTATGGAAAATCTTGGAAATTCTGGACAATGTTTCTCACACTCTCCATGCCACCTTGTCTGAACAGAGGAGCAATTTTAGTAATAGACTAAGACAACTGTGCTGATCCAAAGAGCGCTACATGAGGTCATTCTTACCCTCGACCATTAGGCTTTATAATGAGTCAACCTATAGCTGGGGAAGTGATGACCCCCTCCTGTTGGACTGATTGAGGCAACATTTTTTATTCTTTCTTACTTCCCTTCTAATATTTGTATATCTGTGCACTTGTAATGCTACTGTGACACTGTAATTTGCTTTGGAATCAATAAAGTATCTATCTATCTATGGAAATGTAAGGGCCCATTAATGGGATGATAGTTTCAGTGTTTCTGCATTCTCTGTGATTTGTGTCTCTGAAGGTTTGGTTGAGCCGCTGTAGCGTTGTTGAATCTCTGGAATGCAGATTCTATACAAATCAACAGAATCTGCTAGCTTCAACAAATAAATATTTATACAAAATATTTCACAACTGTGTCCTTTGATTCTTTGGTACATATTCAAACGAGAAATTTGGAAATGCTTTAATGTCTGAAAGTCATCTGATAAAGTCAGCACACATATTGTTCATTATTTTGCTTTTACTGCTTGCAAACCAAAAAAAAATGACCTTTGTCCAGTCGATTGGTTCCAGCTCCAAAGAACTGAACATTCCTACTCAAAGTCAATAAAAGATTTTCTATTCTGGTAGATGCTTCCATTGACTCAAAATCTGATACTGCATTTAGAAAGCACAAATGAAATACGTTGCAGGGCAGTCATTAGAATGTGAAGCTGGATGCTTCTTTCAAAGTAAAGCAACAGCTACCAAAAGAGCCAGAAGCATAGCAAATGGGATAGGAAGTGAAAGTATGGACACAGTTCTATTAATCTGAATAATCACAGTTCACTGTGTAGGAAGAAAGTGGTGTGGACTATTGAAGGCTAGACACTTCCACTACAGCACTCACGATGGTTTCATTTGTTATTATGGTCTGAATCACATATCAAAAGACTGAAAGGTCTTGGGAAGATCAATGATGAATGAATCGTCTATGTTGAACTTCCCATGGAGACTGACTTTTAAATTGAACCCCATAGAAATTTTTTTTTGTGAATACTTGTGTGTTGGCATGGACAACACAAATATAGGATGTTTGGAATACTCAGTAGGACAAGCATTATTTGAAGAGTGTGAAACTCTCTTGCGGGGTAGGAACCGAACAGAAGAGACGGAGGAAGGGGCGGTTGGCTCACAAATGGAGAAAGTTTGTAGACAGTGCGAGAGAGAGGATAGGCAGGTGATAGAGAAGGGAGACGCTCAGACCAATGGTTTGAGATGTGTCTATTGTAATGCAAGGAGTATTATGAACAAAGCGGATGAGCTTAGAGCGTGGATCTGTTCTTGGAGCTATGATGTTGTGGCCATTACAGAAACTTGGATGGCTTAGGGGCAGGAATGGTTACTTTGAGTGAAAGGTTTTAGATATTTCAGAAAGGACAGGGAGGCGGCAAAAGGGATGGCACTGTTGATCAGAGATAGTGTCACAGCTGCAAAAAAGGAGGAAGTCATGGAGGGATTGTCTATGGAGTCTCGGTGGGTGGAAGTTAAAAATAGGAAGAGGTCAATAACTCTACTGCGTGTTTATTATAGACCACCCAATAGTAACAGGGACATCGAGGAGCAGATAGGGAGACAGATTCTGGAAAGGTGGAATAATAACAGGCTTGTCGTGGTGGGAGATTTTTAATTCCCAGATATTGATTGGCATCTCCCTAGAGTAAGGGGTTTAGATGGGGCGTAAATTGTTAGGTGTGTTCAGGAAGGTTTCTTGACACAATATGTAGATAAGCCTACAAGAGGAGAGGCTGTATTTGATCTGATATTGGGAAATGAACCTGGTCAGGTGTCAGATCTCTCAGTGGGAGAGCATTTTGGAGATAGTGATCACAATTCTATCTTCTTTACCACAGCATTGGAGAGAGATAGGAACAGACAAGTTAGGAAAGCATTTAATTGGAGTAAGGGGAAATATGAGGCTATCAGGCAGGAACCTGGGAGCATAATTTGGGAACAGATGTTCTCAGGGAAATGTACTGAAGAAATGTGGCAAATGTTCAGGGGATATTTGCATGGTGTTCTGCAAAGGTATGCTCCAGTGAGACAGGGAAAGGATAGTAGAGTACAGGAACTGTGGTGTAAAAAGGCTGTTGTAAATCTAGTCAAGAAGAAAAGAAATGCTCACAAAAGGTTCAAAACAGAAAACAGGTAATGATAGAGATCTAGAGATTATAAGGCTAGCAGGAAGGAGCTTAAGAATGAAATTAGGAGAGCCAGAAGGGGTCATGAGAAGGCCTTAGTGGAGAGGATTAAGGAAAACACAAGGCATTCTACAAGCATGTGAACAGCAAGAGGATAAGATGTGAGAGAATAGGACCAATCAAATGTGACAGTGGAAAAGTGTGTATGGAACTGGAGGAGATAGCAGAGGTACTTAATGAGTACTTTGCTTCAGTATTCACTACGGAAAAGGAGCTTGGCGATTGTAGGGATGACTTACAGTGGACTGAAAAGCTTGAGCATGTAGATATTAAGAAAGAGGATGTGCTGGAGCTTTTGGAAAGCATCAAGTTGTATACGTCACCGGGACCGGATGAGATGTACCCCAGGCTACTGTGGGAAGCGAGGGCTGAAATTGCTGAGTCTCTGGTGATGATTTTTGCACCATCAATGGGGACGGGAGAGGTTCCGGAGGATTGGAAGGCTGCAGATGTTGTTCCCTTATTCAAGAAAGGGAGTAGAGATAGCCCATGAAATTATAGACCAGTGAGTCTTACTTCAGTGGTTGGTAAGTTGAGAGGCAGGATTTATGAACATTTGGAGAGGCATAATATGGTTAAGAATAGTCAGCATGGCTTTGTCAAAGGCAGATCGTGCCTTACATTTTCTCACTACAGTAAGAATGTGGAAACCTCAGAAAGGGTGCAGAGGAGATTTACAAGGATGTTGCCTGGATTGGCGAGCATGACTTTTGAGAATAGGTTGTGTGAACTCAGCCTTTTCTCCTTGGAGTGACAGAGGATGAGGGGTGACCTGATAGAGGTGTATAGGATGATGAGGGGCATTGATTGTGTGTATAGTCAAAGGCTTTTTCCCAGGGCTGAAATGGCTAGCACGAGAGGGCACAGTTTTAAGGTGCTTGGAAATAGTTACAGAGGAGATGTCAGGGGCAAGTTTTTTTATGCAGAGAGTGATGAGTGTGTGGAATGGGTTGCCAGTGATGATGGTGGAGGCAGATATGATAGGGTCTTTTAAGAGACTCCTGGATAGGTACATGGAGCTTAGAAAAATCAAGGGCTATGGGTTCGAGGGCTGTGGACTTCTTACTATTCAGGACACTTACAGAGAAACATGTAAAAAGGGTGCAAAGGATCATTGGGAACCCGAGTCACCCCAACCACAAACTGTTCCAGCTGCTACCATCCTCAAAACAGTACCACAGCATTTAAACTAAGACCTATAGGCTCCTGGACAGCTTCTTCCACCAGTCTATCAATAGGTTACATTTAATGTCAGAGGAATATATACACTATACATCTTGCAACACTTTTTTTTCTCCAACATCCACAGAAAAAGAGGGGTGCCCCAAATAATGGATGACAGTTAAATATTAGAACCCCAGCACCTCCCCAGCTCCCCTCTCTCACACACAAGCAGCAGCAAAGCAGCGCCCCCCTCCAGCAGCAGAAAATGCATCAGCACTCTCCACCAGGCACACAAGCGAGCAGCAAAGCATCAGTAAAGACATAGACTTGCAGTACCCAAAGACTACTCGTTCACCCGGTAATTCGACATATCGCAGGCTCTCTCTCTCTCTCTCTCTTTTTAATAAGGGAAAAAGATGTGTCCCCATTTCACAGTGAGAGGGGAGACATAACAAACAGCTTGCTGATTTATAATACTAAAAGTCTATTGCGTAGCTTTTTCTGAGCTCTGTGCTCAAAGATCTCGGGTCTCTGGGCAAACAGCCAGAGATCTTCCGTCTCCAATGACACACCGATCTCCTGCAGAGGCACTGACCTCCGATCCCGCTGTCTCCAGAGCCACAAAATCTCAGTCCTCCAAAGGTGAGTAAAGCTCTTAGGCCAAGGTCTTGGCGTGCCGAATAATAGCCAGTCATGAAACACCGAGAACAGGTCCCATCCTGGGGTTGGCCCCAGAAAGGCTCAGGTCTCGGGATACACAACCTACAACAGCTAACCTGCTGCTCCTGATGTTCCATGTTCTCCCACAATTCCTCAGTCAGAGGCACCGGCCTAGAATCAGCCCATCTCCAGAGCCACAAAAATCTAGCATCCTGAAGGCACACTTGTCTTTAAGACTGTGTCCTTGGGATATCAAAAAGCAGCTGGTCTTGAGGCCCTGAGAGCAGGTGCTATTCCCGCAAAGAACCGAGTGTAACTGCACGTCAGGGTCTTCAAAAGAACCTTGAAAAGGGATATCAAAGATAGAAATAAAGCTGCTTCTGAAGATGCAAGCAAAGGAGTCGCTGTTTAGTGCCATCAGACTGATTGATTCACGCTGATACAATTGTATTTCTATGCTATATTGACTGTCCTGTTGTACGTACTATTTATTACAAATCATTATAAATTGCATATTGCACATTCAGACTGGATATAATGTAAAGATTTTTACTCCTCATGTAGGTGAAGAATGTAAGAAATAAACTCAATTTAATTCAATGTTGCCTCCCTAGTGTCAGGATCAGGGATGTCCTGGATCATGTCCATGGCATTCTCAAGGGTGAGGGTGAGCAGCCTGAAGTCTTGGTAACATATTGGCACCTATGACAATGACAAGCTGGGGAGGTCCTGAAGAGAGATTTTAAGGAGCTAGGCGAAAAGCTGAGAAACAGGACCTCCAGAGTAGAATAGGATTATTTCACAGGTGAATGGGTGGCTGAGGAACTGGTACAGGGGGTAGGGGTTCAAATTTATGGATTATTGGGATCTCTTCTGGGGAAGGTATGACCTCTACAAAAGAGATGGGTTACACTGATTGCAGTAGATCTGGTGTAAAAGAAGCAGAATTTCCTTCTTTAATAAGGTGGGCCTAGGCTATGGCAGTGTCAGTAAGTCAAGAAGATCTTCTGCATTTAAGAGAAGGGTAGTGATACTCAGCCTAAGTAATCTAAACTTGGCGGAAAACAGATCCAATGAGACATAAAAGCAGGAATGGATCATTCATCCCATTGAGTCAGCTCCACCATTACATCATGACTGATTTATAATCCCTATTGTCCTGCCTTCTCCCCTATTCTCCTGCCTTCTCCCTGCAATCTTTGACCTTCTTTCCATAATCTTTGAATCCCTGCCCAATCAAGAAACTTTTAACCTTCGCCTTAGGTATACACAATGTCTTGGCCTGCACAGCCACTTGCGGCAATGAACTCCACAGGTCCACCACCTTCTGGCTAAAAATAAATGTTCATCATCCCTATTCTAAATGGATGTCCCTCTATTCTGAGGCTGTGCCCTCTGGTCTTAGACTCACCCTCTATAGGAAACATCCTCTGCACATCCACTCTATCTAGGCCTTTCAATGTTCACTAGGTTTCAATGAAAATCCCCCCTCTTTCTTCTAAACTCCAGCAAGTACAGGACCAGAGCTATCACACATTCCTCATATGTTAACCTTTTCATTCTTGGGATCTTTCTTGTGAATCTCCTCTAGCACTCTCCAATGCCAGCAGATCTTTTCTTAGATAAGGGACTCAAAACTGCTCATAATACTCCAAGTACAGTCTGATCATTGCTTTATAAAGCCTCAGCATTACATTCTGCATTTCTATTCTAGTCCTCTCAAAATTAATGCTATCATTGCATTTGTCTTCTTTACCACAGGTTCAACTTACAAGTTATCCTTTAGGATATCCTGCTGAAGGACTCCCAAGTCCCTTTGCATCTCTGCTTGTTGAATTTTCTTCTGATTCAGAAAATAGTCCACATCTTTATTCCTTCTATCAAAGTGCATGACCATGCACTTCCCTACACTATATTCCATCTTCACTTCTTTGCCCATTCTTTCAATCTGTCTAAGTCCTTCTGCAGACACCTTGCTTCCTCAACACTATCTGCTCCTCCACCTGTCTTTGTATCATTTGCAAACTTGACCACAAAGCTATCAATTCCTTCATTCAAATCACTGACACATAGCATGAAAAGAAGTGGACCCAATACCGACCCCTGTGGCATGCCGCTAATTACCAGCAGCCAACCAAAAAAGACTCCCTGTATTCCCACTCTTTGCCACTTGCCAATCTTATATCCATGCTAGTATCTTTCCTGTAATACCATGGGCTGTTACCTTGTTAAGCAGCGTCATGTGAGGCACATTGTCAAAGGCCTTCTGAAAATACAAATAAACAACATGCACTGACTTTCCTTTGTCTACCCTGCCCGTTATTTCCTCAGAGAATCCCAACAGATTTGTCAGGCAAAGGTTCCCCTGAAGGAAATCATGCAGACTTTGGCCTCTTTTGTCAAACACCTCCAAGTAACCCGAAACCTCATCCTTAATAATCAACTACTACATATTTTCAAACATTGAACGTCAACTGTACCTCTTCCTAGAGATGCTGCCTGGCCTGCTGCGTTCACCAGCAACTTTAATGTGTGTTGTTCAAAGATTGAAGTCAGGCTAAATAGCCTATAATTACCTTTCTTCTGGTTCCCTCCCTTCTTAAAAAAAAGTGACATTTGCAATTTTCCAGTCCTCCAAAATCATTTCAGAGTCTAATAACTCTTTAAAGATCATTACTAATGCCACACTCTGGAGGAACTCAGCAGGTCGGGCAGCATCCGTGGAAACGATGAGTTGACGTTTCGGGCCGGAACCCTTCATCAGGACTCAATTACTAATTTCATTACTAATGTTTCCGTCCTTTTTATACAGGTCATACATTCCCCAGAAGAGATCTCACTGATCCAGAAATCTGAAACCCTGCACCCTGCACCAATTCTTCAGCCACACATTCATATACCAAATCATCATTTTCTTGCCCTCAGTAGCACATAGCTCAGGCAGCAGTTCAGAAGTTATTACCCTGGAGGTCCTGCTATTCTCTCTTAAGGGACTCCTTCCTTTTTCTACCTATGTTGTTGGTACCAATATGTACCATGACTTCTGGCTCTTTACCCTCCCCTTCAGTTTGCTGTGGACCTGATTGGAGACATCCTTGACCCTCGTATTTGGGAGGCAACATACCATCTGTGTGTCTCTTTCATGTCCACAGAATCTACTGTCTACAACTCTGACTAGTGAATTTCCCATCATTACTGCACTCTTCTTTTCTCCCCTCCCCTTCTGAGCCGCAGAGACATTTTCAGTGCCAGAAGTTAGATCACTGCTGCTTCACCCTGGTTGTTGTCCACACCAACAGTAACCAATGTGGTATACTTATTATTGAGGGAAAAGGATACAGGGGCACTCAGCAATGGCTGCTTATTCTCTTTACTTCTATTGACAGTCATCTAGGTACCTGCCTCTTGCAACTTAGGGATGACTACCTCCCTATAGCTCCTACCTATCACCTCCATGTGAGCCAAAGTTTGTCCAGCTACAGTTCCAGTTCCTTAACACAATTTCTAAGGAGCTGCAGCCCACTGCATTTCATGCAGATGTAGCTGTCAGGGAGGCAGGATGTCTTCCAAATTCCCTGCAACTCATACAAGAAATATATCACTAACTCTGGACTCATTCTCAGTGCACTGGGTTTGTACTAACAGAAAAAAAAACTTAAGAAACTTACTTAAAATCTTCACCTGTGTTTGCCCAAGCACGTGGAGCCAAAACCTGACCACCCTAACACAGTCCACTCACACTACAGCCACTCTGCTTACACCTCGCTTCTTTTTATTGGACCCTGCCTGGTGCCTAATAATTGTTTTGATTGGCTACATTGACTACTCCTGCCTCTATTTGTTATGTTCTTTTGTGCTAAGCCACCAAAAAGCACAGTATGTTTATATGCATTGCATAAAGTATAATGAATAACAGATGAAATTCACTTTAATTTACACAGAATTGTCCATTTTTTTTGTTTGAGCTTAAGTTCATTCCTATTAGAATGTGGCAGCCTATCAGAAGCTAAGCATTTACTAAATTTATTTGTTAAATTAGTATCTCTCTGGTCAACAACTCTTCAGCAATTATTCATGGCAGATGGCCATTAATTCAGCTAGCTGCATGTTATTCTTGGAAGAGTAATAAACAATCTATGATATTTTCTCATTGTGCTATATGAGTCATCAGTCATCCATCTGTAATTTCTAAGGAAACAGTTTTAATTGGTGATGTTGATGTATTAATTGTTTGCAAACACAACAGAGCTGAAGAGCTTTGTATGAAAGCTTATATAGATTTTACTCTATCCATCCCATAACTCACGCTTGAATTCCAAGCTATTTCCGTGCCTGCAGTAATATTTCTTCCTTCTCAGGTTCAATGCCTTGCTGCCTTGGTCTTTTGATGGGATAGAGTAGCCCACAAGAAGAAATTAAGCTTCAGGGGCCTGGTCCCAGACTTCGAAGTTGGCTGTTTTTCAAGTGATTGCCAGAGACATTTAGAAACAGTTGAAAAGAATTTAAATTATAAACGAAAACAAAGTAAAAAAATCTAACTTACAAAAATGATAAATTAAATAAGATATAAATTAGTTAAATTATTAACATTAATTGAATTATTAATGAAAACATTTACTTTCTTATTCTACCAGAAAAAAAATACTCAATTCAAAAGCACATTTTTGTATTTAGTGTATTCCACGGTTCAGATGAGGGGCTTTGCTTCAGAACCATTAACTCCATTTTCCTCTCTGATTCTAACTGATTTGCTGAACATCTCCAAAATGCTAGAAACATAGAAAAACCTAGAGCACAATACAGGCCCTTCAGCCCACAATGCTGTACCGAACATCTACTTACTTTAGAAATTACATCGAAAATAGGTGCAGGAGTAGGCCATTTGGCCCTTCGAGCCTGCACCGCCATTCAGTATGATCATGGCTGATTGTCCGACTCAGAACACTGTACCAGCCTTACCTCCATACCCCCTGATCCCTTTAGCCACAAGGGCCATATCTAACTCCCTCTTAAATATAGCCAATGAACTGGCCTCAACTGTTTCCTGTGGCAGAGAATTTGACAGTTTCACCTCTCTCTGTGTGAAGAAGTTTTTCCTCATCTTGGACCTAAAAGGCTTCCCCTTTATCCTCAAACTGTGACCCCTCGTTCTGGACTTCCCCACCACTGGGGACAATCTTCCTGCATCTAGCCTGTCCAATCCCTTTAGGATTTTATATGTTTCAATAAGATCCCCCCTCAATCTTTAAAATTCCAATGAGTATAAGCCTAGTTGATCCAGTCTTTCATCATATGAAAGTCCTGCCATCCCAGGAATCAATCTGGTGAACCTTCTTTGTACTCCCTCTATGGCACGGATGTCTTTCCTCAGATTAGGGGACCAAAACTGCACACAATACTCCAGATGTGGTCTCATCAAGGCCTTGTACAACTGCAGTAGTATCTCCCTGCTCCTGTACTCGAATTCTCTTGCTATGAATGCCAGCATACCATTCGCCTTTTTCACCGCCTGCTGTACCTGCATGCTCACTTTCAATGACTGGTGTATAATGACACCCAGGTCTCGTTGCACCTCCCCTTTTCCTAATTGGCCACCATTCAGATAATAATCTGTTTTCCTGTTTTTGCCACCAAGTGGATAACCTCACATTCATCCACATTAAATTGCATCTGCCATGAATTTGCCCACTCACCTAACCTATCCAAGTCACCCTGCATCCTCTTAGCATCCTCCTCACAGCTAACACTGCCACCCAGCTTCGTGTCATCCGCAAACTTAGAGATGCTGAATTTAATTCCCTCATCTAAGTCATTAATATATATTGTAAACAACTGGGGTCCCAGCACTGAGCCTTGCAGTACCCCAGTAGTCACTGCCTGCCATTCTGAAAAGGTCCCGTTTATTCCCACTCTTTGCTTCCTGTCTGCCAACCAATTCTCTATCTACATCAATACCTTACCCCCAATACCGTGTGCTTTAAGTGTGCACACTAATCTGCTGTGTGGGACCTTGTCAAAAGCCTTTTGAAAATCCAAATATACCACATCCACTGGTTCTCCCCTATCCAATCTACTAGCTACATCCTCAAAAAATTCTATGAGATTCGTCAGACGTGACTTTCCTTTCACAAATCCATGCTGACTTTGTCCGATGATTTCACCGCTTTCCAAATGTGCTGTTATCACATCTTTGATAACTGACTCCAGCAGTTTCCCCACCACCGACGTTACGCTAACCGGTCTATAATTCCCCGGTTTCTCTCTCCCTCCTTTTTTAAAAAGTGGGGTTACATTAGCCACCCTCCAATCCTCAGGAACTAGTCCAGAAGCTAAAGAATTTTGAAAAATTATCACTAATGCATCCACTATTTCTTGGTCTACTTCCTTAAGCACTCTGGGATGCAGACCATCTGGCCCTGGGGATTTATCTGCCTTCAATCCCTTCAATTTACCTAACACCACTTCCCTACTAACATGTATTTCCCTCAGTTCCTCCATCTCACTGGACCCTCTGTCCCCTACTATTTCCGGAAGATTATTTATGTCCTCCTTAGTGAAGACAGAACCAAAGTAGTTATTCAATTGGTCTGCCATGTCCTTGCTCCCCATAATCAATTCACCTGTTTCTGTCTGTAGGGGACCTAAATTTGTCTTAACCAATCTTTTTCTTTTCACATATCTATAAAAGCTTTTACAGTCAGTTTTTATGTTCCCTGCCAGTTTTCTCTCATAACCTTTTTTCCCCTTCCTAATTAAGCCCTTTGACCTCCCCTGCTGGACTCTGAATTTCTCCCAGTCCTCAGGTGAGCCACTTTTTCTGGCTAATTTGTATGTTTCTTCTTTGGAATTGATACTATCCCTAATTTCCCTTGTCAGCCACGGGTGCACTACCTTCCTTGATTTATTCTTTTGCCAAACTGGGATGAATAATTCTTGTAGTTCATCCATGTGATCTTTAAATGCTTTCCATTGCATGTCCACCGTCAACCCTTTAAGTGTCATTTACCAGTCTATCTTAGCTAATTCACGTCTTATACCTTCAAAGTTACCCTTCTTTAAGTTCAGAACCTTTGTTTCTGAATTAACTATGTCACTCTTCATCTTAATTAAGAATTCCAGCATATTATGGTCACTCTTACCCAAGGGGCCTCTCACGACAAGATTGCTAATTAACCCTTCCTCACTGCTCAATACCCAGCCTAGAATAGCCTGCTCTCTAGTTGGTTCCTCGACATGTTGGTTCAAAAAACCATCCCGCATATATTCCAAGAAATTCTCTTCCTCAGCACCCTTGCCAATTTGGTTCAGCCAATCTATATGTAGATTGAAGTCACCCATTATAACTGCTGTTCCTTTATTGCACACATTTCTAATTTCCTGTTTAATACCATCCCCAACCTCACTACTACTGTTAGGTGGCCTGTACACAACTCCCACCAGCGTTTTCTGCCCCTTAGTGTTATGCAGCTCTACCCATATCGATTCCACATCCTCCTGGCTAATGTCCTTCCTTTCTATTGTGTTAATCTCCTCTCTAATCAGCAATGCTACCCCACCTCCTTTTCTTTCATGTCTATCCCTCCTGAATATTGAATATCCCTGAATATTGAGCTCCCATCCCTGGTCACCCTGGAGCCATGTCTCTGTGAGCTCAACTACATCATATTCATTAATAACGATCTGCACTTTTAATTCATCCACCTTGTTACGAATGCTCCTTGCATTGACACACAAAACCCTCAGGCTCGCTTTTACAACACTCTTAGCCACTTTGAAAAGTGGCCCTTTTTGATTTTTGCCCTGGATTTGCCGGTCTGCCACTTTTACTTTTCACCTGACTACTTTTTGCTTTTACCCTCATTTTACACCTCTCTGTCTCTCTGCACTTGTTCCCATCCTCCTGTTGTGGACTAACCTCCTCTCTCCTAGTCTCTTTAATTTGATTCCCACCCACCAACCATTCTAGTTTAAAGTCACCTCAGTAGCCCTCGCAAGTCTCCCCTGGGGTTACCCATAGCCCTCTGTTTTACAAAGCTCCATGTGCCTATTCAGGAGTCTCATAAAAGACCCTACTGTATCCAGCTCCACCACTGTCGCCGGCAGCCCATTCCACGCACTCACCACTCTCCGCGTAAAAAAACTTGCCCCTGACATCTCCTCTGTACCTACTTCCAAGCACCTTAAAACTGTGCCCTCTCGTGCTAGCCATTTCCGCCCTGGGAAAAAGCCTCTGACTATCCACACGATCAATGCCTCTCATCATCTGATACACCTCTATCAGGTCACCTCTCGTCCTCCATCGCTCCAAGGAGAAAAACCCAAGTTCACTCAAACTATTCTCATAAGGCATGCTCCCCAATCCAGGCAACATCCTTGTAAATCTCCTCTGCAACCTTTACATAGTTTCCACATCCTTCCTGTAGTGAGGTTACCAAAACTGAGTACAGTACTCCAAGTGGGGTCTGACCGGGGTCTACTATAACTGTAAAATTACCTCTCAGCTCTGGAACTCAATCCTTCGGTTGATGAAGACCAATGTACCGTATGCCTTCTTAATCACAGGGTCAACCTGTGCAACAGCTTTGAGTGTCCTATGGACGCGGACCCCAAGATCCTTCTGATCCTCCACACAGCCAACAGTCTTACCATTAATACTATACTCTGCCATCACACTTGACTTACCAAAACGAACCACCTCACACTTATCTGGGTTGAACTCCATCTGCTACTTCTCAGCCCAGTTTTGCATCCTATCTATGTCCCGCTGTAATCTCTGACAGCCCTCCACACTATCCACAACACCCCAACCTTTGTGTCATCAGCAAATTGACTAATCCTTCGCTCCACTTGCTTATCCAGGTCATTTATAAAAATCATGAAGAGTAGGGGACCCAGAACAGATCCCTGAGGCACACCACTGGTCACCAACCTCCATGCAGTATATGACCCACCTACAACCACACATTGCCTTCTGTGAGCAAGCCAATTCTGGATCCACAAAGCAACGTCCCTTGGATCCCGTGCCTCCTTACTTTCTCAATAAGCCTTGCATGGGGTACCTAATCAAATGCCATGCTGAGATCCATGTAGACTACATTTTCTGCTCTACTTTCATCAATGTGTTTAGTCACATCCTCAAAAAATTCATTCAGGCTCATAAAGCACGACCTGCCTTTGACAAAGCTACGCTGACTATTTTCTAATCATATTATGCCTCTCCAAATGTTCATAAATCCTGCCTCTCAGGATCTTCTCCATCAACTTAACAACCACTGAAGTAAGACTCACTGGTCTATAATTTCCTGGGCTACCTTTACTTCCTTTCTTGAATAAGGGGACAACTTCTGCAACCGTGCAATCTTCCGGAACCTCTCTCATTCCCATTGACGATGCAAAGATCATTGCCAGAGGCTCAGCAATCTCCTCCCTCATCCATCACAGTAGCCTGGGATATATCTCTTCCAGCCCCAGTGAATTATCCAACTTTATGCTTTCCAAAAGTTCCAGCACAACTTCTTTCTTAATGTCTCTCTGCTCAAGCTTTACAGTCCACTGCAAGTCATTCCTACAATTGCCAAGGTCCTTTTCCGTAGTGAATACTGAAGTAAAGTGTTCCTTAAGTACCTCCACTACCTCCTACGGTTCCATACACACTTTTCCACCGTCACACTTGATTAGTCTTTATTCTCTCATGTCTTTTCCTCTTGTTCTTCACATACTTGCAGAATGCCTTGGGGTTTTCCTTAATCCTGCTCGCCAAGGCCTTCCCATTGCCCCTCCTGGCTCTCCTAATTTCATTTTTAAGCTCCTTCCCACTAGCCTTATAATCTTCTAGATCTAGAACACAAGAAATAGGAGCAGGAGTAGGCCATCCGGCCCATTGAGCCTGCCCCACCATTCAATAAAATCATGGCTGATCTGTCCGTAAATTCAGCTCTATCTACCTGCCTTTTTCCCATAACCCTTAATTCCCCTACTATGTAAAAATCTATCTCACTGTATCTTAAATATATTTAGTGAAGAAGCCTCAGCTGCTTCCCTGGGCAGAGAATTCAACAGATTCACTACTCTTTGGGAAAAACAGTTTCTCCTCATCTCCATCTTAAATCTTCTCCCCGGAATCTTGAGGCAATGTCCCCTAGTTTTAGTTTCACCTACAAATGGAAACAACTTTCCTACTTCTATTTTATTTATCCCTTTCAAAATTTTGTATGTTTCTGTAAGATCCCCTCTCATTCTTCTGAACTTCAGAGAGTATAGTCCCGGGCGACTCAATCTCTCCTCATAGGTTATCCCCTTCATCCCTGACATCAACCTGGTGAACCTCCTCTGCACTGCCGCCAAAGCCAGTATATCCTTTCTCAAGTATGGAAACCAGAACTGTACACAATACTCCAGGTGAGGCCTCACCAGTACCCTGTATAGTTGCAGCATGACCTCCCTGCTCTTGAATTCAATCCCTCTAGCAATGAAGGCCAACATTCAATTTGTTTTCTTAATAACCTGTTTTACCTGCTAGCCAACTTTTTGTGATTCATGCACAAGCACTCCCAAGTCCCTCTGCACAACAGCATACTGCAAACTTTCACCACTTAAATAATGATTTGCTCTTCTATTATTCCTTCCAAAGTGGATGATCTCTATCATTACTTGTTTTTTTGAATCTTTCGTAAACTTTTCTTTTCTCCTTGACTAGATTTTCAACAGCCTTTGTACACAATGATTCCTGTACCCTATCATCCTTCCCCTGTCTCATTGGAGCGTACCTTTGCAGAACACCATGCAAATATCCCCTGAACATTTGCCACTTTTCTGCCATACATTTCCCTGAGAATATCTGTTCCCAATTTATGCTTCCAAGTTCCTGCCTGATAGCTTCATATTTCCCCTTACTCCAATTAAACGTTTGCCTAACTTGTCTGTTCCTATCCCTCTCCAATGCTATGGTAAAGGAGATAGAATTGAGATCACTATCTCGAAAATACTCTCCCACTGAGAGACCTGACACCTGTCCGGGTTCATCTCCCAGTACCAGATCAAGTACGGCCTCTCCTCTTATAGGCTTACCTACATTTTTTTTAGGAAACCTTCCTGAACACACCTAACAAACTCCACCCCATCTAAACTCCTTGCTCTAGAGAGAAGCCAATCAATATTTGGGAAATTAAAATCTCCCAGCACGACAACCCTGTTATTATTACAGCTTTCCAGAATCTGTCTCCCTATCTGCTTCCCGATGTCCTTGTTACTATTGGGTGGTCTATAAAAAACACCCAGTAGAGTTATTGACCCCTTCCTGTTTCCAACTTCCACCCACAGGGACTCAGTAGACAATTCCTCCTACACTTCCTCCTTTTCTGCAGCCATGACACCATCTCTGATCAATAGTACCATGCCCCCATCTCTTTTGCCTGTCTTCCTGTCCTTTCTGAAACATCTAAAGCCTGGCACTCTCAGTAGCCATTCCTGCCCCTGAGCCATCCAAGTCTGTTAATGGCCACAACATCATAGCACCAAGTACAGATCCATGCTCTAAGCTCATCCACTTTGTTCATGATACTCCTTGCATTTAAATAGGCACATCTCAAACCATCAGTCTGAGCGTATCCCTTCTCTATCACCTGCCTATCCTCCCTCTTACACTGTCTACAAGCTTTCCCGATTTGTGAGCCAACCACCCCTTCCTCCGTCTCTTCAATTCGGTTCCCATTTTTATATTTTTATTTCACCTTTCCATCGGAATTTGGTCACAGCAGAATCAAGAAATGACAGTTCCAGCTTAGTTCCCTTTTATTTTTTGAAAAGATCAAATAAAGATATAGTTCATTGATATTTTAAAGAAAACAGATAAAACATATATACATAAGTATTAAAAGAGAAAAAAAGAATGCTTTATCTATGTTTGAAACATAATTTGGCACAAGAGATTCTGCACATGCTGGAAATCCAGAGAAACACTTCCAAAATACTGGAGGAACTGAGGAGGCCAGTCAGCATCAATCGAGAAGAATAAACAGTTGACGTCTTGAAGAGGGTCTATGCTCAGAATATCGGTTGCTTATTGCAGAGGATAAGAAGCTAATTCTGAATATGGGATTAGCCATGTAGAAAATTCCATGAGATTTATTGCTAGTTCTCTGTCAGTCCTTCACAGGAAATGGGATTGAAACTGTGGGCTTTAGATTATATTCATTACGCTCAGGCCATGGCTGAACTCGTGGTGCTTCATGTGCAGAGTTGGTTCTAACCTGCACTTGAAGCCAGCCAGTGCCTCTCCATGACTTTTGGAGCCCTGCATCCTCTAGGAAATTTCTGCTGGGAAATCACGTGTAGTAATTTCAAAGTATTAGCTTGGTTCGATAGTGATTACATGGACTGCACCTTCACATGTCCTCCACTCCAATCAGTTCAACTTTCACTTACTTTTTTTCTTCCAGATCATATCTGCACATTAAAACAGAAAGATGATTTAGGGGGAAAGAAAAGCACCAGGACATTTCAAATATTACAGCAGATTAGTAGTTTACTGGGTTCTACGATTCCCGGCTCCATTCATTTAATTCTGATTTTTGCAGATGAGTAACAGCCTATGGAGTGCATGAACACAAAAGATTCTGGAAATCCTGAGCAAAATACACAAAACACTGGAGGAACTCAGCATATCAGGTAGCACCCATTCAACATTTCGGGCCAAGAGCCTTCTTCAGGACTGGAAAAGAAGGGGGAAGATGCCAGAATAAAAAAGTTTGGGTTAAGGGAAGAAGGATAACTAGAAGGAGATAGGTGAAGCCAGGTGGGTGGTATAGATAACCAGGCTGGAGATAAAGAAACCTGATTGGAGTGGAGAGTGAAACAGTAGAAATGGAAGGAGAAGGGGCACTAGGATGAGGTGATAGCAAGTGAGAAGAGATAAATAGCAGAGTGGGGAATAGAAGAAGAGGGGAGGGAGGAGAGAAAACTTTTTTTTAACCAAAAGAAGAAATTAATATTAGTGTCATTGGGTTGGAGGATACGTAAACAGAATAAGGTGTTGCTCCCCAACCTTGAGGGTAGCCTCATTGTAGAACAAAAGGCCGCAGACCAACATGCAGGAACAAGAATGAGAATCGAAATTAAAATGTTAAGCCACCAGAAATTTCCACTTTTGATGGTTGGAGCAGAGGTGCTCGATGAAGCAGTCCCCAACTTACGAAGGGTCTCACCAATGTAGAGAAGTCTGCATCAGGAGCATCAGATACAATAGACAATCCCAGCAGATTTGCAGGTGAAATGTTGCCACACGTGGAGGTACTGTATGGGTCCAAGAATGAAGGTGAGGGAGGAGGTAAGTGGGAGGCTGTAACACTTCAGCTAATTTCAGGGATAAGTGCCAGGAGAGAGAGCGATTAGAGGGGTGGGATGAATGGACAATGAAATCATGGAGGGAATGAGCCCCGTGTAAAGTGCAGAGATGGTGGGGAGGTAAAGATACGTTTGGTGGTAAGATTTCTTTGGAGATGATGGAAGTTGCAGGGAATAACGTGTTGAATGCAGAGGCTCATGGGGGAGGTAGGTAAGGACAAAAGGAACTCTATCTCTGTTAAAATGGTGGGAAGATGGGGTGAGCACAGATGTTTGGGAAATGGAGGAGATGTGGATGAGGGCAGCAGCAACTGCGGAGAAAGGGAAATCTCATTCTTTGAAGAAGAAAGACATCTTTGATATTCTGGGAAGAAAAGCCTCTTCCTGGGAACTGGTGCAGACTGCACAATACTATAAACAGAGACTCTACCCAAATGGCAGTGATGAAGGTGTATATATACACAGAACCACTTAATTATCTCAAGTTATAATGTGAGAATTGGAAGCATGCTTCTGTTCAAATAGGACTTAAAATTATTTCCAACTCAAACTAACGTTGAATATAAAGGGAAATCAGTTGAAAAGATCTAGGAGCCCATTGAATTCTTTGAATGTCTGCTGTCAGCTGAACATAATAGTAAAATAAAATACACTAAGTGGCAACAAAGTGGATTAAAATAGTCCGTTTCAAAACGGACTAATTGCTAGGTGTGGCACGGTAGTGCTGCAGTTATGCCAGCGACAGGGCTCAATTCCCGCCACTGCCTATAAGGAGTTTGTAAGTTCTCCCTGTGACTGCGTGGGTTTCCTCCCACGTCCCACGTATGGGTTAGTCGGGTAACTGGCCACATGGATGTAATTGGGCAGCCCAGTCTCATTGGTCCAGAAGGGCCTGTTACCATGCTGTGTCTCCAAATAAATAAATAAATAACATTCAATCCATTTACTTGTTCAGTTCAAAAATATAGTTATAAGAGATCTTTCAGGCAGTAAAATGCGTATTGCTGATTATATTTATATTGTGGGTGGCCTTTGCTTTAAAAGAATATTTAGAGCAAAATGGTAAACCCATTGTAAACAATCTCAAGTCATCAAAAGAATTAGTAATGCTAAACCTGCTACGTATATACAGTACACAGCTACATAATATGCTCCACTTCCCAAATTTGGCTCCAGTGATTTAAAGAAAAAGTAAATCCCAATTATTGAATAGAATGTACAGCACTATTGTTTACAGCTTAACATTACCAGTAAAAATGAATTTCTTGGCAATAATGTTTAGACAGAAATATATAGAAATACATTGAAAATAATGTATGTATCCTTCTCAATAACTTACTACCAAGTTTCTGCATATCTAATTATTGTGTGAGGCTAGGTTGGGTAGTCACAGAAAATGGTAATGTGATCCCTAATCAACCTGCTTTATCAAGGCAAAATTCAGGGCAGGCCTTCTATTTGTCCTGACGAAGGGTTCCGGCCCGAAACGTCGACCAATCTTTTCCACGGATGCTGCCCGACCTGCTGAGTTCCTCCAGCATGTTGCGAGTGTTGCTTTGACCCCAGCATCTGCAGATTATTTTGTGTTTAAAATTCAGGGCAGGCCTCTATTTGCACATGGTGTCCCACCCAAACCACAGGCATATCTAAATTGTCTTAACCAAGCTCAGTCAGGGCTAACCCAACTTCAATTCCCGCTGCTGATTCTAAGGAGTTTTTACATTCTCATTGTGACAGCGTGAGTTTCTTCCAGTTGACTGTGTGGCTAAGCACAGCTCCAATGCCATATTTAAGTTTGCTGATGACATCATTGTCAATGGTGAATCAGCGTACAGGTAGGAGACTGAAAATCTGACTGAGTGCTGCCACAACACCAACCTCTCGCTCGATGTGAGGAAGACCAAAGAGCTGATTATTAGCTTCAGAAGGAGGAAACAGGAGGTCCATGAGACAGTCCTCATCAGGAAATCAGAGGTGGAGAGGGTCAGCAACGTTAACTTCATTGATGTTACCATTTCAGAGGAACTGTCCTTGGTCTAGTACACAAGTGCCATTATGAGAAAAGCTTGACGGCATCTCTACTTTCTTAGAACTTTGCAAAGGTTCAGCATATCATCTTAAACTCTGACAAACCTCTATAGATGTGCAGTGGAGCCGATACTAACTGGTTGGATCACGGTCTGGTATGGAAACACCAATGTCCTTAAATGGAAAAGCCTACAAAAATGATTGGATATAGCTCGCTCCATTATGGGTAAAGCCCAGCCCACCACTGAGCAGATCTACAAGGAGTACTGTCACCAGAAAGCAGCACCCATCATCAAGAACCACCAATATGGGGCCATTCTCTCTTCTCGCTGCTACCATCAGGAAGAAGGTACAAAAGCTTCAGGACCCACACCACCAGGTACAGAAACAGTTATTACTCCTCAGCTATCAGGCTCCTGAACCAATGTGGATAACTTTGCTCACCCCAGCATTGAGCTATCCCACAACCAATAGACTCATTTATAATGACTCTTCATTTCATGTTCTCATATTTATTTCTTCCTATTATTTTCGTTTTGTATCTGCAGTTTGTTGTCCATAATTGGTTGTTTGTCCATCTTGTTGTGTGTGGTTTTTCATTGATTCTATTGTATCTCTTTGTATTTATGGTGAACATCCACAAGAAATGAATCTCAGGGTTGTATATGGAGACATATATATAATTTGATAACAAATTTACCTTGAACTTTGACCTTTGCTCTGATTTATTACCACATTCCAAAGACATACAGGTTATTCTTAGTAAGTTGTGGATATGGTTTGCTGATGCCAGAAGCATGGAGAAAGTTGTGGGCTACCCCTTGCACATTGATACATTTCACGGTATATTTTGATGTTATGATGTGCATGAGACAAATAAAGATAATCCATCATCCTTTTGCTCCATTGAACCTTCACATATCTAGCACTGCTGCAAGCATACAAAGAGATCTTGTAATTTACAGACACTGCAGTTATCCAACCGTGACAGGCATGTTGTTCAAGTACAGCAGTCATACCTCTCCACACTTGAAGGTGAAGATATCACACATCCAGAAGCACTAGCACAGAATGCAAGCAGTTGTGTGCATGTGGAGGAGACCGTGTTTAGCGATGTTAGAATCATTTGTATCCAGATACATAATCACACATACATACTCGCACTTCTAACATCTCACTGCATTGCCACCCATCCCACCATGTTGTCCACTTACCCTTCTCTAATTGAGGTCTATATCCTCCTCTTACTTGGCTCCCAGCACCACAATCCAGCACTCCTCTTGGTGAAAATGCAGACGCATTGTCAATGAACATTTTCAGCTACAAGTTTACATGTTGATAGTTTGTGCAATGTTGACGTTAAAGTCAAAGTAGAATCTGCACACTGTTTGCATGCAGCTAGGACAGCAAGAAAGGATTCGTCCAGTCTCAACTTGTGAGAAGTTCATGTGGGATATGAGCTCTTTTACAGATGACTTAAATAGCTGATGGGTTTGCATAATAATAAAAACCTGGGGGGCAATGATAGACTTTTGAGAAAGCTTGCATGCAGTGCCAAAGACCATGGAGAAAGTAGATATAGGACCTGCTCAGATTGCAACCTGATCTAACTAGCATGAAAATGCACGTTAATGCAACAACACACACACACAAAATGCTGGTGGAACACAACAGACCAGGCGGCATCTATTGGAAGAGGTACAGTCGATGTTTCAGGCCGAGACTGTACTGTACCTTGCCCGAAATGTCAACCGTACCGCTTCCAATAGATGCTGCCTGGCCTGCTGCGTTCCACCAGCATTTTGTGTGTGTTGCTTGAATTTCCAGCATCTGCAGATTTCCTCGTGTTTGTGTCAATGCAACAAGCATGTTTGTAATCAGATTGTTGCTGTACAGGCTGGAAGGCTACAGTCATCATAGGTGTGAATATCACTGTTCAAGGAGGTTTGAGGGTGTCACAATAATCCAGTAATCTGTCCTTTATCTAATTTTTCATGAAACATTAAATTGCTGTTTTGTTTTAGGATATTTTTTGCGATCCCATCATCAAACCTTGTCAGTGCACTTGCTGGTGTCTCTCAGAAGATGGCCTGGCTATTGTCCTTTCTACCCATCCCGTTGTGGGATCTAAACATTGCTGTCAAGGTAGCAACATTTTCAGATTCCTGATTGCCCTTGAGAAAGTGATGGCGAGTCGACGTCTTGCAATTCTTCTGGTGAAGGTAGTCTTCCAATGAGTAGGCCTCCCGGGCCCAGAGCTGTTCAATATCCTTCTGCCAGGACATGCATGTCACAGAAAGTCAGCTCTTCTTCCAACAGTTTGCTGCGGTCACCATGCTGGCATTGCATAGGAGAGGCAGGACTAAAATAAGTTACAACACACAAAATGCTGGAGGAACTCAACTGATCAGGCAGTATCCATGGAGGGAAATGGCCTGTTGATCTTTTAGGTCAAGACTCTTCATCTGGACTGGCATTTCTTTGCATTGCCACTGGTACTTTTTGTATCTCCACTGTATTGTTCACTTGATCAGAGGAGCTGTTTATTTTTTTCCACCCACTTTCTTCCTTCTCTTCTCCTTGCAAACTGTTCACTGTATTGTTAGTGACAAGAGCAAACCTCTCACAATAGTGAAGTTATGCAGAGCATCATCATCAATTTTGACACCTGCTTTGTACAGTGCTCTATGTTTCTTCATTGCAATCTAGAATTATTACTTGAGTATTTTCTACCCAATCACATTTTTTTGTGGCACTAAGGCATTCATTAGATGAACATTGCTCACATATATTTAGCTGTGTGCTGGAGATGAGAAGCCACTGTTAGCATATATCCCTTACTGCTCTGTCCAAACCTTCGGACTGTTGGGGCATCTCAGATTGAACAAAGTATGATTTGCATGAATTTCCTGTTCTGTATTGTTGCATACAAGCTGGATTTCAAGGAAGTGGGGTCCTTATAACTGTAGTACATCTTCAGGTTACCAGGTTGCACTTACAAGGGGATGTGAATGTGGTCAATTTCGTTGTATCCTTTGGCGAAATATGTAATCTACATAAAAAAATTGTTCACTCACGGTATGTGCTTCAATCTGTCAACAGAAAATGAAATGGACTCAGCCCTCTTGAGAAACCATCAGTGACTTCTCTTGTGCAAGAGCGAATAGACTGTAGGAGGCTGCTAACATAAATAACAACATACATAGCAACCTTGAACTCATTAGCAATGTAGTTTTCACTCTACTTTAAAATGTTGCACTGCATTGATAGTTGGATGGTGCTGTGCAGGGTGGTGAGAGGATTTTTCCACTTGCGAGTGTGGTATGGAATGTTATGGTAGTCCTTGCCTCACCACATGGCTGCCGGATAATAGGCTTTCCATTCGCCCGAGGTCGCTACTTCCATCTCTGCCCTCTAATGCGTGTAAGGCACCGTATTTTGGTCTTTTTAAGGGTTTAAAAGATTACTGGGACAAGGCAGGAAAATAAACCAGCCATGATGGAATGGCAGAGCAATCTCGATGGGCCGACTGACTTAAATCTGCTACTATTCTTATAGTCTTATAATAGGGGGAGATTTCCGAAACAGATTATAAGGCATAATTGCAGTGGTTTGTAGGCTAGGATAAAGTTACTTCCCAATATCAAGTGCAGATTCCTCATACATTAGCAAAATTAGACAGAGTGGATGTGGATGTGGATTGTAGTATCAGCAGAGAATTGAAGAGTACTCTTGAAACTTCAGTCACTAAACAACCATTAAACGGGCATGCCTACTTGGCTACAATATAATTGACATCCAATTTTCCATTAAACAACTGTAACAGATGAATAAGTGTTACCAGACCTTAAATATCTTCCATGTTTACAGATATTTCCTAATACGTATTCAATCTCCTATTTCTCTTTAGAAAGCTACAAAATTGTAGGTTATATTAAGTTTTATTATAAGTGTCTGCATTCTCAAGATCAACCTGTAAGGTACTTACTATAGTGGAACCAGTGGTTTCCATTTGGATATTTAAAATGATACTTGTTGTCATTGCTTTTATATAAACGGTGTTTTATATTCTTGGTGTTCTAAGTGTTCATATTAAATTTGAAGAGTCATTGTTAAGTAAGGATGTTATTTGAATTTTACATGATTACAAGATTGATAGCTGCAGAGTATAAATTAGTGTGCTTCCTTCCTCAAGAATGAGCCCTAGAATTTTGGTGAATAAACCTATCATTATTCACAAATAAATACATGTATATTTGAAACAATTTTCAGAATGATGACTGTAACGTACACTATGTCAGTTCCTTCGTTTCAAAGGAATCTCTGACATGTGTAGGAATCAATTCTAACTTTGAAGGCACCAGTTTGTTTTTATGACAAGCGGTTTGAAGGCATCAAAGGAAAATCTTTGGAAGACTTATTGTTCTTAAAATGCTTCAGAACTGGGGACAGAATTCCCATTATACTAGCTTTGTTCTCCATAAATTCTTGAGACAATAGGCTTTGTGCTAGACTGCATGAGATTGTGTGGGAGTATTATCATATGACATGATACGTGTATTGTCCTGTTTATGAAAATACCAAAGTCAGACTCCAATTATATGGATCTGATTTGACAGAAGTTAAATATGATAGGGTACATTGTTTTAAGAGGGAGGGAAACATGATCATGCATTGCCAAATTCTGCGCTTCCTACAACTAAGGACTAAGCATCCGTTTGCAATTGGAACATAAAACTTAAACATTTTTGCAAGATGACTGCAAAAGTAATAATCAGTGAAATTCTAACATCATACACAATGGTGCTGATAACGTGACACTTACCTGTCAGAATGCTGAAGTACGTGAAGCGATAGGAATCAGCCCAATTGGGGCCTGAGCTTTGCTGTGTTGTTACTATGTATTGGGGAAGCAGATAAAACATTATTTGCCCTGCAAAATAGCGTATTCATTAACACTACAAAAATTGTTAATTGAGCCTTTTCATAACGTAAAACAGTACCACTTAAATTTAACGTTCAGGCAGATTTCCCTAGATCAGTTATTAAATTTACAGTATATTTTAAATTTTACTGACCAGAAGTTCTCCTGTAGCGTTTGACAATTTCTGTACCATGTAAAATAGTTTGAATTGAAACCAGAATGGTGTTCACAGCGCACCCGCTGTCCTCCCCCACCGAAACTCACTCCAGCTTCTTTTTCCACAAGTTGCTGAAGCACACTGAGGCTATTGACATGCAAAGCTTCATGCATTGCAATCAGAATACAGTACTCTATTGATGCCACTTGCATAAAATTACATAGCACAAGGAGGAATGTAAATAGTCACTCGGGGCATATCTGAAATGGAGGCTTGAGGCCTGCTCTGGTTCTTGATAAAGGCTCAACCAGACTTTGGTCCCTGTAGTGAAACTGTGGCACTGCTCCTCATAAGCGAAGTTATCAGTTTTCTTCTTGGTGATCAGTTCCTTAACTCCACTTCCTGCCATTCATGGCCCATCAAACAACCCCTCTTGATATATTTCTCAGAATTCTCTGCTCTTCTGCTATCACCACCTTCACTTCATCATTACCCTGTACTATTCCAACCTCCATCCCAGTTCCCTACCACCTAATCATTTCTCGAACCCTGTCAGGGTAATTCGGCTGTTACTCCCTGATCATCTTCCTAGTCTTTAGTTCCCCCACCATCACTCCCCATCTCTCTGTCAGCCAGACAACATGTTTCTCTGATGATCCACACCATCTGATACAGTGAGAGATGGCAGAGGAAATAACATAGTAAATTGTTATGTCTGAAGCCAGTTACACTCTGTAGAATTACTCGAGGCTTCTATGTGACAGAGCCTTGGCATTTGCTCCATATAAGCATAGGACTCCCCATAAAGCTTCTCTGAGTGCATGTTTCCATTGATTAGGAAATTCCTTGCTCAATTGCATATTCAGCACTGAAAAACAGTTTCTTGAACAACATAAACTCAATGTAGCACTCTGAAAATCAGAATAGAATCAGATTTAATATCACCAGCATATGTCATGAAATGTGTTAACTTTGTAGCAGCTGTAGAATGCACTACATAATAGAGAGGAAAGAAACTGTGTTACAGTAAGTATATATACTTAAATAAGTAGTGCAAAATATAAAATCAGTATTGAGGCAGTGTTCATGGGTTCAATGTCCATTCAGAAGTTGGATGGCAGAGGGGAAGAAGCTGTTGCTGAATCACTGAGTGTGTGCCTTCAGGCTTCTGTATCTTCTTCCTGATGGTAGCAATGAGAAGAGGGCATGTCCTGGGTGATGGGTGTTCTTAATGATAGACGACGCCTTTTTGAACACCACTCCTGTAAGATGTCCTGGATACTATAGAGGCTAGTGCCCATGATGGAGTTGACTAATTTTACAACTTTTTGCAGCTTATGTTGGTCCCATGCTGTAGTCATACTAGACTGTGACGTAGCCAATTAGAATATTCTCCACGGGACATCTGTAGAAATATATGAGTGTTTTTGTGACATACAAAATTTCCTCAAACTCTTAATAAAATATATCCGCTGTCTTGCCTTATTTGTAGCTGCATCGATATGTTAGGTCCAGGTTAGCTCCTCAGAGACATTGACACCCAGGAACTTGAAATTGCTCACTCAATTCAAAATAAAGTCAATTCAATCTCTCCATGTCTGATCCCTCTATGAGGATTGGTGTGTGTTCCTTCATCTTACCCTAGCTGAAGTCCATCATCAGTTCTTTGGTCTTACTGACACTGGGTGCAAGGTTTTTGCTGCGACACCACTCAACTAGCTGGTATACCTCGCTCCTGTACACCCTCTGGTCAATATCTGAGATACTGCCAACAATGGTTGTATCATCAGCAAATTTATAGATGGCATTTGGGCTATGCCTAGCCACACAGTCATGGATGTAGAGAGTGTGGAGCTGTGGGCTAAGCACACATCCCTGAGGTGCTCCAGTATTGATTGTCAATGAAGTAGAGATGTTATTGCCAATCCTCACAGATTGTGGTCTTCCGGTTAGAAAGTTGAGGATCCAGTCACAAAAGAAGGTACAGAGGCCCAGGCTCTAGAACTTTTCATTCAGAACTGTAGCAATAATGATATTAAATGCTGAGCTGTAGTCAGTAAACAGCATCCTGGTATAGGTATTGTCCAGGTGATCCAAGTCTACATGGAGAGCCAATAAGATCATGTTCACCTGTTGTGATGATAGGCAAATTGCATTGGGTTCAGGTCCTTGCTGAGGCAGGAGTTGATTCTGGCCATAACTAACCTTTCAAAGCACTTCATCATTGTAGACGTGTGCACTAATGGACAATAGTATTTATGACAGCTCACCCTGCTCTTTTTGGTCACTGGTATAATTGTTGCCCTTTTGAAGCAGGTGAGAACTTCCAACTATAGCAAAGAGAGATTGAAAATGTCTTTGTATGTACCCACCAGTTGATTGGCACAGGTTTCCAAAGCCATACCAGCTACTCCATTGTGGCCTGTTGCCTTGCGAGGGTTCACCTTCTTGAAGGACAGTCTGACGTCAGCTTCTGAGACAGAGTTCACAGGTTCACCATGTGCTGTAGTTTTATTCTCCCTTTCAAAGCGTGCATGAAAGGCATTGGCTCATCTGGGAATGAAGTATCACTGCCATTTATAATGTTGAAGTTTGCTTTGAAGGAAGTAATGTGTTGTAAACCCTGCCAGAGTTGACATGCAACTGACATCACCTCCATCCTTGCTCAGAATTGTCCCTTAGCTCTTGAAGTAGCTTTCCATAAGTCATACCTGGTTTTCTTGCGCAGACCTGAGCTACCAGACTTGAATGCCACAGATCTCAGCAGACCATGAACCTCCTGGTTCATCCAAGGCTTTTGATTTGGTAAGTACAACAAGTTCTCGTAGGCACATATTCATCCATACAGGTTTTAATGAAGTCAGTGACAGCTGTGGCGTACTCTTTCAAACTCAAAATTGAATCCCTGAATATAGTTCAGTGCACTGATTCAAACCAGTCCTCTATGTGCTCCTGTGTTTCCCCTGCCCATACCTTCTTGGTCCTCACTACTGGTGCTGCTGTCTTCAGTCTCTGCCTATTCTCAGGGAGTGGAAGTATAGCCAGTTGACCTTCTGAAGTGTGTGCATGGAATAGGATGGTAAACACTCTTAATGGTGGTGTAATAATGGCCCAGTATGTTTGTTAGTAATAATTATTTAGTGATTTTTACAGTAATCCCCCAAGATGATGGGGAAGGCATCAAGATGTGCTATTTCACGCCTGTTGATTACATCGCTCAGCTCTTCTAGAGCCTATTTTTCTCTAGCCTATGGTGGAATATACACTGCTACCAAAATGATAGCTGAAATCTCCCACAGCAGGTAAAATGGACGACTCTAGATTGCGCGGTGTTCCACGTCTCGTGAACAGGACTGGAGCAACACTGCTACATTTGTACACCATGAGGAGTTGATGATGGACCACACCCCTCCTCCCCTGCCTTTGAAAGGCTCAGCAGTCCTATCTTGGCAGTGTGTTGTGAAGAAATCAATCTGAGTTGCTGCATTCGGAACGGAAGGGGTTAACCAAGATTCCGTGAAACAAACAAAATAACCACCAGTAGTGAGAGGGAAATAATTATTATAACAGGGGTGGACTACTGGAATACTCTAAATCGTGTAGAACAGGAAGCAGTAAACAATAGGGAGGGGGTGACAGTGTAAAGAAGTGTTATATTGTTATGTGTGCCTTGCATTTCTCCGTTAAGAAAATTATCTACACTTCATCTGTGTATATTCTTGAGCATGCCATTTCTGTGGAAATGAAGAAAGCAATTGTACTTCAATTGTGTTCAACAGTAAACCTGTATAATTACAAACATAAGGGCTATATCATCAGAGTTGATGTGCGTATTTGCCTGGAGTCTGGTGACATTGCAGTCATCTTGGAAGCACAGCTGTGTAGCGGTTAGCAAAACACTATAACAACAGCAGCAACCGGGTTAAATTCCACCATTCTTTGTAAGGAATTGATACATTCTTCCTGTGACTGTGTGAGTTTCCTCTGTGCGCTCCAGTTTCCTCCCACATTCTAGAGATCCCACCTCTCCCGGAAGTTCCAGGAGTCTCCCGCATATTAGTAGTGGCTCCCTGATGCCCGCAAAATATATACAATGTCCTGGAAACCAATTTTTGAGAGAGAGACAGAGAGAGAGAGAGAGAGAGAGAGAGTGCGCCATGGCAGAGTGTTCCAAAAAAAGAAAATATAAAACGTACATCACCCCAGACTACACTAAAGTGTACTCCTGCCTAATAGGGGTCAAAAATAATGACAGTGTTGCTCGCTGCTCTGTTTGCAAACAGTGACTTCTATTGCCCACAGTGGGTTGTAAAAGACATGTTGAGGTGAGTTGATCAGGTGTCATTCGTTCATTAGCATAGCTAACGTTATTTAAACTAGCTGGCTAGCTGCTAAGGAGCTACTCTATTGCAGACATCCTACCTCTCCCGGAGTTTCCGCGAGTGTCCCACAAGTTGATGGTTCTACCTCCCTGAAATGAGTTTTTGCAGGGTGGGATGTCTTACATTCCAAAAGAATAAACATCAGGATGAAGGGTCTTGGCCTGAAACACTGACTGTACTTTTTTCCATAGATGCTGCCTGGCCTGCTGAGTTGCTCCAGCATTTTGCGTGTGTTAATTAGTCATATGGGTATAATTGGATGATGTAGGTATGTCGGGTCAGAAGGGTTTGTTACCGTGCTGAAACTCTAAGTAAAAATAAAATGAAATTTGTTTTGCTACTGGAGTTCTGGACTACTGATCTGGAGATATTTTCCAATCCTATCATCATAACTGGGGCATTCAAATTAGTAAAGAAAAGCTAGAAATGTACAAGATGTTTTTTTCAGTAATTTGCTTTACTGAGCTGGCTAGAAACATAGAAACATAGTTGCTGCACAATGAAGGTGATCACGAAACCAGTGGTTTATCACACAAACCTATCCAAGTCACTAATGTCATCCTAATCTGGGCTAGATTAAACAGTATATAAATCTGGATGATGGGATTAACTCTGACATGCTCCCTTAGTTCTGGAGCAATTAGGTTATGGAGAATAAGTAGTAGTTTAGAAGCTTCCCATGATAATCCCAGATATAACAAAGCTACCTGTCAGCCTGAGAACAGACAGGATAGGTTTCATCCAGATCGGTCCTGATGAAGGGTTTCAGGCAAAAAATTTTAAATGTTTATTCATTTTCAAAGATGCTGCCTGACCTGCTGAGTTTCTCCAGCGTTGTTTGTGTGTTGCTCTGGATTTCCAGCTCTGCAGAATTTCTTGTGTGTAGGATTCATCATTTCTTTTATGATTTTCCAGCTAATATTGCCACCAAGAACAAATGTAAGTATTCGATTTGTGATAGAAATATCGGCCAACAAAAATAAGAAAAGCCTTCCCTTCATCCACAACTAATGTACATTTAAATAATTTTTTAAAAAGAGGAAAGCATGGCAAACTTAAATTGTACATCTTGTAGGAAGTTGCTAGACCAAAAAGATAGCTGCACATGTCTCGCTGATCAATGAATGGATTTGTAAAACTGAAGAACAATTCTCAATTCACCTGATAGAAATTCCATAACTTTCTCTAGTCAGATTGTACAGTCTCATCAAGAAAACCTGCCACTCTGGCTATTCCTTTTCTCCATTCTGTCTTCTGCAAGAAGATATCAGAAGCTTGACAGTCTGGATGATCAGACTTAAATTCAGCTTCTACCCCACTGCTATCAGACTTCTAAACAATTGCTTCTTTCACAACACTTCCTGGTTGTGCCACATGTTCTTAGACTCAAACCTAGCTGTTCTGTTATTTAGCAATCCTTTTTGCACTGTCTGCAGATATTCTTTTCAAAGTTGTTCAGTGGAAATCTTGTAAGAAGCAGCTGGCATAATGGCTTAAGGCATTGTCTGATTCTCAGCAGTATCTATGGAGATCCTAATGTTGCTGAAAGCAGTGGTAATATCTCAGGGAAACTACATGTTTGGTAAAGAAAACCGCCTTCCGGTCGCAGCGATATCCATAACCTCCAAAGTAAATACAGCTGCAATGGTCATTGAAGTCATATGTATCAGATTTATTATTTTCGTGTTATGGAGAATGCTTGGTGTGTCTCCTGGCAGTGGACATAAGCAGATGATAAAGTAGATGTCATCCTGACCTTTAGTATGTTATTTTACTTTCTAATACAAAATCTATTTTTGTAGTATCTCTACTGCTCAGAATTCAAGAATAATTGATACAGTGGTCACTATTAATTATTGAGCAAATGAGGCACCTTTCATAATGTGATTTAGGGATTTTATAATTAACATTGGCAATAAGACCTAGGAGCAGAATAATATCAGAGCAATTACTAAGTCAGAAAGCATGAAAGAAAGAAAATAAGTAGGAGAATGAATCTGAAGATGTGATAAAATGGATATTAGAATTTTAGTCCTCTTTTATATATATCCATATTCCCCCACAACATAGGAGTCATTGGATCATTTGGTTTATGCTGGCTCATGGAACCTCATTAATATTCCCCTCATTCTCATCAGATCTGCCACTCACAATACGCTTGGGACAATTCCAGAGTTCAACACACCCACCAAGCTGCCCATTATTGGAACATGGGAGAAAATCAAAGAGCTCAGAGGAAAGTCACATGGAGAACATGCAAACTCTGCAGAGACAGCACCAGACATCAGGTTTGTATATGAGATGTGAGGCAGCAGCTCTACTCACCGTGAAACCCTCATTATAAATAAAGCACACAACAGCTTGGGGGATAGGAAAGGGAGATAACCAAAGGAACATTAGACAGCAAGAGAGAGAAACTGTAGAAAAAAAGGTGTCAAAATAAGTGAACAGAAGGATGGAACAAAAAATAACACAGGTACTAGAATCATTTTTGCACTTTTTACCGTGGACCGATGAAATTATTTGCTGCAGACTTATGAAATCCACAATTGTGGGTTCAATTCTTGCATTTATATTTATTTTCAAGAGATTATTGCACAACTATTGCACAAGCAGGGACTGGACAAAAACGCTATATACAAAGAGTTGAAAACCAATATGCTGTACAGCTGCTTTGCCTGAGCACAGAGTAAATGCATTGAGCTGGACTCGGTTTTCAAGAGATTGCAGACTGGACTTTAGTAAAGTGTGGGAAATAGATGAAACAGGGAAAGAGATGCAGCATTGTTAGGTTTAAAAAAATATTCATTAATAAGAAGTGACAAGACAGCAAGCCAACGCCAGAATTGAAAATTAAGACAAAATATGAACAGATTTTCACATCACAGAAAGACGGGAAGGTAATTGAATGGATAGTACTTTAATTCAGTTATTTTCTTAAATAGGTTTACATTAAATTATAATCAAGAGCAAAATTTATTAATAAAATTGGTATATTAAAAAGGCCTCATCCCAAAACATTGACTGTATTTTTTTTCCATAGATGCTGCCTGGCCTGCTGAGTTCCTCCAGCATTTTATGTGTGGTGCTTGGATTTCTAGCATCTGCAGATTTTCTCTTGTTTGCAGCCAATTAGTTTGATTTCATCCTGACTTAAGTAGATGATAAGATATCGGAGTCCATTGTTAAGGGTGTGGTTTCAGGAATACTCGGAGGCACATGATAAAATAGGCCAAAGTCAGCATGGTTTCCTTAAGGGGAAATCTTGCCTGAAAAATCTGTTGCAATTATTTGAGGAAATACAGGCAGGATAGGCAATGTAGAATCAGGGGATGTTGTTTACTTGGATTTCCAGAAGGTCTTTGACAGGGTGCCACACATGAGGCTGCCTGACAAGATAAGAGCCCATGGTAGAAGATTGGTTGACCGGTAGGTGGCAAAGAATGGGAATAAAGGGGACCTTTTCTAGTCGGCTATCTGTGACTACAGTGATGTTTCACAGGGATCGTTGGTTGGACCACTTCTTTTCACACTATAGGAGAATGATTCAGATGGCAGAATTGAGGGCTTTACAATACAAAAATAGATGGAGTGATAGGTAGGGTTGAGGAAGGAAGAGTCTGTAGAAGGACTTAGACAAATTAGAAGAATAGGCAAGGAAGTGGCAGATGGAATATAGTATAGGGAAGTGCATTAAAGATTGATTAACATTGAGTCAAGATTTTTTAATGTAATTTCCAGTACGTAAGTGTAAAGGAGAACAAAATAGTTGTTACATCAGATCTGATGCTGCCCAAAAAAGCACAATAAGATAAAGGAAATATAAAGAGAATAATAAAAAAAACAATAAATATAAATACAGTACATAAGATAGTTTTTATACATCATATGTCCATTAAATGATGTTAGGCACAGGAATATCTGTACATAAGGTGGCTCTGACAGGAAATGATAAAATAATGGTGATGGGTCATGTGATGGCATGGGTTAGTGGGTGGAAATGTTGATCAGTCTTATACTTATACTTTATACTTTATACTTTATTGTTGCCAAACAATTGATACTAGAATGTACAATCATCATAGTGATATTTGATTCTGCACTTCCCTCTCCCTGAATTACAAATCGATAGTAAATATTAAATATTTAAATTATAAATCATAAATAGAAAAATTAGAAAAATGGAATGTAAGGTAGTACAAAAAAAAACAAGATGCAGGTCCGGATATTTGGAGGGTACAGCCCAGATCCGACTCAGGATCCCTTCAGCAGTCTTATCACAGTTGAAAAGAAGCTGTCCCCAAATCTGGCCATATGAATCTTCAAGCTCCTGAGCCTTCTCCCGGAGGGGAGAGGGACGAAAAGTGTGTTGGCTGGGTGGGTCGTGTCCTTGATTATTCTGGCAGCACTGCTCCGACAGCGTGCGATGTAAAGTGAGTCCAAGGACGGAAGATTGGTTTGTGTGATGTGCTGCGCCATGTTCAAGATCTTCTGCAGCTTCTTCGGGTCTTGGACAGGTTACCTTCCATACCAGGTTGTGATGCACCCTAGAAGAATGCTTTCTACGGTGCATCTATAAAAAATAGTGAGGGTTTTAGGGGACAAGCCAAATTTCTTTAGTTTTCTCAGGAAGTAAAGGCGCCGGTGGGCCCTCTTGGCAGTGGACTCTGCTTGGTTGGACCAAGTCAGGTCATTTGTGATATTGACCCCGAGGTACCTAAAGCTTTTGACTTGTTCCTCTTGCGCACCACCGATGTAAATTGGGTCGTGCGGTCCGCTACTCCTTCTGAAGTCAACAACCAATTCCTTCGTCTTGCTGACGTTGAGGGATAGGTTATTGTCTTCGCACCATGCCACCAGGTTCTTAATTTCCTCTCTGTACTCAAACTCATCATTACCCAAGATACAGCCTACAATTGTTGTGTCATCAGCAAACTTACATATTGAGTTTGATGGAAACTTGGCTACACAATCATGGGTGTACAGTGAGTACAGCAGGGGGCTGAGTACACAGCCTTGTGGGGCACCAGTGCTCAGAGTGATTGTAGAGGAGAGCTTGTCCCCTATTTTTACAGCCTGGGTCCTGTCTGTGAGGAAGTTGAAGATCCAGCTGCAGATCTGAGTGCTAAGGCCCAGGTTCCGGAGCTTAGGACTCAGTTTATTTGGAATGATGGTATTAAAGGCAGAGCTGTAATCAATGAAAAGGAGCCTTATGTATGCAGCTTTATTTTTCAGGCGTTCTAAGGAGGAATGTAGGGCCAGCGAGATGGCACCTGCCGTTGACCTGTTGCTCCGGTAGGCGAATTGCAAAGCGTCGAGGTTGACCGGTAGGCTGTGGTTGATGTGTGCCATAACCAATCTCTCGAAGCACTTCATAGCAATTGATGTCAGAGCCACAGGTCGATAGTCATTCAGGCATGCCACCTTGCTCTTCTTCGGCACTGGGATTATCGTTGCCTTCTTAAAACACGAGGGGATCTTAGACTGAAGCAAGGAGAAGTTGAAGATGTCAGCAAACACTCCAGCTAGCACGCTTGCACAGGCCCGGAGAACCCGTCCCGGGCCGCCATCTGGGCCTGTCGCCTTCCTTGGATTTATCTTCAGGAAGACCCTTCTAACGTCCTCCTCAGTGACGATAAATCTCGATGCCACCAGGTTCATCGGGAGGGAGCGGGACGCTCCTCTTCTGTTCGAATCTTGTGTAGAATATGTTAAGTTCATCAGGAAGAGGAGTGCCACAGTTATTGATATTCCCAGCCTTTTCTTTGCACCCAGTGATCTCATTTAGACCCTGCCATAGTCTACTGGCAGGGTCTAAATGAGTCTACTGTTTGGGCGAAGTAACTGTGTTTGAGTATGTCGGTCCTGATGTGAAGCAGGGTCAAATAGTCTGTGAGCAGGGAGGGTGGGATCCTACATGATATTGTTGTCTTTTTACTGGCACATTTCTGTATATGTCCTTGATAGTGGGTAGGCTAGTGCCAGTGATGCATTGAGCAGTTTTGACTACCCATTATAGAGCCTTCCTGTCCACTGCAGTACAGTTTCTGTACCAAGCAGTGATACAACCAGTTAGGATACTCTCTACTGCACATGTGTAGAAGGTTGTGAATATTGATGTGCACAGTCCGGCTCTCTACAGCTTCCTCAGAAGGTAGAGGCATTGGTGAACTTTCTTGATTGTGTAGGATGTGATCTGGCACCATAAGAGTTTGTGCGAGTTGTGCAATCAAAATTGCCCACAATTGTGCTGCCAACATAAAGAGGTGTGTGAGAAGTGCGATTTTTCCTAAAGTCAATAACTACCTCCCTTGGCTTATTGATGTTGAGAAAGATGTTATTTGCCTATCTCCAGTCCTCTGGCTCTTCCACCTCCTTGCTATAGGCCATCTCATCATCGTTGGTGATGAGCCAAACTACTGTTGTGTCACTGGAGAACTTGACAATGTGGTTACTTGGGTTTTGGACTGTGCAGTTGTCTGTTAACAGAGAGTACAGCAGTGGGCTCAGCACACAGTCCTGGGGGTGGGGGCACTCATTTGAGGATGATGGGGATGGGGAGCGAGTCATTCTGACTATTTGAAGTCTGTTGGTTAGGAAGTCCTGTTGTATAGTGGAGTATATAGACTGAGAAGTAGGAGATGTTTCAGCAAGGTTTGTGAGACAATAATGTTGAAAGTTGAAATGAAATCCAGAAAGAGCATTCTGACTTGGGTGTGTCAGGGCTAAATGCATGACAATGCCATGGAATCTGTTCTAGAGTTTTTCTGTTGGTAAGCACATCGTTAAGTGTCCAGTGTGGTATGAATGGAGTTTTTGATGTGTGCAATTATGAGCCATTCAAAGCACTTCATGATGATTGGTGCAAATGCCAAAGGGAGGTAGTCAGTCAGTTCTGAAGATGTAGAGTTCTTTGGTACAGGGATGATGGTAGCTGATGTGAAGCATGTGGAGGTAGCAACCTATATGAGTGAAGAGTTGAAGATGCCCTTAGTACCCAGCCTGGGATGTTGTCTGGCCTGGCAGTCTTATGGGGTTGACTCTCTACAGAGTCCTTTACATGCTTATTGCTGTTACAGACAGTGGCTGTTCACCTGGGACTCAGGAGGGAGGGTGGTAGCCTTCATAGCTGGAATTGTATTGCATGCCTCGAAGCCCACATAAAAGTTGCTTAGAGTATCAAGGAGAGAGGCATCATTGGTACAGTCGATGCTTTCTTTCTTTGAGTAGTCAGTAATGCCCTTGATGCCCAGCCACATACTCTGGGGATCATTATCGGCCAGTTGTTCCCAAATTTTTTATGCATAGGTGGTCTTTGGCTTCTTTTTGCCTAAGATGAGCCTTACCCTGGCTGCTCTCTGAGCTGTCTGTGCTCAGACTTGTTAGCATTCATTTTGAGAGGATTAAAATATAAAAACAAGGATGTATTGCTGAGACTTTATAAGACATTCATCAGACCACACTTGGAGCATTGTGAGCAGTTTTGAACTCCTTTTCTAAGATAGATGTGCTGGCAATATAAAGAGTCCAGAGGAGATTCACGGGAATGATCCAGGGAATGAAAGGGTTGATTGCTCTGGGCCTGAACTCACTGGAGTTTAGAGGAATGTAGGGGAAATGGCATTGAAACCCAGCAGATATTGAAAGGCCTAGACAGAGGGGACGTGAAGAGGATGTTTCCTTTAATGGGGGAGTCTAGGACCAGAAAGCACAGCCTCAGAATAGAAGGATGTCCCTTTAGAACAGAGGTGAGGAGGAATTTCTTTCATTAGGAGGTGCTGAATCTTTGAAATTCATTGCCATAGACAGTTGTGGAGGTCAAGTTGTTGGGTATATTTGAAGTGGAGGTTGATAGGTTCTTGATTAGCTAGGGTCTCAAAGGTTATGGAAGGATGCAGGAGAATGGGGTGGAGAAGAATAATAAATCAGCCATGATGGAAAGGCAGAGCAGACTTGATGGACCAAATGGCCTAATTCTGCTCCTATATCTTATGGTATTATAACTAAAAACCCAATTAAAAGGGCAAGTAAATTGATAATTAATTTGAAATTTTTTTTTGGGACGAAGAACAAGGTAACAGTTCAGGTGCCAATATGGGCAATGTTAACGTGGTGCTCTCAGAAGTAACAGAAGTTAAAATATTAGCGTACCCCTGTAAGAAGAGTAGGGTGTGAGATAAAACAACAAAATTAAAAGATAGCAACACACATCAAAGTTGCTGGTGAACGTAGCAGGCCAGGCAGCATCTCTAGGAAGAGGTACAGTGGACTTTTCAGGCCGAGACCCTTCGTCAGGACTAACTGAAGGAAGAGTTAGTAAGAGATTTGAAAGTGGGAGAGGAGGGGGAGATCCAAAATGATAGGAGAAGACAGGAGGGGGAGGGATGGAGTGCCCACAGTGCCCACCCTCCTGTTTTCTCCTATCATTTTGGATCTCCCCCTCCCCTCCCACTTTCAAATCTCTTACTAACTCTTCCTTCAGTTAGTCCTGACGAAGGGTCTCGGCCTGAAACGTCAACTGCACCTCTTCCTACAGATGCTGCCTGGTCTGCTGCGTTCACCAGCAACTTTGATGTGTGTTGCTTGAATTTCCAGCATCTGCAGAATTCCTGTTGTTTGCAAAATTAAAAGATAGTTAACTGACAGCATGTGACAGTTGTAATAAAACAGATGAATTGATAGCCCTTAGCAGAACCACAATAGGCAGTATATACCAAAACCTTAACACACTCGGTGTGAAACCATCCTCGGGTTTCCTCTGATACTCTTACCTTAATAAGGAGTGATACTAGGGCAAGAGAGGCTGAAGGAGTTATTTAGTATCAATGGCTAAGATGGGCATGTTTTTGCACAATAGGAGAGTTAGGGGAACAGGAGGGAATGTAGAGTTGAGGCCATCATCTCAGTGAATTGTGGGGAGGGTCAAGGGGCTCTAAAGCCTTGACTACTCCTGCACCTCTACTGTGTGCTGGGAAGTCAGGTGGCTGCCTGACGGAACTCTTTAAATAACCTGTACAATAATTCAATGACTACAAGGCTGCTTCTGGAGTATTGCATGCAACTCTAGCCACTTCATCGTGGAAGAACATGAAAACTTTGGAGAGGGGGCAAGAGGAGGTTTACCAGGATGCTGCCTGGAATAAAGGATGTCCAAAAAAGAGAAGGTGGAGAAATTTGAGTTGTTTTCTCTGGAGTAGAAGAGGCTGAATGGATCCCATATAAGAAGTTAACAAAACTGATGAAAGGCATCGGGAGGATAAACGGCTGCTATCATTATCCCAGGGTAAAAAAGTCTAGTACTAGAGGGTGAGTATTTAAGGTGGGAAATTCAAAGGACATGGCAGGGGCAATTACTTTTTGCAAAGGGAGTGGTGGGTGCCTGAAATGCATTGACAGGTGTGGTGGAGGAGTCAGATATAACAATGGCACATTAATATACAGAGAGTGGATCATGTGCAGGCAGAAGAGATCAGTGAAATTAGTCCTGTTCCTGTGAAGCTCTCTTCAATATTTTATGTTAATGTATATTTTACTTAGAACATTGTAAATTTTCCTCCTTATAACATTTACCACTTCCATTTTATTAAAATTGCTTCCATGACCTTTTCAGGTAGCATATTCCAGCATGTGAAAATATGCTTCTTTTAAAACCCACTCCTGATCAACTCTTTTATAAATAAATTTGTATCTATGATCTCTGACCACACAGTCAGTGGAAATGGTTTCTTCTTGTGTAATCTATCAACACCATTTTGTGCATGTCTGTTAAATTTATCCTTAATTTCCTGTCCTCTAAGGAGGATCCTAACTCTATTAATGCCTTTGTAAAAATTGATGTTTTTAGTCCTTAAAATTCTAGTGAACCTCTCTTATGTCCTTGAAACACAACATAAATTCTGAAATATGGTGCTCAGAACTGAACATAATCTTCAGCTCATGCTGAGTCACTGTTATTTTTAGCAAAGTATATTAGAACTTTTTTAACTTTATTGTATGTCTCTATTCTGAAACCTAAAATCCCATGTCTTCCCAAGGTATCTTCCCCTTTAAAGATGTAAGCACATGCAATCCCACTTCTCACTCTGCTTTATATTGTACCACTAAGTTTACATTGACCCTCCTCATTTATTCGATGAAAATAAACTACTTCTCTGGATTAAAATTTTATTTCCAATATCATCCCTCAATCTTTGTCCTCCTTAAGTCTGGTGTTATATGTTATATTTGCATTCATGACTTGTGTCCCATCAATATGTTGTTGGTATAATGCTCATTTGTTATCATGAATAGCCCATTGTTTAGTCTAAGGGCCTGTACAGCTTCACAAATGAATTCTTTGATGGGAATCTTGTCAAATTATAGAAGCTGAAGCATGGATCTTTTTGTTTATATCATTGGAAAAACACAAACTTGATGGTTCTGATGAGCAATAGGCTATATTCTAACTCAGGGTAGAATAGCTCTGAGGTAGTTGGAGAAAGAAAACATAGAAACATAGAAAACCTACAGCACAATACAGGCACTTCAGCCCACAATAGTATGCCGAACATGTACGTACTTAGAAATTAGCTAAGGTTACCCATAGCCCTCTATTTTTCTAAGCTCCATGTATCCATCCAGGAGTCTCTGAAAAGACCCTATCATATCTGCCTCCACCACCATCGCTGGCAGCTTATTCCACGCACTCACCACTCTCTGCGTAAAAAACGTACCATGACATCTCCTCTGTACCTACTTCCAAGCACCTTCAAACTGTGCACTCTCATGTTAGCCATTTCGGCCCTGGGAAAAAGCCTCTCACTATCCACACGATCAATGCCTCCCATCATCTTATGCACCTCTATCAGGTCACCTCTCATCCTCTGCCACTCCAAGGAGAAAAGGCCTAGTTCACTCAACCTGTTCTCATAAGGCATGCTCCCCAATCCAGGCAACATCCTTGCAAATCTCCTCTCCACCCTTTCTATGGTTTCCACATCTTTCCTGTAGTGAGGTGACCAGAACTGAGCACAGTACTCCAAGCGGAGTCTGACCTGGAACCTATATAGCTGCAACATTACCTCTCGGCTCCTAAATTCAATTCCACGATTGATGAAGGCCAATACACTGTATGCCATCTTAACCACAGAGTCAACCTCACAATTATCTGGGTTGAATTCCATCTGCCACTTCTCAGCCCAGTTTTGCATCCAATCGATGTCCCACTGTAACCTCTGACAGCCCTCCACACTATGCACAACACCCCCAACCTTTGTGTCATCAGCAAATTTACTAACCCATCCCTCCACTTCCTCATCCAGGTCATTTATAAAAATCACGAAGAGAAGGGGTCCCAGAACAGATCCCTGAGGCACTCCACTGGTCACCGACCTCCATGCAGAATATGACCCGTCTACAACCACTCTTTGCCTTCTGTGGGCAAGCCAATTTTGGATCCAAAAAGCAAGGTCCCCTTGGATCCCATGCCTCCTTACTTTCTCAATAATCCTTAAATGGGGTACTTTTACAAATACCTTGCTGAAATTCATATACATTACATCTACTGCTCTAACTTCATCAATGTGTTTAGTTACATCCTCAAAAAATTTAATCAGCTTATAAGGCACAACCTGCCTTTGACAAATCCATGCTGACTATATAATCATATTATGCCTCTCCAAATGCTCATAAATCCTGTCTCTCAGGATCTTTTCCATCAACTTACTAACCACTGAAGTAAGACTCACTGGTCTATAATTTCCTGGGCTATCTTTACTCCCTTTCTTGAATAAGGGAACAACATCCACAACCTTCTGATCCTCTGGAATCTCTCCCATCCCCATTGGCGATGCAAAGACCATTGCCAGAGATTCAGCAATCTCCTCCCTTGCCTCCCACAGTTGTCTGGGGTACATCTTGTCTGGTCCTGGTGACTTATCCAACTTGATGCTTTCCTAAAGCTCCAGCACATCCTCTTCCTTAAGGTCTATGTGCTCAAGCTTTCCAATCCCCTGTAAGTCATCCTTACAATCGCCAAGTTCCTTTTCCGTAGTGAATACTGAAGCAAAGTATTCATTAAGTATCTCTGCTATCTTCTCCAGTTCCATACACACTTTTCCACTGTCACACTTGTTTGGTCCTATTCTATCACATCTTATCCTCTTGCTCTTCACATATTTGTAGCAATTCTCGTTTGAATGTGAAGTGTGAAGTAAGTGTGAATGAATGTGCAGGAAGAGAGTAGATATGATTAATGTGGAACAGACTCAATTTCATATTGGCTAGATTCTCTCTACCAGTGGAAAATACTTCAAAATTTGCAAATAAAGCTTAAGGGGCAAAGAAGTAGGACATTAGCAGCCAAAGATCAGGACATTCAGGAGCAGGGCTGAGATGGATTTTCAGAAATGACACTGGCTGAGAAAGGGAAAGGAAAATCACGGAAGTTGGATCGCTGAACTCCATTCCTTGGCCCCCTGTGTTTTCATTTGAAAATTTAAAAAAAGTTAAACTTACCTTAGCCACATTCTGCTGTCACTGGTCCATTTGGCCGAGCAGGTATGCTGACAGGGCAGACTTCCCCTCCCACTTCCGTTAAAAATAAGCTTGTAGGCTTGCAAACATCAACTACCAATGACCTTTCATTCCCATTTGACCTCAGCCTGTCTGGGATGAGAAGCTTCATCAACTTCAAAACTGGCAAAGAAAAGGCTCTGTGAGCAGGGCGACCTCAATCAAGTGCATTGACTTCCCCATTTATAAACATCTCCATCCACCAATGGACCTAGAAAAAGGAATTATGAAGTACTTAATATCAACTTCAAGGGGTCAGATATTTGCTTGATGCAGCTGGGAACTGAAGGTTAGAAAATACAATTGAGAAGTATTGTGACAGCTTGGAAGGAATCTGCCCCAATAATACTTACAGATGTAACCTAGAAAGTAACTGAACCATTGCTACGCAGGAAACAAATTTCAGCACAAACAAAATACTGGAGGAACTCAGCAGATCAGGCAACATCTAAGGAGAGGAATAAACAATCCAGTCCTGATGAAGGATCTTGGCCCAAAATGTTGACTATTCATTAACATTTTGTGTGTGTCTGGAAGATACCTTGTGTTTATAATCAATCTACCAGCTTGGCTATAGAATTCTTTGAGCTCTTTCACTAACATGAACATTTTTCACCACAAAATCACTTCACATACATGGTATATAAACAAAATGCTTCCTCTCCAGGAAGGACAAAGGTATAGCTGGTGAGAGAAGCCCTTAGGAATACCTTAGCAGGACGCATATAACAATGTTATGTTTGGAGTTATATGGTCAGTCATTAATTAAAGAAGCAGCATAAATGTAGGAAAATATCATGGCAATGACAAGGTCTTGAAGCAGGACCCTTTCATGCTACTCTTGTTTTCAATGTAAGTAGATCCAGAATCAACAGCTAACTAGGAAGAAGTTAGCTGCAAATTCCTTTTGCTTAGAACATTGGGCTGACAATTTGGCTGGGTATTTCTGGTCCTACCCCATTCTTGTACCAAAGAAAAGTGTATCTCCATGATGTAATTTTGTGTATGATGCAAATGACAGCATTTCGAACCAGACTGAGTCCTTAGGTTTGCTCCCCGGGCAGTTGGAGTAGGCCCAAGCCTCGATCTCAGTTCATCATATTAGTGGGGCAAAAACACTGCAAAACTTATTGAGACAACAGCCGTTGGAGCAGTTCACAGCCTTGATGCCATGAAGAGAGGAATGAACATCGCGAGAGCATTTGATTCAAATGCTACGGGTCCTAGATTACATCTAGAAACACAGTCATTCCACATTTGTAAAATGCCTTTTGGATCACACTGCCTTCATTGCAAACAATCCATGACCTAAACCAGAGTAATCTCAAAAGATTACATTGTACACTGTGAGGGCAGAGTTGTCCAATATCTATATAAAATACCTTTAATACCAATTAGCATTGAATCAAGTTTAGTTTTAGAAATGTAGCAAAAATCATGGAGATAACAAAGAAAAAGATCCATTAAGTTAGTGGATCTGGCTAGTACTATTGGCATTGAAAAGCTTTTCAGCATGGTCATAACATTCTTCCAATGATATAATAACAAGCTCTGTCTCAATAAACTGAATCACATAGTGTAATCAACTTGTCACTCTCTCAGTGTACAATATTTAAATGTAGACAGACATCTGCCCTTCACTGCAAAGGCATACGGCACCCATTAGCAAAGCTGATCTGCAATTACTTCCTTTCTAATTATATACATATTCAATATTGAATTGGCAATAGCTGATCATGCACCTTCCTCTAGATTATCGGCTGCAATCTTTTTTTGCTTTAGTACTCAATCACATCGTTTCCATGTGTGTGTGTGTGTGTGTGTGTGTGTGTGTGCGCGCACGCGCGCGCGCGCCCTTAACGCCTGGTGGAGTCGTCAGGGCATAGTCATGACAAGCTTTTTGCACCGATCTTTTTGGTATGCTCATCGTACGGCATGTCTTGGGCATCTGAAACCTGGCGGAGCCCAGCCCTCTCCATGTTTTTTTTACAAGGTCGAGTTGTTAGCTTGACAGTCAACCCAGGCAAGGGAGCCAGCTGGATTCAAACTCGGGACCTCTCGCCCTGAAGTCCAGTGCTGATGAGCCAGACACGGACGCACGCACACACGCACACACACACACACACACATTGTTTCCATATATTGGCCCTAAAATTCCTCACAGACTGAAGAGGAATTTGCAAGGGAGTAGCAAAGATATGGGAAGTACAAATTAATCTGATTCCTTAATTTTGGTATTCACTGTGGGCCTAAATGTTAGTCAGTCACTTGAAATAAAAAGGAGCAGAAACTGCAGATGCTGGAATTCGAAACCAAACTTCAGAAAATACTGGACACACACAGCAGGTCATGCAGCACTTGCGGGAAGAGAAATAGAATTAATGTTATAAATTGATCAGAACGGGAAAAATGAGAAAACAGTTGTGATTTAAGCTGAGAGAAAGAAGGTTCATAAGATGCACACCGAAGATGGAAGGTGGCGGTTATTAAAAGAAAACATTAGCTACGACTGAAGTGGTAAAAAAGAAACAACCTGAAATCAGGAGGTATGTTGACATCAGCAGTGGGGACTGGGGACTGGGGTAAGAGGAGGAGAAGATGTGAGAGAAAGAAATGAGCAAAAATGTTTACCTGAAATTGAACTGCTGTTGCCCTTTGGACTAAATTTTGAATCACTTTTCTATTTTTGAAGTTTATCAGTTTTTTAATCAGTCTTTGAAGTTGCATTGACAATTACAGTCTGCACCTCATTCCTCTGTTCTCTCCACCCCACCCTCTGTCTGTATCTCATTTGCTTTCTCAGTTCCTACAGTTCTGATGAAGCATCGTTGTGTTGCCTTTAAGGCATTTATTTGACTTCGTTGAGTCTACGTTTTAAATGATTTGTTTGTAACTATTTTCTAGTTAAGGTTAAAGGTTGATAGTTAAGTTATAGTTTAACAAAGGTAAATTCATTGTCTATGGGATATTGTGGCATGTGATGATGTCACCTCCGGTTTCGCCGTGTCTTGTGTGTAACTCTGGCTCAGAGAAGGTGTGAAGATGGGTGCCATGCGTGCAGCATGATCGTGTAGAGCTCTGTTTCTACCCACAAAGAACCATTATAGAAGCAATGCCATAAGTTCCTAAGAATGTATTTGAAGTAAAAATATTAACTTGGTTTCTGTTAAGGAAGCGACGGTTGGGGCGGTGTGTGTGTCGGCTTTCAATTTCAAACGCGGGGTTGGCTCGAGTCTGATGGCAGTTTGACGCGACCTCCCCCTTCGCCCGCTACTCGGGACGGCTGGAGACACTCGCTAAAAGAAGAGAGCGCGCGTGGTCTCCAGAATGAAACAGACGCTGTATATGTTTGTATTTTTTTATCAACAGTTTTCACCATACGATGTTAATGTGGAAGAGTGAACAGTAAATGGTTAACCTTACTATGACTCTGTCTTCATTGGCTCCGGTTTAACTTGGTGTTTAGTCAGAGTTTCAACACATTGCATGAGAACACTACAATCATCAATATGAAACAATAACGCTTTTCTATCCATGCACGCATGCAGCCTGACTCCTGCATGTTTTTGGTATTTTTCATGATCAGGAACAGTCCTCAGACATCCCTTTAAAAGAATGTGATGGGAACAAGCAGGGTCTGAAAATGCAGCACTTCATCTGTCTTGCACTGGTGATGTCACCCAGATTTTAATGTTCACGTTTCACATAGAAAATTGTAAATTGAGGTGTGAAACTTTTAATCTACAACCTATAAGGTATACAAAGCTCAGTCACAAGTTTGTGCTGCTGTGGAGTGGAATCTGCTCATGTTATACCATATCCTCTGAAGCAGAATATTGGAATTCCTTAATGTGCATGTCTCACATTTGGGTTACATTATTATGAGCATGAATTTGACCTAAGACATTGGTATTGAAGCATTCTAAGGATTATGGATTGGTAGAAATGCCTTTATTTAAATGTCAATGATAGACATTCACACAAATCAGTTTCCATCTCAGGCAATTGCTCAATGGCGCAGCTCTGTGATGGGTTGTCCTCCTTCAGGCGGATGGAAGTTTAATGTCCATAAGACTAAATGCACCTGCATTACAAGGACAAAATTGTCACTATTCTCCAGACGTTACCTCAGGCAGCTCCTTTTAATATTGCTTCGGGATTGTACACCTGATTTTCCACAGCAAGCTGTCGACCAGAAATATGTCACATCACCTACTAAGAGCTCCTCCTGAAAGCACAATGCTGTCTTACATTGATGACTTGGCTTAGGGCTAAGATAGAGATCACCCTAAGGAAACACAGATGGAAACTATGAGAATAAATCTGTTCACAGCTTCCTGGCTTCTGGCCTAATGTTACTCCTGCCACGTAGGTACAAATGCTTTCTTGTAGGCAATAGGATTTTGGTTTGCATTGGGCGAACAAATTAAACTGACTGCTTGTACTAACGTGTAAAATGTTTCTTTTCATGATTTATAGGAATGTATCACTACCGCTAAAAAAAATCGCCTTCTTAACCTTTCCCTCACCTTACGTTCAAACTGAAAATTTTGAAACTCAATCCCAATTTACAACCAATGATCTCACAACATGCTTTATTTCTTGAAAAATGTTATGCAAACCAAAGAAGACATATTTCTGTTCTGGGGATTGCTGTAAAGAAGATAAATTTGGTTGACTTACAGTTCTTTTGACAATGCTACACAAGTATTGTGTAAAGTGTCAAATTAACAAAGCAATTGTATCGCACACTTGTATGCTCTCCAAAACCTTTTCAGTTAATAATTAATTATGAATTTATCATCTTGATACTATTTACTGTAAAACTTTCCTCAGGATTCCTATGGAAATTGATTGTAGAATATCTAACACAATATTTTAACTCTTTGGGAATAAATAAATAAACAATTATAATTCAATGTGTTCCATAGTTTCACTCATTTTACAGTCAGACTTTATCAGAATTTGAAACATAAAAAAGTTATTTGCAGACATCATGTGACATGAAAAATTTTAAGTGCAATTCAATAGTTTTTCAATTCATATTTTACACTCAGTGGTCTTTCTATTAAGTACAGTAGGTACTGAATAAATGGGTATGAGTGTATGTTTGTGGTAACAACAGCACTCACTGCGTCTTTGTCAACCTCTATAGTCTCTGCTGTAATACATCAACCAATCTGTACACAGCAAGATCCTGCAATCCACAGAGGGTGACTATGTCTGGAACGGTAGTTATGGGGAACTCTCTGCCCTAACCCCAGAGTATGGGAAACAATAGTGACAGAGTCTAGGATCAGAGGGCACAGCCTCAAAATACAAGGACATCCCTATAGAACAGATATCCCAGGGAAGAGGAATAATGCATGAAGAGCATTTGATGGCTCAGGGCCTGTACTCATCGGAATTTAGAAGAATAAGTGTTGGGGGGGATCTCATTGAATATTGAAAGGCTGAGAAGAGTGGATGTGGAGAGGATATTTCCCGTATCAGGGGAGTTTAGGACCAAAGGACACAAGCTCGGAATAGAAGGACGTCCCTTTAGAACAGAGATGGGGATGAATTTCTTTAGACAGAGTATATTTGTGTGCAATTAATTGCCACAGATGGCTATGGAGGCCATGGCGATGAATATATTTAAAGAGGAGGTCAATAGTTTCTTGATTGACAAGGGTGTCAAAGATTACAGGGCAAAGGTAGGTGAATGGGAAAATAAGTCAGCTATGATGGAATGGCAGAGCAGACTTGATGGTCTGAATGGTCTAATTCTGCTCCTACATTTTATGGTCTTATGGTCTTCTCCTGCTGTATCTCATTCACTTCAAGGTTCAACTTGTTATGCATTTAGAGATGTCCCTCTGCATACCACCATTGTAAAGTGTAGTTACTTGAGTTACTGTCACCTTCCTGTCAGCTTGAACCAGTTTGGCCACTCTTCTCTGGCCCCTCATATTAACACGATGCTTCACTACAGAGAATTGCCACTCACTGGAAGTTTTTGTTTTTCACACCATTCTCTGTAAACACGAGAGAGACTTTGGTGCATGAAAATTGTAGGAGATCAGCAGTTTCTGCGATATTCAAACCACCCCATCTGGCACCAAGAATCATTCCATAGTTAAAGTCACTTAGATCACATTTGTTCCTCATTCCGATGTTCGCTGTGAACAGCACCTGAACCTCTTGACCATGTCTGCATGCTTTTATGCACCAAGCCAGATTAAAAATACTAAGTCATCAAGGCCAGGGCAAAGGACAAACTGGTGTTCAGCTCCATACTCATGTCAAGCTTGACTTGCCCCAGCACTGAACTGATTCTGCAGCTGCAGCCTGCAGCCATCAGTACTTGTCTCAGTGTTGAACTGACCATGCAGCTGTGCAGCCTGCAGTCATTGGGCTGCAATGCTGAACTGTCCTCATGGCTGTAGACTCACTTGTGGTTTATATTCTGTGTATTATTTCTTCACTCTTTTTGTTTGCATGATCTGTTTTTTATCACACATGGGATGTTTGATGGACTTATGGTGTGGGCTTTTTCATGGGTACTATTGTATTTCATTCTTTGTTTTGAGGCTTCCCGCAAGAAGAAGGTATATGGTATATACTTTGATAATGTGTAATTTGAACTTTGAACTTTGAGTTGCTGCCACGTGATAGGCTGATTAGATATTTGCATTCATGAGCACATTTGCAAGTGTACCTAATAAAGTGGCCATTGAGTGTATATTTCTCTACCTTCTTTAAATCCTGAAGAATGAAGAATAAATACTATCTGTAAATGCCTCCATCACTTCAGCTTGTAAACCTCAGTAATATACATCTTAACAATCTCCTGTTGCACTATCCTAATCAGGCAGTTTGTCTCTTTCTAATGCTATATTAGAAAACCTAACCAAAACAAGCAAGTGAAATTATGTCCAGACTAAGACTTGATCTAAATCTTCTCTCTTTATATGGTACACATGAAGCTGATATGCTACCAGTAATCAGCTTTATACTTAAATCCTAGCATAATGCTTTGTAAGTGTTTGAATATGCGCAAAATACAAGAAACCAATTTACAATAATCCTGTGAACTATATCAAATATCTTCTATCTAAACTAATTTACAATAAGTATGTATATGTAGAGGTAACATTGAGCAAAATCATTTCTTTTATTGCCACTACAAAGTTTGAACTATCATTTATACCTACTCATTTTCTTTGTCCTGACCTCAGTAACAAAACATAATAAATCTGATCTCCCAGATTATAGTTGACTAAATTAGAGAAAAAAAACAATGACTACTTATATTTCCATCAAAACTCAAATAATACTACAATACACTGTTTGAGTACTTCAGGTGGTTCAGTATTCGGTAAAGTTTGCTGTGCTCCCTGTCTTCTTACCTGGGCCCACTTGCTGTGCTCCCCTTCTACTCACCTTTATATTAGACCATGAAACATCTAAACAATCAAAGTAAAAAACTATTCAGATATTGATGGAAAGGACTTTCAATAGTTTGTGACATCTGCCAATCCAGGAGCACCAAAACCCTGAGCATTTAGAGATTTCCACTTTCTCAAATTGTTCTTTACAGTCAACGAATTGCAATGTATTGTAGGCAAACAAAGGGAGATCAATATGTACTGAAGTCCGACAGCAGCTGCAAGATCATTGACTGGAATTTCCATTATTAGTGGAGTTGGTTAAAGTATTGAATAGTAACAATGAAACTTCCCTACTGCACTTCAAATTTTGCTTTTGCACAGTTTACAAGACCACTTTAATATGCAAAAATAAGACATCTGTACTTGTTGCTTGCACTATTAGCTGTATAGTACAGTGTAGAAGTCAGTGGGACAGGAATTTTGGAAGTGCAAGCAACCATATTTTTCATTTTAAAAAGTTAGGTTTCAATAGCTAAATGTTAGCCCTGCAAAGAGGTATCAGCCTAGATAATGTGCTCTGGTCCCTGTCTGGGAATCACAGCAACAAACCTCTGCAACACATACAAAATGCCGGAGGAACTCAGCAGGCCAGGTAGCGTCTTCGGAAAAGAGCATAGTCAACGTTTCGGGCCAAGACCCTTCATCAGGACTGGAAAAAAAAGATGAGGAATCAGAGTAGGAAAGTGGGAGGAGGGAAGGAAGCCACAAGGTGACAGATAAAATTGGGAGAGGTGAAGTAAAGAGCTGGGCAGTTGATTGGTGAAAGAAATGGTGCAGGAACACCAGAGAGGGGTGATGGGCAGGTAAGGAGATAAGATGAGAGAGGGAGAAAAGGGAATGGGGAATAGGGAATGGTGAAGGGGACATTACTGAAAGTTCAAGACATCGATGTTCAGGCTATCAGGCCGGAGGCTACCCAGACAGAATATAAGGTGTTGCTCCTCCAACCTGTGAGGCCTCATTGCAACAGTAGAGGAGGCCATGGACTGACATGTCCATGACTAGGAGGTGAAGGTGATAGCACCACCAAAATTGATATTTATGTTACAAAAAATTCTGCAGGTAATATCATGCATTGTAGATACGTATATATATCTTTAAAAATTGTGAAACAAACTGCTATTCAGAAAACACAGGTCCCAGCATCTCACAAAAGGAGAACAAAGATGGTGTGCCAGAAGATGTGCTGAGAATGCCTACAAAGTTTACACTGTCATTATTCAATATTTCACTCCCGTTAACCAGGAAGATTGCAGGCCCGTCATCTACCAGGTGGAAAAATTAGAGGAGAAAACAAAAGCTGAGGACCATTGGGAACAGTTCCTGGCAATGTTTCAGTTTGGTGGAAATGACAGTGTGGGAGGGCAGGATAGCTAACATGACCTCCTATTATGAAGAAGGGTAATTGACTTGAAATATGAACTCTGTTTCTCTCCCTCTACATGAGATGTTGGCTGTTTTCAGTACTTGTTTTTATTTCAAATTTCCAGCATTTGCAGTTATTTTGTGTTTCTTTCACTTACTAGCAAACAAATGGAAAGAGGCCAGGTCTGCAGATTTGGAGGGTGGATGTCAGCTGTTTATTCCTAATGCCGAATCTGACTGTTTTCAGCTCCCTATAGACATCTGTTTTCCCAAGCAGTGGGTAATCTGTATGGCCAGCATTGACTTACTAAAGTAATTATCCATCTAAATCGCTGATACAGCCAAAACTAGAAATAACATTGTAGCTGTGCTGGAATCTCCCTTACACCTCAATATGGGAAGTGCACATACAGAAACTAAGGTCTACAGAAACCAGGAATTGTAAATAAACATAGAAAATATTGAAAGTATTTGAACAAGGAACTACCTTTGAAGAAAACATATTTCTGGTTGATAACCTTCCACCAGATCTGTAGAATGGACATTCAGTGGGAACATTAATACTGTATATTAATTGGTAATTTGAGCATAAGACCATGGGATATAGGAGCAGAATTAGACCATTTGTCCCATTGAGTCTACACTGCTGTTTCATCATGCTGATTTATTTTCCCTCTCAGCTTCAATCTCCTGTCTTCTCTCCATATCCCAACGTGCCTTGACTAAACAGGAATCCATCAACCTCTTCCTTAAATATACCCAATGACTTGGCCTCTACAATCACCTGTAGCAACAAATTCCACAGATTCACCACTCTCTGGCTAAAGAAATTCCTCCTCATCTCCACTCTAAAAAAACGTCCCTCTATTCTGAGGCTGTGTCCTCCGGTCTTAGATTCCCCGGCCATAGGAAATATCCTCTCCACATCCACTCTGTCAAGGCCTTTCAACATTCGATAGGTTTCATTCCAGTGAATAAAGGTCCAGAGCTATCAAACACTCCTCATATGACAAGCTTTTCAATCCTGGAAATATTTCTGTGAACCTTCTTTGAACCTTTTCCAGAAGACAGAAGATAATCTCAGAAGACACAGAACAAGTGTGAAGAATAATAAATAAATTGTCTAGGATATGAGGTCTCCTTTTACTTAATGGAAACCCATTATCTTTATTGGATTAGGGACTTCATATAAACACATTAACATATGTGCCTTCACTTCTCAATCAAATGTTTTTGGTACTTTTTACAGATTGATTTTGGTGAGCAACATCAGTCTGGTTCCTAGCAGCCGTCTCAACCCTATTTTCTTGCCTTCTCCCAATAACCTTTGATGCCCTGATTAACCAAAAACTGAACAATTTCTGCATTAATTATATCCAATTAATTGGCATGCACATCTGTCTGTGGCAATGAATTTCACAGATTTACCAACTGGTGCCTAAAGAAATTTTTCCTCATCTCTGTTGTAAATGGATATATGTACCTCTGTTCTTGGACTGTGCCCTCTGGTCCGAGACTTCCCCCACTATAGGAGACATCTCCTCCACATCCACATTATCTAGGTCTTTCAATATTCAAAAGTTGCAATGAGATTTCCCCCTCATTCTTCTGAACTCCAGTGAATACAGGCCCAGAGCAAATCAAACTCTCCTCATATGTTAACCCTTTCATTCTCATGAAACTCCTCTGGATCCACTCCAATGGCTGTACATCTTTTCTTAGATAAGGGGCCCCAAGCTTGCTCACAACACTCTGTGTGTTCTGACCAATGATTTAGGAAGCCATAGAATCCTTACTTTTCTATTCTAGTCCTCTTGAAATGAATCCTGACATTGCATTTGCCTTCTTTACCACTGACTCAACCAGCAAGTTAACCTTTAGGGAATCCTGCACAAGGACACCCAAGTCCCATTGCACCTCTGGTTTTTGAATTTTCTGCCCACTTAGGAAATAGACCATGCCTTTATTCCTTCTACCAAAGTGCATGACAATACTCACCCCTACACTATATTCCTTCTGCCACTTCCTTGTCCATTCCCCTGTAGTGCCCTGGTTAGGATTTCTATTGCAATGCTGTAAGGTAGCTTATATTAGCAGTTTTCTGTAAAAGCAGTGTGCCATGCTGGAAAGTGTGTTTTGGCTTTGGCTAAGACAAGGAGCCATGTTGTCTAACTTAGGAATGTGTGTCAGCCAATCAGGATTGTGGGACGTGTGAGAAGGTTCTAGGGAGTTGTGGGGAGGAGTTTTCTGAAGGACAGTAGGCTGGTTTGGGATCTTTTGGAGGTGGCTGTGGAGCGGTGCACAAGGGAAGATGCCACAGAATGCCATTGGAAGGAGAGACCCTCTTACAAGAAGTGCTTTGTGTAGGTGAATGGCTCCAAGGAGGCAGAGCAATACTCCTAAGAGAGAGAGCGAATTCATTCGAGGTGGTCTTCGAGGGGAGTTCGAATTGTGGCGGGTGCTTTCACGCAGACAGTGGGTCAAGTGCTTGAGTAAAATGATACCCCCCAACTACTCCATTATGAGCCCCAACGTTATGTGCACATTGGACTGTTTTTTTCCTATAGTGAGCTCATTTATTTTTCTTTTCTTTTCCTGTAACTGTTTGTTAAATTTGAAAATCTGGTAAAGATACTTTATAATTTCAAGCTGGTGTATGATCTGTCATACCTGGGCTACTGTAAATGTGCATGGGCAGTATTTACACAGTATTCACTCAAATCGAGGTTCCTTTAATTGGAACATCAGGATGTTCCTGTTTGGTTGAACCCCAAATCATACCGACCCTAGACCTGTATTGTTGACAAAATCTGCCCTTCTCACCGCTGAGACCCGTGGCTGTTAGCAGAATTAGCTAACGAGCCAAGTCTGTATACAAGCCACGGTGAGAAGGTTATACTCCCTACCTGTTTAAGTCCTCCTGCAGAAACCCTGCCTCCTCAATACTACCTGATCCTCCACCTATCTTTGTATCATTCACAAACTTGACCACAAAACCATTTATTCCTTCATCCAAATCATTGACATATAACGTGAAAAGAAATGGTCCCAACACTGACCCCTGTGGCACACCGCTAGTCACTGGTAGCCAATCAGAAAAGGCTCCCTTCATTCCCACTCTTTTCCTCCTTCCTGTCAGTCAATCTTCTATACATGCTGGTAAACGTCCTGTTATTCCATGGGCTCTTACCTTATTAAGCAGTCTCATGTGCGCCATCTTGTCAGAGGCCTTCTGAAAATCCAAATAAACAACATCCACTGACTCTCCTTCATCTATTCTACCTGTTATTTCCTCAAGGAATTCCGACAGATTTGGTGGGTAAGATACCTCCTTTAGAAATCCAAGCTGACTTTGTCCTATTTCATCATGTGCCCGCAAGTACCCAAAATTTCAACCTTAATAATAGACTCCAATATTTTTTCAACCACTGAAGTCAGGCTAACTGGCCTATAATTTCCTTTGTTCTAGCTCCCTTCCTTCGTAAAGAGAGGAGTGACATTTGCAATTTGCAATATTATTGTCTAGGTTACCTTTATATTTCATCTTTTCTCTTCTTATGGTCTTTTTATTTGCCTTCTCTTGGGTTTTAAAAGTTTCCCAATCCTGTAACTTCTGAATAACTTTTGATATTTCAATGTCTTTTCTTTTGATTTTATGCTGTCTTTGACTTCCTTTAGCCACAGTTGCTTGATCCTCTTTTTAGAATACTTACTCATCTTTTTGATGCATCTATCTTGTGCTTTCTGAATTGCCCCCAGAAACTTCAGCCATTGTAATTCTGCTGTCATCCCTGCTAGTGTCCCCTTCCAATCAACTTTCGCCAGCTCCTTTCTCATGCCTCCACCGTAATACTGATACATCCAATTTTAGCTTGGCCTTCTCCTTCTCAAACTGCAGGATTAATTCTATTATATTATGATTACTGCCTCCTAAGAGTTCCTTTAATTTAATCTCCCTAATCAAATTTGGGTAATTATACAACACCCAATCCAGAATTGCCATTCCCCTAGACAGCTCAACCACAAGCTGTTCTAAAAAGCCTTCTTGCAGGGATTCTACAAATTGCCTCTCTTGTGATCCAGCATCAACTTGATTTTCCCAATCTAACTGCTTACTGAAATCCTCCATGAGTTTTGTAACATTGGCCCTTTACGTGCCTTTCCTATCTCCCTTTGTAATTTGTAGCCCATATCCTGGCTACAGTTTGGAAGCCTGTATATAACTACTATCAGGCTCTTTTTACCTTTGCAGTTTCTTAACTCTAACCATAAGGACTCTACATCCTCCAATCCTATATAAAGGATTTGATTTCATTTTTTGTTATCAGTAGAGTCACACCACGCCTTCTGCTTACCTGCCTGTCCTTCTGATATGTTAAGCTCCCAATTATGTTCCCAAAAATGTCCACAAAATCATACCTACCAGTCTCTAATTGCATACTTTCAAATATAATGCTTTCAGTTCTGTTTTCATCATTTTTTTTTATCTTACACTTTAGCTCATCCAAATGACTGCAATTTTGCCCTATCATCTGCCTGTATTTTCTCACAGTCACACTACACAGTCCATCTAGTTGTCTACCAAATGCTCCATCCTCAGCCCTACCATTTCACTTCCAATTCCACTGCAAAATTAGTTTAGATCCTCCCCCTCAGTTCTAGTAAATTTGCCCGTAGAGCTATTGGTCCCCCCTGGGTTCAGGTGTAACCCATCCTTCTGCAGTCATATCTTCCATGAAGAGATCTGATTGTTCCACAAGTCGAAACCCTGCCCCCTGAACCAGTTCCTCAGCCACCCATTCATCTGACAAATCATTCTATTCTTATCCTCACTGGCACATGGCACAGGCAGCAATTCAAGGATTACTATCTGAGAGGTCTTGCTTTTCAGCTTTCTGCTTTCTGCCTACCTCCCTTCAGGACCTCCCCTCTTTTTCTACCTATTTTATTAAAACCAATATGTACAATGAGTTCTGACTGTTCATCCTATCCTTTTAGAATGCCATGGACCTGATCTGAGGCATCCCTGACCCTCACACCTGGGAGGCACCACCCGTGGGGAGCTCAGTAATTTCATCAAATTTCTTACCAACTTCTACTCGGCCCTCACGTTCATTTAGTCCATGTTCAACACCTCCCTTCCCTTTCTTGAAGGCTCTTGCTTCCATCTCAAGAGGAAGGCTTCCTCCTCACCTCCCCCAACATCATCATAATAGTTGATGGAGTCATTTGTTATATTTCCTCACACTGCTTTCTTACAGATAAAAAAGGGATAGAGTTTGCTCAGTCCTTATCTTTCATCCTACCAGCCTCTGTATCTGACACATAGTTCTTCCACAATTCTGCCAGGTGCAATGTGATCCCACCACTAGCCACATCTTCGCTATTGTCTTTTTTTCTACGTTCTACAGAGCCCACTCTCTCTGTGACACCTTGGTTTATGCATCCCCCCCAACCCATCCCTCAGCCTCTCCCAAGTGCTTTCCCCTGCATCTACAGAAGGTTCAATATCTGCCGCTATACCTCGTCCCTCACCACAATCTAGGGCCCTGAGCAGCCATTTCAGGGGAGGCAGAGGAGCCCATGTATCTCCTCCAACCTTGTCTATTTCACTTAAGGATTTCGATGTGGCCTCCTCTATGTTGGTGAAATCAAGTGCAGACTCGGCGATTGCTTTCCTGAGCACCTGTGCCATAGACAAATAGAGATGCTAGTTGTAAGCCATTTTAATTTCCCTTCCCCTTCCACACCATCTTGGCTTCCTCCATTGCCAGGATGAAGCCAAATGCAAACTAGAAAAACAGTATCTCTTATTCATCCTGGATTCGGTATAACCTGATTGTATGAACGTTGAATTCTCCAGTTTCAGCTTGCCTGCTCTACATCTATTCTTACTTTTTGCCCTGTCCTTACCAGGTCTTCTCACATGCAACCTTCTTTCTAATCCATCCCCCAAACTCCCTATCTCCCAGTTTCTTTCACTCCCACCTACTCTATCTGTCCATCAACCACATACTTCTCCCATTGATTCCCTTCCCTCCACTGTTCCCATCTACAACTTATTTTCTGATCAGAACTCTATAATCTGCTGCCTACCTATCATCACCTCTCATCTCCTAACCTCTATGACTATCTCTACCGTTTCCTGTCCCACATGACTCCAACATCTCCACAACCTAGCTCTTGCCTTATCCCTTGCCCCCACCTCTTTATACCGGTGATCTTCCCTCTACTGTTTCCGTCCAGTTGAATTCAACTTGAAATGTCAATTCTCTGTATCTCTATGGATGCTGCCTCACCTGCTGTTCTTCAAGCAGCTTGTTTTTCAGATACCAGCATCTTATGTCTCCAGTAAAACCTTGTAGTTTCCACTGCTAAATCTTGTATTATTCCCATATATTTTTCACATCAATGTTGGCACTTCTCCATCTTTACTTCATTTCTGTGCACTGAAACCCCTCCTTTCTCATCTCCAGACACCTCTCGAGCAAGGACAGATCTTCCACTGGAAAAACTTTGATCCACTTCATCAATGTGTTTATTGGAACAAGGGTGTATTAGTAACCCATGGCCACTGTAGAGATATCAACATGAAGTTTATTTGAAGGTCGTCCAGGGCCCATCTAGTGGTTATGTACTCTATATTAGAGTAAAGTTCAAATGAATGCCAGGATTATGTTGCAAGCATACAGGATATCCATGAATATTATCTACAAATTGCTTCTCCCAGACTGAAGAGAAGAAATTTTTTCAGGGTGAGCTGTAGTAAATAATGACCACCAGAGAGGTGAGAATGCTACAGGTGAAACAGTCCTGAAATGGAGGCACACTCTATCAGGAAGTTAATGGAGGCATTATGCATGAGAAATGCCTGGAATCTTGAAACAGACAATTACAATGAGCTTAAGGTGATGGTGCTGGTGGAGAATGACCTCTCAGCAGGCCTGTATAATTCGTATGTCTTCTCTAATGAGATAAGCTCACAGGATCAAGGGCAGACCTCTTCATTTCATGTTCTGTGGGTGCTGAGGTGACTGATGAGGCCATTGTAGGAGCTACAGTCTTCTCCACAGATTGGGTAGCATAGGCTAGGTGGATGGGTAGGATTTAGGTAGTGGGCCCTTCCTGCCATTTCTGGGTGTTTCAGATGTGTCACTTTGAGGTTCCCAATACTACCCCAAATGTGTCTTCACTACTTTGCATAATCTTGACAGGGAATGGAGGGAAGGTTGCATTCTTAAATCTTTTCCCCTTTTTTACATGGAAATCTGTTTCTGGGACATGTTGTAATGTTCAAGTATACTGTAGTGTTTGCTGTCGATATTCCAGGTTTCAAGACCATATGCGAGGGCAGGAATTACTACTGTTGCAAAACCATGGGTTTTGAGCAAGATTCAGATCATGATTTCCCAGTACCCTTATGCCGAATTGACCAAAGACTATGCTGGCAGAATGAAGACAATGATAGACATTATCATTAATATTTGCCTCTGCTGAGAGACAGCTACCAAGATACAGGAAATGGTGTAATTTCCCAGGTTCCCTGCATTGTATCTTTATTATTTTATTTTATTGAGATGCAGTGCAGTATAAGCTTTTCTGGCCCTTTGAGCCCTGATTGAATCCTAGCATAATCATGTGACAATTTACAATGACCAAGTAACCTACCAACCGTTATGTCTTTGGACCGTGGGAGGAAACTGGAGCACCCTGAAGAAAATAATTTGACAGGGGACTAGGAACTGGAGTGAAGGGACTCAGGATAGGGTGGATGGTAAAAGAGAAAAGATAGCATGCAGTCAGACTATCAGGAAGAGCAGGCAGATGATAGGACAAAATTGCAGCCAGTAGGGTGATTATTGGTGCATTAGGGATGCAGAATCAAAAAAGGCAGCAAATATAGTAGAAACATAGAAACATAGAAAATAGGTGCAGGAGTAGGCCATTCGGCCCTTCGAGCCTGCACCGCCATTTATTATGATCATGGCTGATCATCCAACTCAGAACCCAGCCTTCCCTCCATACCCCGTGACCCCTGTAGCCACAAGGGCCATATCTAACTTCCTTTTAAACATAGCTAATGAACTGGCCTCAACAGTTTGCTGTGGCAGAGAATTCCACAGATTCACCACTCTCTGTGTGAAGAAGTTTTTCCTAACCTCGGTCCTAAAAGGCTTCCCCTCTATCCTCAAACTGTGACCCCTCGTTCTAGACCTCCCCAACATCGGGAACAATCTTCCCGCATCTAGCCTGTCCAATCCCTTTAGGATCTTATACGTTTCAATCAGATCCCCCCTCAATCTTCTAAATTCCAACGAGTACAAGCCCAGTTCATCCAGTCTTTCTTCATATGAAAGACCTGCCATCCCAGGAATCAATCTGGTGAACCTTCTTTGTACTCCCTCTATGGCAAGGATGTCTTTCCTCAGATTAGGGGACCAAAACTGCACACAATACTCCAGGTGTGGTCTCACCAAGGCCTTGTACAACTGCAGTAGTACCTCCCTGCTCCTGTACTCGAATCCTCTCGCTATAAATGCCAGCATACCGTTCGCCTTTTTCACCGCCTGCTGTACCTGCATGCCCACTTTCAATGACTGGTGTATAATGACACCCAGGTCTCGTTGCACCTCCCCTTTTCCTAATCGGCCACCATTCAGATAATAATCTGTTTTCCTATTTTTGCCACCAAAGTGGATAACTTCACATTTATCCACATTAAATTGCATCTGCCATGAGTTTGCCCACTCACCCAACCTATCCAAGTCACCCTGCATCCTCTTAGCATCCTCCTCACTGCTAACACTGCCACCCAGCTTCGTGTCATCCGCAAACTTGGAGATGCTGCATTTAATTCCCTCATCCAAGTCATTAATATATATTGTAAACAACTGGGGTCCCAGCACTGAGCCTTGCGGTACCCCACTAGTCACCGCCTGCCATTCTGAAAAGGTCCCGTTTATTCCCACTCTTTGCTTCCTGTCTGCTAACCAATTCTCCACCCACACCAATACCTTACCCCCAATACCATGTGCTTGGAGAGTTTTATCTCAATGCACAGAGTGTAAGAAATAAGGTGAATGATCTTGTTGCACTATTACAGATTGTTGGGTATGATGTTGTGGCCATCACTGAATCATGGTTGAAGGATGGTTGTAGTTGGGAGCTGAATGTCTAAGATTACGTATTGTATTGGAGGGATAGGAAGGTAGGCGGAGGGGGTGGTGTGGTTCTGCTAGTAAAGAGTGGCATCAAATCAGTAGAAAAATGTGACATAGGATCGGAAGATGTTGAGTTCTTGTGGGTTGAGTTAAGAGACTGCAAGGGTAGAAGGACCCTGATGGCAGTTATATACAGGCCTCCAAACAGTAGCTGGGATATCCGAATCAGAATTAGGTTTATTATCACCAGGATGTGTCATGAAATTTGTTAACTTAGCAGTAGCAGTTCAATGCAATACATAATATAGAAGGAAAAAGAAATAAATAAATCAATTACAGTATATGTATATCGAATAGATTAAAAATTGTGCAGAAACAGAAATAATAGATATGTGAAAAGTGAGGTAGTGTTCATGGGTTCAATGCCCATTTAGGAATCAGATGGCAGAGAGGAAGAAGCTGTTCCTGAATCGCTGAGTGTGTGCATTCGGGCTTCTGTATCTCCTACCTGATGGTAACAGTTAGAAAAGGGCATGCCCTGGGTGCTGGGTCCCTTAATAATGGAAGCTGCTTTTCGGAGACACCGCTCCTTGAAGATGTCCTGGGTACTTTGTAGGCTAGTACCCAAGATGGAGCCGACTAAATTTAGAACCCTCTGCAGCTTCTTTTGATCCTGTGCAGTAGCCCCTACAGATTACAATGGGAAGTAGAAAAGGCATGTTAAAGGGGCAATGTTATGATAGTCATGAGAGATATTAACAAGGAGGATTGATTGGGAAAATTAGGTTGGTAATGGATCTCAAGAGAGTGAGTTTGTTGAGAGTGATATGTTTTTTTTAGAGCAGTTTGTCACTGAGCCTACTCAGTGATCAGCAATACTGGACTGGGTGTTATGTAATAAGACGGAGGTGATTAGGAAGCTTAAGGTAAAAGAGGCAGTGATCATAATATAATTGAGTTCAACTTGAAATTTGATAGGGAGAAAGTCTGACATTTCAGTAATTCAGTGGAGTAAAGGAAATTACAGTGGTATGAGAGAGGAGCTGGCCAAAGTAAGTTGGAAGGAGATGCCGGCAAAGATGTCAGCAGAGCAGCAATGATGAGCTTCTTGGAAAAATGAGGAAAGTACAGGATAGATGTATTCCAAAAATAAAGAAATACTCAAATGGCAAAATAGTACAACTGTGACTGACAAGAGAAGTCAAACCTAATGTAAAAGCAAAAGAGAGGCCATACAACAAAGCAAAAATTAATGGGAAGATAGGAGATTGGGAAGCTTTTAAACACCTACTGAGAGCAACTAAAATAATCATTAGGAGGGAAAAGATTAAATAGAAAAGCAAGCTAACAAGCAATATCAAAGTGGATAGTAAAAGCTTTTTCAAGTATGTAAAAAATAAAAGAAAGATGAAAGTGGATATAGGACTGCTAGAAAATAAGGTCGGAGAAATAATAATGGGGATCAAGGAGGTGGCAGATGAAATGAATGAGTATTTTGCATTAGTCTTCACTGTGGAAGACACTAGTGGTGTGGCAGATGTAGAGTGGTGTGAGGGAAGAGAAGTGAGTGTAGTTACTATTACAAGAGAGAAGGTGCTCAAAAAGCTGAAAGACCTAAGAGTGCATAAATCACCCAGACCAGATGAACTGCTCTCCAGGGTTGTGAAAGAGGTGGCGATAGAGATTGCAGAGGCAGTAGCAATGATCTTTTAAAAATCACTGGACTCTGGCGTGGCACCAGAGTACTGGAAAATTGCATATGAAACTCTACTCTTTAAGAAAGGAGGAAGTCAGCAGAAAAGAAATCATAGACTGGTTATCCTGAACACAATGGTTGGAAAGATGTTGGAGTCAATTGTTAAGGATGAGGTCATGGAGGACCTGGTGACACAGAACAAGATAGGACCAAATCAGCATGGTTTCCTTAAGTGAAAATCCTGCCTGATGAACCTGTTGGGATTCTTTGAGGAGATTACAAGCAGGATAGATAAAGGGCAGGCAGTGGATGTTGTATATTTGGACTTTCAGAAGGCCTTTGATAAGGTGGCACATAAGAGCCATCTTACTAAGTTAAGACCCCATGGTATTAAAGAAAAGTTACTATCATGGTTAGAACATTGGCTGATTGGTAGGAGGCAATGAGTGTGAATAAAAGGATCCTTTTCTGATTGTCGGCCAATTACTAGTGGTGTTCCACAAGGGTTGGTGTAGGGACTGCTTCTTTTTATGCTGCATATCAATGATATAGACGATGGAATAGATGACTTTGTTGCCAAGTTTACAGATGACACAAAAATTGGTGGAGAGGCCGGTAGTGTTGAGGAAACAGGTAGGCTGCAGAATGACTTAGACAGTTAGGAGAATGGGCAAGAAAGTGGCAAGTGAAATACAATGTTGGAAAATGCATGGTAATGCACTTTGGTAAAAGAAATAGATCTGCAGACTATTTTAAATGGGGAGAAATTCCAAAATTCTGAAATGCAAATGTATTTCAGAGTACTTGTGCAGAATACCCTAAGGGTTAACTTATCAGGTAGAATCAGTGGTGAGGAAGGCAAATGCAATGTTAGCATTCATTTCAAGAGATCTAGAATACAAGAGCAGCGATGTGAGGCTTTATAAGGCACTGGTGAGGCCTCACCTTGTATATTGTGAACAGTTTTGTGCCCCTTATCTAACAAAATGTGTGCTGGCATTCGAGGGGGTTCAGAGGAGGTTCACAGGGATGATTTTGGGAATGAAAGGGTTATAATATGAGGAATGTTTGACAGCTCTGGGTTTGTATTCACTGGAATTCAGAGGAATGTAATGGTGAGGTTTTATAACACATTGGTCAGACCACCCTTGGAGTACTGTGAGCAGCTTGGGGCCCCTTATCTGAGAAACGATGCGCTGAAGAGAGGCTGGAGGAGGTTCACGTGAATGATTCTAGGAATGAAAGGGTTTACATAAGAGGAGTGAGTACTTGCTTGAGTTTGGAAGAATGAGGTGGTATTTCATTGAAACCTTCTGAATACTGAAAGGCCTAACTAGAGCAGATGTGGAAAGTATGTTTCCTATAGTGAGGGAGTCTAGGACCAGAGGGCATAGAGGGACATCCCTTTAGAACAGAGATGAGAAGGAATTTCTTTAGCCAGATGTTGGTGAATCTGTGGAACTCATTGCTACAGGCGACTATGGAGACCAAGTCGTTGGGTATATGTAAAGTGGAGATTAATAATTTCTTGATGAAAAAGGGTGTCAAAGGTTATGAGAAGGCAGGAGAATAGGGCTGAGATGGAAAGTGGAGAAGACTCGATGGGCTGAATGGCCTAATTCTGCTCCGATATCATATAGTCCTATGGACTTAATTGTCTTGTCTGTCATATTTGTCAGAAGATATAGGCACTAGAACTTTCTTTTTCCTTTCTTGCATCCCAGCTGGCTTGTTGTGTGTATCTTACCACCCCAGAGGAATTACAGCCTGGCTTTGCCTGGATAGACGGCAACAAATTGGATGCTTTAGACAAAGAAATATTTTTCAATTTCCTGCTTTCCTTCATTATGAGATCCCTCCAATGTCCCTCCTCCCAAATAATGATATAATTCATTAAGCAGTTACTATATGATTTATTTGTGCCTCAGTCTTTGTAATACACTCCTAGCAACTAACATGCAACACACAAAATGCTGGAGGAACTCAGCAGGCCAGGCAGCATCTATGGAAAAGAATAAACTGTTGATGTTTTGGGTTGAGACCCTTCATCAGGACAGAAGTGGCCCAAAAATTCAACTGTTTACTTTTTTCCATAGATGCTGTCGAGCCTTCCGAGTTTCTCCAGCATCTTGTGTGTGTTACTTTGGATTTCTAGCATCTGCAGATTTTATTGTGTTTTTAGCAACTAACATGACCTGATTTTCAACATAGTTAATATTGTAAGAAAAAGTTTACAGCTTACCAGATTGAGTGAAATTCCAGCAAAACTTTAGAAGTTTGACACAGTCATGGGCACAGCAGACTAGTTGATTCACATCCCCAATCCACCTTCGTGAACATTGTTTCCTCCATAGTCGTAATTCAGCTGGAGGGTGCACCATCTACAATCTAATGGAAGCTTCATCACCAGCACCTCTGCAATCCATATTTATGCTTGTGAGATCAAACGAAACAGCCAAATGCAATGACCAAATGCATGTCATATGGCAGGCCACACACTCAAAGCTATGTTGCTGCTTCTTCATTGCCACAGGATCAAAAAAACTTTGATTCCCAGTCTCACAAGACTACAAGATTATTTTCACCAAACTGCAAGATTGCAGTCATTAGTATTAAGAATGAAGCAATAAATAGTGACCTTAAGAGAAGAATGATTGATGATCTATAAAGAGCTATAAAGACATACAGCACAGTGACTACAGACCGGTGGCATTGACCTCCCCATCATGAAGACCCTGTAGAGACTTGTTTCCTGAGGAGACTGAGGTCCTTTAACATCTGCCAGATGATGCTGAGGATGTTCTACGAGTCTGTGGTGGCCAGTGCGATCATGTTTGCTGTTGTGTGCTGGGGCAGCAGGCTGAGGGTAGCAGACACCAACAGAATCAACAAACTCATTCGTAAGGCCAGTGATGTTGTGGGGATGGAACTGGACTCTCTGACAGCGGTGTCTGAAAAGAGGATGCTGTCCAAGTTGCATGCCATCTTGGTCAATGTCTCCCATCCACTACATAATGTACTGGGTGGGCACAGGAGTACATTCAGCCAGAGACTCATTCCACCGAGATGCAGCACAGAGCATCATAGGAAGTCATTCCTGCCTGTGGCCATCAAACTTTACAACTCCTCCCTTAGAGGGTCAGACACCCTGAGCCAGTAGGTTGGTCCTGGACTTATTTCATAATTTACTGGCATAATTTACATATTACTATTTAACTATCTATGGTTCTATTACTATTTATTATTTATGTTGCAACTGTAATGAAAACCAGTTTCCTCCGGGATCAATAAAGTATGACTATGACTATGACTATGACTAAAAAACAAGACCTTTGAGACATGGGGTATGCACTAATTATCAACCACCCAGCTGCAGAAATCCTCCATTAACCTTAATTTTTTTCTTCCTACGGTCTCATTGACTCCTTTCAAATTCTATCACCCACCTACCCACGCGGGACCATTTACAGTCGCCAATAAACCCATTCAAAATGCATATGTCTGAGGGGAGGAGGATGTTGCTAGAGCACCTGGAGGAGAGCCATGTGGTCACAGGGAGAACATGTAAACCTAAAGTTTGGATTAAACCCACTGTGAGACTGTAAATTTACTAGCTGCTTTTCCGTGCAATCCTACGTTATTTATATATGTCAGATCCTGTAGGAGCTTGACAGGGATGCAGCTGTAGCTGGTGGAGGATTTAGAAAGGAGAATAGTTTCAGAATATCTTGCCTGTTTAAGACTCAGATTAGAATGAATTTCTTCCCTCAAAATGCCATAACACTGGAAGGTTCCATCCTAAGCATGTTCATGGCTGGGTTCCCAGAATCAAAGGTTATGAGGACCAGAGAGCAAGATGGAACTGAGGCCGAGATCAGATCAGCCCTGATTGTTCCGAATAACAGAATAAGTTTGAAGGGCCAATCAATATTCCCATTCTTTAAAATATTAAAACGATCAAAATGTTATTTTATTACCTCTTCCTAAAGGCATGCATAATATTTTGACACAATTTCAGTCTGAATGAACATGTGATTCTAACTAAGCTGAGCTCCAGAGCTGTGGCTTCAGAAATAAAATTATAATATGTAAACATGCATTATAGTTCTTTTCATTCAACATTTGTCCCCTGTAATTTCAAAATTATAAACAGTAGAAAACTGAATTGAGTATACCCAATAATTATGTCTGTTTTGATTAACAATATTTCCAGCATCAAAAGGGAAGCTGTACTTCGATGGGCACCCTGGGCTGATAAAGGATACCTCCATCTGCATGAGCCCAGGTATGGACTAATGTACTGAGGAAGATATGCCATTTTCCAAACAATAGTTCATGAATAGAACTAAACTCCAGAGTAGAAGATAGAAAACATCGATTCAGAATTGATTCCTCAAAGCTGTTTTGTCTTCACCACCATGTATCTGCTTAGGGTTGCATGTAAGCTTCCTCCTGGAGAGCAACTGCAAACAGATCTCTCTGGGCAAAATCTATCTCAGTTAATATAAATAGAGTATAAACTTAGTTAATATTGCAGTTTGAAACATCTCTTCAATCTCATCATACCACACGCAATGTAAAACTTTAAATATTACTTTATTATGAATGTTCAGGATTGAGATAATGAAAAAGTTCTTCAAAAATTCATTTAATTTTATGATGAACTAATATTTCACTATAGTAAGGTGGTAAATAAATATCATTTTACCTTATATTTTAGGATTAATACAATTCTATACATATAGATTAAATGGCCATACATACATACTGTAGCTGTTGAAGTAATTTTCTGTTTGCAGAAAAACAAGTCACCTATTCCTGTTTCCAATCAGGAATTACAATGGAGGTTCAAAGTTCAAAGGAAATTTATTTTCGAAGTACATAAATGTCACCATTTGCATCCCTGAGATTTTTCTTGTGTGCATTCACAGTAAATAAAAGAAACACAATAGAGTTAATGAAAAACCACACACAAGATGGACAAATACCAAAGTGCAAAAGGCAATAAAATGGGCAAATTAGTTTAGGTTTCCTGGTTTTTCCATTGACACAGGAAACCAGGAAACCAAACAATGAGGAGGAACCCATCACTACCACCCGTCTTCCCTATATTTCCATGGTTTCTGGAAGATCGCCATTATCCTGAAGAAATACCAGATTAGTACCATCCACAAATTCATAAGGAAGTTCAAATCACAGCTTATGAGGTTCAAAGATGACCTGCGACTCAGGACAGCTGGTGGTTACAAGATTCTCTGTGAATGCAGAGCAATGTATATCATTCAGAAGGGTGTGCAGTGGAAACCCACATCAAGGAGCACAGGAGGTGTATCTGTTTGGGTTACCCAGAGAAATCGGCAGTAACAGAACATTGCATTCATAAGGGCCATATGATTGACTTTGAGGGCACAAAACTAATGTGCCGTGCCAATGACTTTCGGGACCGCTTGGTAAAGAAAGCCATTGAAGTGAAACTGGGGAATTTTTTTTAACAAAGACGAAGGTCTCAAGCTAAATAAGATGAGATTGGTGGGATAGGTGAAACTTGATCGGATGAGGACTAACCAATCATGAGGGAGGTACTTTGGGGGTATATATACCCCCGGAGTAGACATGCCTAGGCATCATCCCTGATGAAGATGGCAGAGTCTGACATCAAAACTCCTGTACCTAGCTGGAAGCCTGAGAATAGTTTGTTTATTCGTCTACTGCTTATCCCTCTACTTCAAGAAACTGATGGTTGAGGAGTAATAACTGGTGGTGTGGGTCCAGAAGCTTCTGTACTGCCTTCTTGATGGCAGCAGTGAGATGACAGCATGGCCTGGATGGTGTGGTGGGTCTTTGATGATAGATCCTGCTTTCCTGTGGCAGCGCTCCATGTAGATGTGTTCAGTGGTGGGGAGAATTTTACCCATAATGGACTGGACTGTATCCAGTACTTCTTGGACACTGGTGTTTCCGTATCAGGCCGTAATGCAACCAGTCAATGTATTCTCCACCACACACCTATAGAAGTTTGTCAATGTTTTAGATGTCATGCAGAATCCACGCAAACTCCTAAGGAAGTCGAGAGGCTGCTGTGCTTTCTTTGGAATGGCACTTACATGTTGGACCCAGAACAGATCCTCGGAGATGAAAATACCACGGAATTTAAAACTGCTGACCTTCTCCACCTCTGATCCCCGGATGAGGACTGGCTCACAGAACTCTAGTTTCCTCCTCCTGAAGTCAATAATTAACTCCTTGGCCTTGCTGACATTGAGTGAGAGGTTGTTTTTGTGGCACCACTCAGCCAGATTTTCAATCTCTCTCCTATATGCTGATTCATCACCACCTTTGATTCGGCCAACGATAGTGGTGTCATCAGCAAACTTAAATATGGCATTGCAACTGTGCTTAGCCTCACAGTCATAAAGATAAATTGAGTAGAGCAATGGGCTAAGCACACAGCCTTGTGGTGCACTTGTGCTGATGGTGATTGTGGAGGCGATGTTGTTGCCAATCCAAACTGATTGGGGTCTGCAAGTGAGGAAACCGACAACCAGTTGCATAAGGAGGTATTGAGGCCTGGGTCCTGGAGCTTAGTGATTAGTTTTGTGGGGATGAGAGTACCAAATGCTGAGCTGTAGTCAATGAAGAGCATCCTGATATATGCATCTTCACTATCCAGATGTTTCAGGGTTGAATGACGAGCCAAGGAAATGACATGTGCTGTTGACTTGGTGCGACAATTGGCAAATTGGAGCAGATCCAAGTCACTTCTCAGGCAGGAATTGATATGTTTTATCACCAACCTCTCAAAGCACTTCATCACAGTAATGCAGGTGCTACTGGGCGATAGCCATTGTGACAGGTTACCACGTTCTGGTTAGGCACTGGTAAAATTGAAGCCTGCACGAAGGCGGTGGGTACCTCAGACTGCCAAAGCAAGAGGTTAAAGATATCAGTTTGCACTCCAGCCAACTGATTGGCACTGGTTTTTAGTACTCAATCACTATTCCATTTGGGCCAGATGATTTTCATGGGTTCACCCTCCTGAAGGATGCTCTCATGTCAGTCTCAGACATTGAAATCACAGGATCATCAGGGGCTGTGGGAGTTCGTGAGGGCGCTTCATGTTTTGATGGTCAAAGTGAGCATAACAGAGATTGAGTTCATCTGGGAGTGAAACAAATATCACCTGCTTCACTTTGCTTCATTTTGTAAGAGGTGCTAGCTTTCAAGCCCTGCCACAGCTGTTGAGCATCCTTCATTGATTCAGGTTTGGTCTGGAATTGCCACTTCACAAGTGAGATGGCTTTCCAGAGGTCGCATCTGGACATTTTGTATTTTATTCAGCCGCCAGACCTGAACACCACGCGATTGCGGATGTCATGGCTTATCCAAGGCTTCCATTTGGGGAAGATGCTGAATGATTTTATGGGACACACTCATCTACAACTGTTCTTTATAAATTCCGTAACAACTATGGCATATTTATTGAGATCTTTTGATGAGCCTCTGAATAATTCCATAGCTTCTTCTTCACCTCCCAAAAACATCTCATTATTATCTTTACCTTTGGAGTCTTGCTCTTTAGCCTCTGTCTGCATGCAGGTAGGAGGAAGGATATGGTCAGATTTCCCATTGGCTTCCTAATTGTAGTATAACCATGGCTGAGTGTTAAATTCCTCTGAGCTACTTCCGCTCACCCTCGGCTAAATCATTTTCTCTTGTTCTAACTAAGTTCAGTGATTGTGCTGAAACTGTAAAACGTAATTTCATATTCACGCTTTAAAGGTACCTTACTTTCAGAGATAGAATAATACACAGGATTCTGGAGTTATGTGGCTCTGTTTTGAAAATAATGGAACTATCCAAAGTCAACTGTATGGCCTTATCCAAGGATCTGTGATCTGACTCACTGGGCTCTTTGCTCAACTCTCAAGCCCACCTGGTACAAAGTCTCATCCAGAACAAGGACCAAGTGAGAACAGTAGGCCAGGCAGTTTGGATCAGCTGTACAAGATTAAATTGCTTTTGGGGCCAAGGATTCAACTGGTACTGGGGCAGATTCTGAAAGCACAGGGATTTGTCCGAGTCTGAGACCAGGGATCAAAATGGGCATAGGAATGGGGATCGAACTGGGGGAGGGGAAAGAGTCTCACGGACAATCGCCTGGCAGGTCTGATCTTCTGGGTTATCTAGATGCATGTTTATATCCAGCTTTAGATCAAGTGTACCTTTCTTGTGGGCAAAGGTTTACAATTAAAACAACAGTACAGAAACACTTCTGTTCTGTATAATATTGAGTCAACATGCTGATGGGAACAAATCCCCCTTACTGTAATTTCAAAGAGCTGGTCCAGAACAAACGGACTACCTGAACTGAGCACCTTTTATTTTGTTAATTGTTCCATAGAACATAGTACATAGAAATCTACAGCACATCACAAGCCCTTATGCCTACAATGTTGTGCCAACCATGTAATCTACTCTAGATGTTGCCTAGAATTTCCCTAGTACATAGCCCTTTACTTTTCTAAGCTCCATGTACCTATCTAGGAGTTTCTTAAAAGACCCTATTGTATCTGCCTCCACCACCGTCACTGGCAGTGCATTACATGCACCCACCACTCTGCGTGAAAAACTTACCCCTGACATCCCCTCAGTACCTACTTCCAAGCATTAGGAAGCTTAAAATTATGCTTCCTCCTGTTATCCATTTCAGCCTTGAGAAAAAGCCTCTAGCTATCTATAGGCTCAATGCCGCTCATCATCTTATACACCTCTATAAGGTCACCTCTCATCCTCTATTGCTCTGAGGAGAAAAGGCCAAGTTCATTCAACCTATTCTCATAAGGCAAGCTCTCCAATCCAGGCAACATCTTTGAAAATCTCCTCTGCACTCTCTCTATAGTATCCACATCCTTCCTGTAGTGAGGTGACCAGAAATGAACACAGTGCTCCAGGTGGTGCCTGACCAGGATCCTATATAGCTGTAACATTACCTCATGGCACTTGGAACTCAATCCCATGGTTGATGAAGGCCAGCACTTCATATGCCTTCTTAACAACTCTGCCAACCTGCACAGCAGCTTTGTGTGTCTTATGAACACGGACCCCAAGATCTCTTTGATCCTCCACACTGCCCATGAGTCTTACCATTAATAATACATACTGTCTTCAAATTTGACCTACCAAAATGAACCACTTCAAACTTATTTGGGTTGAACTCCATCTGCCACTTCTCAGCCCGGTTCTGCATCCTATCAATGTTCCGCTGTAACCTCTGACAACCCTCCAGACTATCCACAACACCAACCTTTGTGTCATCAACAAACTTACTAAACTACCCTTCTATTTCTTCATTCAGGACATTTATCAAAATCACAAAGAGGAGCGGTCCAGAACAGATCCTTGAGGCACAACCCTGGTCACTGACCTCCATGCACAATACAAACCATCTACAACCACCCTTTGCCTTGTGTGGGCAAGCCAATTCTAGATCTACAAAGCAAAGTCTCCTTGGATCCCATGCCTCCTTACTTTCTAAATGAGCCTCGCATGGGGAACCTTATCAAATGCCTTACTGAAATCTATACTATTCTAATATCTATTAATATTCTCAACTCCATTGGCTGACCATAGACCATCTTTTTCCCTCTTTTTCTATTCCCCACTCTGGCTTCTTAGATCTTCTTAGATCTTCTCCTCAATCACCTCCCTCTGCTGCCCCTCCTTCTCTTTCCCCCATAATCCACTCTCCTCTCCTACCAGATTCCTTGTTCTCCAGCTCTTTACCTTTCCCACCCATCTGGCTTCACCTATCACCTTCTAGCTGGTCCTCATTTTCCTCCAACCTCCTTTTAATCCTGGCATCTTCCCATTCCTTTCCAGTCCTGAAGAAGGGCCTTGAGCTGAAACATCTACTGTTTATTCATTTCTATAGATGCTGCCTGACCTGCTCAGTTCCTCCTGCATTTTGTGTGTGTTACTCTGGAATTGCAGCATGTACAGAATCTCTTGTGTTTATGATTTACTGTTACCGTGAGCTTTTTATTTCTCATTGTCTGCAGCCTAAATATTAACAAAGCTCAGTTGGGCCGAAATGTTTGTTGCAAGCTATGAGTCTTTTCAATATAGTATATATTGGCTGGCTGATGGCGCAATGGTGTCAGTGCCGAACTTCGGAGCAAAGGCTCCTGAGTTAAAGTTCAAGTCGGGCCAGCCCCCAGGCACACTTTCCATTTGTGCCGGGTTGAGAGTCGAGCTAGCCACTCGGCCTCATAAAAAAAACAAGAGTCGAGTCAGGAACATTCATATTGTGACCCGGTTAATCCAAAAGGAGACCAATCCTGACACCACGCGCCAGACAAGAATGGCCGACTGTCTGGTGCGACACGCTAGGAAGGAAGGAATATGGTATAACACAGAAGCACATTGCAAAAAAACATTTGCATGAACAACTGCGTTTCAGTTCTTCATTTCATATCAGGTGAAGTTATGGATCCCTTCTACAATACAGCATGAAGTTCAAGTGCTTCCCTCAAAGTGGATCGTTACTGAACAGACATTATATATTGTACGCACACAGACATCTTGTTTACGCAGAAGACATGTAAGTACACAAGATAAAATTGCAGATCCTCTAAACTGCAGTGTATTGCCTAAGAAGTCAGAAAAATCAATTTTCACATTCATATATACGTACATACGGCATGGAAACAGACTATCTCTGCTCATGTCTGCCAGCAATTATCCTTCTCTACTAATCCAATTTTCTAGCAATTGGCTCATGGCTTCCTCTAGCTTTGGATTTCAGGTGCTCAGCTAACTACTTCTTAAATGTTGACAACTACCTCTGTTGATGATGAAAATATAATAATAACTGTCGCAGAGCACACCCTCTCTAACGGCTCACGCATATTTTTGTTTAACTTGTGCACAAGGAAAACAGCACCCACACTGAACAGAAGACTATTTTTATACAGAATTGGCAGTGTCCAGGGCCGGGGTCATACAGCGAGGAACGACCAGATGTTTGGACAATTTAAACACTGGGCCAGATGGATTGAAAAGGTAGAGTGTCAGGACTTGCGCGCTGTTCCACTATTTTCACTCCACTGAAGCTGAGGCAGAGGCTGCTCCGGGCTTCAAGTCTGAGGACTCACTTTCGTTCTAAATGCTATTTGCTTACTTCTAATGTTTTTTATTCCCCTCTGCACATTGGGTGTTCATATTTAAAAACAAACAATGGGTTCTGTCAGGTTTCTTTGCTTTGAAAGGAAATGAATATCAGTTGCATAATGTAAGCACACTTTGATAATAAACGTACTTTGAACTTTGATGCCTTCAGAGATCCTTGGACACACCTCATTGTTCTTCAGTGCTGTCCTGATGAAGGGTCTCAGGCTGAAACATTGACTGTTTACTCTTTTCCATTGATGCTGCCTGGGCTGCTGAGATCCTCCAGCCTTTTGTACGCATTGCTTGGATTTCCAACATCTGCAGATTTTCTTCTTTGTGAATGGGCGAGGTGTTGCACTCAACCCCCCCCCCCCAACAAAGGTTTTTTGGTTCCTCTACATGGACAAGATGCACAGTGCCACCCCAAATGCTCCTCCTCCTCCTCCTCCCATGAGCAGGTACAGACCAGAGATTACCAGGGATCAGTAGGACAGGTTATTTCAGAGAGATTTTGAGCACATCCTTAAATAATTTATTCTATGTCGCTGAAACCAATTCCATAACAGAATTAAAATAGTATGTTTAAACTGGTGTTTTATGCTACTTCCACAGCTGAGACAGGAACATAGAAACTAAGAAGCAAGATTATACTTGCATACCTTCAACAAACTGAAATAAATGCTCCAAAACAAAACCATGAAAAATTCAGTCTCACAAAGTAACTACTCAAATTGAAGAAACTAGTTAAGAAAAGGGCACATTTTAAAAATACATTTACAAAACAAAATTAACAATACCAAAAACTAGAACACTTGTGGAAACATATATATCACCTGATGGCTCGAAGAGACTATACAGGTATAACCCATCACTAAACCAAGAAACCATCAGTATTTGACTATTTTAATGCAAGCAGTCAATTTACCACGTTTTGAGAAGGGAAAAAAAAGTAAATCAAATCATCCCGCCACTACAGTCCTGCATATTCAGTTGCAAATGGTAGAGAACAACCAAAGACGACCAGTCCAGGGATGTTGTCATTGATAACAGTAAAGCCAAATGTACAAATACCGGAGATTTGCAAATGTCAGCTTGGCTGTCCTTGGTGATCCTCTCCGTCAGAAGCCTGCCTTCAGCCAATTCAATTTGAAACATGTTCATAAGGAAATAACCTAGTTCAGGATACAACAAAAAAAAGGGAAAGTGGCAACATAAAAACACTGACACAGTATTGAAGACTCTAAAATAACTTCTAGCCAAACTGTTATTGTTACAGCACTAGCATCAACTTGACAACATGCAAAACTGTCTAGGCAAGCCCTGTGCAAAAATACAGGATAAATATTACACAATTCTCCCCATTCTTAATTATTAGTGAAGAAAGATGTTGTTAATGGCAGGTATTGTTAACAATGCCATTCAGTATTGATACCCAAAAAACTGTTCCCCCAATACTCAGTTTGGGTTTCACCAAGACTACTCCACACAGCAGACTGGCTCCCATCAAGGCAACATTTCCAAGTGTGCCATGAAGCCCAATAAAATTAACATCAAAAGATGAAACAACATTCCTATTGGGTGGAATGTAATCCTATACAAAAGAAGATATTATAAAGTATTCCTATCAGCTTCTCCCTCAAAAGAGAACAGAGTTGCACCATATTCAATTGCAGATGCAAATAAAGAAATGGCTTTCGCAGATTGCCACTTATTCCATAAAAGGCAACAATCTTTCAGCAAGAGGAAAAAAAACCATGGTTACAGGCATAACCAAGCTGTAATTAGCAACTACACCTTGCAGAGACTTTACACAACAGGACATTTGATGTAACACTGAAATCAACGTTTAAAATAAAACTGGTTTGGTAGGAAAACCCAAACAAGGCTGCAGGACCAGAGGGTGTCAGTACCAGGGTGCTCAAAGCCTGTGCCCCTCAGCTATGTGGAGTACTTCGCCATGTCTTCAACCTAAGCCTGAAGCTCCAGGGGGTTCCTGTGCTGTGGAAGACGTCCTGCCTCGTCCTTGTGCCAAAGACGCCGCACCCCAGCGGCCTCAATGACTACAGACCGGTGGCATTGACCTCCCATATCATGAAGACCCTGGAGAGATTTGTTCTGGCGCTGCTCCGGCCTATGGTCAGGCCACACTTAGATCCCTTCCAGTTCGCCTACCAGCCCTGACTAGGAGTTGAGGATGCCATCGTCTACCTGCTGAACCATGTCTATGCCCACCTGGACAAGCCAGCGAGCACTGTGAGGGTCATGTTTTTTGACTTCTCCAGTGCGTTCAACACTATCCGCCCTGCTCTGCTGGGGGAGAAGCTGACAGCGATGCAGGTGGATGCTTTCCTGGTATCATGGATTCTTAATTACCTGACTGGCAGACCATAGTATGTGTGCTTGCAACACTGTGTGTCCAACAAAGTGATCAACAGCACTGGGGCTCCACGGGGGACTGTCTTGTCTCCCTTTCTCTTCACCATTTACACCTCGGACTTCAACTACTGCACAAAGTCTTGTCATCTTCAGAAGTTTCCAGATGACTCTGCCATAGTTGGATGCATCAGCAAGGGAGATGAGGTTGAGTACAGGGCTACCGTAGGAAACTTTGTCACATGGTGTAAGCAGAATTATCTGCAGCTTAACGTGAAAAAGACTAAGGAGCTGGTGGTAGACCTGAGGAGAGCTAAGGTACCGGTGACCCGTTTCCATCCAGGGGGTCAGTGTGGACATGGTGAAGGATTACAAATACCTGGGGATATGAATTGACAATAAACTGAACTGGTCAAAGAACACTGAGGCTGTCTACAAGAAGGGTTAGAGCCATCTTTATTTCCTGAGGAGACTGAGGTCCTTTAACATCTGCCAGACGATGCTGAGGATGTTCTACGAGTCTGTGGTGGCCAGTGCGATCATGTTTGTTGTTGTGTGCTGGGGCAGCAGGCTGAGGGTAGCAGACACCAACAGAATCAACAAACTCATTCGTAAGGCCAGTGATGTTGTGGGGATGGAACTGGACTCTCTGACGGTGGTGTCTGAAAAGAGGATGCTATCTAAGTTGCATGCCATCTTAGTCAATGTTTCCCATCTACTACATAATGTACTGGGTGGGCACAGGAGTACATTCAGCCAGACTCATTCCTCCGAGATGCAGCACAGTGCGTCATAGGAAGTCATTCCTGCCTGTGGCCATCAAACTTTACAACTCCTCCCATGAGGGGTTAGACACCCTGAGCCAACAGGCCGGTCCTAGACTTATTTCATAATTCACTGATTACTATTTAACTATTTATGATTCTATTACTATTTATTATTGATGGTGCAACTGTAATGAAAACCAATTTCCCCCTGGCTCAATAAAGTATGACTATGACTAAAATGTGTTACACTTTAGAATTGGGCAGAACTAGCATAATTTTAATGTTTTATTAAAATAGTTTTGTTTCCCATCCTAAGCATTGAATATTGAAGCCAACAGCAACATTAAGGGACATCACACTAATCTTGCTTTGTTCATAAATTTTATTAAAGCTGCATAAATGTGTTTTTTTTCACCATTTGTACACAGGACCATTCTTTTTGTACATCAGCTCTATTGTTTATTAACTTGCATAATACTGAAAAATTGCAAGGGTTGCCATAACTTTGGAAATCAGAATTTCAGGCAGGCAAATGTTGTAACAGTGAGCAATGTACAATTTGTATTTGTAAACATACATGGCAATTGAACAATTAAGAGGCTAAGTAATGCTTGACATCTTAATTGCCCAGTATTGAGCAAAATGCTTAATCATATGTACCTGGGAACACCTTGCATAGCCTTGAGAAATTACACATTTCTTTTTTCCTAGAGTTAAAACCCTTCATATTACTATGATTATATCCAAAATTAAGGTTATTTTCTATGAAGAACATTACAAGATAATTTCTAATTAGCATAAAGGTCATGGAACCATGTTTGATCATACCATTTCAGATTCTAAATGTTTAATGCCTCCATAATGAAAGTATATCAAGGAATGTACTCAATTATATTTGTTTTCAAAATCATATAAAATCTTAGTATAATCCATGAAGTTTACTTTTTTAAAAAACAGTTCAAGGCTACAAAATGTAACCAAAAAATGCCATGAAAAAGAACAGTCCTAGTTATACAAAATACTGAGGGGAAACTCCAGTAGAAAAGCAGCAAGTGTGGATCACTGAAAAAGAGCCAATCTAATCCTTGTTCCAGATCAACAATTCCCCTTCTGATAGGTTCTTGTGCACACCACATCTCCCATCGTACAAGTCTGATTGAAAAAGGACATAGGAATCAGTTATATGTACAGAACATGGTGATTCACTACAGGACTAAATGACTAAGTGTATATATTGCTTGACTCACCATACTAATGCAATTACTGGCATTCACTTTCACACTAAACATTAAAAAGGTCAAACACCACCAACAAAAACCTTTACCCCAAAAAAGTCTGAACTAGGCAATGCTGAGCACAAGTCCTTACCAATATTAGTTTATCATCAATCAGTTCTCTAACCAGGGTTGTTTCTTTTCCATCCCATCGTTGTGTTTGGATCATTTTGCCATTATCCAATACCACTGTAGTCTGTTGGGGATGCAAACAGAGGAACATTTAGACCACAAGACATCTGTAGGAGAAGAATTAACCCATTCAGCCCATTGAGTCTGCACCACTACTCCATCATAGTCAATTTATTATCTCTCTCAATCCCATTTTCTTGCCCTCTCTCCAAATCCTCTGACACACTGACTAATCAAAAACTCAAAATACTGGAGGACCGAAGAACTTATCAGGAACATCAACCTCCACTTTTAAATACACTCGATGATTTGGCCTCCATGGAATCTTCGGCAATTTATTCCACAGATTCACCAAATTTCTCATCTGGTCTAAAGGGAAGAACATCTGCTCCAAGGCTGTGCCCTCTTGTCCTAGATCCACCCACAATAGAAAACAACCTCTGCACTATCTAGGTCTTTCAATGAGATTCCCTCCTTATTCTTTTGAGCTCCAGTGAGTGCATGCCCAGAGCCACCAAATCTCCCCAAATGTTAACCCCTTCATTTCCCAAACCATTCTCATAATCATCATCTGGACAAGAATGCCAGCACACTTTTTCTTAGATAAGGGCCCAAAACTACTCAATGCTCAAAGTACAGTCTGATCAATGTCTTATAATGCTTCAGGATTACTTCCCACTCTTATGTTATGGTACTTAAATGAATGCTAACATTGCATTTACATTCCTTCCCACCCACTCAACCTACAAGCTAACTTGCAGGGACTCCTGCATGAGGGCTCGCAAGTCCCTTTGCATCTCTGATTTTTGAATAGTTTATACTTTATTCTTTCTACTAAAGTGGATGACCATACACCTGCTTACTTAACATTCTATCTGCCACACAATTAACCATCCTCCTAATCCGTTTTAAATCCTACAGATTCCCTGCTTCAACACTACCTGCCACTCCACCTCATTTTCATATCAAATGCAAACGTATTTACAAAGGCAGCTATTCCTTCACCCAAATCACTGATAAATAACGTAAAAAGCTGTCCCAACACCAATCTCTGTGGAACACCACCAATCACAGCCAGCCAAACAGAAAAGGCCCGATTTATTCCCACTCTTTGCCTCCTGCCAATCTTCCATTCATGCCAGTATCTTTCCTGTAATACTATGGGCTCTTATTAAGCAGATTTATGTGTGGCACCTCGTCAAAGGCCAAGTAAACAACATTCATTGACGGCCCTTTGTCTGGATTAGTATCTGCACCTTGAGAAGTCGACACTTAGCAAATTACAGTAGAACGCACAGCAAGCTTAATTGTTGATGCACCTTGGTTTTCCTACTGTCAGCTGTGGTCTCATCAAATTCCTCCCCGAATTTGAAATGAATCTTTGTGCTTTTCATCGTGCTGTCGGTTGCAATGGTGATTGTATCGCCGTCCTTGGTAATTGTAGTCGTGGGTTTAGCCATTTTAGCCAAGTTCCTTAGTGCCATTCCCACTCCTGAAAGGCAAACGGTATAGGACTCTTAAATGTTACTGACACTGGCCACATCGCTTGTCCCACATGCAAAGGGGAACCGTTTTGCAGCGATGCTGCTACCACTTCAGTGAACTGTCAACCGGGTTTCTGCGAATTCACCAATTACAATTTAAAACAAGGAGGGGTTTTGAAATGGATTCATACATTTGAACTCGGATCCTTCACCTTTAAATGAAGAAAACAAAGTCTTTATGCAATTCCTGCCGCTTTACAAACGAGAGCAAGATGGTGGGATTTCATAGTATACTACTATAATTTCATCTTTAGGACCCGCTGCAGTTACATTTAAAAAAAAGCTCCGCTTGAACCACAGAAGGGGAAGAGCAGTGTGGCTGCATACATTACATGGGGGAGGGGAGCACAAATTAATGTACACAAGAGGAGCAGAATCCTCACCTATTTGAACCATGTAGGCGTCAAAATTTTCCGTTTTGACTAAGACCCATTTTCCTAGAAATGCGTCAACCATTTCTGCGGTACTGCTGCGTTCGGACCCTCAACGCCCCACCGTAAAATGACTCTGCAGCCGCTGTAAAGCGTTCTGCAGCCTTTAAACCGAGAACCACGTGCAAAATCACTCAAACCAATCCTGAGTGGGAACGTCAGGCATTAAGAGGCAGGCAAGGCTAAAACAAATAGTGAAAATGCACATATTAATTCAGAATTAATCAATATGCGCAGACAAGCAGAGTCTAAAAAAATATCTGGAATACGACAACGTACAGATCGGTTAGTGACATTTGTGCTTAAAGTGACCTTTCCAGAACATGGATCAGTAAGGTGGACTTTCAGAGGAATAGCTACAGGGATGGCGAATGCACGCTCTCATTCAGCACAGCACTAACTGAGGAAATCGAGAACAAAATTCTCAAATGAGCTTTTTTTTTTAATATATATATATTCCCAAGGCTGCCACTTGTATCTACACTCGCTATTCAGCGCCGATGAAGAGAAACTGCGAGTTCATGGCACATACAGTTAAAAGCAAAACAATGTGGTTCATTTGCGTGGAAGTAAAACAAAATCTACAGTAAAGGTTCTGAACTTTATTTGTCTGATCCTGCGATCACTCTTTATATCAGTATTCAGTGCAATAATTATAAAAAACTTTTTCTTAGATATCTAATTAATAGTGTAAATTTATGCACTTTGTGAAAGCTGCGTATGTGCCGCGAGTAAACTCCACTTTAAATTTAAACATCCCACCTTTCATTTCCAGTAGTTCAGTCTCCTAAAAGATACTTATGACATTATTTGGAAACAAGTAGTAAAAATGATGGTGCAACTAGTAGGATTTGCCTACTTACCCATATTATGGCGTTTTCTAATTTTAGGCGGGTCTTACAACTTTTACTTTGATAGGGAGCATATGGGAAGTGGGGAATCTGTGTCAAGGCAGTTATTTTGTTTAACTTAATGTTTCCAAAACAATATTCGCAGATGCTGGAAGTCTCATGGAAAAATGATGGAAATCATTCGGAGGTTAGACTTCACACAAAAGTTGACCTTTCTGGAATCACCCATCTGAAACATTTAACTCCATAAATACAGCAGATTAAGCAGCGTCTCAAAGTTCAAAGTAAATTTATTATCAAAGTACATATGTGTCACCATATACTGTTTAACTCTGAGATTCATTTTTGTGGGCATTCACAGTGAATACAAGAAGCACAATCAGATCAATGAAAGACCGCCCCCCACAGGACGTACAAACAATGTATAAAAGACAACGAATTGCAAATGCAAAAAGAAAAATATATTAATAAATAAACACACATCAAAGTTGCTGGTGAACGCAGCAGGCCAGGCAGCGTCTCTAGGAAGAGGTGTAGTCGACGTTTCAGGCCGAGACCCTTCGTCTAGTCCTGACGAAAGGTCTCCGTCTGAAACATCGACTGCACCTCTTCCTAGAGATGCTGCCTGGCCTGCTGCGTTCACCAGCAACTTTGATGTGTGTTGCTTGAATTTCCAGCATCTGCAGAATTCCTGTTGTTTGCGTTAATAAATAAGCAAAACATTTTGAGAACATGAGATGAAGTGTCCTGGAAAGTGAGTCCATAGGTTGTGGGAACAGTTCAGAGATACAAGAATGAAGTTATCCCCTCTGGTTCAAGAGCCTGATAGTTGAGGGATACTAATTGCTCCTGAATCTGATGGCATGGATCCTGAGGCTCCTGTACCTTCTTCCTGACGGCAGCAGCGAAAAGAGAGCATGGCCTGGGTGGTGGGGTCCTTGATGATGGATTCTGCCTTTTTGTGCCAGCGACATTGCTCCATACAGATGTGCTCAATCTGTTAAGAGAGAAACAAAGTTAACATTTTAAGGCAATGACCTATTAGTAACCTGAAGCTTTTTAACGTCTTGTTCCATAGATGCAACTTAGTTCATTAAATTAAACATTCTTATATATTCGTGACCTTTAGAAAAGTTCTGTTTTGATGAACAACAGTGGCATGCAAAAGTTTGGGCACCCCTGGTCAAAACTTCTGTTACAGTGAATAGCTAAGCAAGTAAAAGATGAACTGATTTCCAAAAGGCATAAAGTTAAAGATGACACATTTCTTTAATATTTAAAGCAAGAAATTTTTTTAAATTCCATCTTTTACAGTTTCAAAATAACAAGAAAGTGAAAGGGCCTGAAGCAAAAGTTTGGGCACCCTGCATGATCAGTACTTAGTAACACCTCCTTTGACAGGTATCACAGCTTGTAAACACTTTCTGTAGCCAGCCAAGAGTCTTTCAATTCTTGTTTGGGGGATTTTCACCCATTCTTCCTTGCAAAAGGCTTCTAGTTCTGGGAGATTCTTGGGCTGTCTTGCATGCACTGCTCTTTTGAGGTCAATCCACAGATTTTCGATGATGTTTAGGTCGGGGGACTGTGAGGACCATGGGAAAACCTTCAGCTTGCTTCTCTTGAGGTAGTCCATTGTGGATTTTGAGGTGTGTTTAGGTTCATTATCCTATTGTAGAAGCCATCCTTTTTCATCTTCGGCTTTTTTACAGACGATGTGATGTTTGCTTCCAGAATTTGCTAGTATTTAAATTAACTCATTCTTCCCTCTACCAGTAAATGTTCTCCGTGCCACTGGCTGCAACACAAGCCCAAAGCATGATCGATCCACCCCCGTGCTTAACAGTTGGAGAGGTGTTCTTTTCATGAAATCATGCACCCTTTTTTCTCCAAACATACCTTTGCTGATTGCGGCCAAAACGTTCTATTCAAAAGGTTCAAAGGAACATCTAAACAAGCCTGATGCATGTAGGAAACAAGTCCTGTGGACTGATGAATTTAAAATAGAACTTTTTGGCCACAATGAGCAAAGATATGTTTGGAGAAAAAAGGGTGCAGATTTTCATGAAAAGAACCCCTCTCCAACTGTTAAGCACGGGAGTGGATTGATCATGCTTTGGGCTTGTGTTGCAGCCAGTGGTACGGGGAACATTTACTAGTAGAGGGAAGAATGAATTCAATTAAATACAGTACCAGCAAATTCTGGAAGCAAACATCACACCATCTGTAAAAAAGCCAAAAATGAAAAGAGGATGGCTTCTACAACAGGATAATGATCCTAAATACACCTCAAAATCCACAATGGACTACCTCAAGAGGTGCAAGCTGAAGGTTTTGCCATGGCCCTCACAGTCCCCCGAACTAATCATCATCGTGAATCTGTGGATAGACCTCAAAAGAGCAGTGCATGCAAGACAGCCCAAGAATCTCACAGAACTAGAAGCCTTTTGCAAGGAAGAATGGGCGAAAATTCCCCAAGCCAGAATTGAAAGACTCTTGGCTGGCTACAGAAAGTGTTTACAAGCTGTGATAGTTGCCAAAGGGGGTACTGTCATGCAAGGTGCCCAAACTTTTGCTCTGGGCCCTTTTCCTTTTTTGTTATTTTGAAACTGTAAAAGATGGAAATAAAGAAGTTTTCTTGCTTAAAATAGTAAAGAAATGTGTCATCTTTAACTTCATGCCTTTTAGAAATCAGTTCATCTTTTACTTGCTTAGCTATTCACAGTAACAGAAATTTTCACTGGAGTGCCCAAACTTTTGCATGCCACTGTACATTTGTGCAACAGAGAGTTTAAGTCTCATACCGGCAGTTGAAAAAATTAGTTTCATAACGATTCATGGCACAAAATTTGCTGCATGTATTAAGACAAAGGCCCAGGAAATGACTAGCTGAGACTTGGTTCTCACTTCCAAACCAGTTGTAAACTGGGCACACCCAAGGTGAATGTTCTCTGGAATCAACATCAATCAGACACTCTTGCAGCTACTCTACTGCATGAACCGGAAAGTTACTATAAGCTGTCCTTTGGCAACAGTCTAATTATGGGATCTGATGAACACATCTTCCAGCACCGTGCTATATAGCGTAAGTAAACAATTTAAACGTCGTCTTACTGTGGGGCATCTCCAACAGCCCATGCAAAGATGCTCATCAGAACATGGTATGTTAACAACTCTGTAGGATGTATTTAAAGCTACCGTGACGATGGCACTGCTGAAAAAAGACTGAACAAAGCACTTTGGATGAATTTGGCGACCAGTCCTGAAACAAGTGTTATGTCCCTGATTGGCATATTCACTTGTTTGACAAGCATATAATGGATGAGTGAGGTACTGACATGTTCTTCAACCAACATTCAATGCTATGGAAAATTAAGCTGGTATCCATCCAACATTAATGTAAATTTTAATAATAAACATACATTTAAAATAGTTCTAAAGGGTGAAGGTTGAAAAGTATTTATCACTGTCCATAAAATAGCTTATTTGGATAAGCAACTTGTTTCATAACTGAATTGAGTATAAATATTTCCAAATGAAACAGTTCATTTTTAACTGTGTAACATTTCTGCTGACTGAACAGATAATGGAACAATAGATCTCCTTATCTGCTGTGCAAGTGCACACCCTGCAGGACATTTACAAAGCCATTGGCCAATGGCACAGGCAATTTAGTTACATTTCCAGCTTTTACCATAGCAACAGATACATTTCTGCTTTCAGATGGTTGATATACTAAAGCTGTAGAAGAATAAGTATAATTGTACATTTTGATGTTTAAGTCTATTAATTGTGACATAATTGGAGAGTACTCTGCTGATATACTATCATAGTCATGGATGAGGAAATGTGTTGTTAAATCTTTGATCATGCTGGAAAAGATTTGATTTTCAATTTATGCATCAAGTGTCCACTTCTGCCGTGGTCTGTGCAAGATGGTGAAGGGTGGCAGCCTTGTCAAGTGAGAACTATCACAATGCTATAAATTTGGTAACTGAATATTGATCAGCGATCTCAGAACTCGAGTACTGCAACAAATACAACACAGGAAAATCAACATGTATTATCATGAAAATATCTCTTTTTGCTGACTAGGCATAGCTTTAGCCTGTGAACATCCTTAGACAGATGCCAGGCCAGCAAGCACTGTGGACAAAGTCAAGCGAGGACAAGGACTGATGTCCCCTCGACACTCTACTCCCCAGGTCAGTGAGTCTCCCATGGGAACAGGGGGATCAGAGGTCCATGCAGCAAAGAGGCACATGTGTGGGTGATACCCTAAGTACATGAGTCAGTAAGTCCACAATTCGAGGCCTGCAGTTTGGGATCCCATTATCAGCAGGTCCTGGGGCCAATACTAAGATTGAAGCCCCAAAAAGGTCAACTAAAACTGTAGTTAATCACTTATTATTATCCTTGTGTTGAAGAATTATAAAATATTGTATCAGGAGAGTGAGATTCTCCTGGATTCTCTCCCTTTTGGAGACCTGCCGTGGGCAATCTTGATATTACATTTGAATCTGAATTGGATAGTACATCATGCATCCGTGTCTTTGTCAGAACAACAGGACACTACCTAAAGATTACCAAACAGATTATTTTATACACAAGGCAGGATTCTACTCAGATCAATGCAGCAGAGCACGAGATAAGAGGGAGCAGAAGGCCCCCTTGAGGAATGTGGTAATTGGAGGTAACAAAGCCTGGTCCTAATATCATCATTATTGTATCTAAGGCATTAATGGAACAAAGGGACACTTCAACTGTGAGACCGATAGAGAGGGGTCCAGAAGAAAAAGATGATTATATCAGAATGATTATGTCACAAGGATGAGGAATTCTGCAGATGCTGGAAATTCAAGCAACACACATCAAAGTTGCTGGTGAACACAGCAGACCAGGCAGCATCTCTAGGAAGAGGCACAGTTGACATTTCGGGCTGAGACCCTTCGTCAGGACTAACTGAAGGAAGAGCTAGTAAGAGATTTGAAAGTGGGAGGGGGAGGGGGAGATCCAAAATGATAGGAGAAGACAGGAGGGGGAGGGATGGAGCCAAGAGCTGGACAGTTGGTTGGCAAAAGGGATATGAGAAGATTATGGGACAGGAAGCCCAGGGAGAAGGAAAAGGGGGAGAGGGGGAAAAACCCAAAGGATGGGTAAGAGGTATAGTCAGAGGGACTGAGGGAGAAAAAAGAGTGAGAGAAAGAATGTGCATATATAAATAAATAACAGATGGGGTATGAGGGGGAGGTGGGGCATTAGCAGAAGTTTGAGAAGTCGATGTTCGTGCTATCAGGTTGGAGGCTACCCAGACGGAATATAAGGTGTTGTTCCTCCAACCTGAGTGTGGCTTCATCTTTACAGTAGAGGAGGCCGTGGATAGACATGTCAGAATGGGAATGGGATGTGGAATTAAAATGTGTGGCCACTGGGAGATCCTGCTTCCTCCCTTACCACCATTCAGGGCCCCAGACAGTCCTTCCAGGTGAGGCAACACTTCACCTGTGAGTCAGCTGGGGTGATATACTGCGTCTAGTGCTCCCGATGTGGCCTTCTATATATTGGCGGGACCCGACGCAGACTGGGAGATCATTTCGCTGAACACCTATGCTCTGTCCGCCAGAGAAAGCAGGATCTCCCAGTGGCCACACATTTTAATTCCACATCCCATTCTGATATGTCTATCCACAGCCTCCTCTACTGTAAAGATGAAGCCACACTCAGGTTGGAGGAACAACAGCTTATATTCCACCTGGGTAGCCTCCAACCTGATGGCATGAACATTGACTTCTCTAATTTCCACTAATGCCCCACCTCCCCCTCATACCCCATGCATTATTTATTTATATATTTCTGTATTTATATACACACATTCTTTCTCTCACTCTCCTTTTTCTCCCTTTGTCCCTCTGACTATACTCCTTGCCCATCCTCTGGTTCCCCCCCCCCCCACCTTGTCTTTCTCCCTGGACCTCCTGTCCCATGATCCTCTCATATCCCTTTTGCCAATCACCTGTCCAGCTCTTGGCTCCATCCCTCCCCCTCCTGTCTTCTCCTATCATTTTGGGTCTCCCCCTCCCCCTCTCACTTTCAAATCTCTTACTAGCTCTTCCTTCAGTAGTCCTGACGAAGGGTCTCAGCCCAAAACGTTGACTGTACCTCTTCCTAGAGATGCTGCCTGGCCTGCTGCGTTCACCAGCAACTTTGATGTCACAAGGAATTGAGCATGGGCTTCCTAAGCTTGCATTATCCAAATATGGATAGAAGCAGGGAAAGTGTGTGTAGATTGCATAGATGAAGTGAATTGACCCCTCTCTTCTTCTTGGAGGGAAAGATCAGTTGATGGAATAAATGCATGATCTGAAAACAAACAGTGAGAGTTATTTTCTTGCTCCACAACAGAATGTATTTCTACCACCATAACTCTGCCTGACTATGTCCCTACTTTGTCAGCTGATGTAAACCAATTCCATTCCTTTCCTATCTTGGCAATTGGTTTATTATTGTTTTCACACGTACCGAGAGAGTGAAAAGTTTTTGTTTGCATGCCATCCGCACAGTTCATTTCAAACATGAATTACATTGATGTTACTATTTTCCTTTTGTATTACAAGTGCAGAATATAGTATTACAGATACAGGGAAAGTGTAATGCAGGTAGATAAATAAGGTGCAATGGACCATGGTGTGGTAGATTAAGATTAAGAGTTCAGCTTTATCTTATTAGAAATCTATTCAAGAGGCCTGTAACAGTAAGACAGAAACTGTCCTTAAACCACATATCATTGTCACTGGTGCTGCAATACCATTACACTTACTACTGTGCCAACTTTTATTACACATTCTGTTATTTTTTTTTTGATCTTGTTCTACCTAAATGCACCATGCAATAATTTGATGGCTAGATGGTAGGCAAGTCAAACTTTTCACAGAATCTTGGTGCATGTGACCATAATGAATCAATTCCAATTCTGACTATCAACCTCTTAGATTTTAGGGCATTAAAATCTGCACTGGAGGGCTGCCCAACCAAATGTTTGTATTTTTTTCCAAACTTTTATTTATCTAGGGAGCATAAATATGTAAAAAAAAAATCACACAACTGATATTAAAAAATGTTAATCATGTGATCATCCATTTCAGGAATAATATTTTCTGTTCATATGCACATTTTTCAAGTTTAATTAAAAATGCATTGGACATTTTCTACAATTCCACTGCAGCTGATACAATTATAAATACACAGTGTATGTAGAACAGCAAGAGATATGCTCTTTCAGCTGGAGAAAATTAGCATGATGATGAACAGCTGCAGTAATATCCAAATGAAACAAGTTTTAGAAAACATTTACATAAAAACAAAGAAAAGAGCAGGAACAGAACCTTAGCCCATCATGTCAGTACCAAACCATGATACCAAATTATTCTAAGCACATATGCCTGCATATAGTCTGTATCTCTCTGGTTTCTGCTTGTACATTTGCTTGTCTAAATGCCTCTTAAGCATTGCTCTCATATCTGCTTCTACCACCTCTCTCGGCAGCATGTTCTATGTACTTGCCTCTCTCTGTACAAAAAAAATCTCCTTTAAATTTTCTCCCTTTCACCTTAAACCTTTGCATTTTAGTGTTTGATATTTCCACCCTGACAAAAACATCTGACAATCTACCCTATTTAACACCTCTCATAATTTTATATACTTTGAGCCAGTTGCTTCTCAGACTCTGTTACTTCAGCAGAAACTATCTAAGTTTGTATTACCTCTCCATATAGCTAAAGCACTCCAATCCTGGCAACATACCAGTGAGCCTCTCCTCCGAGGCTTCCACATCTGCTCTCTGATGTCACAGCCAGTAATGCACTTAATCTCTGAATGTGACCATACTTAAGTCTTGCACAGCTGCAACCTGACTTCCTGGGTTTTATTCTTAATATCTCAACCAATCAGGTCAAGCATGCCATATGCCTTTTTTGGGATATCAATAGAACATAGAACAGTAACACACCCTTCAGTCCATGTGATGCTGATGCTGAACTAATTAAACTAATAACTAAAAGACTAACTAAACTGATACTTCTGCCTGGGAAAAAGATATCAGCTGTCTACCCTATCTATGCCTCTCAGATTCTTATAAACTTTTATAAGGTTCCCCCAGCCTCCACTACTCCAGAGAAAACAATTTTTTGTTCAACCACTTATTGTAGTCTGTGCCCTCTCATTCAGGCAGAATACTGGCAAACTTTTTCTGCACCTTCTCCAAAGCCACCAGAGTTGAAAGCAATGCTCCAAATGTAGCCTAACCAAGGTTTAATAAAGCTGTTAATAACCACCTGACTCTTGAACTCAATGCCTTGACAAATAAAAGCAAGTATGCCACATGCCCTCATTACCACCTTATTAACTCATTTATTTATTTAAAGGTACAGGGAAGAACAGGCCATTCTGACCCAATGAGCCACACCTGCCAGCAACCCACCTGTTTAACCCCAGTCTAATCACAGGACAAATTACAATGACCAATTAACCTACCAAATGGTAAAAGAGGAGGCCCACCATTGACCATGGAGGTTGAACTGAAGAGGAGTGGCTAGGAGGGCTTTTGGCTTCCAGTGTCTGAGAAGGGAGTGGCTGAGTTGGCTCGACTGGAAGCTGGCTGTGTTTTGCTTGATGTGTGAATGTGGTTTGGAACCTGTTGAGGGAAAGAGAGTGGGGAAGGAATGGAAATTGCTGGGAGGGGGTCGTGTGGGTCTGGTAATGGTGGACAAGAGGCAGGGTTGAGGGAAAGAAAGTGGAGAGGGATAGAGACTTGGGACCAGAGGTAGGCAGCTGGGGAGAGGTGGATTATTGTGAAGGGAGAAATAAAGGGAATGAGGAGGTAGTGAGGGGTTGGATGAATAAAAACCAAGACAAAGGGAATAAAAGAATAAGAAATGATAGTGGAGAAAGCTCTGAAAGTGAGGAAGATGAATAAGCTCAGAGAGGAGGTGTTGTCATAATTAGGTTTAATGAGAAGGCTCAGGGACATATGAAGAAAATTAACCTGTTTGTGCTAACAACAACTCTGACAAATAAGATAGGGGAAATAGTATTTGCAAAAGTCCTTAATGATGGCAACTTATTGGTAAGATGTGTGAATGAGGAACAACTTGAGAAAACACTCAAGCTAAAAGAGATAGGAAAATGCAAGGTGGAATACACTGGGAGGGTGGGAGCACAAAACAGTGGTTGTAAAGGAGTGATCACTGGGATACCAATGAGTATAAATATGGAGGAGATAAAGAGGAATATCAAAGGAGGGAAAGTAATGAATGTTCTAAGTCTGAAAACAACAAAGGAGGGAGTGAAAAAGGAAAGTGAATCTGTAGTGATTGAATTTGAAGAAGAAAGAGTGCCAAGGAAGGTGTTCCTGGGTTTCATGAGTTACCCAGTAAGGGTGTATGTGCCAAAGCCATTGAGGTGCTATAATTGTCAAAGGTTTGGATACGTGGCTAAAAACTGTAAAAGGCAGAGAACATGTGCTAGATGTGGGGGTGATCATGAATATGGAAAGTGCGGAACAGGAGTTCAACCAAAATGCTGCAATTGTGGAGGAGCTCATAATATTGCATATAGTGGGTGTGAGGTTATGAGACGGGAAACTAAAATTCAAGAAATAAGAGTGAAAAGAAAGATCACTTATGCAGAAGCTGTAAGAATGTCAAGAGAACAGAATAATGCTCCTAATGAACAGGGAGCAATAGGGATACGAGAGATGCAACAAAGAACAAATGACAGGATTTATGTAGACAAAAAGGCTCTAGTAACATTCACTGCAGGAGTGATTAATAGTATGGCTGAGGTAAAGTCAAAAAGTGACAAAATTCAGCTGGTGGTAAAAGCAGCAGTAAACCATTTAGGGTTAGTAGGACTGACATGGGAGGAAGTGAGGGAGAACCTCAGTAATCAGTCAAGCCAGGAAGTGTCATGTGTTGGTTAATACTAATTATGGTAATTCTTTTACAATGGAATGCAAGGAGCTTACTGGCCAATAGCCAGGAATTCAAGCACTTTATTAAAGAAATGGTTGTAAAACTGGATGTAGTGTGTATTCAGGAAACTTGGTTGAAACCAACTTTAGACTTTGTGGTATATGGGTATACAATGATAAGGAAAGATAGAAATCTAGGGGGAGGAGGGGGTTGTGCTATGTTAATCAAGCAAGGTATACCATATAGGGTACTGGAAAAAGGAGATGATCAGGAATACATAGTGGTGGAAGTGTGGGAGACAGGGAGGGAGTGGTTATAATTAACTACTACAATCCATGTAAAAGGTTGGATTTGGACAGCCTATTAAAGATACAAGGACAAAACAGACATAAAGTAGTGTGGTGTGCAGATTTCAATGCTCATAGCACAATATGGGGGGATCAGATTACAGATCCAAATGGAAAGGTAATTGAAGATTTGATGGAAGAAAGGGATTTGGTGTGTATGAATGATGGTAGTGGCACAAGGATAGATATAACAACAGGAACTGAGTCAGTGTTAGATATTACGTTAGTGTCTAATACCTTGGCTGGCATTAGTAACTGGGGAGTTTGGACTGCTTCAACAGTAGGCAGTGATCACTACCCAGTTTTGTGTTCAGTGGGTGAAAGAGTTGAAGTAAGACCAGGTGGCGGAACCCCAAAGTGGGTGTTTGAAAAAGCTGATTGGGGTAAGTTCCAGAAGTTGAGTGAAGAAGGGTTGACAAAGATTGATATTTCTGGAAATGTAGATGAATTAAACAGTCAGGTGACTTCAGCAATTATCATGGCAGCAGAAGGATCTATACCTTGGAGTAAAAATAGGATGAATAGAAAACTGGTACCATGGTGGACAGAGGAATGTTGTCAGGCTGTAAAAAAACAGAAATAGAGCATTCAGGCTAGTTAAAAGAACCCATAATATGCAGCATTTGGTTCAATATAAGAAAGCACAGGCAGTGGTGAGAAGAACTATACGTCAAGCTAAAAGGGCAAGTTGGAGGAGTTTTTGCGACAAGGTAGGAAGAACCACACCTGTGGGAGAGATGTGGGGAATGATTAAGAGGATGGGAGGAGATAGAAGGGAATGGGAATATCCAGTAATGATATCTGAGGAGGAAACTGCAGTCTCCAGTAGGGATAAGGCTGAGATCATGGCCAAGTCATTTGTACTGATACACAGTTCAGAAAATTTGTCTGAAGAAGGGAGGAGAAGAAGAAGGGAAAGAATAATGAGCCAACACCCAGGTGTGTTAAGCGGGAGGGAAGGAACAGATGATATAATTGATGATCCATTTACATTAGCAGAAATGGTGAGAGCAATAAAGAGATTGAGACCAACCGCCCCAGGGAAAGATCTGATGTGCTCTGTGATGCTAAAAAATCTAGGAGAAGGAGCGCTCTTGAAGTTGCTGCATTTTTTATAACAGAGTGTGGGAGGAGGGAAGATTACCAAGTGCATGGAAAGAAGCAGTAGTAATTCCAATAAGGAAACCTGGCAAGGATCTGTCAAAACCCACTAGCTACAGACCAATTGCATTAACATCAAGCATATGTAAGATAATGGAAAGGATGATAACAGAAAGGTTATCATATGAGCTTGAGAAAAGGGGAAATGCTGGCAAGTTATCAGAGTGGTTTTAGAAAGGGAAGGAATTCCATGGACTCAGTGATTATGTTAGAGACTGAAATAAGGAAGGCCCAGGCAAATAGAGAGTCAGTAGTGGCAGTGTTCTTTGACATTGAAAAAGCCTATGATATGATGTGGAAGGAAGGATTATTAATTAAACTGCACAAGATGGGGGTTGGTGGGAGAGTTTTTAATTGGATTAAAGATTTTTTGTTTGGTAGAAAAATTCAAGTTCGGATTGGATCAGAATTATCAAAACAGTACATAGTGGAAAATGGCACACCTCAGGGTAGTGTGATTAGCCCATTACTTTTCATCATTATGATCAATGATGTCTTCACAAAGGTACCAGTGGATATAGGTAGGTCACTGTTTGCGGATGATGGGGCCTTGTGGAAAAGAGGCAGGAACATGGACCATATAATCAGGAAACTACAAGAAGCAATTGATGAAGTGGTGGAGTGGGGTTATGATTGGGGATGTTGATTTTCAGTAGATAAAACTCAAACTGTATTTTTTTACCAGGGAAAGGGTTGAGGTAGGGAAGAAGTTAAGGATGTGTGGGGTTGAATTAGAAAGGGTTGCATCATTTAAATTTCTGGGAGTTATATTTGATTCACAATTAACATGGGCAGACCATATCAGGAAAGTTGAGGAGAAATGTAAAAAAGTAATAAATGTGATGAGATGTTTGACTGGTAGGGAATGGGGAGCAAGTTGTTCAGCTTTGAAGAGAATGTATGTGGCTTTAGTAAGATCTATATTGGATTATGGAAATATAGTATATGGATCAGCAGCTAGGTCTCTTACAAGGAAACTGGATGTGATTCAGGCTCGGGCCTTGAGAGTGTGCAGTGGGGCTTTTAAGACGTCACCAGTGTCAGTCCTACAGGTAGAAATGGGAATAATGCCTTTGGAACTAAGAAGGATGCAACTGATGGCAAACTACTGGGCTAACTTGCAGGGGCACAATAGTTCTCACCCTACTAAAGGAGTGTTGCAAGAGTGCTGGGAAAATGGGAGGTTTCAGAGGGATACCTTTAGTCGGGTAGGGAATGATATCGCGAAAGAATGTGGAGTATTTGATCTGAGGATAAGTCCTTCAGTAGTTTATCCGGTTATAGCTCCATGGAAGCTTGTATGGCCTGAAATAGCAACACACATCAAAGTTGCTGGTGAACGCAGCAGGCCAAGCAGCATCTGTAGGAAGAGGCGCAGTCGACGTTTCAGGCCGAGACCCTTCGTCAGGACTAACTGAAGGAAGAGTGAGTAAGGGATTTGAAAGCTGGAGGGGGAAGGGGAGATGCAAAATGATAGGAGAAGACAGGAGGGGGAGGGATAGAGCCGAGAGCTGGACAGGTGATAGGCAAAAGGGGATACGAGAGGATCATGGGACAGGAGGTCCGGGAAGAAAGACGGTGGGGGGGGGTGACCCAGAGGATGGGCAAGAGGTATATTCAGAGGGACAGAGGGAGAAAAAGGAGAGTGAGAGAAAGAATGTGTGCATAAAAATGAGTAACAGATGGGGTACGAGGGGGAGGTGGGGCCTAGTGGAAGTTAGAGAAGTCAATGTTCATGCCATCAGGTTGGAGGCTACCCAGACGGAATATAAGGTGTTGTTCCTCCAACCTGAGTGTGGCTTCATCTTTACAGTAGAGGAGGCCGTGGATAGACATGTCAGAATGGGAATGGGATGTGGAATTAAAATGTGTGGCCACTGGGAGATCCTGCTTTCTCTGGTGGACAGAGCGTAGATGTTCAGCAAAGCGGTCTCCCAGTCTGCGTCGGGTCTCACCAATATATAAAAGGCCACATCGGGAGCACCGGACGCAGTATATCACCCCAGTCGACTCACAGGTGAAGTGATGCCTCACCTGGAAGGACTGTTTGGGGCCCTGAATGGTGGTAAGGGAGGAAGTGTAAGGGCATGTGTAGCACTTGTTCTGCTTACACGGATAAGTGCCAGGAGGGAGATCAGTGGGGAGGGATGGGGGGGACGAATGGACAAGGGAGTTGTGTAGGGAGCGATCCCTGCGGAATGCAGAGAGAGGGGGGGGAGGGAAAGATGTGCTTAGTGGTGGGATCCCGTTGGAGGTGGCGGAAGTTACGGAGAATAATATGTTGGACCCGGAGGCTGGTGGGGTGGTAGGTGAGGACCAGGGGAACCCTATTCCTAGTGGGGTGGTGGGAGGATGGAGTGAGAGCAGATGTACGTGAAATGGGGCCTGAAATAGTCTGGCATTTGTTAGAGGTAAAAAGGAAAGAAAGATATAAAACAGATTTGGTAAATGCCTTTAACTGTCATGTGATGGAAAAGTATAGTGATTATACTCACATTTATACGGATGGTGTGAAGGAACCTGAAACAGGAGTGACAGGGTTTGGGGTGGTAATACCAGCAAAAGAAATTGGAATCAGCAGAAGAACATCTAATAAGTTAGGGGTGTTTACAGTGGAGATGCTGGCAGTGTTGGTTGCGTTGCAATGGGTGCAGAAAGCCAGACAAGTCAAAGCATTGATATGTTCAGATTCATCCTCAGTTCCAGCAAGTTTAAAGTCTTCTCACACAAACAGTCGGCAAGATGTACTTTATGAAGTTCTTCAGTTAGTTACAAGAATTGCAAATCAGGGAGATCAGGTAAAATTTCTATGGGTTCCAGCACATGTAGGGGTGAAGGTGAATGAGAGGGTGGATGAGTTGGCAAAGAGGGCGTTAAAGAAAATGTGGAAATGAACATTAGTATCAGTAAAGCAGAGGTTAAGTGTGTAATCCGGGGAAAAAGTCAACCGAATGTGGCAAGAAAGATGGGACAGGGAGGGGAAAGGGAGGCATTTATATCAAATACAAAAGAGTGTTGCAGTTACTAGGGTAATGGAAACAGAAGAGAGGAAATTGTGTGGACTAGGTTAAGGCTGGGGCATTGTGCATTAAACAAAACATTGAAAATGATAGGGAAATACCAGACAGGATTGTGTGAGGAATGTCAGGAAGAGGAGTCAGTAGAACATGTAGTTTTGTGTTGCAGGAAGTATGGGATACAGAGAGAGATGATGAGAAATAAATTAACGGAGCTGGGGATGCAGGAATTCACATTAAAAGGGTTGCTGGGCATGGGTGAGAGAGCACAAGTCTGGGTATTTTTAGCGTTTTTAAGGGGTACATACATACATACATACATACGCGCGCGATTGGGTGAAGGGATTTAGAATGTATGTCTAGTGCACATTCTGGAGCAGAAGATGGCGGTAATGCACCATTAAGCTGGATGCCAACCGCCGTAAAACAAGATACAGACAGACCATGGAGGTTGCATCCGAGCTGCTAATATGAAGACAGTACACAAGCCAGGGTAAACCTCTACGTCTTTGGAACATGGAAGGAAACTGGAGCACCCAGAGGGAACACATGCATTCACGAGGAGGACATACAAACAACTTCTTACAGACAGTATTGGAATTAAACTCTGAACTCCAACACCCTGAACTGTAATAGTGCACGTTAACTGATACCATGGTGCCCTGGCTTGTGCATCAATTTCAAAGAGTTATGGACTTGGATGCAATATCCCTCTGTATATTAATACTTCTTGAGTCTTGCTATTAACTGTGTACTTTCCCTTTACATTTGATCTCCCAAACAGCAACACCTCACACTTGCTCAGATTAAGCTTTCTACCCTATCTAATTTCAGGGAGTTATGGACTTGAACCTCAAGATCTAATTGATTGCACTTCAATGTTCCTAAGAGTCCTGGGATTTACAGTATACCTTCCTCTTACACTTGACCTCCCAATGTGCAAAACCTCACACCTTTTGAATTAAAATCCATCTGCTGTTTCTCTGCCCAAAATTTCAATTTACACTATATATTTACTTCTCTTTATGTAAGAAAATAAAGGAAGGTGAAATATGTAAGCAAGAACTTATTTGAAAATAATAATTTAATTTAATAGAAATTCCTTTTGGGACAATAGAAATCTCTTGATTATTGTTATTCAAAGATGTTAATTGGATCAATTTTAGTGAACTTAGACAGGAGGTAGTGAATGGTCCCTGCACTTTTGACCCAAGGCCTGACTGAAATTGAATCTGGGATTTATATAAATTAGACTATTAAACTACAGGCAGCCTGCCAGAAAAGTGAAATTCAGTTTTACACTGGATCTTCAATAGGCCCTGTGCTTAAGGTTTGGAAGCTGATCAGGGTAGACCCAGGAGGAGCTGTTCTATATCTTTGGCCTTCTCATTCAGGTGACTGATTTTACAGAGCTTGTTAATTCCTTCTAGCAATCCCCATAAAATGGAAGCTAAGACTACATGTAAGCCAAATATGGCTGGTTGGAATTTCTGCCTGCTTTTCTGCCTGTCATCCTAGGCTCAAGGCATCTGTACTCTGGTAGGTGGTGGATATTGGCACAAATATTATGAAATTATTGCTTTATCTTGATGAATTTGCTTGTATCTAATTTTAATATAAATAAGTATATAATGGTAGCATTTTTTCCACAGGCATTTGGTGTGATATTATTAACGTAAAAGATAATTAGTTTTATAAATTTCTTTTCAAGTCTCAATTAAGTTATTGAACAAAGACTGATAAACTGTATAACCTATTTCTCCATGATAAATTCTGTTTAAGTATTACTGTTGAACAATAATTTCACTTTGTACTGATGCTTAGGACGTGTGGTGTAAATCAGGAGTTAAAGCCCCAGATTCTATATTTATACTTTGACTGAAATATCATTGTGCTGTAAATTCATTTGTATTAGTGCTCCTATTATAAATACACCATTAACTTCTTAAACGTAAGTAATCACAGACTAAGCTTCAAATTAATTTAAGATACAGTATCCATTTTTTTCCTGTCAGTGACAGGAAGAAACCTACAAAATCTTTATATAATATGTTCTACGTTAAATAATTGTGACCAACTTTTAATCCAGAAAGAATAGCCGATAATTTTCTTGAGTTTCTTCCATTTCCATATCATAATTTTTCTGGAGCAACACACTTTAGCAACTGGAGTCTTTTGTGTCTTCATATTATTTCTGGAAATGCACTGAAATCCTGGAATCCCTGACTTAATAATAATGAGGCTTTGTTGGAAAAGGTGTAACTCTGCTAAAATCCACATGATTCCACAGAGTAAGTTTACTGAAAGTGTTCGGTATTCCATGTGCAGCTCTGCCTGAAGAGCAGTATTGCAAATTTACTGGATTTGTGGTGGATATTGATAATAACTAAGTCAAGTTTGTTTTCATGAAAGCCCGAACCACTTCTAGAAGGGAGCAAGAATTCCCATGCCAGTAACCTTTTCAAGAGTTGCTGGGAAATATTTAATTAGGTGCCTCAGTGTTTGGTTAAAAGTTTTGAATTTAAAAGGGTGAAAGAAAAACAAGTATTTTAATGCCTATTTAATTTATGATTGGGCATTTTACCAACTTATTGGTAATCTAATGATTAAAGGTAGATATTGCATTAATTCGTGTAACTAATTGTTTGACTTAATCTGGTGTTTCCAACTAGCAATCTGGATGAAATTCAGTCAAAAATCCAGTCTGATATTTTAATGGATTTCAATGAATCACTATCCAGATTACATGGGAATTTGATTCAAATAAGGCACTAGGAACATAATAATAGCTGTAACTCGCTAGAGGTTTTTGTAGACCTAGGTGACTTCTTCCAGTTCATCCGTGAAATGGCTTATTCTTCTTCTTTCATACCTTTCTTTTCTTTTCAAGATGGTTGGGGTCCTGTTGAAGTCCGTGATCTACAGCTGCAACTCAAACCACGGTTCTCCACAAGCAGAGGGTTCTCAGACTGGCCATGCGGCCTGGTGTTTCGATATCTCCAGGAGTGACTTGGTAGACATGCGCCTTTGGGGTGTAGCCCTGCAGACGACCTGGTTCCTTTCCAATGTCGCTGACTGGAGCCTTGTGTGAGACTGAAATATCGAAAGGGCAGGCAGTTTATGCTGCTGTCAGAAGGAGGCCCTTTCTCTCTCTTTTTGACGGTGCCCTGAGAGTCTGTCAGTCCTCGATTCGGGGGACTGGGAGAGGAGATGCTGAAGATTATAACATTAGAACAGCGAGTTGCTGGTCTCAGGTCTCATAATTGCAGGAGCAATCTCTCTCTCTCCCTCACAAGTGAGAGGGAGCCTGTCTGAGATACCGAAGTGTTGGGTTATGGACAGTGTTTTTTGATGGACTCTAGACCAGGGTCTCTTTGGTGGCTTATGCTATTGCTTGCATGGTAGGGGAAGGGGGTTCAGTGCTTTTGCTGGCGCAAGTGGGGCTAGGGTTGATGTTTCTCCTGCTTGTGTGTGGGAATGGAGAGGAGGGCTTTGGGGTTCTGATGTTTCCGTCATTCATTCTTTGGTTTTTTTTATTTCATGGATGTCTGTGAAGAGAAAGAATTTCAGATTGCATGCTGTATACATTCTCTGATGTTAAATTGAAGCATTTGAACAATTTGACTTCAATTTTATTCCCTTCCTTAATCTAATTCATCAAGGCATTCCTCATTCTAGCATTGCTAATATCATCTCCATTATAGTTAATCTAATTTGGTCAGCTTTTATTAATTTTCCTTTGTTTGAGAAGACAATAAAGCAGTTAGAAAACCCCAATCCTCATCTTTTATACTGAGACATTTAAAGTATTAATAATTTAAGAAATGAAATGATTTGAAGATAGAAAATTATTTAAAAGCCCTTAATATATAAAATGTGAACTATAGTGGAATGGTTGAAGCTGCAAAAAGCTTATTTCCTCCTTTGTTCTTTCCAGCGCCTGTAAATGCGTTGGCAAATGTACAGAGAATGGGGCTTTCTTAATTGGACCACATTAAGCCAGGGTTCCATTGTCTTGAGTTATGACGCATCGCATCTTATGAAATAGATAAAAGGAAGACTGAGTAAAATCAAAGGCTGGCTATTTCGCTGATGAAATAAAGATTCATTATTTTATTTGTCACATATACAGTGCATCAAAACATAGTGAAATATGTATTTGCGTTAACAACCAACATACCTGAGTGAGGATGTGCTGGGGGCAGCCTGTAAGTAATGTCATATGTAAGAAAATTAGATATAGGAGCAGAATTAGTCCAACTGGCCCATCGAGTCTGCTCCACTATTTCATCATGGCTGATCCATTTTTCCTCATATCCCTTCGTGCCCTGACCAATCAAGAATCTATCAACCTCTACCTTAAATCTGCATAAAGACTTGGCCTCCACAACTGCCTGTGGCAAAGAATTCCACAGATTCATCACCCTCTGGCTAAAGAAATTCCTCCTCATCTCTGTTCTGAAAGGATGCTGCTCTATTTTTAAGCAGTGACCACTGGTCTTAGACTCTCCCACCATCCTTTCCACACTCAGTCCAGCAAGGCCTTTCACAATTTGATAAGTTTCAATGAGGTCACCCCTTATTCTTATGAGCTCCAATGAATACAGGCCCAGAGCCATTAAATCCTCTTCATATGACAAGCCTTTTAATCCTGGAATCATATTTGTGAACCTCCTTTGAACCCTCTCCAATTTCAGCACATCCTTTCTAAGATAAAGGGCCCAAAGCTGCACACAATACTCCAAGTGAGGCTTGAGCTGTGCTTTATAAAGTCTCAACATTACATCCTTGCTTTTATATTCTAGTCCTCTTGAAATGAGTGCTAACATTGCATTTGCCTTTCTCACCACCGACTCAACCTACAGCTGAACCTTCAGGAAAACCTGCACAAGGACTCCCAAATCCTTTTGCACCTCAGGTTTTTGTATTTCCTCTCCATCTAGAAAATAGCCAACCCTTTCATTACTTCTACCAAAGTTCATGACCAAATACTTCCTGACACGGTATTCCATCAGCCACTTCTTTGCCCATTCTCCTAATCTATCTAAGTCGTTCGGTAGCCACCTTATTTCCTCAAACTACCTGCCCCTCCACCTGTCTTTGTATCATCTGCAAACTTTGCGACAAAGCCATCAATTCTATCATCCGAGATAACATAAAAATAATCATTCCCAACACAGACCCCTGTGGAACACCATTAGTCACCGGTAGCCAGCCAGAAAAGGCTCCTTTACCCCAACTCTTTGCCTCCTGCCAATCAGCCACACTTTATCCATGCTAGAATCTTTCCTGTAATACCTTGTTAAGCAGCCTAATGGGTGGCACCTTGTCAAAGGCTTTCTGAAAATTGAAGCACACAACAACAACATTCTGGTACCAACATCAGTGGTATCAGAGATGCTGCATTAGGACTGATCTGCCACAGATTTGAATAACTGTCTCTCAGTGGACTTCTACTGCTTAACTCCACATGGTGCTATTTATGATGGTAACTTTGAAAAGTTAAATCTGGTACTTAAAATGTACTAGAAAATCTTAAAATGTCCTTTTGTAATGTAAGGACTACAAAAAAAAACAGGATATGGAAATGATCAGATTGTGCTAATAACTACACGTTTGTATATGGTAGAACCATTAACACATATTTTGGAAAATTAGCATGTGAATATAAGAATTAGGAGTAGGCCTCATCTGCTGTGGTATCCCATAAAATCAGAGTAAAGGCATCTGTTAGTCTTGTGAGATCATGGATCTGCGCCTGGGAAAGTCTTCACTCTCCAGGGCGCAGGCTTGGGCAAGGTTGTATGGAAGACCAGCAGTTGCCCACGCTGCAAGTCTCCCCTCTCCACGACACCAATGTTGTCCAAGGGAAGGATATTAGGACTCATACAGCTTGGCACCAGTGTCGTCACAGAGCAGTGTGTGATTAAGTGCCTTGCTCGAGGACACAACACATTGCCTTAGCTGGGGCTCAAACTCACGACCTTCAGGTCGCTAGTCCAATTCCTTAACCACTTGGCCATGTGCCCACACTAAGATCATAGTTGATCTAAATATATTATCAAAACTGCATTCCTTCCTTCCCCCAGTAATCTTTTACCTGTTTGCTTATTAACTATTTATTAATCTCTTTTTAAAAATAATTATGAAATTCTGCTTCCACTATCCTTTGAGGAAGACAATTTCAAAGACTTATGGCTTTCTTGAGGAAAAAAAGTTGCACCTCATTTCTGTCTTAAAAAGTTGATCCTTTAATTTTGAGGTTCTACCACAGTTGGGAACATCCCCACTATGTTCCCTCTTCAAGGACACTCAGTATCCACAAAATGCTGAAGGATCTCAACAGGTCAGGCAGCATCGATGGAAATGAATATACAGTCGACGTTTTTGACCCAGACCCTCCTTCAGTACTCCCTAGCAGAGTATGTACTAGGATACCTTGATCCCTCTGCGCCTCAGACCCCCACAGCTTTTCACTTTTAAAGATCCACACAGAGTCCGGAACTGTAGTTATAAGAGGTCTTTATTCATACCAAGCAAACTGCCAAGGGAGACCTGATGGTAGAATCTCTCCAATCTTAAAGGATACCTAGCTGTATTTAACCATTAGGTCACAAAGATAATAGCAGGCAATAAAATACAAGATTAAAAGTTAAAACTGCATGGTTTATTTCAAAACTTTGGTTATGAATGAATAGTTCCATAGAGTTCTACATTTTTAGTGGGACTGTGGCGACCCACTTTCTGGCACACACGAACCGGCTCACAACAGCGCGCGCAGGCAGAGGGCCGGCAGCAAAAAGGGCGCCAGGCCATCTTCACCAGCAGGGGGAAAATCCTGCGCGCGGAAAGGGTCTGGGAATATACATTCCCCACAGCAATCCCGCCCAAGGAGGGCGGGAACGGGAAGGCTTTAAAGCGGGCCGCGAAGTTTGAATAAATCTCTTTCATCGCAACTCTAACTCATCGACTCCGTGTGGTTATTCTAGCGCTGTGTGTAGCACATCGCTGCAATTGGTGACCCCGACGGCCCAAATGATATTTGGACCAGAGATGACCGACGCTGCATCTGTTCACGCAGTTTTGTTAAAACTACCAAGCTTCTGGACGCTGCGATCTCAATTATGGTTCGAACAAGCAGAAGCACAATTCCACATTCGGCAGATAACCTCGGAGTCCACTCGCTACTACTACGTGCTGAGCTCCCTTGACCAGGAGACTGCTGCACAAGTTGAGGTTATACAGTCGCCCCCGGAGGACGGCAAATACACAGCATTCAAAGCCCTGCTCATAAGGACTTTCGGACTCTCACGGTGCGAACGAGCACGCCACTTAATGCACCTGGATGGTTTGGGAGACAGGCCGCCGTCAGCATTAATGAACGAGATGCTGGCCCTGGCTGAAGGACACAAACCCTGCCTCATGTTTGAGCAGGCGTTCCTAGAGCAACTGCCCGAGGACATATGCCTGCTGCTGTCCGACGCAGATTTCAGTGACCCCCGGAAGGTGGGGGCCCAGGCAGGTGTGCTGTGGAATGCCAGGAAAGAGAGAGGGGCATCCGTCACACAGATCACCAAGCCGCGTGCCCAACGACAGACCAGACCAGGCCCGGCAGCAGAGCCTACAAAACCCGGCGACGGGAGTGAGGAGCCCAACGAACAATGATGTTTCTACCACCAGCGGTGGGGCACGGAGGCCCGCCGCTGCAGACCACCCTGCAAATTCCCGGGAAACGCCAAGGCCATCCGCCGCTGATGGCTATGGCGGCTGGCCATCAGGACAGCCTCCTGTATGTCTGGGACAAACAGTCGGGACGCTGCTTTTTGGTCGACACCGGAGCGGAGATCAGCGTCTTACCTCCAACGAGTTATGACACCCGCAACAGAGAACTGGGACCCACCCTGAGGGCCGCTAATGGCAGCACAATACGAACCTACGGCACCCGCACGGTGCGGCTACGGTTCAGCTCCAGCCGGTTCACGTGGGACTTCATACTGGCCGCCGTGGCCCAACCACTGCTGGGGGCAGATTTTCTACGAGCCCACAGCCTGCTGGTCGACTTGCAAGGGAAGCGATTAGTCCACGCCAAGACTTTTCAAACGTTCTCCCTGAGTGAAGCACAGTTGCCAGCCCCACACCTGGACTCCATCATGCTGTCCGACGATGAATTCACCAGGGTCCTGGCGGATTTCCCATCAGTACTGGCACCGCAGTTCACGGCAGCCATGCCCAGACACGGAGTACAGCACCACATCCCGACCCAGGGACCACCCCTCCACGCCCGTGCTCGAAGGCTTCCCCCGGACAAGCTCCGACTGGCGAAGGAGGAGTTCAAGAAGATGGAGGAATTAGGGATCATATGACGGTCCGACAGGCCATGGGCCTCCCCCCTTCACATGGTGCCCAAGGCAACGGGGGGCTGGAGACCATGCGGTGACTACCGCAGACTGAACAAAGCTACAACGCCAGACCGCTACCCTGTGCCGCACATTCAAGACTTCGCAGCGAACCTACACGGCGCAAGGATCTTTTCCAAGGTAGACCTCGTCCGGGGATACCATCAAATCCCTGGACGACATCCCCAAAACAGCACTTATCACCCCGTTCGGACTTTTCGAATTCCTCCGAATGCCGTTTGGTCTAAAGAATGCCGCACAGACTTTCCAGCGGCTAATGGACGCAGTGGGACGCGACCTGGACTTTGCATTCATTTATTTGGACGACATCCTCATAGCCAGCAGTAGTCGGCAGGAGCATCTGTCCCACCTCCGCCAGCTCTACTCCTGTCTGAGTAAATTCGGTCTTACAATCAATCCAGCCAAATAACAGTTCGGACTCGACACCATTGACTTCCTGGGCCACAGGATTACTAAAGACGGGGCAACCCCGCTGCCCGCCAAGGTAGACGCGGTCCGCCACTTCCCCCGACCCAACACAATCAAAGGCTTGCAGGAATTCGTGGGTATGGTGAATTTTTACCACCGTTTTCTCCCCTCAGCAGCCTGAACCATGCGCCCTCTGTTCACCCTGATGTCGGGTAAGGGCAAGGACATTACCTGGGACGAAGAGGCCGCAACCGCTTTCGTTAAAACCAAAGAAGCCTCGGCAAACGCCGCGATGCTAGTGCACCCCAGAACGGACGTTCCTACTGCCCTCACGGTGGACGCATCCAACACAGCGGTCGGTGGAGTGCTGGAACAACTCATCGACGGTCGCTGGCAACCCCTGGCATTCTTCAGCAAACACCTATGATCATCTGAACTCAAATACAGTGCTTTCGACCGGGAGCTATTGGCACTATACCTGGCAATCCGGCACTTCAGGTACTTCTTAGAAGGTAGGCCCTTCACCGCGTTCACAGACCACAAACCGCTTACCTTTGCGTTCACTAAGGTGTCCGACCCCTGGTCGTCCCGCCAGCAGCGACATCTGTCCTACATCTCCGAGTACACGACGGACATCCGGCATGTCTCTGGAAAGAACAACGTCGTGGCGGACGCACTTTCCAGACCTACCATACAGGCCCTGTCCCAGGGGGTGGACTATGCAGCGCTGGCAGAGGCACAGCAGGCAGACACTGAGATCCCCAGTTATAGGACTGCAGTCTCCGGTTTACAGCTTCAAGACCGCCCCTTAGGCCCAGGTGAGAGGACCCTACTATGTGATGTGGTACCGGCCAACCCCGCCCTGTTGTCCCAGCAGCCTGGCGCCGGCGGGTTTTCGAGTCCATTCACAACTTAGCGCACCCCTCCATCAGGACAACCGTCTGGCTGGTCTCCAACAGGTTCGTGTGGCATGGATTTCGTAAACAGGTCAGTGAATGGGCCAAAACGTGTATGCAGTGCCAAACGGCCAAGGTGCAGCGGCACACCAAGGTTCCGCCGCAGCGGTTCGAACCCACCCGCCGGAGGTTCGACCACATTCATGTGGATATCGTGGGGCCCCTGCCAGTGTCACGAGGAGCGCGGTACCTCCTAACCATAATAGACCGGTTCACCAAATGGCCAGAGGCAGTCCCGCTCACCGACACCAACTCCGAATCCTGCGCCCGAGCACTAATCGCAACCTGGGTAGCACGCTTTGGGGTACCGGCCCAAATTACCTCCGACAGGGGCGCCCAGTTCACCTCCAGCCTGTGGTCGGCTATGGCCAGCCTTTTAGGAACACAGCTACACCACACAACTGCCTACCACCCACAGTCGAACGGACTAGTGGAGCGCTTCCACCGTCACCTGAAATCGGCTCTCATGGCCCGCCTGGAGGGGCCTAACTGGGTGAACGAACTTCCCTGGGTCCTGCTCGGAATCCACACGGCACCCAAGGAGGATCTACACACCTCGTCGGCCGAGTTGGTGTACGGCGCGCCCCTGGTCGTCCCAGGAGAGTTCATACCAGCCCCAAGGGGGCAAGAGGAAGAACCCACAGCAGTCCTGTACAGACTACGTGAGAGGCTCAGTAACCTGGCCCCCATCCCCACTTCATAGCACGGACAGAGCCCGACCTGCGTACCCAAAGACCTGCAGAACTGTGAGTTTCTTTTTGTACGATGGGGCGGACACCGGGCACCGCTACAGCGGCCCTACGAGGGGCCGTTTAAGGTGATCAGGAACAACGGGTCCACGTTCGTGCTGGACATTGGGGGGAGAGAGGAGGTTTTCACGGTGGACCGACTCAAACCGGCCCATGTGGACTTGGCGCAACCGGTCCAGGCTCAGGCACCGTGACGCAGGGGCAGACCTCCCAAACAGAGGCCGATCCAGACTGTAGACATTGGGGGAGGTATCGTCGGTTCTGTGGGGGGGGGGTTATGTGGTGACCCACTTTCTGGCATACACGAACCGGCTCACAACAGCGTGCGCAGGCAGAGGACCGGCAGCAAAAAGGGCGCCAGGCCCTCTTCACCAGCAGGGGGAAAATCCCGCGCGCAGAAAGGGTCTGGGAATATGAATTCCCCACAGTAGTCCCGCTCAGGGAGGGCGGGAACGGGAAGGCTTTAAAGCGGGCCGCGAAGTTTGAATAAATCTCTTTCATCGCAACTCTAACTCACCGACTCCGTGTGGTTATTCTAGCGCTGTGTGTAGCACATCGCTACAGGACCACATCTTAACTAATAAGAACTGCTTTGCTGAATCAATACAGTTAATATTGACATTCTAAAAGTTACTGATAAAAAAACTCAAATACTCAATCAACAGGAATTCTGCAGATGCTGGAAATTTGAGCAACACACATCAAAGTTGCTGGTTAATGCAGCAGGCCAGGCAGCATCTCTAGGAAGAGGTGCAGTCGATGTTTCAGGCTGAGACCCTTCGTCAGGACTAACTGAAGGAATAGCTAGTAAGAGATTTGAAAGTGGGAGGGCGAGGGGGAGATCCGAAATGATAGGAGAAGACAGGAGGGGGAGGGATGGAGCCAAGAGCTGGACAGGTGATTGGCAAAAGGGATATGAGAGGATCATGGGACAGGAGGTCCGGGGAGAAAGACAAGAGCGGGGGGATCCAGAGGAAGGGCAAGGGGTATATTCAGAGGGACAGAGGGAGAAAAAGGAGAGTGAGAGAAAGGATGTGTGTATATAAATAACGGATGGGGTACGAGGGGGAGGTGGGGCATTAGCGGAAATTAGAGCCAGCCCTTGGCTCCATCCCTCCCCCTCCTGTCTTCTCCTATCATTTTGGATCTCCCCCTCCCCCTTCCACTTTCAAATCTCTTACTAGCTCTTCCTTCAGTTAGTCCTGACGAAGGGTCTCAGCCTGAAACATCGACTGTACCTCTTCCTAGAGATGCTGTCAAATACTCAATACTGTGTGGCATACAAACATGTCCAGAATTGATTGACCTAACAGTTATGAGCATGAGCAAGTTAGATGTGCCAAGTGATAAAATAGCCAATGTAGAATCCTCTTGATCTCACCCAGGGCTCCTTTTATTAACATCACAATAATGTAAAATACCTTAGCTCGAGATGTCAAAAGCCTGTATTATTACAGTAGTCTCATTAAGATAGCTCTATTACCTATATACAATACTTAGCCAATGCATGTAAAATTGTCTCATGGTCATGTCGATTTCCAAAGCATAACTGATAAGTGAACTCTGTGAAGGGAGCCAAAAGCCTGCTCCCTTTACAGAGTATGGTGTTCGTTTATGCAGTTGTTGTAATTCCATTAACAATGATCCCATACAGATTACTTTTGGAGGAGGTTCGTTCTTGTTTGAATGAATGGCACCATACCTCGCATAATTTTATATTCTTTGATTGTGGTTGTAATTCACTGACACTCTGTGCCAGAGAAATGCAAAATATGAATATGAGGCATTCCAGCAATCAGTTGTTTAGAGTTCTGACTTCCCATCTCACCCCGGATTCTCTATTAAATGTAGTGACATTTTGTAAATTACACAGATATACTTAAAATTTGATTTTAAGTATGTTTTTGATTATTTTGCTTAATTTATTTTTTCAATGTATTCTGTTCTTAATTAATTAAAAGCATCATGAGCTTTCAAAGGCCATTGGTCCAGAACTTGTGATAGCGCCTCTGAATACCACATCTACGAGCCTAATTGACGCTCAAACCTGCTTCAGTTGTGGGATAATTGCAGAATTGAGGCTTTGAGTTTATTGGAAGCAATGATACTGCAGAAGCTATGTGTGGCTAGGAGGCTTCATATCAGGGTGTGGGAGATATGTGCAGGTGGCGAGAAGAATTAAGTTTGGCCCATCTTATTCTTAAACTTACATTGATATTAACAGGATACATGGTATCATTAATGCATAATCAAATATTAATACCTTTCATGACATGCATGGAAACCTGCTGCTTTGAAAATAAGTATGAATCTAATAAATTTATAAATAAATGTAATAAATACTGTATTTATTTAAATTCAGTTTGCTAAACCTGATATGCTATTGTCTTAACTTAACAGATATTGCAATCCTCACTGTAGATGTATAGCGTTCAATGTCAGGCAATGAAAAAACCTCTTGTATCCTAAATGTCATGATATGCTCTTCAGAAAAGGCAGCATTTAATTAAGAGCAATTAGCTGTCTCCCTGCTGAGAAGTTTCAAGAAGCAACTGTCCTCACAAAAGATCATTTGCACATGACAGCCTTGGATGTCAGTCAGTTCTTCTACAGTTTGAGATCAATTTAACATAATTATATTAGGCAGAAAGGGTAGAGAAAATAATTTTCTCAACAAATCTCTGTTGTTGGATCTGACTAGGACTGAAATAGGATTCCACTCAGCTATTGAAGACCAATTATTGCTAATACACCATATTAGTTCACCTACCATCATGCTCTTTGTTAAAGGTGAGTGTCTTTACTGCCTTGATACCTGTGAAAAGTTATAATGGAGATGAGAAAGGTGACTGCTTTAAATGGGAAATAACCTGGATTTGTGAATGTGAAACCATTTCAGTGATTTCTTGACTTTGTTGAATGTGAATCTGAATGTCGTCGGCATATTCTTGGTCAATGTTGATCTTGCATAAGTGTTGATAACTACATTAATTACTAATTTTGAATTACTTAAATTGTTACACTTGATTGCATCTAGTTCCAAGAGTAACCAGATATATCATGGTCCCATCAAAACTTAAGTTCATTATGGAGTCATAAAGTAGTGGGATCTGATATTTCTAAAGGAGTTTGTCCACTCTTTTGTTATGTATTTCTCCACTGTCACTACAGGGATTTTGAAGAAAAAAGTATTTTATTTCTTTGCTTAACATTGTTATTGTTTTATTCCAATTATTAATAACCTCTAAATTACATGCGTTTGTAAGTATATATGAGAAAATTACAATAAATTATATGATGTATAGTAGGTACACTGGACAAGATAATGCAGTTTCATGCAGACAATATACTAGTGACCTGACATTCTCTGATAGATTCTATTTTCCTCAGCATAAGTTTGCTTTAAAATGCCTACAAGCTTCAGAGAGAAGTGAATGATTGCAAATCATTTAGCCTAACTGATTTTGATATTTCTTAAAATATGTTAATTCAGGATTCTTGATTTTACATATAATTGCATCCCTGTCACGTAATTGAAATTAAATTTTTTGAAATTGAATTCAGTGTTTTGTGAAACTATCTTGACCCTGTATTGACCTTGAAATTATTTTATGTAAATGTTAATATCCATATATTTAATGTATGTATATCAAATTTATTTTAGTTTGATGCCTTGATTCAATAAATTAATGACCATATTTTTCCTGATACAGAACTTCAGAAACAATAATAATTTTTCTATCATAGATAAGAAAAACATAATTTTTTTTTAAAATCTTTGTTTTGAGGTTTATAACCATTGCTGCAATTACAGCTGATAAAATTTCTTGAAGAGAACATAATCTGTTGTATTTTATGGACAATTCTGGTTAGAAGTATTGGAGAATGTTACGTTACATCCTGTCCCATCTCTCCCACATCAACACTTTTTATCCAGCATTATGGTGCATCGGTCTAATGAACCAGTTAGAACATAATTAGATGCTTCATTAGCCAATGCTGAATTACTACTATATGTACATGATAGTCAAAAACCAGCTATTGTCTAATTAATAATCAGAAATGTTTAAAAAATCAAATAGCCCTATGGTTTTTTCTGGAATTGTCACGACAATGTCCTAGAGATTAAGCTTTTTTTTAGAAATTCTAGGATAATTCTGCATATCTGTCAATCTTCCTGTGTATTAGCTAGGATGCATAAGGGTGTCTACCATTTTCGCACAGTACTGTATTTGTCAATGCAGAGCAGAGAACGAGTTTGTAAATCTGGCAGGAGCAAAAGATGTTGGGAGTGCAAGGGTGAAGTGCCGTGGGTGAGGTGCGGGACAGGTGGCAGTGAAGGAGTGCCAGGGTGGGGGTGGAGGGTTGCATGGGTGCAGACACACCGAGCACTGAGACACCAGGCAAGGTCATTTGATTCTAAACAATTGGTTTATTTTTCATGTCTCTCTGGGGCTTCTCACTTCCTCACCTCTCCCTTTCCCCTTTCCTAACAATGATTCCTCTCTCCTTGCCCTGTTCCCAATCTCAGTGCGCAATAGAGACCCATATCAGAATTAGGTTTATCAGCACCCACCTATGTCATGATTTTTTTTTGCGCAACGGTACAACGTAATACATAAAATCACTAAAAGTCTTAGGCACATATACAGTACATACACAGTATATAGCTAAGGTACCTAAGAATTTTGCACACTACTGTACATTATGAAGCACATTCAATTAATTAGTATTTCTTATATGACTTCTTAGTGGTACTGGACAAAATGTGGTAGGGGTTTGATGAAAAATTAAATTAAGTCCTCTTTTAAATAATCCAATTTGTGCAGGTTTTGGAAATTTGAGTGTTTCATCCTTACTTAGAAATAAATAGGCTACCCATGATATAAAATTAAAACCACAACATAAACTTGTCAATTTTTGGCATTTCTGAAAACATTACTGCATTTCTTTTCTTGGCAGGTGGCATAATGGCATAGAAACAGGCCATTCAGCCCATTTAGTCTGTGCCGAGTCATTAGTCTGCCTAGTCCCATCGACCTGCGCCCACACCAAAACCCTCCACATCCTTCTCATCAAGTACCTATCTAAATTTTTCTTAAATGTTGAAATCAACACCACATCCATGACTTGCTCTGGCAACTTGTCCACCTTCTGAGCGAAGAAGTTACTTCTCATCTTCCCCTTAAACTTTGCATCCTTCACCCTTAACCCATGATCTCTAGTCACAGTCTCACCCAACCTCAGTGGAAAAATCCTGTTTGCATTTACCCTATCTAACCCCTTATAATTTTACATATCTCCACCAATTCTCCCCTCAGTCTTCTGCCCTTTGGGGAATAAAGTCCTCATCTATTCAACCTACCCCTATAAATTCGGTCCTTGAGCTCTGGCAACATCCTAGCATGTTTTCTTATGTACTATTTCAATCATATTTACATCTGTCCTGCAGGTAGGTGACCACAACTGCACATAATACTCCAAATTAAGCCTCAACAATGTCTTATACAATTTCAACATACCATCCCAACTCCGGTACTCAATACATTGAATTATAAAGGCCAATGTGCCAAAGGCTTTGTTTATGACCCAATCTACCTGTGACAATACTTTCAAAGAATTATGCAACTCTTTTCCCAGATCCCTCTGTTCTACTGCACTTCTCAGTGCCCTACTGTTTACTGTGTAAGATCTATCCTAGTTGGTCTTCCCAAAGTACAACACCTCACACTGACTGTACTAAATTTCAGCTGATTCAGATTCTGCTGTAACCTTTGAACATCTTCCTCGCTGTCCACTACCCCCCCCCCCACCCACCAACTCTTGGTGTCATTCACAAATTTGCTGATCCAATTAACCATGTTATCTCGATCAATAACCTTCCAAAAACTTTCCCACTGCTGATGTCAGGCTCAGCTGCATATAATTTCCTGTTTATTTGTTAGAAACTTTCTTGAACAATGGAAAAACATTAGCTATTCTCAATCCTCCGGCACCTCATCCATGACTAAGAATGTTTTAAATATCTCCGCTAGGGCCACTGCAATTTCTCCACTAACCTCCCATAGGGGCCAAGGAAACACCTTGTCAGGTCCTGGGGATTTATTCACCCTAATTTGATCAAGCCAGCAAATATCTCCTCCTCTAATCTGTATCAGTTCCATGATCTCACTGCTACATTGCCTTGCATCTATGGACTCAAATTCTGTTTCTCCCGAGTAAATACAGATGGAAAAAATCTATTTAAGTTTGCCCCATCTCTTTCGGCTCCATGCATAGATTACCACTCTGATCTTCCAGAGGACCAATTTCCGCTCTTGCTATCTTTTTTCTCAGTATATCTGTACAGGCCATAAGACCATATGACATAGGAGCAGAATTAGGCCATTTGGTCTATTAAGTCTTCTCTGTTATTTGATCAGGGCTGATTGATCTATCTCCTTCTCAATCCCATTCACTTGCCTTCTCCCTGTAACCTTTCACACCCTGACTAAACAAGAAACTATCAATCTGTCTTAAATACAACCAATTCCACTGATTCACCACCCTCTTCTAAAGAAATTTCTTATCCTCACTGTTCTAAATGGATGTCTCTCTATTCTGAGGTTGTGCCCACAGGTGCTAGACTCCCCCACTATAAGAACCACCCTCTCCACCTCCACTATATCTAAGCCTTTCAACATTTGTTAGGTTTCAATGAGATCACCCTTTATTCTTCTAAATTACAGCGAGTGCAGGCCCAGAGCCATCATATATCCCTTAAATGATAAGCTTTTAATTCCCGGAATCATTTTGTGATTGTCAATGTCCAATGTCAGCACTTCCTTTCTTACATAAGGGGCTCATAACTGCTCACAATCCTCCAAGTGAGGCCTCTCCAATGCTTTATAAAGGCATAGCATTACATTCTTGTTTTTATATTCCAGTCCTCTCAAAATGAATGCTAACATTGCATTTCTTAACCTTTATGGATTCCTGCACAAGGATAAGTCCCTTTGCACCTCATTTTTTAAAATTTTCTCTCCATTTAGAAAATAGTTTATGCTTTTATACCTTGTATTAAAGTGCATGACCATACAGTTCCTGACACTTCTTTGTCCATTCTCCTAATCTGTCATCCTACAGCTTCCCTGCTTCCGCAACACTACCTGTCCTGCCACTTATCTTTATATTATCTGCAGACTTGGCTACAAGGCCATCAATTCCATTATCCAAATCAATGAAATACTATGTAAAAAGAAGCCCCTAGGATTCTCCATCACCTTATTTGATAGAGCCACCTCATGTCTTAGCCCTCCTGATTTCTTCATTAAGTACCCTTGCATTTCTTATACTCCTCAATTACCTTATTTGTTCCTGCTTGCCTACATCTGCTGTGCATCTCCTTCTTTTTCTTAACCAGGGCCTCAAGATCTCTGGAAAATCAAGATTCACTAAACCTGTTATCCTTGCCTTTTATTCTGACAGGAATGTACAAACTTTTGAAGGCCTCCCACTTACTAAGTATACCTTTGCCAGAAAACAACCTATCCCATTCCATAAGTGCCAGATCCTTTCAAATACCATCAAAATTAGCCTTTCTCCAATTTAGAATCTCAACCCAAGGACCAGACTTATCTTTTTCCATAATTACCTTGAAACTAATGGCATTATGATCACCAGATGCAAAGTGTTCTCCTAAACAAACTTCTGTCACCTGCCTTATCTCATTCCCTAATAGAAGATCTAGTTTTGCACTCCTTCTAATTTGGGTCTCTATATATCTATATACTGATTAAGGAAACTTTTCTGAACTCATTTGACAAAGTCTTTCCTATCCAGCCTACTTACAGTATGGGAATCCCAGTCAATATGTGGAAAGTTAAAATCACCTTCTATCGCAACCTTTGGCTGGCTGGTGGTGTAGTGGCATCAGCGCTGGACCTTGGGGCGGAAGGTCCCGAGTTCAAATCCAGCCGGCTCCCATGCACGCTTTCCATCCGTGCTGGGTTGAGTGTCAAGCTAGCAACTCAACCTTGTAAAAAGGAAATTGCCTGCTACAGAAACATCAACAGCAAAAAGTTGATGGTCTATGCTCTTTCATGAATTTAAAGGCAATTTCTCTTTTTCTTCTTTCACTCTCTCAACTTTGTGTTTCTTGCAACAGTCTCTGCAAATTTGCTCTTCTAAATCCTGTGGACTGTTGGGTGGTCTATTATATAATCCCATTAACATGATTATACATTTTTTATTCCTCAGCTCTACCCATAAAGCCTCACTAGATGAGTTCTCCAGTTTGTCTGGACTGAGCACTGTCATTACACTTTCCCTGATGAGTAATGCCACCCATCCCCCCTTTAACCCCTCCTGCTCTATCACTTCCAGAACAATGGAACCCCAGAGCATTGAGCTGCCAGTCCTGTGCCTTCTGCAACCAATTATCACTAATGGCTACAATGTCCTAATTTCACATGCTGATCCATACTCCCTAAATTTATCTGTCTTTCCTTCAATACTCCTTGCATGCATAACCTTTTGTTTCCTGACCCTGTATGTTGGCTTAATAACATCTTTCTCCACAGTGACTCCTTTATCTGTTCTGATGCTCTGGTTCCCATTCCCCTACAACTCTAGTTTAAACCCTGTCCCTCCTACCCCTCATGATGGATTAGCAAACCTTTCTGCTAGGATATTAGTTCCTGCTTCCCTGGAAAAGAGCCCAGTGATTCAACATGTACAATTAATGTCAGAGAAATGTATACAATATACATCCTGAAATTCTTTTTCTTCACAAACATCCACAAAAACAGAGGAATGCCCCAAAGAATGAATGACAGTTAAGCATTAGAAACTTAAAGCCCCCTCCCCAAGCTCCCCCCTCCCACATACAATCAGCAGCAAGGCAACGACCCCCCTCACCCCCACCAACAAAAAAGCATCATTGCCCTCCACCGAGCACTGAAGCATGTGGCGAGCATCAATAAAGACACAGACTTGCATTACCCCAACGACTACTCGTTCACCTGGTAATTCGACATACCACATGGTTTCTCTCTCCATAATAAGGGAAAAAGAGGTGTCCCCGTTTCACAGTGAGAGGAGAGACATACCAGACAACATACTGATTTACAACGTTAAAAGTCTGTTGCGTTGCTTTTTCCGAGCTCTGTGCCTAGGGAGTTGGCCCCAAAAAGGGTCAGATCTCTGGACACACAAGCAGCTAATCCGCTGTTCCTGATGTTCCATGTTCTCCCATGATGCCTCAGTCGGGGCACTGGCTTAGAATCAGCATGTCTGCAGAGCCACGAAAATACAGCACCCTGAAGGTGCACTAGTCTTTCAGGGTGCATCTCTGAGATATCAAAAAGCAGCCGGTCATGAGGCCCTGAGAGCATGTCCCTTTCTCACAAAGAACCGAAGTCAGAGTGTAACTCCAGGTCAGGGTCTTCTAAAAGAACCTTGAAAAGGGAAAAAAGGGATATCAAGGATAGAAGTAGAGCTGTTTTTGAAGATGCAAGCAAAGGAGTTGCCGTTTAGCTCCACTTTGCTCGGCCCCTCCGAGTTTCCTCAAGAAAAAATCGTTCCTGACAAATCTGTTGGAATCCTTTGAAGAAAACAAGCAGGATAGATGGAGAATAGGTTGATGTTGTGTACTTGTATTTTCGGAAGGACTTGACAACTACCACACATGAGATTGCTTAACAAGCTATGAGCCCATGGTAATAGAGGAAAGATTCTAGCATGGATAAAGCAGTGGCTGTTTGGCAGGAGGCAAAGGGTTGGAAGAAAGGGAGACTTTTCTGGCTGGCTGCCACTGACTAGTGGTGTTCCACAAGGGTCTGTGTTGGGACCGATTCTTTTCACATTATATGTCAATTATTTTGATGATGGGATTGATGGGTTTGTTGTAGAGTTTGCAGATGCTATGAAGATAGGTGAAGGGACAGATAGTTTTGAGGAAATAGAGAGGCTACAGATGGACTTGGACAGATTAGGAGAATGGGCAGAGAAATGGCAGAAGGAATACAGTGTTGGGAAGTGTATGGTCATATGCTTCGGTAGAAGAAATGAAAGGATTGACTATATTCCAAATGGAGAGAGAACACAAAAAACTGATGTGCAAAGGAATTTGGGAGTTCTTGTGCAGATTCCCTAAATGTTAATTTGCATGTTGAGTCTGTGGTGAGGAAAGCGGATCCAATGTTAGCACTCATTTCAAGAGGACTAGAATATAAAAGTGAGGATGTGATGTTGAGACTTTTTAAAGCTCTGGTGAGGTGTCACTTGGAGTATTGTGAACAATTTTGGGCCTCTTATCTTAGAAAAAATGTGATGTAACTGGAGAGGGTTCAAAGGAGGTTCACGAAAATGATTCCAGGATTGAATGGCTTGTCATATGAAGAGGATTTGATGGCTCTGGGCCTGTATTCACTGGAATTCAGAAGAATGAAGGGTGGCCTCGTTGAAACCTATTGAATGGTGAAGGACTTTGATAGAGAGGATGTTTTCTCTGGAGGCATAGTCTAAGACCGGCGGGCACAGCTTCAGAATAGAGGGGCGTCCATTGAGAATGGAGATGAGGAAGAATTTCTTTAGCCAGAAAGTAGCAACTTTGCCACAGTCAGCTGTCGAGGCCAGGTCTTCATGTATACTTAAGGCAGAGTTTGATAGATTCTTGATTGACTGGGGCATGAAGAGATACGGGGAGATGGCTGAGAGGAAAATTAGATCAGCCATGATGAAATGACAGAGCAGACTCAATGGCCAAATGGCCTAATTCTGCTCATATACCTTATTTTCTTATGGTCTTATAATCTGTTGCCATTCCTCCTACACCAGCTCTTTAGCCACGTACTGATCTGTGTGATCTTCCTATTTCTAGCCTCTCTAGCCTGTGGCCCAAATAGCAATCCTGAGAACACAACCCCGGGGGTTTTGACCTTTAACTTAACACATAACTCCCTGTACTCACTCTGCAGGACCTCGTCACCCATCCACCCGTGTCATTGGTACCGATGTGGATCACGACCTCTGGCTGCTCACCTTCCCACTTGAGAATGCTCTGGTTTTGGTCTGAGATGTCCTCGACCCTGGCACCCAGGAGGCAGCAAACCTTCTGGAAATCTCATCCTAGTTCACAGAATCTCTTTTCTGTGTCCCTAAACAATGAATCCCCAATCACTACTGTTCACCTCTGGTCCCAACTTCCTACTGAGCAACAGAGCCAAATTCAGTGCCAGAGATCTGACCACTGCAGCTTTCCTCTGTTGGGAAAGTTCCCCCAACCATATCCAATGGGGTATGACTGTTATTGAAGGAAACAGCCACACGGGTATTCTGCACTGGCTACCTATCCCATTTCCACCTCCTGTTGGTCACTCAGTCACTTGTGTCCTACAATTTCACTGTACCTCCTGCCTATCAACCCTCAGCCTCCCTAGTTCCAGCTCCATCTCTTTAACGTAATATGTTAGAAATTGCAGCTGGATGCATTTCTAGCAGGCGGAGGTGGCAGGGACGCTGGAGGTCACCCTGCCTTCACACATCCTGCAGGAGGAGAATTCCACTATCCTGCCTGGCATCCCAACTGCTCTAAATATGCAATAGGAAAGAAATAAAGGATAAATAATGGAAACATATCTACCAACATCCTATCCCTCTCCTCTCCTAAGCATCGATGAGCCAAAGCCTCATCTCTCCTCTAAAACCCAACTTCTTCTTATTGGCCAAGTGCCTAATTATGTGCAACCCAATGTCTCCTTGCGAACAGTGGTGCGAAAAAATGTGCAGACAGTCTCGCTTGCTTCTTTTTCTCTCCCTCAAAGCAATCTGATGGCTCTTCGGGTCTGTAGTGTGCAAAGTGTGCTGATTGCCCTCAATTTGCTTCTTTTAGTTGCTCTCTCCTTCCACTCAATTCAATTACTTGTCGGGACTGTGGTGTGGAAAATGTGCTAATTGCCTCCATTTACTTCTTTTAAACTCTCTCTCCCTCCACGCAATCCGATGACCTGTCAGGACTGTGGGATGCAATATGTCAATGATTTTTATGCCTATAACATTCCAATCTTGCATTCCACTGTGTTAAGTAAAAGTCATCCAATCACAAATGTGAGAAAATCTGCGGATGCTGGAAATCCGAGCAACAAACACAAAATGCTGGAGGAATTCAGCAGGCCAGGCAGCATCATGAAGGGTCTCAGCCCAAAATGTCAATTGTACTCTTTTTCATAGATGCTGCCTGACCTGCTGAATTCCTCCAGCATTTTGTGTGTGTTGCTAAAGTAAAATTCATGTTAGTTTATGTAGAATTCTTTTTAAACAGAGTATAAATATATTGCTAAGATACACTTGTATGCATTAACATATTAAAGCAAGAAATTATACGCTTGAAGTGAAAAGTTCTACATACATTATTTAGCTTCTTTAGCTTTTTCTGAACAACATAATTCAAAATGTCCCATGTGGTTGTATCCAGTTGATCACAGCAGCACTTTGATATGAAGTGAGTTGAAATGGCTGAAAACTGAATTCTCTGATGAAGAGAATCTCAGGAGAAGTCAAGATGAGTCATCTAATTGGCAATGTTGGGTGAATATTGCTGTTAATTTACATTTTCAGTAACATTTGACTAATGTAAGTATATTGTTTGAGTAAGTATTCTTTATTTGTCTAAATAATTTATTGCAGGTTATATGTAAAATACATGAATTGCATATGTCATGATGTTACCACATTATATGTATGTGCCTCGCTTAAAGTAAAAATAAAGTTAGACTCATATTCCTGACTCTGTGACTTTGCTTTTTATTAGATTTATGTTTTGGAGTTACAATACATAACAGTGACGATAAGGAAGTTTTAAGCAAATGCAAGATGACTACCTGCCTATTGAAGCACAGCAAGACATTTGAGTTAAAAAAAAGTGCATCATGATTGTTTTCATCCAAGCAGCAGGTTTTCTTCGCAAAAGGAAAGTTAAAAGAAAAGGCATAAAATGCACCAATTCATGGGTTCATAAACAATAGGAAACAGACAATAGGTGCAGGAGTAGGCCATTTGACTCTTTGAGTCAGCACCGCCATTCACTGTGATCATGGCTGATCAACCACAATCAGTATCCAGTTCCTGCCTTACCCCCATAACCTTTGATTCCACTATCTTTAAGAGCTCTGTCCATCTCTTTCTTGAAAGCATCCAGAGACTTGGCCTCCACTGCCTTCTCTCTGGGTAAGAAAGTTTTTCCTCAATCCTTGAGAACGTGATGATAATATACTTTTTAAAAATAAACAGAAATGGCTGGATACACCAGAAAAGTAGACATGTTTGATTACACAAGAGATAACTGGCTATTGTATATGGAACAAATTGAACAGTATTTTGAAGCAAATTAAATAGTCAATGTAAAATGAGTAACCAACAGGAATTCTGCAGATGCTGGAAATTCAAGCAACATACATAAAAGTTGCTGGTGAACGCAGCAGGCCAAGCAGCATCTATAGGAAGAGGCGCAGTCGACGTTTCAGGCCGAGACCCTTCGTCAGGACTAACTGAAGGAAGAGTGAGTAAGGGATTTGAAATCTGGAGGGGGAGGGGGAGATGCAAAATGATAGGAGAAGACAGGAGGGGGAGGGATAGAGCCGAGAGCTGGACAGGTGATAGGCAAAAGGGGATACGAGAGGATCATGGGACAGGAGGTCTGGGAAGAAAGACAAGGGGGGTGGGTGTCCCAGAGGACGGGCAAGAGGTATATTCAGAGGGACAGAGGGAGAAAAAGAGTGAGAGAAAGAATGTGTGCATAAAAATGAGTAACAGATGGGGTACGAGGGGGAGGTGGGGCCTTAGCGGAAGTTAGAGAAGTCGATGTTCATGCCATCAGGTTGGAGGCTACCCAGACGGAATATAAGGTGTTGTTCCTCCAACCTGAGTGTGGCTTCATCTTTACAGTAGAGGAGGCCGTGGATAGACATGTCAGAATGGGAATGGGATGTGGAATTAAAATGTGTGGCCACTGGTAGATCCTGCTTTCTCTGGCGGACAGAGCGTAGATGTTCAGCAAAGCGGTCTCCCAGTCTGCGTCGGGTCTCACCAATATATAAAAGGCCACATCGGGAGCACCGGACGCAGTATATCACCCCAGTCGACTCACAGGTGAAGTGATGCCTCACCTGGAAGGACTGTTTGGGGCCCTGAATGGTGGTAAGGGAAGAAGTGTAAGGGCATGTGTAGCACTTGTTCTGCTTACACGGATAAGTGCCAGGAGGGAGATCAGTGGGGAGGGATGGGGGGGACGAATGGATAAGGGAGTTGTGTAGGGAGCGATCCCTGCGGAATGCAGGGGTGGGGGAGGAAAAGATGTGCTTAGTGGTGGGATCCCGTTGGAGGTGGCGGAAGTTACGGAGAATAATATGTTGGACCCGGAGGCTGGTGGGGTGGTAGGTGAGGACCAGGGGAACCCTATTCCTAGTGGGGTGGTGGGAGGATGGAGTGAGAGCAGATGTACATGAAATGGGGGAGATGCGTTTAAGAGCAGAGTTGATAGTGGAGGAAGGGAAGCCCCTTTCTTTAAAAAATGAAGACATCTCCCTCGTCCTAGAATGAAAAGCCTCATCCTGAGAGCAGATGCGGCGGAGACGGAGGAATTGCGAGAAGGGGATGGCGTTTTTGCAAGAGACAGGGTGAGAAGAGGAATAGTCCAGATAGCTGTGAGAGTCAGTAGGCTTATAGTAAACAACTCCCTTGTCCATTCGTCCCCCCCATCCCTCCCCACTGATCTCCCTCCTGGCACTTATCCGTGTAAGCGGAACAAGTGCTACACATGCCCTTACACTTCCTCCCTTACCACCATTCAGGGCCCCAAACAGTCCTTCCAGGTGAGGCATCACTTCACCTGTGAGTCGACTGGGGTGATATACTGCGTCCGGTGCTCCCGATGTGGCCTTTTATATATTGGTGAGACCCGACGCAGACTGGGAGACCACTTTGCTGAACATCTACGCTCTGTCCGCAAGAGAAAGCAGGATCTCCCAGTGGCCACACATTTTAATTCCACATCCCATTCCCATTCTGACATGTCTATCCACGGCCTCCTCTACTGTAAAGATGAAGTCACACTCAGGTTGGAGGAACAACACCTTATATTCCGTCTGGGTAGCCTCCAACCTGATGGCATGAACATCGACTTCTCTAACTTCTGCTAAGGCCCCACCTCCCCCCTCGTACCCCATCTGTTACTCATTTTTATGCACACATTCTTTCTCTCACTCTCCTTTTTCTCCCTCTGTCCCTCTGAATATACCTCTTGCCCATCCTCTGGGTAACCCCCCCCCTTGTCTTTCTTCCCGGACCTCCTGTCCCATGATCCTCTCGTATCCCCTTTTGCCTATCACCTGTCCAGCTCTCGGCTCTATCCCTCCCCCTCCTGTCTTCTCCTATCATTTTGCATCTCCCCTCCCCCTCCAGCTTTCAAATCCCTTACTCACTCTTCCTTCAGTTAGTCCTGACGAAGGGTCTCGGCCTGAAACGTCGACTGCGCCTCTTCCTATAGATGCTGCTTGGCCTGCTGCGTTCACCAGCAACTTCGATGTATGTTGAATGTAAAATGAGTGCCAATTTTGCTGAGTGCATTGCATTTGAAGGCATAAGGATTGCTTTGAAGTTTGACTGCTCCAACTAAACCAGCTGAAATTAGCTTGCTGATAGTGTGGAAGTATTGCAGGAATATTTATAATCAAAACCGTTGATGATTGCAGAAAGCTTTAGGTTTCATAAGTCGAATCAAAAAGAATGGCAGTTCATTTCAGCATACATGGCTCAATTGAAGAAGTTGTTTGAGCATTGTCAGTTCAGTGATGGGCTTAATGTTGCACTGAAAGATGGTTTCATTTGTGGAATCTTACAAGAATGCATTCAAAACAGTTTCTAATTGAAGCATAGCCAGTGTAAGGGGGTTTCAACTTTTATATTACTGCAGAGGCTAATTAAAATGGCATCTTTGTTATGTTAATCTGGGGAATGCGGCTTTGTTGTGTTAAATGCTGAGAAAGTTTGCGCTAGCAGCTTGTTTTGTTTTAGAGTGTGATAAGAGAGTGCTATTAACAAAATTGGGATAGTTGTTATGGTTTTGGTGTATTTGAAGATACTGTATGCGCGGGGTTTTGGGGGAGAAGGAGGGAGAGCGAGACAGAGGATGGACCAGGTGCTGTGATGTCCGCTAACGGGGTCAGACCCCGAGAGGAGCATTCAGCGAGAAGAGGAGACGGAGATGGACTCGTGTGGAGCGTCTGGTCAACCACTGTTTCTAGTCCCAGGCGGCCGGTCGAGGTGGTCCGTGGGGTCGCAGGGTGAAGAAGAAGGTCCTTGAACTCCAACGGTTTTGTGCACGAAAAGATTGAACTTTGATAAGTGTGGCGCCTTTTATTTTCCTTTTATATTTTATTCTCTATTAATTATATAGTTCCAGTAATATCTATAAACTGTAAATCATTTAATTGCATCTGGTGTATTGTCTGTTATTTGGGCGGGGTGGGGTACCTAACACAGCATCCACACAAACAAATTATCCAGTTTGGCGGGGTCGAGGCTGTTTCCCTAGACGACAGCGAGCTGAGCGACCCTGAGGGTGGCCGGGGGGGGGGGGCTACACCTATAAAGGAGCAGTACAAATGACTGTATCAAAGGAAACAACAGACAGTAACACAATTCAGTTGTAGTCAGGAATGAAAGTGAATATGAACAAAATTTCAATGTCTAAACAGAAACCTGCCCGATCAAATAAATTGTTTTATTGTCATGCCAGGGGCTCACATACACCAGACCAATCCAAGTTTAAAAGTGAAACTTGCAGAAAATGCAACAAAATAGGACATATACAAGAAGTATTTCAAGCAAACAAAAATAAATAGACTGCACATGGAAGAGAAAAAAGTAAAACAAGTTGCAATTTCAAAAAGTGCACTAATCTGTGTGTTGTAGATGAGGAATCTGATAATGATGACAGTGACACAAGACTGTGTAACCTTAAGATTTACATGTGAAAACTAACAATGAACAAGTAATATGGCTTACACCAGAAGTGAACAGCGAACTAATTGAAATTGAATTGGACTCTGGCTCAGCTGTTTCAATCCTTTCACAAAATGAGTTTGAATGGCATTTCAAAGATACTGATCTGAAGCCTGCAGATAACCAACTAAGAAATTATACTGGAGGAACAGAACTCCTGTAGCAAGGACATTTGTAACAGTGAAATACAACAACCAATAAGCTCCTTTGGGCTTGGATGTGGTAAAAACAGGAGGGCCAGCATTGTGGGGTCATGAGTGGTTGAGACAACTACAACTTGATTGGAGATCCATCCACCAAGTGCATGCCACTTCTCCTGCAATAGTCACCTGAAAACAATTGAGAAAATTACTAGATCGTTCCTTATACTATCTGTGATGAAGCAACAGCATATGGAGGCTAAAGGAATTCTTTCCAAGGTTGAGTGGAGCCCATGGGCAACACCAGTGGTCCCAGTAGCCAAGAAGAATCAATACTGAAAGTAGATCCATACCCTCTGCTCAGGATAGGGGACATTTTTGCAAACCTTCCTGCATGAAAACACTTCAGCAACGTGGACTTAGCTGAGGCCTACCTACTGATGAAGACGGAAGAAGAGTCCAAACTGTTTCTCACCATAATGGGCTTTATTGCTGTAATAGGCTTAGTTTTTGGAGTAGCACCTGCACTCCAGCGGTAAGCTATTCATCAGGTGATGCAAGGCTGCACAGGCATTCAGTATATCCAAAATGACATCATTATTAGTGGTAAGGATGACAAGAAACATCTTCAAAATCTCAAGACAGTGTTAAGAAGATTAGAATATTATGGGCTCAGAGCATAATGCAGCCAGCGTGAGTTCATTAAATTCAGCATCAGTTACTGTGGTAAATCCATAGATGCACATGACTTTCACAAGTGTGCTGAGAAAATTCAAGCAGTGGTGGATGCCCCAAGGACAAAGGACGTGTCACAGTTGTGGTTCTTTTTAGGATTTGTCAATTCCTATATCAGGTTCCTGTCAAACTTGGCTACTATACTCTATCCCTTAAACTCATTACTACAGATGAGGAAGAAATAGTAATGGACAAAGCAGTGTGAGGGGGGGTTTCAAAAAAGCTAAATAAAATGGTGACCGTGCGTGTGCGTCTGCGTGCGTGCGTCCGTGATGATATCTTTTTCATGGCTTTTTACAAGGTGCGGAGTGAGAGAGGCTACGTGGCGCGCCACTCTTCACACAGAGATTTTCGCAGTATTTTTCTCTTTATTTTACGAGGTCAAGTTGCGATCTCGACACTCAGCTTGGCATGGATGGAAAGCGTACTCGGGAGCGAACCCGACTGGTTTTGAACCTGGGAACCTCTGCTCCAGGGTCCGGCGCCGATGTCATTGCGCCACCAGCCGGCCCAGTAACTTTCTAAATGTGTTGATTATCTAAGTATTCTTGTTTGTTTAAACAATTCATTACGTGTTATATGTAAAAGTATGCGAAAAGCATACGTCATCATGCCACCACATCATATATGTGTGATTCACTAAATGTAAACACAAAGCTAAGACATTTTATTCCTGGTTCCTTGTTTTTCCTTTCATTTAATTTTACGTTTTGGAGATACAAAAAATAACATGAGTCTTCCCACATCCCAAAAACCTGCACATCACCAAGTTAATTGGCAATTGTAAATTGGCCCTAGTGTGAAAGGAGGGCAGAATCTGAGGCAAGTTTATGAGAATGTAGAAGGATAAAAGAAATGATTAATGCAGAACTAGTATGAATGGGTGCTCAGTCATGTCCCTAACAATACCTTTGCCAGTTTAATTTGTCCAGTCAATACCACGTTCAAAAGTTTGAAGTAATCTATTATTTAAATATGTATACAACCTAGAGATTCATTTTATTGCAGGCACATGCAGGAAAATAAAGAAATACAATAGAATCCATGAAAAAGAAACATGCGTAATAAAGGCAGATTCCCACAGTGAGTCCAGAGGCTGTGGAGCCAGTTCAGTGCTGAGGAGAGGGAATCCATCCATGCTGGTTCAGAAGCCCGATGACTTCAGGTCAACAAATAGTTCTGAACCTGGATGCGTGGGACCCAAGATTCCTGTACCTCCCACCTGATGGTAGTAATGAGAAAAAAAACTCCCAAAATAATTGTGGTGCCCTTTTTCACAGGTCATTGATACTCATGCTTCACCTCTTAAGAGGCTGAGGGCCAAAAGACCACTCCCACCCTTATTATTGTTCACCAGATATTTACATTTTCCACCCAGTCAATCATTCCAATGAAGCCTTGGGATTGACCTTGTCTCTCTAACTGTGCAAAGAGGTATGTCAAAAGCAGCTTTCGACTTACATTAAATACAAGGTGCCAAGCTGGTAAAGCTGAAATGCAGGATGACATATGTGTTAATGTGGAATAAAAAGCAATCAACAGACAAAACTAAGTGATGCCACAAACTATGGAACAGAATAAAGCTCTGCAGTCTAGCAACATCTCATTATCAGTGATGTTGGACAATTAAAGAGCTAACAGTAAGGAGAAACTGCAAAATCATCACATCCTCAGCAAAATTGAAGCACTGCATGTGAATACTGAAGACAAATTAATGCAAATGTACACAAACAAGAGAAAATTTGCAGATGCTGGAAATCCAAGCAACACACACACATACAAGCTAGAGGAACTTAGCATGCCAGGCGGTATCTGTGGAAAAGAGTAAATAGTCAACGTTTCGGGTCAAGACTCTTCATCAGGACTGGAGAAAAAAGATGAGAAATCCGAGTAAGAAGGCGAGGGAAGGGGAGGAAGAAGTACAAAGTAGTAGGTGACAGGTGAAACCAGGAAGGGGGAGTGGTGAAGTATAGAGATGGGAAGTTGATTGATGAAACGGATAAGGGACTGGAGAAGTGGGAAATCTGACAGGTGAGGACATATAGCCATGGAAGAAAGGGAAGGTGGGGTGTGGGGTGAGCACCAGAGGGAGGCGATGGGAGGCAAGAAGATAAGGTGAGAGTGGGGAAAGGGGGGGGATAGGGAATGGTGAAGGACGGGGGCCTTTACCGGAAGTTTGAGAAATTGATGTTCATGCCATCAGGTTGGAGACTGTCCAGAAGGAACATAAGATGTTGCTCATCCAACGTGAGTGTGGCCTTATCGCAACAGTAGTGCAAGCTATGCACTGACCTGTCACAATAGGAATGGGAAGTAGAATTGAAATGTATGGCCACTGAGAGATGCCGTTTATTCTGGCGGATGGAGTGCAGGTGCTTGGTGAAGTGGTTTTACAATTTATGTTAGGTCTCACTGATTTACAGGAGCCACGCTGGGAGCACCAGATACAGCAGATGATCCCAACACACTCACAGGCAAAGTGTCACATCACCTGGAAGGACTGTTCGGGGCCTTGAATGGTAGTGACGGTAGAGGTGCAGGGGCAGGTGTGGCACTTGTTCCGCTTGCAAGGAGAAGTACATGTCCCTGATGCATGTATGTGTCTGCCTGTGAAAGCAGAAAATGGGGGGAGGGAAAGATGTGCTTGGTGGTGGGATTCCGCTGGAGATGGCAGAGGATACGGAGACTAGTGGGGTGGTAGGTGAATTCTCTCATCCAGTACATGACCTCCTCTACTGCTGTGATGAGGCCAGACTCAGCTCGGAGGTGCATCACCTTATGTTCCATCGGGGTAGCCTCCAACCTGATGGTATGAACATCGATTTTTCGAACTTCTGGTAATGGTCCCTCCCCACCATTCCCTATTCCCATTTCCCTTGCTCACCTTATCTCCTTACCTGCCCATTACCACCCTCTGCTGCTTCCCGCTTCCCTTTCTTCCATGGCCTTCTGTCTTCTCCTATCAGGTTCCTCCTTCTCCAGCCCTTCATCTCTTTCACCAATCAATCTCCCAGCCCTTTACTTCACCCCTCCCCCTCCCCCTCCCCTGCTTTCACCTGTCACCTACTACTTTGTATTTCTTCCTCCCCTCCGCTCACCTTCTTACTCTGACTTCTCATCTTTTTTCTCCAGTCCTGATGAAGGGTCTTGGCCCGAAACATCGACTGTTTACTCTTTTCCATGGGCGCTGCCCGGCCTGCTGAGTTCCTTTTGCATTTTGTGTGTGTCGTTGCAACCATATGTGGTATGTTTTGTAACTCCAAAACATAAAACTAATTAAATATATATAAATATAAAATGCCAATTGAACTTCATTTTTACTTGAAGTGAGGCATGCATGTATAATGTGGTAGCGCCATGACGTATGCAATTCACATATTACATATAATCAATAACGAATTATTTAAACATAGAGCCCAGAGTTACCCATGTGATAGGGAGAACATAGGCAGGACCCAAGACCAGGTCTCTGAAGTCGTGAGGCAGCAGCTCTGCTCAGTGTGTTGCCCTGTCACCCCATATTGTAAAATTCCAAAGGCAGCTTGAGAGTGAACACTCCAGGACAAAAATGTATTCATAATAAATAAGAACAATTACACTGGTCTGGAAATGGAATTGTCCAGAGTGGACAGAGATAAGAGATAGGTCAGTGTTTGAGCAGTGGCAGATACATAAATAGCTAGTTCTAATACTCAATGTAAATTTAGCTCAACTAGAAGGCAGAATTCCATGAAAATGATGGACCATCCTTGGCTAATAAAGAAGTTCAAGGATACTGTTAAAGATGGCAAGCTCCAGAGGCAGATCAGTGGACTGGGAATTTTTCAGAAAACAACGATGAAAGATCAAAAAGTTCGTACCAAAAGAGAACTTGATTATGAGAGAAAGTATGCATGTAATATCTAGATAAACAGTAATTTTTTTGATAGACATATAAAAAGAAAGAATGTGGCGATAGTAATAGTGGGACCTCTGGAGAATGAAGTGACTTAAATAAAGGATTGTCTACGGAACACAGTTTGTGGCCAGGATCAATATTCAATCTAATATTCAACATAATATTCAATCTAAATGATGATCTAATATTCAGTCAGCTATTTCTACGCATCCTATGCTGTTGGTTGGGGGTGAGAGAATCACTAATCAAAGATAGTGAAAAGCAGTGAGATATGGTGCTGGGTGTTGCAATATTCATAGTGAAACTGGTGATACATTTGTTAAGTGCACAAATTGATTGTACAAATGATTATACAACATAATTAGTGTTGAAGATGGGAGAAAACAGCAAGTGAAAATATGATCAACACACATCAAAGTTGCTGGTGAACGCAGCATCTCTAGGAAGAGGTACAGTCGACATTTCGGGCCGAGACCCTTCTTCAGGACTAACTGAAAGAAGAGCTAGTAAGAGATTTGAAAGTGGGAGGGGGAGGGGCAGATCCAAAATGATAGGAGAAGACAGGAGGGGGAGGGATGGAGCCAAGAGCTGGACAGTTGATTGGCAAAAGGGTTATGAGAGGTTAATGGGACAGGAGGCCCAGGGAGAAAGAAAAGCAGGGGGGGGGAAACCCAGAGGATGGGCAAGGGGTATAGTGAGAGGGACAGAGGGAGAAAAAGGAGAGAGAGAAAAAGAATGTCTGTATATAAATAAATAACAGATGGGGTACAAGGGGGAGGTGGGGCATTAGCAGAAGTTTGAGAAGTCAATGTTCATGCCATCAGGTTGGAGGCTACCCAGATGGAATATAAGGTGTTGTTCCTCCAACCTGAGTGTGGCTTCATCTTTACAGTAAAGGAGGCCGTGGATAGACATGTCAGAATGGGAATGGGATGTGGAATTAAAATGTGTGGCCACTGGGAGATTCTGCTTTCTCTGGCGGACAGAGCATAGGTGTTCAGTGAAACAATCTCCCAGTCTGCGTCGGGTCTCATCAATATATAGAAGGCCACATCGGGAGCACCGGACGCAGTATATCACCCCAGCTGATTTGCAGGTGAAGTGTCGCCTCACCTGGAAGGACTGTCTGGGGCTCTGAATGGTGGTAAGGGAGGAAGTGTAAGGGCATGTGTAGCACCTGTTCCGCAAAACAAATGTGTTTTGCTGAACACCTACGCTCTGTCTGCCAGAGAAAGTAGGATCTCCCAGTGGCCGCACATTTTAATTCCACGTCCCATTCCCATTCTGATATGTCTATCTATGGCCTCCTCTACTGTAAAGATGAAGCCACACTCAGGTTGGAGGAACAACACCTTATATTCCATCTGGGTAGCCTCCAACCTGATGGCATGAACATTGACTTCTCAAACTTCTGCTAATGCCCCACCTCTCCCTCGTACCCCATCCGTTATTTATTTATATACACACATTCTTTTTCTCTCTCTCCTTTTTCTCCCTCTGTCACTCTCACTATACCCCTTGCCCATCCTCTGGGTTTTTCCTCCCCTCCCCCTTTTCTTTCTCCCTGGGCCTTCTGTCCCATGATCCTCTCATATCCCTTTTGCCAATCAACTGTCCAGCTCTTGGCTCCATCTCTCCCCCTCCTGTCTTCTCCTATCATTTTGGATCTCCCCCTCCCCCTCCCACTTTCAAATCGCTTACTAGTTCTTCTTTCAGTTAGTCCTGAAGAAGGGTGTACTGGCATGTGGCTAGGATCATTACGAGGCTGAGGGGCCAGTGAATAGGTGACAAATGAAGAGGAATGTAATTGGCAAGAGCAGCTGTACTCTAGTCATTATATCAACCATGATATCCCATATCTTCTCAAAACATACAAAATAAATGGTCAGTATTGAAGCTTTAATTACATTGTGTTCTTTCTTGTAGTACGAGATGACCCACACCTTATGAAACAGAAGAGGCTGAGCTGAACTAAAAGTTGTCTTTTTTCCTTCTGGTGGACACAGATGCACATTATCATAGCAAATGGCAATTAGGGAAGAAATGTCATCCAAGGCCTCTTCATTATATACTGTATCTTCTTTTTTGAGAAAGGATCTAGTGCTTTCCTGGCATTTTTGACAAGTAAAATCTAACCCTAACCTTAACCCTACTTTTCACAAGTAAAATCGATCATGACCGGCATTTCGATGACAAACTCTGCCATCTTCATCAACAAATATGCTTGGTGGTAACCATGAGACCATAAGACAAAGGAGCAGAAGTTGGCCATTCGGCCCATCGAGTCTGCTCCGCCATTTTATCATGAGCTGATCCATTCTCCCATTTAGTCCCACTCCCCTGCCTTCTCACCATAACCTTTGATGCCCTGGCTACTCCGATACCTATCAATCTCTGCCTTAAATACACCCAATGACTTGGCCTCCACTGCTGCCCGTGGCAACAAATTCCATAGATTCACCACCCTCTGGCTAAAAAAATTTCTTCGCATCTCTGTTCTGAATGGGCGCCCTTCAAGTCATGCCCTCTCGTACTAGACTCCCCCATCATGGGAAACAACTTTGCCACATCCACTTTGTCCATGCCATTCAACATTCGAAATGTTGCTATGAGGTCCCCCCTCGTTCTTCTAAACTCCAAGGAATACAGTCCAAGAGTGGACAAACGTTCCTCATATGTGAACCCTCTCATTCCCGGAATCATTCTAGTGAATCTTCTCTGTACTCTCTCCAACGTCAGCACATCCTTTCTTAAATAAGGAGACCAAAACTGCCCACAGTACTCCAAGTGAGGTCTTACCAGTGCCTTATGGAGCCTCAACCTCACATCCCTGTTCCTATACTGTATTCCTCTAGAAATGAATGCCAATATTACATTCGTCTTCTTCACCACCAACTCAACCTGGATGTTAACCTTAAGGGTATTTTGCACGAGGACTCCCAAGTCCCAATGCATCTCAGAAATTTGAATTCTCTTCGCATTTAAAAAAATAGTCTGCCCATTTATTTCTTCTGCCAAAGACCCTGTAGTCCTGTAGTCCATCCTTCCTGATTGGTTAGTCCACATCCAAATAGGTTTCCGTTGTCCCACCTTGTGTACAATGGAATTCCAGTTCTTATTTAGAGTGAGACCTTCATTTTTGCTAGAATTCTTTTCCTCTAGTTTTATTTTAATGACTTCCTTCACCAGATGTTTCAAATGTAATTGGTGTGGCACAGTAGTTTTGTGCAGTTGAGGTCAATCCTATGGCCACTGTGAATGCAATGATCTGCCACCGCCGATTTCTCCAGGTAATACAAACAAAATTACCTCCTGAGTTCCTTGGTGCGAGTTTCCACTGTCTGGCCGATATATGTTGCTCTGCATTTAGAGGGAATCCTGTAAGGGCCAGCCGACCTGAGTCCCAGGTCACTTTTAACTCACATCAGCTGTGATTTGAGAGTCCATATAGTTGGTGGATGGTATTAATCTGGTACTTCTTCAGGATCTGGTGATCTTTCCAGAAACCTTGGAAATATAGGGAAGACAGGCAAAAGCAACGGGTTCCTCTTTGTTGTTAGGGTTCCTGGTTTTTCTGTTGCCCCTTTTAAGAGCCCGATAGATTTCCTTCACCTTGTAGCCATTCTGTCGGAATGTTGTAAGCAATCATCTTATTTCCTCGGGAAGCCTCTCTGGGGCCAAAATAGTTTTTGTAGAAACAACCATTCTACATAGGGAGGCATGTGGTGGCTGTTATTGTTGAGATACAAGTCCACGTGAGTGGGTTTCCGATAGATGCCATGTCCAAGTCTACTGTCCAGCTTCCATTGTATTAGAAAGTCCAGGAACTGCAGACTACCATTTCTCTCCATCTCCATTGTAAACTGAGGACTTATATTGAGATGATGGAAAAAACAGGAAACCTAATGAGGAGGAACCAGTCGCTACCGCCTCTCTTTCCTATATTTCCAGTGTCTGGATGGGTTGCCAGGATCCTGAAAAAATACCAGATTAGTACCATCCACAAACTCATAAGGAAGCACAAATCACAGTTTATGTAGGTCAAAGATAACCTGGGATTTGGGTTACCCGGTGAAATCGGCGTTAGCAGAACACTGCATTCGCAATGGCCATAGGATTGACATCATTAGCAATAAACACTATGCCACGCCAATGGCTTTTGGGACTACCTGGTAAAGGAAGACATTGAAATAAAACTAGAGGAAAAGTATTTCAATGAAAACAAAGGTCTCGCTCTAAGTAAGAACTGGAATTCGATTGTAAACAAGATGGGAGAGTAGAAACCTGATTGGATGAGTACTAACCAATCAGGAGGGATGGACTACAGGAGTGTAAATACCACCAGACAAGACATGCCCAAACATCATCCTTGATGTAGATGGCAGAGTTTGTCATTGAAACGTCAATTTAATCGATACCTGTTCTTGACTGGAAGCTCGAAAAGAGTTTATTTATCTTCTTTTTTATTTCTAACTTCCACCACTCCCACATACTTTGCAAATCAAACTTAATTTACTCAGCTCCTGCTCTCACCTCATTAAAAATTAATCATTGCCCTTCCTTTGTAATATAATTAGAAATGTGATAAGCTCTCTGTAATTCAAGAAAGGATAAACTTTCCTGAGGATAAACCATCACTCAGTCTATTGTAAACATGAGAAAGTCTGCAGATGTTGGAAATCTAAGCACCATGAACAACATGTTGGAGGAACTCAGCATGCCAAGTAGCATCTATGGAAAAGAGAAAACAGTCATGTTTCAGGCTGAAATCCTTCATCAGGACTGGAAAAAAATGGAGAGGTCAGAACAAGAAGGTGGAAGGAGTGGAGGAAGAAGTACAAGGTAGCAGGTGATAGGTGAAACTGGGAGAGGGGGAAGGGTGAAGTAAAGAGCTGATTGGTGAAAGAGATAAAGGGCTAAAGAAGAGAGAATCTGATAGGAGAAGATAGAAAACCATGGAAGAAAGGGAAGGGGGTGGTGATGTGCAAGTAAGGAGATAAGATGACAGAAGGAAACAAGAATGGGGAATGGTGAAGGGGGGTGGGTGCAATTCTGGAAGTTCAAGAAACTGTTTGGAGGATATCCAAATTGAGTACAAGGTGCTGCTCCTCCAACCTGAGTGCACCCTCATCGTGGCAGTAGAGGAGGCCATGGACTGACATGTTAAAATGGGAATGGGAAGTACAATTGAAATGGGTGGCCTCTGGGAAATCACGCTTTTTATGGTAGGAGGAGTGAAGGTTGTCCCAATCTATGTTGGGTCTCACTGATAAACAGGAGGCCGTACCGGGAGCACTGGATACAGTAGATGACCCCAATAGACTCACAGGTGAAGTGCTGCCTCACCTGGGAGGACTGTTTTGGGCCCTGAATGGTAGCGAGGGAGGAGGTGTAGGGGCAGATGTGACACTTGTTCTGCTTGCAAGGATAAGTGCCTGGAGGGAGATCGGGGGCGGGGGGTGGGGGAGGAGGGAGTGCGAGTGGACAAGGGAGTGCATAGAGAGTGATCCCTGCAGAAAGCAGAAAGTAGAGCTGAGGGAGGGAAAGATGTACCTGGTGGTGGGATCCTGGTGGAGATGGCGGAAGTTATGGAGAACTATGTACTGTATGCGGAGGCTTGTGGGGTGCTAGGTGAGGTCAAGCGGAACCCTATCCCTGGTGTGGTGGTGGGAGGATGTGGTGAGGGTAGATGTGTGCAAAATGAAAGAGATGGGGGTGAGGCCAGCATTGGTGATGGAGGAAGGAAAATCCTTTCTTTGAAGAAGAAGGACACTCTCCATATCCAAAGTATAACTCTCCGTAACGTCTGCCACCTCCAAAGTATTCCACCACCAAGCACATTCTATCCTCCTCGCACACTTACTGTTTTCCACAGGGATCTCTTCCTATGCGACTCCCTTGTCCACTCGTGCCCCTCCCCCTACTGATCTCCCTCCAGGCCACTCGACCCTCCCCACTAATCTCCCTCCTCACACTTACCCTCTCAAGCGGAGCAAGTGCCACACCTGTCACTACAACTCCTCCTTCAGTACTATTCAGGGCCCCAAACAGTCCCTCCAGGTGAGGTGACACTTCACCTGTGAGTCTGTTGGGTTCATCTGCTGTATCTGGTGTTCCCAGCATGGCCTCCTGTACATCGGTGAGACCTGCCCTAATTGGGAGACCACTTTGTCGAGCATCTTTGCTCTGTCTGCCACAAAAAGTGGGATTTCCCAGTGGCCGCCCACTTCAATTCTCCTTCTCATTCCCATTCCAACATGTCAGTCCATGGCCTCCTGCACTGTCACAATGAGAGCATACTCAGGTTGGAGCAGCAACACCTTATATTTCATCTGGGTAGCCTCCAATCTGATGGCATGAACATCGATTTCTTGAACTTCTGTTATTTGCCCACTCACCCTCTACTTCACCATTCCATATTCTTGATTCCCTCTTACATCTCATCTTCCTACCTGCCCATCATCTCCCTCTGGTGCTCCTCCACCTTCCCTTTCTTCCATGGTCCTCTGTCCTCTCCTGTCAGAATCCCATCTTCAGCCCTCTATCTCATTCATCAATTGATTTCCCAGCTCTTTACTTCACCCCTTCACATCTTCCAGCTTGACCTATTACCTGCCACCTTGTACTTCTTCCACCTCTCCTCCCACCTTCTTATTCTGATTTCTCCATTTCTTTTCTAGTCCTGATGACTGGGTCTCAGCTTGAAACGTTGACTGTGTACTCTTTCCCACAGATGCTGCCTGGCCTGCAGAGTATTTTGTGTGTATTGCTCAGTCCATTGTGTTCTTTAGAGTTCGGTCATTGAATAAACAAGCTAAAGAAAAGAATACTGTAGCAATTGAAAAGGGTATAAAATGTTGTTTTATTGCTGGTTCACAATACCATTGGGAGGTAATGTAATTTGTCTGCTCCCTATTTGCACAGTGTTAAAATCTTTCATACACATCTAGTATCATATGGCTATTCCTACGCCAGATACTAGAGTCTTCAAACAATATTATCAGTTGGTTCTGCAGACTGCGGTGTTAAAACCGCTCTCCTCAGCTTGTCCTTATACTTTCATTACATTAACTTGCCCCGATTGAGCTTATTTATTTGATCTTATTACAACGTCTAATTTGTGTCAGAGTTTTATGTTATTTCAAATAGTTTAACTATAACATTAAGTAGTTCAACCATACTCATATTATCATTTTAAACAATTTTCTCTCGAATATTTATATGCTAAACTAACAGGTATGTACAGTAGAAGGCAGGCAGGAAGATATGACTTTGCAGGCCTTTTTCAATGATTTTGCCTCTTCTGATGAGCAGGTAATGTAATTATAACTAAAGATCAATTAAAGTCAGAAGTTAATTTACTTCAGCCCGATGTTGGTAACAGTTTTAAGTTAGTCATATATCTGATCCCCACTCCACTTTCTCTTGCTTGTTAGCATTCTTCTTGACAGTCAATGGGAAATGGAAATAGGGGTTTTTATTATTTCACACTGTGGTGAAAATGTAGTATAAAAAATAAGGGATATTGTTCTTGTAACATGACATGGATGAGTTCTATTATGAAATGCTCACTTAAATTTCTTCCATTATAATCACTGAGATAGAAACTGAGATATGTAAATTGTGAGAATAAGAATAAGGATAAAGCAGAAAGAATAAACACGAATGGGGAATGTACGCAGTGTAGAAAGCTATTGGCATGTTATAGATAGCTAAAGTTGACTAATTAATTTACTGAAGGTTGTGCTTTCCCAGCAGGTGATAAGCCTGAGAATGAATCACAGGAAGAGGAGCTGCAGATTACCAGTAAGAAGATTGTGGAAAAAGCTGTTCTGCAGGCTGTGCAGCAGTATACCCAAGAGAAAAAACAAAAGAAAAAGCCAGAAGCAAAAAAGAGTTCACAATCTGCAATCATCTAAATGTACTAAATGATAGGAAAGGAAGAACTCTAGGATTGAACTGCGACTGAAACCTGATAAAATGTGGAACACCTTTACTCAATACACACCTTGTGGTCAGCTCTGTATTTGTGTATCAAGATGTAGATATTAGCCTCGGCCATGCAGACAGAATGAAGGGACTACGCCTGTTGCAGACATTGAGAAAAGTTGTCCATTGAGATTTAAAGGGAAGCACATCACCTATTTCCCCTATTTCAAGACAGTTTTCAAAGTTCAAAGTAAATTTATTACCAAACTGCACACACAGAATGCTGGAGGAACTCAGCAGCATCAATGGAAAAAAGCACAGGCGGACCTGCCAAATTCTTCCAGTATTTTGTGTGTGTTGCTTGGATTTCTAGCATCTGCAGATTTTCTCTTGTTTATTACCAAACTACATATGTCACCATATACTGCAGCGCTCTGAGATTCATTTTCTTGTCAGCATTCTCAATAAATCCCAATAACAGCAATAGAATCAATGAAAGACCACTGACAGGGATGATAACCAATGTGCAAAAGACATCAAACTCTCCTTACACAAAAGAAAGAAGAAAAAGAAATAATAATAATAAATAAGCCGTAAGTATTGAGAATATGAGATGAAAAGTCCACAAAAGTGAGTCTAGAGTTTGTGGAAACAGGTCAGTGATGGGGCAAGTGAAGTTGAATGCAGCAGAATTAGGGGACCTGAGATCTCGTTTCTCTCTCCACAGACACTGCTGAATATTTGGGGATTTGTGCCAGTAAGTGAAGTAGGCTGAGTGGCAAAACAGATTGAAGAATTCTTACAAAAATCAAGCCAGGAAGTTAAATACAGGAATTATGAGCAACGTGTTAACATTTATACGAAAAGCATATTAAGTTTGGGGCATATACATAGGATTGAGGAAAAAGATGAAATATGGTGATAAAACATAATGCTTTTATTACTTTAAACTCTTTCTCAGTTTTTTATGGGATAGAAAGAAACACATCCCACTCAGACATTCAACACGCCAGCGTTTTCAGTCTGACTTGGAGCAAGTCTACTTTGTCAAATCATTGATTCAGTTGATAGCACAACCATTGAGGGCATTACTGATAGTAGCTTTGGGATGTATGGATGAAGATATGCATATTCAGATGCCAAAACTTGTTGTCTTTTCCACTGTAATACCAGTGAATACAGATGGTATTGAGTGTTGCAAATTCTGGGCCAATAATTATGATTATACCCATATTGTATTGATAAATGATAGCTAATTTTTTAAAAATTGAATTGTACTGAATAATGTATACTGTTGTTCTTGATATGATTGATTAGTTTTATGATATAATAAAGGATAAACTATAAAACTTTTTTTCTTATTCAGGATTCAAGGTTGTTTATTGTCATTTCCAGTACACAAGTGTAAGAGAAAGAAATATTTGTTAGTCAGATCCAATACAGTACAAAAATAAAACCATTAAGATAAAAAAATACAACAATAAAAAATGAAATAAATATAAATAGATAAGATAGCTTATATACTTAGATTGATTGTATGTCTATAAAGTATATGTTGTGATCATATAAGCTTTACATATAAACCTGAAGAAAGAGAAATTGTTTGAGTTGCCTTTTGAAATGAAATTGCTAAACAAAAGAGTGTATTTTTTCAATTGCTAAACAAAAGAGTGCATTTTTTCAACTCTGAGTAAAAGCTAATGCTAATGTAAAAAAAACATTATTGTATATTAGCCCTTTTTGCAGAGAACAATGTGAACCATCCATACAGGACAGTTTAATATTTGAATTTTTTTTCTGCTGCAAAATTCTTATTTGTATGTGGCAGGTAGTCTCTGTGATTTTTTTGTAGCAAAATAGTAAAACATGTTCTTCAATAACTAATGTACTTCACATTTATATTACATATTAAACAAAGTAGAATTTATACGATATTTAATTGATTCACTACCAAACAAAGTTTAACCAAACCAGATAAGGATATATTAGAAGTTAAATTTTAAAATTAGCTTTAGAATTTAGTAATAGATGTTTTGCCACGTAAGGAATAGTAACAATTATATTGACTGGATCATGCCCTCAGTATTAATCAAAAAATTCCAAAACCTGGGTCTCTTTAACTCCGTCTGCAATTGGATGCTCGACTTCCTTACCTGGAGACCACAGTCAATGCAGATCATTAATAACATTTCCTCCTCATTGACAATCAATATGTTTGCATCTCAAGGATACATGCTTAGCCCACTGCTCTACTCTCAACACTCATGAACGTTGGCTAAGTACAGCTCAAATGCTATCTATTGATCTTATGATGTCATCACAGCTTTTGGTAGAATATCAGATGGTGACAAGGAGAGATACAGGAGGGAGATAGATTGGTTGATTGAATGGTGACACAACAACAACATTTCAGTCAATGCCAGCGAGGCTAAGGAATTGATTCTGGACTTCAGGAAGGAGATATCAAAAGAATGTGCACCAGTCTTCATTGAGGGGTCACTGCTGGAATTTATAATAATTTTATATCTATGCACTGTTGATAGTGATCACTCGAATTGAGTAAGCTGTCCTCCTGAGGGGTTTGGGGGAAATGTGAATTAGGTATCTGAATGGCATGACCTATTCATTGGGGTTGATGTTGTGGTGGAAATGCTCTTCACGTTGGCCTCTTCCTCAGTCCTTCCAGCTCATCCTCAAAATCCTTCATAAGGTTCTTTGGTGGGATCGTTGAAGGGCTTTCAAGGGTCTACTGTAGGTGGTCCATGATTCAGCTTCATACAGTATTGCAGGAAGGATGACTGCTCTTTCGACCAAAAATATAGTTTGGACCTGTAGGTTGTGGTCTTCAAAGACACTTTTCTTTAATCTTGCTCCACCAGCACTACTCAGAGGTTGATGTGAGTTGATGTCTGCTTTTGAGGAGAGAATGCAGCCAAGGTAGGGAATGCAGTCTACATTTTCAAGGGCAATATTGACACTTTTATGGAGGGCTGGATAACTGGCAGGTTGGGCAATGGCTAATACAGGACCTGTGTCTTTTTTATATTCAAAACAAAACTCATGGCCCTATATGCCTTGGCATTTCGGATGCATTGGAGTTCTTCAAAATGTGCTGCAATGGTGATATCATCTACATACTGAAGCCCTGTAATAGTGGTGATGCTGACCTTGTTCTTGTCCTTGAACCAGTTGAGGTTGAAAAGCCTGTTGTCCATTTTATAGATAACTGGGATTCCCTGTAGCAGGTCTTGGCCAATGAGCTGAAAAGTGGCAACAATAAAGTTGGCAAATAGGGTGGGTACAATGATACAGCCTGTTTAATTCCTTTCTTGACAATGAAGGGTTCTGATTCAGCGCCACTGTTGCTGAATACTGTGACCTTCATGCAATAACCTTAGTATTCATAAGTCAGAACAGCACTATCTTGATAGTACACATCAGATCAAATGCCTGTGTCATATCTATGAAGGCCAAGTTCAAGGGTTGCCTTTGTTCATGGCATTTTTCCTGTAATTGGCAGGCTGTGAAGATCATGCCTATAGTAACTCTAGATAGGTAGAAACCACACTGTGATTCAGGGAGTGCTACTTCAGATAGCAGGAGTTGGTTGACAAGGATATACACAAGTATTTTGCCTGTTGTTGACAGGAGGGAGAGCCTCTGTAATTGTTTCAATCTGGTTTGTCTTCCTACTTGAATATGGTCACTATTAGATAATCCTTGAGTTCTGAAGGCGGTTGTTCCTTTTCTCATACCTTCAGCAGCAAGACACGTATTTGGTGTTGGTCCAGTTCCTTAAGGACCTCTGCTGGGATCCTGTCAGAACCAATGGTTTTGTTGCTTTTCAGGCTTCTGATAACATCATAGACCTCTTTCAGACTGGGAGGTTCTCACATGTCTTCACTTACAGGTCTTTGGAGGGTTTGCATAGTAACCTCTGAGTGCTGTTGTGGTTAAGACAGGGATCCCCAACCTTTTTTGCACTGCGGACCGGTATAATAATGTCAATATTCTTGTGGACCGGCCGACTGGGGGAGGGTGGTTGTGGGGGTGGGGGGTGTTAATCACGATCGGAATATAGGTGAAGCTATAAGTCACTTATAAGTGGCTAATAATGCACTCAATTTTGTTTCTAAAGGGTTTATCTAACGAATTTAATATTAAACACACAGCGTGTATTTTCCTCCCATGAATATAGTGATGTCAATTATAAGTCACTTATAACTCAATAGCATCACAACATTATAAGTAATGTTTGGATATTAAACACACAGCGCATATTTTCCTCGTATGAACATATAAAATCATTGCAACACACCAATATCCCTGAATCATTGGGAGCCCTGGGCTTGTTTCCCTGCAACAAGACGGTCCCATCGAGGGGTGATGGGAGACAGCGATACTCAAAGGGGGTTCCTTATGTCCAGTCTATTCCGCAACTGAATTTTCATTGCATTCACTGCAGAAAACCCTGCTTCGCAGAGATATGATGTTGGAAATGGAAGCACCATTTTCAGTCCTTTGGTGGAGATCTCAGGATATTCAGCCTTGACTTTGATCCAGAATGCCGGCAGAGATGTTATGTCAAATATACTTTTCAGCCCACTGTCATTTGCAAGCTCAAGTAGTTGATCTTCTTCTCGTGCCGACATGGATAATTCACCGGGGACATTCACAAATGGGTCACGGACCCATTCCCTTGCATGTCTTGGGTCATTTGCGGTTGGGAAGTAACGCTCGAATTCTATCCACAGCGAAGTTAGGTCGCGCACCAGCTGTGAGAAAGACGGTGCAGCCTCAGTCTCTCCCAAAATCCCAGCTAATGTTGGGAACATGTCAAATATGCCACTGTCCACTCGCCGTCCACACATTTCCAGTTTGGCTTTGAAAGCAGACACTTTATCTGCCAACTTGAAGACAGTTGTCATTCTCCCCTGAAGTGACAAATGGAATTCATTGAGCAGGTTGAAGATGTCACACGGATAAGCCAGTTTTGCTATCCACTCCTCGTCACTGAAGTGTGCTGCCAGTGGTGACTTTTTTCCTGAAAGAAATCTCTGTAGCGATTAGACAGCTTGTCTCCACATATCACACACCAGGGGTTGGGAGCATGCGAGTCACCAGTCGCAATAAAGCCATATTTTAAGTACAACTCGTCGTATTATCTGTTGAAGGAAGCTTTCTTTTTTTGCAGTCTCTGCCTCAGCTGCCTCTGCGTTATCATCATCGTTAGGCCTTTTTTGACCTTTTCCAAAGAAACTCTCAAGCGACGTTTGTTTTGTACTCATACCAACTGGTGACCTCACGTGGGTAATGACCTCATGTGCGTAATGACCTCGCATGCGCTGAAGCTCAACAGTGGGCGTGACAAGGAATGAGGAAAGGTGCAGCTGACCTATACTGCTTCATATCGCCAAATCATATTGTTTCCCTGCGGCCTGTTAGCACATGCTTTGCAGCCTGGTACTGGTCCGCGGCCCAGTGGTTGGGGACCACTGGGTAAGAAATTCTTGAAAGTGCTCTCTCCATTGATTTTTTTAATATATATTATTTGTTTTTTTTACATGATTTTTGATTTATTCAATATACATATACTGTAATTGATTTACTTATTTTTAATTATTATTATATTTTATTTTTTTCATCTTCTATGTTATGTATTGCATTGAACTGCTGCTGCTAAGTTAACAAATTTCATGACACATGCCGGTGATAATAAACCTGATTCTGATTCTGAATTGTTGATATCCTTCCAATTCTTTAACAAATTGTTCTTGTTCTTGGAGTGTAGGGTATGTAATTTGAAGCATCTTGGATCAAAGACTGCTTTGGTGGTATCGAAGAAGTCTCTCATGTCACCAGAAACTGTCAGTCTCTGGATTTCCAGAGTTTTCTCAGACCACCAAGAATTCTTTTGCTTTCTCACCATGTGCTGGACTTATGCCTTGGCTCTGGAGTAAGCTTCTCTTTCGGCCTTGCTGCTGAAGTCATTTTGTCAGGAATAAAAAGCTTTTCTTTTCTTGAAGATGAGTTGTTCTACCTCCATGCTCTTATCAACAAATGAATCCTGATGTTTTCTGGACCTATGGCCAAAGATATTTTTACAGGTATCAAGGGTGGTGGATTTAAACAGACCCCAGTGTTCTTCTGTGCCCTCTGGATATTCCAGTAGGAAGTTTTCTCTAACGTGGCCTGAAGGTGCTGTTTGGTGGCTGTGTCAAGCACGCTCTTAAGTTTTAGTGTTAGCCTGGTCTGCTTCTTATGATTCCTCCTCTTTTTTCATGAAGCTGATGGACATGGTGGAATGGATCAGGTGATGATCTGTTCAGCAGTCATCTGTGCCCTTGTGGTATTCACATCATGGCGGTCCCTAGCTCAGAGCCAATGAAATGCCACTGTTTAGATCAGGGGTGCTGCCAAGATGCCTTGAAGTTGTTTTCTTCTGCCGGAAGAGAACTTGTGATGATAAGATTGTTCTCAGCACATATGGTGAGAAGCGGTATTCCACTGGAGATGATGCTGCTTATGTCTTCCTTTCCTGTGGCACTCTACAAAAGGATGAAGACTTGACTGACTGTGGCATTGAGGTTTCCTGAGAGTATTATCTTATCCTCATGTCTAGACAAATGTAGAAGGCTTCTTTTTCATACTTATGTGAGAAGAGATGGTGTGTAAACACTCACGTGGTTGTTGGTAAGAACAAAACATGTTATTTTTAGGGCATCTTTTCCAGCACCTTCCCTGAATGGGGTGAACAGAGTGGATCCTAAGTAGGGCTGCTTAGCCATGGGTGCAGCTGATGAATGGCTCTTTCTGCCTCAGTCCAACAGTTCAGCGACTGACTCAAACAATCACTGCCCAGTGTGCCCTCTCAGGACTAGGGGCTTCCAGGCCTCACGATTCTGCCCCCTTTGCCACTTGCTGACTACTATGGGATTTACTCCAGGATGTTAGGATGGATTCTCTTCATGGAGAATGCTTGTGTGTGACTTTGTTTAACGTGGGGAGGCTGACGCACAGGCAGCCACCACACAGACCTTGGCAGATCGGGGTCAGTGTCCAGTGGCATGAGAGCAAGGTGAGTGGGAACCCTTCACTGCTGCAGCCTTCCTCCACCCTCAATGGCATTGTGATGTGTCATCATCTTTCACCTGCTCCACAGCTGAGGTCTTGGTTGGATTGCTCTTTGCCTGGAACCTCTCCCTTGACCTTTCCAGCATGGGTGACCATACCAGGTGCTAAACTCCAGACGGCATCGTTCTTGTGATCTCAGGAGCTCACAAGCCTCTTTGCCATGATAAGGTGACGAACATTTGCAAAGCTTTGTACTGTACTGCAGCTGCTAAACAAAAATTTTCACAGCACATAATTCAACTAATGATAAGTCTAATTCTGATTCTGATAAGTTAAAATATATTTTTATTCGGGTGATTTATAGGAGATTAATTTCACAATTCTGTCCCTTAGTTTGCTCAGTCTTTAGGTGGAGTTATACATAGAAACATAGAAATCTATAGCACATTTCAGGCCCTTCATCCCACAATGTTGTGCCAGCCATGTAACCTACACCAGCAGCTGCCTAGAATTTCCCTACCACATAGCCCTCTAATTTTCTAAGCCCCATGTACCCAGCTAAGAGTCTCTCAGAAGACCCTGTTGTATCGGCCTCTACCACCTTTGCTGGCAGTGCATTCCACGCACCCACCACGCTCTCTCTTATTTCGTCTGTGTATTGCTTTACCTGTCAAATTAAGTTAACCATTTTCCCCCAAAGATAAGAATATTTGGCAAGACTTTCCAAGTAAATTTTAGAGCCACAGAATGACACAGGTTCTAAGCAATCCAGCCAAAAATGTCAAGGGTTCATCAACCCATCAGCATTTCAGGTAAGTGGCAAGCATTATGACTATTAAATTGAGAAGAGAAGGTAGGTCTGGGTGGGCTAATCCATCACTCTCAAAAATATCATTCCTTCTACTGCATTTGCAAGCTGTTTCTCCACTTCTAGTAGGATCTGAACACTTCTTTTCTAAACCAAAGCAGGTGACTACTTTTATGACCTATACACGAAACAATTTTCATTTCATTATTCTGTCTTTATCAGGAATCTCTGGCACTCTGGTATTCAGGAACGTCGGAGATGGAAGGAAGCTTCATTGCTGTGCCTGGCAGACCTGAGATTTGGTAGATTGGGGTTAGACACCCCAGAGTTTGATGACAATTGAACTGGTGTGCTGGTGGTGAGTGGTGAGAGAGGGGTTGGGGTATCCTTGTAAGTACTGAATAGTACAGAGTGAGAGAGAATGGAGATATTCACAGCATTTTGGGGTTAAAACATGTTGTCAATTTTGTCACATTGATGACTTCCTGATGGTACCTTTAACCAGAAAGGAAAAATGTTGATTTGATGGCACTTTGAAATACAGGCTATCAAGTGTGGTGGTGTAGTAGAATTAGTTCTTTCCCTTTTACATTAGCTATAAAATGGCTGAATATGTTAACACAATGGCTGAGTTAAGTTTTTTACGCTTTGGTTAGAGGTTGGCTGTCTGATAGGATTTACATGGTGGTGAAGTTAAGTAAGACTCTGAACAGTATAACATTAAGGTATTTTTTAGTGCAGATTGGATATCTCAATGTGCTGGCAACCTTGATATCACATCATATCTCGTCGAAACGTAGGGTTCACTGGCTGCTCAGACTGAGTGGTGGAAAGTATGTGAGCCATGCTGCTGATGTTAATTGCTGATAAATATTACCATGAATTAACTGCATGCAATCTTGAGTTTAGTTTATTTATCAAGAATCAAGTAAAGAAGCTTAAATTTTCTTTTTTTCAGATTTATATCTGTCTGTAAAAGTTGAATTAGATTTGTAGCTACTGTAAGTGTTAAACAAAATTACTTGAGTTACTAATTTCTTTGTCATTTTGGTTAAGAGCTAAATAAAGCTATGTAATCAGACTATCAGGAAACTTGAACTCTATTTTGAACAAACTGGCATACGTGGTTGGCAAGGTTTCACTCTGAGCAGGTGTTTCACTCACAGCAAAATTTCAGGGAAAGAAAGATGACAACAGGCCGGAGGAGGTTTTATTTTCTGAGTGGGCAGATAATCTGAAGGTCTTGATGCTCTTACCAATTCATTAGCCAGAAGACATGAGCCAAAGTCACGGGGATCTCGACTGTTTATAGGGGGAAGAGGTAATAGCTCATTGGATTGCACAGCTGTTGTGGGAGGTGGGCTTAAAAAGGACACCACTCGGGCTGCACTTTGGATGTCTATGGATGTACCAAAGTGTGACCCTCGGTTCAGCTCGCGGCTTAAACTAAGGGATGATAGCCTCTGGCCCGGCCAAACTTAAGAAACCTTATTTGAGTGGTTGCTGTGCAATGTGTCCCCTGTTACAAATCAGTATCACGAAATAACAAACAGTACACAATATGCATTAAATAATTAAGCTTTATAAATCTTAATTTGACTATGTAGTTAGTAAAGAAACAAAAAAAAGAAAAGGGTCCATTCTCATGAAACAGTCTAATGCGCAAATGTTGGAGCTCACAGTGTCATCCATTTGTTCCTGTTGTCCTCCTCCGAGCGCAGCCGACCCTCGGACCCTCGATCCTCAGTCCACTCCGTCCGACAGTCTACCAACTCTCTCCTTTCGCATCCTCTCTCTTCATCTCTCCCCGACAAAAGACCGCAAAGATCCCTCTTCTAGACCCACAAGAAAGAACAACACTCCTCTCATTGGCTAAGATACATTCCAAAGTCCCTGTTATCTCTAGTCATAACCTAAACATTGCTGCTACAGAGAAACCATTACCTTACCTTAGCAGTGAAACATTACAGAGGGGCCATTACATTAGCAGTGAAACCTTACTGAGTGTTACATATGGATAGAGAGCAACTAATAAGTACCTTCGAAAAAGAAGTTTCCAGATTGAAAGGTGAATTGCAGAAGAAGGAGAGACGATGAATGCATGAGAAACTATCTACACAGCCCAAGAATGGCCTGAAGAAGCTGAACAGTCAGGAGCCATGCTGGTCTGCTGACTGGCAGTGGCTAGACAAAATGACAGAGAAAGTTGATTCTAACCCAGATCCAATGAACGGGTGTGTTATCATGGAAAAGGGCTGGAGCCTGGACACTATCTAGTCTGTCTATTACAAAGACAATTGGATCAATCCATTGATTGCGTACATGAGGAGGGGGAGGGAGGGGAATAGTGAGCATCCTTACCAGAGCTGTCCCCTCAGAACTGTAGTAAAGAAACGTGGGAGAAATGGGGCAGGGTGAGTGGGGAACATGGTGAAGTTAAGCATGAGGATGACCAGAAACAGCAAACACCCCAGTGGCATGCTCAGTGGTGGCAGCTCATCAGTCAGGACCAAAGTGGAACGTAGTTGAGAGTTTGTGCAACAGATTTTGTCAGCAGAGAGGGAGTCACTTACTGCCTCTCCAAACTGAATCTGGGATTTAGGCGGGGATGAGGTTGAACTGTCAGCTGCAAAGTATCTATGCGAGGTGCATCAGTATACATGACAGGATCAATGCAGCTATATGGGATGGGGCAGCAACAGTGTTCTTGTTCAGCCAGGTGGTGCACACCATCTGGCATCATCATCCTAGCCCAATAGACCGGCATAGAAATCCTGCAGAGTGGAATACACATGAGCAAGGTGTGCAGACATTCAAAGAACCTTATATGAGGACAAGCTGACAGGCCCAAACCAAGCCTCTTTCACCCAGCAAATCCAAGTGAGGCCAGTAGAATCGGAGGGGTTATGTTGACACTAACTACCTTTGTGCTAAGAAAATTAATAGAGGAAATGGCATTTGGTTTGGGAACACGACAGTGGGAAAGAGTAAGATGCGACCTGTTAGGGAAGCACCCACATGTAAACAAGAGACAGCAAGTGGCAAAAAGCTGTTCAGAGAGATCAAAGGGGAAATCACTAAAGCATCCCCAAGACCATTCACAAAGAAATGTTTCTAGCCCTGATGAAGGTGGGGGAGCCAAAAGAGAAGATAATTGGAATTATTACCACAACGCATGCCATGTGGAAGGAAAATGTGGGCAGAGGGATACAAGGATAACACCTTCTTCCCACCCCTCCCCCACCCAACCGCAGATGTGTCACACTACCCCTCCCAGGAGAAGCCGGTACAGATTTCTCAGAAACTGGAGTAGGAACAGCTATGACAGAATCAAAAAGTGAATGGAAGGTGAGTCAGCCTGTCCTCTAGACGTCAACCATAGACCCTGTCTGTACACAGGATTTCTCAAACCCCGATGGGGTCCAAATGCTGCATGACCCAGTTACTATTTTAGGGGGGAAGGGAAACCAACAGTGACTGATGGGATTATCAGACACCTGTGCTGAGCGTATTAGGGAAAACAAAAACCGGTAGAGGGACTCAGAGGAGAACTGATACCGGCGACAGAGGTACAGATGATGTTATCAGTGGATAATGGCCCCAGAATGTGAGCCCAGTTATTGGTGTGCCAATGCCAGAAATGATTTTGGGAATGAATATGCTTCACAGCATGAATAGGAAAATTTAGAAGGTCAGTGCCTTTATAGTGGGAGAAGCCTATAAATTGAGCTTTTGCATATACTCTCACCTGATCAGGTGGTTTTTCAAAAACAGTGCAGGATACCAGAGTGACAAAAAATTACAGCAACCTTTAGGGAATTTAAGGTAACATGGCTGGTAAGGCTAGCCATATTATAGTACAATGGCCCAGTAAGGAAATCGGATGGGAGCTGACACATAAATGCTGACTATTGACAGTTAAGTGAGTATGCATTGCCCTTAGCTTCAGCAGTGCCAGATATTGCTACCCTGAAGGAAAACATGTTGGACGCAGGAAGAACACACATTATTGACCTGTCTAATGCCTTTTTCTCTATTCCTTTGGGGATGTGAGTTCACAGAATCAGTTTGCCTTCACCAGAGAGAGGAAGCAATACACATTTACTAGACTCCTGAAAGGTATGTTTACATTCCAACCTTGTGTCATTCCTTGTTAGCTCAGGACCTGGAGCAACGTTCCCTCTCGTCCAACATACAGGTTACACATTCAATCGATGATAATTTACTCAGGGGCCCCATAGACGGAGAAGCTTGGTGGAATCTCTTCTACTTCAAGTTTAAGCTCAATTGTCATTCAACCATACACATGATTAAGAACATAAGAAATAGGAGCAGGATAGGTTATCTGGTCCATTGAGCTTCCTCCGCCATTCAATAAGATCATGACTGATCTGGCCATGGACTCATCTCCACCGACCTGCCTTTTCCCCATAACCCTTAATTTCCCTACTATGCAAAAATCTATCCAACCTTGTCTTAAATATATTTAACGAGGTAGCCTCCACTGCTTCATTGGGCAGAGAATTCCACAGATTCACAGCTCTTTGGGAAAAAGCAGTTCCTCCTCATCTCCATCTTAAATCTACTCCACCAAGTCTTGAGGCTATGAGCACTAATTCCAATCTCACCTACCAGTGGAAACAACTTTCCTGCCTCTGTCTTATCTATCCTTTTATAATTTTATATGCTCCAATAAGATCTCCTCTCATTCTTCTGAGTTCCAGCGAGTACAGTTCTAGGTGATTCAATCTCTCCTTTAGTTTGATTACAGCCAAGCTAAATAATGTTCCTCCAGGGTTAAGGTGCAAAAACACAGTACTGACAGCACACAGCAGTCTGCCCATGCACAAAGAGTTGCAGTTCCAGAAAAAGACAATCACAAAAAAATAATATAGCCCAAGTGGCATGGTCTGTAGATTGATAGAGCCCCGGTCCACGTCTTTCACCGAGAGAAAACTGGAGAGCAGCACCGATGGAAGGGGCCAAATTCCCAACCCAGTGCAAATTGTGGTGCACCCACAGGGACCTCTGTTCTCTCCCATACTGCCTCCAGTCTCTCCTTTCTTGGACAGTGGCAACAGGCAACACTGGGGCATGAGGGCCTGGGCCAGCCAACATCCAAGGCGACACACTTCCCCCACCATCGTTCTTGCCAATAAACCAGTGAACCAGACTTGCAGTATTCTACATTACCACTGTTCAACAGGGTCTCTCAATCACACTAAAAAAGCTCAAGACAATCATTTGCACTATTTGTTGAAACATGCATCATCTCCACATAACAATGGTATGCAACAAGTCCATGTGAAGATATGGTACAGAACGAGTCCAATTCTGTCACTATCAAGCAACTCACTGATGGGGAACCTGCAGTACTTGATGTCCTTAATATCCAGAAGTGTCTTGTGATTGTAAAAAGATGCAAAGGATGAACAATTACACTTTTGTTTGAAGGTAGAAATGGTGCTGTGAATGTGCGTGCCACCACCTTACTCTATATGTTAAAGGAACACATGACACAGGTGGGTGGGCATTCAACCCTCAGAAGGTACAATGGCCCAGAAAGATGGTTCAGATTTTGGACATTTAGCTGGACGTCAGCTCACGGAACCATCTTGGATAAAACCAAGAATAATATATTTGACAAAGTTACCTTTACTATTGAGACAGAACTGCAGAACTTTGTTGACCTGCTTGGATTTTGGAGGCAGCACAAACCCCATTTGACATTCCTGCTTAGGCCTCTGTATGGAACAGCCAGAAAGAAAGCTAAATTCGAATAGGGCCTGACCAATAGAGGGCATTCCAGAAGGCAGAGCAGGAGATGGCCCAGTACTGCTACTCACAGCATGAAGGCCTGATATGCCTTTTGAATCAGAAGTATCAGAGTGAGAAGGTGTGACTGTTTGGAGCCTGTGTTAAAATAAAGGGGCCACCAATGCACCATTGGGATTCTGGTCGAGAAAACTCCCAGACCTGGCAATGTGGTACACGCTCTTTGACAGCCGTCGGACTGTATAGAGGTCGAGAAAACGGCAGCACAGAAAGAGGCCATTCAGCCAGTCTAGTCGCCAAATGATTAATCTGCCTAGAGCCATCGACCAGCACCTGGACCGTAGCCCTCAATACCCATCCCGTCATATACCTATCCGAATTTCTTTTAAGTGTTGAAATCGAACCTGCATTCACCATTTGCACTGGCTGCTCATTCCACGCTCTCACTAACCTCCGAGTGAAGTTCTCCATTATGTTCCTTGTCAACATTTCACCTTTCACCCTTAATCCATGACCTCTAGTTGTAGTCTCACCCAACCTCAGTGGAAAGCCTGCTTGCATATATCCTATCTATATCCCTCATAATTTTGTATACCTCTATCAAATCTCCTCTCAGTCTTCTATGTTCTAGGGAATATGAACTAACTGATTCAACCTTTCCCTGTCACTCAGGTCCTCGACCTGGCAACATCCTTGTAAATTTTCTCTGCACTCTTTCAATCTTACTCACATCCTTCCTGTAGATAGGTGACCATAACTGCTCACAATACTCCAAATCAGTCCTCACCAACTTCTAAGACAATTTCTAAGAAAAGGCTGGGAATATCAATAACTGTGGTGCTTCTCTTCCTGACGAACTTAGCGTATTCTACACAAGATTCGTACAGAAGAGGAGCGTCCCGCTCCCTCCGGATGAACCAGACCCGGTGGCATCGAGATTCATCATCACCGAGGAGGACATTAGAAGGGCTTTCCTGAAGATAAATCCAAGGAAGGCGACGGGCCCAGATGGCGTCCCGGGACGGGTTGTCTGGGCCTGTGCAAAGGAGCTAGCTGGAGTATTTGCTGACATCTTCAACTGCTCCTTGCTTCAGTCTAAGATCCCTTCGTGTTTTACGAAGGCAACGATAATCCCAGTGCCGAAGAAGAGCAAGGTGGCATGCCTGAATGACTATCGACCTGTGGCTCTGACATCAATTGCTATGAAGTGCTTCGAGAGATTGGTTATGGCACACATCAACTACAGCCTACCGGTCAAGCAACAGGTCAACGGCAGATGCCATCTCTCTGGCCCTACATTCCTCCTTAGAACATCTGGAGAATAAAGACGCATACGTAAGGCTCCTTTTCATTGACTACAGCTCTGCCTTTAATACCATCATTCCAAATAAACTGATTCCTAAGCTCTGGAACCTGGGCCTTAGCACTCAGATCTGCAGTTGGATCTTCAACTTCTTCACAGACAGGACCCAGGCTGTAAAAATAGGGGACAAGCTCTCCTCTACAATCACTCTGAGCACCGGTACCCCACAAGGCTGTGTACTCAGCCCCCTGCTGTTCTCACTGTACACCCATGATTTTGTAGCCAAGTTTCCATCAAACTCAATATATAAGTTTGCTGATGACACAACAACTGTAGGCCGTATCTCAGGTAATGATGAGTTTGAGTACAGAGAGGAAATTAAGAACCTGGTGGCATGGTTCGAAGACAATAACCTATCCCTTAACATCAGCAAGACGAACGAATTGGTTGTTGACTTCAGAAGGAGTAGCGGACCGCACGTCCCAATTTACATCAGTGGTGCGCAAGTGGAACAGGTCAAAAGCTTTAAATTCCTCGGGGTCAATATCACAAATGACCTGACTTGGTCCAACCAAGCAGAGTTCACTGCCAAGAAGACCCACCAGCGCCTTTACTTCCTGAGAAAACTAAAGAAATTTGGCCTGTCCCCTAAAAACCCTCACTAATTTTTATAGATGCACCGTAGAAAGCATTCTTCTAGGGTGCATCACAACCTGGTATGGAAGTTGTCCTGTCCAAGACCGAAAGAAGCTGCAGAAGATCGTGAACACGGCGCAGCACATCACACAAACCAATCTTCCATCCTTGGACTCACTTTACACCGCACGCTGTCGGAGCAGTGCTGCCAGGATAATCAAGGACACGACCCACCCAGCCAACACACTTTTTATCCCTCTTCCCTCTGGGAGAAGGCTCAGGATCTTGAAGACTCGTACGGCCAGATTTGGGAACAGCTTCCTTCCAACTGTGATAAGACTGCTGAACGGATCCTGACCCGGATCTGGGCTGTATCCTCCAAATATCCGGACCTGCCTCTCGGTTTTTTCGCACTAGCTTACGTTTTTCTATTTTCTATTTATGATTTATAACTTAAATTTTTAATATTTACTAATTTTAACTATTTTTAATATTTAATATTTGTAATCCAGGGAGTGGGAAGCGCAGAATCAAATATCGCTGTGATGATTATACGTTCTAGTACCAATTGTTTGGCGACAATAAAGTATGAAGTATAAGTATAGAGTATAATTTCAACATAACATTCCAACCTCTGAACTCAGTAGATTGATTCGTGAAGGCTAATGTGCCAAAAGATTTCTTTATGACTCTATCTATTTGAGGCACCACTTTAAAGGAATTATGGATCTTTATGCCTATATCCCTTTGTTCTATTGCACTCCTCAGTGCCCTGCAACTCACTGGGTAAGACCTACCATAGTTGGTCCACCTAAAGTACATCACACTTGTCTGCACTAAATTCCCCCATGCCATTTTCAGCCCATTTTTCCAACATCTTCAAATCCAACTGCAAGTTTTGATAGTCTTACTCACTGTCCATTACACCCCCATTCTTGGTGTTATCCACAAATTTGCTGATCCAGTTTACCCCATTATTGATATAGATGACAAACAACAATAGACCCAGCATTGATTCCTGTGGCACACCACTAATCACAGGCCTCCAGTTAGAGAGGCAACCATCTATAATCACTCAGGAGAAAATCTGCAGATGCTGGAATTTCAAGCAACACACATAAAAATTGCTGGTGAACGCAGCAGGCCAGGCAGCATCTATAGGAGGAGGTACAGTCGAAGTTTCGGGCCGAGACCCTCCTCAGGACTAATGGAAAGAAGAGATAGTAAGAGATTTGAAAGTGGGAGGGGGTGGGGGAGATCCAAAATGATAGGAGAAGACAGGAGGGGGAAGGGATGGAGCTAAGAGCTGGAAAGTTGATTGGCAAAAGGGATATGGGAGGATCATGGGACTGGAGGCCTGGAGAGAAAGAAGGAGGGAGAGGGGAAGCCCAGAGGATGGGAAAGGAGTATAGCGAGAGGGATAGAGGGAGAAAAAGGAGAGAGAGAAAAAAAATTAATAAGAATAAAAGACAAATAAGTAATGGATGGGGTACGAGGGGGAGTTGGGCCATTAATGGAAGTTAGGGAAGTCAATGTTCATGCCATCAGGTTGGAGGCTACCCAGATGGAATATAAGGTGTTGTTCCTCCAACCTGAGTGTGGCTTGGCCTCCTCTACTGTCAAGATGAAGCCCTTTATCCCTTTCCTGTTCAGGTGCAAGTCTCCTCTTCTGTACAGGTCCCACCTTCCCTGGAAGAGAGCCGAATGATCCAAAGATGTGAAGCCCTCTCTCCTCAGTCACGTGTAAAACTGTATATTCTTCCTCTTTCTGTCCTCACTAGCATGTGGCATGGGTGGACACCTATTCAGGGCTACTGATAGCAATCTCATCTGCTTGAGCAGGCCAGGAAAGCACTACCATCAGGCTAGAGCCTGGTTCAGTCATATGATGTACTTACGAAAGTATAATCTGTAAATAGAAGCTATTTTACTGGGTAGCAAGTTTAAGAATGGGTTGTGCAAAATAGTGTGTGCTGAGAATTTCACATTCCTCATTACTCTCAAGCTTCTGTGTTGATTGAAACTATAAATGGTCTCCTGAAACAGCAGACTTGAATGCTGACCTCCACAAGCACATTTCTGTGAAGGCATTCTGTCCCGCCATTCGCACTTTATATCCTAACATCAGATCCAAATCGTATGGGTAGAATAATTTGAACGGACCACTTTGTCACACTTGAATCAGAAATGGAGGAAGAGCAAACACTTTCAGCTGGGCCGAAAGTAAGGTTGAGTTGGCCTAGCTGACGCCTACAGCAGGGTGCAGCAGCAAAAAATGTCAATAGCAATACTGATTGGTTTATGTTGCAGGGGACTGAAAAACCCATTTGTGTAGATTGTGGTAAATAGACTAAAAGAGAAAGAATTGATAATGACAACTGCTCTTTTGACATAACAGGAAAATAACAAGTAAATATAAGCTTTATCTGGCAACAACTGGAAAAGAAGGTTGTGAGGAGAGCTGTGATTTCTACACTGGTTCCCTTAGCCTACATTATTTGCATTGTCAGATCTTGTTTGGTCTGAATTTTATATACATATACTCAGAAATTGTGCCTAAGCAATTTGATCTGATGCAGGTTTTAGTTATAATGAGCTTGACAGTTTTGGTAGTATTACAGCAACAGAGGGATTTGCATCTGAAATCCTATTTGTATATGTCCCTTTCCTGTGCTAAAAGTGCTAACTTAACTAACTTGTTGGGTGTGCTCACACATTCCTGTACACTCCACAGCGGGTATTCCACAGTGTCCTGTCCCTCTCAACTGAGCTGTAGTTTTGTCTCGGTTAGCCTTCGATAACCGAGTCACCAATGTCAATAAAGTCTTCCTCTTACAACTATGAGCTCTTAAAAGGATGGCATTACCCCACAGTATGGCATCTTCCATACTCCATTATCACTGTCCCTTGACCAATATCTCAGACACTGGCTGACCAACCAGGTCCTTTTGTTTTCAGAAGTTTAAAAACTTTGGATTTTGGATTGGGAATAGTTTTTGTAATGTTGGTATCCTTACAGATCACAACTGTTATTTTATGCCTCCTACTCTGAATGGTACCTATTTTATCTATGGCCATTGAGCCTACCCATGGTTGCCAAAATGGTGACAAAGCTCTTTCTATCTAGGTTTTGTGGTACTATAGTATATGGTATCCACATATACCATTCCAATACACCCACACAAGTCCTAGAGAGAGGTAAGAGAGAATTCAATCAAGTGGATGAATTCTTTAAAATTGCAGTCCCTATACAGGGCACAGATAATGTGATAATGGACTTTTGGAGTTTGGCCAGATTGCTGGAAAGGGTAGTAAATGCCACCTCTGAGGCTTTGAGTGAAATTAAATTTTGATTTTAGCTGGGAATAAGCCAAAGCTGAAATGGTAACTTTGAGGACAATAGGATTGCAAAACTGAATGGGTTTAGATGTTGTCCTCTGCAGGAAAGGGCGGGGGAAGGGAACATATACACTTGTGGGAACTGACTTATTTTCCTCACAAATTCGGAATTTCCAAACTTGCAAATTACATCAGCAAGTTAGCAATGACCAAGTCTTTGAGGTATTGGGAAACCTGCTGCATGCGTTCAATTATGACAGCCAAAATACAGGGATAATTTCCTTTAGGACTGTCTGGTGGTGTAGTGGCATCAGCACTGTTCTTCAAGACGGATGGTTCTGAGTTCAAATCTGGCCGGGTCCCGACCTGGGCAGCAGTAGTATCTGTGCAGAAGAAAGTTCTGGCAATTCACTTCTGTATCTTGCCATGAGAGCTATACTATCCTTATGGATAGGGTCACCATGAGTCAGCAATGACTCGACGGCACTCAACGACAACAATTTCCTTTATGCTTATTATAGTTACAATATCCTTGTGTTCAGCTGCTTAGAGGCTGCTGTATACAAATAAGCTGCAACAAGGTACCCATACATGGCCCATGACCTTTGATGTAAAGCTGTAAGCAACAGTGAAATCAAGCTGTAGTGGTGTGCTAAGATGAAGCAGAGTTAGTGATTTCCCGGTTATAATAGGGATCAAATGGCTGAATATGTTGATAAAATGGCTGACAAGTTTTGTTTTAGGCTCTGGTTACAGAGACTGTTTAAGAGAATTTATTAAGAGAATTTATTGGAAATCACGCAGTAATTTCCAATAGGTCATGCATAGGGCACCTTGCCATATATGGAGTTTTTTTTTTATTTGTAGGGGAGATAAGGGAAATCCAGAATAATATACTACTAAAGATTTACCAAGTGATTTTTGGATCTTCTACATGAGCAGGTTAGCGAACAGTGCCTAGCAATCTTTATATCCCCTCATGTTTCAAAGTGTTGGGCCTCCTCAACGGCTGAAGATAGAGTGGTGAAGAATATAAATGTGGTGCTTTTAATTGCTGATAAGTATTACTATGGATTGCATGCAACCTTGAGTTTGATTTATTAGGGAAGAATCAAATAATGAAGTCTAAGTTTTGTTCTTTGAGTTGAATTACATTGGATTTGCAGCTGAAGGTAGAAAGTTAAATTAGTTCTGTGACTGAGAGTAAAAATTACTGAAGTTACTGATTTCTTTGTTCTTTTATTGAAGAGCTAAGTAAAGTTACTTAATCAAACTAATTGTTCAGTTGTATCTTTCACGAGGAAACAAAGGAAACCTGAGCTCTGTTTGAGCCAGGAGGTACTGTCAATGTGTAGATATCTTCATAGGCCCATCAGAATACAGTTATACCACTTTTACCAGTACAAATGGGAAATAGAAAAGGCATGTAAAAAGGACAATGTTAAGATAATCATGGCGGATTTTGATATACAGGTAGATTTAGAAAATCAGTTTGGTGCTGGGTGCCAAGATAGGAAATTTGTATAATGCCTATGACCAGCTTGTGGTTGATCCCACTAGAGGAAAGGCAATTCTGGACAGGGTGTTGTGAAATTAACCAAATTTGATCAGAGAACTTAAAGTAAAGGAACTCTTAGGATGATGATTGAATTCACCCTGCAGCTTGAGAGGGAGAAGATAAAGTCAGATGTATTTTTATCACAGTGGAGTAAAGAGAATTACAGAGGCATGAGAGTGGAGCTGGCCATAGTTAACTGGAAGTGAACACTAGGTGGGATGATGACAGAGCAACTAAGGCTGGAGATTCTGGGAGCAATTCGGAAGGCACAAAATAGATACATTCCAGAGATGAAGGAGTATTCTAAAGGGCAGATGAGGCAACCATGGCTGACAAGGGAAGTCAAAGCCAGCATTGGTGCAAAAGAGAGGGCATACAATATAACAAAAATTAGTGGGAAGTTAAAAGATTGGGAAGTTTTTAAAAACCAACAGAAAGCAACTAAAAAACAGTCAAGTGGAGAAAAATTGAAAAAATGAGGGAAAGCTAGCCAATAATGTAAGAGGATATCAAAAGTTGTTTCAAATATACAATGAATAAAAGAGAGACAAGAGTGGATATTGGACCACTGGAAAATGGTGCTGGAGAAGAAGTTATGTTGGACAAAGAAATAGTGGAAGAACTTAGTAAGTATTTTGCATCAGTCTTCACTGTGGATGACACTAGTTGTATGTGAGAAATTTGAGTGTAAGAGGGCAGAAGTGAACATTAAGGAGAAGGTGCTTGGGAAAATGAAAGGTTTGAAGGTAGATAAGTCACCTGAATCAGATGGACTACACCGTAGTGTTTTGAAAGAGAAGGTTGAAGAGATTATGGAAAATTGAAGAGATTAAGGAAAAATTAGTAATGATCTTTCAGCGATCACTAGATACCAGAAAGGCTCCAGAGGAACGAAAAATGGCATATGTCACTCCACTCTTTAAGAAGGGAGGGAGACAGAAGAGAGGAAATTATAGGCCAGTTAGGCATCGGCGGTTGGGAAGATATTTGAGTGCATTATTAAGGATAGGACTTTTCTATGACTCTGACTCCATGAGGTTTCACTGTACTTGGAGGCACATGATAAAATAGGCCAAAGTCAGCATGGTTTCCTTAAGGGGATATTGTACCTGACAAGTCTGTTGGAATTCTTTGAGGAAATATCAGGTAAGATAGACAAAGGAAGATTTGCTTACTGGCAGGAGGAAAATATTGGGAATAAAGGGGACCATTTTAGGTTGGCATGTGGTGTTTCACGGGGGTTGGTGCTGGGACTGCTTCTTATCATATTATTTGTAATGATTTGGATGAAGGAATTAATGTCATTGTGACCAAGTTTGTGGACAATACAAAGATAGGTGGAGGGGCAAGTAGTGTTGAGGAAGCAGGGAATCTGTAGAAAGATTTAGACAGATTGTGAGAATGGGCAAAGAAGTGGAATATAATGCAAGGAAGTATATGGTCATGCACTTTGTTAGACTATTGTCTAAATGGGGAGAAAATTCAGAAATTTGAGGTGCAAAGGGACTTGGGTGTCCTTGTGCAGGATCCCCTAAAAATTAATTTGCAGTTTGAGCCAGTGGTAAGGAAGGCAAATGCAATGTTAGCATTCATTTTGAAAGGACTGGAATGTTTTCTTTATTTATGGAGATACGCCACGGAACAGTCCTTCCCGGCCCCTCGAGTCACGCTGCCCAGTGATCTCCTGATTTAATCACGGGACAATTTACAATAGCCAATTAACCGACGAATTGATACATCTTTGGTCTGTGGGGGGGAACCAAAGCACCCGGAGGAAACCCTCCCAATCACGCGTGAGAGCTTACAAACTCCTTAAAAGCAGCAGCAGGAACTTAACCTGGGTTGCCAGTACTGTAAAGCATTGTGCTAACCACCACACTACTGTGCCACCAATATACGAGCAACGATGTAATGTGAGGCTTTATAAGGCATTGGTCTGGCGGCACTTGGAGTATTGTGAAAGTTTTGGGCTCCCTATCTAAAGAAATGTGCTGGCATTGGAGAAGGTCCAGGCGTGGTTCACAAGAATGATTTCAGGAAAGAAGAGGTTAACATATAAAGAGCCTGTATTTGCTAGAGTTTAAATGAATGAGGGGTGATCTCATTGAAATCTCTCAAATAATGAAAGGACTGGTTAGAGTGGATGTTTTCTGCAATGGGTGAGTTTAGGACCAGAGGGCACAGCCTCAGAATAGAGGGACATCCATTTACAACAGAGAAGAGGAGGGGTTTCTTTGCCAGTGGGTAATGAATTTATGGAATTCATTGTCACAGCTGGCTGTGGAGGCCATCTCATTGAGTATATTTAAAGCAGAGGTTTTAGGTTTTTTATTAGTCAGGCAAAAGAATGGGGTTGAAAGGGATAATAAATCAGCCATGATGGAATGGCAGAGAAAACTTGATAGGCCGAATGACCTAATTCAGCTTCTATATTTTATGGTATTACCATTAGGCCAAGAGGATATTTTATCCCTAAGGGTCTTCTGACAGCTGATAGACAACCCCCACCCTGTGTTGAAAAAAATCACGGACATTCTTAAAATACTGTAATATCCAAGCCCTCCTTGACCCAAAGAAGATCAAGATTGTAGAAGAGACTAAGTTGTGGTTTATATAATAGTGGTTTAATAGCTGGAATATTATCAGCTAATCTCAAGCAGCTCCTAATTCATGAATCTGTATCTCTAAAGCAAGGAGGGTTGATATAATCAGTTTCCACATTAGACCACAAGATGTCACTATTCCATTTAGAAATATGGACATTCTTAGGAGGAAAAGCTATTTTGGCACTAAGGTAGGCATTCCACCTTGGAGAGCATGCCAGCGTAATGTCTTACATTCGTTGACGTCTTAATTTTATTTGTTCCATCTATATGAATATCACAAAGGACAAATTGTAAATGGAGAAAATCTGAAACAAAAACTGTAAATGATGGATATATTCTTCAGATTCAGGCAGCACAGAGTTAACATCTCAGGTTGAAGACCCTTTGTGAGGGTCTACAAACTAAAGTGTTAACCCTGTCGTTCCACAGGTACTGCCTGACCTACTGAGTCTCTCCTGCATTTTCTGTATTGATTCCTTCCACTTAGTATTTACTACCTTCAGTAAATGTGGTAAGGGTTTGGAGGCTGATACTTTTGTTGTGTTTTTTTGTGCAGGGGAGGGGATTTTTGGAGGGTTGATGACTGCATTGCCATTTTTTATCTGCAGGGGTGGTGGGATTACTGTTTCCCTTTGAACTTACTTCCATGGTTTATCTTTGTTTTGTGACTATCTGGAGAAGAAGAATCTCTGAGTTGTATATTGCATACTGTACATACTATGATCATAAGTTAACCTATGAAACTTTGAAAACATGTTTAATTCATTTTATTACTTTAAAATCCATCTGTGTGGAGTGTAATCGTGACACTACTGATATCTAAATACTTAGTTTTAAAAATTAGCATACTGTAAATACTCAAAATCTGCTATTTAGCCCTGTATACTTAAACTTTCTGGTGAACCAATGAGCAAATGCATCAGCTAGTATGTTACAAAGCCATATTATAGTCCCAAATATGAATATATAGTGAAAAGCTTTTGTTTGTGTGCAATCCAGACAGATCATTCTATTCATAAATGCATTGAAATAGTAAATAGGAAAACAGAATGCCAAATATAATGATACAGTTACAGTGAATGTACAAATAGACAAATAAAATGCAAGGTCCATGACAAAGTAGATTCAAAGATCAAGAGCGCATCTTTTAGCATTTGAGATGTCTGTTCAAGAGTCTGATATTAGTGGGATAGAAGCTGTCCATGACCATGGTGGTATGTACTCTCGAGCTTTTGCATCTTCTGCCTGATGTGGGGGGTGATGAGAGAATAGCTGGGGTGCGATGGGTCCCTGACTGTGTTGTCTGCACTCCTGAGGCAAAGTCCATGGAGGGGAGGCTAGTGTGTGTGACAGACTGGGCTCTGTTCACAGTTCTTTGCAATTTATTGCAGTCTAAAGCAAAGCAGTTGCTGTACCAAGCTGCGATGCTTTTGGATAGGATGCTTTATGTGAAGCATTATAAAAATTGGTGAGAGTCATAGTGGACATCTGAATTTCCTTAGCCTCCTTAAGAAGTAGAACTGGTGGAGACTAGCTAGACCAGGACAAGTTGGTGGTGATCTATACATCAAGGACCTTGAAGCTCACAACCATCTCTACTTTAGCACCATTGGTAAGGACATGGGGATACTCTGCCCCCTTCCTGAAATCAATGATAAGCTCCGTTGTTTTGCTGGCATTGAAGGTAAGGCTGTTGTCTGGATACCACGCCATTAGATTGTCCATCTCCTTCCTGTACTTCGTTGTTTGAGATATGGCCTATTAAGATAGTGCCACCTGCAGAGTTAGAGCAGACTCTGGCCATGCAGTAATGAGAGCATAGGGAATAAAGTAAGGGACTAAGGATATCATTGTTGTGGATAATTGTGGAGTAGGTGTTGCCTATCGTTACTGATTGCAGTCTGTTGTTCTGGAGATCAAGGATCCATTTGCTATTAAAGGAGGGATTACAGTCAATAAATAGCAGTCTGACATAGGTGTCTTTTCTATCCAGATGCTCCAGAGATGAGCATAGGGCCAGGGAGATGATTTCTGGGATGATAGTACTCTTCCTAAAACAGATAGAATTTCAGATTGCAGATGGGAGAGGCTAAAGATGTCTGCAAATACTCCTGCCAACTCATCTACACAGGAATGAGGGTGTGGCTATTGATGCAGTCTCACTCCACAGCTTTTATCTCAAGAAGGCCACTCTGATATCTGCAATGTTAACTTTGGATATACATAGGTGCACCAGAGGCCGTCATGGTGGCTGTGACCTTCTGTTTGAAGTGAACATAGGTGTATTGAGGGATATTATTGTCAGAGATACTGTACTGCCAATAGCACATAACAACTTTGTTTTTTGCTGTGTAATAGAATGCAAGTCCAGTCATGATTAATAGCTGGTGTGGGACTCCTGCTTGGTATGGTGTTGTGTCTTGGAACCCCTGATCGTTCATGAAGCTTGTGCTTCAATCTCCTGTGTAGGTCAGTGTCACCTGATTTGACCCCTTAGACTTCGACTTCAGTAAGGAGTGCATCTCTCTGTTTATTGATGGTTTCCGATTGGGGAACACTTGCATTGACTTCTCTAGCACACAGCTGAATCATTGAATATGGGCCAGTCCACTGACACAAATCAGTAGGTGCTCATCTACATCCTGAGACCAGAGACCAGTATTACTTCTCTTTCACAGATGCTGCCAAACTTAATCAGTATTTTCAGCATTTTTTTCAGTTTCACATTTCAAGCATTTGCAGTCCTTTTGATTTTCATTAGAAACCTATCAACACTGGTGAAACTTGCAGTTGAGTAATGTTGACTGTTGATGTCAGTATAAGATGAATGATAGTGAAGCAATAGCTTATTAAGCTATTCTTATTTTCATTCACTGTACATGGAAAGAAGTATGCAGCTTATTTCCTGTGGTTGTCCTAAGTCAATTTTTATTCCTTTTGCGCAAATTGCATCGCTGGCAAGTTGTGAATTTATTGCCCACTCTGAAATGCCCTTGAAAAGCTGGTGATGAGCCAACATCACCATTCCTGAAAGAGAGGGAGGAGGTGATGACTGCAAGCCAGATTGAATCTTATCCTTGTGGGGAGATTTGCTAGAGCTGTTGGGGAGGGTTAAAACTAATTTATGTATATTTCCAGAAGGCCACAGTATTATACACTGCTAGATTAGTCAGAATGTTCCTAGTAATTGAGAAATGAGTGTGCTTGGCTATGCCCATACCTCAGGTTTTACCAGGTTGAGCTGAGAAATAATAAAAATATAGTAATAGTAAATAAATAAATAGTATTCAAAACATGACTTGTAGAATCCTTGCAAGTGTTTTCATAGGTTGTGGAATCAGTTCAGTGTTGGGGTAAGTGAAGTTATCCTCTCTGGTTCAGGAGCCTGATGCTTGAAGGGTAATAACTGTTTCTGAACCTGGTGGTGTGGGACCTAAGGCATTAGTGGCGGACCAATTGATTCAAAGAGAGAGAAAGCTTTGCACAAGTTGGGCAGAAAAGTTTAAAAAAGGAGCATTCATGGGCAGGGAGCATTAGCAATGGACCAATCGATTTGCGATTCATTAGCAGGAGCAAATAAACGTAAAGCAAAGTCAAAGCAGAGGGACTATTGTGTGAGTAGATCAGTGTAGGAGTGGGAACTTGAGGCTTTGGTTCAAGAGGCTTTGGCCATGTGGGTACCAATAACATAGATAGAATGAGGAAAGAGGTTCTGCTGAGGGAATTTGAGCAGCTAGTGACCAAAAAGGTAATAATCTCTGGATACTACATGAGCCACATGCAAATTGGCATAGGTTCAAGAAGATTCGAGAGTTAAATGCATGGCTCAAGGATTGGCGTGGGAGAAGTGGGTTTGAATTCATGGGAACAACAGGAATTCTGCGGATGCTGGAAATTCAAGCAACACACATAAAAGTTGCTGGTGAATACAGCAGGCCAGGCAGCATCTCTAGGAAGGGGTACAGTCGACGTTTCAGGCCGAGACCCTTCGTCAGGACTAACTGAAGGAAGAGTGAGTAAGAGATTTGAAAGTGGGAGGGGGAGGAGGAGATCCAAAATGATAGGAGAAGACAGGAGGGGGAGGGATGGAGCCAAGAGCTGGACAGGTGATTGGCAAAAGGGGATACGAGAGGATCATGGGACAGGAGGTCCGGGAAGAAAGGCAAGGGGGGGGGGAACCCAGAGGATGGGCAAGGGGTATATTCAGAGGGACAGAGGGAGAAAAAGGAGAATGAGAGAAAGAATGTGTGTATAAAAATAAGTAACAGATGGGGTACGAGGGGGAGGTGGGGCATTAGTGGAAGTTAGAGAAGTCAATGTTCATGCCATCAGGTTGGAGGCTACCCAGACGGAATATAAGGTGTTGTTCCTCCAACCTGAGTGTGGCTTCATCTTTACAGTAGAGGAGGCCGTGGATAGACATGTCAGAATGGGAATGGGATGTGGAATTAAAATGTGTGGCCACTGGGAGATCCTGCTTTCTCTGGCGGACAGAGCATAGATGTTCAGCAAAGCAGTCTCCCAGTCCACGGCCTCCTCTACTGTAAAGATGAAGTCACACTCAGGTTGGAGGAACAACACCTTATATTCCGTCTGGGTAGCCTCCAACCTGATGGCATGAACATCGACTTCTCTAACTTCCGCTAATGCCCCACCTCCCCCTCGTACCCCATCTGTTACTTATTTTTATACACACATTCTTTCTCTCATTCTCCTTTTTCTCCCTCTGTCCGTCTGAATATACCCCTTGCCCATCCTCTGGGAACCCCCCCCCTTGTCTTTCTTCCCGGACCTCCTGTCCCATGATTCTCTCGTATCCGTTTTGCCTATCACCTGTCCAGCTCTTGGCTCCATCCCTCCCCCTCCTGTCTTCTTCTATCATTTTGGATCTCCCCCTCCCCCTCCAACTTTCAAATCCCTTACTCACTCTTCCTTCAGTTAGTCCTGACGAAGGGTCTCGGCCTGAAACGTCGACTGCACCTCTTCCTAGAGCTGCTGCCTGGCCTGCTGTGTTCACCAGCAACTTTTATTTGAATTCATGGGAAATTGGCACCAGTTTTGGGGAAGGAGGGAACAGTTCCAATGGGACAGGCTCCACCTGAAGCATGATAGGACCTGGATTCCAGCGAATCGCATAACTATGGCTGTGGATAGGGCTTCAAACTAAATAGTTGTGGGGGGGGGGGGTTTCAACAGATTGGAGAAGTATGGATAAAGCAAAAAAGAAAAGTGTGGATAAAGATAAAGAAAAAGCAAAAAATTAAAAAAAGAGAAAAGGAAGAGTGACGAGAAGAAAAGTCAAGTGCAAAAGAGTAAAAGATTACAAGATTTTAAAAGCACAATGAGTGCAAGGGCTCTTTAATTGAATGCCCGTAGTATCTGAAACAAGGTCAGTGAACTTGTGGTGCAAATCAGTACAAAGGGGTATGATTTAGTGGCCATTACAGAACGTGGTTTCAGGGTGGAGAGGATTGGGAATTAAATAACCGAGGATATCAGGTAATATGGAAGGATAGGCAGGGAGGAAAGGGAGGTGGGGTTGGACTCTTAATTAAAGATGAGATCAGAGTTATAGTGAGAGATGATATAAGATCCAAGGAGCAGAATGTTGAATCCATCTGGATAGAGATAAGGAATAGTAAAGGAAAAAAAATCACTGGTGGGTGTTGTCTATCGGCCACCGAAAAATAACATTATAGTGACACTGGCGGAGGCATGTAAAAACTGGAACAGCAGTTATCATGGGGGACTTCAACTTGCACATAGGTTAGGTGAATTAAGTTGGTTGAGGTAGACTTGAGGAGGACTTCACAGAATGCATCCATGATGGCTTTCTTGAACAGCATGTTACTGAACCTAAAGGGAATATGATATCAGACAGGTAAAATTAGTGATCTTGTAGTTAGGGATCCTCTTAGAAAGAGTAATCACAGAATGATTGAGTTTCTCATACAAATGGAGGGTGCAATAGTTCGATCTATTATGCCTCAACAATGGAGGCTACAATGGGATTTGCCTAGTGTAGACTCGTAACACAGCCTATATGGAGGAACAGTGGAAGACATACATAGAACATAGAACATAGAATAGTACAGCACAGTACAGGCCCTTCAGCCCACAATGTTGTGCCGACCCTCAAACCCTGCCTCCCATATAAGCCCCCACCTTAAATTCCTCCATATACCTGTCTAGTAGTCTCTTAAACTTCACTAGTGTATCTGCCTCCACTGACTCAGGCAGTGCATTCCACACACCAAACACACTCTGAGTAAAAAACCTTCCTCTAATATCCCCCTTGAACTTCCCATCCCTTACTTTAAAGCCATGTCCTCTTGTATTGAGCAGTGGTCCCCTGGAGAAGAGGCGCTGGCTATCCACTCTATCTATTCCTCTTATTATCTTGTACACCTCTATCATGTCTCCTCTCATCCTCCTTCTCTCCAAAGAGTAAAGCCCTAGCTCCCTTAATCTCTGATCATAATGCATACTTTCTAAACCAGGCAGCATCCTGGTAAATCTCCTCTGTACCCTTTCCAATGCTTCCACGTCCTTCCTATCGTGAGGTGACCAGAACTGGACACAGTACTCCAAGTGTGGCCTAACCAGAGTTTTATAGAGCTGCATCATTACATCGCGACTCTTAAACTCTATCCCTCGACTTATGAAAGCTAACACCCCATAAGCTTTCTTAACTACCCTATCCACCTGTGAGGCAACTTTCAGGGATCTGTGGACATGTACCCCGAGATCTCTCTGCTCTTCCACACTACCAAGTATCCTGCCATTTACTTTGTACTCTGCCTTGGAGTTTGTCCTTCCAAAGTGTATCACCTCACACTTCTCCAGGTTGAAGTCCATCTGCCACTTCTCAGCCCACTTCTGCATCCTATCGGTGTCTCTCTGCAATCTTTGACAATCCTCTACACTATCTACAACACCACCAACCTTTGTGTCATCTGCAAACTTGCCAACTCACCCTTCTACCCCCACATCCAGGTCGTTAATAAAAATCACGAAAAGTAGAGGTCCCAGAACAGCCAATTCTGAATCCACCTGGCCAAACTTCCCTAGATCCCATGCCTTCTAACTTTCTGAATAAGCCTACTGTGTGGAACCTTGTCAAATGCCTTACTAAAATCCATATAGATCACATCCACTGCACTACCCTCGTCTATATGCCTGGTCACCTCCTCAAAGAACTCTAGCAGGCTTGTTAGACACGATCTGCCCTTCACAAAGCCATGCTGACTGTCCCTGATCAGACCATGATTCTCTAAATGTCTATAGATCCTATCTCTAAGAATCTTTTCCAACAGCTTTCCCACCACAGACGTAAGGCTTTTCCATGATAATGCTAAAGGCCAGGGAGTGGTGGTCACTGTCCCCCAGATGCTCACCCACTGAGAGATCTGTGACCTGACCTGGTTCATTACCTAGTACTAGATCTAGTATGGCATTCCCCCTGGTCGGCCTGTCCACATACTGTGGCAGGAATCCATCCTGGACACACTTAACAAACTCTGCCCCATCTAAACCCTTGGAACTAATCAGGTGCCAATCAATATTAGGGAAGTTAAAGTCACCCATGATAACAACCCTGTTATTTTTGCACCTTTCCAAAATCTGCCTCCCAATCTGCTCCTCTGTATCTCTGCTGCTACCAGGGGGCCTATGGAATACCCCCAGTAGAGTAACTGCTCCCTTCCTGTTCCTACTTCCACCCATATTGACTCAAAAGAGGATCCTGCTACATTACCCACCCTTTCTGTAGCTGTAATAGTATCCCTGACCAGTAATGCCACCCCTCCTCCTCTTTTTCCACCCTCTCTATCCCTTTTAAAGCACTGAAATCCAGGAATATTGAGAATCCATTCCTGCCCTGGTGCCAGCCAAGTCTCTGTAATGGCCACTACATCATAATTCCATGTATGTATCCAAGCTCTCAGTTCATCACCTTTGTTGCTGATGCTTCTTGCATTGAGGTACACACACTTCAGCCCTTCTACCTTACTGTCTTTACACCGTTTATTCTGCTTCTCTTTCCTCAAAGCCTCTCTATATGTTAGATCTGGCTTTACTCCATGCACTTCTTTCACTGCTCTATCGCTCTGGGTCCCATCCCCCTTGCAAATTAGTTTAAACCCTCCCGAACCATGCTAGCAAACCTACCTGCAAGGATATTGCTCCCCCTCGAGTTCAGGTGCAACCCATCCAATCTGTACTGGTCCCACCTTCCCCAGAAGAGATCCCAATGATCTAAAAATCTAAAACCCTGCTCCCTGCACCAACTCCTCAGCCACGCATTCAACTGCCATCTCCTTCAATTCTTACCATCACTGTCACGTAGAGATTTTTCACGGTGCTCAACAAAAGTATATTCCAGTTAAAAGCAAAGATAGTAAGGGTGGGGAGAGCCAGCCTTGGATAACTAATGAAATAAAAGAAGGCATCAAACTAAAATCTCATGCGTACAAATTTGCCAAGAGTAGTGAGAAATTGGAAGATTGGGAAGACTTTACAAAAGAACAAATTACCACTAAGCAAGCAATAAAGAAAGGGAAGTTAGGTTATGAAAATAAACTAGCACAAAATATAAAAATAGACAGAAGAAGTTTTTATCACTATATAAAGCAGAAAAGGGTGGCTGAAGTGAATATAGGTCCCTTGGAGGATGAGAAGGGGGAATTGGTTAATGAAGAAATGGTCAAGGCATTAAATGACCATTTCTGTCGGTCTTCACAGTGGAGGACACATCTAACGTGCCAAAGAGAGATATTATGGATGTGGTGGGAGGTGAGGACCTTGATACAATAACTATCATTAAAGAGGTACTGCTGAGCAAACTTATGGGCCTGAAGATGGATAAGTCCCCTGGTCCTGATAGAAGGCATCCCAGGGTACTAAAAAAAATGGCAGAAGTTATAGTAGAGGCTTTGGTGATAATATACCAAAATTCTCTGGACTATGGGTGGGTCCCAGTGGATTGGAAAATGGTGAATGTCACGCCACTGTTCGAAAAAAGATGTAGGTAAAAGGCAGGTAACTTTAGGCCAGTTAGTTTAACATCTGTAGTTGGGAAAATGCTTGAAGCTGTCGTTAAAGAAGAAATAATGAGATATCCGGAAACAAATGGATCCATTAGGCAGACACAGCATGGATTCAGCAAAGGCAGGTCATGTTTGAAAAATTTACTGGAGTTCTTTGAGGATATAATGACCATAGTGGATAGAGGGAAACAGATGGATGTTATTTAAGCAACACACACAAAAAATGATGGTGAAGGCAGCAGGCCAGGCAGCATCTGTAGGAAGAGGTACAGTCAATGTTTCGGGCTGAGACCCTTCGTCAGGACTAACTGAAAGAAGAAATAGTAAGAGATTTGAAAGTGGGAGGGGGAGGGGGAGATCTGAAATGATAGGAGAAGACAGGAGGGGGAGGGATGGAGCCAAGAGCTGGAAAGTTGATTGGCAAAAGGGATACAAGGCTGGAGAAGGGAGAGGATCATGGGATGGGAGGCCTAGGGAGAAAGAAAGGGGGAGGGATGCCCAGAGGATGGATAGCAGGCAGAAGTATAGTGAGAGGAACAGAGGGAGAAAAAAGAGAGAGAGGAAAAAAGGGGGAAAAATAAAAAATAACAAATAAATAAATAAATAAGGGATGAGGTACAAAGGGGAGGAGGGGCATTAACGGAAGTTAGAGAAGTGAATGTTCATGCCATCAGGTTGGAGGCTACCCAGATGGAATATAAGGTGTTGTTCCTCCAACCTGAGTGTGGCTTCATCTTGACATTAGCAGAGGCCGTGGATAGACTTATCAGAATGGGTATGGGATGTGGAATTTCCAGCATTTGCAGATTTCCTCGTGGATGTTATTTACTTGGATTTCCAGAATGTGTTCGATAAGGTGCTGCATAAAAGAATTATCCATAAGATAAGGATGCATAGAGTTGGGGTAATGTATTAGTATGTTTAGAAGACTGGCTAACTAATAGAAAGCAGAGAGTTTGGATACATGGATGTTACTCTGGTCGGCAATCAGTGGTGAGCGGTGTGCCACAGGGGTCGGTGCTGGGCCCACAACTGTTCACAATGTGCATTAACAATCTAGAATATGTAACCAGGTGCAGTGTATCTAAGTTTGCTGATGATACAAAATTGAGTGGAAAAGCAAATTTTGTGGAAGATACAGAGAGTCTGCAGAGAGATATAAATAGGTTAAGTGAGTGGGCAATTGTCTGGCAGATGGAGTATCATGTTGGTAAATGCGAGGTCATCCACTTTGGTAGGAAAAATGAAAGAGCAGATTATTATTTAAATGGTAAAAAAATTGCAGCGTACTGCTGTGCAGAGGGACTTGGCAGCACTTGTGCATGAATCACAAAAGGTTGGTTTGCAGGTGCAGCAGGCCATCAAGAAGGCAAATGGAATATTGGCCTTCATTGCTAGAAGGATTGAATTTAAGGGCAGGGATGTTCTGCTGCAACAGTGCAGGGTACTGGTGAGGCTGCACCTGGAGTACTGTGTGCAGTTCTGGTCTCCTTACTTGAGGAAAGATGTACTAGCTTTGGAGGCGGTGCAGAGGGGGTTCAACAGGTTGATTCCAGAGATGAGGGGTTTAGACTATGAGGAGATATTGAGTTGCCTGGGACTGTACTTGCTGGAATTCAGAAGAATGAGAGGAGATCTTATAGAAACATATAAAATTAAAAAAGGGATAGATAAGATAAAGGCAGGAATGTTGTTTCCACTGGTAGGTGAGACTAGAACTAGATTAGACATAGCTTCAAGATTTGGGGGAGTAGATTTAGGATGGAGATGAGGATGAATTGCTTTTCCCAGAGAGTGGTGAATCTGTGGAATTCTCTGCCCAATGAAGCAGTGGAGTCTACCTCAATAAGACAAGATTGGATAGATTTTTGCATAGTAGGGGAATTAAGGGTTATGTGGAAAAGGCAGGTCGGTGGAAAAGATTTCATGGCCAGATCAGCCATGATCTTATTGAATATCAAATGGCCAGATGGCCTACTCCTGCTCCTATGTCTTATGTAATATGTAAGGTTCTGTCTTGGAAGATTACTTTTGAAATTTTACAAAGCCATATCTTCTTCAACCTTTTGATCCTTACTTTTGATCCTGAGTTCAGAAACACAGACATTTTCTGATGATTCCACAGTAACTAAGCAATCCATGTCTATGTGTAGCAAGACTGGGGTTAGATTTGGGCCTGGTGTGAAAAGTGATAATTTAATTCATTGAAAAGAAAATCAGGCAATGTTCATTTTCAACAAGGTGCTAGGTATGAAAATAAAAATAAAACCCAGATGTTGGAAATCTGAAACATAAAACTGCAGGAACATTCAGCAGCAGAAATAGAAACAGAGTTGACATTACAGTTTGAAAACCTTACAAGCACATTAGGGAAAGTAAAAAATCTTTTAAGTTACACAGAAAGTGGGAGCAGGGGTGGACAGGATGACATGATTTCTGACGGGTTGAATCCAGGTAGCTGTGGGGGAATGAGTTGTTAATGGGACAGATAGATAGTTGCAAAGAAGCAATAAGTGACAAGTAATTTTCCTCTACGTGTGCATCTCAGAATGTGGGGGAGAAGCTGAGCTAATATCACAGCTGTATGACTTGCAGCTGAAGTGGCCAATTCTCGCATAGACAACATTCAAGTGTTCAACAACAGGAATTCTGCAGATGCTGGAAATTCAAGCAACACACATCAAAGTTGCTGGTGAACGCAGCAGACCAGGCAGCATCTGTAGGAAGAGGTACAGTCGACGTTTCAGGCCGAGACCCTTCGTCAGGACTAACTGAAGGAAGAGTGAGTAAGAGATTTGAAAGTTGGAGGGGGAGGGGGAGATCCAAAATGATAGGAGAAGACCGGAGGGGGAGGGATGGAGCCAAGAGCTGGTCAGGTGATAGGCAAAAGGGATATGAGGGGATCATGGGACAGGAGGTCCGGGAAGAAAGACAAGGTGGGGGGGGAACTGAGAAGATGGGCAAGGGGTATATTCAGAGGGACAGAGGGAGAAAAAAGAGAGTGAGAGAAAGAATGTGTGCATAAAAATGAGTAACAGATGAGGTACGAGGGAGAGGTGGGGCATTAGCGGAAGTTAGAGAAGTCGATGTTCATGCCATCAGGTTGGAGGCTACCCAGACGGAATATAAGGTGTTATTCCTCCAACCTGAGTGTGGCTTCATCTTTACAGTAGAGGAGGCCGTGGATAGACATGTCAGAATGGGAATGGGATGTGGAATTAAAATGTGTGGCCACTGGGAGAGCCTGCTTTCTCTGGCGGACAGAGCGTAGGTGTTCAACAAAGCGGTCTCCCCGTCTGCATCGGGTCTCGCCAATATATAGAAGGCCACATCTGGAGCACCGGACGTAGTATATCACCCCAGCCGACTCACAGGTGAAGTGTCGCCTCACCTGGAAGGACTGTCTGGGGCCCTGAATAGTGGTAAGGGAGGAAGTGTAAGGGCATGTGTAGCACTTTTTCTGCTTACAAGGATAAGTGCCAGGAGGGAAATCAGTGGGGAGGGATGGGGGGGGCGAATAGACAAGGGAGTCGCATAGGGAGCGATCCCTGCGGAAAGCAGAGAGAGCAGGGGAGGGAAAGATGTGCTTAGTGGTGGGATCCTGTTGGAGGTGGCAGAAGTTACGGAGAATAATATGTTGGACCCGGAGGCTGGTGGGGTGGTAGGTGAGGACCGGGGGACCCTATTCCTAGTGGGATGGTGGGAGATGGAGTGAGAGCAGATATACATGAAATGGGGGAGATGCGTTTGAGAGCAGAGTTGATAGCGGAGGAAGGGAAGTCCCTTTCTTTAAAAAAGGAGGACATCTTCCTCGTCCTGGAATGAAAAGCCTCATCCTGAGAGCAGATGCTGCGGAGACTGGGAGACTGCTTTGCTGAACACTTATGCTCTGTCCGCCAGAGAAAGCAGGATCTCCCAGTGGCCACACATTTTAATTCCACATCCCGTTCCCATTCTGACATGTCTATCCACGGCCTCCTCTACTGTAAAGATGAAGCCACACTCAGGTTGGAGGAACAGCACCTTATATTCAGTCTGGGTAGCCTCCAACCTGATGGCATGAACATCGACTTCTCTAACTTCCACTAATGCCCCACCTCCCCCTCGTACCCCATCTGTTACTTATTTTTATACACACATTCTTTCTCTCACTCTCCTTTTTCTCCCTCTGTCCCTCTGAATATACCCCTTGCCCATCCTCTCGGTTCCCCCCCACCCCCGGCTTGTCTTTCTTCCTGGACCTCCTGTCCCATGATCCTCTTGTATCCCTTTTGCCTATCACCTGTCCAGCTCTTGGCTCCATCCCTCCCCCTCCTGTCTTCTTCTATCATTTTGGATCTCCCCCTCCCCCTCCAACTTTCAAATCCCTTACTCACTCTTCCTTCAGTTAGTCCTGACGAAGGGTCTCGGCCTGAAACGTCGACTGCACCTCTTCCTAGAGCTGCTGCCTGGCCTGCTGCGTTCACCAGCAACTTTGATGTGTGTTGATTCAAGTGTTCAAAGTGAATTTATTGTTAAAGTTTAAATACTACCTTGAGATTCACTTTCTTGCAGGCATATACAGGAAATGAAATACAAATCAATTTTACTAAAAACTATACATGAGCAAAAACTGACAAACACCAATATGCAAAAGAAGGGAAGCTGTGCAAATAAATACTGAGAACAAGTTGTGAAGAGTCCTTGAATGTGACAAAGAAAATAAAGTTCTAGCAGTTCAAGAGTTCAATGCTAAATACACGTGTTCGCCATGTGAATAGATGGAAGATGAGGTGGTGCACCTTAAACTTATGTTGGGTTGACTTATAACAGTGCAAACCGCTAGGTTAGAGTAGCATGGAGAGATGAAGAGACTGCATGTTCTCCAAGAACACAAAATAGAAGCAGGAGTAGGTCACATGGCTCTCAAGACTATTTGCTGTTCAATATGCTCAAGGCTGATCTATGCTGGCCCCAACTCCTCTACTGTGCCAGTTCCCCACTGCCCTCAATTTCCCGATCTTTCAAAAATGTATCTACCTCCATTTTAAATAGTCAGTGATTTATCCTCTACTACTCTCTGTCCTGGAGAACGCCATAGATTCACTAACATCTGTGGAAATAAATTTCTGCATGTATCAGTTTTAAATGACCAATCCCTAACTATAAATATGCTCCCTCATTTGACACTTTCCGACTAGTGAAGGATCTCCACCTTTATACTATCATGGCCTTTTATAAAATCACAGCTCATTCTTCTAAACGCAGACTGAAATTAATCACTCTTGATAGGTCAACCCACTCAGCCCAGGAAGCAGCTTGGGTGAATCTCTTTTCTTATGATGTCCTTCCTGGGATAAGGGAACCAAAATTATATGCAGTACTCCAAGTGTACCCTCACCAATACCCTGTGCAATTGTAACAAACCTTCCCTATTTCTAAACTCTAACAACTTTGCAATAAAGGACAATGTATTGCTTACCTTCTTAACTAATTGTGGCATCTGCCTAATAACATTTTTGTGATTCATGCGCAAGAACTCTCGGGTGCGTTTTTGCTTCACTCATTTGCAGCTTCTCTCCATTTATAGAATCTGCCATTTGATTTTCCTTCCTGGTGTACATGACCTCACACATTCCCACATGAAATTCAACTTGCCAAGCTTTCACCCACTCACTCAACCTGTCTATTCCTGTTGCAGAGTCCAAGCATCCTCATTGCACCATGCCCTTCCACCCATCTGTGTCATCAGCAAATGTGGATACATTACAATTCTACCCCTTCATTAATATTAATTAGTAAGTAATTTATCCATCAAGAACTAACATCTTGCCAAAAAGAAAGCCATTTACTTCAATTCACTGAAATATATATATTCATAGCCAGTTTTTAAACGATGCTAACATACTTCCTCCACCTCATAGTTTATCTATCCCTGATAAGGCAGAATTGAAGAGAAAATGGAATATTCTCCAGTTTCCTGGAACAATTCATGTTCAACAATACTCAAGCTGCTTCACAACATTGAGGTCAAAACAGTCCACTTGACTGATATTCCATCTATCATCTTAAATATTCACTTCTACCTTTTTTTTGAATCTTGAATAACTTTTGTACTATTACAAAATACACTGTGACAACTCAGCAAGACTTCTTTGACAGCAACTAATGAACCTTAGGCATCACCTGGAGTAATTCCTGCAGGTGCATGAGAATATTTCTGAGTTCAGCTTCATCTGTCCTGATTCAGAAATACATCATTGATTTTTCACAAGCATTGGATCAACAATGTTTAGGTTTTCTAGTCCTTTTCAGCAACAACAAAAAAGCCCTTTTAGAATGGGAAATTGATTGCCTCTGACATTACTCAGTCTTCTCCCTGCCATCAATTCCATCCCCCGCCCCCACCACCATCCTTGGCTACAAAGCCTTTTCTTTTCTATCATTGGATCCATCAGTATCACTGACTGTTCTATTATCACATTCAGGACTGCATTTCCCAACACAATATTTTAATAACTGACATTATGGAGTTCTATGAATTGATAAATTCTGTATTTTTAAGGTTTTTAACTAGATGTCTAAAGTATTCTTTTCAAAATATAAAGATTTCATTAATGGTCTCAGTATGGTATATTTAAGTTTAATTATTCATATGAAAATGAACATATTTCAGAGCAGATAAATTAAGACTGTGAAAAGAACAATGGAAAAAAAACCTAATTGAGAAATATGATGGAATAATTTAATTTCTGGATATAAATAATTTAATATTGGCTTGGTTTGTAGTTTCCCTTAAATTAAAGTTACCATGGTCTATTCCTTAGGCCTTTTATTTCTATTAAAGCCTCGACAAGGAGAAATAATTCCTATAATAAATTTCTAAAAATTTACTGTGAAATGTAGAAGTCATAGTGGAGGACGGCTGGATGACATTGAAATATACTTGTAAATTTATGTCAATCTTGTTTTTTTTTCTGAAGAGGGAGAGCTACTTTAGAGGACATACTTGTAAGGGAAGCTGTTCTCTCAGATTACTACCATGGTGGGTAATATTTCTGGAAAAGACATAGATGCCAAAAGCAATTAAAAATGGCCTGTCTTTCATAGTTGCAGATTTTCTTTAAAACACTAAAATTATGGTTGAGTAGTCTGTATGACTTACGGATCTTGCTTTAGTGAAAGGAATCCAATTACTATGGCTCCATCTGTATTATTTCTTTTAAAACTAGTGTTAACTCTACAATTTGTAAGAAAATCTTGAAAACAGATAATATTGACAAGCCACATTCACTTCTGAGAAAATGTTGGTTGTTTTGTAGGCTATACAATTCTTACAGCGATAGTGAGGAATTGCGAATGCCACATTATTGACTGAACAGTACTGGCTGATCCAGTTATGAGCTGGATTATGCTTGATGAATTCTGTTTCTTTTACTTGTGCTCTCCATTGTTCTCTCAGCAACACTTGCATGTTGTTGCCAGGTGGGATGACTCGAGACCTAGGCCTTGCCTCGGGAGCCATTGTGAAAAGTGGAGCAGTCCACTGGAAGCAACTGCACCTTAAGTGGTGGATCCCGAGGTACCCCAGCCATGGACCACCCCAAAGGCATTGTTCCAGCTCATGGATATCAAAGAGCGTTTGATGTTTCTAAATATTTTTAACAGAGATGTTTATAAACAATTAAAATAGATTTAAATTATTGAAATTATTAAAAATTAACAAGTTCAAGATATAGAAATTAATTATTAACAGAGAGAAAAGTAATAAAATAAATCACTTGCCTCCTTTTACTTTCTCGATCTGGCTTGCTGAGTTCATTTAAATTCAAGTAGAACTGAAGAACAAATGGACTGAGGATATACACTCAGTGGCCACTTTATTAGGTACACCCATACACCGGCTTGCTCATGCAAATATCTAATCAGCCAATCATATAGCAACAACTCAATGCACAAAAGCATGCAGACATAGTCAAGAGGTTCAGTTCTTGTTCAAACTAAACATCAGAATGGGGAAGAAATACAAACGTTTGTAGAATCTAAATGACTTTGACTGTTGCGGCCAGCTGGGGTGGTTTGAGTATCTCAGAAACTGCTGATCTGGGATTTTCACGCAGTCTCTAGAATTTACAGAGAATGGTATAAAAACAAAAGCCATCCAGTGAGTGAAAGTGCCTTGTTAATGACAGTGGTCAGAGGAGAATGGCCAGACTAGTTCAAGCTGACAGGAAGGCGGCAGTTACTCAAATAACCATTTGTCTAAGCAGTAGTGTGCTGATTAGCATCTCTGAATGCACATCACATCAAACCTTGAAGTGGATTGGATACAGCAGCAGCAGTCCATGAACAAACATTCATTGGCCATTTTACTAGGTACCTCCTGTGCTATAACAATTAGCTTTTTGCAGCAGCTGTACTGTGAATTTCAAATATAAATTACATAAACGTAAGTTAACATAGCTTAATGACATAATAAACAAAAAAGTGTGTGTCTTCAGGTTCCTGCATTTCGTGATGGCAGCAATGAGAAGAGGAAATGGCCTAGATTATGGGTCCTTGATGATGAATGTTACTGTTAGAGTGAGTTTTTTTGGGTAGAAGATATGTTTACACTTAAATGACTTTGGCCACCAGACTTCTATTTGACTATTTGACAAAGTACTGTGGATTGAGTCAACAACAATGCGCTTCCTAAAAACGTGTGAATACCAGATGCTTCTGGTGCTGTAGTTTGACCAGATGCTGTAGTTTCAAAGACAGTATTATCTACACATTATAAATATTAATTGTCTTCTATGTTAGCACGTAAAATTCCAAATACATGTTGGCATCGGAAGGAAAGGATGAAGTTAGGAGGTGTGATGTTTTGTATGTAGCTCCAAAAGGAAGCATTGTCTATGCATTATCTATAACTTTTTAAGTAGCGATTGCCTTTGTGTTTAGCATATAAGTATCGAGCTCACATTGGGCTAGCAGACCTTTCTACCGAAAGCATCTCCTTCCGTATGATGCCTGCTGCACCTTCTTGTGTCGAATAAAGAAGCTGCTTTGTATCTACCAGTGACTCTTTCTCTTCGGTGATTTCATCCATGTTACAACATTTGGTGTCAGGAATTGGATTCTTCGTGATCCGTCATGTGGCCAGCATTCCTAGCAGTCTAAGGTGGTGAGTATTTTTCTAAAATAACACTCACATTTGGATCTGTTCCATTGGTGGTAGACGGGAACAAGAAGTATCACAAACGTGGAGAGCTGAGCTGGTAGATATAAAAGTAGTGTGTGTGTGTGTGTGTGTGTGTGTGTGTGTGTGTGTGTGTGCACATGTGTATTTATGCAAGTGAGGAATCTTTGCATGTTAATTTGATTAACTTGTTGAGACTTGGACCACCAGTTGTGAAAGTGAAAGTGAGGTAGCGGCTGGGGGGAGGCGAGTGTAGCTGGGGAACGATAATGGCAGAGATTCAAAAAGCTGATGAGACAGCCATGGATTATGCAGGACGTAAATACTGAGTGTATGAAGAGTATTCAGGGTTGGATAATCCAGGGAGGGATGACCAAGTTTTCCTAAAAATGCTGAAGGAAGGCCTGAGCTCAGCCCACCAGGAAGTTTTAGATTTAGGCATAACAGTAAGGTCCACCTACTCTGTGATATTTTCATGGGCCAGTGAGATAGACCAAAGAAAAGGCAAGAGAAATCGTAAAGTGGGTATAGGGGATACAGCTGCTGTGATGTCCCAGAGAGTTTGTTTTACTTGCCGGCAGCCAGGGCACCTAGCAAAGGACTGCTGGACCAGGTACAAGACAGTGAAGGAATTGATATGCTACAGCTGTGGCCTATCAGGACATGGCTGGAGACAGTGTCCAAAAGGGAGGGGAAAAACTCAGTCGAAGGTCACGGCAGGCACCCAGTCGCTCACCCCATCAGCAACCAGTCTGACTGTCGATCAGATGAAAGAGCTAGTAATGGCACCTCTTAGGGCAGAAAAAGATGTGGCAGCGGGCTCCACTGCCAGCGCTGGTGACCCGTGGATGTACACAACGGCATTGCTAAGGGGACAGCAATGCAATATGTTAGTGGACACAGGGGCATCAGTATCAATAACAGACTTACCCTTACTAACAACAGGACAGGCCAGTTATATCAGGGGTGTAGAAGGGAAAACAGTAAAAGCAGAAAGAAGCGAGAAGCAAATACTAGAAATCGGGGGAGTACAATTTCCAGTGTATTTCTGGGTATGTCCAAATAATGAGGGCACGATCCTTGGAATAGACATCCTAAGGAAAGCAGGAGCTGTTATAGATTTGGGAAAGGGAGAAATAATATGGACGAGTCAGGGGCAGTGAATGCATACAACCAACTGAATACACAACCTGCCTAGCATAGTCGCATCTGCCCTGATCATCAGAGAGTGCAGCCCAGATGGGGTCTATGGGTTACCTTGTCAGCAGTTCCCAGCAGAGTGGGTTACACATAAGCAAGATTGTGGTCGAATAGAGATAAACCCAGTTAAGATAGAGGAGGGTCTGTATTAACCCCCTAAGCAAGACCCTATACAAACTGACACACTGGCCACTGTTCAGGGTATAGCGAAGGAACAAAAACATAAGGGGATACTCAGAGAGACTGCAGCCATTCCAGAACATAAAGTTTTCCCAGTTCCTCTGAGGGCAGACATTACTGCAAATAAGGCAGCAGGGGAGCAAGAGGCAATTGAGATTGCAAGTGTGCAGGAGGAAACGACAGAGGCCAGCTTAGTAAAATTCTATGAAGAGGTAGAGGCAGAAGAGAAGGAAAAATGGAGGAGAAAAGGAGCAAAGGAGGGACCAGATGAGTACTGGACACATGGGGAGGAAAGAGTCGCAGTGGCCCCACCCTGCATTAGACAGATACTATGAAAGTTATATCATAGGGTGCTGCATCAGGGAAGGCAGAGCATGATCACAACCCTCTGGCGGGACTGGTGGTGGCCAGGGATGGGCGGGGATGTTGAGAAATTCTGCCGCCGTTGTATCATTTGTGCCCAGCATAACCCTGGTAAGGGCAGAAAGCTACAGCTGGCAAATCAGCCTCGGCTGAGAGGACCCTGGGAAAACATCCAGATAGACTTCACAGGGCCGCTGCCAAAAAGTAGAGGGAAGAGCTACTGTCTAGTAATTATGGATCACTTCACCCGGTGGGTAGAGGCTTTCCCAACAAGGGACTGCATAGCCCGAACCGCTGCATGGATCCTAGTTCAGGAAATCCTCCCAAGGTGGGGAACCCCAGTCCAGGTGGATTCAGATCAGGGAGCACATTTCATGGGGAAAGTGATGAAGGAAAAGTGTCGACTGCTAGGGATTCGACAACGGTTCTATGTACCCTACCACCCCCAGAGTTCAGGGATGGTAGAAAGGCTGAACAGAACAATCAAGAATGCATTAGCCAAAGCTAATGTGGATGTGGATCTTCACATTCCAGCTAACTGGACATTCTCCACAGCACCACAGCACTGTGTGCAGTTCAGACTGGCCCAAGCAAGAATAGTGTGTAACCTGGCAGAGAAACGGAAGTATTGCCAAAACATTTTTTGCCCATTTTTTCCTTCAGTGTAGGTAATAGTCAAATAAATTCTGATGAGATGCTGTTGTGCCTTCGATGATCAGATATAAAGCAGCCACTGGTCAGTGGTGGACAGACTGATTATTAAGTACAGTGAGCATGCACGAGTCCATTATCAATTTATCAGAAGGACATGTCTGGATGGTAAATATACTAGGCTGACCTCAGGATCTACTGCCATGTGTGTTTCCAAAATAGCTTCACGGATGGATAAAGGGGAGGTCTAGTAAATTCCTCCTTCCTCTCACCTAATCAGAGAATTAAAGCCTTGCTTGGTTGACAATGCTTTCTTATGATAAATCATCTGCTTCCATATTTGGGGGAAAAAACAGATTTGGAGGGGGAGGGGGAGATCTGAAATGACAGGAGAAGACAGGAGGGGGAGGGATGGAGCTAAGAGCTGGAAAGCTGATTGGCAAAAGGGACACAAGACTGGAGAAGGAAGAGGATCATGGGACGGGAGGCCTAGGGAGAAAGAAAGGGTGAAGGGAAAGCCCAGAGGATGGGCAAGGAGTATAGTGAGAGGGACAGAGGGAGAAAAAGGAGAGAGAGAAAAAAATTAATAATAATAATAAATAAATAAATAACGGATGGGGTACGAAGGGGAGGTGGGGCATTAACGGAAGTTAGAGAAGTTAATGTTTGTCTTCTCAAAATGAAACACATCACACTCAGAATGTGTGTGTGCACTTCTATGAAGAAGTGAATTGCAGGGCAAAAACAAACTATCCTTTGACTATACACTTTTTTTATGATAAAAGGAACTTTCATTTATACAGTTCTGACTCTTCCTACTCCCTATTATTCTCCCAATTGGCCCAATCTTTCTGTCTGACCTTGTGATCACAAGATCCTCTGATTTCCATTTGACTTTTGGTACCAGTGCCCACATGTCAACAATTCTCTCCTGGCATCCCATCCTAACCCAAGACCTGATTCTAAATGGCACTACCACATTCCTCACCTTCATTCATACTTACCCTAACTTTCCCGCCCTCTGTTCATACCTTCCAGTAGCCTGTGATCAATCCTTCTGATGCAAAATTACACCCTCTGAAAGCTTTTATATTCTCAAGGAGGCATCAAAGATGAACAACTGTAATTTCTTATATCTAGGAACAACAGAGAAGAAAGCAATACTTATTTTTCACTTTTATGAGTGTTCTGCATGAGAAATAATTGAACAAGGACATAAAAAGACTTGAATTACATCATCTTTAGGTGATGAAGGATAATTTTAGTGTATGATGTAAAAGGTGTGGGCAGAGGGATTAATTAGCAGTGATAGAGTTCACAGTTAATACAGCAGTCTTCAAATTATTCAAAACTGATTAGTCAATAAGTTTTACTTAGGGGAAAGATGTACAGAGAATAAAGCTGCAATAGTTTACATAAATCTTTTCAAAGGAGTCAGGAACAGATCCATCATTTTTTCACAAGCATCTTTGATACCAAGAGAAAGATGATGTACAAGGTAAATGGGTTAACATAGATTTGTATAGTGCTCAAGAAACAGATGCAGAAATAAAAAAACAATTCACATGTCATAATACCAGATATAAATAAAACCAATCATCGTTTCCAAATCAATTAATGACCATTATGAAATTGGCCTGACCACTTACTTACACAGTTCTCATTAACATTAGCATGGCATCAGTCAGCCAGCTGTTGCATAGTGTATATTTCCTCCACTGCCGGCAGAAATTGAAGATTTTGGAGAAAACCCATGTCCTTTGCTGTGCATTCTCAGAGTAACCAAGTCCACAATGTGCAGGGCTTAGAAATCAATTATTAATTAAAGTGTCTGTTTGAGCATATAGATTTCCTGAACATACTATTTTCTAACCTTGCTCTTCGATGGTCTGTCACTCATTATATAATTCACTGATCACAATTCTGTGTTGCATGCAGCAATCACTGCTACCTCATCAGCCCACAATGACTTGGGAACTTAAGAAGCAGAAGAATCAATTAGACCAGCTCATTGCCCTGTTAGGGGAGCTGGGGGACTGAGAGGCAACCAGACACTATGAAAATACTTCTTCCTTCTCCTCCTCCATGTTTTTCCTCCCTTCCATTGCAGACTCTTCTGCTGCTGTACTGTGGCTGCAACGTGTAGAGTTCTTTAAACATTAACTCATTTCCCAGCAGTCTGCACAATGATGTTGGAGCTGCATACTTTACACAGAGGTCCTAAAGCAATGGTCTGCAATTTTTCTTCCAAGGCATTCAACATAGACTTTCCATTCACAAATTGTCTTTATTGTCCGGATCCCTTCAATATTTCCAATGTGTTCTCCTTGAGTTAAAGCTTCATGAAGTCTTCAACTTGCCGACCTACCCAAAGTCAAAGGTCTGGTTTCTGCCTAGGCCAATGATAATCTTCACTAAAACATTCCTCTGCAGTCAGTTCATCCTACTTTTCAGTCACTATTATTTCCTCATGAGAAGATCTGCTGATGCTGAAGATCCATGCAACATACACAAAATTGCTGAAAAATTCAGCAGGCCAGGCAGAATCTGTGGAAATGAGTAAACAGTTGACGTTTTGGGCTGAGACCAGTCCTGATGAAGGGTCTCAGACCAACACATTGACTATTTACCCTTTTTCACAGATGCTGCTTGACCTGCTGAGTTCCTCCTGCATTTTGTGTGTGTTGCTTGACAATTGTTTCTTGATTATTTTCCGGGGTTCTTGTCTCACTAGCCCATCTTAGTGTCCTTGCTACTCTTTAGTAGTGTCTGAACTTGGTCATTCCCAAATTTCAAAGTTAAATTTTGCACTGGATGATTGAATGTGCCTTCAGACTCGCTGCATATTGATTTGTATTATTCCTTCATTATCTGATCGAATCACTGGATATAATCTAATTACTAAAGTAATTGTTATTTATAGAGTTACAAATATGCAAACAGGCCCTTTGGCCCAACTTATCCATGCCTCCCAAGATGCCTATTCACACTAATCCCAATTGAACCATATTCCTCTAAACATTTCTTATTCCTGTACCTGTCCGAATGTTCTTAAACATTGTCATTATACCTGCCTTGACCATCTCCTGTGGCAGCTCATTCCATATACCCACCACCCTCTGTGTGGAAAAACTTGTCTCTTAGATCACTTTGAAATTATTCTGCTCTCATCTTAAATCTATGTTCTCTAGTTTTAAACACTCATACCCCATGAAAAAGACTGCAACTTATTATCTTACCCATGTCCATTATAAAGTTATAAACTTCCAAATGGCCACTCCTCAGCATCCTTCACTCCAACTTCTCCTCTTAATTCAAGCCTTCTAGTCCAGACAACAGTCCTGTGAATCTTTTCTGCACCCTCCTTAATTTAATTACATTCTTATTTGATACCTTACATATCAGTTAATTTGATTCTTCCAACACAGAAAAAAATGTTTTAAAATACTATTATCAGAAAAATTAAAGAACAAATCAGCTACCTACTGCTACAATTTCAAGCACCTTTAAGAGAAATGGACTTACATGTGATTAAATTTGATCTGCAAAGAGCTGAGTACAGTGTTGATAGATGAGCTCTCAATTAGACAAGTGCTGCTGGATGAATTAAAATATGTTCTACATATTGGATGTTTAGAAGGCTTCGGTACCCGTAAATACATGGCATGGGAATGCAATGCATAGTTGCTAGATTTGACTCTTTCATGAAAGATGTTGCTGTTAACGTTTACCATTTCCACTTTCAGATTCAGTTTGTATATTGGTGAGGCAATTAACGATGGTGTTTGGCTACTGAAGTGTTAAAATCAGTTAGAGCAGATTGGTCTCAGTTGCCAGTAAGAGCACAGAGCTCTGTCACCTTCCACACAACCGTATCAAAATGAATTATAACAGTCAATCTGAACTGCCTTTCTTCATTTATGGAACCTATACCAGAAAATGGGATGAGTTGAAGTATAATCAATCCTGACAAAAATGATATTCCAGAGGTGAACTGAGTTATGGTCAGCTGAGTAACCCTAAGATAGCTAACAACAAAGGGTTGAATTGCCCACTAAATATCAAGTGGACTCTGAAGAGATAATTCAAAGCATAAGATTATTAGGAGGCTATATGCAAAGCAACTTCAGTTATTGAAGATTATCCTTTTCGTCAAGTAGTAGTAAGGTTCAATAAAAATTGTTCAGCCAGTGCAGTATTTCTCTTTATTAATTTTTTTAATTTAGTAATTGCTTTCAATTCTTAAAGGTCTGTTGTATTAATCTCAATATGTTGTTTCCCCATTACAAAGGAAACAAAACTATACCTACTATTTATATAAAAAATCAGAAAATGTTGTTGGGTAGGCAGTATCTGTGGAAAGAAAAGCACTGTTAGCACTTAAAGATTTGTCTATAAGTTGAGAGAGGATGGAGTGGGTGATGGTTTGGACAAAAGGAGTATCTCTGATAGGGTGAGGCCATGGTTTCCCAGCTCATTACAGTGTTTATGGAGCTGCCTCATTACTAACAATGACAGCTGGAGTGACAGAAAAATAAAACAAATGGACTTACTGAAGCCATCCACTGCAGGTCAGACTTGATGTTGAATCTGAAACCAAAATGAGAGTATTTGAAATGGCCAGCAAATCAGGCAGTGTCTGTAGAGAAAGAAAGGGTGAATTCATATTGCAGATAGTTAACCTTTCAGCACAACCGGTCAGTTCTGAGATAAGCAGGAAAAGAGAGCGATTTGTTGTTGAATCTGATACTGAGTCCCAAAGGTTACAACATGCCCAGCAAAGGGTGGGGTGCTGTTCCTCAAACTTGTATTTGATCAAACAGATTAAACAGGAGTGGGATAGAGAGCTGAAGCAATATATTTACACATGTATAGTAGATGTGCTGTTTATACATGTAATGGTGTATTTGTTATCCACAAAGTACCCACTGCAGGGTGCTTTTTGGTCTAATGGATTTGAATTCTCCTGTGTGTTATCCACTTGGATTCAGATTGCTTGTGCCTCCAAAACATGACCTGTCTAGTAATGGCAGAGATGCTTCTATACAGTTTAAGTATTTGTACTCCTTGTCACATCCTCAAGTGCTATTTTTATGCACCAACAGATCCAGAAGATCCTTGTGATCTTATCCTATAGTTCCTAACTTTCAGTACTTCCAGACTCATCACGGGTCCATTTGTCAGACTGCCATGATCTGGAAATCAAAGTATGCTCACCATGTCCCCACTTTAAATTGGTTCTACTGAGCTTATGACCAGTTCTAATTTCTGCCACTTCCAAGTTAGACTGCAGTAAGGACAGCCGAGTCCCAAATGTAAGCCCATCAGAACCTCAGCAGGGTGTAATGAGGTTTGTCCTGCACTATCAGCAGAAATAATAACCACTTCAACCTCTTGTCCGATACCTTCATATTGGAAACAGACTATTGCACCCCTCCATTAGGCGTTTGATGATGAGGGGATTTTAAGCTTTCATTAGAGCACTGGAATTGATACATACAACGGGATGAGTTGCAATATAAAAGGTAGACAAAATCGAAAAGGGTGATGAATACAGGACTGAAGGTGTTATATTTGAATGCACACGGTATACAGACCTTGTAGCACATTTACAGGTTGGAGTGTGTGACATTGTGGGCATCACTTTTGAATCATGGCTGGAAGAAGATTATAGCTGGCAGCTTAACATCCAAGAATGCATATTGTATTGAAAGGATAGGCAGGTAGGCGGAGTGGGTGGGGTGGCTTTGTTAGTAAAAAGTGAAATCGAATCATTAGAAAGAGATGACATGGGATTGGAAGGTGAAGAATCATGGGCAGAGCTAAGGAATGAAAAGGTAAGATGACCCTGATGGGAGTTGTATACAGACCTCCAAACAGTAGCAAAGATGTGGTCTACAAATTGCCATGGGAGATAGAAAATGCATGCCAAAAAGGCAATGTTACAATAATCATGGGGATTTCAATATGCAGGTAGATTGGGAAAATTAGGTTGGTGCTGGATCTCGAGAGGGGGACTTTGTAGAATGCTTTTGAGATGGCTTTTTAGAGCAGCTCATGGTAGAATCCACCAGGGGAATCAGCTATTCTGGATTGGGTGTTGTGCAATGAACCAGAATTTATTAGAGAACTTAAGCTAAAGGAACGTTGAGAGGAACATGATCATAATATGATTGAATTTACCCTGAGGTTGGAGATGGAGAAGCAAAAGTCAGATGTTTCAGTACTGCAGTGGAGTAAAGGGAATTGCACAGTCACGAGAAAGGAGGAGGCCAAAGTTGAGTAGAAGGAAACACCAGCAGGGTTGACAGCAGAGCAGCAATGACTGGAGTTTCTGCAAATAATTTGGAAGGCACAGGATAGATACATCCCAAAGAAGAAGAAGTATTCTAAGGGCAGGATGATGCAATAATATCTGACAAAGGAAGTGAAAGCCAACATTAAAGCCAAAAGGAATGCATATAATAAAGCAAAGAGTAATGGAATGTTAGACAAGTGGGAAGCTTTTAAAAAGCATCAGAAAGCAACTAAAAAAGTCGCTGAGAGGAAAAGATGGAATATAAAGTTAAGCTAACCAACAACATTAAAAAGGATATCAAAAGTTTCTTTAGATATATAAAGTGTAAAAGAGAGGCAAAAGTAGTTGTCAAACAATTGGAAAATGATGCCGGAGAGGTAGTAATGGTGGACAAACTGAGTTAGCATCTTGCCCCAGTCTTCACTGTGGAAGACACCATTAGTACGCTGGAAGTTAGAGAGTGCCAGAGGGCAGAAGTGAGTAAAGTTGCCATTACTAGGGAGAATGTGCTTGGGGAACTGAAAGTCTGAAGGTAGATAAGACACATGGACCAGATGATCTAGACCCCAGGGTTCTGAAAGAGGTGGATAAAGCGGTTGTGGAGGCATTAGTAATGGCATTTCAAGAATCAATGGATTCTGGAATGATTCCGGAGGACTGAAAAATTGTAGATGTCACTCCACGGTTCAAGAATGGAGAGAGGAAATTATAAGCCAGTTATTCTGACCTCAGTGATTGGGAAGACGTTGGAGTCAATTGTTAAGGATGTGGTTTTGGGGTATTTGGAGTCATATGATTAAATTGCTGAAATCAGCATGGTTTTTCTCAGGGAAAAACATGCCTGACAAATCTGTTGGAATTATTTGAAAAGACCACATGCAGATTTGACAAAGGAGAATCGGGGGATGCTGTGTACTTGATTTTCACAAGTCCTTTGACAAAGTGCCACATATGAGGCTGCTTAACAAGTTAAAAACCCATGGCATTACAAGAAAACTTCTAGTATGGATAGAGCATTCGCTGGCATGAAGCAAACAGTGAGAATAAAGGGAGCCTTTTCTGGCTGGCTTCCGGTGACAAGCTGTGTTTCACAAGAGTCTGTATTGGGTCCACTCCTTTTTATGTTGTATGTCAATGATTTGGATGATGGAATTGATGACTTTGTGGCCAGGTTTGTAGATGATATGAAGATTGCTGGAGGGGCAGGTAGTGTTGAGGAAGCACAGAGGCTACAGAAGGACTTGACAGATTGGGCAAAGAAGTTGCAGATGGAATACAGAGTCAGGAAGTGTATGGACATGCACTTTGTTAGAAGAAGTAGAAGTGTGGACTATTTTCTAACTGGAGTGAACATTTTAAAAATCTGAGGTATAAATGAACTTGGGAATCCTCATGCAGTATTTCCTAAAGGTTAAGTCGATGGTGAGGAAGGCAAAAGCAATGTTCGCATCATTTCGAGAGAACTAGTATTTGAGAGCAAGGATGTAATTTTGAGGATTTACAAGGCACTGATGAGGCCTCACTTGGAGTGTTGTGTGCAGTTTTGGGCCCCTTATCTAAGAAAGGATGTGCTGACATTGGAGAGAGTTCAAAGGAGGTTCATGAAAATGATTCTGAGATTGAAAGGCTTGTCATATGAAGAATGCTTGATAGATCTGCACCTATCCTCCCTGGAATTCAGAAGAATGAGTTGGGGGGATCTCATTGAAACCCATCAGATGTTGAAAGGCCTTGATAGAGTGGATGTGGAGAGGATGTTTCCTATGGTGAAGGAGGTTAAGACCAAAGGACATAGCCTCAGAATAGATGAATGTCATTTTAGAATGATGAAGAGGAATTTCTTTAGCCAGAGAGTGATGAATCTGTGAAATTCATTGCTACTGGCAGCTGTGGAGGCCAAGTCATTGTAAAAAATATAAGGCAAAGGTTGATAGGTTCTTGATTAGTTGGGGCATGAAATGATATGGGCAGAAGGCAGGAGATTGCGGCTGAGAGGTAAATGGATCAGCCATGATGAAATGGCGGAGCAGACTCGATGGGCCAAATGGCCTAAGTCTGCTCCTACATCTTATGGTCTTATGGTCATTCTGACCTGAACTGTAGCCAGTTGTTAAAAACCATTTCCTCAGAGGACTTTAGACACTCCAAGTTATGTTCTAATGTTAGCACAATCTAAGGGACAACCTTTCCTGTGCCAGTTAACCAGCAGAAGGAAATAGTCTGTTCCCAATTGAAAGACTTTCCATACACATCTCAGAATTGGACTTCAATGTCCCAAGCAGTACTAGGCCGAGACCCTGACCACTGATCTCCTCCATGTTCTCCACAAAGTGATCATGCATATTCATCATTTTCTGAGTTTATGCTTTCTACGGGTTCTCCACTTTGCAACATTTTTACTCACCTTGGAAGGTTTAACCTCCTCTCTCATTGCAACTCTGATTCACTCCTTTCCAAAAAAGTGTACACAAACACTTGTCTTAAAGAAAGACCTTTATCTGTGGCCTGATTAACATCTTCAGCTTTCATTGAAAGACATCACCAGCAATTCTTATCGGGATTGAAAACACAAGAGATTGTGCAGAAGCTAGAAATCCAGATTTGGATTCAGATTGATTTATCATTGAAACATGCTGTGAGGTGCATTGCTTGTGTTAGCGACCATTCCACCTGATGAAGTGCTGAGGGCAGCTGCAAGTATCACCATATATTCCATTGCCAACATAGTATATTCACAATGTCCGGCAGAGCAAAACAAGCAGCAGCAACAACAATAATAGATCAGAACAATACAAAACAATAAATTCAAAACAAGGCTCTTTCCGTCCTCCCTCCATCCACCCATCCTCTCACTCACTCACTCAGCCAGACCTCCAACTCCAGGATTGGGCACATCCAGGCCTCCAGTCCTTGGCCAGGGTCTTCCATACTCACAGACACGGGCCCTTCAACCTCTAGTCCTTGGCCGAGGTCTCCCATACTCACAGACATGGGCCCTTCGACCTCTAGTTCTTGGCCAGGGTCTCCCATACTCACAGACATGGGCCCTTCAACCTCCAGTACCCGGCCTGGAATCTCAGACTTGCAGTCATCAGGTGTATATATTCAATGACAGTTTTATCTGGCTTGATGACCACCAACAACTCACAGCGTTGGACCTCACCAAGATCCCATTCAACTTTCACAGCTCTTCCTCTGCCTGATGTTTAAAAGCATAGGAACCAGTTTTATCCCACAATAAATGGGGCAGGCTCTTGATGAATATGTGAGTTCGTACCTATCAAAGCTGCTCTGCGAGTAAAACCTAAAACATGCTTAAAGATTCTGCAGGTAGATAGATGTTATCTATTGCAACCCAGTTAAAATGCAGAGATTGAAGGCAGTTCAAACAGTTTCAGACATGCTATGTAATTGACTATGGTTACAGCCAAATTTCTTTACAAATCTTTGTAGCAGATTGTCAGTGTTGCTTAATGAGAAACTACAAGACCTGCATAGAGTAAAACAATCTTTAAAGGAATGTCAACCTTAAAGCAAGTGTTATTGATCAAAATCAGTATTAACATTTCCTACAGTAAATATCAAAATAACTGGAGCAAGCTATATGGGATACTGATGCATCTGGGCAGTACAATAGACCAGCTAGTAGAGCTACTGCTGGGTTCAACTCTGTCTGTGTGAAGTTTGTACAGTCTTCCTGTGAGCATGTCTGCTTTACCTTGGTGCTCATATTTCCTCCCACATCCCAAAAGATGTGCAGATTGGTAGGTTAGTTAACCACTGTAAATTACCCTTAATGTGTGGGTGAGAGACGAAACCTGGGAGGAATTGATGGGATGAGGAGAAAGTAAAATGGGATTCATGTAAGATTGGGCACTTGATGGCTGATGTGGACTTAATGAGCTGTAGGATCTGTTTATATTCTGTATGACTCAGTGACTTTATTACTCTGTGCTTCCTCATCTACACATGCACCATTGATAACATTGTTCAAAGAGCCTATATGATAAGTGATCTATACCTATGGAATACATTATTATTCCTCTCTGCTCCTACACTGTTCATCTTTGTCCCACATTAACTTTGTTCAAACAATTTGGAGGGAAGAGTTGTAAACACAGATGAGACTTGATGAATAATATGTGTTTGATATTTTGCACATGGATTTTCAAAGGGATTTTATGAAGTGCCATGTATTATGCCTTTTAACAAGATTGAAATGCATTAAATTAAATAACAGTCACTGCGCACATACATAATGTATGCTGTTGAGTAAAGCTGCGTACATTATGAGCTAAATATATTGTCTCCCACACTTGCTCTTTCAGTCCAAGTGACTTGATAATTTTCTATTCATATTTTCCAAAACTGATTTTTAAAAAAGAAGTTGTTAAACTAAACATTTTTAAAAATAGAAATCATTTATCTAGACATGTTTACTAGAAGCTACAATTCTGCAGACAGGCATGATGGCCAAACAGTTAAATTCAAAACTTCCATTTTGCCATTCATTTTTGGTGCTTTATTAAAACTTGCTCAACAAAACCTTCATTAATGTATGTTTGTTTTCAGGAGCACTGTTGATGACTCATCTGAACTGAAAGTGTGAATATGGCAAGCACTAAGAACCAGTCTTTCACATATTATTGTTGGTGGAACAGTCAATTGAACAAGTGGCAAGCAGTCTGTAAAACAAAATAAAAATACACTGTATAGATCTGGAACCATTCAATGCTTTAAGATATTTCCATTACTAAAAGCTGACATGGGCAGCTAGAAAATTTGGCTATAATTCTCTATCTTTCTTTCCACATATGCTGTCTGATCTGCTGGGTATATCCTACATTTTCTGTTCTTATTTTTGAAAACTTTATTCCTGCTCATTTCACTGAGAATACAGTGGTGAGAAGGATACTTTGTATGTTTTAAACTGACCTAAAATTGTTTAGCTGTTGAAGAGTGTTTGCCTTGCTTAAGCATTAAAAATGAACTCCACCTTGGACAGTCCCAAGCCTGGCTGTGAAAGGAGGAACGGCCCGAAACGTCGACTGATCTTTTCCACGGATGCTGCCCTACCTGCTGAGTTCCTCTAGCGTGTTGTGAGTGTTGCTTTGACTCCAGCATCTGGAGATTATTTTGTGTTTGTGAAAGGAGGAAGACTGGACAGGGGCAAACAACCCTATAACATAAAAACCCAGAGCTACAGAAATGCCAACAGAAGCTCCAAAGACCTCACCCCTGGGAGAAGAAGGATCTTTGAAAATTGGGCTACACCTGGGGACAACTTGAAAAACTAAGCGAGCTGCTGGTGGTGGCTGATGCCACAGTAGGGGTGTTGGGCACAGTAGGAAACAATAAACCTGACTTAGATGATGATCAATGTGATTTTTCATTTACTTTTGACAGAGATTTGTCTAGAATCCTTAGCCTCAATGGCTCTTATTTGAACAGTGCCAGATTTCGGCAATGACCAGGTGTTCTTAACCTGGCGTCCACAGACCTCTTGCTTAATGGCATTGGTCGATGGTATATAAAAGGTTGTGAGCCCCTGACACAGAGTATTAATGAACCACTGCATTCTAGTAATATAAAAGCCTGTCTTGGCTTTGGTTTGGTGGAGGTATTCTACACTATGTTATGTCTCAATTAAGCAGCAGCTACTAATGGGTTTCATATTGGTTGTCTACCCTCTGCCTAATTAAGCTGAGCTCAAGGCAAGTTGACATCAACTATTATGAGCGAGTCACTTGAGAAAATTTGTTATCTTTTGCAGGAATACGTTAGCAATGGCTATATACAGTAATTATGTGAATGGATAAACAGCATAGGTTACTGTGCTGTCTGGTCCTGAAGCAATGACATGCGTCCATTCTGTATTTGTGATTTCTGAAACTATTTATGGAGCTAGCAAAATCAAGAGTGGCTACAGTGCATCAACATTATCTGCAATCTCAAAGCATTGTGTTCAAGTGCATCAAATCTAAAGCTGAAGCATTTCTAAATTTTAAGCAAATACCACAAACTACAAAATGAATATAATTTGAAAAGTAATCTTACAACATATTTATTGTGAGCTGGGGGAAGAACAAGGCATCTAAATGGTGTCTTGAAACAGCTGGTAAGTTGAATTAAAATAGCAATGTATGTTGGTTACAAAGAAGCAGATGTACAGTATATCATAGCTAACATGCATTGAAAGATGACGGGAAGCATTCCAGAAAAATCAGCAGGCATCAAAGGGAGCTTGCATAATGTCCGTGCGTTTGTATCAACCTCCTCTGCGGGTCCTGGAACAACTGACCTAGCAATGAACATGGAAGTGACTTCATGGGGTCTGGATCAGCAGAAAGTCAGCTGTAGATCATCAGCATCTGCTGTAAAGAGCTGCAGTGCATTATGCCCATTGGGAAAAGGCTTCCCATGGACCTCAAGGTCATCCTTCCTTCACTTAGGTTATGTTGCAATGATTATAGCACAGGATCAGCAGGCCCATGGGATGAGTGAATAGTTTACACAATCTCTCCAACATAAGGCCCAAACATTTTAGAACAAAGGGTGTGCTTTTGTTGACTTTCTCTGCGGACTCAAATTAATGGTTTGGCTGTCTTTAGGGGTGGAATTTACATTAGCTTTTCACCTGAAGTTGGAATTCTCAGATGTTTTTGTTGTGGCACAACCCAGTTATGAATGTTTAGAATTCTTGGTTCTGCTGACTGCATAAATGGAGATATTGAAATGCTCTTTCAGGCACCTCAACATGCAGACTGTATCACTTCCTTGGAAAAGTACATTACTGACATTCTTCACTTTTGCTATGTTTTTCTTGAATTGACAGTAACAGAATTCTGTAGCTGATGGGATAATGATGCATGCTTTTCTTCAATAAAACAATTAACAGTAGACTTCAATAAACCTGAGAAGCATTAACATTTCAGATTGAGTTTTGATGAATGGTCTTCATTTTGAAAGGTTCCCTCTGTTTTAGAGTGTTTTCAGTATTTTATATTTTTATTTCAAATATCCTGCAGGTATTCTTTTTTAAATTTTCAAACATTACTATGTCAAGTGCAATGAAAAAGTAAATTTGAACAGAAGCTAAAAAAACATTTCTCACCACAAAATGACCTTGCTCATGCTTGTGAAGTCAATGAATTTCTTGTGAAACTTGCTGTAGTTCTGCATCTGAAGGTTATCAACTCACAGAAACTGCATAATATTTGGAAAGCATGACATGGACTTAGCTTTCATAGTTAATTGACAGCATTCACCACATACCTCAATTAAAAAGTGGAACTTTAGAGACACCCTTCATAGTTGATGTATTGTTCAAACGTATTTTTCATGTCATATGGAGACATTAGCACTAGATTACCCACACAATTACAAAAATAATTTTGCTGTACACTCCAGCAATTAATCAATGCAGTTTAGGCTTTTAATACTTTAGAAACATTCAAAGAATTCTACAGTTAACAAGCTTTTAAAATAATGTTTGAAATGTTTATTAAAGTATCCTTTAAATAGAATTGGCTTAGGGAACTCTTTTTAACTCCATCATCTGGTCTCTTTCAGCATTTTCAACTGGCAAAATCCAGGAGAAAGCATAACTTCTTTTACTCATACTTAGTGCAGAATATATGAGCAAGTTCCTCTGTAAGTAGTGGACAATGAACCAAAGTTGTTCTCCTTTGTGTTCTCAGTGCAGTGTTGCATCTCTGATAGCAACTTGCAGATTTCTGTCTTAGAATATAAATACATGGAATTCTCACCAGTGCTGTCAGTTTTGCCTTCATTCCCATTGGAAAATCCACTTTAGGGTAAGAATCTGACATATACTTCAGGTAATGACATTAACTTATCTCCTTACATTTTTCCGTTTTGATTGACCAAAATAGCTTGGGTTATATTGCTCTTAAAGCTACTAATTAGTGAACAAAAAGGTTTGAAAGTATTATGATCAAGCTTTATTGCTCTGTGTGTTTTATTAGGTTTTATCAGCAGAATTTCTGTGAAGGATTTAAAAAAATCTTTTAGTTGTAAAACACATAGCAACTCATTCAAAAATTCATCCAAGAGTTTCATGTGCAATCAACAAAAAGTTAATGATTATATGCATCTATTGTGAATCCTTAAATTCCTGTCCAATAAAACATACATTTAATGTTGCATTTTAGGATAAGGCTGAGCTCCATTTCTTGGTGTCATTATCTTCCTACTTGCATAGCTTCTCTTATATGCAACTTTGAAAATAAATCTGTATTTTGCTTTCAACTCTGCAAGAAGAAGAAGATTAAAAATGAGGAGCAATACTTCCTTTTCAAAAATGAATTAGAAGCTTCAAAAATGAATTGAACTTAGGGTTGTCAATTACTTTATAATTGCTGGCCAGGATTTGCAGCTGTAATGATGGTGAAATGAATAGTATTGGGCTCCACTGTATTAGCATACTGATGAAAACTATTGATGTGCACGTGTGCTCTTGAGTGAAAGGCATTAATGAAGGATTTTACTTTAAAGAACCCTAAAAATGTTGCATACCTGGCTGTGGGCTCCTGCTCCTGTACTGTCGTTATAAGGGGCAAGATAAGCTGAAGGAATAGCTCATTATTCTCTGACTGCACAACTTGATCCTTCCAGTAATTGAATTTGATAGTTTCAGTTAACTCATTTTCCATCTTCCTCATTAACCTCTTGTTAATCTGAAGATTTCATCAAAGGCTTATTATCCCCATGGCTTCACCCTATCAGAGATATTTCCTTTGTCCTATCTAAGCCTTCCCTACCTCTTTACAACATAAAACCAATTTATTTACTCTCTCTCTCCCAATTCTGATGAAGGTTCTTTAACCTGAAATGATAATCCTTCTTCTCTTAATCCAGATGCTACCTGACCTGCTGCACATTTCCAGAGCTTTCTGTTTTCGTTAAAAATATATTACCCTTTGGTGCATGAAGTATAAGTGAGATTTGAATAGTGTACAAAGCTATAATTGATGCTTACTAATATTTTGGTTTTAAAAACAATTTCCTATATGTACTTTTTCATCCCTTTGATAATTTTTTCAAGACTCAATGGCCTTTGTTTTGATGCCCACCTTTTATTTATTCAGATCTATATTTTGTCTCTTCATGGAGAAGTAAAAGAAAACAAGAAAGATGGAATGACCTACATAAGGGATCATAAATACTTGTGTATAATGATTGGTCAGTGCTATGACTTTACCATTACAAAATCATATCCTTTGCTTTGTTTCTAGAACTTTCGCACATGCTTCAAGGACACCTATGAGGTGGATTTCTCAAAAGGTGTTTGAGAAGTGCTGCTGATTCTGAAAAAAATGTAATGCACATAAGAAAGCTTTGTCAAACTTAGTACTTAGCTACAAATTAGATGACATCTTGAAGGAGTAAAGTCTAACTAAGATGGAAGACTTGAACATGTTGATACTCAGAGAAACTATAATTTCAAATGTGTTTTCAAGATCACATTCTAAAGTCCCACCAAACCCATACTAGAGACTAAAATTGGAACTAAGGAAGTTATAATACAAACATTCTCTTTTAATATTCTAAAGATGTCAATTACACCATTAAACTTTCACTTTCCAATAATAATTAAATTATCAACTTTGAAGATTTGGTTCCCACATACACATTAGAGATGGGCTGTTGTCAGGAATAAAGTATTTATACTTTGAATCTTGGCTCACTTATTCTTCCGGATTAGATTTCTCCTCATAGTTTGAGGTTAAAACCAGAACGTATGTACATTTGTAGATAATAACAGAAAAATGTGCTTGGATGAGTCATTAATCTTTATTAATGACATATTAAAGACAAGTGATTAATGATAGAGGTGGTGGACAGGGGACATGAGAATGGGGAAAGTGGAAAGATGTAGGAATGTGTATATCATAAAGTGGAACCTAGAAAAAGTAGAATAGGAGCTGTTACTTCTCTACTTCCAACGTGGGTGCGATTGAAAGTGAAACAATATTTCGGGTCCAAGAAGACAGCCTGAGACAAGAAGGGATATTGAGGGAATGCAAAACAGGGGAGGACCTTAAGTAGTATTGAGAGTTTAGTAGATAATTAAAAAAGAAATTAGAAGGGCAAGGAGGGGACACAGACAAGGTTAAGGAAACTCTTAAATCATTTTATATTAAGGAAAAAGTATTACCCATTTTGAATCAAATTGGCAATCTGCATGTGTGGACTCAAGGGTATAGGTAAAGGCTTAAAAACAACAAATCTCATCTGTATTCACTAAGGAGATAGACTGTAGTTAGAGAATTCATCAAGGGTGACAGTGAAATTTTAGAGCACGTTTGCATTAAAAATTTGCAGATGAAGCCAAGATTAGGGTCATAGTGGACAACAAAGGCTATCAAATCTTGTAGTATGATCTTGACCAGCTGGGAAAATGGGCTGAGAAATGGCAAATGGAATTTAATGAAGACGTACGTGAGGTGTGGCACTTTGGGAAAATAAACCCATGAATGTTGAGGAATGGATGTCTTCAGTAGAACAAAGAAGCCTGGGTATGCAGATTCATAATTCCTTGAAAGTGGCATCACAGGTAGAGTGACTAAGAGGGCTTTTGGCACACTAGCGTTCTTAAGCCAGAGCACTGAGTATAGAATTTGGAATATTATATTGAAATTATTTAAGACGTTGGTGGGCACTTGGTTTGGAATATTGTGCACAGTTTTGGTCACCTACCTACAGGGAAGATATCAATAAGATTGGAAGAGAACAGAGAAATTATACAAGGATGTTGCTGGGACTTGAGGACCTGAGTTAGAGGAAAAGGTTGAATAGGTTACGACTTTATTTACTGGAGTGCAGGTATTTTAGGGGAGATATTACAGAAGTACACAAAATCATGAGGAGTATAAATAGGTTGAATACATGGAGTTTAGTAGGATTAGTTTAGTACATACAAGTTAGTACTGAAGCTTAGAGCCCTTGAGGATCCAGGGTAATTAGGCTAATTCGATCTGAAGTTGCTTGGTAAAAGGAAACAAGGAGAAATAGTAGTGGTTAATATGGTTGCTGCTAGTTTGTGACCAGTGTTGCATCAGAGAGTGCTGCCTACTGTCTTTGTACACATTAACAATTCAGATATGAACATCAGAGGTGACTATGTGACATGAACATTAGTGATGTTGTTGAAAGTGAGAAGAAATGTCATTACCAAGACGATCAATTAGATCATTTGGTAAGGTGGGCAGACTTACAACAAATAGAATTTAATCTTGATAAGTAAAAGCTGATTACACTATGGAAAGACTAATTTAGGGTAGGACATATAATGCTGGAGCCCTGGGGAGTATGAGGAACAGAGAGGGCTTGATATCAGTTCAGACATTTCACAGAGTAGCAGCACAGATGGCTAAATAGGATGAAGGCATATGGGATACTTGCTTTCAATAGTGCCACACAGTTTGTAAGAACAGGAGGTTATAGAACACATTTATAAAATATCTGTTAGACCACAACTGGAGTAAGGCTTACACAGTAAGGGCACTGGGAGATCTGGGAATATAGATCTATAATTCCTTGAAAGTGGCATCACAGTTGTTTGGCACATTGGCCTTTATAAATCAAAGTATTGAGAACAGGATTTTGAATGTTATGTTAAAGTTGTATAAGAAATTGGTGGGGCCTAATTTGGAGTGTTGTGTGCAGTTCTGGTCACCTAGCCTCAGGGAAGATATTAATAGAATTGTAAGAGTGCAGAGAAAATTTACAAGGATGTTGCTGGTACTGAAGAATCTGAGTTATGGGGGATCATTAAGTTGGTTAGGAATTTATTTCTTGGAGTGTAGGAGATTGAGGGGAGATTTGACGGAGGTATACAAAATTATGACGGGTAGAGAAAGGATAAATGTAATCCGGCTTTTTCTACCGAGGATGGGCAAGACTAGAACAGGAGGTCAGATGTAAGGGTGAAAGATGAAATGTTTAAGGGGAATGTGGGTGGGAGCTGCTTCACTCAGAGTGGTGATAATGTGGAATGAACTGCCCATGGAGATGGTGGATGCATACAAGAGAAAATCTGCAAATGCTGGAAATCCAAACAACACACATACAAAATGCTGGAGGAACTCAGCATCTATGGAAAAAAGTGCAGTTGACGTTTTGGGCCGAAACCCTTCGGCAGGACTGAAGAAAAAAAGCGCAGGAGTACTTTTGAAAGGTGGGGGGGGGGGTGCGGAAGGAGGGAGGGAGAAATGCCAGGTGATAGGTGAAATTTGGAGGGTGAGGGATGAACTCACCAATCAACTTCTCAGCTCTTTGCTTCATCCCTCCCCCTCCAAAAATGGAATAAAACATGAGAAGAGATTAACTGGAGAATGACAATACAAACAAAGAAATGCAAAATGGTGTGAAATGCAGGGATGTAGTGTGCTAACGGGGAAATAAAAACAGAGCCAATGTTATAGATTGATGACTTACAGCAGAATTGGTCCTTCCTGACACCAACAGAGAAAGAAAGTTACTTGAAGGTGTAGAATTCAGTGCTGAGTCCATTCAGCACTGCGTCTGGATATGAAAGAGCGTAATCCTAGAGACATAGAAACATAGAAAACCTACAACACAATACAGGCCCTTCGGCCCACAAAGTTGTGCCAAACATGTCCCTACCTTAGAAATTACATGGCTTACCTATAGCCCTCTATTTTTCTAAGCTCCATGTACCTACCAAAAGTCTCTTAAAAGACCCCATCGTATCCACCTCCACCACCATTCCAGGCAGTCCATTCCACACATTCACCATTCTCTGAGTAAAAAACTCACCCCTGACATCTCCTCTGTACCTGCTCCCCAACAGCTTAAACCTGTGTCCTCTTGTGGCAACCATTTCAGCCCTGGGAAAAAGCCTCTGACCATCCACACGATCAATACCTTTCATCATCTTATACACCTCTATCAAGTCACCTCTTATCCTCCGTTGCTCCAAAGAGAAAAAGTCGAGTTCACTCAACCTATTCTCATAAGGCATGCCCCCCAATCGAGACAACATCCTTGTAAATCTCCTCTGCACCCTTTCTATGGCTTCCACACCCTTCCTGTAGTGAGATGACCAGAACTGAGCACAGTACTCTAAGTAGGGTCTGACCAGGGTCCTATATAGGTGCAACACTACCTCTTGGCTCCTAAATTCAATTCCACGATTGATGAAGGCCAATACACCATACGTCTTCTTAACCACAGAGTCAACCTGCCCAGCTGCTTTGAGCGTCCTGTGGACTCGGACCCCAAGATCCCTCTGATCCTCCACACTACCGAGAGTCTTACTATTAATACTATATTCTGCCATCATATTTGACCTACCCAAAATGAACCACTTCACACTTATCTGGGTTGAACTCCATCTGCCACTTCTCAGCCCAGTTTTGCATCCTATCAATGTTCCGCTGTAATCTCTGACAGCCTCCACACTGTCCACAACACCTCCAACCTTCGTGTCACCAGCAAACTTACTAACCCATCCCTTCACTTCCTCATCCAGGTAATTTATAAAAATCACGAAGAGTAAGGGTCCCAGAACAGATCCCTGAGGCATTCCACTGGAGACTGACCTCCACGCAGAATTTGACCCGTCTACAACCACGCTTTGCCTTCTGTGGGCAAGCCAGTTCTGGATCCACAGAGCAATGTCCCCTTGGATCCCATGCCTCCTTACTTTCTCAACAAACCTTGCATGGGGTACCTTATTAAATTAGATTAGATTAGATTCAACTTTATTGTCATTGTGCCAAGTACAGATACAAAGTCAATGAAATGCAGTTAGCATCTAACCAGAAATGCAAAGAATAGTGTTACTTACAAAATAACTGTGAATAAAAGGTAAGTGCTACAATACACAAATATAAAAGTACTGTGACAGTACAATATGGGTGCAATACTGCTTAGCGCTGTGATGTGAGGTTCAGCAGGGTCACAGCCTCAGGGAAGATGCTCTTCCTGTACCTGCTGGTGCGGGAGCGGAGGCTCCTGTAGTGCCTACCAGATGGGAGGAGAGTAAAAAGTCCATGGGTAGGATGAGATGCATCCTTGTTAATGCTTTTCACCGTGCCCAGGCAGTGTTTATGGTAAATGTTCTCAATGGTGGTAACTGGGTGCTTATAATACGCTGGGCAGTTTTCATCACACGCTGGAGTGCTTTGCGGTCCGATACGGGACAATTGCCATACTACACTAAGATGCAGTTGGTGAGTATGCTCTCAATGGTACAGTGGTAAAAGTCTGTCAGTGTCCTGGGACAGAGGTGAGCTTTCTTGATGCTCTGCAAGAAATAAAGGCGCTGTTGCTGAAATGCCTTGCTGAAATCCATGTACATTACATCTACTGCTCTTCCTTCATCAATATGTTTAGTCACATCCTCAAAAAATACAATCAGACTTATAAGGCACAACCTGCCCTTGACAAAGCCATGCTGACTATTCCTAATCATATTATACCTCTCCAAATGTTTATAAATCCTGCCTCTCAGGATCTTCTCCATCAAACTACCAGCCACTGAGTTAAGACTCACTGGTCTATAATTTCCTGGGCTATCTCTACTCCCTTTCTTGAATAAAGGAACAACACCCGCAACCCTCCAATCCTCCGGAACCTCTCCCGTCCCCATTGATGATGCAGAGATTATTGCCAGAGGCTCAGCAATCTCCTCCCTCGCCTCCCACAGCAGCCTGGGATACACCTCATCTGGTCCCAGCGACTTATCCAACTTGATGCTTTCAAAAATCTCCAGCACATCCTTTTCCTTAATATCTATATGCTCAAGCTTTTCAGTCTGCTGCAAACCAACTCTACAATCACCAGGATCCTATTCCATAGTGAATACTGAAGTAAAGTATTCATTAAGTGCCTCTGCTATTTCCTTCGGTTCCATACACACTTTCCCACTGTCACACTTGATAGGTCCTATTCTTTCATGTCTTATCCTCTTGCACTTCACATACTTGTAGAATGCCTTGGGGTTTTCCTTAATCCTGCCCGCCAAGGCCTTCTCATGGCCCCTCTGGCTCTCCTAATTTCCTTCTTAAGCTCCTTCCTATTAGCCTTATAATCTTCTAGATCTCTAACATTACCTAGCTCTCTGAACCTTTTGTAAGCTTTTCTTCTCGACTAGATTTATTACAGTCTTTGTACACCACTGATCCTGTACCCTACCATAACTTCCCTGTCTCATTGGAATGTACCTATACAGAACTCCACACAAATATCCCCAGAACATTGGCCACATTTCTTCCGTACTTTTCCCTGAGAACATGTTTACAATTTAAGCTTCCAATTTCCTGCCTGATAGCCTCATAATTCCCCTTTCTCCAATTAAACATTTTTCTAACTTTTCTGTTTCTATCTCTCTCCAATGCAATTGTAAAGGAGATAGAATTATGATTACTATCTCCAATATGCTCTCCCAGTGAGAGATCTGACACCTGATCAGGTTCATTTCCCAATACCAAATCAAGTACAGCCTCTCCTCTTGTAGGCTTATCTACATATTGTGTCAAGAAACCTTCCTGAATACACCTAACAAGTCACACCATCTAAGCCCCTTGCTCTAGGGAGATGCCAATCGATATTTGGGAAATTAAAATCTCCCATCATGACAACTCTGTTATTATTACACCTGGCTGATCAAGCTGATGACTTGAATCAGAATGGTCTTTTCCTGCTATTTCTGTTATATTCAACCACATTGTGGAGAAGTGACCTTGAAAAATATGGAAAAGTTGATTTGGTGAGAAAGCCTACAGTTAGCATTTCAGGATTTTTAACCTCAGTGTGTTCAATGAATGTACTTGATATCATTCTTTCAGCAAGCTTTTATTTACCATTTTCTCTGCACTGACTAGTAGCTTGCAAAACTGTAACTCAACTATCATTTCCAACTTAAATTGGCAAATCAATTTCCCAATTAAAGATTTTTCAGTCTTGTCATTCTCACTTTTGTAGTCCTTGGCTGTGTGTTTTAATGCTACTATAAGTATGGTGAATTCCCAAAGAACAGCTATCAATCTCTCACTAATTGTCCATATTTGGAGAAATATTCAAACAACATTTTAGTAGAATTTAACAAAAGAACTGAATTAGTTTAACCTTTGTATCTTTTATTATATCATTGTGAGATATAACATGATTAAATATATTTCTTTGCTGCATCATGACTTCTAAGGTGCTAGGCTTGTGATAATTCATGTCTCTTTTATGGAACAAGTTCTGCCACAAAGCTATGAAAACTATTAAATACATCACATTCTGTTATTAATTTTGTGAAGGGTTTGAAAAGTGTGAAACTAAACTTGTATCCAGCTCAATTTCCATTTTGATGACCTTCGAGAATACTTAACAAAAATGTAAGAAAGCCTTTAACAAGATCTAGAATTATAGCTCCTCTTTTATCATTGCTTAAGTAATTCAATGGGTTATCTCTATTTTATCTATTTTATATGGTAATCCTTATATTGGCTGTTGTACAATGGAAAGCATGTATTTATGTTTTACTGCTCCACTGTGAAATCTCGTCAAGTGATGCTGACCCTGAAGAAGCTTCAATCTTCTCTTTCAAGGGAGTTCGGTGAGACCCTCTCTCACTACTCCCTCTCTGTGATCACTGCTGCCTTCCAACTCTTCAACCATGTACTCACCCTGACCTGATCCTTCCTACCCACCTCGCTTCACTTATCAGCTTCTAGCTATCCTCCTTCACCTCCGTCCACCTTTTTTATTCTGGCATCTTCCCCCTTCATATCAGAATCAGGTTTATTAATACCAGCATGTGTTATGAAATTTGTTAACTTAGCAGCAGCAGTTCAATGCAATACATAATATAGAAAACAAAGTAAACATAAATAAATAAGTAAATCAGTTACAGTATATGTATATTGAATAGATTAAAAATCGTGCAAACACAGAATTAATGGATATTAAACATGTGAGGTAGTGTTCAAGGGTTCAATGTCCATTTAGAAATGGGATGGCAGAGGGGAAGAAGCTGTTCATGAATCGCTGAGTGAGTGCCTTCAGGCTTCTGTACCTCCTACCTGATGGTAACAGTGAGAAAAGGGCATGCTCTGGGTGCTGGGTGTCCTTAATAATGGACACTGCCTTTCTGAGGCACTGCTCCTTGAAGGTGTCCTGGGTACTTTGTAGGCTAGTGCCCAAGATGGAGCTGCATCACTGTCTGGTATCGGTGGAGGTGGGGGGGGGGGTCTACTGCATAGGAACAAAAGAAGCTGCAGAGGGTTAAAAATTTAGTCAGCTCCATCTTGGCACGAAACATTGACTGTTTGTTCCTTTCCGTTGATGCTACCTAAGTTCCTCCAGCACTTTGTGTGTGTTGCTAGACGGTATAGCTTTAAGGTGAGACATGAAAAATTTAAAAGGGACCTGAAGGGCATCTTCTTCATACAGTGTGGTTCGTATATGGAATGCATTGCCAGAGGAAATCGTTAAGGTATGCACAATAACAACATTTAAAGTACAGCTGCTGATAGAGCTAACTTTGAAGGGTTCCAAAAGCCTAGCGGATGTTGAATCTGAAAATCAGCTCTCAAAACTATAAACTGAAAGTTCAGCTCAAACCTTGGCCAAAGTTACAGGGATTTCATGTTGCAGAACCAGTGGAAAAACAAACAGTGTGGATTTGTAGTCATATAAGTGCATGTGCAAGGAAGAGTTGCACGCTGTTAGAATATCAGTTTTCTGCTTTATATATCAGTCACATAAATAAAACGCTTATTCACCACTCTCACTTATTCTTGGACTTTTATTGGCAGCTTCCTTTGGGGCTGTATCAGCTCCATGGTAAAATACAGAAGTCCTTTCATTTATAATTTCATAGTACTTTAATCAGCACACATACAGTTGCTGACATCTTGCATCCCCCGCGAGAACAGGCATAATGTTGTGCAACTGTTGTTTATTGTCCTGAAACATTTACTACTTATCTCTCCCAAGGTGCTGCCTGACTCTCTGGGTATTCCCCACATTCTCTGTTCTTATTTCAGTTTTTCTGCAGCAACCATGTTTGGCTTTTCATTTTCATTATGATTGTCTTCTTTGTAAGTAAGTTGCTGGCCCCTTGGAAGTGATTAGTAGTCTTGCTAATGTATTCTGCACTGCCAGTGCAGCATCTTATTACACAATGGATAGAAAGATTTAGAAGGCTATGGTTGAAACATGGAAAATAGGACTAGCTTGGATGGACATCTTTGTCGGCATGGACCACTTGGACTGCTTGGGTCGATTCCTGTGACGTGTGAGTCTGTGATCCTCTCTTTCAATAATTAATGGAAGTATCCCGAAATGAAGAATTTGAAGATGACTGTGACTTGACAGCTGCTGACAAGGCACATGCATCAGGCACTGATATCAGCTGGTCCAATTCCAGAAGGCTGAAAATGTTAATCTCTATTTGTTGTGAGATCCTAAGCTCCTAAATTATTGAGGTTCTGACAACTTGAGCAAGCTTAATGGGTGTCCATAGGTTGTCGATGGTGGGTATAGCATTTGCCTCCTTACCTCTCCGATGATCTTCTCTCGCTTGTGGATCTGTAGCTCTGAGCATCAGGTGTTGATTGTGCAGGTCCTGAGACCCAATGTGACAGAATGTGTTCTAATATTGTAGTTTTGAGCTACCAAAGACAAATCTGGTCTCCAAGATATAGAGGATGCTTGCAGGGCACACAAAGTAATCTTCAGCACAAATACTGAATTTAAACCCTGTTTTACTTTCAGCAGCTGTGAACCCCTATATACAGTATATTATTACATTTTCCTGATCTGGATACGGCCCCTCCCATGGTTTATTTATTCTTGCCTCACTTTAACTGGAAACTCCAGAATGTCTGAGAAAGTCCATGAAAAAAGACATCAACAGTTCAACACCGACATTGCATCACTTTAATTAATCCATTAATGTGCAGAAATTGACTATCAGGCCTCTTTTGTTAAGTAAATTGCATGCAACCTTACAAGCTGCAATTAAGCATGACACTCCATGGATGACTTTCCTAAGCTCTCATATTGTGATGAGATTTCTTCCTCTACCGCTGCACATCTACTTTAAAATTCTCCCATAGATTCTTCTATCCCAGTACAGAAATAGCGACTTGCTTTTCATACTGTTGCAATCAGTGGAAAAAATATGTGAAAAGCCAAAGAAGGAGTTGGATCAAGCAATGACTGAAATGTTACAGCATGAATAAAGCAGCGAGTTAAAACTGGCTGTGGTTGTCGAGTTAGATAACAACAAGAGATAGAAGAGCTTTAAAGGGAACAAGATTTAAGACTACATGAGTAACGATAGGAGCAATCTGTGATCTGCTGATTTAAAAAGCTTCTGAACCCTGTTTGGTTCTTCTTCCTAGAAAAGTGATAAAACCTCTCCCTGGCCAAATATAACATCGGGGAGTTATTCAGTAGAAATTGAAACTGCAGATGGGATTTCTTTTTGTGATTTGTGATTATCCTTTGGCAGAGAGGTTGAATATGTTTGTCATCTTTGCAGCAATAAGCAGACCTACCGAATCTTTAATGAAGCCAGCAACAGATGGCATAGGTCAATAGCAGGCAGTGTGAACATTACTGCATTTGCAGTGAACCTGAGATGTTGGGAACAAGTCATGTCTGATATCAAAGTGACACGATCTGTACCAAAGGGTGAGGTGCTTTTGAACTTGCACATGTTTTTCTAGTAAGTGTAAGTGTTGATGTCTGGACTTTATAAAGTCATGATATTTTATGTGAGGTCTGAAACTTCTGTTCTGCGATTAACATGTATTTCAAAAGCACTTAGAGGAGCACTTGATTGTGTCTCAACTTTGGATCATGTGTTGATAAGTGGGATGAGATAAAATAGACCTGTTTTGGTCAGCATTAATGTGATGGATTTTATGCCATCAAAGTTCTGTGATCATCACTTTGTGTACAAACAACAATGAACCAGGACAAAACGTGTCTCACAGATTAGGTGCAAAGCTCTTCCATTAAGGATTCTACTGCTTAGTGGACATTCTGCTTGCATGTAAATTGCAATTTGAAATTTTACAAGGTCTCCCTGTGGGCATGGCATATCAAAGCATGAAGGCTCCCGAGCGTACAGATAATGACGTTAGTTGGTACACAATGCACTTTTTATGTAACTCTTGCAACTTTTGTATGCACTTGTAGCCCTCAAAAGTCAAAAAGAGTATGCTTGCTGGGAGGAAATAGGTCTAATTGAACAGAAGTTACATGACCAAATTTACTTGAGTCATTCTAGGTAGATTTGCTACTTAAGGTTGCCATAAGATAGAACATAAAACATAGAACAGTACGGTTTGGGAACAGACCCTCCAGCCCAAAATGTTGTGCAGAACTAATTAAATTAGTCATCAAGTGCCCAACTAAACTAATCCCTCCTCACAATGTCTATATCCTTCCATTTCCTGCACATCCATGTGCCTAGTTAAGAGCCCCCTTGTATGCCTCTATTGTATTTGCCTCCAGTGCAATCCCAGGTGCCAGATTCTAGCACCCAGCACTCTCAGCATGAAGAAATCTTACCCTACATATCTGTGGTAAGCCATGTATATATGTTGTAACTCGGTTACCTGTCTGGACACACCCCTCTGCTGACTGCCCCTGTGGCTCCTCCCACAGAGTCCTGTATAAAGGTGTTCACCTTGCCCCTCCCCCTCAGTCCGGGGGCAGACACTCACTGTAGAGGTCGTATTGTACAGCAAATAAAAGCCTTTCAGTATTTTACCAAACCTCAGTCTTTTGGAGTAATTGAAGGTGCTTCAATTTTATTCGCTATACCGTGGCCGGGTGGATAAAACTCTCCGTGCTGCCTGTGTCAAACAGGCAGCTTGTCCTGTGCCCCTCCACCAGGATGTCCATCATTGACCTTGTGAGCTGGTGGGGAGCGCTTTGTTTGAGGGTCACGGAAGCCAGGGTGGGGTCACTGTCTTGGTCCGGCGTGGTGGGGTGCCCCGTGAGCACCCATTGGTTGTAGGCGGTGGGAGGTGGTGCCGACCACGATGGCCGCCCCCATGTCTCGCACTTGGTGGTGGCGTGCAGGGAAGATGGCTGCAGGCAAGATGGCGACCCCCACGTCTTGCATGCGGCGCTGCTCGATCCTGCTCGCGGTTTGGACTTACAGACCTTGGCGAAGTGGCCCTTCTTTCCGCAGCTGGAGCGGGTAGCTTGTCGGGCCAGGCAGCGTTTCCGGGGGTGCTTCTCCAGTCCGCAGAAGTAGCACTTCGCGGACTCACGACTGGCGGCAGCCGAGGTCGATTCGCCGGCAGGTTGCGGGGTCTGTGGCACCCACGAGGCAACTCAACTCTGGCTTCCGTGACCCTCGACCAAAGCGCTCCCCACCAGCTCGCAAGGTCAATGATGGACATCCTGGTGGAGGGGCACAGGACAAGCTGCCTGTTTGACACAGGCAGCACGGAGAGTTTTATCCACCCGGCCACGGTGCAGCTTTGTGGACTCATGATACGGCTGGTAAGTCGGAGGGTCACCATGGCCTCCAGGTCGCATACAACAGACATCCGGGGGGGTTGTGTAGCGACACTAGTGGTGCAGGGCACAGAATATCGGGACTTTACATTACTGGTCATGCCTCAACTGTGTGCCCCTGTGCTGTTGGGGTTGGACTTCCAGAGCCACCTGAAAAACATGACAGTGGAGTATGATGGGCCCCTCCTGCCAATTACTGTCATAAATCCCCTGTTTTGTAGAGATAAGTCACGTACCCCGCTACTGACCACACACACACACACTGACCTGCGCATCCCACCCAACATCATGCCAACTGCCACACTACCGACACCACTTGCGGCCTCTCCACCCTCAGGATCCCTCCCCCACCACTGTTCGCCAACCTGACCCCCGACTGTAAACCTGTGGCAACTAAAAGCAGGAGGTACAGCGCGGGGGACAGAGCTTTCATTAAGTCGGAGGTGCAGCGGCTGCTCAGGGAGGGGGTCATTGAAGCAAGCACAAGTCCTTGGAGGGCGCAGGTGGTGGTTGTTCGGAACGGGGAGAAGAATAGGATGGTCGTGGACTATAGCCAGACCATCAATAGGTTCACGCAGCTCGACGCGTACCCTCTACCCCGCATCGCGGATATGGTCAATCAGATAGCACAGTACAAGGTGTACTCGACCATAGACCTAAAATCCGCTTACCATCAGCTCCCCATCCGCCGGGAGGACCGCCCTTACACTGCCTTCGAGGCGGACGGCAGGCTTTATCACTTCCTGCGCGTCACCTTTGGTGTCATGAATGGTGTATCTGTCTTCCAGAGGGCAATGGACCGGATGGTGGACCAGTGCCAACTGAAGGCCACGTTCCCATATCTGGATAACATCACCATCTGCGGTTACGACCAGCAGGATCACGACAACAACCTCCAAAAATTTCTCCAAGCAGCCAAATCTTTCAACCTCACCTGTAACAAGGACAAGTGTGTATTTGGGACCACCCGACTTGCTATCCTTGGGTGTGTCATGGAGAATGGAGTCATTGGCCCTGACCCCAACCGTATGCGCCCCTTGTTGGAACTCCCTCTTCCCAATACCCTCAGAGCCCTCAGAAGGTGCCTGGGCTTCTTTTCATATTACGCCCAATGGGTCTCTAACTATGCAGACAAGGCCCGCCCCCTGGTCAAGTCCACCACATTCCCCCTCTCTGCCGAGGCCCACGCGGTCTTCAACCGCATAAAAGAGGACATTGCCAAAGCAGCAATGCATGCGGTGAATGAGGCCATTCCCTTCCAAGTAGAGAGTGACGCCTCCAACTTTGCGCTGGCTGCTACCCTCAACCAGGCAGGAAGACCAGTGGCGTTCTTCTCCCGTACCCTTCAAGGCCCTGAAATTCGGCACTCTGCGGTAGAGAAAGAGGCCCAGTCCATAGTGGAAGCTATAAGGCACTGGAGGCAGTTTCTTGCCGGCAAAAGGTTCACCCTGCTAACTGACCAGCGCTCAGTCGCATTCATGTTTAATAATCAGCAGTGGAGCAAAATCAAAAATGATAAAATTCTGAGGTGGAGAATCGAACTCTCCACCTACAACTATGACCTCATGTACAGGCCTGGGAAACTCAATGAGCCCTCCGATGCCCTATCCCGGGGAAAATGCGCCAGCGCGCAGATCGACTGGCTATACGTCCTACATGTAGACCTTTGCCACCCGGGAGTCACCCGGCTTTTCCACTTCATGAAAGCCTGGAACCTGCCTTACTCCCTTGAGGAGATCAGGATGATGACCAGGGACTGCCAAGTCTGCGCAGAGTGCAAACCGCACTTCTTCCAACCCGAAAAGGCACCACTCATCAAGGCCACCTGCCCCTTTGAGCGACTGAATGTTGACTTTAAGGGCCCCCTTCCCTCCACCGACCGCAATGTGTACTTTCTTAACGTAATTGACGAGTACTCGCAGTTCCCCTTTGCCATCCCCTGCCCCGACACCACTACCACGTCAGTTATAAAAGCCCTGCGCAAGCTCTTCACTCTGTTCGGATACCCATGCTATATCCACAGTGACAGAGGGTCCTCGTTTATGAGTGACGAGCTGCGCCAATATCTACTGGCTAGGGGAATTGCAACCAGTAGGACCACGAGCTATAATCCCCGGGGGAATGGACAGGTAGAGAAGGAGAATGCCACGGTGTGGAAAGCCACACTCTTAGCCCTCAGGTCAAAGGGACTGCCGGTCTCCCGCTGGCAGGAGGTCCTTCCCGAGGCACTCCACTCCATCTGCTCCCTGTTATGCACAGCCACCAATGCCACCCCTCATGAGCGTCTCTTTTCTTTTCCCAGAAAATCGATCACTGGAACCACCCTACCATCTTGGCTGATGTCCCCGGGGCCAGTGCTGTTCCGGAAACATGCGAGGAGCAATAAATACTCCCCGATAGTAGAGAGGGTTCACTTACTTCATGCAAACCCCCAGTATGCCTACGTGGTTTTACCTGATGGGCGGGAGGACACGGTCTCCATCCGTGACCTGGCGCCCGCAGGAGCTCCGGGCCCCTACCCTGAACACTCCGCGGTGACTATTGACCCTGTACCCACCAATGTATGTACCTACGAGACACCGTGCACCCCAAACCCTATACAGTCACCACACGACACTCCCATACCGGGCGCAACGCACACGCACGAAGAATTACCGACACCTAACGTGCTGGCACCTGAAGTCAGGCTGGAGCCAGCACAACCGCCATCGCCGGTGCTACGTAGATCACAGCGACGGACTCGACCGCCTGATAGACTTAACCTGTAAATATACTTGTTTTAAATATTGTCAGTCACTTCACCCCGCGGGACTCTTTTTAAAAAAAAGGAGGGGTGAATGTGGTAAACCATGTATATATGTTGTAACTCGGTTACCTGTCTGGACACACCCCTCTGCTGACTGCCCCTGTGGCTCCTCCCACAGAGTCCTGTATAAAGGTGTTCGCCTTGCCCCTCCTCCTCAGTCTGGGGGCAGACACTCATTGTGGAGGTCGTATTGTACAGCGAATAAAAGCCTTTCAGTATTTTACCAAACCTCAGTCTTTTGGAGTAATTGAAGGTGCTTCAATGTCTGCCTTAGAAGTTGATATATTGCAATTGGTTAGCCAACTTTGACCCTTAATGCAAGGCCATTAGTTTTCTTTATGTAGGGGAATCTAAACAATAATCTTCTCAGGTGTACATCTACAGATGTGTGGTACCTCTCTCCATTAATGCAAGGCCATTAGTTTTATCTATGTAGGGGAATCTAAACAATAATACCCTCAGGTATGTGGTACCTCTCCCCTCACTCTAAATAAGAGTTGAACTGAATCTGACCAATCTGGCACAGTTGTTCTAATTGGGAGCATATGCCATGGTGAGATATAATGATTCCAGGTTTGTACTTTCTGCATGACTTTTGACTTTTGAGATAACCCATAGTTACTATTCATGAGCATGCTGAAGACACCAAATTCATAATGTTTAAACACATTACTCCTGGCACATCATGTGCATCAGAAAGTTACACCACTTCCATGACTCCCCCTTTGTAACTGGTACAGGTTTCTAGTTTGGTGCTGTATGCACATACATCTATGTAATTAAAAAAAATTAGGACCAGTAGCTTTTTGTGCCTCCTGCATGTGCGTGGTTGGGCATCATGAGAATTATGCTTGTTTTTTTAGTGCTTCGTATCCAACTCATTTCAGGTACATTGTTATAAACAGAATAATCTAAATGTGAAACAGCAGCAAAAAAGATGACATTTAAGGTTCAGATGAGATTTGCTGATAATGTGGAATTTGTTGCCTTTCATCCTCAACAGCCCCAGCAGTTATGCATAAATGATGCATGCCCCCAGTGAAAACAGTATACAGCTTCTGTTCTGTAAATATGTAATCCCAGTTCCAGGTACAGGCTTCAACACATTATCTTGTGACAATCATTAAAACATATTCTTCATGGTTAGACGCATGAAAAACAAACACCCAGCTATTCTTGGTCCTGATTTGAGAGGCCAGTTGCAGAGTGTGCAAGGGAACAGATCTGATGAGTGATTTCTGTATTTGTTACCCAAACCTACCTTTTTGCAGCTCCTGGGTTTTCAAGATGGTGTGTGCAATTCGAAAACATGAAGTCATTTGCAATGACCTTATTCAAGTTGTTAATACTGAAGGAAAGAAAATAATTTAATTTGTCAGACATTAAAATAGATGTAACAATAATGAAGATAACCTGCAGTGGTAATTTTTTTTCAATTTGACTAATCCCTTTAAGACATATTCCAATGAAAAAATCTCATTCTTTCATGTTTAGTTCATTGAAATTCAAACTGTATTATAGAACATTTGAGGCTATCAAAATTTAGTGATGTCATAAGAACTGAAGCATAGTTTGTCATTTGGCTGAACTGTTATTATTATCAGGAGAACATTCAGCTATTGCAATAAAAACAGAAATATCTAGAAAACCACAGAACATTTTGAACACTTTAAAAGAGAAAATAGCTTACAGAATCATGGAACGGTTATTGCACAGAAGGTGGTAATTTGGACGTCATGGGAGCATTGCTCATCAGAAGTATCTTTGCGAGAACCAACACAATCTAGGATTCTTGTGCAGTGTTCTTCAAAGGAAAATCTAAGGTGAGCCAGAGCCTTGACAATCACAAGACACGGTTAAAAAAAAACAGCAATGTTATTTTCAGATAAGCTTTCAATAATTATTTTCTTGGATATGACCCAAACCCAAGCAGAAGTGAAACAAATACTGGTTATAAAATAAAATCTGATCATGAAAGCATAAGAATTAAATTTAGCTCATTGTTCTGGTGAGTTCAGCAGTTCATCCAGTATACAACCCAATCACTCTTAAATCTGTTAAGCAGAATCTCCCAGTGGCCACACATTTTAATTCCACATCCCATTCCCATTCTGACATGTCTATCCACGGCCTCCTCTACTGTAAAGATGAAGCCACACTCAGGCTGGAGGAACAACACCTTATATTCCGTCTGGGTAGCCTCCAACCTGATGGCATGAACATTGACTTCTCTAACTTCTGCTAATGCCCCACCTCCCCCTCGTACCCCATCCGTTATTTATTTATATACACACATTCTTGCTCTCTCTCAATCCTTTTTCTCCCTCTGTCTCTCTGACTATACCCCTTGCCCATCTTCTGGGTTTTTTCCCTCCCTCCCCCTTTTCCTTCTCCCTGGGCCTCCTGTCCCATGATCCTCTCATATCCCTTTTGCCAATCACCTGTCCAGCTCTTGGCTCCATCCCTCCCCCTCCTGTCTTCTCCAATCATTTTGGATCTCCCCCTCCCCCTCCCACTTTCAAATCTCTTACTAGCTCTTCCTTCAGCTAGTCCTGATGAAGGGTCTCAGCCTGAAACGTCGACTGTACCTCTTCCTAGAGATGCTGCCTGGCCTGCTGCGTTCACCAGCAACTTTGATGTGTGTTGCTTGAATTTCCAGCATCTGCAGAATTCCTTGTGTTTACACTCTTAAATCTCTCCAGCTTATCTGGACAATTATTTCAAATAACTCTCTCTTGAGTAAAGTAGTGAGGTTTGAAATTTCGTGAGGAAAATCCTGACAAGGAGTTACTGGACGGCATCTGCATTTAAATTCTGAATTTAAATCTATTGGATAAAGGGAGCAGGACAGTGAGCAGTCATATTGTTTTCATGCAGCCTGCCAGTCATGAGGTACGTGCCAGTTGCTCATCGGTCTCAAAGATCATGAAGTCCCATTGTCATAATTGAGTGGCAGCAGCATCAAGTTCTTGACTGACTTCCTGAGGAGCAGTCGGACTGTTCCTCTACTTGCAATGTGAACTAAGTAAGAATGTAGTGACCAATTTTGCAGGAGATCTTCATACTTGTGGCAACATCCACCAGTGGACACAGGTTTAGAGTAAAAAAATGGATCGGAGGAAAAAGGTTTTCACTCAGAGAGTTGTGGAGACTGATCTCACAACATTCTGTGAACATCTGAGTCACCAAGATAAAGATATAATCCAAAATCTGGTATATGGAATTACTTTAGATGGTCATATGATGATCTACATGGACACAGTGAGCCAAATTATTTTCCTTTCAGGTTTCTTTAAATTTACTTTAGTATTGCAATAATAACATGTTACATAATGATGCCCTGTTGTACAAGTTCATGAGTGTTAAATCTTTAGCTGTTCTCCTAGCTCATCCACTCTTATTAGAATTACTCATTTCACTTTCTGTCCTTCCTCACTGTATCTATGACCCTTATAAGGTATGGTGATCAGCAGGGCATACAGCCCTTTTAATGTGCCTTCAAAAGTACATAAAACCCTCAGTATAGCTTCTTTTGATAACTGGAACACTTTTCTGTTTATGTAATAAAACATACAGGTGCATTAATTTGTTTGCACCTGCTATAGTGTTGACTTTTATTGCTAACAGAACAAACAGCTAAGTGTAAAAAAATTGATAGCTTGATTAATCATTACTTCTAATAGAAATGTAGGTCTAAGTTACTATTGTATTGTATTAAACTCAAGAACAAAACCAGTTGGAAATTCATAGGCTAGAATTAAATTATCATCTGTTCTTTTACTATTAGAGAATATCAATAAATTTTAACAATGATAAATCCAGGTTGTAGGTAAACTAATTTTAACACAGATTATGAATGAAAATTACTTCACCAACACACGCTCTACCTGATTGGCATCCACATTCATATGTCATTATGTTAATACTAATTGTCTGGAACTCCTTGCAACCATTGACTGTCTCTATTGTTTGTTCTCTGTGTACTGAAACAATGTTGATATTCTAAGGATAATAATGGAGTAAGATCTCAAGATCTTTAATCTGTGAAATTCATTATTTAGGTAATACGTGACCTGCTGCCCAGTTCTCTTCATCTGTGGTCTATATACTCCTGAAGTCCCATGAACTAGACTTCCTATCAGCATAACAATTTCCTGACTGAGGAAATAGTACAGGATGCTATCATTGAGAAGCAGACTCCATCCAGCAGGCAATGTGCAAGTGAAAAAGTCTATAAATAATCCCTTATTATAGTGCATTTGAAATCAGGAGGATGCCTGTGGGCCAGACCCATAATCTATTACTATAATTTAGAAAACAGCAAAATTAACTTTAAGAAAGTTGTTTTTTTTAATTCCAATGTTGTTCCATAGGGTTTTGCTTTCCTTTGTTAGTATAACTTCCATATTATTTCTATGTGCCAAAGGTCATAATAGTCAACATGCTATGGAAACATATGGTACAAGCAAATTAACAATTACTGCTTTTTGCTGATGGTGAACATCAATAATTGGTGTTTCCTCCTCTACAAATAGAATTTTGAGGGTATTTAATTCAGTTGATTAATAATGACTAGAGATTTTCTATCTGTTTCACCCTGAGTTTCAAGTGCAAATTGGATTAAGCTGAGTAGAAAAGCAGGCAGAGATCTACTATACATCCTAGATATATCCTAGAGTCAAAAAAAATATTCACAGGACACATTCATCTGAAAGTAGCAGAAGCTTCAATTAAATATTAATTAGAGGCAGGGGAACCTGAACATCATTTCCCAGTGTTCTGGTGTGCGGAACATCCAGAAATAATTATACCAATGTGAGTTCAGCATCAAGATAGGCTTGGTGATTGAATGCATACAGGTACGTTCAAAGGTCAGAGAAACATTGAGGGAAAAGCATTGCAGTCATGTCCTGACTATTTCAATTCCATTTAATCTACTGACACTCGAGTTTTAGTGAATCTTTGCAACATTTATTTACTTTGTCCCAGTACCATTTTGGCAACAGTGACCTTCCTCAAGTCTGAAAAATGAGGGAAAGAAAATAGAGGTTTAATGGAAAGCTGAAGATGGTGCAAGAGGTGCTCTGTTCCTTTAGGTGAAGGAAGACAGTCCTTGCAATGTCAGGAAGTTCATGGAGATAAAGATTCTTTTTCAAGCATGGTGGAACAGCAGACCAGAATCTTCAGTTAAAATATTTGTATGATGACTATAATACTGACTGATTTTTCCAACAGAACTCCAAAGGAAAATAAAATTAAATCAAGAAAAAAAATTATGGCAGTTGAAATCTGTTGGGTAAAAAAGGAAGAGAATGCTGGCAATGTCCAAAGGTAGATGATGCTATTTTGGATATACTCTTGAGAACTCAAGACTGCGTGACCAACAAATATTTTAACAAGGTTGTAAAAATAGAGAGATCAAAGAAAGGTGTGATAGAACTGACAGATATGCTAATGCAGGGGGGAATTATGAGACCCTCCATTTCAACCTTTTGATGAGACAATGATCTTGAGGTTTTGACTTCAGAATAACTAGATGATCTATTGACAAACTGTTGCTTTCACAGGATTTTAAAAAACTATTTTGAAATAAAACCAATCATCAGACAATAAATAGAATGTTCTAGATAGCTTTGGTCACCATATTATGGGGACTTCAGACAGTATTTACAAGGATAGTGGAGAAACTAATGAAGTTTTAGTTATGAGGATAAATTTTACGTATCGGTGTTATATCAACCAGAATATGAGAGACAGAGGAAAGGCTTAACTAAGAGGTCTCAAGTTATATGATAGAAAGTATCCAATTCCCTTCACACGGTGGTTAATAACTAGATTTGAAATAATTGATACAGGATTAGAGAAGAGATGAGATTTTTAAAAGATCTGGTACAGTTGAGGTTCTGGGTGAGCACAAGACTTGGAACTAAGATCTAAAAAGAAGAAGTATGCTGGTTAACTCTTTTTCAGTGGGCGAAGACATGATATACTTAATGGCTATTTTATATGTCATAAATGTCTATGGTTCTATAATTTTATCTAATTTCAGACTTAAACGTATGTCTTAAGGATTGTCCATAAGAGAGAAAAGCATTAAGCACCAATTCATATTACAATGGTTGTTCCTCTGCTACATGCATCTATTTTCAGAAAATCTGGTGGCGCACTATACTATTACCAGATGTCCTTGCAAATAAATGAACCTGCATGGTAATATTGACCTGCAGCTACTTTGGTACAATTTACACTCTCCTGTTGAGCACTAATAAAGAATTTATCCTGCAGGGAGGAATTCATGTGATAAAGCAAACAAAAAAATCTAACTTACCAGGTCAATATTTGAAAATGTCAGCCTTTGCCACAATAAATTACTATAAGCAGGATCTTTTATCAAAGAATATTTTCAGCATAAAGTACAGCAATGTTTAGACAACGCTTTCATTTTTCCTGATAATTTCACTTTTCAGTGTTGGACATTCTGCATTTCCACCTTATTAGGATAGGTATGTCAATTATTTCTAGTACACTGTTATGATCATTCAGTAACCCTCAGCTAGGAGCCACACACAAATAAAAATATCCATTCACATTTTTTCCATCCATGTGGATTACCTGATAGTCTTCCAGCTATTCTCACCAAATAGGGAAGTTCATGTGTAAAATCTTTATCCTAATCTCATATAGTTTAGCTCATTATGCCAAAAGCTTGAAGCTAGACTGTGGCCTTTGCACATGAAGAGATCCTGAGGCACCTCACGTTATCAGGTAAAGTTTGACATCAAGCCGTGAAAAGTGATATTAAGACTGAAGATTAAAAGGTTGGTCAGAATGTTAGGTTTCCAAGAGGATAAGAGAGTCAGCTGATTTACCTATATTCAGTCATGTAAGGTTTCAATAAAGTGAAAACTGTCATACTGAGGAAATGATACCAGTGAAGGTATCAGTCAGTATTGCACTTAGCTGGTGTCATGACCCAATTGCTCTCCTTAGTTCTGGTAGCTCTTGGTGCAATAACAGTTTCACGAATATGGTATTGCAAAAGATTTGCTACAGAAGTGTCAGCTACCATTCATAATTGTGTGTCACAGTGCTACATCATAACAAAATGAACTTATTGCTACTTTTCCCATTTGCCATGAAAAGTCTCAGCCTGCCTTGCATCTAATAATCTGAAGCTACTTTTCTTGGCTATTGATTTCCCTCCAACACACTTTGCTTAGACAAGGATAAAAGCATAGCGGGGTGCAAAAATTATAATAGGTTTTCTTTCTTTTTCTAAGTGATTCACTTCAGAATAAATTATGGATTCACCAATCCCCATAGTGCAGTGTGCTTGAAGGATGGGATAATTGAAGATCATTTAATTCCGAAGCCATATTTTTCTACGCTGTATTTTCTTCATATACAGCTGTCTCAGGAGCATTGAAGCTCTGAAAATTTATCCTTAGGAGTTTTTTGTCATGTACAAATGTAATTGAATAAGTTTAGGGGGTTTCCACAAACTTCCTGTTAAATATGGAGCAATGCTCATCTGCTGAGATAACTCAGATGGTCAAGGGGTTTGGCCCAAAACATTGACAATTTCCTTCGTCCCATCAGTGCTGCTCAACCCATTGAGTTCTTCCAGCAGATTGCAAATTCTGGAATTTGGAGAACACAATCTCTTCTGTCTCCTATCAAACATGTATCCACAGCAAAAATACACACAATTCAACATTATCACAATTCTTTGAGAAAAATCGAGTGCAGGTGTAGAGTCATTAAGTTGCATCAGGCCCTTTGGCCCAACTCATCCATACTGACCAAGGTCCCTACCTAAATTAAACCCATCTGGCTCTTTTAGCCCATATCCCTCTGAACCTAGAAGTATATTTATCCAAATTTCTTCAAAGCATTACGATTTCACTTGCAACTGCCACTTTCTCTGGCAGCTTATTCCTCATACCCACCACCCTCTGTATGAAAATTTTCCCTTTCAATCACATTTAAATTCCTCCTAACTCACCTTAAACTTTTAGATTGGTTGATAAAATTAAAGAAATCGATAAAAAATATGCTGTTTCTCCCAGTAAGGAGCTATACAAACACAGAGTTGAGCTTCAATTGGAACATAGCTTATTATTAACATCCTCGATTGAAAATCAATTAATGAGAACTAGAAGTGACTCTTACATTCATAGTGATAGATCGGGTAAACTATTGGCTAATCAATTGAAATTCGATTTGGTTAAACGTCAAATTACTAAGATTCGTAAACACGATGATATTTTGACAGTTGATCATGTTGGGATAAACAAAACTTTTCAAGAATTTTATACCTCTCTATACTACTCTGATTTTCCTCATGATTCTAATTTCATGCATGTTATTTTAGCTAAGCTGAATTTTCCGAAAGTATCACCCGAAGATTGCTTATCATTAGAAACTCCTATTACAGAGGAAGAAATAATAACTGCAATCTCATCATTGAATTCTGGTAAAGCACCCGGTCCGGATGGGTTTACAGTGGAATTTTTAAAATTCTTTTCCTCCATTCTCTCTCCGAGGTTGTCTAGAATATTCAAAGAAGCAATCAGTTTAGGTAAATTACCACAATCGTTTTATGAAGCCTCTATCTCTCTAATTCTTAAAAAGAATAAAGATCCTACTGATTGGGCATCATACAGACCGATATCTCTTTTGAATGTAGATTCAAAAATTTTTTCAAAAATTCTAGCAACTAGGTTAGAGAAGGTATTACCTCAAATTATATCTATGGATCAAACTGGGTTTATTAAAAATCATTATTCATCTTTTAATATTAGGAGGTTAATGAATATTGTTTATACCCCTTCACTTACTACTCCAGAATGTATTATCTCATTAGATGCCGAGAAAGCCTTTGACAGAGTTGAATGGCCTTATTTATTTAATGTCCTTGAGAAATTTAATTTTAGTCGGACATTTATATCTTGGATTAAGTTGTTATATTACTCTCCGGTAGCCTCGGTTTGTACTAATAATCATAGATCTCCTTCTTTTCAGCTCTTTCGTGGCACTAGGCAAGGATGTCCTCTTAGTCCTTTATCATTCAATATCGCCCTTGATCCTTTAGCAATTGCTATCTGCGACTCGCCCAATATTTTTGGTATTAGCCATGGAAATGAAATACATAAATTATCACTATACGCAGATGATCTGTTGCTATATATCTCTAACCCGGAGAAGTCAATTCCTGCTATTCTAGATTTGTTAGCTCAATTTAGTAATTTTTCTGGTTACAAATTGAATCTTAATAAGAGTGAATTATTTCCCTTAAATAAGCAGGTACCTATCTATGGACGTTTACCATTTAAATTGGTTACTGATTCATTTATATATTTAGGGATAACAATTACGAAAAACTATAAAGATTTATTTAAAGCTAATTTTTTACCTTCAATTGATCAGATTAAGCTTTTGTTTACTAAATGGTTACCAATCTCTTTGTCTTTAATTGGCCGAATTAATACTATTAAGATGATTATTTTGCCCAAATTTCTATATGTATTTCATTTGGTTCCAATTTTTATTCCAAAATCTTTTTTCGATAATGTAGATTCAAAAATTTCCTCATATATATGGCAGACCAAAAATCCTAGGTTAAGTAAAAAGTATTTACAGAAATCTAAAAAAGAGGGGGGGGCTTGCCCTCCCGAATTTTAGATTTTATTATTGGACAATTAATATCTGATATTTAAAATTTTGGTTACGAGATTTGCAGGTACCTTTAAATCCACAGTGGGTAAATCTTGAATGTAATTCTTTACAAAGGTTCTCCTTGAGTTCGATTTTAGGAACTTTGCTTCCTTTTACCTTTTCTAAATTGTATAAACAAATCAATAATCCAATAGTTAAGCATACTTTACGTATATGGTTTCAATTTCGAAGATTTTTTGGGTTTAATCAATTTATTTTAGCAAGTCCTATCTGATCTAATTTCCTTTTTCAACCTTGCACTATGGATCAAGCTTAATTTGATTGGAAAACCAAAGATATAATACGTTTTTGTGATTTATTTTTAGATAATTGTTTTATGTCTTTTGATCAACTTTCTAATAAATATAACTTACCCAGATCTCACTTTTTTAGATATTTACAGATTAGAAACTTCTTAATTACTGTTTCTCCTAATTTTCCACACCCATACCCAATGGACACTTTGGAAAAAATTTTAGATTTAAATCTTTCTCAGAAAATTATATAGCAATTATATATAATATAATTATGAATTTATCCCTGATGTTTCCAATAAAATTAAAGCTGATTGGGAAAGAGAACTTAAGATTGTTATACCGATTGAAAAATGGGAAAAAATTCTTCATTTGGTTAATTTATCCTCTATATGTGCCAAACGTGTTGATACAGTTTAAAGTAGTGCACAGGGCCCATATGTCCAAAGATAAACTATCTCGTTATTGCTCTTATACTAATCCAATACGTGATAGATGTCATTGCAAGATAGCTTCTTTAACTCAAACAACAGGAATTCTGCAGATGCTGGAAATTCAAGCAACGCACATCAAAGTTGCTGGTGAACGCAGCAGGCCAAGCAGCATCTATAGGAAGAAGCGCAGTCGACATTTCAGGCCGAGACCCTTCGTCAGGACTAACTGAAGGAAGAGTGAGTAAGGGATTTGAAAGCTGGAGGGGGAGGGGGAGATGCAAAATGATAGGAGAAGACAGGAGGGGGAGGGATAGAGCCGAGAGCTGGACAGGTGATAGGCAAAAGGGGATACGAGAGGATCATGGGACAGGAGGTCCGGGAAGAAAGACGGGGGGGCGGGGGTGACCCAGAGGATGGGCAAGAGGTATATTCAGAGGGACAGAGGGAGAAAAAGGAGAGTGAGAGAAAGAATGTGTGCATAAAAATGAGTAACAGATGGGGTACGAGGGGGAGGTGGGGCCTAGCGGAAGTTAGAGAAGTCAATGTTCATGCCATCAGGTTGGAGGCTACCCAGACGGAATATAAGGTGTTGTTCCTCCAACCTGAGTGTGGCTTCATCTTTACAGTAGAGGAGGCCGTGGATAGACATGTCAGAATGGGAATGGGATGTGGAATTAAAATGTGTGGCCACTGGGAGATCCTGCTTTCTCTGGCGGACAGAGCGTAGATGTTCAGCAAAGCGGTCTCCCAGTCTGCGTCGGGTCTCACCAATATATAAAAGGCCACATCGGGAGCACCGGACACAGTATATCACCCCAGTCGACTCACAGGTGAAGTGATGCCTCACCTGGAAGGACTGTTTGGGGCCCTGAATGGTGGTAAGGGAGGAAGTGTAAGGGCATGTGTAGCACTTGTTCCGCTTACACGGATAAGTGCCAGGAGGGAGATCAGTGGGGAGGGATGGGGGGGACGAATGGACAAGGGAGTTGTGTAGGGAGCGATCCCTGCGGAATGCGGGGGGGGGGAGGGAAAGATGAGCTTAGTGGTGGGATCCCGTTGGAGGTGGCGGAAGTTACGGAGAATAATATGTTGGACCCGGAGGCTGGTGGGGTGGTAGGTGAGGACCAGGGGAACCCTATTCCTAGTGGGGTGGTGGGAGGATGGAGTGAGAGCAGATGTACGTGAAATGGGGGAGATGCGTTTAAGAGCAGAGTTGATAGTGGAGGAAGGGAAGCCCCTTTCTTTAAAAAAGGAAGATATCTCCCTCGTCCTAGAATGAAAAGCCTCATCCTGAGAGCAGATGCGGCGGAGACGGAGGAATTGCGAGAAGGGGATGGCGTTTTTGCAAGAGACAGGGTGAGAAGAGGAATAGTCCAGATAGCTGTGAGAGTCAGTAGGCTTATAGTAGACATCAGTGGATAAGCTGTCTCCAGAGACAGAGACAGAAAGATCTAGAAAGGGGAGGGAGGTGTCGAAAATGGACCATGTAAACTTGAGGGCAGGGTGAAAGTTGGAGGCAAAGTTAATAAAGTCAACGAGTTCTGCATGCGTGCAGGAAGCAGCGCCAATGCAGTCGTCGATGTAGCGAAGGAAAAGTGGGGGACAGATACCAGAATAGGCACGGAACATAGATTGTTCCACAAACCCAACAAAAAGGCAGGCATAGCTAGGACCCATACGGGTGCCCATAGTTTGGAGGAAATGGGAGGAGCAAAAGGAGAAATTATTAAGAGTAAGGACTAATTCCGCTAGACGGAGCAGACTGGTGGTAGAGGGGAACTGATTAGGTCTGGAATCCAAAAAGAAGCGTAGAGCTTTGAGACCTTCCTGATGGGGGATGGAAGTATATAAGGACTGGACATCCATGGTGAAAATAAAGCGGTGGGGGCCAGGGAACTGAAAATCATCGAAAAGTTTAAGAGCGTGAGAAGTGTCACGAACATAGGTCGGAAGGGATTGAACAAGGGGTGATAAAACAGTGTCGAGGTATGCAGAAACGAGTTCGGTGGGGCAGGAGCAAGCTGAGACAATAGGTCGGCCAGGACAGGCAGGTTTGTGGATCTTGGGTAGGAGGTAGAAACGGGAAGTGCGGGGTGTGGGAACTATAAGGTTGGTAGCAGTGGATGGGAGATCCCCTGAGCGGATAAAGTCGTTGATAGTGTGGGAGACAATGGCCTGGTGCTCCTTAGTGGGGTCACGATCGAGGGGTAAATAAGAGGAGGTATCCGCGAGTTGTCGCTGTGCCTCGGCAAGGTAGAGGTCAGTACGCCAGACTACAACAGCACCCGCTTTATCAGCGGGTTTAATAATAATGTTAGGATTAGTGCGGAGGGAGTGGAGAGCAGAGCATTCCGAAGGAGTGAGGTTGGAATGGGGACAAGGTGCGGTGAAGTCGAGACGGTTGATGTCCCGTCGGCAGTTGGCAATAAAGAGATCCAGAGCAGGCAGAAGACCAGAGCGGGGTGTCCATGAAGAAGAGGACGGTTGAAGACGGGAGAAGGGGTCATCGGTGGGGATGGAAGAGTCCTTGCCGAAGAAGTAGGCTCGGAGACGGAGACGGCGGAAGAAAAGTTCCGCATCGTGGCAAACACGGAACTCGTTGAGGTGTGGGCGAAGGGGGACAAACGTGAGGACCTTACTAAGAACAGAGCGTTCTGCCTCCGACAGTTGAAGGTCGGAGGGGATGGTAAAGACCCGGCACGGATGAGAGCTGGGATCAGAGGGGGGAGGGGGGAGGCTGGTGGTGTCAGTGGAGAGGGTAGGGTTGGGGTGAGAGAAAGATGGAGCCTCTGAGGGCCCAGGAGTTGACGGTGGGATCTGAGGAAGATGGGGCTGCGGAGTGGTGGTGGGGGAAGGGGAGACGGGAGTCACAACAGCAGCACATAAAGACCCGGCCTGGAGTTCAAGGCTGGCGTCGCAGTTGGTGGTTGCGCACTCACTGTGAAGGTGTCCATGGTCGTTGCTGGAGTCCGGGTTTTGAATATGTCCTGAGGTGTTGGAGCCGCCGAGATCAATGGCAGGGGCCGCAATTGAAAGTTCATGCCTGCTAGCGTTGGGGCCGGCAGGCTCTGGAGTCCGTAGATGTAAGATCTTACGATCTTTGCCTAACATGACAAAGTCAAAAAAACGGCGATTGCAGGCGTGGATCCAACGGAGGATGAAATAACGGGTAGGACCATTACAGACAGCGAAGAAAGTGTCCCGAAGGTGTGGAAGGGTCTGGGATAGGGACACCAAGTACCTCCTCATGGTGGAGAGCGTCGCCTTCAGAGCTTGACAGGAGAAGCGGCGAGAGGCAGAGTCAATAAAATGTGAGTACCTGGGATCCTCAGAAGGTCCAAATTGAGAGGCTTGGAAACGAATCCTAAAGCCAACTGGAGTAAGTTGGCGACGGAGGCACATTCCAAGAAAGGATATATGGCTGTGATAGCGAGTTTGAGTCAAAGTGTGGTCGAAAAGTTGAAGAGCCGAAGAAATTACAGATGGGGAGCAGTGAGAGATGGTTTCACTGAACTCCCGTCGAAGAGAGGATCTAAACTTCTTTGGTGTAGGCATCACCGGAAGAGGCTTCGCAGTAGTGAATTTAAATGCAAACAACAGGAATTCTGCAGATGCTGGAAATTCAAGCAACACACATCTAAGTTGCTGGTGAATGCAGCAGGCCAAGCAGCATCTATAGGAAGAGGCGCAGTCGACGTTTCAGGCCGAGACCCTTCGTCAGGACTAACTGAAGGAAGAGTGAGTAAGGGATTTGAAAGCTGGAGGGGGAGGGGGAGATGCAAAATGATAGGAGAAGACAGGAGGGGGAGGGATAGAGCCGAGAGCTGGACAGGTGATAGGCAAAAGGGGATACGAGAGGATCATGGGACAGGAGGTCCGGGAAGAAAGACGGTGGAGGGGGGGGGTGACCCAGAGGATGGGCAAGCTTCTTTAACTCACATGTTTTGGTCATGTCCTTTGTTGGAAAAATATTGGAAAGATATTTTTCTCATTATTTCAACGGTTTTGAATATAGACTTATTACCTCATCCAATTACTGCTATCTTTGGATTACCAATGATAGATTCAAGTTATCTAACCTCTTCAGCACGTAGGATGATTGCATTTCTTACTCTAATGGCTAGAAGATCTATTTTGCTGAATTGGAAAGAGATTAACCCTCCTACTGTATTCCATTGGTTTTCACAAACTATGGTGTATTTGAATTTGGAAAAAATTAGAAGTGCGGTTTATGACCCTTCCAATAAATTTGAAAAAACTTGGAGGCCATTTATTCAGCATTTTCATTTGATGTAAGTTGACCATTTCCAAACTTGTTTTATTTCTCTGTACCGCTTGTTGAGAGGAGCGGAGTTGTCGACACTAAGTTTTTCTTCTTTCCCATTTTTAAGTTGTTAGTACTGCCCAAGTCTTTAGTTTAGTTGACTAATTCTGTTTAGTTTTTTTTTGGGATAGGGTTTTTTTTCTTTTTTTCTTTTTCATGTTTTGTTTTCAGTTTTTTGTTTGCTTTGCATTAGTCATTCCTATTCTACACAATTGGGAGTTTCATCAATTTATACCATTTGGTCTTATAATTATTTATCTTAACTGTAACAATGTATCTCCTACTATTTGTAATATTGTTATGTTATGTTTTCATTCTATGAAATTAATAAAAAAATTGAAAAAGAAAGATAGATTTAGATTCCCCTACTCTGGGAAAAAGACTGTGATTATCTACCCTATTTATGCAGTTCATAATTTTGTAAATTTCTGTAAGGTAACCCATCAGCTTTGCTATTTCCAGGAAAAACTGCCTCAGCCTAACCATTTGATGGGCTAAATAGCCTAATTCTGCACCTATATCTGGTCTAAGTTCTCATATAACTCAAGCCCTGCACGCCTGGCAACATTGTTATGAACTTTCTCTGTGTCCACTCTTGTTTAATCACATCTTTTTTTGATTGTGGTGGCCAGAACTCCACACAGTACTCCAAGTGTGGTCTTATTAACGTCTTGCTGCTACTGTCCACTAGGAGGTACAGAAGCCTCACAAGAAACAATTCTGGGTCTAGAGGGAAATTCATCTCCAGAATCTTCCCCAGTACCTCCCCCAGATCTATCCAAAAAGACCTCAGTTTCGTACATAGCCAGGTGGAATGCAAAAAGGTACCAACATCTATGCCACACCTGAAACACTTGTCAGAAATTTCTGGTTTATTTTTATGTATTTTTTCAGGTGTGAGGTATACCTGATGTAAAAAATTATTATGTATCATTCTGTATCTAGAGTTGATGAGAGTGGTAACACTATCCAAACATAGATGTGACCAACATTGATGATCAATTACAATCCCCAAATCCGACTCCCATCTCTCCCTCGATCTGTATATACCAAGCTTTGGGCATTGGTCCTGGAATAAAGAATACATATTAGAAAAAAAAGAAAAAAAAAGAAATAAATTTAGCTGTATTCCCTTTTCGAATTAGAACCTTCATGTCTGAGCATTGTTTCTCCTGGGGAACTTAGCCGTTTTGAACCTCCCCAGGAATAAATCCAAATGTATTAAAATTGCATTGTCAGTGGACAGGAAATGCATAGCGGTAACATGGAAATCCGATTCCCTTGTACATATTGATCATTGGAATAAAGAAATGCAAAGTTGTTTACACCTTGAGAAGATTACTTATACCCTTAGGAATGGATATGCTATGTTCATTGAAATTTGGCAACCATATTTGGATTACTTAAATGCCCAGATTGTTTAATTTATTTATTTTAATTTTTTATAATTAATGTATCCCTTATTATAAGCCAGTTTCTTCAATTTGTATTTTGAACTGACTCTGAGAGCTGGATGCCTACTCTTCTTTTTCTTTCATTCTCTTTTCTTTTTTCTTCTCTCCTTTCTTTCCTCTGTCTTTTATGGTTATTTTTCTCCCTCCTTTTTTCTAATGAGGGGAGATGGTGTTGGGATAGGTGTTTTTTTTCTCTCGGACTTATTAATGTATTTGAATTTTTTTTCAATATGTATTAATTGTTGTATTAATAGAGTCCTTATATTTCTTCTTTAAAAAATTAAATAAAATATATATAAGGAGGTACAGAAGCCTGAAGTCCCACACCAACAGATTCGGAAGCAGCCACTTGCCTACAAGTATTAGGTTCTTGAACCAACCGTAAACTTACCTCAGCAGTGGAGTACTACGACCACCTCTTGAACTACCATGAATTTGTCTTTTTTTTGCACTAAAGTATTCTTTCTTTTTCTCTCACCCTTCACTCTTGTATAACTTATGCATAATTTATATTCTGTGTGTTGTCTGTACACACATGCCTGTGATATTACTACAAGTATGTTTTTCACTGTACATATGGCAATAAATTCAATTTGACTTGACTTCTAAAGCTGAACATGATGTCTCACCTCCTGTATTCAATGCCCTGTGAGCTGAAGGTAAATATGCTATAGAACCTATTCACCACCCTAATTCTGTTGACTCTGTCAAGGAGCCATGTCCATGTACCTTATTTCAACAATCCACCCAGGGTTCTGTCATTCACTGTGAATGTCCAATGCTGCTTTGACTTCCCAAATTACCATCATTTTACATTATCTGAGTTACATTTCATCTGCTACTCCTTTTCCCACTTTCCCAGTTGATCCTGATACTGTTTTAGCCTTCTTTGCTGTTCACTTTACCACCAATTTTGACATCATTCACAATCCTACGTATTGAGGCAAGTTCAAGAAGGGACCAGTCTTAAGTATGAATGTTAATATTTAATTTCTGATTTGATGAGCTTACAATTATATCTCTTGGCCTGTTTTACATGAAATCTCTCTCTTTAGCTTTTGTTTTGTTGAATCCTTATATTGCTTTAAAATGGAGAAGATGTTAATTCCTTTTGACAAACTGGCTGCTAAAATGGCCCAGGTACTAAGCCAATATATGCTACCTGGATCCCACTATTTTAATCTATTTTCCTGAAGAACAGAATGCTTGCTCAAAGCTGGAGAGATAGGCATGCTGAATTCCATCATGTTAGCATGGGACAGATAGTTCAGACCCAATTTTATTAGTTATTCTTACAATCAGACCTTCTATTCTTTATGATCATGAGATTTAATGATCAGATATAGGCTATGGTCTTATGTCATCTACAAATTGTAGCAATATGTTACCTTATAATGAGAACAATATTAGCCAATGAATCAACACATCTGTGCTACTTTTTCCTGAGATCAATTTAAAATAATTTCTTCTGCTCTTTTCTATTGATCAACGTGCAGCCAATTTAGAACCACAGTTTTAATTTTACGTTTATATTTAAAGTCCCTAAAATAGATAAGAAAAACAATAGGTGCATAGAAAGGTTGTAAAGAGATCAGATAGTTCAGGTGCATTGGCAAAATAAGGTATAACATGCGTAAATGAGAAAATAATTATTGGCAGAAATATATAAGCTAAGCATATTATCTAAATGATGAATGATTTCATAGCTCAGATGTGTAGTGGGTATCCTAGTTCTTCATACGTTAGCGGCTGTTCTATAGGTACAATAACTAATTGAGAAAGGAAACAGAATACTATTACTTTTTTGTTTAGGGGATGAATTCAGAAGTAGAGATTCTATATCACAAATGCTAATACTCTGGTGAGAGCCCATTATGTACAGTATTGCTCTTATTTAAAGATGTTAGCGCATTAGAAGTAGTTCACAGTGGGTTCATTAGACTAATACCTGGAATAAGCACGTTGTCATGAGGTAAAAGTGGACAGGTTAAGCTTGTATCCTCTAGGGTGTTGAAGAAGGAGAGGCGAATTGATTGAAAGATCTAAGATCCTGAGAGTCTTGACATGGTGGAAGTGGAAAGGAAGTTTCTTCTTGTGGGATAATTTGGACTAGGGGGCCACTGCATAATAAAAAAAAATGGTTGTCCATTTAGTACAGCGATGAAGAATTTGTTTTCCCCTCAGTAGGTTGTGAAGTTCTGAACTCTGTTCCTCAAAGGGAAGTGAAAGCAGAAACTATAGATATTTATAAGGCAGGGGTTTGATAATCAAAATGATAAAAGGCTATGTTGAGCAGTGTTGAATTGGAATTAAATCAACCATCATCTTATTCAATTGCGGAGAAGCTCAAAGGGCCAAGAGGCCCATTCCAGCTCTCATTTTGAATATTCCCATGTTCATCTATTTTAATCATCTTTCTCTTCAAGCCAGTTTATGAGGTACATCATTGATTCATTTTGAAAAACTATACACCCCATGTCTTCTGCTCACTCTTTTCTATCTAAAACATTTTCAAGAAATTTTACTTTATTGTTGAACCCAAATTAACTTGAACAAATTGTGCCATGTTCCAGTCACTTTTACACAAACACTGAATTTGTTTAACAGTTCCCATAATTGCAAGATGACCCAAATATTTTATGGTTATCTAAGTACCTCTTAAAATTTATTATGTGTGTGGCTGCTGAATTAATGTGTGCATCAGTTAAAATTTCTCAGTGATTTGATTAGCTCTGTGTTTATCTTCAAAGTAGTATCATGGAACCTGTGTCTGTCTGAGAAACTTGAGATCTGCTTGTGTGAACTTTTCAAAAAGATGGCATCTCCAGCAATGCATCCCTCTCTCAGTACTCCAATGGGTGCCAGCTCATGCTTTTGTTTTCAAGTCAAGTAAATGTATAAATTGATGCAAGAACTGTCTGCAGCTGGAACATTTAGGATCTTAATTGTGCCCTGTGGCCGTCCCCACCAATAATAAGCACATCGTTTTGGATACTGTTGATGGGGACGACCTACAAGGGACAAGTTGCTGTGGTTGTGTCTCTGGCACCGAGATGGGATCCTCAACTCAGAAGGGAAGGAGGGAAAAGAGGAGAGCACTAGTGATGGGGGATTCGATAGTTAGGGGGACAGATAAGAGGTTCTGTGGAAGAGATCAAGAATCCCGGATGGTCTGTTGCCTCCCTGGTGCCAAGGTCCGCGATATATCGGATCGAGTCCTCGGTATTCTCAAGAGGGAGGGTGAGCAGCCGGATGTTGTGGTCCATGTAGGGACCAATGACGTGGATAAGAAGAGTGAGGAGGTCCTGAAAGGAGAGTTTGGGGAGTTAGGAGCCAAGTTAAAGGACAGGACCTCCAGGATAGCAATCTCAGGATTGCTACCAGTGCCATGTGCAGGCGGGTTTAGAAATAGTAAGATAGCACAGATCAACATGTGGCTGAAGACATGGTGCAGGATGGAACGCTTCAGATTTATAGATAATTGGGCAGTTTTCCAGGGAAGGTGGAACCTGTTCCGGCGGGGCGGTGTACAACTGAACTGGAGGGGGACAAATATTCTTGCAGGTAGATTTGCTAGAGAGGCTGTGGTGGATTTAAACTAGATACAAGGGGAGAGGGGAACCAGAGTGTAGGAACAGATGTAGGGAAGAAGGAAGAAAAAGAAAATAGTAAAGTTGTTTGCACCGTCAGTGATAAACAGAGGGTAAGAGGTGGAAAATTTCTTAAATGCATTTATTTTAATGCCAGGAACATTATAAGAAAGGCTTAAAGCATGGATTGATACCTGGAAGTATGACGTGGTAGCTATTAGTGAAACATGGTTACAAGAGAGGTGTGATTGGCAACTAAATATTTCTGGATTTAATTGCTTCAGGTGTGATAGAATGGGAGGGACAAGAGGGGGAGGTGTTGCATTGCTTGTCAGAGAAAATATTACAGTTGTGCTCTGGCAGGATAGATTAGAGGGCTCGTCTAGGGAAGCTATTTGGGTGGAACTGAGGAATGAGAAAGGTGTAATAACTCTTATGGGGGTGTATTATAGACCACTAAATGGGGAGCGAGAATTAGAGGAGCAAATTTGTAAGGAGATAGCAGATATTTGTAGTAAGCACAAGGTCATGATTGTGGGAGATTTTAATTTTCCACACATAAACTGGGAAGCCCATACTGTAAAAGGGCTGGATGGTTTGGAGTTTGTAAAATGTATGCAGGATAGTTTTTTGCAGCAATACATAGAGGTACCAGTGAGAGAAGGGGCAGTGTTGGATCTCCTGTTAGCGAATGAGATAGGTCAGGTGACAGAGGTTTGTGTTGGGAAGCACTTTGGGTCCAGTGATCACAATGCTATTAGTTTCAATATAATTATGGAGAAGGATAGGTCTGGACCCAGGGTTGAGATTTTTGATTGGAGAAAGGCTAACTGTGAGGATATGCGAAAGGATTTAGAAGGAGTGGATTGGGACAGTTTGTTTTATGGGAAGAATGTAATAGAGAAATGGAGGTCATTTAAAGGTGAAATTTTGAGAGTACAGAATCTTTATGTTCCTTGTTCAGATAAAAGGAAAGGTTAAAAGTTTGAGAGAGCCATGGTTTTCAAGGGATCTTGGAAACTTGGTTCGGAAAAAGAGAGAGATCTACAATAAGTATAAGCAGCATGGAGAAAATGAGGTGCTTGAGGAATATAAAGAATGTAAAAAGAATCTTAAGAAAGAAATTAGAAAAGCTAAAAGAAAATATGAGGCTGCTTTGGCAAGTAACGTGAAAATAAATCCTAAGGGTTTCTACTGTTATATTAGTAACAAAAGGATAGTGAGGGATAAAATTGGTCCCTTAGAGAATCAGAGTGGACAGCTATGTGTGGAGCCAAAAGAGATGGGAGAGATTCTGAACAATTTCTTTTCTTCGGTATACACTAAGGAGAAGTATATTGAATTGGGTAAGATAAGAGAAACAGGTAGGGTAGTTATGGAAACTATGATGATTAAAGAAGAGGAAGTACTGGAGCTTTTAAGGAATATAAAAGTGGATAAGTCTCCGGGTCCTGACAGGATATTCCTTAGGACCTTGAGGGAAGTTAGTGTGGAAATAGTAGGGGCTCTGACAGAAATATTTCAAATATCATTAGAAACGAGCATGGTGCCAGCGGATTGGTGTATTGCTCATGTTGTTCCATTGTTTAAAAAGGGTTCTAAGAGTAAACCTAGCAATTATCGGCCTGTGAGTTTGATGTCAGTGAAGGGTAAATTGATGGAAAGTATTCTTAGGGATGGTATATATAATTATCTGGATAGACAGGGTCTCATTAGGAACAGTCAACATGGATTTGTGCGTGGAAGGTATGTTTGACAAATCTTACTGAATTTTTTGAAGAGGTTACTTGGAAGGTTGACGAAGGTAAAGTGGTGGATGTTGTCTATATGGACATCAGTAAGGCCTTTGTCAAGGTCCCACATGGAAGGTTGGTTAGGAAGGTTCAATTGTTAGGTATTAATATTGAAGTAGTAAAATGGATTCAGCAGTGGCTGGATGGGAGACGTCAGAGAGTGGTGGTGGAGGTCGGTGACAAGTGGTGTGCCTCAAGGATCTGTATTGGGTCCAATGTTATTTTTCATATACATTAATGATCTGGATGTTGGGGTGGTAAATTGGATGAGTAAGTATGAAGATGATACTAAGACAGGTGGAGTTGTGGATAATGAAGTAGGCTTTCAAAGCTTGCAGAGTGATTTAGATCAATTAGAAGAGTGGGCTGAAGGACAGCAGATGGAGTTTAATGCTGATAAATGAGAGGTGTTACATTTTGGTAGGACTAATCAAAATAGGACATGCATGGTAAATGGTAGGGCACTGAAGAATGCTGTAGAACTGAGGGATCTAGGAATAATGGTGCATATTTCCGTGAATAGTTCACCCAGAGAGTGGTGGATATATGGAATGCTCTGCCCCAGAAGGCTCTGGAGGCCAAGTCTCTGGATGCTTTCAAAAAAGAGATGGATAGAGCTCTTAAAGATAGTGGAATCAAAGGTTATGGGGATAAGGCAGGAACTGGATACTGATAGTGGATGATCAGCCATGATCACAGCGAATGGCAGTACTGGCTTGAAGGGCCGAATGGCCTACTCCTGCACCTATTGTCTATTGAAGGTGGAATCTCATGTGGATCGGATGGTGAAGAAAACTCTTGGTATGCTGGCCTTTATAAATCAGAGCATTGAGTATAGGAGTTGGGATGTAATGTTGAAATTGTGCAAGGCATTTGGTGTGGCCAAATTTGGAGTATTGTGTACAATTTTGGTCACCAAACTATAGGAAAGATGTCAACAAAATAGAGAGAGTACAGAGATTTACTAGAATGTTGCCTGGGTTTCATCACCTAAGTTACAGAGAAAGGTTGAACAAGTTGGGTCTTTATTCTTTGGAATGTAGAAGGTTGAGGGGGGACTTGATAGAGGTATTTAAAATTATGAGGGGAATAGATAGAGTTGACATGGATAGGCTTTTTCCATTGAGAGTGGGGGAGATTCAAGAAAGAGGACATGAGTTGAGAATTAAAGAGCAAAAGTTTAGGGGTAACTTGAGGGGAACTTCTTTACTCAGAGAGTGGTAGCTGTGTGGAACGAGCTTCCGGCAGAAGTGGTTGAGGCAGTTTGGATGTTGTTGTTTAAAGTTAAATTGAACAACTATATGGACAGGAAAGGAATGGAGGGTTATGGAGTGAGTGTGAGTTGATGGGACTAGGTGAGAGTAAGAGTTTGGCACGGACTAGAAGGGCAACACACAAAATGCTAGAGGAACTCAGCAAGTTATGGAACACCTAAGGAGGGGAATAAATCATCCATGTTTTGAGGTGAAGCACTTCATCAGAGCAATAATTTTAATTGGGACAATTAAAAGGAAAGCAGCAATGATCCCTGGCCCTTTAAGCTTGCATCAAAGGAGCTCAGCTGATCATTATCCACTCCATCTTCTTCAGCACTTGCTGGAATACTACGGCTGCAGAATGCATCACCTAAAGGTTAACTGCATTAACTTGCCAAGACTTCTTTGACAGCATCCTCTGACCTTCTGAACCATAGAACCATAGAACCATAGAAACTACAGCACAGAAACAGGCCCTTTAGCCCTTCTTGGCTGTGCCGAACCATTTTCTGCCTAGTCCCACTGACCTGCACACGGACCATATCCCTCCATACACCTCCCATCCATGTATCTGTCCAATTTATTCTTAAATGTTAAAAAAGAACCCGCATTTACCACCTCGTCTGGCAGCTCATTCCATACTCCCACCACTCTCTGTGTGAAGAAGCCCCCCCAAATGTTCCCTTTAAACTTTTCCCCCCTCACACTTAACCCATGTCCTCTGGTTTTTTTCTCCCCTTGCCTCAGTGGAAAAAGCCTGCTTGCATTCACTCTATCTATACCCATCATAATTTTATATACCTCTATCAAATCTCCCCTCATTCTTCTACGCTCCGGGGAATAAAGTCCTAACCTATTCAACCTTTCTCTGTAACTGAGTTTCTCAAGTCCCGGCAACATCCTTGTAAACCTTCTCTGCACTCTTTCAACCTTATTTATATCCTTCCTGTAATTTGGTGACCAAAACTGAACACAATACTCCAGATTCGGCCTCACCAATGCCTTATACAACCTCATCATAACATTCCAGCTCTTATACTCAATACTACGATTAATAAAGGCCAATGTACCAAAAGCTCTCTTTACGACCCTATCTACCTGTGACGACACTTTTAGGGAATTTTGTATCTGTATTCCCAGATCCCTCTGTTCCACTGCACTCCTCAGTGCCTAACCATTAACCCTGTATGTTCTACGTTGGTTTGTCCTTCCAACGTGCAATACCTCACACTTGTCAGTATTAAACTCCATCTGCCATTTTTCAGCCCATTTTTACAGCTAGTCCAAGTCCCTCTGCAGGCTCTGAAAACCTTCCTCACTGTCTACAACACCTCCAATCTTTGTATCATCAGCAAACTTGCTGATCCAATTTACCACATTATCATCCAGATCATTGATATAGATGACAAATAACAATGGACCCAGCACTGATCCCTGTGGCACACCACTAGTCACAGGCCTCCACTCAGAGAAGCAATTTTCTACCACCACTCTCTGGCTTCTTCCATCGAGCCAATGTCCAATCCAATTTACCACCTCTCCATGTATACCTAGCGACTGAATTTTCCTAACTAACCTCCCATGCGGGACCTTGTCAAAGGCCTTACTGAAGTCCATGTAGACAATATCCACTGCCTTCCCTTCATCCACTTTCCTGGTAACCTCCTCAAAAAACTCCAACAGATTGGTCAAACATGACCTACTACGCACAAAGCCATGTTGAATCTCCCTAATAAACCCTTGTCTATCCAAATGCTTGTAGATTCTGTCTCTTAGTACTCCTCCAATAACTTACCTACTACTGACGTTAAACACACCGGCCTATAATTTCCCCGATTACTTTTCGATCCTTTTTTAAACAACGGAACAACATGAGCCACTCTCCAATCCTCCAGCACTTCACCCGTAGACAGCGATATTTTAAATATTTCTGCGAGGGCCCCCACAATTTCAACACTAGTCTCCTTCAAGGTCCAAGGGAACACCCTGTCAGGTCCCGGGGATTTATCCACTTTAATTTTCCTCAAGACAGCAAGCACCTCCTCTTTTTCAATCTGTACAGTTGCCATGGTCTCACTACTTGATTCCCTCAATTCCATAGATTTCATGCCAGCTTCCTTAGTAAATACAGACGCAAAAAACCTATTTAAGATCTCCCCCATTTCCTTTGGTTCCGCACAAAGCCGACCACTCTGATCTTCAAGAGGACCAATTTTATCCCTTACAATCCTTTTGCTCTTAATATACTTGTAAAAGCTCTTTGGATTATCCTTCACTTTGACTGCCAAGGCAACCTCATGTCTTCTTTTTGCCCTCCTGATTTCTTTCTTAAGTATATTCTTGCACTTCTTATACTCCTCAAGCACCTGATTTACCCCCTGTTTCCTATACATTTCATACAACTCCTTCTTCTTCTTTATCAGAGTTGCAATATCCCTTGAGAACCAAGGTTCCTTATTCCTATTCAATTTGCCTTTAATCCTGACAGGAACATACAAACTCTGCACTCTCAAAATTTCCCCTTTGAAGGCTTCCCACCTACCAATCACATCTTTGCCAGAGAACAACCTGTCCCAATCCACGCTTTTTAGATCCTTTCTCATTTCTTGAAATTTGGCCTTCTTCCAGTTCAGAACCTCAACCCTAGGACCAGATCTATCCTTGTTCATGATCACATTGAAACTAATGGTGTTATGATCACTGGAACTAAAGTGCTCCCCTACACAGACTTCTGTCACTTGCCCTAATTCGTTTCCTAACAGGAGATCCAATATTTCATCCCCTCTAGTTGGTCCCTCTATATACTGATTTAGAAAACTTTCCTGAACATATTTTACAAACTCTAAACCATCTAGACCCCTAACAGTATGGGAGTCCCAATCAATGTATGGAAAATTAAAATCCCCTACCACCACAACTTTATGTTTCCTGCAGTTGTCTGCTATCTCTCTGCAGATTTGCTCTTCCAAGTCTCGTTGACTATTGGGTGGTCTGTAATACAATCCCACTAATGTGGCCATGCCTTTCCTGTTTCTCAGCTCCACCCATAAGGACTCAGTAGACAAGCCCTCTAATCTGTCCTGCCTGAGCACTGCTGTAATATTTTCCCTAACAAGCAATGCTACTCCCCCATCTTTCATTCCTCTGCCTCGATCACATCTGAAACATCGGAACCCTGGAATATTAAGCTGCCAGTCCTGCCCCTCCTGTAGCCAAGTTTCATTAATCGCTACAACATCATAATTCCACGTGTCAATCCACGCCCTCAACTCATCTGCCTTCCCCGCAATACTCCTAGCATTGAAATATATACATCTCAGAAGATTTTTACCACCACTCACAACCTTTCTATCAGCGGATTTGCTTAGACTTTCAACATCATTTATTTTCACCCCAGCCACACTGTCAGCTCTGGCACTCTGGTTCCCATCCCCCTGCAAATCTAGTTTAAAGCCTCCCCAATAGCACTAACAAACCTCCCTGAAAGGATATTGGTCCCCCTGTGGAACTCTACTATATGAAAGGAAAAACATAAAAATAACATGGGTTCGCCTACAAAGCTCCCCTCCAAGTAAGACCCCACTGGATTTTGGAGATGTATTGCTTTTTATTTTCACTGGCTCCAAATCCTGGAAATCTCTACATAATAATACTGTGAGAGTACTTTGATCTCAGTGACCATCTTCTTACCTTCTACTTAGGCTTGTGAAACTTTGCTTGTAGAAATCCATAATCTTACCATTACAAATAAAACTCCGAACCATTTCCTCCTTTAAAAGTAGTTAGTAGAATGAGAGAAAGCACACATGGTGTTTCATCTGTTTGCTGTTGACATTTAAAAAGTAAACATATCTCTTAATGTGCATTTGACATTTTTGCTCTCTCAATACTGTAGGTGTCCCCAATATTGATTCCAACATTACTAAAAGGACAGAACTTCTGGTTAAAAGGCTACTCATAGATTTTGATTGCCGTTGTTCCTACAACAGTCACTGTGCCTCTCATCTACTTCTTTAATTGTAAAAGGAACTCTGGGAAATCTGAAGATCCTAAAAAATGTTATATAACTTAATTAATTCCTTGATTTCCTCCCTTTCATTCCTATACTCAATGCCATTAATATACAGTACTGTGCAAAATTCAGACCCCTGAAGATTTTTTATATTGTTTCATATGGTATGGCTTCCACAGAGCCCTGATCAAGGCTCTCTGGGATTACCTGGAGGGACAAAAGCAAGCAAGACAGCCAAAATCTGCAAAAGAATTATGGCAAGTTCTCCAAGATATTTGGAACGACCTACCAGCCAATTTTTTTATAAAACTGCACCACTGTGTACCTTACAGAGCTGATGCGAATTTAATGACAAAGAGTGGTCTCACCAAATATTGATGTTTTTTACTATTTACCGCTCTTTAGACACTTATCATTTCATTATTTTTGAAAGCATCATAGCATTACAGAAATATTTACATGTGCCTAATACTTTTGCACAGTACTAATACAGGAGTAATGTGAAGCTGTTCCTGTGACTCTATGGGGACATATATTCTATGTTGGTCTTTTGTCCGTCGACTGACATGAGAAGCAGTGTTTATTAATAGGATGAATTACACCTGTGGTTTTAGATACATCACCACATCATGTCATCATAGCTGTGTTGAAATATAAACAAGTTCACAACCATTCTATTGAATTTAGGCAGTATTCCAAAACTATTTATAAGATAACGTGATTATTGCTGAAAGCAATTTCTCCTTTATAGCTACATGCAGAGTTGAATGGTAACATACTTTATAAACAAATGCTTAAAGACATTGAAGGTGTCTAATTTCAGCATAGAGAGCACGTAATTTAAAAAATAGCTTCAAAGATATAATCCCTGGAGATGGAAGTCTAAGCCAAAGTAATTTTTATAATTGCAAAAACTACTGAATCACAAAATTCAGACCAGAACTTCCAAAACAAATATAATGAAATGAAAGTAAATGCACAAGGTTATAAAGTCTATATTATCTTTAGTAGTCTAGACTAAATCAATATTTCTGGTGGATGAACGACATTTATTTACTAAACTTTATGATACATGTACAATAATTCTCCAGAATTTCAGGTAAGGTATCTTGAGAAGAAAGCTCATCTTAGTAATATGGTGCAATCATTAACTACTAACAAGATTCCTAATAATTTCTGATCTTATGTGCAAGATAAATTCACTTTGTTTTTATTAGAAGTTGCAGCATTTGGGTAAAAGATTTGTATTTTATATTTGTGACACATTGCTTTTGGCACATTGGCCTTCATAAATCAAAGTATTAAGTACAGGAGGTGGGATGTTATGTCAAAGTTGTTGTCGTCATGGCTATCCCTCGAGGTTAAGGATGATGGTCTTTGTTCTGTTGATCTATTTATGGGCTCTCAAGTGGCTTATGAGTCCAATCTTGGCTTTGAACATTCTTCCGCATTCAGGACAGGTAGTTCCAGATGGCAGATCGGGCTTTGGCTGTTGCTGCCTCTCTTTCCATTGTCTTCTCTTTTCTTCTAATTCTGCACATCTGTTGGCTTCGAAAGTTGCTGTTCCTTCTTGGATGATGGCTTGCCAGAGTTTCCTGTCCTTGGCACTGGTTTCCCAATTGTTGATGTTGATGTTACATTTCTTCATGTTGGCTTTTAAGATGTCTTTGAATTTCTTCTGTTGTCCGCCTCTTTTACATTTGCCTTCTTTAAGCTGGGAGTAGAAGACTTGTTTCGGTAGACATTTGTCTTTCATCCAAACAACATGACCGCTCCATCTTAGTTGGTTCTTGATGACGTAGGCTTCAATGTTTGTTGTTTTTGCTTCATTTAGCACACTGACGTTGGTTCTTCTATCTTCCTAGCTGATTTTTAAGATGTTTCGAAGACAGTGTTGATGGAACATTTCAACTGCCTTCAGATGTAGTCAGTATGTTGTCCAGGTTTCTGATGCATACAGGAGCATTGGGATTACCACTGCTTTGTACATTAACATTTTGGTGTCTATTCAGATGTCACAATTATGAAAGACTCTTGTTCAAAGACATCCAAAAGCTGTTCCAGCGCATTTAAGACGATGTTGGATCTTGTCATTAACGTCGACTTTGGAGGAGAGATGACTTCCAAGATACGGAAAGTGGTCCACGTTTTCTAGGGTTGTTTCGCCAAGTTGCATTGATGGTTCTATCCGATTTGTCTCAGGTGGTGACAGTTGGTAGATGATCTGAGTCTTCTTGGAATTGATGGTAAGTCCAAGTTTCATGATTGCATGGTTGAAGGTAGTCAGAATCTGTTGTAGGTGGTTTTCTGAAAGAGCTGCAACACTGTTGTCATCTGCACATTGGAACTCGATGAGGGAACTCGTGGATGTCTTGTTTTTGGACTTGATATGAGCAAGATTGAAAAGTCTGCCATCTGTTCTGTAGACAATTTCGATTCCTGGGAGTAGGTCGTCCTTGATAATGTGGATGATTGTTGCAATGAAGATGGTGAACAAATCTGGGGCAATGATGCATCCCTGTTTTACTCCTGATCTAACTTGAAAAGGCTTACAGTTACTATTGCTGACCATGACTGTGGCAAGCATGCCATTGTGGAGGAGTTTCAGGATTCGAATGTACTTTTCAGGGCATCCATAGGTAGATAGGACATCCCATAGGAGTTCCCTTGATACCAAGTCAAAAGCTTTGGTGAGGTAGATGAATGCCATGTACAAAGGTTGAAGTTGCTCACGACATTTTTCTTGTAGTTGTTGCATTGTGAAGGTCATGTTGATTGCTCCACGTGATGGTCTAAAACCAGCTTGTGTCCCTGGAAGGATCTTCTCGGCTAAAGGCTTGAGCCGGTTGTTCATGATGCGGGTGAGGATCTTTCCTTCTGTTGCTAACAGGGAAATTCCATGATAGTTTCCGCATTCGGATCAATCGCCTTTTCTTTTGTAGATGGTAATGATTGCTGAGTCTCTAAAGTCTGCTGGTGCGTCTTCGTTTATCCAGATCTTGATGAGAAGTTGATGCAGTTGATAATGAAGCGGGTTACCTCCAATTTTGTAGACCTCGGCTGGTATTCCATCGAGTCCAGTGGCCTTTTTGTTTTTCAAGGTTTTGATGGCTTCCTTGCCTTCTTCAAGTGTTGGTATTTTGCTTAGGGAGTCATCAACGGGCTGTTTTGGAATGTTGTTAATCATATTCCTGTCAAATGAGATGGTTTGATTTAGAAGATCTTCAAGATGCTCCCTCTATCTAGAATTGATGTCAGCATTGCTCTTCAGGATGGTTGAACCATCTTTGCTTTTGAGAGGGGCTTGACTGTGAATGGATGGGCCAAAAATAGCTTTAGTTGCATTGAAAGAATCTTGAGCGTCATTGGCGTCTGCTAGTTGTTGGATTTCCTGAGCTTTCTTCCTCCACCATTGGTCTTTCAGGATTTGGGTGCTCTTCTGGACTGCAGCCTTGCATTCCTGATAGCATTTCCTTTTGGTCACTGATTGTTGGTCATTTTGTAAGGTACATGTTTCCCCCACCATCTGAAGGTAGAGCATTCCTATGAAACAGTTCGTAAACTGGAATGTCATAAAGCGAAGAAGCAATTACCATTTATTTATATGGGAAAAATTTGTGCGCATTCGCAGACCCAAAAATAACCTACCAAATCATGCCAAATAACAGTAAAGCCTAAAATAACAGTAACATATAGTAAAAGCAGGAATGATATGATAAATGCACAGCCTATATAAAGTAGAAATACTTCTCTACAATCATTGCCACACTGTTCTCCGTAGCGAAAGTCTCACGTAAGTGTTCTCGGCAGAAACACAGCGTAAGCACTCTCGGTGGAAACACTCTCTCCAGTAACCTTTAAGCGATGAAGCTCAAATCATACCAAATAACACTTACTGGAATTAGGAAGACAGCGCCAAGCACACTGATGATGGTGTGTTAGGCTGAGTCGTCGGATGGTGGGGTGGTGTAGTGGTCCCCAACCTCCAGGCCGCCGACCAGTACCGATCCGTGAAGCATGCAGAGGTACAGTGGAGGCCGGGACGCACCTAGCTCATCTTTAAGAAAAAAGCCGAAATAAAGAAGCTAATTAATTAGGTGCCGCTCGGCACATAAATGCCGGCCCAGATCAGAGGTAACGCCATGGACAATTGGCAATCGCCTCTGATCCGGGCCGACATTTAAGTGCTAGGCAGCACCTAATTAATTAGCTTCTTTATTTCAGCTTTTTTCTTAAAGATGTGCTGGGTGTGTCCTGGCTTCCGCTGCATTCTCCGCGGCAATGTATCAGTCCGCGGCCTGGGGGTTGGGGTGATAGGACACTGGGGTGTCATCTCATCATCATCTGTTCCCATCACGGCAGGCAGGTCATCTTCTTCTATGTCTGCCTGCCTCGATGTCGAAGGTCGAGGTTCGTCGTCTGCTGTGGCTGATGTGGAAGGCTTGCTTGACTGCTTAGCCTCGCGCATTTTTCTATCATACAGTTCTGTGCAAGCACTCAAACCATCTTGCAAATATGCCCTAAACCAACGTACCCTTTAAAAATTAAAGTCGTACTTTATCATTGCAGCGAAAATTTCACGCAGTTGCTTCACGTTCAGTTCCTGGATGACTTCACTTTCTGTTAGTTTGCTACTGCATTCGGTTTCGATTGTTATCCTTTCCTCTTCCAATTGCATCAGCTCTTCATCTATCAGTTCTTGGTCATGGGATGCCAAAACCTCTTCAACATCACCTTCGTCAACTTCCACAAGCCAAATTCACTTTGTCCTTGCTTCGTTCTCCACGATTGAAACTCTTAATTATGTCTAGTTTTACGCTAAGTGTAACACCTTTACAAGCTCTTTTAGGATTTTCCAATACCATAGAACTCATTTTGCTAATGGCTGCTCACAGGCACGTGTTTAAGCAATGCCAGCTAGAATGCAGTTCCAAATCCAAGGGAGGAGTTTGGCTGCTCGGGGCGCGCGGCGTGCTGCCTTTTATTGCGCGCTGCTTTTTTTGCATGCTGTCTTTTTTCGTAATAGTGAAAACACCTGTTAGCGAAAAAACGTAACTAACGTAGGTCTTTTGTAACAGTGAGGTTTCGTAAAGCGATCGTTCAAAAAGTGGGGGACACCTGTAATGAAAGCTTTTCTCTTTTCGTCGATGAGTTGTTGGAGTTGTTTGTTGTTATCATCAAACCAATCCTGATGTTTTTTCATCTTGAACCCAATTGTTTCTTTGCAGGAGGTGATGAGAGCATTCTTCAATTGATTCCAGTGTTCTTCAACAGATGGTGGAATTTTGTTGAGGCAGTTGTTCTTGAAGATTTTGTTGGAACTTCTGTACATGGTTGATGTCTTGAAAGATGTCAACATTAAATTTCTTAATAGTGTTCTGATTTTGGTGTTTCCTTTTGAGCCGAATCTTCATTGTCATGGTGGACAAGATGAGTCGATGGTCTGTCCAGCACGCGTTGGCACCAGTAACAGCTCTTGTTATCAGTACATCTTGTTGGTCCCGAGATTGTATGATGATGTAGTCGATGAAGTGCCAGTGTTTGGAGCGTGGATGCTGCCAGGAGACTTTGTGCCTGTTTTTCTGGCGAAATAGGGTGGTTGTAATCACCAGGTTGTGTTCAGCATATTTGGTGAGGAGGAGTGTTCCATTGGTGTTGACCTTGCCAACTCCTTCCTTGTTTATTATTCCAGTCCAGAGCCTATGACCTTTCCCAACTCTGGCATTGATGTCTCCCAAGAGAATGATCTTGCCGTTGTTGGGAACAGAGAAAAGGACTTGGTCAAGTTGGGCGTAGAAGTTCATCTTTACTTCATCTTCAGCATCCAGAGTTAGAGCATTGGGGCTGATGATGGTGGCATGTTGGTTGTTGACAAGCTGGATTCGCAGAGTCATGAGACGTTCGTTGATTCCCAGTGGTTGCTCTGTCTGCTTCTGAAGTAGGCTGTTTCGGATGGCAGAAGCTACTGCATTGATCCTCGGTTGTTCAGGATCAAGTCCTTTCCAGAAAAAGATGTGTTGACCTTGCTCTTCCTTTAGTTGCCCTTCTCCAGCTCTGCGGGTCTCACTCAGAGCAACAAAGTCAAAGTTGAATTTTTGGAGTTCCTCGGCAACAAAGGCAGTTCTCCTCTCTGGTCGGTCTGAGCTTGGGTTATCCATCAGAGTTCGTATATTCCAGGTTCCAAATTTCATAGTTTCACTTCTCGTTTTTTTTCGACCGCATAATGTTGATTCCTCTGGACATGGCTTTCCAAACAGGATGGGGTGAAGCAGACTATTTTTAGGGCACCTTTTCTAGCCCATTCCCAATTCAGGGTGAGCAGAGTGGATCCTAAATAGGGCTGCTCAGACGTGAATACTGCTGCCGAACAACTTTCCTGCTTTTGTCCAAAAGTTGAGCAACTGATTTACTGCTTTCGTGCTGGTTCTTGACTAGGAGCTTCCAGCCATCACATTGCCTGCTCTCGTCGCCCTCCCCCGATTGCTGAAAGACTTGAAGAAGTGGCCCACAGAGCAAAGACACCTGTGCGTGTATTTGTTTAATGTGTACTTGATGTTGTACTCCAAGAAGCACATGATACTTCACAAATCAACCAACTGATTCCAATGGCATGGAAACCACGACGATTGGAGCTGATGGATTTGTTGCAGACTTCATCCACGTTCACAACCATTGAGTTCGAAGTAACTTTGTCCACCTGTTCCACCGTTGAGGTGTTGGTTGGATTGTTCTTTTGTCAGGGACCTCACCCTCGATCTTACCACATGGGTGACCCCACCAGGAGCATAGCTCTGAGACAGCATCGCTCTTGGGATCTCAGGACCACACAAGCTTCTCCACCGCAACAAGGTGACAATCCATGGAGAAGCGTCAAAGCTGTATAAAACATTTGTGAGGCCTAACTTGGAGTATTGTGTGCAGTTTTGGTCACCGAAAAGAAAGATGTAAATAAGGTGGAAAGAGTACAGAGAAAATTTACAATGATGTTGCCGGGACTGAAGGACCTGAGTTATAAGGAAAGATTGAATAAGTCAGGATCTTATTCCTTGGAACATAGAAGATTGAGGGGAAATTTAACAGAGGTGTACAAAGTTATGAAGGGTATAGATAGGAAAAATCCAAGCTGGCCTTTGTCACTGAGGTTGAGTGGGACTTCAACTAGAGTTCACAGGTTAAGGGTGAAAGGAGAAAAGTTTAAGGGGAACATGAAGGGAAACTTCTTCACTGAGAGGGCTGTGAGAGTGTGGAACGAGCTGCCAGCGCAAGTGGTGCATGCAAATTCGATTTCAATATTTAAGAGAAGCTTAGATAGGTACATGGATGGTAGATGTATGGAGTGCTATGATTCTGGCGCAGATTGATGAGAGTAGGCAGTTTAAATGATTTCAGCCTGGACTAGATGGCCAAAGGGCCTGTTTCTGTGCTGTACTTTTCTCTGACTCTATGGTGACATTGCTAGGAAAAGCCTTGGGAATGTTTTCTTAGGCTGCATTCAGAATGGTCTCAGACCAAATCATTATAGAACTAAACAGGAAATTATCTGTTTTAGATGTGGTATTGTATAATCTGATGGGGTTAATCTGACAGTCTCAGTCCTTTACAAAGAGGGTTGAGGCTAAGTAAGAATATTAAGGATCATAGTAAATTGAAAGAAAAGGCATAAGTAGGACCACCAGATCATAAGATTTGGGAACAATGAGCTATTTAGCCTCTCAGGTTTGTTCTGCTATTCAGTACTTTCATGGCTGACCTGACATTCCTTAAATCTAATTTTCTACCTTACCTTGTTTTCTTGTACTGATTAGAAACCTCAGCCTTATTAATAACCAAAGACTTCATCTCCTCAATTCCTGTGGCAAGGAGTTCCAAAGACTCAGAGCTCTCCGAGAGAAGATATTCTTCCTGATCGCAGTCAAAATTTTACTGTCATGTAGCTCCATTTCCCTAGCAAGGACACTCATGTTGGAGGAGTAACACCTTATATTCTGTCTAGGTAGACTCCAACTTGATGGCATGAACATAGATTTTTCTAACTTCTGGTAATTTCTCCCCCTCCCCCTTCTCTCTTTCCCTATTGTCCTTTCTGGTTCCCGTCTCTAGATTAGAAATGTTCAGATTAGAATGCTATAATTTAAGAGGAATATTATGGGAACTTCATACGATGTGGAATAATGATGGGAAAAAGGGCTATAAGTTTTCCTTTTTTTTGTTTTCAAGGTTCTGAGTCATCAATTTCTGAATAGATCTTTAGCTAAAATTTTCCTCCATGCCGAGGGACAGTGTTGCAAAGAGTGGGAATACATGGGGCCTTTTTTCATTAGCTGCTGGTGGCTAGTGGCGTTCCAAACGAATCAGTTTTGGGACCACTTCTTTTCACATTGAATGTCAATAATTTGTTAACGGAGTTGATGGTTTTGTGACCATACCTGAAGATTATATGAAGATTGGTGGAGGGGCAAGTAGCATTCAGGAAACAGGGAGTCTACAGAAGGATTTAGAGAAATTAGGAGAATGGGCAAAGAAGTGGCATATGGTATATAATGTAGGAAAGTGTATGGTCATGCACTTTGGTAGAAGGTATAAAGGCATAGACTATTTCCTAAATGGGGAGGAAATTTAAAAATCAGGTACAAAGAGACATCGTGCAGGATTCCCTAAAGGTTAACTTGCAGGTTGAGTCGGTGGTAAAGAAGGCAAATGCAATATTAGCATTTATTTTGACTAGGATAGAATATAAAAGCAAAGATGTAATCCTGGGACTTTGTAAGGCGTAGGTCAGATCACAATGTGAGCATTGTGAGCAGATTTGCATCCCTTACCTATGAAAAGTTGAACTGGCATTGGAGAGGGTCCAGAGGTAGTTAACGAGAATTATTCTGGGAATGAATGGATTAACATATGAGGAGCATTTGATGGCCCTGGAACTGTTTCGCTGGAGTTTAAAAGAATGAGGTGGGATCTCACTGAAACCAATCAAATATTGAACGGCTTTGATTGAGTGGAAGTGGGAGGATATTTCCTATGGTGAGTGAGTCCAGGACCAGAGGACACAGCCTCAGAATAGAGGAATGTCCATTTAGAACAGAGATAAAGAAATTGCATTCATCAGAGTGTCGTGAATTTGTGGAATTCATTACCACAGATGTCTGTGGAGGCCAAGTTAGTGGGTATATTTGAAGTGGAAATTGATATATATGTTCCAATGTTTATATGCTATTAATTACTTTCCTGATTTTATGCTAAATTGTAAATGTCAAGAGTACAAAAACTATCTCTGGACGCCCACAAATTTACTCCCCTCTGCGAACATTGAACATGTATTTTTGTATTCCCCTGAAATTTATTCTGTTGCCTTCAATGGAACAACCTTGTGTAAAACACATTGCAATAATTGCAAAGCACATTTAGTCTACCAACTGAAGAGGAATTTAGAGTCATAAAGACATAAAGTTGGGCAATTTGTCCAATATATCCATGCCAACTAGTGGTCACCCATCCATATTTATCACATTTTCCAGTACTTGGCCTGTAGCCTTCTCTGACTAAGCAATTAAATGTTCATCTACACTTACGCACTGTCAGCAGTTCTGCTTCCAATACTCTCATCAGCAGTGTATTCTAGATATTTATCACTATCTGAGTACAAAAGGTACAAATCCCCTCTAAATCTCATACCCTTTACACTAGTCCATGTCATCTGGTTTTATTCACCACTGATAAGAAGGAAAGATTCCTGCTGCCTACATACTTCATAATTTCATATACCTCAGTTATATCTCTGTTTAACCTTCTCTTCTTCAGGGAAAACAAGCATAGTCTCTCAAGTTTCTCTTAGTAATTGAACCACTTTATCCTATGTGGTATGCTGGTGAATCTCCAATGCACACTCTCCAGCACCATATCTTCCCAGAAATGCATGCAGTACTCCAGCTGAGGTCTGAACAAATTGGAGCACAATATCCCAGCTCTTGTGTTCAATACCCTGACTAAGGAAGATCAGCGTCCCATATGCCTTCTTAACTATGTTATCAGTGCTGCTGACTTGAAGGATATTTTGATGTGCACACAGAAGTTTCTCTGTTCATCAGTAGTCTCTTGAACCTTATAATTCACAATCTATGTCCCAGTTTCATCACTACTCCCAAAACATATCACCTTATATTTATCATGATTAAGCACTACCTGCCATTTCTTATCCTATTTCTCTGTAACACCATAAGGCACAGGAGCAGAGTAAGGCCATTCAGCCCATAGAGTCTGCTCCACCATTCCATCATGCTGATTTATTATCTCTCTCAACCCCATTCTCCTGCCTTTTCCACATAGCCTTGGTTGCCCTTACCAATCAAGAGCCAATCAACATCCACTTTAAATATGCCTCCAGAGCCATCAGTGGCAATGAATTCCACAGATTCACCTTTCTCATCATCTCCTTCTAAAGGGTATCCCTTTATTCTGAGATGGCGTCCTGCAGTTCTAGACTCTCCCACTATTGGAAACTTCCTCGCAGTGTCCACACTATCTGAACCTTTCAATATTCAATAGGTTTAAATGAGATACCTCCTCATTCTTCTAAATTCCAGTGAGTACAAATCCAGAGCCGTCAAATACTCCATATGCATTTATCCTTTCATTCCTGGAATTATTGATACATTGATATATACCAATAGATTGATAGCACCCTGTCAACAGCAATCTTTGAATCAGCCGTGAACTTACAAATCATGCCACCAATATACATATCCAAATCACTCAGGCACGTTACAGCAGCATGGGTCCTAATATTATCCCAGTGGAACACCACCAGTCACTAGCCTTCAATCACAAAATCATCTACTATCATCTCCTAGCGTCAAGACAAACTTAGAACTGATTTAGCAATAATCATTTGGAACAGTGTCCCATATTGTAGAAGGGCCTAGGGGTAGAAATAGATAGTCCCCTGAAAATAGTGTTGCGGTGTTCGGCATGGACTAGAAGGGTCAAGATGGCCTGTTTCCGTGCTGTAATTGTTATATGGTTATATGGTTATAGGTTATAGGTATACAGGGGGGTGAAGAAGGATTTTATCACAATGGCACTTATCAATCAGAACACTGAGTAAAGAAGGTATGTTATTCTGCAGTTGGTGAGGCCACATTTGGAATATTGTCTCTAGCAAGGCATTTGATAAGGTACCCCATGCAAGGCTTATTGAAAAAATAAGGAGGGTTGAGATCCAAGGGGACATTGCTTTGTGGATCCAGAACTGGCTTGTCCACAGAAGGTAAAGAGTTTTTCTAGACAGGTCATATTCTGCAGGAGGCCGGTGACCAGTGGTGTACCTCAGGGATCTGTTCTGGGACCCCTACTCTTTGCGATTTATATAAATGACCTGGATGAAGAAGTGGAGGGATAGGTTAGTAAATTTGTTGATGACACAAAGGTTGAGGGTGTTGTAGATAGCGTGGAGGGCTGTCAGAGGTTACAGCGGGACATTGATAGGATGCAAAACTGGGCTAATAAGTGGCAGATGGAGTTCAACCCAACTAAGTGTGGGTGGTTTATTTTGGTAGCTCAAATATGATGGCCCAATATAGCATTAATGGTAAGACCCTTGGCGGTGTGGAGGATCAGAGGGATCTTGGGGTCCATGTCCATAGGACACTCAAAGCTGCTGAGCAGGTTGACTCTGTGGTTAAGAAGGCATACTGTGCATTGGCCTTCATCAATCATGGGATTGAGTTTAAGAGCCGAGAGGTAATGTTGCAACTATATAGGACCCTGGTCAGACCTCACTTGGAGTACTGTGCTCAGTTCTGGTCACCTCACTACAGGAAAGATGTGGAAACCATAGAAAGGGTGCAGAGGAGATTTACAATGATGTTGCTAGATTTGGTGAGCATGCCTTATGAGAACAGGTTGAGTGAACTCAGCCTTTTCTGCTTGGAGCAATGGAGGATGAGAGGTGTACAAGATAATGAGAGGCATTGATCAGTGGATAGTCAGGGGCTTTTCCTGGGGATGAAATGGCTAGCATGAGAGGGTATAGTTTTAAGGTGCATGGAAGTAGGTACAGAGGAGATGTCAGGGGTAAGTTTTTTATGCAGCGAGTGGTGAGTGCATGGAATGGGTTTGGGGTGGGAGAGCCGTGTCAATCTCACGGATTTGGCGGGACTTGAGTGTGTCTTCCCTAGACATATGCAGCCTGAGGAAACCGGGGTTTTTGAATGCCAAAGAGGATATTTCAGAAATTCAAAGGATGAGTTGTAGAGAAACAGATTCAAGCTATTTTCATTGGAGTGAAGGAAAATGAGGAATTATATTATAGAGGTGCATAAAGTCATGAGTAGCTTAGATTGAGATAATGCACTTTGTCTTTTTCCCAAATTTGGGTAATCAAGAAATAGAGAGCATAGATTTAAGGTGAGAAGTGAGAGAATTTATAGAACCTGAGGGGCAACATTTTCACCCAGAGGGTGGACAGTATGTGGAATGAGCTGCCAAAGGAACTAGTTGAGGCAATTACATGAATAACTTTTAAAACATACTTGGATAGGTACATGAATAAGAAAGGGTTAGAGAGATATGGGCTTAACATGGGCAATTGAGACTAGATTAGCTGGGAATTGGTCTAAAAGGCAATTTTTGTGTCCTGTATGACTCTTGGTTTCAATATGGAAACTTGCTGAAGGCCTTATTGCAGTGAAGTCCATATAGACTTCATCTACTACACTGGCCTCATCCATACATCTTGTTATCTCCTCAAAAATTCAGTCAGATTGTTCAGACAAGATCTGCTATTGACAAATTCATGCTGGATGTCTATGATCTGTCCTTGCATTTCCAAGTGATCATTAATCCTGCCCCTCTGAAAGTTTTCCCTTAACTTTCCAACTACTGATGTTACACTTGCAGATCTGTGACTGACAGTCTTTTCTCTGCTGCCTGGGTTAAAAAGTGCAGCACATTTGCTGTGCTTCAGTTGTCTGATACCTTACTTGTGGTGAGCAATGATTTAAAAATCTCAGCCAAAGCTCCAATGATCTCTTACTAATAGCAGCCTGGGCTAAATATCATTCAGCTATGGGGATTTATCCACCTTTAAACCCACCAAATGCATCTCTATCTGGTCCTTATTTATGGAGACTTTCACTAGAATTCCATTCTCCTTCACAGAGTTCACCAACTGCAAAGTTCATTTCCCTTCTGAATACTAATGAGGAACATTCATTTCGGATCTCATGTGTAACTTCTGAATCTACACACACTTTGCTCCTCTGGTTTTTAATGAGCCATACTCTTTTCTCTAATGAATTTACAAAACAACTTCAGATTTACCTTATTCCTGATCATCCTTGTTCCCTACCTAATTTCCCTTTAAAGTGTCACCATTCACTATTGCAAAAGCTTGCTTGCAAATTCTCAAAAATTTCTAGAGAAGGAAGCTAACTTATAATGTGTTTGAAGATTGACTACTGTATTAGAACCGGTGGGCCAAACTTATCCCTGGAATGGCATCTTTGGCCTCATTTGCATCAAATTAGTAAACTGTAAACTGCTATCAAGCTGAAGAACTATAGATTGCTTTCTGATAAAGAACTCTTGAATTTGTTATTTATCACCATTATGCTAGGCAGCTCTGAAAAGAAGTGATGATTGGAGATGATTGACCTAAAAGGAGGCAACTTCTGGTAAGATGGCGACACATTTGATTGCCACATTTTCTTCAAAGTCAACAAAGTGTGTTTCTGTCCTTTACATCTTTTATGATCTCAAGATCCTTCTAGACTTTAAAATATTTCAGGTCTAGCCCATCAGTGAGTCGCTGAAGGAGCTGGGCTTGGTGTAGATCGTGCTGCTGCTTGCATCAGAGAGGCTTCAGAGGTGCTGGTGTATGAAGGAGGCAGGCAGTCTAATAGTTAGTGACCATCTTAGTCACTTTTCTTGGGATCGCAAGACATTGGACATTGTTAATGTGGAATGCTGCAAGTTCTGATTCACTGGCAGACGGCAGGGGAGAATGTACCCTCAGTCGTAGTGAGTACAAGGCCTCAATCTATTGCCTGATTACAACCACCAGGAGAGAGGTGTTGAAGCTGGTGTGCTCCATTGGGGGAGGTGTGGTGCAGTGCCCAGGATGGAGTTGGTGCTGTCTCCCAGTACTTGATCAGCAGAAGACAAGCTGTGTAATGTTCAAATGCAGATTTCTGCAGCATTCATGGACTCAGGAGCTAGACTTTTTTTTTGCATGGCTGTATTTTACTGATGTGCTTGTTATCTTGTTGTATGTGCTCTATGTGCTTTGTGCTGTGTGCGACTGTTGGTACTGTGTTTCGTAACTTGGCTATCCTGCATGTCTAAACTCAAGGGTATTCATGCATGGTTGAATGGTAATTAAACTTAAATCAGCAGCTGACTATAATCAAGCACTGGAGAAGCCGTCACCAAACAAGAAAGAGTCCATTCTGATGGATTTCAAATCATAGTCAAGGACTTCAACCAGGCTTATTTGAAGGAATCCTTGCCCAATTACCATTAGCATATAATCCTAAGCACCTGAAGTCCCAAAACACAAGACCACCAAATTGACATGCTATACTAAGATACGGAATGCCTACCATTCCATCCCAGACAGCATTTCACTTTTTAAGCTTGCTTTGACCATCAAAATAGGGAGGAACCATCTCAAACTCTGACAGCCCTCTAAGATCCTGTGATTTCAGTCTCTGAGGCCAACATGCAAGCTTCCTTCAGGTTGGTGCCCAAGAACATGCTAACCTGCCTCAAAGTGACTGTCGTCCAGTAGTAATTACATCCACAGAGATAAAGTGCTTTGAGAGGCTGGTGATTAAATATATCAACTCCTGCCTGAAAAGCGACTTGGATCCACTCCAATGTGCCTACTGGTGTAACAGGTCCACAGAAGATCCCATCTCATTGGCTCTTCATTTAACCCTGGAACATCTGGACAACAAATATCCATGCATCAGGATGCTCTTCATGGACTACAGTTTAGCACTAGATATTACCATTCCCTTAAAACTAATTAACAAGGTTCATGATCTTGGCTTCAATACATCCTTGTGCAATTGGGTCTTCGATTTCCTCACTTGCAGACTCCAGTCAGTTCGGATTGGTGACAACATCTCCTCCACTATCTCCATCAGCATAAGGCTGTGTGCTTAGCCCCCTGCTCTACTCACTTTACACTCAAGGTCAACAAGACCAAGGAGCTGATTATTGACTTCTGGAGGAAGAAACCTAAAGTCCAGCAGCCAGTCCTCATGGGAGGATCAGAGGTGGAGAGTGTCAGCAACTTTAAATTCCTCTGTTTTGTTATTTCAGGGGATGTGTTCTGGGCCCTGGACATGAGTGCAATTACAAAGAAAACACGGCAGCGCCTCTACTTCCTTAGGGGTTTGTGAAGATTCAGCATGACATCTAAAACTTTGACAAACTTCTATAGTTGTGTGGTGAAGGGTATATTGACTGGCGACATCACAGCCTGGTATGGAAACACCAGCGCCCTTGAACAGAAGATCCTACGAAAAGTAGTGGATATGGCCCAGTCTGTCACGGGTAAAGCCCTCCTCACCGCTAAGCAAATCTACATGGAACATTGTCACAGGAAAGCAGCATCCATCATCTGGGATCCCACCACCTAGGTCTTGCTCTCTTGTCACTGTTGCCATCAGGAAGAAGGTGCAGGAGCCTCAGGACTCACACTACTAGGTTCAGGAAAGGTTATTACCCCTCCATCATCAGGCTCTTGAACTAAAAGGAGATAACTTTACTCAAGTCCTGATGAAGAGTCTCGGCCTGAAATGTTGACTGTTTATTCCCATCAATTGATGTTACCTGACCTGCTGAGCTCCTCCAGCGCATTGTGTGTTGCTGTAGATTTTCCGCACTGCCGTACCTCTTGTATCTGTAACTTCACTCAACTTCACTTACCCCATCACTGAAATTTTTCCACAACCTATGGACTTGCTTTCAAGGACCCTTCATCTTACATTTCCAACATATATTTATTATTATTATTTATTTCATTTTGTATTTGCACAGCTTGCTGTCTTTTGCACATAGGTTGGGTATAAATTCCACGTAAACTTGCTTTTTGCAGCATTAGCACAGTGCATTACAAATATGACAAGCAGAGTACCTAAGTAAAATATTTTACATTACTTAGACATAATAAAGATATTAGGTGTAATGAGAATAGGTTGAGTGAACTAGGCCTTTTCTCCTTGGAGTGATGGAGGATGAGAGGTGATCTGATAGAGGTGTATAAGATGATGAGAGGCACTGATCACATGGAGAGTCAGAGGCTTTTTCCCAGGACTGAAATGGCTAGCACGAGAAAGCACAGTTTTAAGGTGCTTGGAAGTAGGTACAGAGGGGATGTCAGGGGTAAGTTTTTTACGCAGAGAGTGGTGAGTGTGTGGAATGGGCTGCTAATGACTGTGGTGGAGGTGGATACAATAGGGTCTTTTAAGAGACTCCTGGATAGGTACATGGAGCTTAGAAAAATAGAGGGCTATGGGTAACCCTAGGTAATTTCTAAAGTGAGTATATGTTTGGCACAGCATTGTGGGCCGAGGGGCCTGTATTATGGTCTTCTATGTTTCAATGTGTAACTTGAGGAAAATATGTTCCAATGTAGAATTAGGGTTTATCAGGTTGGTTCAAGAATGTCATGGCAGTGGAGAAGAAGCTGTTGAGGAGGAGAGTTATAGGTCTTCAAGTCCCTATACCTCTGGCATGATGGCAGCAAATGAAAAGGGCCTGGATTGTGGTGTTCCTTAATGATGAACATACTGCCTTCCTGAGACATCACCTCTTGTGATGTGAGCAAAGCTGTGATGGAACTTGTGAATGGATCTTAAATCACTGGAAAGACATTGAAGATGATGATAAAAGTCTTCGTTCAACAGGACAAGCTCTTTTTAATTTCAAGAATATAGTTTATTCATAATAAAAATATATGCAAATGCAATGCAAAAACTTTTACATTCATTGCTGATGCATTCAGTAGTGTAGGTTTATTATATATTTTAAAGGAAAATGAAATAAACAAGCATAGTAGCAGGCCACTCTTAGGGCCCCCTGGGAAGAAGCACCTCCAACTCTTCTCCTCCACAGTAGTAGAAGAGGCACAGACTGGTCCTTCCTCATAGAGAATTAGTATTGGCTGCTCTGAGTTTCAGTACATCACATCTGAATGTTCAAACACCTTGGCTGGAGCAAACATAAATGGTCTAACAGCTTCTGAGAACAGAGAAGCCAGATGCCCAAAAATAATGCTGTGAGGTCTGACTTTCTGGTTTCACAAATATCCTAGCTATTGTTAGATGACTTTGTCACCTTGCACAGCAAAACAAAATCAGTCTGGTTTGAAAGCCTCTTATAACTCAGTTACAATGGTGCATAATAGCTTAGTTAGGTGTGCCTTTTTTGATATTGGTTAAATTAACATACCTCCATTCTCTTACTTTTGCCATAGATAGGAAAATATCTGTCTCATAGTCACACCACCATATTACTTGAGTAGTCAATGACCTTTTGTGTGCCAGCAGCCTGCACAATGTAGACAATACTGTTTGTTTGCAAAGCTGTTCTTTTAAATACAAACTGATTACTGCTTGCAGTTTACTTTAAGAACTGGACTGGTTCTGATTTGAATTAATGTCTGCTATATTCACATAAATTTATAATTCCTGAATCCCTAACAGAACTAGCTGAGTCCACCATTTTCTGCAACCTCCTGCATTTCTGTGCATAGAAATTCCCATGCCAGTCAGAATGCTTTCCACTGTACATCTGTGGAAATTTGCCAGAGTCTTCAATGTCGTGCCAAATCACCTTAAACTTCTAAGACAAAATGCTGGTGTGCCATCCTCATGGTTGCATTAATGTGTTGGGACCAGGATAAATGCTCTGAGAATTTTACTCATTTTTGTGTTAAACCTCAGCCCTATGCTGGCAACTTGTAAGTGCCTCATTTTAAATTTTTTATGCTTGCTTAAAATTTGTCCTTGGTCTTACTTCTCCATATCTCTGCAAACATTATAACCCCTTTTTTCTAGCCCCTGGGTATGTCCTCAGAGTTAACTAGCATATTCTGCAGAAAAAGTGGTGAATACTGGGGAGAATGAAAGGGACAGTCAACACTCACAACACGCTGGAGGAACTCAGCAGGTCGGGCAGCGTCCGTGGAAAAGATCGGTCGACGTTTCGGGCCGGAACCCTTCGTCAGGACTGTAGAGGGAAGGGGCAGAGGCCCTATAAAGAAGGTGGGGGGAGGGTGGGAAGGAGAAGGCTGGTAGGTGCCAGGTGAAAAACCAGTAAGGGGAAAGATAAAGGGGTGGGGGAGGGGAAGCAGGGAGGTGATAGGCAGGAAAGGTGAAGAAAGAATAGGGGAAAACACAATGGGTAGTAGGAGGAGGTGGAACCAAGAGGGAGGTGGTAGGCAGCTGGGGGAGGGGGCAGAGTGACATAGGGATAGGGGAAAGGAGGGGGAGGGAATTACCCGAAGTTGGAGAATTCTATGTTCATACCAAGGGGCTTGAGACTACCTAGGCGGTATATGAGGTGTTGCTCCTCCAACCTGAGTTGCCTCATCATGGCAGTAGAGGAGGCCATGCATGGACATATCTGAATGGGAGTGGGAAGCAGAGTTGAAGTGGGTGGCTACTGGGAAATCCTGTCTGTTTTGGTGGATGGAGTGGAGGTGCTCGATAAAGCGGTCCCCCAATCTGCGTCGGGTTTCACTGACGTAGAGGAGGAAGCACCGGGAGCACCGGATGCAATAGATGACCCCAACAGACTCACAAGTGAAGTGTTGCCTCACCTGGAAGGACTGTTTGGGGCCCTAATTGGTGGCAAGAGAGGAGGTGTAGGGACAGGTGTAGCACTTGCGCTTACAGGGATAAATGCCAGGTGGGAGATCCGTGGGGAGGGACGTGTGGACCAGGGAGTCGCGGAGGGACCGATCCCTGCAGAAAGCAGAGAGGAGTGGAGAGGGAAAGATGTGCTCAGTGGTGGGGTCATGTTGAAGGTGGCGGAAGTTGCGGAGGATAACATGTTGGATCTGGAGGCTGGTGGGGTGGTAGGTGAGGACAAGGGGAACTCTGTCCCTGTTGTGGTGGCGGGAGGATGGGGTGAGAGCCGAAGTGCGGGAAATGGAGGAGATGCGGGTGAGGGCATCATTGATGACGGCAGAAGGGAAACCACGATCCTTAAAGAAAGAGGACATTTGAGATGTCCTGGAATGGAAAACCTCATCCTCGGAGCAGATGCGGTGGAGACGGAGGAACTGGGAATAGGAAATGGCATTTTTGCATGTGGCGGGGTGGGAAGAGGTATAGTTGAGGTAGATATGAAAGTCAGTGGGCTTGTAGAAGATGTCAGTGGACAGTCTGTCTCCAGAGATGGAGACCGAGAGATCGAGAAAGGGGAGAGAAGTGTCCGAGATAGACCAAGTGAATTTGAGGGCTGGGTGGAAGTTTCAAGTAAAGTCGATGAAATTGACAAGCTCAGCATGGATGCAGGAAGCAGCACCAATGTAGTCAATTTAGGGACAGTCTATACCAGGTTGAAGAACTGAGGGACAGATTGACACAAATGGTGATGATTTAGCTCACAGAGAGTGACAAAATGTAGTAAGCATCAGTGCGTATACAGGTATAAGTGCCAGAAGTAAATGGAAAAAGTTGCACTAAATCTGAAATGTTAGACAAGGATTGAGAAAGGAAGTGTTCTGACTGCTGGAAATGTGCTAATACCTGACTGGAATGGATCATTGAATTCACTGTTGAGGGTCAAAATCAAAAAGGTCAGGGGGAGTAAAATGGAAAGTTAAATTGACATACCACAGGAAATTCAGGGTCACTTATGTAAACTGAATTGAGATCATCACAAACATGGTCCCACAGCCTGGATTTGATTTTCCCAATGTGAGCTTTACAAATATATTGTGGTACTTCAAGGAGTGTTGGGCTCCTAGCTGATGGTTGTTCTGAGTCATAAAGAGAACTTACCGTGAGCATTATACATGCTGCTCCTTTAAGTTTTCAAGTTCCCTGCCGATCCCTCTTCCTCACTGGCTACAGAGTATGCTGTTATAATTTTGTAAACTACCTCTGGGTCTTCTTGTAAAGGCCATTGAGCAGTAAAAACATTTGAAAAATTGCCTTGAGCTGCCTGAAAGTCTGTTCCATGATTCATCTAGTGTCTCCATATGCCTTTCAGTAACTTTGTTCTGCTTGAGATGGAGCTTGCATCACACTGACACAGAATTAATATCTGTCCCATTTTCATCTTAAAATATTAATGAGTAGATTTTATGCATTAAATTGACTGAAAGTCACAGAAGAACAGTGAACTGACCCATCTAACTTCTACAAGTGACCCGCTGGGTTTCCTTCTGTGCCAATGCATGAATCAATTCATTAAAATCTGCTCTTATGCTCCTTTCATACATGTCTTTGTGAACCAAAATTAGCAAATGCAAATTGGGTTCTGTTAACTGCTGCTTCTGTATATTTCTTCGGTTAACAGAACATTCAGCAATATTAGGGAAAAGAATGTTTGATTTACAGCTAGATCTGCCTCTAGTTGTTCATATTCTAAAGGTACTAAATTTGATTCTGTTCCTTTAGTTGTGAGATATGTTCTGAAGTATACTGTGGATGCCTTTGTCAGATTCAGTTGTGTCAGACGCCCTGATCATTCTGAAGGAAGTGCGGGGAAACCTTTGATGTGAAAACATAAGCTGCCTTATTCCAATGACAAACAGAGTGAAAACTCTTGTTCATGTCACTACTACTCTGTTCAAAAGCATATTGTGCACTAACAGAGCCATCTTGGTCACCTGGAAAGGGCAATCTCTCAGCACCTTTTTCAGCACTAGTTAAGCCACACTGCCTACTCTTGTGCAGCCTTTAGCTGTTTGACCACTAATGGTATCAGTGTTCTTGATTTCAGAAGCCTCTCTCACCTCTCAATACAAATGAATGAGGGTTAGCCAACTTCACACAATTTGCGCACACTGCTGAATTTCCCATTGCTTGGTCTCCAAGGAAAACAGCTATCTAGCTTATTAATTATAATTCATTTGCCTGGAGACATACAGGCTTTCATTCAAAGCAGCCTTTAATATTTTTTCATGTGCAAGTCCCTTGGGCAAGTAATGAAACACGCTGGACACAATATTTGTTACATATATTATGTTGTTGCAATAACATTTTATTGCCTTCAGTCTTTCTTTCTTTGCTAAAAATTTTAAACATTCCAAGTCTGGATTCCAACCCAAATATAAAAAAATAATTTGCCCTGTTGAGAAATTTCTTGATTGTTAGTAATTCTCACGTTGAAGTTAACTTTATTGATTACATTTTGCAGTATAGATTTAACTACACCAATAGGTCATATTTAACTTATAAGATAAATAGATGCTCTTGATAAACTGACAATATCAAGAACACTTATTGATAATAAAAACTCTTCACCAATAAGTGCTCTTGATAACTGAGTTTGTATTTTCTCTGCTGTGTAAATTATGTGGCCAAAATTTTATGTTGAGGTTGGCTGGTATTTTCATATTTCATTTAAACATAGTGGGGGGGGGGTGCTATTTTGGCCCATTGAATATATGCTGGCTCGCAGATCAATCCCATTCCTCATTAATGTTTTCTATAACTCAATTTCTCTCGGATTCTGCCACTCACATGCACATTGAGGGCAAATCACAGTGACCTAATAATCTAACAGTTCACGTGTCCTTGGGATGTTGTTGTTCAGAAATTAAGATATGTAATGTATAATGATTTTGATTAACCTGAATTGTTAAGATTCTTCTCTCTTGTTCCTACAATATAGTGTCAGCAGTAAATGCCTTCACCTGGAAGAACTAGGCATGGGTTAAGGAGGGAACAGTTAAAATGCTACTTTTTACTGCTTTTCTATCTATAACCTTAATATGTTCCTTTGAGCACATGCTTAGATGCAAGGAGAAGGCAGCAGGACACTTCAAACATGCAAACTAAAACCAGTGATGATACCAGTAGCTAATCCATCAGGAAGGGTGAGAGGAAGCACGTACAGAATGCTGCAGGAACTCAGCAGGCCAAGCAATATCTATGGAAAAGAGTACAGTCGACATTTCGGCCTGAAACCTCGACTGTACTCTTCAATAGATGCTGCCTAGCCTGTTAAGTTCCTCCAGCATTTTGTGCTCAGATTTCCAGCATCTGCAGATTTTCTCTTGTTTGTGATAGGAAGGGTGAGGGAATGCCTGGCAGTCGAAACCTCCCTATATGTGGATGATGCTGCTGAAACCTATTGGCATAGCAGAATTTTTGACAATTGTATTCGAATATACAGTAGATGGAATCAAGGGATAAGGCATTACTTATGTAACTCACTCAGAGATAAAAGATCAGGCATAATTTTATTGAATGATGGAGGAGGTACAAATAACCAAATGATTTTTTCTTGCTTATATTTGTTAGAGTCCAATTTAGGACAATCAGTCTTGCTACCAGCTGCATCCTGAAATCCATTAGCCTGTACTGACTGGTGATAGGGACTTCCCACTATTCAAAGAGTTGACTCCATCTTTTGGCCTTCCGGCAAAATCTCAAACTCCAATATTGCTGGCTGTAAAAGCTGTATGTGATTTTATTCTGTAGTTCTAAAATGTCCCTGAAATTAAATTTGTTCAATGGTGAAGGCAATTGGTTCTTTAAAATTTATATTGATGACATAGAATTGGGATTACAAGGCACACTTTCTAAATCTGTGGGGATCTAAAATTTAACAGTGTTATGAAATGCAAATTGGTTGAAAGGGCAGATATACGGTATAGCAGATGAAATTTAATCCAGAAAATATGTGAAATGTTGCATTTTGATAGGAAGAATGAAGAGTAGCAATATAGAATATCAGATACTGTTTTAAAAGGGGAGAACACGCCTAGGAATCTGGGAGGGTTTGTGTACAAATTATTGGAAGTGTCAATTTGAGAAATTAGTTAATAAAGCAAACATAATTTTGTGTTTTATCAGTAGGGTACACAATATCAAAGCAGCTGATGCCAAACCTTTATAAAACCGGCGTTAAACAGCCACTGGAATATTATGTTCAATTATGGTTATATCATTATAAGAAGACTGCAAAGACATTAGAGGGTCCAGTGGTAATTTACAAGAAGGTTTCCTGTATGAGGAAGTTTAGCTTAATTAGACTGGGACTGTTTTCTTTGGCAAAGAAAAGGCTGGGGGTGGGGGAGAGTGGGGTGTAGTGCAGAATGACGATCTGATTGAAGAATATATAGTACAGTAATGATGGTCTGGACAGAATGAGTCTGGGATGGTGTTCCCATTGGTGGAGGTCTTGAGGATTAACTTCACAGTTACAAAATAACAGGAAAGAGCAGGGACATGAGGGAAAACTTTTCATTCAGTGTGCCTTTGGAATTTGCAGATGTAACGTAGGCATGTTCCATTCAAAGGGGAAGTTGATAGATACAAGTTAGGCATCCAACATCATGGACCTCCAACATCCAGGACATGCTCTCTCCTCGCTTCTATCATCAGGAAGAAGGTACAAGAACCTCAGGACTCACGCCACTAGGTTCAGGAACAGTTATTATTCTTCAATCATCAGGCTCTTGAACCAAAGGCAATAACTTCAATCACCTTCACTTGCCTCATCATTGAAATGTTCCCACAACCAATGGACTCATTTTCAAGATCTCTTCATCTCATGTGTTTGATATTTATTTCATTTTTTCCTTTTGGATTTGGATAGTTTGTTGTCCTTTGCACATTGGTTGAATGCCCAAGTTGGTGTGGTCTTTCATTGATTCTATTATGGTTATTATTCTATAGATTTATTGAGTATGCCCACAAGAAAAATAATCTCAGGGTTGTACATGGTGACATAACTGTACTTTGGTAATAAATCTACTTTGAACTTCAAAAAATATGTAGAAAGGGGAGAGAAACCAGAGGGTTTGGAAGAAGCTGACACTGACACAATGAACAAGTGGTTTTTTTCTATGTTGTGATCTATGACTTTATGAATGTAATAATTAACTAAGTTAATTGTAAATAATTAAAACATCAACACAAGGTAGAATAATTAAAGCAGTACAGCTTACCTCCCCATTTAACTCCCAACCTTTTGCTCTACAACCTCATTGAAATCATTATGGTTTTGGATCTAGCATCTACGAAGCTACTGATAATCAGTTTAATCTAGCAAAGGATCCAAGAGCCAATTTCCAAATGAAATGCTGGAAAATCCCAGCAACAATGTAGAACATAAAACAGCATAGGCCTTTGACCCAAAAATATGTGCCAATCTTTCAAACTACTCCAATATCAACCTAATACTTACCTCCCACATAGCCCTCCATTTCCCTTTTATCTATGTGCATCTCTAAGAGTCTCTTAATGACCATAATGTATCTGCCACTACCACCATCCCTGGCAGCACACAACTTCCTGTGTAAAAAAAAACGCTATAGCGATAGATACATTCTTGATTAGCCAGGGCACCAAAGGGTTTGGGGAGAAGGCAGGGGAGTGAGGATGACTGGAAGAATTGGAACAGTCCATGATTGAATGGTGGAGCAGACTCGATGGGCCAAAGGGCCGACTTCTGTTCCTATATCTTATAGTCTTATGGTACTTTCCTCCAATCAACTGAAAACTACCCCTCTCTTAGACATTTTCCCTGGGAGAAATTTGCTATGGCTTTTCCCTTTGGGGTGAAGGAGGATAAAAAGTGACTTAATAGAAGTGTATAAGATGATAAGAGCAATTGATAGACTGGGCAGCCTGCAACAATCTTCTTCATAAGACATGATCTCGAATTGAGGCATCATCCTAGTAAATCTCCTCTGCAGCCTCTCTAAAGTTGTCACATCCTCCCATAATAAGGCAACCATAAATGACCACTCCAATTGTGCTCTAACCAGATTTGCACAGAGCTGTAGCTAATGAAGGCTAACACACTATGCACCTTTTTAAACCACCCTAATAACTTGTACAGCAACTTTGGGAGATCTATTGAACATGGACCCCAAGATCTCTGTTCCTTCACACTGCTGAGAAACCACTACCATTCACCTATACTCTACTTTCAAGTTCAACCTTCCAAGATGTGTAACTCCATACTTCTCTGGATTGAAATCCATCTGCCACTTCTCAGCCCAGCTCTGCATCCTATCAATGTCCTCTTGTACCCATGACAACCTTCTACACTATCCACAATACCACCAAACTTTGTGTTATCTGCAAGCTTACTAACCCACCCTTCCCTTTCCTTACCCAAGTAATTTATAACAATCACAAAGAGTAGGGGTCACAGAACATTTCCCCCAAAGAACACCACTAGTTGCTGACCTCTAGGCAGAATATACTCCATCTACTATCACTCTTTGGATTAAATTCTGAATCTACACAGCCAGTTATCCCTGAATCGAATGTCTCCTGACTCCATACCTACTGCATAGACCGAAAGAAGCTGCAGAAGTTTGTAAACATAGTCAGCTCCATCTTGGTTCTAGCCAACAAAGTACCCAGGACATCTTTAGGAAGCGGTGTCTCAGAAAGGCAGCGTCCATTATTAAAGACTTCTAGCACCCAGAGCATGCCCTTTTCTCACTGTTACCATCAGGTAGGAGATACAGAAGCCTGAAGGCACACACTCAGTGATTCAGGAACAGCTTCTTCCCCTCTACCATCCGATTCCTGAATGGACTTTGAAGCTTTGGACACTACCTCACTTTTTTAATATACAATATTTCTGTTTTTGCACCTTTTAAAATAATCTTTTCAATATGTGTAATTGATTTACTTGTTTATTTATTATGTTTTATTTTATTTATTATTTTTTCTCCCTCTTTGCTAGATTATGTATTGCATTGAACTGCTGCTGCTAAGTTAACAAATTTCGCATCCCATGCCGGTGATAATAAATCTGATTCTGAGTCTATCAGTCGAACTTTATCAAATGCCTTGCTAAAATTCATATATGACACATCCACTGCTCTGCCTTCAATTTATTTTGTCATTTCCTCAAACAATTCAATCAGGCTTATGGAGCACAACCTGCCTTTCACAAAGCTATTTTGACTAACTCTAATCAGACTATACTACCCTAATGCTTGTAAATCCTATCCATAAGAATTCTCCTTAATAGTTTGCTCACTACTGGGGTAACACTAACTGGTCTATAATTTTCCAAGGTTATCCCTATTATGTTTCTTGAATAAAAGAATGATATTTGTTACCGTCCAGTCTTAGACCATAGGACCACAAGGTATAGTTGTAAAATTAGGACATTTGCCCCTTCAAGTCTGCTCCGCCATTTCATCGAGGCTGATCCATTTCCCCCTCAGCCCCAATCTCTTGCCTTCTCCCCTTAACCCTACATGCACTGATTAATCAAGAATCTGTTAACCTCTGCCTTAAATATACCCAATGACTTGGTGTCTACAGTTCCCTGTGGTAATGAATTCTACAAATTCACCACTCTGTCAAAAGAAATTCTTCTTTATTTCTACTCTAAATGGATGTCCCTCTATTCTGAGGCCTTGTCCTATGGTCCTAGACTCCCCTACAATAGGAAACATCCTTTCCACAACCCCTCTATCAAAGCCTTTCAACATTCGATGGGTTTCAATGAGATCACCCCTCATTCTTCTGAATTTCGGTGGGTACAGGCACAGAGCCATCAAACGCTTCATATATAATAAACCTTTCAATCCCAGAATCATTTTTGTGAACCAACACTCCCCATAGTCAGGACACTGCTTATTTGATGGGGTGCCCAAAACTGCTCATAATACTCCAAGTGAGACCACACCGGTGCCTATAAAGCCTCAACATTACACTCTTGCTATTATATTCTTCTTCTTCATGGGTCCTCAGCTCCCAGTGGAGAATAAGCCATTGATTTGGACTGAGTTGGACAATTCACACCGGAGGTGCGTGAAAAAAGCTACTTTTTAACGACAGTGGCAATCAAGATTTTGAAGGCAGAGTTTCACGGCAGTTTTTCTGATTTGAGGAGTGAATGATCAGCAAGCAGCAATGCATAAAAAGAGCTACCTTTCACTCAGGTCCATGTTCAAGATTTAAAAGACAGAGCTTTGAGACAGTTTTCTTTGAGTGGGACAATCCACACCAGATGTACGTGAAAAGAGTAACATTTTAATCAGAGAAGTGATCAATATTTTCAAGGCAGAATTTTGTGGCAGTTTTTCTGATTTGAGGAGTGACCAATCAGCAAAAGGAATTCATTAGAAAGGCCCATTAATTCAAGTGTAAGCGGAGTGGCCATTGTTGTGAGTGTGCCAGTCTTTAGAGTGGCTTCAGGCCATCAGGCTTGTGTTAGGTAGGTTGTCCTGTAAGGAATTTGATAAGGTCCCCATGCAAAGCTTATTGAGAAAGTAAGGAGGCATGGGATCCAAGGGGACATTGCTTTGTGGATCCAGAACTGGCTTGCCCACAGAAGGCAAAGAGTGGTTGTAGACGGGTCATATTCTGCATGGAGGTTGGTGACCAGTGGTGTACTTAAGGGATCTGTTCTTGGATCCTTACCCTCCGTGATTTTTATAAATGACCTGGATGAGGAAGTGGAGGGATAGGTTAGTAAGTTTGCTGATGACACAAAGGTTGGGGGTGTTGTGGATAGTGTGGAGGGCTGTCAGAGGTTACAGCGGGACATTGATAGGATGCAAAACTGGGCTGAGAAGTGGCAGATGGAGTTCAACCCGGATAATTGTGAAGTGGTTCATTTTGGTAGGTCAAATATGATGGCAGAATATAGTACTAATGGGGTAAGACTCTTGGCAGTGTGGAGGATCAGAGGGATCTTGGGGTCCGAACCCATAGGACGCTCAAAGCAGCTGTGCAGGTTGACTCTGTGGTTAAGAAGGTATACAGTGTATTGGCCTTCATCAATCGTGGAATTGAATTTAGGAGCTGAGAGGTAATGTTGCAGCTATATCGGACACTGGTCAGACCCCACTTGGAGTACTGTGCTCAGTTCTGTTCGCCTAACTACGGGAAGGATGTGGAAAGCATAGAAAGGCTGCAGAGGAGACTTACAAGGATGTGGCCTGGATTGGGGAGCATGCCTTATGAAGACAGGTTGAGTAAACTCAGCCTTTTCTCCTTGGAGCGACGGAGGATGAGAGGTGACCTAATAGAGGTGTACAAGATGAAGAGAGGCATTGATTGTGTGGATAGTCAGAGGCTTTTTCCCAGGGCTGAAATGGTTTCCACAAGAGGGCACAGGTTTAAGGTGCTTGGGAGTAGGTACAGAGGAGATGTCAGGGGTAAGTTTTTTTTTATATACGCAGAGAGTGGTGAGTACGTGGAATGGGCTATCGGCAAAGGTGGTGGAAGGAGATACGATAGGGTCTTTAAAAGAGAATTTTGGATAGGTACATGGAGATTAGTAAAATAGAGGGCTATAGACAGGTAACTGGGTGACTGTCAGGAGAAGGAGGGGAAATGCACAGCCAGTGCAGAGTACACCTCTGGCTGTTCCCATCAATAATAAGCATACAACTTTAGATACTATTGAGGGGGACGACCAGCTGGAGGAGAACCACAGTGACCAATCTCTGATACTGAGTTTGATGCTGTGGCTCAGAAGACCACAGATGTGAAGAGCACTATATTGTTGATAGGAGATTCCTTAGTCAGAGGAACAGAGGGATTAATGGATTTGTGGCTAAATTTGCTGATGATACAAAGATAGGCGGAGGAACGGGTAGTGTTCAGGAAACAGAGTCTTCAGAGAGACTTAGATAGTTTAGGGGAATGGGCAAAGAAGTGGCAAGTGAAATACAATGTTGGAAAGTGCATGATCATGCACTTTGGTAAAAGAAATAAACGGGCAAATGATTATTTAGATGGGGAAAAAATTCAAAATGCAGAGATACAAAGGGACTTGGGAGTCCTTGTGCAGGATACCCTAAAGGTTAACCTCTACATTGAGTCAGTGGTGAAGAAGGCAAATTCATTTCTAGAGGTATAGAATACTAGGGCTGGGATGTGATGTTGAGGCTCTCAAAGGCACTCGTGAGACCACACTTGGAGTATTGTGTGCAGTTTTGGGCTCCTTATTTTAGAACAGATATATTGACATTGGAGAGGGTTCAGAGAAGATTCTTGAGAATGATTCCAGGAATGAAAGAGTTACCGCATGAGGAACATCTGACAGCTCTTGGGCTGTATTCCCTGGAGTTCAGAACAATAAGGGGTATCTCATAGAAACATTCCAAATATTAAAAGGCCTGAACAGATTAGATATGGCAAAACTATTTCCCATGGTAGGGGTGTCTAGGACAAGAAGGCATGACTTCAGGATTGAAGGACGTCCATTTAGAACAGAGATGCAAAGAAATTACTTTAGACAGAGGGTGGTAAATCTGTGGAATTTGTTGCCACGAGCAGCTGTGGAGGCCAAGTCATCGGGTGCATTTAAGGCAGAGATAGATAGGTTCTTGATTAGCCAGGGCATCAAAGGGTATGGGGAGAAAGCAGGGGAGTGGGGATGACTGGAAGAATTGGATCAGCCCATGATTGAATGGCGGAGCAGCTCAATGGGCTGAATGGTCTACTTCTGCTCTTATATCTTATGGTCATATAGTCTTATGGAACAGAGATGAGGTTTTGTGGGCTCGATAGAGACAGACACCTGGATGATATGTTTCCTCCCTGATGCCAGGATTAGAGTTGTCTCGGATCACATCTATGGCATTCTCAAGGGCAAAGTGAGTAGCCTTGGTATATATTGGAACCAATGACATAGGTAGACAAAGTGAGGAGGTCCTAAAGAGAGATTTTAGGGAGTTATTAAGAAAGCTGGGAAACAGGACCCCCAGGGCAGTAATCTCTGGATTTCTGCCTGTGCTATAAGTGAAGGTAAGAATAGGATGATTTGGCATGTGAATACGTGGCTGAGGAACTGGTGCAGGGGACAGGGGTTCAGATTTATGGATTATTGGGTTCTCTTCTGAGGAAGGTATAGCCTGTACTAAAGGGATGGATTACACTTGAACCGAGGAGGTCCAATATCCTTGCAAGCATGTTGGCTAGAGTTGTACAGATGGGTTTAAAGTAACTTGGCAGGGGGATGGGAACCAGAGTGAATGAATATGAGGTAGTTTGTTTACAAACAGAGGAAATGTATAGGGAGACTCCTAGCAAGGAGAGGCTGATGTTAGGATGCAGTCAACGTAAAAGGTGGACAAAACCGAAAAAGGTCTAAAGCTGTTATATTTGAATGTATGCAGTATATTGAATAAGGTTTATGAACTTGTAGCACAGTTACAGATTGGCAAGTATAATGTTGTAGGCATCACTCAATCATGGCTGAAAGAAGATTATAGCTGGGAGATTAATGTCCAAGGTGTGGTAAACCATGTATATATGTTGTAACTGGGTTACCTATCTGGACACACCCCTCTGCTGACTGCCCCTGTTGCTCCTCCCACAAAGTCCTGTATAAAGGTGTTCACCTTGCCCCTCCCCCTCAGTCCGGGGGCAGACACTCACTGTGGAGGTCGTATTGTACAGTGAATAAAAGCCTTTCAGTATTTTACCAAACCTCAGTCTTTTGGAGTAATTGAAGGTGCTTCACAAGGATACACGTTGTATCAAAAGGGCAAGCAGGAAGGCAGAGGGGGTGGCTTGGCTCTGTTGGTAAAAAATGAAATTAAATCATTAGAAAGGGGTGACATAGGGTCAGAAGGTATTGAATTATTGTGACTGGAGCTAAGGAACTGCATGGGTAAAAAGACTAACAGAAGTTATATAGAGACCTCAAACAGTGGTAAAGATGTGGTCTAAAGTTACAATGGGAGATAAAAAATGTGTGCCGAAAGGGCAATGTTACAATAGTCATGGGGGATTTGAATATGCTGGTAGATTGGGAGGAACAGGTTGATGAGGGATTTCTCGAGGGGGAATTTCTTGATTGCCTATGAGATGGCATTTTAGAGCACCTCATAGTTAAACCCACTAGGGGATCAGCTATTCTGGATTGGGTGTTGACCAATGAACCAGAATTGATTAGAGACCTTAAGGTAAAAGAACCCTTAGGGGCAAGTCATCATAATATGAACAAATACACCATGAAATGTGAGAAGGGGAAGCTAAAGTCAGATGTATCAGTATTACAGTGCAGTAAAGCAAATTACAGAGGCATGAGAGAGCAGTTGGCCAGAGTTGATTGGAAAAGAACACTGGCAGGGGTGATGATACAGAAGCAATAGCTGGAATTTCTGGAAGCAATTCAGAAGGCACGGGATATATATATCCCCAAGAGGAAGGAGTATTCTAAAGGCAAATTGACACAACCATGGTTAACAAGGGAAGTCAAAGCCAACATAAAAGAGGGCATATAAAAGAGTGAAAACCAGTAGGATGTGAGGGGATTGGAAAGTTTTTAAGTACCAACAGAAGACAACTAAAAAATTTATTAAAAAGATAAAGATGGAATACAAAAGTAAACTAGCCAATAATGTTAAAGAGGATACCAAAAGTTTCTTCAGCTACATAAAGTGTAAAAGAGAGATGAGAGTGGATATTGGACCACTGGAAAATTGATGCTGAAGTAATAATGGGGTACGGAGAAATGCCAGATGAACCGAATATGTATTTTGCTTCATTCTTCACAGTGGAAGACACTAGCAGTATGGAGTAAGTTCCAGGTATCATTGGTCATGAAATTACCATTACTAGAGAGAAGATTCTGGGGAAGCTGAAAGCTCTGAAGGTTGATAAGTCACCTGGTCCAGATGGTTACATGCCAGCATTCTGAAAGAGGTGACTGAAGAGATTCTGGAGGCATTAGTAATGATCTGTCAAGAATCACTAGACTCTGAAATGGTTACTGAAGACTGGAAAATTTGAAATGTCACACCACTCTTCAAGAAGGGAGAAAGGAAATTATAGACCAGTTAGTCTCACCTCAGTAATTGGGAAGATGTCGGTGTCAATTATTAAGGATGTGGTTTTGGGGTACTTGGAGGCACATGATAAAATAGGCTGTAGTCAGCATGGTTATCTCAAGGGAAAATCTTGCCTGACAAATCTATTGGAATTCTTTGAAGAAATAACAAGTAGGATAGACAATGGAGAATCAGTTGATATTGTGTATTTTAATTATCAGAGGCCTTTGACAAGGTGCCACACATGAGGCTGCTTAACAAGCTATGAGCCCATGGTATTACAGGAAGGATTCTAGCGTGGATAGAGCAGTGGCTGATTGGCAGGAGGCAAAAAGTAGGAATAAAGGGAGCCTTTTCTGACTGGCTGCCAGTGACTAGTGGTGTTCCACAGGGTCTGTGTTGGGACTGATTCCTTTTATGTTAATATATCAATGATGAGGATGATGGAATTGATGGCTTTGTTGCAAGTTTGCAGAGGATATAAAGATAGATGATGGGGCAGGTAGTTTTGAAGAAACTGGGATGCTACCGAAGTATTTAGAAAGATTAAGAGAATAGGCAAAGAAGTGGCAGATGAAAGATAGTGTCAAGAAGTGTGTGATCATGTACTTTAGTAGAAGAAATGAAAGGGTTGTCTATATTCTAAATGGGGGAAAAAATTTTAAAAACTAAGGTGCAAAGGGGTTTAGGAGTTGTTGTGCAGGATTCCCTAAAGGTTAATTTGCAGGTCGAGTCTGTGGTGAGGAAGGCAAATGCAATGTTAGCATTAAAGAGGGCTAGAATATAAGTGAGGATGTAATGTTGAGACATTATAAAGCATCGATGAGGTCTCACTTGGAGTATTGTGTGCAGTTTTGGGTCCCTTATCTTAGGAAGGATGTGCTGAAATTGGAGAAGGAAAATGATTCCAGGGTTGATGGCTTGTTATATGAAGAGCACTTGATGATTCTGGCCCTACATTCACTAGAATTCAGAAGAATGAGGGGTGACTTAATGAAGCCTATCAAACAGTGAAAGGCCTTGATAGAGTTGATGTTAAAAGGATATTTCCTATGGTGTGAGTTTCTAAAACCAAGAGGCACAGCCTCAGAATGGAGATGAGAAGGAATTTCTTTAGCCAGAGAGGCGAGTCTGTGGAAATCTTTGCCACAGGCAGCTGTGGAGGCCATGTCTTTGTATATATTTAAGGCAGAGGTTGATAGATTCTTAACTGGTCAGGGCGTGAAGGTATACGGTGGGGTCTGGAATGCAGGAGATTGGGGCTGAGAGGAAAAATGGCTGAGCCATGATGAAATGACAGAGCACGCTTGATGGGCCAAATGGCCCAGTTCTGCTTGTATATGTTTTAATATCATGGTCTTGATTACCTTCCGTCTCCATTGTCCAGATTCAACATTGTTGAACTTCATTAATGCTTCTGTAATCTACTGTTTCCACTGTTGAGGGGATTAGCCTATATAGCTTCACCAGAGCCCTGTTCATTGGCCTTACCCTCCTGCACCTCTCATAATAGGGATGCAGGATGAGACTTAGAGAAGTACTTTTATGTTCTAGTCTTCTTGAAATGAATGCTAACATTGCATTTGCCTTCCTCAGCTCCAACTTAACCAGCAAATTAATCTTTAGGGGATCCTGCATGAGGACTCTCAAGTCCCTTTTTGCACTCCAGTTTTTAAAATTTTCCCTCTATTTAGAAAATAGTCTACATGTTTATTTCTTCTACAAAAGTGCATGACCATACACTTCCAAACACTGTATTCCATCTGCCACAACTTTGCCATTCTCCTAATCAATCAATTAAAGTGCATTTATTATTTATTATCAAAGATTATATAAATTATTGAGATTTGTTTGCTTACAGGCAGCCACAATACAAGAAACCCAAAGAAACAAAGTAAATTAAAAAGAAAGACATAACCACTGCATAGGAAAAAAAAAACACATATCTTGCGAACAATAAATGCAAACGACAGCTTTCTGAACCCAAATCTCTCCAAGTCCTTCTGCAACCTTTTTGCTTCCTCAACACTATCTGTCCCTCCACCTATCTTTGTATTGTCTGCAAAAATGGTCACAAAGTCATCAATTCCATCATCCAAATTATTGACATACAACTTGAAAAGAAGTGGTCCAACACCTGTGGACATCACTAGTTATCAGCAGCCAACCATAATAGGCTTTCTTTATTCTCGCCCTTTGTAAAGCTGCCAAACAGCTCTATCCATTTAGTATCTTTCCTGTAATCTTGATACAGGTTCTTCTGGTACAATCCTGTGGCGAGAGAGGACACAAACCTGATCAGGGAAAACACAGCAATATCTTCCTTTGCTTCTCGTAGTACCCTGGAGTATATCCCATCTTGCCCCAGGGACCTACCTATCCTAACGTCTTTCAAAATTTCCAGCACAACCTCTTTCTTAATATCGATGTTCAGCATATTATCCTATTCTACACTCTCCTCACATCTCTCATGGTCCCTCTCACTGGAGAATACTGAAACTAGGTTTTCATTATGGTCCCTCCCTGTCCTCCAAGAATGAAATCTGCTGCTGACGTTCATGTAAAATCAATTGGCAAAATGAAATAACAAATTCAGTCTGCTGAGTGTGCAGATGGGTTGCAGAATTCTATATTTGATAATGGAACATGCAGAAGTCTGGAACTTGTTACAGTTTAAAGTGTTCCTTGTGAAACTGAGATATCAGTCAGCAAGATCCAGGTCAACAAAACATTAAAACATATTAAGATGATATATTAAATCCAAGGAAGATAATGGATACATTTTCTCTCTTGATGACCTTTCTGGGTGCAATACTATGCATGAAAAATACAAATTTAATTTCAAATGTGGACTTCAGATCCCTTGCTGATCAGAAGAAAACATGTGTTAATATTTATCCCTTAGGCTATGGTTATGTTACAGCTATTCCATTGACATAAACAAACAGGGTGAGATGGTAACAGATTTCACATGTCATGAGTCGACGTGTTAATTTTCATATATTCTTTTCTTTGCTGTGTAATTTCTTTAAGCTTAGAGGTAAAGCAGAAATATGTAGTGGTATATTATTTTTGCCTACATAACTGCTCTAAATATACACAAATGAGATTCATTGGATGTAAGGATTACTGAATTTGGAATAAGGTAAATGTAATCTTATTTCTCTTATTTTTCACTCAATAGTTGATTTGTTAACCCTGTAAGTAAAACAGAAACAGAGCAAAGATGACCTAAAATGGGAACTTCATGTCTCTTTCCACACATCTTATCAAAGTTGGTGAATCTTCCCAGCATTTTAGATGTAAATGTGAAGACATATTTGCTTGTCAGAGATCAAGACTAAGAGCTGAATGTCCAACAATTATGAAATCCAGGCAAAAAGGTAAAGATAGCATTACTCGTAAAGGATGCAAACCAAATAATATTGCAAAGGAACAGAAACAGAAAATGCTACAAGCATTCCCACAACTTACTAAACCATAGCAATGGTTCATGGAAATGGAAGAGCAGAAATTGAGGATATCCTGCTCTGGTGGCATCCTTGCAGAAACTCTTCATCAGTGGCAGATATCCTGCAACTGCAGTATTTTTTAAAATACAATTTCCAACACTGAGGAAGGGTATTGTCTTGGAATATCAAGGTGTAAAATCAGTCTGGATGGAGCTAAGGTGATTCAAGAGGCAGGAACTTTGGTGGGAGTTGTCTGTAGGTCTCCAAAGATTAGTGATTGTGTTGGGAGCAGTATCAAGCAGAAAATGAAGTATGTATGCTTGTCATAGTGGGGGCACTGGGAGCGGATCCAAATGGAAGACATAGACACTGAAGTACTAGGAACAGGAGTTGACTAGAGAGCTGGGACAAGAACACAGACTTGGGCTAGGACATTGGCTAGGCAAGCGGGCCAGGACAAGGAACTGGGAACTAGGAGCCTGGGCTTGGACTCTGAGCTGGAGACTGGTCAAGGACCCAGAACCTGGGTCTTGACTCGGGCTTGGACCCCAGAACTAGGCAAGGACATGACGTGGCTACAAGACTGGACATAGCTTGGGTACTTCATGGCTTGGGTTCCTCGAGGCGAGGACATGATGAGGCCTGGGTTCCTCGAGGCTAAGGTACTTGGACTCCAAGCCAGAAACTGGGCAAGGATCCAGAACCTGGGACTTGACTCAGGTTCAGACTCCAGAACTAGGCGAAGACAAGACATGGCTGCAGGATAAGGAGTGGCAACAGGACTAGACATGAGACTCCTGGACAGGACAAGGGAACCCCAGCACAGGACAAGGGAACCCCAGCACCAGGCTGGGCGAGACACATGGCAAGACGAGAACACAAAGCCGTGGCTTGGACAGGATGAGACCCCAAAGCCTTGACTTGGTCAGGGGAGAGACAGGAATGCAGAGACTTGGTCAAGGGAGAGAGAGGAACATGGAACACAGAGCCAGGACCCCTCCTTGGAAACAGGATGTAGGGCCAGGATTCATTATGCAGAATGCAGAATACCACTAGACAGTTCCCAACACAAGGTAGCGGCAGACAACCAGACCTACCTAGCGAAGGCATGGATACAGATGGTTCCTAACACTAGGTAGCAGCAACTGGCCGGACCTACATAGCAAAGGCAAGGACACAGATCCCAACACTAGGTAGCATCAAACAGCCAGACCTACTTAGTGAAGGCATGGACACAGAGACATTTCAAAACAACAATAGACAGTTCCTTATTTTGCTCCGGCAATTGAACTAGACAGACAGGGTTACAGGCCAGGCCAGGCCAGGAGAAGTGAGGCAACAAAAGGAAGGGGAATGGAAAGGATTCAGACAGGGGATATGGACATGAACGATCCAGCAGCCAGAGGCTGCTTCTGCTTCTTCTTCTTCTTTTTTGTTTTATGGCAGTTGGCAACCAGTTTTTCAGTTCATTACCGCCACCTGCTAGACTTGTGGTGTTCCAACCAAATATGTCCTGGAGTTCTCTACTTTAGACAATCTAGTTCAGCCTGCAGTTCTCTGTTAGCATCACTCTGTAGTTGCAATTCCTCATGAATGCTTAATGCACTCATTAGATAATACCGCAAACTGCTATTCTTCCCTAATTTTGTCACATGTTTTCATGTAGTTGCATTACCTCAATTACATTGATTTCATCTACATCACTTGTAAGACTAAAATCGTCTTGTTAAAGAATAGTAATTATCGCACATTATACTTCTAAAATTGCTGTTTTTCCAAATCTATCTGCTTTTTCAGGTTTTCCTTTTCTTGGATCGTAGCCTGCAGTTGTTTACTGAGACCTTGGAGTTCTTCTTCATTTGTTTCCATGTTTTCATTTTATAATCTGAATGTAGATAATTCACTTTGCAACAAATTCTTTTTCCTTTTGTATCCTTGTAATAATTTCCTCCATTTTCCAATCTCTTTTCCAACTCACAGTTGTTCTTGTCGGGTACTTCTATTTGTTGTTGGAATTCTGCACATTTACCCTGGGCTTCAACCATAAAATCTGAGGATTTTCCTTAAGTTCTGAAAGATATTTCTTAAATTCTTGACCATTTGCAATAAATATACTGCCATTAAGATTCCATCTCCCCTGCCTGTGAACTGTTGGATCCTCCATTCAGCATTTCTTTGACTTCTTCCCACCTAATCCTTTTAATACCAAGATACTTTTCTGCAGACTTGACTGTAATTTTAATTTTTCAGTTATTTTGCTTGTTTGCGCTGAACAATTAATTGCATCCACCATAAAAAGTGTGAAATCCTTTCTTCTCATTAGTAGTGTATCCTTATTTTTCATATTACAGCCCTCACAATTCACCAGTTTATTATTCCCTGTATTCGTTTGTTTGACAACCTTTTTTCAGTGAATTCTTTCACTGCCTCGGCATAACTGATTCCTTGAGTTACTTTTACATATTGTGCCTCAGCCACCTTCTTGCAACAAATGCACCCTCGATAAGCTGCGCTGTGTTCCTCACCAAAATTGCTGCATTTCAGCCTAGCTCCTGCTTCACATTTCCCATATTCATGTTCTCCAGCACATCTCCCACATCTTTGTTTTCCTCTGCAGACCACTGCAATGTGCCTGAATTTCTGATATTTATAGCATCTTAAAGGTGGTGGTATATATATTCTAACCGCATAACACATATACCCTAAGTAAACGTTAGTCGGCAATCTCTCTTCATCAAAGTTAATTATTACTGATAAACTATCACACTTTTTCCCCATTTCTTGTAACTTTCAGACGTTTGGCCTCAGTAATTTTGCTCCTTTTACGTTCTGTTTAATCTCATCCGTAATAACTTTTGTTGGTATCCCCGAAATAACTCCTCTAGTCCACTTTCTATTGTTGGGTATTGAGCATTGTACTTCTTTGCCATCTATTTTACTTAATCTTATCACTTAGCCTTGCTGAGCACTATCCCAACAAATCACTAATAGCAATCCATTTCGTAAAATCTTTGCTCTTTTAATCTCACCTATAATTTTGTTGGGCATCTTCGTCAAATGAATCGGGTTCCAATCACCAAAGGACACCTTGTCTTCGGTTAGTTTTATAATTGCTTTAATCTCATCTTCTATCCATTGCTTTGCTGTCCTGTTTTGATCATCTGCTGACTCCGCAGAGTTTGATATCCCATTCCTCTGCATTCTTTTCTTCCTCTTTCCATTCCTTTCCTTTTCCCACCGACCTCCATCTCTAGTTCACTTCCACTCTCACCAAAAACTTCCTTTAACAGCTTGGCTCTTTCCTTGATGTTCTCCCTCTGCACCATTTTCCAGTGAGCTCCACAATCAACTCCCGCTCTCTTACTCACAATGTCCAACACTCAAACACCACCACCAGCCACAGCCAGAGGCTAAATCCTGAAGCTATTTATGAAGCCAGCCCAAACAAGAACCAGCTGCCTCAACAGAAACTGGGAGGAGCATGGACCGGACCATGAACCGGAATGTGGATTTCATGAACCAGACCATGAACTGGAATGCGGAATTCATGGACTGGACCATGACAATGCTATAAGGTAAATACAGCAGTAATGGGTGATTTTAATTTACAGCAGTCTGTAGATTAAACATATTATTAAAAAAGGAGTCACAGGGAACTGCAGATGCTGGACTTGGAGCATTAAATGATTTGCTGCAGGAGCTCAGTGGAGTGAGCAGGATATGAACAGATGGGGTAGGGGAAGGGGAAGAATTCTTGATGTTTCCAGGTGAAATTCCAAAATAAGAACTGAGGTTTAATATCTTCCTGATGGGAGATGGAAATGCATGAAGGTTAAACATCCATAGTGAAGATGAGATGGTGGGATCCAGGGAACCTCAAATACTCAAAATGGTGGACTCAGACATAGGTGTCTCAGATATAGATGGGAAAGGAATGGACAAAGGGAGGCAGGATCAAATCAAGATATGAGGAAATGTTGGTTCCTTATCATCAGGAATTGGAGAATTTATAACGGGAAACAAAAAAGCACATTTAAACAATTGTAAAAAAAAATCCTAGAAATGCTAGACACACAAGTGTATATTGAAAACAAAGAATTAATCGAAATTAACATCAGTTAAAAAAGAATACTCTTGGTCTGTCAGTCTAGCCCCTTCCACCATGTTTGTCCACCTGCGCTGCACTTTCTCTGTAACAATATATTCTGCATTCTGTTATTGCTTTCTCCTTGTACTACCTCAACATACTTATGTTTTGAAATGATTTATATGTTTGATTTGCAAGACAGAGTTCTTCATTCTATCTCAGTGCTTGTGACAGTAATAAATCAATTACTAATTACCAGGATAATGCTGGAGAAATGAAGGACATTGAAGGCTCGTGAATCCCCAAAGATTGATAATCTGCGCCTCAAAGTACTAATAGAGTTTGGAAACAAAGACTACGTTTGTTGCCATCTTCCAAAATGACAAAGTTCATTGGTCCCACTATTTCAAGTCATCCATTTTCCAGAGAGAACATTGGAACAGCATACTATTTAACTTAATATTGCTATTTAATTTATGTTAATATTAATAACTTAAATTAGCTTAAAATGCAAGTGTCTATTATAAATTATGTGATAGCTTGACACTAACAAATCTCAGTGGAATTAGACAGAGACTACATGGATTTATGAAAAGATGGAGATATTAGTCAGTGTATCTGGTAGAAAAGATAAGGAAGAACCTTTAGATATGATGTATTTTCCATGTCTGAAGGCCTTTGATCAAATCCTGCATAAGATATTAGTATTCAAAAGTAAACACATGGGATTGGGGTAGTATACTTGTATAAATTGAAAATTAGTTGAAAGACAGGATGCAGAGAATCAGAATAAATAAGACTTTCTCCAGAGGGTGACCAGTGGGGTACTGTAGGAATCATTACTTGGGCCCCATAATATATATGGATTATCTGAATATGAGAATTAATGTATTATTTTAAAGTCTGATGGTAACATGAAGCAGGGTAAAGTAATTTGTATTATTAAAGTGCATATATATCATCATATACAACCCTGAGATTCATTTTCATGTGGGCATACTCAGAAAATCTATAGAGTAGAAACTATAACAGGATCAATGAAGGATCAACCAAAATGCAGACAATAATTGTGCAAATACAAATATAAATAAATAGCAATCAATAATGAAAATGTGAGATAATGAGATAAAGAGTCCTTAAGACCAGAAAATGTGCAGGTGCTGGAAATTCAAGCAACACACACAAAATGCTGGAGCAGGCCAGGCAGCATCTTTGGAAAAGGGTAAACAGTGACACCTCAGACCGAGACCCTTCAGCAGGATTGGAAAAAAAAGACGAGAAGTTAGAGCAAGAAGGTGGGGGGAGAGGAGGAAGAAGTACAAGACGGTAGGTGATAGGTGAAACCAGGAGAGGGCAAAGTTGAAGTAAAGAACTGGGAAGTTGATAGTTGAAAGATATACAGGGCTGGAGAAGGTGGAATCTGTTAGGATAGGGTAGATGGAAAGAAGGGGGAAGAGCAACAGAGGGAGGTGATCGGTAGGTAAGGAGATGAGGTAGGAAAGGTAAATAGGAATAGGAATGGTGAAAGCGGAAGGCTAATTACCAGAAGTTTGAGAAATCGACATTTATACCATTGGGTTAGAGGCTACCCAGACGGAATCTAAGGTGTTGTTCCTCCAACCTGAGTGTGGCCACATTGCAGCAGCAGAGGAGTCCATAGTCAGACATGTCAGAATGGGAATGGGAAATAAATTGAAATGGATGGCCACCAGGGAATACTGCTTTTCCTGGCCGATGGCGCGTAGGTCCTCGGTGAAGTGGTCTCCCAATCTATGTTAGGTCTCACTGATGTACAAGAGGCCACACCAGGAGCACCAGATAACAGTAGATGATCCGAACAGTCTCCCAGGTGAAGTGTTGATTCATCTGGAAGGACAGTTTGGGGACCTGATTGGTAGTGAGGGAGGAGGTGTAGGGGTAGGTATAGCCCTTGTTCTACTTGCAAGGATAAGTGTCAGGAGCGAAGTTAGTGGGGAAGGATGAATCGAGGAGTGAATCTTGTAGGGAGCAGTCCCTGTGGAAAGTGGAAAGAGGCAGGAGCGAAAGATGTGCATGGTGGTGGGATCCTGTTGGAGATGGTGGACTCCCCCTCTGATCCTCCGATGAGGACTGGCTCATGAACCTCTGCTTTCACTCTCCTGAAGTCTACAATCAGTTTCTTGGTCTTGGTGATATTGGGTGAGAGGTTGTTGTTATGACACCACTCAGGCTAATTTTCAATCTCCTTCCTGGATCGGGAAAAGGATGCAAATAGGCTTCAAGGTGAATCAGACAATTTGAGCAAACACATGCCAGATACAGGATAATGCCCATAAATTTAAAGATATCCACCTTGGTAGGGAAAATAGAAAGGGAGCCTTAAATGGTGACAATCTGGGATGTGTCAGAGAACAGAAGGAGCCAGTCACTTATGCAAGTATGCAAGCAGAAACACTAGTAAAAAAAGCAATTGATATGTTGAACTTCATGCTGCATCTCTACATTACCTTGGTAAGACCATACCCGGAGTATTGGGTACAGTTTTTTATCTTCTTACTTACGTAGGAAGGATGCACTTGCCATAGAAGAATGGAGTAAGAATTCATTAGACTGACCCCTGGTGATAGCAGTCCTGCATGAGGAGTCTTGGGTTGACTAGATCTGTGCTGACTAAAAAAATGAGAAGAGATAACATTAAAATATTTAAACTTCACATGGCTGTAGTGTCAAGAACAAAGTGTCACAAAGGGGTAAGAGACAGAACCAAAATGAACAGAATTTTATTTTCACTCAGAGGGTGATATGGAATTCATTGCCATGGAGGGCTGACAGGCAAAATTACTGAATGTATTTGAAAAGGGGATGGATAAGTTGCTGGATGCAAAAGTATGGAAGGATACAGAGTGTGTGAATATGGAACTAAGTTGGAGAACTAATTATGATATATTGACTGGAAGAGCAGTCCCAAGTGGCCAGATGACCTGATCATATCCCTATCTTCTATGTTCTATGTTCTCCATTTTTATTTTCAATTTCCAGCACCTGTAGTATTTTAGTTTTAGGTCATTATGGACACTGCCTTGGAAAGAAATTTGACTTTGAGGCTGTTTGCTATATGACTAATTATTAAAAAATGGATTGATCTATCACTTATAGAAAGGTCTATTAACCAGTGGGTGAATGATCTGGTGTGTACCTGGATATATCAGGACAGTCCGGCTCCTTAGAGATATGACTGAGGGTATTGGACACAGCATTGTGGGTGCATCAGAAAGGAAATAAAGGCAGATAGTTAGGGTGGGGATGGTCAGATAATTATATGGTGGGAGGAAGGGATGTTCCTGTGTGAATAATCATGGGATTTGGTGATGATAAAGAAGATCTGGCAGGTGGCCGGAAGGAGTTCAGGGATTAGGCAGGTTATCAGACTGGGTTGACAGCATCAGCAACAGGTGGGAGAGAGGGGATGACAGAAATAGGTACAGATACCACAGAGACACTGGAAATGGTCTGAAGATGAGATTCTTTGAACAATATCAAGGTACTTCTCAGCCTTCTGATAAAGATGTATTTCAATCTCCTTGCTGATTTATGTTTGACATACTTTTGACATCAACAGGCATTCTAAATCATTTGACAACACAGTGCAATTCATGGAAAATGGAAAATCAAATAGAATCTGACCTCCTATCTGGAGCTGCTGAGGGCTGTAAACTCAGCCAGCTCCATCATTGGTAGTAGACTCCCCACCATTGAGAACCTTCAAAAGGTGATGCCTCAGAAGGGTGACATCAGAGAGGAGATTCAGAAGTCTGAAGGCACACACTCAATGTTTTAGAAACAGCTTTCTCCCCTCCACCATCTGATTTCTAAATGGATAAGGAACTCATGAACACTATTTCACTACTAGAGGATAAATGGGTGGCTTAGGATTTGGAGCAGGGGGCAGGAATTCAGATTTCTGGATCATTGGGACCTCCTTTGGGGCGGGCGTGACCTGAGATGGCCTACAGGGACAAGGTCCAGCACTTGGCCGCGTGGTGTGCCAACAACAACCTGGCCCTTAACACCCGGAAGACCAAGGAGATCCTTGTGGACTCCAGGCATGCTTGCAGCCACACTCATGTCCCCATCTACATCAACGAAGTTGTAGTGGAGCATGTATCAAGCTTCAAATTCTTTGGTGTCCACATTTCTGAGGATCTCACCTGGTCCCTGAACTCCCCCATCCTAATCAAAAAGGTGAAACAGCGCCTTTATTTCCTGCGGAGCATGAAGAAAGCTCACCTCTGTCCCAGGATACTGATGGACTTTTACCGCTGTACCATTGAGAGCATACTCACTAACTGCATCTCAGAGTGGTATGGCAATTGTCCCGTATTGGACTGCAAAGCACTCCAGTGTGTGGTGAACACTGCCCAGTGGATTATCGGCACCCAACTGCCACCATTGAGAACATCTACCATAAATGCTGCCTGGGTAGGGCGAGAAGCATTATCAATGATGCATCTCACCCTAATCATGGAATTTTTACTCTCCTGCCATATGGTAGGCCCTACAGGAGCCTCCGCTCCCACACCAGCAGGCACAGGAAGAGTTTCTTCCCTGAGGCTGTGACCCTGCTGAACCTCACATCACAGCGCCAAGCAGTATTGCACCATTTTGTACTGTCTCAGTACTTTTATATTTGTGTGCTGTAGCACTTAATTTTTATTCACAGTTATTATGTAAATAACACTATTCTTTGCATTTCTGGTTAGATGCTAACTGCATTTCATTGGTTTTGTATCTGTACTCGGCACAATGACAATAAAGTTGAATGTAAATGAAAACGACAGGTTGCACTTGAATCTGAGGAGGACCACTATCCTGGCAGGGAGGTTTGCTAAGGCTATTGGGGGGGGAGGGTGGGAACCGAACTGAAGAGATGGAGGAAGAGGCAGTTGGCTCACAAGTAGAGAAAGCTTGCTTAAAAAGATTGATAAAGAAAGAAGAAAGAGAAAGCTTGGAGACAGTGCAAGAGGGAGGATAGGCAGATGACAGAGAAGGGATGTGCTCAGACCGATGGTTTGAGATGTGTCTATTTTAATGCAAGAAACAACATGAACATGCCCCACTGAAGAGGGAGGGCTCTGAGTTGGCCTCAGCCATTAACTCTTTGGTGAACCGGGCGGTGGGTGCGCGACAGAAGTTAAGAATTTTCTCAGGGAGGGTACCCATCGCCAACGGGGAGGATGATTACGAGTCCTGGGTAGAACATACCTCTCAGTTGCTAGGTGAGTGACAGTGTTCTGAGGAGGAGAAGCGGCAAAGATTGGGGGACAGTTTGAGAGGGGCGGCAGCTGAGGTGGTAAAAGGGGTGAGGTTAACCAGCCCCTGGCTTCTTGGAGGGAGTGTCTATTCGCCCCAGAGGAAGCGTTTGAGCTGACGGGAAGCCCAGTGGAGCTTTTACTGCATCAGGAGAAAGGGGAAAAGCTTTCTGTGTATCTTTTCCGACTTGAGCGTATGCTAAATTGCTTGAGGCGCCGGGGGGTCATTTCGGCTGCTGAGGTGGATTGGATAAGGATCGACCAGGTACTCATAGGCAGTCTCATAGAGTGTGTCCCCTCCCCATCTTTTGTTCAGTAGCTCAGAGAGGTAAGGGAGGAGGAGGACGAATTGGAAGCGGAAGAGGGCTCCGTTAACAAGGTACAGTCCTCGGTAGTAGTCCCTTGTGGTGAAATGACTGGGGCCAGCTCCACACGGGAAACACATAAGGGGGTCGTGGCAGGTGCGGTCCCTCTGCGGGAGGGGACTAGTGGAGAAGGCCCCTCCCAGAAGGGGTGGACGGCACTGAGGCCAAGCGGAGGCTGGGGTCCGGCGAGGCGAGGCGTGTGCTATAACTGCGGGGAAGAGGGGCACTTCAGGCGGGAATGTGAATGGCAGGGAGCCCCTCGGAGGGAGAGTCCCCGGGTGTCCCAGCAGGAAGGGGGGTCAGGAAACCTAGAGGGGACTCAGTGAGGGAACGGACTGGAGTCTCTGGGAAAATACATTCCCAACAATGCGCCGCGGGATCCTCGAGAGGAAAAGACCCTATCCCAGAAGGAATGTTGGGGCCCCGATCCAGCGTGTTGATATGGATCAAGGGGATAGATACAAAAGCCATACTCAACATGGGGTCGCAGGTCACATTACTGTACCGGTCGTTCTACGATCAGTATCTGGCGCATTTACCCCTGACACTTTTCAGTGCACTGGAGATATGGGGCATCAGTGATGGTGATTACCCATACAATGGTTATTTGTCTGTGAAACTGGAGTTCCTGGAGGCTGAGGTGGGGGTGTCTGAGGCTCATGAGGCCCTGGTACTGGTTTGCCCAGACCCCGGTGAGACTGGGGGTGTGTCAATTGTGGTGGGGACAGTGCATCCAGTGTTCCGAGCTGCTTTTGAGGAAGCGTGAGTTCACCTTGGGCTGGACGCGACATGTGAACGAGGCACTGTGTGGTGTGCCCAGTCGAAGCCCAGGGTGGTGCGGCCGGGTGAAGTAGCGAGAGTGATGGGGCTCCCTAGATTCCGGGGGGTGCCTGAGGGTGAAGCCCTTTTAGTGGACACCCCGGAAGATCTCGAAGGGGAGTCGAGATTCCCTGCTGGGGTGCTGGTGTGACTCGAGTTGCAGAAGCTGTCGGTGGTACAGGCACGCAGGCTAGTGGTGATCGTCAGGAACACTACTGCACAGGAGGTCACCTTTAAGCGAAAAATGCCTCTGGCACATTTGTTCCCGGGGACGGTGATGCATAACGCCCCTGTGAGGTCAGTTAGGGAAGAGCAGTCAGGAAAAAGGCCTAAGTTGATTGCTGAAGCTTTTAACTTTGGGGCATCACCTGTACTGGAGGGTTGGAAGTGGAGGCTGGTAGAGAAGATGTTGACAATGACAGATGTTTTTTCCCTTGACGAATTTGATGTGGGTTGTTCCAGGAGCACTCACCACACCATACGGGTGACTGAGGATACTCCATTTAGAGAACGATCATGGCGACTGGCCCCTGCAGATGTGGAAGATGTGCGGCAGCATTTGGGCAAGTTGAAGGAGACCGGGATCATCACGGAGTCCCGAAGTCCGTATGCATCTCCTATCGTAGTGGCCCGGAAGAAGAATGGGAAGGTTCGTATGTGTGTGGACTACAGAACATTGAACAGGCACACGGTCCCCAGGTGGAAGATGCGCTGGCCTGTCTGAGTGGGGCAAAGTGGTTTAGCCTGCTGGATTTGAGGAGTGGGTATTACCAGATCCCGATGAGTGAGAAGACGGCCTTCATTTGCCCTTTGGGTTTTTACCAGTTCGAATGGATGCCCCAGGGCATATCAGGGGCTCCTGCCACCTTCCAGAGGGTCATGGAGAAGACAGTGGGGGATATAAACCTGCTCAAAGTGTTGGTATATTTGGGTGATCTCATAGTATTTGGATCCACCTTGGAAGAACACGAAGCGAGGCTAATGAAGGTGCTCAACCGGCTGAAGCAAGAAGAGTTGAAGCTTTCCGTGGACAAGTGCCAGTTCTGCCAGACATCTGTTAGCTATGTTGGACACATTGTCTCGCGGCATGGTGTAGCGACTGACCCAGCTAAGATCAAAGCAGTGACCACCTGGCTGAGGCCTGAGACCATGAGTGCTCTGCACTCGTTCCTAGGGTTCTGTGGGTACTATCAGAGATTCATGAAGGGCTATGCCAATGTGAGTCATCCCTTGAACCAGCTTCTGCGTGGTTACCCTCCCCTGGGACAGAGGGGGAAGGGGAGGAAAGGACGGGAGGTGGGAGAATATTTGAACCCCTCAGAGCCACTCGGACAGAGATGGGATGACAAATGTGAAGCGGCTTTCCAGTCACTGAAGGAGATGCTGACTCAGGCGCTGGTGTTGGCTTTTGCAGACCCCCGATTGCCTTATGTGCTACACACTGATGCCAGTCATGAGGGGTTAGGGGCCGTTCTGTATCAGGATCAGGGCGCTGGCTTGAGGCCTGTAGCATTTGTCAGCCGGAGTTTGTCACCTTCAGAAAGAAACTATCCCACTCACAAGTTGGAGTTCCTGGCATTGAAATGGACGGTGGTGGATAAGCTGAGCGACTATCTCTACGGGGCCAAGTTTGAGGTGCGGACCAACAACAACCCGTTCACTTATATCTTGACCTCGGTGAAACTGGATGCCACAGGCCATCGGTGACTGGCAGCTTTGTCTTCATATGATTTCAGCCTGAAGTACCGGCCGGGGAGCCGGAATGCTGACGCGGATGGGCTGTCCCGAGGGGGCCATGAGGAACTGGGGAAGGACGAGGAGTAGGAGAATGTTCCTGCATCCGGGGTGAAGGTGATGTGCCAGTTTGCTATCACCGTGCAGGCTGAGGAGAAGGAGAGGCCGGATCGAGCTGTGGACTCATTGGGGGCATCCGATGACGCTCTGCCCCACGTGTACTGTGACATGACTGCTCTGAAGACCACGCAGCAGCCAGGGTTAAACCCTGGGGAAGTGGACGCGCAGCGAGATGACCCAGACATAGGCTCGGTCTGGCATGCTGTGGAAGAGGGGGATGTGACACGGGTGGAGAAGGCTAAGCACGATCCCGTGTCCCTGTTACTGAAAGAATGGCTTCAATTGAGTTTGAAGAACCAAATGTTGTACAGGGTAATGTCACCCCTGGACCGACCTCGGTGTTGACAGCTGGTCCTGCCGGAGAAGTATCAGAAGGTTGTGTTGAAGTCCCTCCATGATGACTCTGGACATTTGGGTGTGGAAGAGACCTATGGATTGCTCAAGGATCGGTTTTACTGGCCCCCAATGAGGACGGAGGTTGAAGAGTACTGCAAGTCCTGCATTCGTTGCATACGACGGAAGACACTGCCCGGGTAGGCTGCCCCTTTGTCCCACTTGCAGGGTGTGGGGCCTTTGGACCTGGTGTGTATGGATTTCCTGTCCATAGAACCCAATTCCAGCAACACGGCAAATGTCTTGGTCATTATGGACCACTACACCAGGTATGCTCAGGCTTTTCCTACTAGGGATCAGAGGACAACTACAGTGGCAAAAGTGCTATGGGAGAAGTATTTTGTGCATTATGGTCTTCCTCGGCAGATCCATAGTGACCAGGGACGAGACTTTGAAAGCAAACTCATCTATGAGTTGCTGGGCATGCTGGGGGTTGAGAAATCGAGGAGCACACCCTATCATCCGCAGGGTGATCCCCAGCCGGAAAGGTTCAATCGGACGTTACTAGACATGCTCGGGACTCTGGAGATCAGCAAAAAGAATAGTTGGAGTTGACATATTGGGCATCTGGTTCACTGTTACAACCGTACCTGCAATGAAGCTACTAGTTACTCACCATATTATCTTATGTTTGGGCGCGAGGCAAGGTTGCCCATTGACCTTAGTTTTAGACTGATGCGGGTGACGTGTCGCCGAAGCCTTACTTGAAGTATGTGTCTGATATGAGGCAAGAGCTGAAAAGAGCTTACGAGTAGGCCGGGGAGGCTGCTGCCCGGCAGAATCAGAGTAATAAGAGGAGGTACAACCGGAAAGTAAAGTTTGCTCAACTCCTGCCAGGAGACCAAGTCCTCATTAGGAACCGCGGATTACCGGGAAAACACAAGCAGGCTGATCACTGAGCAGCCACGCCCTATGTGGTGGAAAGTCAGATACCAAACCTGCCGATTTTCCGGGTACGGCCTGAGGATGGAAAGGTTCTCCATCGGAATCACCTGTTGCCCCTGCGGCAAGATGTGCAGGTAGAGCAGGAGCCTGAAGAGGTGGCTGCACCCAGTATCAGGACTCTGCGTTCCCGCAGGATGGAGGACATGCCTACCCCGGGAGAGACGGGTCCGGGCCCAGCCCCTGTGAGGGATACTGATTCAGAAGATGATGACTGGGATGGTTGGTACATTCTGCCGTTCGCTGTTGATCCCGGGATGGAGGAAGAGACTCCTGGCCTTTCCCCCACTGGGTTAGAAGGGGCTACTGAGGGGCAGACGGGGCACCACGGGGCGCTGGAGGAGAGGATGTAGGGCCTGGACCAGAGATAGAGGGTTCGGAGGTGCAGAAGGGCTTGGGTCACCGCTCGGGGGAGGATTTGCCTCGTAGTTTCAAAGGGTCCCCTGTAGTGTCCGAGGAAGAAGGGGTAGACGAGGGGGTGCATAGGCCTCAGAGGAGTTGGAAACCCCAGAGAGGTTGGCCAACGTAGCACCCAGGGAACAAGGTGTGATCTCTATTGTGCTGGGGAGTCAGATCACTGCTTTCTGCACGTGGATTGGGCTGTGTGTTCTGCAGGAAGGATGGTGAATTATCTGAGCGTCATGAGGGCATGACTTATTTCGGTGGGGGGAGAATGTAGGGCTCTCAGTATACTAGGTGGACTGTTGACTGTTGATCGCTTATTACCAAGATGGCTTCTCTGAAGTGTTATATTAAAATGGCTTCTTGTAATGTTAACTGCTGAGCAAGGGGTTCTCTGTATCTGCAATGTTTGGGTTATACAGTGAGATAATGGCAATTGTATTCATTTGTTAGCCATTGGAAGTCATGTTCTGTTATCTTGTATATGTGTGCTGAATTGAAGAGCATGGGCGAGCAGAGAGGACAAACGTGTGAGGAACGGATGGTGGTTCCCAGGCAGCGGACACTGGACCTCAGGGGTTCGGATGGTGTGGCTGGAGTCTCGGAAGGACGTTGTGGATGGAATCAGAGGCGTGAGCTCCAACGTATTAAAATATTATGTGCACAAGACTGATAAGTTACTTATGTGGCGCCTTTTCTTGTAGTTGTTTCTACTAATCCAACACCAAAAATTTGCTATAAAGTGTAATTCTTTACTCACACTTTGTATATTGTTTCATATTTGTGTCATGGCTGATCATTGGGCGACTCACACCTTATCCGCACCAAAGCAATTGCACTGTTTTGTGGGGTTGATGGCTATTCACCCTAGGCAATGGGGGGGGGTCAGTGGGGCAAAGACCCTTACAGATCCTGAGAGGCAGGATTTATGTACATTTGGAGAGGCATAATATGATTAGGAATAGTCAGCATGGCTTTGTCAAAGGCCGGTCATGCATTACAAGCCTGATAGAATTTTTTGAGGATATGATGAAGGTAGAGCAGTAGATATAGTGCATATGGATTTCAGCAAGGCATTTGATAAGGTACCCAATGCAAGGCTTATTGAGAAAGAAAGGAGGCATGGGATCCAAGGGGACCTTGTTTGTGGATCCAGAATTGGCTTGCTCACAGAAGGCAAAGAGTGGTTGTAGACAGGTCATATTCTGCATGGAAGTCGGTGACCAGTGGTGTGCCTCAGGGATCTGTTCTGGGATCCCTTCTCCGTGATTTTTATAAATGACCTGGATGAGGAAGTGGAGGGTTGGGTTAGTAAATTTGCTGGTGACACAAAGGTTTGGGGGTGTTGTGGATAGTGTGGAGGGCTGTCAGAGGTTTCAGCAGGACATTGGTAGGATGCAAAACTGGGCTGAGAAGTGGAAGGTGGAGTTCAACCCAGATAAGTGTGAGGTGGTTCATTTTGGTAGGTCGAATATGATGGCAGAGTATAGTATAATGGCAAGACTTTTGACCGTGTGAAGGATCAGAGGGATCTTGCGGTCAGAGTCTATAGGATACTCAAAACTGCTGCACAGGTTGACTCTGTGGTTAAGAAGGCTATAATGTATTGGCCTTCACCAACCGTGAGATTGAGTTTAAGAGCTGAGAAATAATGTTACAACTATATAGGACCCTGGTCAGACCCCATTTGGAGTGCTGTGCTCAATTCCGGTCACCTCACTACAGGAAGGATGTGGAAACCATAGAAAGGGTGCAGAGGAGATTTACAAAGATGTTGCCTTATGAAAATAGGTTGAGTGAACTTGGCCTTTTCTCCTTAGAGCGATGGAGGATGAGAGGTGACCTGATAGAGGTGTATAAGGTAATGAGAGGCATCGATTATGTGAATAGTCAGAATCTCAGGGCTGAAGTGGCTAACACGAGAGGGCACAGGTTTAAGGTGCTTGGGAGTAGGTGCAGAGGAGATGTCAGGGGTAAGTTTTTTATGCAGGAATGGGCTGTCGACAATGGTGGTGGCAATGGATATGAAATAGTCTTTTAAGGGGCTCCTGGATAGGTACATGGAGCTTAGAAAAATAAAGGGCTGTGGGTAACCCTAGGTAATTTCAGCATTGTGGGCCGAACAGCCTGCTTTGTGCTGTAGGTTTTCTGTGTTCTATGTCTATGTCTACTTTTGCTCTCTTTTGCACTACCTATTTAATTTTTAAATATATATTTATTGTAATCTATAATATATTTTATGTATTACACTGTACTGCTGCTGAAAAACAACAAATTTCACGACAGACTGTAACAGTGAGATAAATCTGATTCCAAGGAAGCTGTTGTGTCTCTGCAGCAGGTAACAAGTACCTCCGCTGCTTTTATTAGGTAAAGGAGGACTACCCCTCCCCACTCTCAGTGCAATCTTTTGCTCAGAAGTCAGCCCCAGCATGAAGTAGTTCATGCTGAATGGAGTAAAACCTACTGAAGGGGTTTGCACCTACGCAGTTGTTGACACAATGTTTTGGGATAATGTCAAATGACGTCCTATCGTGTCAAACAATCTTCTTGTGTTCTATAAAGTGCAAGATCCAAATGTTAATCTTCTAGGCAAGTATGGCTGCATGGCTGGTATTGCCAAACCAGTTTAAGTTACACAATCAAGAGAAAATCTGCAGATGCTGGAAATCCGAGCAACACACACAAAATGCTGGAGGAACGCAGCAGGCCAGGCAGCATCTATGGAAAAAAGTACAGTCAACGGTTACGCAAAATATGAGATAGTTGCTAATGACAAATAAATATGTATTTCCCATGAATTCCAAATTTTATACAGGTTTTCAACTCTTTTATCTCAATTCCTTATCTCAATGTAATTTAGTTGTGATAAAAGATGTTAATAAAATTCAGAGAGTACAGAGGAGATTTACTAAAATGTTGCCTGGGTTTCGTCTCCTAAGTTACAGAGAAAGGTTGAACAAGTTGGGTCTTTATTCTTTGGAACATAGAAGGTTGAGGGGGTACCTGATAGAGGTATTTAAAATTATGAGGGGGATAGATAGAGTTGATGTGGATAGGCTTTTTCCGTTGAGAGTGGGGGAGATTCAAACAAGAGGACATGAGTTGAGAGTTAAAGGGCAAAAGTTTAGGGGTAATATGAGGGGGAACTTCTTTACTCAGAGAATGGTAGCTGATGGAACGAGCTTCCAGCAGAAGTGGTTGAGGCAGGTTCGATGTTGTCATTCAAAGTTAAATTGGATAGATATATGGACAGGAAAGGAATGGATGGTTATGGGCGGAGTGCAGGTTGGTGGGACTAGGTGAGAGTAAGAGTTTAGCTTTGGACTAGAAGGGCTGAGATGGCCTGTTTCCATGCTGTAATTGTTATGTGGTTATATGGTTATAAGGGGATTAATATTTCTAACTCAAGAAAACTAAAGGTTGTCAATATTAAGATTAGTCTTTCTGAAATAAATTATTGATTTGATATTGAAGAAATACTTTAAATTTATTAGAAGTATTTCCTTTACCATCCCCAGTACTTGAGGCAACTCAATTTAGTATTTATGTTACAGCTTTCACTGCAACACAATATTGTAAAGTACTTCAGAACAAACCTATTAAGGTACAGCTGTTAGAGTACAGTGAAATGCAGCAATGTGCAGTGCCAAGGCCCGAACTGCTATGCATAATGAGATAATAAGCAGATCATTGTTTCTCAGAAATGCTGGTTAAATGTTTGCCAAAAAGCTGGGAATAGCTCTCCGACTCTTCTTCAAATCATGCAACAAAATCTTTCATCTGAGTGAGGAAAAAGAGACATCTAAAAAGGAGAATCTCAACAATACAGCCTCTCCTCAGTAGTACATTGAAATATTTTCTTGAATTTGTAAGTCCTAGCTCTTAAAATGGTCTAATTAATACATTTACACATGATGAAAAAATTGGTGGAGTTGTGCAAGGTGAGGAGCAATGTAGCAGGAGCAAAGAAAAAAAAAGAGCAACTAGAGGAAATGATCAGGTCAGACAGCATCTGTTGAAAAGAAGTAGACAGCTGACTTTTTTTTGTCAGCTCCAGCCATCTGGCTTGAAAGAGAAGGAATAGCCAATATAAAGAGGTGAGGAGAAGAATGGGCAATAATATGTGACAAGTGGAGACAATGAAGGAGAGTAGATTGTAGAATCTGGTAAGAAAGGAAGGTCATGAGTGGAATCTAATAAGGGAGAGACGGTCAGCAGATGGCTGGAAAGAATAGGGTATGTGAAAGGACCAGAGCAGATCATAAGTGGAGAGGAAGGGGCTGACATGGAAAGGCCTGTTCCTGCTCTGTACTGTTATATGTTCCATGTTCCATTGGTTGAAATGTCAGCAATAAGCCTAATCCATCCCATTCAGCCTCAGGGGTCTGGTACAAGGTTGACAGAAGTGCATATTAGGATATCCTGGACATACGTTCACCCCCTAGGAGAAATGTTAAATAATATGGCTCCACAGTATTCTAACTTGTATTCTTGACAAATCAGGAAGATTGTGGGATCATCCTAAAGTGCTAGTTAACAGCAATGAATAGTATGTCATATACATGGACAGTGTGGCTGCCAGAGCAATGTCAGGTATCCCATTGGGCTTTGGGAAGATACTCTGCTGCCTTAGAAAATATGTTGAAAACCACAGAACAAAAGGGTACAGTGAAGTAAGGCCACATATTTGATAAATGGTTAAATCTGATGACCAGCAGTTGTGATTCTGGAGACCAACCACTGGAAAAAGCAAACATGAGATAGAAACTAAGAGAGGAACTTGCTAAGATTAAACCTCAGCTAAGTGCTTCAAGAGTAGGTGATATCTGAATACAAGAAGCAAGGTTTGGAAATTGTAAAAAAAAAAGTTGTGCAAGTTACTATAAGAACTGTGAAACTAAAGAGTTAAGTAATTGTTTAAAACTATGTGGTAAACCTTTGAGTTGTGATTTATAAAAAAGTGTATTGTTAGGCATAGTCATTGTCTGATGTGTTTTTATCATATGCTATATTAAATTGACAAGAACAGCACTCTGGTACAATTAGCAGAGCTGTGTCCTCAACAGTGCTAGAGAAATAGGTTCAATTCCTGACCTTCGGTACTGCTGGAGCAGAATTTTGTATGCACTGTCAGTGACTGAATGGATTTCCCCTCGGTGCTCCAATTTCCTCCCACGCTCCAAAGGCACATGGGTTACTAGGTTAATTGTCCACTGAATTTTGCCCTTAGTCTGTCAATGAGTGGTAGGAACTGGATGGGAGCTGATAAGAGGATAAAATAAGAAATTAATACAAGTGTAAATGAATGGCTGGTGTTGGCTAGACTCGAGGGGGAAGCACTTGATCGAGTGTTGTATCTCAGTCACTCTATGACTTTGACCTAATGATTCACAGGTGTAGTTACTATCAATAGATTTGTAACACACACAAAATGCTGGAGGAAATCAGCAGTCCAGGCAGTATCTATAGAAAAAAGTAAATAGTTGACATTTCAGGCCAAGTTCTAATGACGGGTCTCAGCTCTAGATGTCGACTATACTCTTTTTCTTTAGATACTGCCTGGCCTGCAGAATCCCTCCATCATTTTGTGTGTGTTACTTTGGATTTCCAGCATCTGCAGATGTTCTCATGTCTGCAATACCATCAACAGATTGTTGTTTGGACAGAGGATAGCAGCAAGGAATGACAGGGAATGGTTCAAGCAACTGCAGATGATAAGATCATATTATACAGGAAGGCATATGAACACTTCACAGATAAGTCTTCCCATATTTTTTATAAAGCTTAAAGTTCATCTCACAGATAATTCTGATGGAAAAATCCAATGAGGAAGGTACAGGAGTGAGACAGAAGGGAGTGTTGGAAAAACTTGTCCTTATTGTGGAGTCAATGGTGGAAAAGGTGAGCACCCCTAAGTTCTTGAATGTAAACACCTTGGAGGATCTGTCTAGGCCCAATGCACTGAAGGAATCGTGAGAAGTACATCATCGGCTCTAGTTCATTAGAAGTTTAACGAGATTTGGTATGTCACCAAAGACTCTAGCGAGTTTCTATAGATGTACAATGGAGAGCATTCTGACCATCTGCATCACAGCCTGGTATGGGAGCTCCAATGCTTAGGATTACAAGAGAATGCAAAAGGTTGTAGATTAAGCCAGTTCCAGATTCCTAGATGGTATGTAGCCTCCTGGGTGCCAAGATCCAGGGCCCTTGTCACTCTTAAGTGGAATGGTGAGCAACCAGAGGTTGTGGTCCATGTTGGTACCAATGACATAAGTAGGAAGAGGGATGTCACTCTGCAAAATGAGTTCAGAGAGTTAGGTGCTAAGTTAAAGGACGACTTCCAGGGTTATGATCATAGGTTTGCTATCCATGCCATGTTCTAGTGAGGCCAGAATTAGGAAGACCATGCAGTTTAACACATGACTAAGGAGTTGGTGCAGGGGAGAAGGATTCAGATTTTTGGACCATTGGGCTCTCTTCCAGGATAAGTGGGATAGATACAGATGAGATGGTTTGCGCCTAAACTGGAGGAGAACTAATATTCTAGTGAGAAGGTTTGCTACTACTAAAAGGGGGCGGGGGGGGGGCTGAGTTTTAAACTAGAGTTACAGTGGGATAGGAACCAAAGTACCAGAACAGATAGTGGAGTTGTTGTGGAGTCATATATTGTTAACACCTCAGACAAAGTCAGAAAGCAAAAGATTGAGCATGGTGGGACTAATGTTCTGAGTTGTGTATATTTCAACAAAAGCAGTATCGTAGGAAAGATAGGTGAGTTCAGGGCATGGATTAACACCTGGAATTTTGATGTTGTAGCCATTAGTGAGACATGTTTGCAGGCAGTGCAGGATTTGGTAGCTCAAAATTCTGAGGTTCTGTTGTTTTAGACATGATAGAGAGGGTGGGATTACAGGGGGAGGGGTGACGTTACTAGTCAGGGAAAATGTCATGACAGTGCTCACGACTGGAGAACTTGTCTAGTGAGGCATTATGGGTGGAACTGAGGAATAAGAAAGGCATGACTCCATTCATGGAGTAATATTACAGACCACCCAACAGTCCATGGGATTTAGAGGAAGAAATTAGAGAGATCGCAGACTGTTGCAGGAAACATAAGGTTGTGATTGTAGGTGATTTTAACTTTCCACATATTGACTGAGACTCCCATACTGTAAAAGGACTAAATGGGATAGAGTTTGCCAAATGTGTTCAGGGAAGTTTTCTTAGTCTATAGAATTCTCAACAAGAAAGTGTGTGATACTTGATCTCCTATTAGAGATATTGACAGAAGTTTGTGTGGGGCAACACTTTGCATCTAGTGATCATAATGCTATTAGTTTCAAGGTAAATATGGAAAGGAAAGGTTTGGTCCTGGGGTTGAGTTTCTAAATTGACAAAAAGCCAATTTTGATGGCATCAGTAAGGATCTGGCAAGTGTGGATTTGGACTGGCTGTATTCTGGCAAAGGTGTACTTGGTAAGTGCAGGGGGATCTCAATGAAACCTACCGAACGTTGAACGGACCAGATAGGGTGGATGTGGAGAGGATGTTTCCTGTGGTGGTGGTATCCAGAACTAGGGGGCACAGCCTCAAAATTGAGGGGTGACCTTTTAGAATGGAGGTAAGGAGGAATTACTTTTAGCCAGAAAGTGGTGAATCTGTGGAATACTCTGTCACAGGCTGCAGTGGAGGCGAAGTCTGTGGGTATACTTAAGGCGGAAGTTGATAGTTTCCCGATCAGTCAGGGCATCAAAGGGTATGGTGAGAAGGCAGGTGTTTGGGGTTTAGTGGGATCCAGGCTCAGCCATGAGGAGCAGAGCAGACTCAATTGGCTGAATGGCCTAATTCTGCTCCTATGTCTTATGGTCTTATAGCCTTCAAAAGTGATTATTTTAGAGTACAAAGCTTGTATATGGCTGTCAGAATAAAAGGCAAGTATAATAGATTTAGGGAACCTTGTTTTCTGAAAGATATGGAGTCACTGGTTAAGAAAACAAAGGAGGTGCATAGCAGCTATAAACAGGTAGGAATAAATTAGGTACTTCAGGAGCATATAAATTTAAGAGAGGCACATAAGAAAGAAATCAGGAGGGCTAAAAAAGGCATGAGGTTGCTCTAGCAAATAAGGTGAAAAAGAATCCTAAGCGCTTCTGCAGATCTATTAAGAGCAAAAGGATTGCAAGGGACAAAATTAGTCCTCTGGAAGATCACAATGGTAATTTATTCGTGGAGTGAAAAAGATGGGAGAGATCTCAATTTTTTTTGCATCTGTATATACTCAGCAGAGGGACACAGAGTCTTTAGAAGTGAGGCAAAGTAACAGCGAGATCATGGGCCCTATACAGATTACAAAGGAGGGGGTGTTTACTGTCTTGAGGGAATTCAGGGTGTGCATCTCCCTCGGACCCTGTGGGAGGCAAGTGCAGAAATTGCAGGGGCCCTGGCAGAGATACTTAAATCATCCTTAGCCCCAGGTGAGGTACCAGAGGATTGGAGGGTAGCCAATTGCTGTTATAGTCATACTTTACTAATCCCAGGGGAATTTGGTTGAACTGTTCCACTGTTTAAGAAAGTCTGTACGAATAAACCAGGAAATTATAGCCTGGTGAGTCTGACATCAGTAGTGGGAAGGTTATTGGAAGGTATTTCGAGAAACCGTATATATGAGTATTTGGATAGACAGAGATTGAATAGGGATAGTCAGCATGGCTTTGTGCATAGTAGGTTGTGTCTAACTGATCTTATGGATTTTTTTGAGATGTTACCAAGAAAGTTGATGAAGGCAAGGCAGTAGATGGACTTCAGGAAGTCATATGACCAGGTCCCACATGGGAGTTTGGTCAAGAAGGTTCAGTCGCTTGGTATTCAGGATGAGGTAGTAAACTGGATTAGACACTGGCTTTGTGGGAGAAGCCAAAGAGTGGTAGTAGATGGATAGTTCTGTGTCTGGAGGCCTGTGACTAGTGGAGTACCACAGTGATTGGTGCAGAGCTTGTTATCTATATCAACAATCTGAATGAGAATGTGGTTAACTAATCAGCAAATTTGCAGATGACACCAAGCTTGGGGGTGGGGTGGACAGCAAGGAAGACATTCAAAGCTTGCAGTAGGTTCTGGACCAGCTGGGAAAATGGGCTGAAATATGTCAGATGGAATTTAATGCAGACAAGGGAACATGAGGGTAAGCTTCTTCACTCAGAGGGCTGTGAGAGTGTGGAATGAGCTGTGAGTACAAGAGTTACATTCTAGCTAAATTTCAAAGTTTAAAAGTAGTTTTGGATGGGGATATGGATGGTAGGGGTATGGAAGGCTATGGTCCCAGTGCAGGTCAATGAGAGTAGGCTGTTTAAATGGTACAGCTCAGACTAGATGGGCAGAAGGGCCTGTTTCTATTTTGTACTTTTCTATGACTCTAAGTGTGAGGTGTTTCACTTTGGGAGAACCAACCAGGGTAGGTCTTACACAGTGAATGGTAAGGCACTGAGGAGTGCAGTAAAACAAAGGGACTTGGGAATGCAGGTCTATAATTTATTGAAGGTGGCGTCACAAGTGGATCAGATTGTTAAAGTACACTGGCCTTCACAGATCAAAGTATTGAGTACAGGAGTAGGGATGTTATGTCGAAGTTGTGTAAGACATTGGTGAGGCCTGGTTTGGCATATTGTATGCAGTTTTGGTCACCTACCTGCAGAAAAGGTGCAAGCATGAAAGAGTATGGAGACAATTTACCAGGATGCTGCTGGGACTGGAAGACATGAGTTATGAGGAAAGGTTAAATAATTTCGAACATTATTCCCCAGAACTTAGGAGAATGAGGGTAGATTTGATTTACAGAATTATGAGGGGTATAGATAGGGTAAATGCAAACAGACTTTTTCCCACCGAGGTTGTGTGAGACTCCAACTGGAGGTCAAGAATTAAGGGTGATAGGTGAAATGCACAAGGGGAACATGAGGGGAATCTTCTCCCAGATGGTGGAGAGAGTGTGGAACGAGCTGCCAGTGCAAATCATGGATGCAATTTCAATTTCAACATTTCAGAGAAGTTTGGATAGGTACATGGGTGGGAAGAGAATGGAGGGCTATGGCCCGGGTGCAGTTTAGTCCCAAAGGGACTAAGCAGTTTAAACGAAGGGGCTGTTGCTGTGCTGTAGTTTTCTATGACTCTGTGTCTCCACTTACCAGTGATAGTAAACCTGATTCTGATTCTGAACTTCAGTAGTCAGACGTTTACTTTGGTGTTAGAACTTCTCTGTTCATGTGAAGTTATCCTCATGTTGATGCTAACTGAAGGGATTTTTGGTAAGGGGTGAATTCCCTTGGATGTAAACTCTTGATTCTTTCTAATTGTTCTTTCCTTTTCAGGTGGAAATAATTGAACTAGTTGCCTTTGAAAGCTTTGAATTCATTACTTCTGTTCTCTGTTGGTGTGATATGCTGCTGCTTCTGTGTAGATGGTGTGGAATAGATAAGTCTGCATGCTTTCACTGGGAATTTTGCTGATGGTCCTTGGAGGACATTGTAAAGTACCTCTGGGGCCAGACAAATGTGGTTCAGAATGAATATTCTTAATGGAAACAGCTCAAACTGATTGCATTGCAAGCATTAGAGCAGTTGATGTGAAAAGACAAATTACATCATTTTGAAAGAGGACTGCATATTTTTTGTTCAAGTTCAAGTTTAATTATCACTCAGCCATACATGAACATTGCCAAATGAAACAGCGTTCCATTTCCTCGGGGGGTGGGGGGGAACCTCAGCAATCATACTGATCTGGCAAGCCCTTTAAACACTGTATTCACTGCCATAATGGTAGTCACTTGAATTTACATGACAATAGTTTTAACTTCCAAACTTTCATTATAGCTCTCCTCCTGGGAGTTGGTGTTCGCACTATGCTATACTGCATCAATGTCCCAGTTGCAGATGATTCATGCATAGTGTCTCTCCATGTTCAGTCTCCTATTTCTAAGTTATCATTGAAGTTAAGTAGCTGAAGAATACCCATGATCTTGAAATTAAGTGATGCTGTCTCTTCTTCATTCTTGTCCTATTGCCTGTGGGCATCAGATCATATTGAATGGTGGAGCAGACTCATGGGAGTATATGGTACATTCCTTCTTCAAGTTCTGATGCTCTTTCTCGAAAGTACTTTTGACTGCAACTCTTGGCTGTAGGAGAAGGGATCAAAGGTTGGACTGTGGTATTGGAAGAAAGGGACAAAAAGATTACATGTATCCTGGAGAGGGTCCTGACTGGTTGCATCACCATCTGGTATCGAGGATCAGAAAAAGAGACAGAGGGTTTTAAACAGCCAGCTCCGTCATGGGCACAAGTGTCCCTACTATCAAAGACGTCTTCAATATGTAATGCCTCAAGAAGGCAGCATCCACCATTAAGGATCCTTACCGTGCAAAATATGCCCTCTTCTCATTACTGCCATCTGAGAGGAAGTACAGGAACCCAAAGACACACTCAATGTTTAGGAACACCTTCTTCCCCTCTGTCATCAGACTTCTGAAAGGACAATAATCTCATGTACGCCACCTCAGTAATTTTTTGCACACACATAGAAGTTGCTGGTGAATGCAGCAGGCCAGGCAGCATCTCTAGGAAGAGGTACAGTCGACTCTACCTCTTCCTAGAGATACTGCCTGGTCTTCTGCGTTCACCAGCAACTTTTATGTGTGTTGCTTGAAATTCCAGCATCTGTAGATTTCCTCGTGTTTGCATCAATAATTTTTTCTTTGTTTTTGCTCTCATTTTGTATAACTTCATCTAATTTTTTAAATATATTTCTTATTGTAATTTACAGCTTTTTATTATATATTGCAATGTATTGCTGCCAAAACTTCACGACATATGCTAGTTATATTAAACCTGGTTCTGATTTATAGCTGAACAGCTGCCACTGTATGGAGCTAGTGAGGCTTCTAGAGCTAAATGATGCAGCACAGAGTCGATGGGCTGAATAGCTTAACTTTGTTCCTATGTTTGATATATGAAGGGCATGCAAACTTATAATTAGTATATGTGAGTCCAAATCAGTAGCTTAAGAAGAAGGATTTGAATCTTTGTGATGAGGTTGGGGTCTGGACTCTTTGCAATGGTCAACATACAGTGTGATCCCATGACTTCATGGTAATTGTCTTTCTTGTTCTCCAGCAAGTTAATCACTCCTTTCCTCCTTCACCAAGATCTCCATTGCTGTATTGAAAAATCTTGAAATTTACGCTCTCCTAAACTATGTTGTCCCTTTTCATGTTAGAATAATTTTACAATGACTTCCACCATCCAATGCAGCCACAAAGCACCTCCTCTTTAAGAAGTGCAGATGGACTTTCAGTAGCACAGGATCACTTTATGTGGTACTACATATTCAGAATTTTGGCTGTATAACTACTCAACAGCAAGGTTAGCACTGGCTGTACATAGCAATGACAGTAATTAGCAGAACAGGATGAAATTGGTGCTCTGCTTACTTCAGAAATAATAGGCGTGGGCTAATTGTACACCACAAACCCATACCTAATTTAGTCCATTTTTATATGTTGTGCTAGAAATCACTGAGGAAAACACATTACCTGTTTGACAGCTTCAAATTGAATGATGGCAACTTATGTTCACAATAATCTTATGTAGTGCTGTACTTTTCAAGAGAATGGAAAAGGAAATTATCCTGTGGAGGTTGTTTTCCAAAGCATACATTTTAAAATTCCCTTATAAGATCATAACAAATTGAAAATTTCCCACTGAGGTGCACACCATCATTAACTTGTAAGTCCATTTCCTCCTATTATTAGACAGTAACTGTGGCATACTGAACAAAAAAAACATTATGTTTCAGTTCTGACAATACATTTAATTCCTTAATACTACAAATAATTACATTGAAAATAAAACCATTAATTTCACTATATGTCCAGTTTGAACTTAGAGTCATCGTCATAGAGCACTATAAAATACACAAACAATGCCTTCAGCTCATCTAGTTTGTGCTGAATTTTCCCTTGCCCCTTCCACCTGCATCCAGACCATAACCGTCTCATCCATGTACTTATCTAAACTTCTGTTAAAAAATGCAAGCCATCACTTCGGCTGGCAGCTCATTGCACACTTGCACTACTCTCTGAGTGAAGAAGCTCCCCTTCAGGTACCCCTTAAATATTTCACCTTTCATTCTTTAAACCCTTAACCAATGACCTCCTGTTCTAGCCTCATCTAATCTCAGTGGAACAAGGCTGCTTGCATTTACCCTATTATACCCCTAATAATTCTGTATACTGTACCTCTATCAAATTTCCTCTTACTCCCCTATGCTCTTGGAAATAAAGTCCTAATCTATTCAACATTTCCTTGTAACTCAGGTCCTGCAGTCCCAGTAGCATCCTTGTACATTTTCTCTGCACTATTTCAGTCTTATTAATAGCTTTCCTGCAGGTGACCAAAACTATATACAATACTCTAGACTAGGTCTCAACAACATCTTGTATAACCTCAACATACCCCAGCTCCTGTACTTGGTACTCTGATTAATGAAGGCCAACGTGCCAAAAGCTTTCTTTATGAACATATTTGCCTATGACACCACTTTCAAGGAATTATGGGACTGTATTCCCAGATTCCTTTGTTCTCCCAAGCTCCTTCGTGCCCTAGCATTCACTGGGTAAGTCCTCTCCTGGTTTGTTCTCCTAAAGTGCAACACCTTACAATTGGCTGCAACAAAATCTATCTGCCCTCTTTCAGCCCATTTTTCCATCTGCTCCAGATCCTGCCGCAAGCCTTGATAGCCTTCCTCATTGTCCAGTAAGCCCTCAATCTTGATGTCATCCACAAATTTGCTGATCCAGTTTAACACATTTTCATCAAATACATTAATACAAATGACAAACAACACCTGACCCATCATTGTGTCACAGGCCTTCAGTTAGAGAGGAACCATCTACTACCACTCTCTGGGTTCTCCCACTAAACTAATGTTGAATCCAAATTACTATTTCATCCTGATTACCAAGCGACTTAACTTTCAAAGTACTTTGTCAGAGCCATGCTAAAGTCCATATAGACAGTATCGACTACCTTTCCCTTCATCAACTTTCCTGATAATCTCCTAAAAAATATTCTGTCTGTGTCAGTTCTTCTAGTTGAACCCCGTCTTTTTGTGTGTTTTCCCCCTAGCTGTCAGTCTGTGGTTTTGCATTACCATGTGCTCCTGTCGCTGTCCCTGCCCCTGCTCCTGCTCTACTCCAGCCCCTGTATTACTGAGTACTTCATCTCTCATCTGTTTCTGCCACCTGTGTCTCATTGTGCTCCACCTATCATCTACCTCTCTGTTTGTTACTCAGTGTATTTCAGTCCTGTGTTTTCACCTGTTTGTAGCCAGATCGTGTCAGTGAATTTTCCTGAGCTTTTCCAGCATTTGTATCTGTACTCTGTCTGTCTGAATATTGACTCTGCCAGTTTCCCGATTCTGGTTTTTGGATTTCTCTGGATGTTTTGATCTCTGCCTGAACTTTGATGCCAACTTTGTTTGCACCTTCGGATTTGTTACTCAATTAATATCACTGTGTATAGTACAGGGTCTGCGATTGGTTCCCTGCTCCAGCAAACTGACAGTCTGATTGGTTATTCCTGCAGCACACAATGCCATGTTGACTGTCCCTAATCAGGCCCTATCTATCCAAATGCTTATATGTCTGGTCCCTCAGAATGCTTTCCAATAATTTACTCACTGCTGATGTTAGGCTCACTGGCCCATAATTCCCTAGCTTATTCTTACAGCCTTTCTTGAGCAACAAAGCAATATTAGCTATCCTCCAATCCCTGGTACCCTACCTGTGGCTAAGAATGTTTTAAATACTTTTGCCAGGGTCCCTGCACTTTTTGCACTAGTCTCCCATGAAGTCCAAGGAGAAATTAAAAGTTCAGGGAGATATAAAATGGATTTTTTTGCATCTGTATTTACTTGGGAGATGGATACAGCGTCTATAGAACTGAGGCAAAACAGGCTCTGGAAAGTTATTGATCCAAACTTGCCTCAAGGTGGCAAGCACCTCCTCTTTTTATCTGGATACAGTCTATGATCTGACTAAAATTTTGCTTCAGTTCTATAACCTCTGTATCCATTTCCCAAGTAAATACAGATGCACAAAATCTATTTGAGATGTCCCTGATATTTCAGTCCTCCTGATTTTCCTCTAATGGTTCTTTTCCATTCTTTACAGTCAAGTGCCTCATTTGTTCCTTGTTGCCTATACCTGCTATGCACCTTCTTTTTCTTAACTAGGGACTCAATATTCTCCAAAAACCAAGTTTCCCTAAACCTGTTAGCTTTGCCTCTTATTTTAACAGGAACTCTATACTCACAATATTTCACTTTTGAATGCTTCCCACTTACCAAGCATCCCTTTGCCAGAAACAACCTGACTCATTGCACCATCTGTCATCAAAATTCACCTTTCTCCAACTTAGAACTCAACCCTGAGGGTCAATCCTATTTTTCTCCATAATTATTTTGAACCATTGGAATTTACTTATAGGAGGATGTTAACACGATTGAAAGATGGCAGAGAAAATTTACAAGGATGTTGCTGGGACAGAAGGACCTGAGTTATAAAAAAGAATAAATAAGTTTGGACTGTGTTTGTTAGAACGTAGAAGATTGCAAGGAGATTTGATAGAGCTATACAAAATTATGGAGGATATAGATGGGGTAAATGCAAGCAGACTTTTTGCATTGAGGTTGGGTGGGATTACAGTCAGAAGTTATGGCTCAAGGGTGAAAGGTGAGAAGTTTAAGGAGAACATGAAGGGAAACTTCTTCACTCAGTGGGTCATCAGAAAGGGGAATGAGCTACCAGCACAAGTGGTCTCTATGCGAGCTGGATTTCAATGTTTAAGAGAGGTTTGGATAGGGATATGGAGGATTATGGTCCCGGTGCAGATCATTGGGAGTAGGTAGTTTAAATGGTTTCAGCATGGACTAGATGGGCCAAAGGGCTTGCTTCTGTGTTGTACTTTTGTATGATTCTGTGATTTCAATTTCTTTCACTAGATTCAAAGTGTTCCCCTGCACAAATTTTGTCACCTGTCCCGTCTCCTTCCCTAACAGGAGATCCAGTGTTACACTTTCACTAGTTGAGACCTCTGTACCTTCATTAAGAAAACTTTCCTGAACACATTTGCAAAGCCCTATTTCATCAAGTCCTTTTGCAGTATTGGAATCCTGTCAATATGTGGAAAGTTAAAATCACCTACTAATGCAACCTTGTTATATGTTTCTTGCATATGCTTGCTGTCTCTTTGCACTTATTACCCCTCAACCAAAGGGGATAACTCCACTCAACTTCACTTGCCCCATCACTGAAGTGTTTCCACAACCAATGGACTCATGACCTTTCAGCTCATGTTCTCAATATTTATTGCTTATTTATTTATTATTATTATTTCTTTTTATTTTTCCACAATTTGTCCTCTCTTGCACACTGGTTGAACAACTAAGTCGATGTGGTTGTTCATTGATTCTATTATTAAGTATGCCCACAAGAAAATGAATTTCAGTGTTATATATGGTGACATATATGTACTTTGATAATAAATTTACTTTGAACTTTTTGACTATGAAACTTACTCCCCTAAATCCTACTGAATGTTCGGTGGTCTATAGTATAAACCCGTTAGCGTGGTCATCTCTTTCTTATTACTCAGATCAGATCCATCCATATTACCGCTGTAGGTGAGCACTCAAGTCTATCACCTCTGAGCATTGCCATTACATTTTTTTCCTGAAAACTAATGCCACCCATCTCCCATTAATGCCTTCCCCTCTATCTTGTCTATAACAACAGAACCCTGGAACACTAAGCTGCCAGACCTACTCCTTCTGGAACCAAGTCTCACTATTAGTTACAATATTATAAATCCATGTCCTGATCCATATCACAGAGGCTATGTATGAGAAAGGCCAGAGTCACTTCTACTTCCTGAGGAGACTGAGGTCCTTTGGAGTATGCAGCCTTCTCCTTCACATGTTCTACCAGTATGTTGCCACCAGTACAGTCCTCTATGTAGTGGTGTGCTGGGGCAATGGCATCAACATGGGTGATGCCGACAGGCTCAATAAACTGATTAGAAAAGTTGGCTCTGTTAAACAAGTCAAACTGGACATACTGGAGGTTGTGGTAGAGCAAAGGACCCTCCGGAAAATCTTGGCAACTCTGGACAATGTTTCTCACCCTCTGCGTGCCACTTTAGCTGAACAGAGGAGCACTTTTAGTAATAAACTAAGACAACTGTGCTGCTCCAAAAAGCACTATATGAGGTCATTCTTGCCCTCAACCATTAGGCTTTATAATGAGTCAATCTACAGCTTGGGATCCTCCTGTTAGGCTGTTGTGGTAACTTATTTTTTATTTTTTCTACTTCTCTTCTAATATTTACATTCGTGCATTTGTAATGCTACTGTGACACTGTAATTTCCTTTGGGATCAATAAAGTATCTATCTATATTCTAGACTCATCTGCTTTAACTACAATACTCCTTGCATTGAAATAGGCACAACTCTATTATACCCACAATGCTTAACCTTTCCATTCCTTTGTATGTAGGCTTACTTCCACAAATGAACACTCCACTATTTGCCCTGGCACTCTGATTCCCATCCCCTTGCAACTTCCTGGAAGAACTGAGTGCTCTGTGGTGTTCACTGTATACAGCATCTGTACTTGTGTTTAGTTTGTCTGAGATATCTCAGCATCTGAGGGCAGGAAACTCCTTCTGGCATATGTCTACAATTTACTAGATTGCATTTTTCATTTACTCTCTGATGCCAGATGTACAAAAGTTATCTTAATTTTCCTATATTCATTTCCAATATCAAGTTTGCTCACGACAACACTGTTGCTGCCCAAATCAAGGCTGGTGATGAATCAGCATATAGGAGGGAGATTAAAAACTGAGTGGTGACACAATTACAACCTGTCACTCAATGTCAGAACGGCCAAGGAGCTGATTATTAACTTCAGGAGGAAGAAACCGGAAATCTATGAGCCAGTCCTAATTGGGAGATCAGAGAAGGAGAGGGTCAGAAACTTTAAATCCCTCAGTGTTACCACATCAGAGGATCTGTCCTGGATCCAGTATGTAAATGCTATTATGAAGAAAGCTTGGCAACACCTCCACTTTCTTAGAAGTTTGTGAGGATTTGGCATGTCATCCAAAATGAGATTTGTAGTACATTGTGGTACAGAGTATATTGGATAGCTGCATTATGGCGTGGTATGGGAACACCAATCCTCTTGTACGGAAAAGCATACAAGAAGTAGTGGATCAGGGTCAGTCCATCATGAGTAAAGCTTTCCTTAACAATGAGCACATCTACATGGTGTGTAGTCACAGGAAAACAGCATCCGTCATCAAGGAACTCCATCATCCAGGCCACGCTCTCTTCTTGCTGATGCCATTAGGAAATAGCTACAGAAGCCTAAGGACCTGCTCCTCCAGGTTCAGGAACAGTTATTACCACTCAACTATCCGGCTCTTGAACCAGAGGGATAACTTCATTCGACTTCACTCAACTACACTTTCCTCATCACTGAACTAGACTCCCTTTGAAGGACACTTCAACTTATGTTTGCAACAGTTATTGCATGTTTATTCATTATTATTATTATTTCCTTTTTCCCTTTTTTGTATTTGCACAGTTTGCTTTTTAGTTTTTGAACATTTGTTTTCTCTCTCTCTCTCTCTCTCTCTCTCTCTCTCTCTCTCTCTCTCTCTCTCTCTCTCTCTCTCTCTCTCTCTCTCTCTCTCTCTCTCTCTCTCTCTCTCTCTCTCTCTCTCTCTCTCTCTCTCTCTCTCTCTCTCTCTCTCTCTCTCTCTCTCTCTCTCTCTCTCTCTCTCTCTCTCTCTCTCTCTCTCTCTCTCTCTCTCTCTCTCTCTCTCTCTCTCTCTCTCTCTCTCATTTTGCATCAAAAAATTAACTTTGTGAACTACTAAACATGGATTTGGGTCTCTGCCACTTCACCGTCTGGACACATTCTCAAATTTTTTCCTCAAAATTATTTACCCTCATTTCCCCAGCTCTTACTTTACTCGAATCCCTGTAATTTATGATAATTGTTGAGGCATTTTCTTTTAAATTATTCTAATTAGTTTATTTTAAGCATTACAGTCAATAAACTAGATTGAATTTATTTTTAGTGTCCTGAAACATGACTGAATTTAGCACTAAAATCTCAGTCAGCATTTGGTCATCAAATTCCTGTTAGTGTTTGTAAAGAGTTTGTACGTTCTCCCCTTAAACAACATGTGTTTCCTTTGGGTGCTCCTCCCACGATAGATGGTCAATTGATCATGTGTGTAATTGGATGGTGCAAGCTCATTGGGACAAAAGGGCCTAATATTCCGTATCTCTAAATAAAAATTTTAAAAATAAGATAAAATTGATCAAAATGATGTTTGAAGCAGCACTGAGCAACACATGCAAATACTAGAGGGACCCTCATTAAGGATCTCAGCCCAAAATATCCATTGTTTATTCCACTCCATAGATGCTGCCTGACTTAGAAACATAGAAAATAGGTGCAGGAGTAGGCCATTCGGCCCTTCGAGCCTGCACCACCATTCAGTATGATCATGGCTGATCATCCAACTCAGAACCCCGCCCCAGCCTTCCCTCCATACCCCCTGATCCCTTTAGCCACAAGGGCCATATCTAACTCCCTCTTAAATATAGCCAATGAACTGGCCGCAACTGTTTCCTGTGGCAGAGAATTCCACAGATTCACCACTCTCTGTGTGAAGAAGTTTTTCCTAATCTCGGTCCTAAAAGGCTTCCCCTTTATCCTCAAACTGTGACCCCTCGATCTGGACTTCCCCAACATCGGGAACAATCTTCCTGCATCTAGCCTGTCCAATCCCTTTAGGATTTTATACGTTTCAATCAGATCCCCCCTTCAATCTTCTAAATTCCAAGGAATATAAGCCTAGTTCATCCAGTCTTTCATCATATGAAAGTCCTGCCATCCCAGGAATCAATCTGGTGAACCTTCTTTGTACTCCCTCTATGGCAAGGATGTCTTTCCTCAGATTAGGGGATCAAAACTGCACACAATATTCCAGGTGTGGTCTCACCAAGGCCTTGTACAACTCAGTAGTTGAATGGTTGATAATGAATTCTAATAGTACAGAGCATTTGTATTCTACAAGCTTTAGAGCAGCTTCTGTTAGAACCCGCTAGGGAAAAGGTATTTCCAATTCAATGTTGTGTAATGAAGTAGATTTGACAGAGCAGCTTAAGGTAAAGGAACTTTCAGGAGGCAGTGACGATAATATAATAGAATTCATCCTGCAGTTTGAGAGGGAGATGCTAAAATTGGATGTATTGCTATTGCAGTAGAGTAAAGGGAATTACAGAGTCACAAGGAAGAAGGTAGCTAAAATTGATTGGAAGGAGACACTAGCAGGGATGGCAGTCAAACGGCAATGGCTGGAGTTTCTAGGAGTAATTCGGAAGACATAGGATTGGTTAGAATGCTTAACTGGAGAATAAGGCAACCATAGCTAACAAGAGAAGTCAAAGACAGCAATAAAGCAAAAAAAGGGCAGACAATAAGGTAGAAGTTAGTGCAAGTTAGAGGTTTGGGAAGATTTTAAAAATAAACTAAAGGCAACTAAAAAAGTAATAAGGATAGAAAAGATGAAACATGAAGGTAAACTAGCAAATAATATAAAAGTGTATGCCAAGAGATTTTTTTAGATATATAAAGAATAATACAGAGGGAGAATATACATTAAACTATCGGAAAATAGTGCTGGAGTCATAACAATGGGGAACAAAGAAATGGTGAATGAACTGAATAAGTACTTTGTGTCAGTCTTTACTGTGGTAGGCACCAACAGGATTCCAGAAATTTGAGAGAATCAGAGGCAGAAATTAGTTTAGTCACTATTACTGAGCAGAGGGTGCTTGGGAAGCTGAAAGGTCTGCAGGTAGATAAGTAACATGAACCAGTTTTATTGCATCCCAGCGTTCTGAAATAGGTTGCTGAAAGCCTTAGTAAGTGATCTCTCAAGAACAACGAGATTTTGGAATGGTTCTGGAGGACTGGAAAATTGCAGATGTTGCATCTGTAGATGTGTACTTTCCTCTGTTCAGGACATGTACAGCAGCAGGTGTATAAAAAGGGCCAGAGGATCATCAGGGACTCCAGCCACCCCAAGCACAAACTGCTTCAGCTATGTTTGTCTGCCAGATGGTACCACAGCATTAAGGCCATGACCAACAGGCTCTTTCACCAGGCCATCAGATGATCAATACACATTGATCTGATTTCAGATCTGACTGTATATTGTATCTGTCTGTACAAACATGTATACAAAACAATTATGTATTCAATCTTAGTGTTTGGGTAATATCCTCCCACATTTCCCTTCCTTATTGCTTGTACATAGCGACGGAGACGCAACATAAAGATTTCTACTCCCTGATGTTGTGAGATGGATGTAAGAAATAAAAATTCTAATTCCAATTCCACTCTTTAAGAAAGGAAGGAGGCAAATAGAACCAGGAAATTTCAGGGCAATTGGCCTGACTTCAGTGGTTGGCAAGATGCTAGAGTCCATTATTAAGGTTTTAGTGTACTTAGAAGCACATGATAAAATTGACTGATGTCAGCGGGGTTTCCTTAAAGGGCAATCCTGCTTGACAAATCTGTTGGAATTCATTGAGGAAATAACAGGCAGGATAAACAAAGGAGAGTTAGTGGATGTTTTTAATTTGGATTTTCAGAAGGCCTTTGACAAGGTGCCACACGTGAAGCTGCTTAACAAGATAAGAGTCCATGTTATTACAGGAGAAACTAGAATGGACAGATGATTGGCTGACTGACAGAAGGCAAAGAGTGGGAATAAGGAGTACCTTTACTAGCTGGCTGCAGGTAACTAGCGGTGTGCTGCAGGGATGGATTTTGGGTCTGCTGCTTTTCATTTATATGTTAGTGATCTGGATGACTGTTCGTTGGAGGGGCAGGTACTGTTGAGGAGGCAGGGAGTCAGCAGAAAGGTTTTGACAGATTAGGAGAATGGGCAAAGAAGAGGTAAATTGAATACTGTGCGGGGAAGTGTATGATCATGTACTTTGGGAGAAGAAGTAAAAGTATGGACTATTTTTTATTTGGGGAGTGAATTCAGAAATCAGAGGTGCAATGGTAATTGCAAGTCCTAGTGCAGGATTCCCTAAAGGTTAACTTGCAGGTTGAGTCAGTAGTAAGGAAGACAAATACAATATCAGCATTCATGTCAAGACTAGAACATAAAATCAAAGATGTAATGATGAGGCTTCATAAGGATATGGTTAGACCACATTTGGAGTATTGTGCTCGAAGTATGTGCTGGCATTCCAGAAATGGTTCATGAGAATGATCCCAGGAATGAAAGGGCTAACGAGTGTTTGATAGCTTGTGGCTCCTACTCACTCAAGTTTAGAAGAATGAGAGGAGATCTCATGAAGCCAAGTGAACACTGGAAGGCTCAGATATTGTGGAGATGGAGAGGATGTTTCTAATTATGGCTGAGTCTAGTACATGGCCTTAGGATAGGACATCCCTTTAGAATAGAGATGAGGAGATAATTCTTTAGCCAGAGGGTGGTGAATTCATTGCCATGTTTGGCTGTGGAGGCCAAGTCATCAGGTAAACTTAAGGCAGAGTTTGATAGGTTCTTGAGTATTAAGGGCATCAATGGTTAAGAAGACGAGAATGGTCTTGAAAGGAAAAATAAATTAGCCATGATTGAGTGGCTCGATGGGCCTAATTCTGCTTCTGGGTCATATAGCCTTATGATTTTATGGTCAGCTATTATGGCAGAAGTGGAGGGTGCCTTTAATACCTTTAAAGGCAACAAGCTAAGGTAATGTGTTCCTAATTCAAAAGAAACAGTTCGACGATTATTGTAATTTGGAGATGGCACTCCAATTTATGTGGTATTGACAGAAATGGTCATTACTTGAACATTGACGTCATTTGGGAATAGAACATCGAAGTACCCTGCTCAGTTTACTGGTTGTACTCTGCAGGATACCAACCTTCTCAGCTGTGTCACACCTGGTTCCTTATGAAAGCACAAGTGTTCATGGAAAAAAAGGACAAGGACTATGGAGTTTAAATAAGAATGGTCAATTCACTCAACACATTCTTCAATTTGCCATTTGGTATAGCACATGTGACAGTGTTTTAAAGCAGTGATGATGAAGGAAAACTGATGGTTATGTGTATCTTGGAGGATAAATAGGAGGAGATGCTACCTTGCATCTCAAGAACATTCATTCTCCATGGCAGTAGTAGTTACAGGTTTGTAAGATACCCTTGAAGGAGCTCTTGCATTTTGAGTGATTGGCTCTCTTTACCTGAGCAACCAAGTGGCAATCCATCTCACCTGAAAGTGTTTCTTACATGAAACCTAACATTATGACCCTGAATTTGACTGGTTGGAATCAGCTTTCATGTGGTATGGATTTTCCTAGTTTTAACCTCTTACTCATTCCCAAACCCAATTGTCAACACTCTTGCATGCCAAAGTTGCACCCTCTGCAGACAGCAGACAGGATTGAAAATTACTCAAAATATTTTTCACAGCAGACGGAGTTAAAGATTATTCCAAATCTAAGCAAACTTTCTTTCAAAATGGAGGCAACACTGCAAAGGTAATTAGTAGTTTAATTCTTATAGCTAGAAGTTTATGTAATATATGATAATTTATTATAATCAATTGGCTTTACAAACACTTCCAATATACAAGTACAATGATCTATTGATAATGGTACAAATAGAAAACAAGAGGTACGGATATCTGAAACATGAATACAGAACCCCTGAAGTGTTGAACTGATTCAAAGTTTAGTATTGTCCTTGGTGTTACTGTAACAGGGCAAGATTTTTATACTTTTCTGAATGTTTTTGAAGTGATGGAACTGTTCCAGAAACCCATTTAAACAACGCAATGATAAGAGATGTGTCAAGAGATGATGAACACTGAATGATGCTGTTAGTGTCAGTTTAAGCTGATAAAATGGATCAAATAAAGGGTCTATGTTAAATCTTTTCACAGGCATGACGGTTTAAAATAATGCTGATAACAAGCTGAAATTCATTTTACTTTAAAACATCATGGATAATAAATTGAAAGCGAGCACGTGTTTGATCTTTGCCTGTCTTTTACTGCTATTTGGTTCCCTCAATCCCAATATATACTGGAATATTCCAGAAATTCAACTTTAGGGAGCGTTCATCCGCTGGTTCAAGATATTGTGGGACACAGTAGCACTTAATATATTTCAGACAGGTAAATCAGGGATCGGGGTGCAGTGCTGCTGGAGCTCACTGGCACACCGCTCTGGCACCTCTGCTTAAAAAAAAAGAAGTCAAAATAAACAAATGGGGAATTTAACAGCGGCCGCATATTAAATAGAGGGGATTTTACGGAAGCGTGGGTTGGGGAGAGGGGGTGGTGGCTTGTGGGGAAAATACCACTAATAACATTAGCATATTTGACCATTTTTGGTGAAATCTTGGAGCTGTGACTGTTTTTTATTTAGGTATTTGTGAAATTCCTCCTCGCTCAACCCATTGTCCCAGCATACCCTGCTGTAGCCTCCCACCATTTCACAGCTCCTCAGACTCTTTCATTGTTTGAGCATTGTTCGCAGAGAAAATAAAAATCTTAGATCTTTTGAAAAGTGGCATGTTGCTTGCCGAAGTGGGCCATAAGGTCGATAAGAATGAATCGAGCATTCGCACTTAGTAAGGTTACATCTGTGGTGGTCCGTAGATTACTCGCTAATACACATTTTTCTCACTAATAACCCTATGGCTTCTAAGCAAACAACGTTAACTTCTTTCTTTCGTAAATAAGCTGAGGAGTGTAACAAGAATAACGTACAAGAGACTGATAACAGTAAAAGTGACAAAAGCTGTGTTTTGCCTGCTTCTAGTTCAAATTTTCTAACTGGGTCCAAATGCAGTTCTGAAAGTAATGGTCCTTCAAAGTCAGGCTTGTATCCCTGGTCAGATGTTTAGACTGAAGAAATGTGGAAGAAAAAGAAGGAAACTTATTCCTGGTTAGACTTCAAGGATGATAAACTTGGGTGTAAAGTATGTGCAAACAAAAGCAATCTGACATTTTTTACTTCTAAGGCTTTGAGGCTGTCAAATGAATGGCAGATGTACCAAGCAAGTATCCTATGATGGAGCCAATCGCACTACATGCTTGAAGTCTCTCAGAAAATAAATTGTTGATCACAAACTATCAAAAGCTCACACTGCTGCTCTAAGTGTTGAAAATATAGCTAGTGAAGATGCTCTTGGAAAATTATGTGACACCATGAATGCTTCGCATCTAAAGGCAACTTGTTCAATTTTTTGTTCTGCATATTATGTAGCTCAGAATGACAGACCATACTCTGATCACTTTGGTTTACCGGAACTTCAAAAAAAAAACGGTATTGACATTGGAATTGGACTGCATTCCCGCACTAGAGCTACAGAGATAATTAATCACATAACTATTAATATGAAAAAGAACATTTGCCAGCATATCAAGCAGATAAATGGCAAATTTTCTGTTCTCATTGATGAATCAACAAGCCTGAGCATTAAGACCGCCCTAGTGGTTTATTTAAAATGTGAAAGTGATAAGGAAGGGATCTCCATTTTATGTTTTTAGATCTAATTGAACTGTCTGATCAAAAAGCTGCAACTATTGCTAAGCATCTATTGAACTGTCTCAATAACCATGGGTTTGATGACTCTTAATTGAAACAGAACCTTGTAGCATTTGCTAGTGATGGAGCAAACGTAATGCTTGGTGTCAAATCTGGTGTTGCTACAAACCTCAAGGAACATTACCCTGATGTGATAATTTTGCACTGCCTTAATCACAGATTAGAACCTGCAGTGGGTGATTTGGTGAGAGAAGTTCATGGAATAAATCATTTTCAATCATTTATGGACAATTTATACTCTGTTTACAGTAGATCACCTCTAAACCAAAAGGAACTGTCGGAATGTGCCTCTCAACTAGAACAACAAATTTGCAAAATAGACCTTGTTCTGGGCACTAGGTGGGTAGCTAACTCGTTTTGAACAGTGTGGCAAAATTATGAAGCACTGTGTTTTCATTTTATAACCTTAAAAACAATTTGCAGCACCATACGTTCACAGCAACATCCTTGAAAGGTTCTCAAACTTCTAATCCTCACAGTATCTATAAATCCCTGCTAAATGAAATGTGTGTCCTTGATAAAGATAACTGGCCAGCTGAAATATCGCCTTATTATGGAGAAGCTGCAATAACATCTCTCTGTAAGAGGTTTAAGCTTTCTTTTTCTTCTGTAATAAAATGCCTTCAGAGATTATGTGGAGGATCGTGGATGCTGCATCCCCCAAGATTTACACCGATTACTGATCTGTTCACAAGTTATTCCTATTAATACTGCTGAGTGTGAGAGAGGATTCAGTCACTTGAACTTGATAATAACAACAACACACTCCAGAATTCTCATAAATCATATATTATCACTTATTTTTGTTAAACTACATGGACCTCCTATAGTTCAGTGGAATCCTGAGCCGTATGTCACATCATGGCTGCGGTACCACAAATCAGCAGATGACACCAGGACAAGAGTTGCTTCAGACCGCCGAACACATATTACGCCTGGCCCTTTGTAGAAATTATTGTGAAACTTCTCATTGGTGGTATTTGGTAAGTAGGCAATTACTTTTAAATTGTTAAAGTACATGATAACTGACTTTTTCTTTATTTGCCTGATAATTATATTTTATGATTAGTGAGTGCAATCATGTAATACTTCGTCATACTATTAAATTAAGTATTATATGTTTTATTGTACCAGCTATACACTGAAATGTAGTGATAGGCTATAATCTTGTTAATGTCTTAACTATCACTATATTTCTGTGGAGATCTGGAATTCGTATACTTCTTTCATCTTGGTTTAGTGCTTGACATTATAAGAAGCCTTATTCATATATACATGAATGGGGCAAGGAAGTTGCCCAGTACATGAAATGAGCAGGTATGCAAATTGGGTGTGACATATATATAGAGACGATATAGGAAATGACAAGCATTTTGTCACCTCTGGCACCTAAAAAATTAGCACTGCACCCCTGTCAGAGGACTATACTTCCAGAGATAATTGACAGAAATGTATCCCTGTAGTTACCTCTAAAATCCCAGCAGATGATCTCCAGATTCAGTGGTTTTGGGTGTTTTAATCCCATTAATTGCTCCAGTACTGTTTCTTTACCAGTCTAACTTCATCACTGTTCTCACTAGACGTACTACTCGCCCCAATTACCAATTTGGTTCTGCTACTGTTGAAGATGGGTAAAGTATTTGGTTAAATATTCTGCTTTGACCTACAATCAAGAAGCAAGCTGGGTTAGGGAGGAAAGAATGCACTCACACAATTGGAAAAAATCCAAATACCTGAAGTTACAATGCATCTGCTGAAAGTGGTTATAAAAATGCAACAGGAAAAGTACCAGCAGTGATAATATACACAATTATTGGTGTAAAAAGTTTACTTGTTTTCATCCATACCTGATAACACATATCAACGACTTTCTTTAAAATCCTGAAACTGTGCCTAGATTTTCACCAGAAGGTAAAACATATCTCTCATCTAAAGGGGAAATCGCAAATAACCCATCAAAATAGCATCTTATTACTTGTTTACAAAATATATTTGAAATTGTAATATCATGCATCTCACAACTAATCACCACTCAGAAAGGATGCTGTAGGGGTTAATAGGTACATGGAACGTCAGAGAAATGTATACAATATACATCCTGAAATTCTAGGTATGAAAAGATGTAAACAACAACTGATAATAGATTCGTTAATTCTAAGTCAAGCCTGAAGGAAAAGCAGAAATCTTTCTTGTGGTTATATTGACTACCAAAATGTATTTGATCTTGTTCCACATGCATGGTTAATAGAAGTTCTTAATCTATATAATCTGTACCCAGTACTTGTGAAATTCCTTCAACACCTGATGAAGCATTAGCGTACTATAATTACCTTATCTATTAACAACCAAAAAAGTACTACCGCCATTATCAATAAATTTTCTAGGGTGAATCTTTAAGCCCACTATGGTTTTGTCTAGCTTTAAACCTGTACTCTAAGTTACTGAGTCAGATAAAAATTCGGTATCAAAACAGAAACAACCAAATGACTGACAGCTTGACACACCTTCTATAGATGGAGAATTTGAAATTATGTGCTCCTTCAGCAGTAAAGCTAAAGCAATTAATTTAAATAGTAGAACTATTTTTAAAAGATACAAACATGAACTTTGGACTGGATAAATCCAGGACATTAAACATAAAGAAAGGTGCAATAAAATATAAAACAGAGCAGTAGGATTCAACACAAATCATGGATGAATATGAAACATATAAGTATTTCGGATATCATCAAGCAAAGAAAATAGATCATAGTGCGATAAAGGGAAAACCTTAGACAGAATTTACTTCAAGGTTTAGAAAAGTCTGCCAAGCAGAGCTACATAATAAAGATATAACAAAGGCAATAAACACTTCTGCTCTACTTCTATTCGCATATTCTTTAGGCATGATATCTTGGTCCGAAATTGATCTTGAAAATTTACAAAAAAAAACTGAAATGGCAAATTTTAGAAAACACTGTGTACACTTGCAAGCACTTAGATTAACACTACCTAGGACAGAAGGGGAAAGAGGAATAACAGACATAAAAATTTGCACAACAGTCAGATAAAACTTCTAAGAATATATTTTCGTAAACACAAACAGGAATCAGCACTCCATGTGAGCATATGCAACCCTGATAAGAAGAACACTAAACTTAAAAAAAGCACGACCCAGAAAAATGAAGACATTATCACTATTGAAGTAAAAGTTAACCAATGGAAAATAACCAGCTGGATAAAATATTACAGGATAAACAAGCAAGAACAACTTACTTAATAGATATAACCATTCCAAACATACATAACATACAGAAGTCAATAAGTGGAAAAGTAAAAAATAATATGATTTAAAGGAGGAAATTGAAAGACAGTGGAACATGAACAGGGTATACATTGTTTCTATAGTAAATCTACAACTGGTATCATTCCAAAGTCACTACACAATAGCATTAAACAATTAGGGCTACACAGCAATATCTATGTAAATTGTAAGAAAGTCACAATACTAAATACCATTGAAATAGTCTGAAAGTTCCTAGCAATTGAGAAATGAGCATGCTTGGCTATGTCCATACATCAGGCTTTACCAGCTTGAGCTGAGGGAGAAAAATAATAATAACTTTATTTATGTAGCACCTTTCAGACATTAAGCTGCAGGTCAAAGTATTTTACATAGACTGTATAGATTACATAGATTTTACATAGATAATAAATATAGTCATAAAGTACAAGACAAAATTAAAAACCAGAAGTGAAGACTAGCATTTTACAGAATAAAATGTATTTGAACATTTCACATTATGTAAACGTAGTCAACACCAACAGGCATTAAGTAATCCGATAAATAGGTCAAATTAAAAATTTAGATTTTTAGAAGTGTTTTGAAACATTCTACAGTACTAGTCTGGTGAATCTCAGTTGGTAGAGTGTTCCATATTTTCGGTGCATAAAAGCAAAAGGCTGCATCACCAGTTCTGATACGCTTAGCTCTAAGGACACCATGTAAACCACAATATTAACAGATCTAACATCACGATGAGAGTTGTAAGCTGATAGTCATTCCAAAACACATGGAGGAACTAGATTATTTGGAGCCTTATACACATTTAAGGATATTTTAAAATTGATCCTAAAGGACACAGGTAGCCAGTGTTATGATGCAAAAACTGGTGAAATGTGCTCAGCAACACACATCTAAGTTGCTGGTGAACGCAGCAGGCCAGGCAGCATCTCTAGGAAGAGGTACAGTCGACGTTTCAGGCCGAGACCCTTCGTCAGGACTAACTGAAGGAAGAGTTAGTAAGAGATTTGAAAGTGGGAGGGGGAGGGGGAGATCCAAAATGATAGGAGAAGACAGGAGGGGGAGGGATGGAGCCAAGAGCTGGACAGGTGATTGGCAAAGGGGATATGAGAGAATCATGGAACAGGAGGTCCGGGGAGAAAGACGGGGGGGGGGGAACCCAGAGGATGGGCAAGGGGTATAGTCAGAGGGACAGAAGGAGAAAAAGGAGAGAGAGAGAAAGAATGTGTGTATATAAATAAATAACAGATGGGGTACGATGGGGAGGTGGGGCATTAGCGGAAGTTTGAGAAGTCAATGTTCCGCTAATGACATGAAGTTAGAGAGTCCTGACGAAGGGTCTTGGCCTGAAACGTCGACTGTACCTCTTCCTAGAGATGCTGCCTGGCCTGCTGCGTTCACCAGCAACTTTGATGTGTGTTGCTTGAATTTCCAGCATCTGCAGAATTCCTGTTGTTTGTGAAATGTGCTCAGGTTTTCTTTATTCTGTACGAAACTTGCTCCTGTATTTTGAACAATCTGAAGTCGATATATATCTTTCATAGGCAGTCGTGAAAAAAGTGCATTAGAGTAGTCTAATTCACTAAAAATAAAAGTATATATCAATTTCTCTGCATCTTGAGGTGTTAAAAGAAATTGAACTCTTACAATATTCCTGAAATGAAAAAACACAGTTTTAATAATATAGTGTAGCGATGTGCTACACACAGCTAGAAATAATGACACACAGTCTGCATGTTGCACTCGAGACTAGTTTATTCAAACTTCGCGGCACTGGCTTTTACGCAGTTCCGTTCCCACCCTCTCTGGGTGGAAATGACGTCAGAGGTGCATTACAAAGATCTCTTCCCGCGCATGGGCTTTCTCCCCTTGCTGGTGAAGAAGAAGGCACAGTGCCATTTTGAGGTTGGCCTCTCTGCCAATGTGCGCACCATTTTGTGAGCTGGTTCGCCTGTGTAGAAAGTGGGTCACCACATAACTCCCCCCCAGAACCGGCGATACACCTCCAAATGTCCACAGTCTGGATCAGTCTCTGTACGGGCAGTCTGCCTCTGCGCCGTGGTGCCTGAAGCTTAACCAGCTGCGCCAAGTCCACATGGTCCGGTTTGAGTCGGTTCACCGTGAAAACCTCCTCTTTCCCCCCAATGTCCAGAATGTACGTGGACCCGTTGTTCCTGATAACCTTGAACGGCCCCTTGTACGGCCGCTATAGTGGTGCCCAGTGTGCACCCCTTCATACAAATACAAACTTACAGTTCTGCAAGTCTTTGGGTAACCAGGTCGGGATCTGTCCATGCTGTGAAGTCAGTACGGGGACCAGTTGCCGAGCATTTCGCGTAGTCTCTCTAGGACTACATGGACTACAGACAAATGGATTTGTGCGTGGAACGTCATGTTTGACAAATCTTACAGAATTTTTTGAAGAGGTTACTAGCAAAGTTGATGAGGGTAAAGTGGTGGATGTTGTCTATATGGACTTTAGAAAGGCCTTTGACATGTTTCCACATGGAAGGTTAGTTAGGAAAGTTCAATAGTTAGGTATTAATATTGAAGTAGTAAAATGGATTCAGCAGTGGCTGGATGGGAGACGCCAGAGAGTAGTGGTGGATAACTTTTGTCAGATTGGAGGCTGGTGACTAGTGGTGTGCCTCAGGGATCTGTACTGGGTCCAATGTCATTTGTCATATACATTAATGATCTGGATGATGGGGTGGTAAATTGGATGAGTAAGTATGCAGATGATACTAAGATAGGTGAAGTTGTGGATAATGAAGCAGGTTTTCAAATCATGCAGGGAGATTTAGGCCAGTTAGAAGAGTGGGCTGAAAGATGGCAGATGGAGTTTAATGCTGATAAATGTGAGGTGCTACATTTTGGTAGGACTAATCGAAATAGGACATACATGGTAAATGGTAGGGCATTGAAGAATGCAGTAGAACAGAGGGATCTAGGAATAATGGTGCATAGTTCCCTGAAGGTGGAATCTCATGTGGATAGGGTGGTGAAGAAAGCTTTTAGTATGCTGGCCTTTATGAATCAGAGCATTGAGTATAGGATTTGGGATGTAATGTTGAAATTCTGCAAGGCATTGGTGAAGCCAAATTTGGAGTATTGTGTACAGTTTTGGTCACCAAATTATAGGAAAGATGTAAACAAAATAGAAAGAGTACAGAGAAGATTTACTAGAATGTTACCTGGGTTTCATCACCTAAGTTACAGAGAAAGGTTGAACAAGTTGGGTCTTTGTTCTTTGGAATGTAAAAGGTTGAGGGGGGACTTGATAGAGGTATTTAAAATTATGAGGGGGATAGATAGAGTTGACGTGGATAGGCTTTTTCCATTGAGAGTGGGGGAGATTCAAACAAGAGGACATGAGTTGAGAGTTAAAGGGCAAAAGTTTAGGGGTAACATGAGGGGGACCCTCTCTACTCAGAGAGTGGTAGCTGTGTGGATCAAGCTTCCAGCAGAAGTGGTTGAGGCGGGTTCGATGTTGTCATTTAAAGCTAAATTGGACAGCTATATGGACAGGAAGGGAATGGAAGCTTATGGGCTGAGTACCTGTTGGTGGGACTAGGTGAGAGTAAGAGTTTGGCATGGACTAGAATGGCCGAGATGGCCTGTTTCTGTGCTGTTATATGGTTATATGGACTGCTGCGGGTTCTTCCTCTTGCCCCCTTGGGGCTGGCATGAACTCTCCTGGGACGACCAGGGGTGTATCGTACACCAGCTCGGCTGACGAGGAGTGCAGATCCTCTTTGGGCGCAGTGCAGATTCCAAGCAGGACCCAGGGAAGCTCATCCACCCAGGTAGGCCCTCTCAGGTGGGCCATAAGAGCCGACTTCAAGTGACGGTGGAAGTGTTCCACTCTTCTAGGGGTCGCCAACCCGTCAATCGTTATCGACCGGTCGATCTTTGAGACTTTCCCAGTAGATCCCAAAAAAATCAAAAATAAATACACAAGTACTGTTGTAATGTGAGCATTATATAAATAAGTAATACAAATTGGGATAATGGTAATATAGCAATACTTTTGCTACAAAGCTGTTTGTAAAGAGAGATTGTTCCCATGTTGCGGGGTTTTAGTTCTGTTCTTTCTGCCCAGTGCGCATGTATGTAGCACCCCCGGCATGACCTGTGTTTTCAGCGTAGCTTGTGCTGCATCAAAGTGACCAATTAAATTAGATATGCAGTGGTCCACAACCACGAAGAATGCAGCGGTACAGCGGTAGTTGGAACGCACCCAGCACATCTTTAAGAAAAAAGCCGAAATAAACAAGTTAATTAATTAGGTGCCATCCGGCACGTAAATGTCGGCCCAGATCAGAGGCGATTGCGGATTGCAATTCATAAACGGATGGCAATTACTATTGATGGGGCCCAAGCAATGTGCAGTGTACACGTTGGTTTTATAGCACTAAAAGTCAGTGCCTACTTTGGGTCAACTTAACTGTGTGAAATTGCATTTTCACAGATAAAAAATTATTAAATCGAAGTACAGGAGTTGTCTTACTGACAGACACCTCACAGACTGTCTCAGACTGGCTGTCTGTAGTTATGAGCCAAATTTCAGGGAACTAGCAGTAATCATCCCCAATCATCACACTGAGTGCAACAGTCAATTTTTATTCATTTATTTTTCGTGTTGAAATAAAATTTAAAAAATGAAACTTAGAATTAAAGGTGTAAAGTATTGTAACATTCTTAAAGAAAGATATGCTAGTTACAGTGTTTTCTTGTTTGAATTAATTTGGAAGTTTGACAAAAGTATTTTGTGTAATTCAAATACAATTAGCTCAAATAAAAGACCTCAGATTGGTAGTATAATCGGAGCTGTTTTTTCTCTAAACGATTTAGTAGGTAGATCTTGGATAGCTGGTCTGGAGAGTGCCTCCGCCACGATGTTGTCCTTTCCCGAGACATGCTGGATGTCCGTCGTGTACTCGGAGATGTAGGACAGATGTTGCTGCTGGCAGGCCGACCTTCGTGAATGAGAAAGTCAACGGTTTGTAGTCCGTGAACGTGGTGAACGGCCTGCCTTCGAAGAAGTACCTGAAATGCCAGTTTGCCAGATATAGTGCCAACAGCTCCCGGTTGAAAGCACTGTACTTGAGTTCAGGTAGTCGTAGGTGCCTGTTGACGAATGCCAGGGGTTGCCAGCGCCCCTCGATGAGTTGCTCCAGCACCCCACCGACTGCTCTGTTGGATGCGTCCACTGTGAGGGCGGTTGGAACGTCCGTTCTGGGGTGCACCAGCATCGTGGCATCTGCCAAGGCTTCCTTGGCTTTAATGAAAGTGGCCACGGCCTCTTTGTCCCAAGTAATGTCTTTGCCTTTACCCGACATCAGGGTGAATGAAGGGCGCATGATACGGGCTGCTGAGTGGAAGAAGCGGTGATAAAAGTTCACCATACCCACGAATTCCTGCAGGCCTTTGACTATGTTGGGCCGGGCAAAGTGGCGGATCGCGTCTACTTTGGCGGGCAGAGGTGTTGCCCTGTCTTTAGTAATCCTGTGGCCCAGGAAATTGATGGTGTTGAGTCTGAACTGGCATTTGGCCGGGTTGATCGTGAGGCCGAAATCACTCAGGCAGGACTAGAGGTGGTGGAGATGGGACAGATGCTCCTGACGACTACTGCTGGTTATGAGGATGTCGTCCAAATAGATGAATGCAAAGTCCAGGTCGCGACCCACCGCATCCATTAGCCGCTGGAACGTCTGTGCGGCATTCTTCAGGCCGAGCGGCATTCAAAGGAATTTGAACAGGCCGAATGGGGTGATTAGTGCTGTTTTGGGGATGTCTTCAGGGTGTACCGGGATTTTATGGTATCCCTGGACGAGGTCTACTTTGAAAAATATGCTTGCCCCGTGCAGGTTTGCTTCAAAGTCCTGTATGTGCAGCACGGGGTAGCGGTCTAGAGTTGTAGCCTTGTTCAGTCTGTGGTAGTTGCCGCATGGTCTCCAGCCCTCGGCTGCTTTGGGCACCATGTGCAGGGGGGGAGGTCCATGGGCTGTTGGACCGCCGTACGATCCCCAATTCCTCCATCCTCTTGAACTCCTCCTTCGCCAGGCAGAGCTTGTCTGGGGGGAGCCTTCATGCGCGGGCATGGAGGGATGGTCCCTGTGTCGGAATGTGGTGCTGTACTCCGTGTCTGGGCATGGCTGCCGTGAACTGCAGTGCCAGAGCCGATGGAAAGTCTGCCAGGATTCTGGTGAATTTGTTTTCAGACATCGTGATGGAGTCCAGGTGTGGGGCCGACAACTTGTATTCACCCAGGGAGAACATCTGGAAAGTCTTGGCATAGACCAGTCTTTTCCCTTGCAAGTCAACCAGCAGGCTGTAGGTCCGCCCCCAGGAGTGGTTGGGCCACGGCGGCCAATGTGAAGTCCCATGTGAACCAGCTGGAGCTGAACTAGCTGCACTGTGCGGGTGCCGTAGGTCCGTATCATGCTGCCGTTTGCGGCCCTCAGGGAGGGTCCCGTCGCCCTGTTGTGGGTGTTGTACCCCGTCGGGGGTAAGATGCTGATTTACGCTCTGGTGTCGACCAGGAAGCGGCGTCCCTACTGTTTGTCCCAGACGTACAAGAGGCTGTCCTGGTGGCCAGCTGCCATAGCCATTAGCGGCGGCTGGCCCTGTCATTTTCCGGGAACTTGCAGGACGGGCGACAACGGCGGGCTTCTATGCCTCACCGCTGATGGTAGAAACTGCTGTTGGGCACGTGGTGTGGTAATCTGTCCGACAGACACCCCACTCTCCCTCTTGGCTTTCCACAGCATGTCTGCCTGGGCCGCCACCTCCCGGGGTTTGCTGAAATCTGCGTCGGACAGCAGCAGGCGTATGTCCTCGGGCAGTTGCTCTAGGAACACCTGCTCAAACATGAGGCAGGGTTTGTGTCCTTCAGCCAGGGCCAGCATCTCGTTCATTAATGCTGACGGCGGCCTGTCTCCCAAACCATCCAGGTGCATTAAGTGGCGTGCTCGTTCGCGCCGTGAGAGTCCGAAAGTCCTTATGAGCAGGGCTTTGAATGCTGTGTATTTGCCGTCCTCCGGGGGCGACTGTATAACCTCAACTTGTGCAGCAGTCTCCTGGTCAAGGGAGCTCAGCACGTAGTAGTAGCGAGTGGACTCCGAGGTTATCTGCCGAATGTGGAATTGTGCTTCTGCTTGTTCGAACCATAATTGAGATCGCAGCGTCCAGAAGCTTGGTAGTTTTAACAAAACTGCGTGAACAGATGCAGCGTCGGTCATCTCTGGTCCAAATATCATTTGGGCCGTCGGGGTCACCAATTGCAGCGATGTGCTACACACAGCGCTAGAATAACCACACGGAGTCGATGAGTTAGAGTTGCGATGAAAGAGATTTATTCAAACTTCGCGGCCCGCTTTAAAGCCTTCCCGTTCCCGCCCTCCTTGGGCGGGATTGCTGTGGGGAATGTATATTCCCAGACCCTTTCCGCGCGCAGGATTTTCCCCCTGCTGGTGAAGATGGCCTGGCGCCCTTTTTGCTGCCGGCCCTCTGCCTGCGCGCGCTGTTGTGAGCCGGTTCGTGTGTGCCAGAAAGTGGGTCGCCACAGTCCCACTAAAAATGTAGAACTCTATGGAACTATTCATTCATAACCAAAGTTTTGAAATAAACCATGCAGTTTTAACTTTTAATCTTGTATTTTATTGCCTGCTATTATCTTTGTGACCTAATGGTTAAATACAGCTAGGTATCCTTTAAGATTGGAGAGATTCTACCATCAGGTCTCCCTTGGCAGTTTGCTTGGTATGAATAAAGACCTCTTATAACTACAGTTCCGGACTCTGTGTGGATCTTTAAAAGTGAAAAGCTGTGGGGGTCTGAGGCGCAGAGGGATCAAGGTATCCTAGTACATACTCTGCTAGGGAGTACTGAAGGAGGGTCTGGGTCAAAAACGTCGACTGTATATTCATTTCCATCGATGCTGCCTGACCTGTTGAGATCCTTCAGCATTTTGTGGATACTGAGTGTCCTTGAAGAGGGAACATAGTGGGGATGTTCCCAACTGTGGTAGAACCTCAAAATTAAAGGATCAACTTTTTAAGACAGAAATGAGGTGCAACTTTTTTTCCTCAAGAAAGCCATAAGTCTTTGAAATTGTCTTCCTCAAAGGATAGTGGAAGCAGAATTTCATAATTATTTTTAAAAAGAGATTAATAAATAGTTAATAAGCAAACAGGTAAAAGATTACTGGGGGAAGGAAGGAATGCAGTTTTGATAATATATTTAGATCAACTATGATCTTAGTGTGGGCACATGGCCAAGTGGTTAAGGAATTGGACTAGCGACCTGAAGGTCGTGAGTTTGAGCCCCAGCTAAGGCAATGTGTTGTGTCCTCGAGCAAGGCACTTAATCACACACTGCTCTGTGACGACACTGGTGCCAAGCTGTATGAGTCCTAATATCCTTCCCTTGGACAACATTGGTGTCGTGGAGAGGGGAGACTTGCAGCGTGGGCAACTGCTGGTCTTCCATACAACCTTGCCCAAGCCTGCGCCCTGGAGAGTGAAGACTTTCCTAGGCGCAGATCCATGATCTCGCAAGACTAACAGATGCCTTTACTCTGATTTTATGGGATACCACAGCAGATCTGAGGCCTACTCCTAATTCTTATATTCACATGCTAATTTTCCAAAATATGTGTTAATGGTTCTACCATATACAAACGTGTAGTTATTAGCACAATCTGATCATTTCCATATCCTGTTTTTTTTTGTAGTCCTTACATTACAAAAGGACATTTTAAGATTTTCTAGTACATTTTAAGTACCAGATTTAACTTTTCAAAGTTACCATCATAAATAGCACCATGTGGAGTTAAGCAGTAGAAGTCCACTGAGAGACAGTTATTCAAATCTGTGGCAGATCAGTCCTAATGCAGTATCTCTGATACCACTGATGTTGGTACCAGAATGTTGTTGTTGTGTGCTTCAATTTTCAGAAAGCCTTTGACAAGGTGCCACCCATTAGGCTGCTTAACAAGGTATTACAGGAAAGATTCTAGCATGGATAAAGTGTGGCTGATTGGCAGGAGGCAAAGAGTTGGGGTAAAGGAGCCTTTTCTGGCTGGCTACCGGTGACTAATGGTGTTCCACAGGGGTCTGTGTTGGGAATGATTATTTTTATGTTATCTAGGATGATAGAATTGATGGCTTTGTCGCAAAGTTTGCAGATGATACAAAGACAGGTGGAGGGGCAGGTAGTTTGAGGAAATAAGGTGGCTACCGAACGACTTAGATAGATTAGGAGAATGGGCAAAGAAGTGGCTGATGGAATACCGTGTCAGGAAGTATTTGGTCTTGAACTTTGGTAGAAGTAATGAAAGGGTTGGCTATTTTCTAGATGGAGAGGAAATACAAAAACCTGAGGTGCAAAAGGATTTGGGAGTCCTTGTGCAGGTTTTCAGACAGCGTGATGGAGTCCAGGTGTGGGGCCGGTAACTTGGCTTCACCCAGGGAGAACGTCTGGAAAGTCCTGGCATGGACCAGTCTTTTCCCTTGCAAGTCGACCAGCAGGCTGTGGGGTTGCAAGAAGTCCGCCCCCAGGAGTGGTTGGGCCACAGCGGCCAGTGGGAAGTCCCACGTGAATCGGCTGGTGCTGAACTGCAGCTGCACTGTGCGGGTGCCATAGGTCCGTATCGTGCTGCCGTTTGCAACCCACAGAGTGGGTCCCGGCTCCCTTTTGCGGGTGTCATACCCCATCGGGGGTAAGACGCTGATTTCCGCTCCAGTGTCAACTAAGAAGCGGCGTCCCGACTGTTTGTCCCAGACATACAAGAGGCTGTCCTGGTGGCCAGCTGCCATAGCCATTAGCGGCAGCTGGCCCTGGCGTTTTCCAGGAACTTGCAGGGCGGGTGACAATGGCAGGTTTCTGTGCGCCACCACTGGTGGTAGAAACACTACTGTTCACTGGCCTCCTCCCTCCTGCCTCTGGGTTGTGTGCGCTCCATTGCCGGGCCTGGTCTGGCCTGCTGTTGGGCACGCGGCTTGGTAATCTGTCCGACAGACGCCCTGCTCTCCCTCTTGGCTTTCCACAGCACCTCTGCCCGGGTGACCACCTTCCGGGGCTCACTGAAACCTGCTTCGGCCAGCAGCAGATGTATGTCCTCGGGCAGTTGCTCTAGGGACGCCTGCTCAAACATGAGGCAGGACTTGTGTCCTTCAGCCAGGGCCAGCATCTCGTTCATTAATGCTGACGGTGGCCTGTCTCCCAAACCATCCAGCTGCAGCAAGCGGGCACCTTGCTCACGCAGTGAGAGGCCCAATGTTCCTACGAGCAGCGCTTTGAATGCTGCATATTTGCCGCCTTCTGGGGGTGACTGTATGAAATCCTCAACCTGGGCGGCTGTCTCTTGGTCAAGGGAGCTCAGCACATAATAGTAACGTGTGGAATCAGAAGATATCTGCCGAATCTGGAACTGGGCTTCTGCTTGGTCAAACCACACGCATGGTCGCAGCGTCCAGAAAGTTGGCAGTTTTAGCGAAACTGCGTGAACAGATGAAGAGTCGATCATCTTTGGTCCAAATCCTGTTTGGACCGTCGGGGTCACCAATGTAGCGATGTGCTACACACAAAGCTAGAAATAATGACACGAAGTCTGTAAGTTGCACTCCAGAGTGTTTATTCAAACTTCGCAGCACTGGCTTTTACGCAGTTCCATTCCCGCCCTCGCCAGATGGAAATGATGTCAGAGGTGCATTACAGAAGTCACTTCTCGCGTGGGCTTTCCCCCCTTGCTGGTGAAGAAGAAGGCCCAGCGCCATTTTGGGGCTGGCCTCTCTGCCGACGCACGCGCCATTTTGTTAGCCAATTCGCCTGCGTAGAAAGTGGGTCGCCACAATAGATAACACGTAATTTGAAATTTAGCTCAGAGTCAATAGTAATGCCTAACTTCTTTACTTCTGGTTTGATTTGTAGGCAAGATGATCAAGTTTATTTCTCAGACACACTTGCTACCAATATCTTAAAATTTCTGTTTTTTCCTTATTTAGTTTAAGGAAATTCAAACTAATCCATACCGTAATGCCTAAAGATACTGAAGGGTATAGACCTGGGGCACCCAACCTGGAGTCTATGGACCCCTTGCTTAATGTTATTGGTCCATGCCATAGAAAAGGTTGGGAACCCTTGGTTTAGAGCCTCAGGGTTACCTGGCGTAATAGAAAAATAAGTTGTGTTTCACGAGCATAGCTATAGTAATTCACTTTGTGTTGTGTTCATATGATGACAAGTTCAGTAGAATGGTGGTGTGGGATTGTGGCTTCGTTGTCAGAAACTCCTGACAGTGTTGCTTAAGATATCAGACCAAATTTGGGAAAAAAATTGCTGAAAAAGCAAATGTGCGAAAGTCTGCAATTTGTTTCAAAAATATTGGTATAATTTGCAGACTGATTGAAACTCACATTAATTATCCCTCACACAAGTAGTAGTCTACATAATAAGCGGGTACAGAGGATAGTTTATAGTTTGCTGATTTATTTGATTGTGTTCTGTTTTTATGACATTTTCACCTTGCTGATTATCTACCTTGCTTTTTGGAATCTCTGCAGGTCCAATGAGATTCTGCTACCATTCCCTTTCCCTCGTCGTATTTTGAAGTGTTTGATCCTTTCTATTCCAAATAGCTGCTCTCTGTCCTGTTGCAGTTTTCCATGCAACCACAGCAAATACGAACCCTGCACCTTGCTTCTTCCCTTCCCACTGTTCAGGGATACAGACTACCTTTCCAGATGAAGCAGTGATTCACTTGCACTTCTTCCAGTCCCATGTGTCATATTCATTGATTGCTTTGCATTGCACTTGCTGTATGATCCATCTCCTGTGGCCCAGAGCTCAAAGTTGCCAACCACTTAAATCTGCCATCAGACTCCCACTTTGTCTTATCTCCTTCACCACTATAATGAAGAACAGCTCAAGCATGGGTTAAATCACCATGATTTCCAGCTGGGCATGTTGTTACCTCTCAGACTCCTTTCCCCAACTTCCAATAATTCACTTTCTCTGACTCCATCAGAACTCATCATATTTTCAGAAAGCCATCCATCTGTGATATTGGCTCAGTTTTTTTTTGGTTTGTCCATTAGTAAATGTTGCTCTGCTACTTCCAACACATCATCCACCTTTGCTGGTCTCCATTGCCCCATTAACAATTCATGGAAACAGGCTAACTCCTATAAACAGCAATGGATCTGGGGTTGAGAAGGTGAACAGCTTTAGGTTCCTAAACATCACCGAGGATCTCATGTGGTCTGCACATACCAGCTGAGTGGTGAAAAACCTCAGATAGTTGAAGAAAAAACATAGAAAACATACAGCCCACAATGTTGTGCCGAACATGTACTTACTTTAGAAATTACCTAGGGTTACCCATAGCCCTCTAATTTTCTACGCTCCATTTACCTATCCAGGAGTCTCTTAAAGGATCCTATCATATCCACCTCCACCACCATTGCTGGCGGCCCATTCCATGCACTCACTACTCTTCTGCATTGAAAACTGACCCCTGATATCTCCTTACCCCTGCCCTCTCATGTTAGCCATTTCAGCCCTTGGACTATTCACTCCATCAATGCCTCTCATCTTATACACCTCTATCAGGTCACCTCTCATCCTTCGTTGCTCCAAGGAGAAAACCTATTCTCATGAGGCATGCTCCCCAATCCAGGGAACATCCTTGTAAATTTCCTCTGCATCCTTTTTAAAGTTTTCGATCCTTCCTGTGGTGAGGTGACCAGAACTGAGCACAGTACTCCGAGTGGAGTCTGTCTGACCAGGGTCCAAAATAGCTGTAACATTACCTCTTTAATTCAATCCCATGGTTGATGAAGGCCAATGCACCGTATGCTTTCTTAACCGCAGAGACAACTGCCCAGTAGCTTTGAGTGTCCTATGGGCTCGGTACCCAAGATCCCCCAATCCTCCACACTGTAAAGAGTCTTACCATTAACACTATACTCTGCTATTATATTTGATCTAACAAAATGAACCACCTCACACTTATGTGGGTTGAACTCCATCTGCCACTTCTCAGCCCAGTTTTGCATCCTATCGATGTCCTGCAGTAACTTTTGACAACCCTCCAGACTATCCATAACACCCCCAACCTTTGTGTCATCAGCAAACTTACTAACCCACCCTGCCACTTCCTCATCCAGGTCATTTATAAAAGTCACGAAGAAAAGTGGTCGCAGAACAGATCCCTGAGGCACACCACTGGTCACTGACCTCTATTCAGAATATGACCCGTCAACAACCACTCTTTGCCTTCTAGGCAAGCCAATTCTAGATCCACAAAGCAATGTCCCCTTGGATTCCATGCCTCCTTAGTTTCTCAATAAGCCTTGCATGGGGTACCTTATCAAATGCCTTGCTAAAATCCATATACATAACATCTACTGCTCTACCTTCATCAATTTATTTAGTCACATCCTCAAAAAATTCAATCATTGCGTAAGGCACAGCCAGCCTTTGACAAAGCCATGCTAGCTATTCCTAATCATATTATGCCTCTCCAAATGTTCAAAAATCCTCTCATTTCAGGATCTTCTCCATCAACTTACCAACCACTGAAATAAGACTCACTGGTCTAATATTTCCTGGGCTATCCTGCAGAAGGCAGAGGGTGGTGGTGGAGGGAGTACATTCAGATTGGAGGATTGTGACTAGTGGTGTCCCACAAGGATCTGTTCTGGGACCTCTACTTTTCATGATTTTATTAACGACCTGGATGTGGGGGTAGAAGGGTGGGTTGGCAAGTTTGCAGAAGACACAAAGGTTGGTGGTGTTGTAGATAGTGTAGAGGATTGTCAAAGATTGCAGAGAGACATTGATAGGATGCAGGAGTGGGCTGGGAAGTGGTAGATGGAGTTCAACCCGGAGAAGTGTGATGTGGTACACTTTGGAAGGACAAACTCCAAGGCAGAGTACAAAGTAAATGGCAGGATACTTGGTAGTGTGGAGGAGCAGAGGGATCTCAGGGTACATGTCCACAGATCCCTGAAAATTGCCTCACAGGTGGATAGGGTAGTTAAGAAAGCTTATGGGGTGTTAGCTTTCATAAGTCGAGGGATAGAGTTTAAGAGTCGCGTTGTAATGACGCAGCTCTATAAAACTCTGATTAGGTCACACTTGTTGTACTGTGTCCATTTCTGGTCACTTCACTATAGGAAGGATGTGGAAGCATTGGAAAGGGTACAGAGGAGATTTACCAGGATGCTGCCTGGTTTAGAGAGTATGCATTATGATCAGAGATTAAGGGAGCTAGGGCTTTACTCTTTGGAGAGAAGGAGGATGAGAGGAGACATGATAGAGGTGTACAAGATAATAAGAGGAATAGATAGAGTGGATAGCCAGCACCTCTTCCCCAGGGCACCACTGATCAATGCAAGAGGACATGGCTTTTAAGGTAAGGGGTGGGAAGTTCAAGGGGGATATTAGAGGAAGGTTTTTTACTCAGAGAGTGGTTGGTGTGTGGAATGCACTGCCTGAGTCAATGGTGGAGGCAGATACCCTAGTGAAGTTTAAGAGACTACTAGACAGGTATATGGAGGAATTTAAGGTGGGGGCTTATATGGGAGGCAGGGTTTGAGGATCGGCAAAACATTGTGGGCCGAAGGGCCTGTACTGTGCTGTACTAGTCTATGTTCTATCTCTATTTCCTTCCTTGAATAAGGGAACAATATCTGCAACCCTCCAATCCTCCGCAACCTTTCCCATCCCCATTGATGATACAAAGATCATTGCCAGAGCTCAGCAATTTCCTCCTTCACCCGTCACAGTAGCCTGGGGTATATCTCTTCCAATCCCGGTGACTTATCCAACTTGATGCTTTCCAAAAGCTCCAGCACATCCTCTTTCTTAATGTTTATATGCTGAAGCTTTTCAGCCCACTGAAAGTCATCCCTACAATCACCAAGATCCTTTTCAGTAGTGAATACTGAAGCAAAGTATTAATTAAGTACTGTACCTCCGCTATCTCTTCCAGTTCTATACACACTTTTCCACTGTCACACTTGATTGGTTCTATTCCTGCCAAGGTCTTCTCATGGCCTCTTCTGGCTCTCCTAATTTCATTCTTAAGCTCCTTCTGGCTAGCCTTATAATCTTCTAGATCTCTATCATTACCTAGTTTTTTGAACCTTTCGTAAGCCTTTCTTTTCTTCTTGTCTAGATTTTCAACAGCCTTTGTACACCACGGTTTCTGTACCGTACCGTCCTTTCCATGTCTCATTGGAACGTACCTATGCAGAACGCCACGCAAATATCCCCTGAACATTTGCCACATTTCTGCCATACATTTCACTGAGAACATCTGTTGCCAATTCACGCTTCCAAGTTCCTGCCTGATAGCCTCATATTTCCCCTTGCTCAAATTAAACGTTTTCCTAACTTCTCTGTTCTTATCCCTCTCTAATGCTATGGTAAAGGAGATAGAATTGTGATCACTAACTCTAAAATGCTCTCCCACTGAGAGATCTGACACCTGACCAGGTTCATTTCCCAATACCAGATCAAGTACAGCCTCTCCTCTTGTAGGCTTATCAACATATTGTATCAGGAAACCTTCCTAAACACACCTAAGAAACTCCACCCCATCTGAACCCCTTGCTCTAGGGAGATGCCAATCAATACTTGGGAAATTAAAATCTCCCACCCCAGCAACCCTGTTATTATTACACCTTTCCAAAACCTGTCTCCCTATCTGCTCTTTGATGTCCCTGTTACTATTGGGTAGTCTATAAAAAACATCCAGTATCTCCTGTTCCTAATTTCCACCCACGGAGACTCAGTAGATAATTCCTCTATGACTTCCTCCTCTTCTGCAGTCGTGACACTATCTCTGATCAGCAGAGCCATGTCCCCACCTCTTTTTCCTCCCTCCCTGTCTTTTCTGAAACATCTAAAGCCTGGCAATCTAAGTTAGCATTCCTGCCCCTGAGCCATCCAAGTCTCTGTAATGGCCACACCATCATAGCTCCAAGTATTGATCCATGCTCTAAGCTCATTCACTTTGTTCATGATACTCGTTGCATTAAAATAGACACATCTCAAACTTCTCTATCACCTGCCTATCCTCTGTCCGTCTACAAGCTTTCTTTATATGGGAGCCAACCGCCCCTTCCTCTGTCTCTTCAGTTCAGTTCCCACCCCCCAGCAATTCTCCCCAATCGCCTTAGTAAACCTCCCTGTCAGGATATTGGTCCCCCTTGGATTCAAGTGCATGTGTAGCATGTGGCCAAGTGGTTAGGGCGTTGGGCTCACAATCTGAAGGTCGTGGGTTTTTAAGTCTCGGCCAGGGCAGCGTGTTGTGTTTTTCAGCAAGGCACTTAACCACACACTGCTCCAGTCCACCCAGCTGAGAATGGGTACTGGCAAAATGCTGGGTGTTAACCTCATGATAGACTGGCACCCTATCCGGGGGGAGTCTCGTACTCTCAGTCGCTTCACGCCACAGAAACAGGTATAACCACCAGCATGATGGGCAGCAAAGGCTCGGGACAGACTTTAACTTTAACTTTGGATTCAAGTGCAACCTGTTCTATTTGTATAGGTCACGCCTGCCCTAAAAGAGATTCCAATGATCCAGAAATCTGAATCCCTGCCCCCTGCTCCAATCCCTCAGCCATGCATTTATCCTCCACTTCATTCTATTCCTATACTCCCTGTCACGTGGCATAGCGACTAATCCCCAGATTACTACCTTTGAATTCCTGCTTCTCAACTTCCTTCCTAAATCCCTGTAGTCTGTTTTCAGGACCTCCTCCCTTTTCCTGTCTATGCCGCTGGTACCAATAAGTACCACAACATTAGGCTGTTCTCCTTCTCACTTCACTATATTGTGGACACGATCAGAAACATCCCGGACCCTAGCACCTAGGAGGCAAACTACCATCCATGTTTCTTTCCTGCAGCCACAGAATCACCTGTGTGACCCCCTAGCTATGGAGTCCCCTATTACTGATTCCATCCTCTTCCTTTCCCTACCCTTCTGAGCCACAGGGCCAGACTCTGTGCCAGAAGCATGGCTACTGTTGCTTCCCCCAGGCAGGTCGTTCCCCCCCAACAGTACTCAAACAGGAGTACTTATCCAGACATCACACATCTGACAGCCAGTACAGAACACTGGCCTCACGGACGTACTTCCTGTTTCTATTCTTCACAAGTAACTTACCTGGCTTCAACCTGTTATCACTGAAATACCGTTCAGCCAAAGCACTCTTACAGTGTCTCCCTTTATTTGTCACCCACTCTATAAAACTCTCTTCCTTTAAAATCCTTCCCACTGGTCTAACTCGCTGATGTTGATGCACTTGTGCAGTCATGCATAGAACTTTGGAATGGCCCTCTAAATTCTAAGGACTTTCTATAGGGGCACGACTGAGAGCATCCTGACTGGCTACATCACTGCCTGGTATGGGAACTGTACTTCCCTCAATTGCAGTACTCTGCAGAGAGTGGTGTGGACAGCCCAACGCATCGGTAGATGTGAACTTTCTACTGTTCAGGAGATCTACAAAGACGTGTGTAAAAAGGGCCCGAAGGATCATTGGGGATCCGAGTCACCCCAACCACAAATCCTTCCAGCTGCTACCATCCTTGAAAAGGTACCGCAGCATAAAAGCCAGGATCAATAGGCTCCAGAACAATTTCTTCAACTAGGCCACCAGACTGCTTAATTCATGCTGATGAAACTGTATTTCTATGTTATATTGACTATCCTGTTGTACATAATATTTGTTATAAAATACTATAATTACACATTGCACATTTGAATGGAGACTTCTACTTCTCATATATTTGGAGGATGTAAGTAATAAAACCAATTCGATTCAAATCAATCTATTGCACTTATTCCATCTGTTCTATCAATCCACATCTTTGTCTCTTTATCCACAACTTAAAATTAGCTTTTTTTCTCTCTTTCCCATTTCCGATGCAGGATCATTGACCTGAAGTGCTAACTCTGTTTCACTTTCCAAAGGTGATGTCTGACCAGCTCATTTTTTTCTCAGTAATTTACATCTTTGTTTCAGAATTCCATTAACTGCAGGGTTTTTAAAAAAAAATTACAGTTACTGATGTATATTGAAATGAACAGAAAAATCTGTTAGACATAACATGGTCTACAGTATAAATGCAACATTAAACGTTTCCTATTGGTTATATTGCATGACATTGCATGATTTGGAAACAAACTTTAGTTACGTGGAAATTTAATTCACTTTCAGCGGATGTAGCAATCCTTTGATGATAGCACAGATTTCATTTTTATGACAAATATCAGCCAGTGTAGTTCACTCTAATTTTCACTCTTTGACAGGATTAATTTTATACATCTTCCCGATGTTTCAGAAGGTTTGGGGATGCAATACTCCTTTTTTTTGTCCACACATTTATTTTAAGTACACTATACCATGAATATCTATCTAAACCCAAAACAATGAGTTTTTGAGTTGCTTGCATTTTATTCTTCCTGGTCTCCAGTTTTGATTTGTCTCTCCAGGTTCTTTATCCATATCAGAGTTCTGCCCATTTCATACATCCCGCATAGTCTACCATACCTTGAATCTTACTTTTCTCCAAGCTAACATACCCATAATATCTGATTTATGTGATTTTGAAAAGCTGCAACAGTCCATGTTCTGGGCAACATTGGTAATACTCCCCAACTCCTTCTGTACAACTTTGATGACTGAGTTGGTGCTGCTTCATGCACCCACGCTGTTCTTGTCAATTTCACAAACTCTATCTCCAACATCCACCTTCACTTTGAATTGATTTGATCCATCTCTAACATCTTTCTCCCCTTTCTTGATCTCACTGTCCCCATCTCTGGAGACAGATTATCTACTGATATCTTTTACAAAGCTACTGACTCTCTCAGCTATCTTGACTGTACCTTTTCCCACCCTGTCACTTGTAAAAATGACTACCCTTTTCTCAGTTCCTCCATCTCTGCTACATCTGCTCTCAGGATGAGGCTTTCTATCTTAGAGCATCTGAGATCTCCTTTTTGAAAGAATGAAATTCCCTTCAACAACCATTGGTCTGCCCTCACCCACATCTCCTCCATTTCCCACACATCTGTACTCACCTCATCATCCCACTGTCATAATAGAGACAGTGTTCCCCTTGCCCTTACCTACCATCCGAAGTGCTACTGTATTTAACACATCATTCTCTGTAACTTCCACCATCTACAATGGAATTATGTCACTAAGCACATCTTTCCACCCCCCCCCCACTTCAGTTTCCATGGTGATTTCTCTCAGCGTGACTCCCTGGTCAACTTCTCCCTCCCCACCAATGTTCCCCCCGGCACTTTTTCCATGCAAGTTTTAAAATGAAGATTTAACATGGACTGAGGGGTCTGGACAATATACAAGTATATTTGTTTGGTTGTGTTTTTACTAATATTCTACATCTGCTTTGTGCTTGTATATGCGAGCACTGGGCCTCAAAGCCACAATTTTGCCCAGTGGGAGTCGGGTGTCAGGGTGACGAGATATGTATGTATAAAAAACAATATCTATATAGGTTTGTTAACTTGTATGCATCAAGCCGCGGTGTCACAGGATGGGAGGGAGAGGTGGTCCTCAGGACTTATTACATGTCACCTTGTGTGTGCTTACTGTGTGTGACTCTTGGTACTGTGTTTTTTCTCCTTGACCCCGTAGTAACACTGTCTCATTTGGCTGCATTGCTGAGCATTCATATATGGTTAAATGACAATTAAACTAGAATTGAATTGAATTGAAGTGCTATGCCTGTCCCTACATCTCCCTCATCACCATTCAGGGCCACAAATAGCTCTAGCAGATGAGGCGACAATTCACCTGCCAGTCAGTCAGGGACATCTACTGTTTCTGGTGCTCCTGTTACGGCATCCTCTACACTGGTCAAGCACCTTCACTCTGTCTGCCGTAAAAGGCAGAATTTCCTGGTGGCCACCCATTTCAATTTGACTTCCCATACCCATTCTGACATGTCTGTTCATGGCACAATGAGGCCACATTCAGGTTGGAGGAGCAACTCCTCAAATTCCATCTGGGTAACAACTAACCTGATGGCACGAACATCAACATCTCTAACCTGGTAATTTCTTTCCCAACCCCCTTCTCTCTTCTTCCACTCCCTTTTCTGGTTCCACACTGATCCCTATTCTTTTCTTCATCTGCCCAGCAACTACCTCTGGTGCCCCTCCCCCTTACTTCTCTTTTGCGGCCCACTGTCCTCTCTATCAGATTCCTTCTTCTTTAGCTCTCTATCTCTTCTACTTATTCCCTTGCAGCTTCTTATTTCATCCTCCCTGCCCCACTCACTGCTTTCACCCTATCTCTTTTCACTAATCACCTGAAAACTGTACCTCTTACCACCCCTTCACCATCTTATTCCGACCTTTTCGCCCTTCCTTTCCAGTCCCGATGAAGAGTCTTAGCCGGAAATGTCAACAGATTATTCCCCTCCATAGCTTATTCCTGAGTTCCTCCAACATTTTGTGGGTGTTGCTCAAGATTTCCATCATCTGCAGAATGCCTTGTGTTTATAGTTTAGCGCTCCCTTTGTTTCCAGCTAGATGAAGTGCAATTTCTCTTCTCTGTGCCAGTCCTTTATGTTCTAAAAGTGTTCCCAGCTAATTATAACGGAGCAAAATGTTTTCACACCATGTTATCAGATACTTCTTAGTGCATCAAGTTTTCATTTCTGAATTATCGTTTATTCCCTAAGCCTGAAATGATTGCAATGAGAATCATTTTCTTCCCTATATTTTAGAATTATTAAACTATCTTTGTTACCCAGTATTATTTTTATCTCTTATTTGGCCCTTTCCTAATCCATCAGCGTACATCTAATATTTCTTCAACATGTGGAGTTCTTCCTCCATGCTGAGACTACAGATGCTGGAATTGGGAGCAAAAATGATGTTGTAGAACACAGAGAACTGGGGATAGGAGTACATTGTTCCCTGCAAGTGCCGATACAGGTAAACAAATTGAAATGAATTGAATTGACTTTATTTCTTACATCTTTCACAAATGTGAGGAGTGAAACTCTTTATGTTACATCTTTGAATGTGTAAATTGCAGTAATTTGTAATAATTACTCATTCGTAAGGCCAGTGATGTTGTGGGGATGGAACTGGACTCTCTGATGGTGGTGTCTGAAAAGAGGATGCTGTCCAAGTTGCATGCCATCTTGGACAATGTCTCCCATCCACTACATAATGTACTGGTTGGGCACAGGAGTACATTCAGCCAGAGACTCATTCCACCGAGGTGCAACACAGAGCGTCATAGGAAGTCATTCCTGCCTGTGGCCATCAAACTTTACAACTCCTCCCTTGGAGGGTCAGACACCCTGAGCCAATAGGCTGGTCCTGGACTTATTTCCTGGCATAATTTACATATTACTATTTAACTATTTATGGTTTTATTACTATTTAATTATTTATGGTGCAACTGTAACGAAAACCAATTTCCTCCGGGATCAATAAAGTATGACTATGACTAATACTAAATAGTATGTACAGTAAGATGTACAACAGAACAGTCAATATAGCTTAGAAATACAATTGTATCAGTGTGAATTAATCAGTCTGATGGCCTGGTGGACAAAGCTGTCCTAGAGCCTGTTGGTTCTGGCTTTTATACTGCGGTACTGTTTCCTGGATGGTAGCAGCTAGAAAAGTTTGTGGTTAGGGTGACTCAGGTCCCCAGTGATCCTTCGGGCCCTTTTCTCGCACCTGTTGCTGTAAATGTCCTGAAGTTCACATCCACAGATGCGCTGGGCTCTCCGCACCACTCTCTGCAGAGTCCTGCGATTGAGGGAAGTACAGTTCTCAACCAGGCAGTGAACAAGATTAAACAAAGTAATGAAGAAGGCATATGGCATGCATGCCTTCATCAGAATTAGTAAGGAAATTGGACACCATGTTACAACTGCACAAGATGTTAGTGAGACTGCACTTGGAGGATTGTGGGCAGCTCTGGATATCATTCTGTGGGAAGGATGTGTTTTACACTAGAGAGGGTGCAGGAAAGATTTGCAAGGATGCGGCCAGAATTGAAGGGTTTGAATTGCAAAGAAAGACTGGATTAGCTGGCACAGTTTTCCTAAAGCAAAGGAGGCCAAGAGGTTCATTAAGTCATGAGGGGCATAGATAAGGTGGATAGGCACAGTCTATTTCTGTTGAAAACTAAAGTACAAAGGTTTAATGTGAGAGGGGAAAGACTTAAAGGGGATTTGAGGGATGAGGTAGTTTTTACACAGAGACATATAGAATAAGCTGCTAAAGGAAGTTGTAAATGTGGGTATAGTAACAATGTTTTAAAAACCATTTAGAAAGATATAGGGAGAGGAAAAGTTTAGAGGGACATGGTCAAACTCAAGCAAATGCGATTAGCTCAGATAGGCACTTTGGTTAATATGGAAGAGTTAGGTCAAAGAATCCATTTCCAAGCTTTATTAACTCTGTGATTCTATGACTCACAGGATGCTTTGACAGCATCTCTGAAGTCAATGATATCAGCCAGTAAGAAGGAAAAGACAAATCGGAGAATTTGCTATCTGCCTCCAGGGTCACACATCTGGAAATATATCATAGTTTCTTCATTCTTATTTAATCTAAATCTTGGAACTCTGTACCAGCACAAAAAGACTGTGACTGTTCACTCGGGTGGCCCAACATCATCTAAAAGAGACCACTGAATAATGACCAATAAAGATTAATTTGCTACTGGAACAATGCCTCACACAATTGAGCATTAAAAAAAAGAATGTTACAGGCTTCTCCACTTTTTCTGTAATAAGTTTGATCACTTTTAACATTGACAGCACATCTAAATGCTTGCTTCACTGGTCTCTCCAGAATTGATCTCTGAAATATAAACATCTGATTCTGACTGTGTTGTGGCTCATTTATAGTCCAACACTATCCAGTTGAACTCAATAACTGCTTAGCTTGTTCGTTTCTACATTCCTTATTTTCCTCTGAAGCTATAGTTGATTAAATGTATTGATCTGTAGGCAATTTTCTCATCATTTAGCCCATTAAGCGTGCTTTATTGCTTCTGTTAACATCCCACAGCAAACGCAACTTCAAGATATCATCTGACTTAATTTCTTTTGTCTTCCTTTAAATCTTACTTTTCTTATTCATCCTGTTTTATTTTTCATTCATCTCTTGGCTACAGACAGTAGCTGCCTTTTTCATTTATATTTTTCTGGTTAATCTCCTGCCAAGCTAAACCATTTTGAATTTACTACATCTTGTGCTCCTCTGGTTCATTTCTGAGTCTGACTTATTTTCTCAGATCTTGTTTTTCTGGTGATTTATCATTAATTTCTACTTAACTCTTTGACTGTGACTCTTTGGTAATGACAACCTTTACTCAGAACATGGCTACTGGGAGACCTTGCTCTAGGCTTCAATTGTTACTGGGCCAGAGATTGTCGAGGTGGCAGGAAGGGCTATGTTAGTTTGTTTACATTAGTTAAGTGAAAGTTGTTCGACCTGATCAGACGCACTACCTCACTAGTAAGTAACAGTAGCTCTTTGGTTGCTGCAGATGTATGTGAATGCTTCATAATAGTTGGTGAATGAGGAACGGTTTTTGCCCTTCAGTATGACTTGGGTAAGATTTTCATGTGATTGAGAGGAAACTATGGATAGAGAGAACCAAAGACTCCTTGAGGAGCCTGTGAGAACTATGCATGCTTTTCCTTAACCACAGTGAACTCCAAGAGAAGGACATTTGCCTTAGCCCCCTCTAGCCAGTCTCTTCAATCTCCTGTGATTCTGTTGGAGGGTTATGTGCTATTCATGGGTAAATGGGCCAGCTTGGATAGGCATCTTGGCCTGCATGGATAAAGGACTGAAAGGCTTAATTATGTGCTGTATTACTGTGTGATGTTAAATGTAAAATTACAATGATGTCAACATATTATGAACTTAACCTCTTATGTTGACCCATCTACTTTTAGCCAATAGCTTGAATCAACACCATTGTTATTGTGATGGCTGTGAAAACAGCAGAACTGAAACACATTTTCCATTTCCAAGATTTTAACCCCCTGTCTGGCTCTTTAAAGTTAATGCTTTTGAGTATATCCAAACTGTGAGCTATGTTTCTGAATTGACATTCACATATTTAAAGGCCTAGATACAGTGGATGCAGAGTGGATGCATAGAGGATGCTCCCTATAATGGGGAAGGCTAGGACCTGGGTGCACAGCCTCAGAATAGAGGAATGTCTGTTTTGAACAGAGATGAGGAGGACTTTCTCTAGCCAGAGAGTGGTGAATCTGTTGAATTCATTGCCAAAGATGGCTAAGGAAGCTAAGTCACAAGGTATATTTAAAGCAGAAGTTGATAGGTTCTTGATTAGTAAGGGTATCAAGGGTTACAGGAAAAAGGCAGGAGAATGCATTTCCACTGAGGTCCCACAAATGGGTTAAGGGTGAAAGGTGAAATGTCTAAGGGGAACATGAGGGGAAGCCTTTTCATGAGGGTCATGATAGAGTGGAATGAGCTGAAAACGCAAGTGGTGCAAATATGAGTTCAATTTCAATGTTATAGAGAAGGTACATGGATGACTGTGGTCCTGGTGCAGGTCAATGGGAGTAGGCAGTTTAAATGTCTCGGCACAGACTAGATGGACAGAAGGGCCTGTTTCTGTGTCATATTTTTCTATGACTCTATGACTCTAATGCGGTTGAGAGGGATAATAAATTAGCGGAGCAAATTTGGTAGGTCAAGTGGCCTGATTCTGCTCCTGTGTCTTATGGTGTTATAGTCTTATGGACTGGCTAACTAAGACTCGTCTACTAAAGCAATGGCATGAGAGGAACTAAGTAGAACAGGCAACAGCTGTGGAAGAAAATGGACATTCAACTTTTTGTGTAGAGATCTTCAAACTGAACTGGAAAAGTAGATAGGAGATAACTAGGGTAAAGAGGTGAAAAAGAGGGAAAGTATTACGCAATGATTAATTATCAGCATTTATACTTCATGATCTTTATAGATTCTTGTATAAATTTGAACTGGGGTACAAGGAAACGTGGAATGATTGATCAGTTGGACTATGTGTGGTGATCGGATTGAGACATTTGTTGTCTAATTGTTGAATCCATTTCCTAAAAATTCTGTTCATTCAGGTTGAAGGATGTGCATGTCTTTAAAGTTACATATTAAAATATTTCATATCTTCACCAATTTAATGGTGTTATCTTTGCAGGAAGCACAAACATGATTTGAATACTTAGTAAATGTCATGCTGTCTTCCCAGATAAGCACTGGCCAGATCTGACAAGGAGACAAACTGCATTTCCACTTTATTAGCAGCAAGCAGATTAGTGAAAGAGTGAGAATGAATAAACAGTTTTAAGGAGTTACAGTTTTTAACCGAATTCTATTGTCATCAACAGATTAATTATACATCAAGTGCAAGGTCGGACTTAGATATAAATCAAAACTTCTTTCTCATTGCATCTTTAAGCATTTTGTAATACTTGTGCATTTTTTAATGAATAGTATGCTTTTGAGCTCATTTGCACGTAAGAAATTTAACTACCTTCTTCCAGCTTGAACTTTTCCTCAAGTTGGTCTTCATCTTTTTAGACATTTCCAAGTTAATAATATGGCCTTCATTCAAGATAGAGCCAAGTTGAAATATGTCCATTGATGTCATGAATCACAATTACTTGTTTTTAAGTTTGTAGGAATGGTTTGGGTGTCAAAACAAAAGAGTTAGGGGACAGGTTAGGATTTAGAGGCTAGGATGAGGGAGGAACTAGAGATCAAGGGCAGTAAATGAAGAGTTAGGCAGAGCAGGAGCCAGTGTTTGGGGTCCAGGTTGGAGTGCTCCATGGTGAAATGTCAGTGATCATAGAGGTCGAGTCGATAGGTGCAGAAGAGATCAGCGATCTGCAGGTCAGTGAGCCCTGGGTTGGAGGTTCATCCATCTGGGTGGGAGTCATGAGGGCTGGTGAACCCCTCCTGGACGTCTATGTGAATCTGGAAGTTGAGGCCCGGAGGTAAAGCCCATTATCAGTGAGACCTGGGATCAAGGCCTGGAAGTCAAACCTGTGATTGGTGAGTCCTGGGTTCAATACCCAGATAGTGTGAAGGACAAGGCCAAAGTTGAAGGTAGTAGCCCAAAAAATCCTGAGGGCTGATGACATCCCCTTCCCCCACCCAAGTCACCAAGCTCAGAGGTTGTGCAAGACCGGAAGTCAGGGACCAGAGGTTAAACCTGTGATTTGTAAGTTCTGGGGTCTATACAGAGAGATTAGTGAACTCCAGAGGGAAGATCTGAAGGTCAATATCCATAGCTTGTTGAGTCCAGAGACTGAAGTGAGTCAGAGGTTGGCGAGTTTGGAGATGGAGGTATGAAAACTGAAGTCCCTGGTAGGATTGTCTGAAGGTCAGAAGCCTAATGTCTGCGAGTCTAGATCAGGAACTGGAGGTTGGAGGCCCAATATCTGCAAGTCTGAGACTAAAGACTGGAGACCCAGAGGGTGCTGGGTTTGGAGGCATGGCTGTGAGTGCAGGTTAATGGGGGAATGGGAGGGTGTTTTGCAGTTATCTTGTTTTGGTATGTAGTCGTCGCTGCTGCTTGTGTTGTTCTGTTCAATATGGTGGGCACGCTGGAATGTATGGTGATGCTTGTGGGATACCCCCAGCACATGTATTGGCTGTTAAAGTAAACAGCTCATTTCAAGAGAAGGCAAAGCCGACATAAAAACCAAAGAGAGAGCATATAATAGAGCAAACAATAGTGGGAAGTTGGAAGGTTGGGAAGCTTTTAAAAGCCAACAGAAGGCAACTAAAAAGTCATTCAAAAAGTAAAGAAGGAATACGAAAGTAAACTAGCCAATAATATTAAAGAGTTTACCAAAAGTTTCTTTAGATACATAGTGTGAAAGAGAGGTGAGAGTAGATGTCGGACTGCTGGGAAATGATTCTGGGGAAGTATTAATGAGGGAGAAGGAAATGGAGGATGAACTGAATAAGTATTTTGTGTCAGCCTTCACTATGGAAAACATTAGCAGCATGGTGGAAGTGCCAGTGTCAGGGGTCATGAAGTGTGTGAATTTACCATGACTAAAGAGAAAGTTCTTGAGAAACTGAAAAGTCTGAAGGTGGATAGGTCACCTGGACCAGAGTTCTGAAAGGGGTGGCTGAAGAGATCGTGAGACATTAGTAATGATCTTCAGGAATCATTAGATTTGGAATGATACTGGAAGACTTGAGAATTGCAAATGTCGCTCCACTCTTCATAAAGGGAGAGAGGCAGAAGAAAGGAAATTATAGGCCAGTTAGTCTGATCTCAATGATTGGGAAGATGTTGGAGTCGATTATTAAGGATGAGATTTCAAGGTACTTGGAGGCACATGATGCCCAACAAATCTGTTGGAATTCTTTTAAGTAACAAGCAGGATAGACAAAAGAGATTCAATTGATGCTGCGTACTTGGATTTTCAGAAGGCCTTTGACAAGGTGCCACACATGAGGCTACTTAAGAAGCTATGAACCTATGGTATTATAGAAAAGATTCTAGCATGGATAGCAGGAAGCAAAAGGTAGGATGAAAGGGAGCCTTTGGTTATCTGCTGGTGACTAGTGGTGTTCCACTGGGGTCTGTATTGGGACTGATTATTTTTATATTATATATCAATGATTTGGACGATGGAATTGATGGCTTTGTTGCAAAGGTTTGTAGATGATATGAAGATAGATGGAGGGGCAGGTAGCATTGAGGAAGTAGAGAAACTACAGAAGGACTTAGATAGATTAATAGAATGGGCAAAGAAACAGGAGATGGAATATAGTGTCATGAAGTGTATGGTCATGCACTTTGGTATAAGAAATGAAAATGTTGACTATTTTCTAAATGGAGAGAAAATACAGAATTCTGAGGCACAAAAAGACTTTGGAATCCTTGAGCAGGATTCACTAAAGGTTAGCTTACAGGTTGAGTCTGTGGTGAGGAAGGCAAATGCAATATTAGCATTCATTTCAGGAGGACTAGAATATAAAAGCTAGGATGTAATGTTGAAACTTTATAAAGCACTGGTGAGGCCTCACTTGGAGTATTGTGAGCAGTTTTGGGCCGTTACCTTTGAAAGGATGTGCTGAAACTGGAGAGGGTTCAGAACAGGTTCATGAAAAGAAGGAGCCCATAACTGCTCACAGTCCTCCAACTGCTGTCTGACCAATGCCTTATAAAGCCTCAATATGACATCCTTGCTCTTATATTCTAGTCCTCTCAAAATGAATCCTAGCATTGCATTTGCCCTCCTTACCACCAACTCAACCTGCAAATTAACGTTTAGGGAATCCTGCACAAGGACTCTCAAGTCCCATTGAACCTCTGATTTTTTTTAAAAAATGGAAAGTGTCTTTATTCCTTTTACCAAACTGCATGACCATTTAAATCTTTGCCTCCTGCCAGTCAGCCAAATCTTCTATCCATGCTGGTATGTTTCCTGTAATAGCACGTGCTCTTATCTTGTTAAGCAGCCTCTTGTTAAAAGCCTTCTGAAAATCCAAGTAAACAACATCCACTGAATTTCCTTTGTTGATACTGCCTGTTATTTCCTCAAAGAATTTCAACAGATTACTCAAACAAGATTTCCATGTTGACTTTGCTTTATTTTAATCATGTACCTCCAAGTATCCCAAAACCTTATCTTTAGTAATGGACTCCAACATTTTCCCAACCACTGAAGTCAGGCTAACTGTCCTATAATTTCTTTTCTTCTGCCTCTTTAATGAGTGGAGTGACATGTTCAATTTTCCATTCCTCCAGAACCATACAAGAATCTAGCGATTCTTGAAAGATCATTACTAATTCCCTGACTATCGCTTCAGCAACCACTTTCAGAACCCTGGGGTATAGTCCACATGGTCCAGGTGATGTATCTACCTTCAGGCTTTTCAGCCTTCTAAGCATTTTCTTCTTCACAATAGCAATTACATTCACTTATGCCCCTGATGTTCTCAAATTTCTGGTATACTATGAATGTTTTCTATGGTGAAGGCTGTCACAAAATACTTATTAAGTTTAGCTGCTATTTCTTTGTTCCCCATTACTGCCTCTCCCGCAACATTTTTCAGCGGTCTGATATCCACCCCACCTTGCTTGTTCTGTATATTTCTGAAAATACTTTTGGAATCCTCTTTTATATTATCGGCTAGCTTTCTTTCATACTTCTAAGTTCAAAGTAAATTTATTAACACAGTACATGTATGTCACCATATACAAGCCCGAGATTGATTTCTTGCGGGCATACTCAGTATATCTATAATAGGATAATGACCATATTAGAATCAATGAAGGACCACACTAACATGAGCATTCAGCAAATGTGGAAAAGACAACAAACCGTGCAAATACAAAAATAAATAAATAAATAATAATAATAATAATAAATAAACAATAAATATCAAGAACATGAAATGAATAGTCCCTGAAAGTGAGTCCATAGGTTGAGGGAATATTTCGATAATGGGACAAGTGAGGTTGAATGAAGTGATCTCCTTTGGTTCAAGAGCCTAATGTCTGAGGGGTAATAAATGCCCGTGAACCTGGTCAGAGTCCTGAGCCTCTGCTCTTTCTTCTTTAATGGCAGCAGCAAAAAGAAAGTATGACCTTTTTGGTGGGAGTTCCCTGATTATCAATGCCTCTTTACTGCATCAGCTCTTTGTGTAGATGTGCTCAATGGTGGGGATACTTTGCCTGAGATTGACTGGGCTGTATCCCCTACTTTTTGTAGGATTTTCCATTCAAGAGCATTGATATTTGCATACCTATGTGACCTCTTTCTAAGGACTTGATTACCAACAGAACTACCGCCCCCCCCCCCACACCTACCTGTCTTTTTGATACAATGTATATCCTTGGAAGTTAAGCTCCCAACTATAATCTTCTTTAAGCCACAACTCAGTAATGTCCACAAAGTTTTACCTGGGAACCTCTAACTGCACTGCAAGATCACCTACCTTGTTCCGTATATGGTGTGCATTGAAGTATAACACCTTTAGCTCTGTATTCATCACCCTTTTTGATTTTGCCCCCACATTACACTTCATCTCAATTACTGACTGTAATTTGTCCTATCATCTTCCTATTCTTCTTGACAGTGTTGACACACCCTTCATCTACTGATATATCAACTGGCCCATACTCACCCCTATCACTCTGGTTCCCAGTGTTGCTAGAGCCATTGGGGAGGGCTTAAAATTTAGTTTAAACCCTCCCTAACAGCTCCAGCAACCATACCCATAAGGATATTGGTCCATCTTGGTTTCAGTTCTTACCTATTCTATTTTTACAGATTATACCTTCCCCACAAGAGATCCAAATGATCCAGAAATCTGAAACCCTGCCCCCTACACTAGTTCTTCAACCATGTGTCAATTTGCCAAGTCATCTTATTCTACGCTCACTGACAAATGGCACAGGAAGCTCTCCAGAGATTACTACTCTGGAGGTCCTGCTTCTCAGCTTTCTATCTAACTCCTTATATTCGCTCTTAAGGATCTCTCCCCCATTCCTTCCAATATAAGACCATAAGACAGAGGAGCAGAATTAGGCCATTCAGCCCATCGAGTCTGCTCCGCCACTCAATCATGGCTGATCCTTTTTTTCCGCCTCCTCAACGCTATATCCAAGCCTTCTCCTGTAACCTTTCATGGCATGTCCAATCAAGAACCAATCAATCTCTGCCTTACAACCCAACAACCTGGCCTCCACAGCTGCACATGGCAACAAATTCCACAAATTCACCACTCTCTGACTAAAGAAATTTCTCTGCATCTCTGTTTTGAATGGACACTCCTCTATCCTAAGGCTGTGCCTCCACTCTCCCACCATGGGAAACGTCCTTTCTACATGTGGTTTCAATGAGATACCCCCCTCGTTCTTCTAAATTCCAGTGAGTACAGACCCAGAGCCATCAAATGTTCCTCATATGATAACCCTTTCATTCTGGAATCATCCTTGTGAACATCCTCTGTTACTTCTCCAAAGCCACCACATCCCTCCTAAGTTGAGGAGCACAAATCTGTACACAATACTCAAGATGAAACCTCACCAATACCTTATAAAGCCTGGGCATCACATCCCTGCTCTTGTATTCCAGACCTCTTGAAATGAATGCTAACATTTCATTTGCCTTCCTCACCACCGACTCAACCTGAAAGTTAACATTTAGGGTGTTCTGAAAAGGACTTCCAAGTCCCTTTGGATTTTTGGATTTTCTCCCTGTTTAGAAAATAATCCGCACATTTATTTCTACTACCAAAGTGCATGACCATGCATTTTCCAACATTATATTTCATTTGCCACTTTATTGCCCATTCTCCTAATCTGTCTAAGTCCTTCTGCACCCTACCTGTTTCCTCAACACTACCTGCCCCTCCACCAATCTTCACATCATCTGCAAACTTGGCAACAAAGCCATCTACTTCATCATCTAACTCATTAATATACAGCATAAAAAGAAGTGGTCTCAACACCCTGCGGAACACCACAAGTCATTGGCAACCAACCAGAAAAAAATCCTTTTATTCCCACTTGCTGCCTTCTTCCAATCAGCCAATGCTCTAACCACGTTCGTAACTTTCCTGTAATACTTAATTTGGTAAGCAGCCTCATGTGTGGCACCTTGTCAAAGACCTTCTGAAAGTCCAAGTATACAACATCCACTGCATCCCCCTTATCTATCCTACTTGTTATCTCTTCAAAGAATTCCAACAGGTTCGTCAGGCAGGATTTTCTCTTAAGGAAACCATGCTGTCTTTCTCCTATCTTATCCTGTACTCCATCACCTCATCCTTAACAATTGACTCTAATGTCTTCCCAACCACTGAGATCAGGCTAACTGGTCTATAATTTTCTTTTTGCTGCCTTCTTCCTTTCTTAAAGAGTGGTGGTGTGACATTTCCAATTTTCCAATTCTCTGGCATCATGCCAGAGTCCAATGATTTTTGAAAGATCATTGCTAAAGCTGCCACAATCTCTAAAACTACCTCTTTCAGAACCCTAGGGTGCCGTTCATCTGGTCTGGGTGACTTATATACTTTTAGGTCTTTCAGCTTTTTAAGCACCTTCTCCCTTGTAATGGTAACTGCAGCCACTTCTCTTTCTTCACACACTACAACACCTGGTGCACTGCTAGTGTTTTCCACAGTGAAGAATAATGCAATATTGTCGGCTGTTCACTCCCTGTAGAATGTTGCGGACTCAATCCAAGACACCCTTGATCTGGCACCTGGGAGGTAAAATTCTATCCAGGTGTCTTTTTCACACCCACAGAATCTTATGTATGCACCTCTAACTATAGAATTGGCTATTACTACTGTAATCACCTTCCCTCCACCCTATTTCCTTCAGAGCCATAGAGTCAGACACCTGGTTGCTGCGATTTCCCTTTTGTAAGTGGTTCCCCCCAATAGAATCCAAAGCAGTATACTTAGTATTGAGGGGAATGGACTCAGGGGTACTCTGTACTAGCCACCTGTTCCCTTTCCCTCTCCTGACAGTCACCCAGGTACTTGCATCCTGTAATTTAGGGGTGACTACCTTTCTGTAGCTCCTGTTTATTACCTCCTCATTCTCCTGTCTGAGCCGAAGGTCATCCACCTGCAGCACTATTTCCTTAACAGTGTCTCTAAGGAGCCACAGCTCAATGCACTTCATGCTGATATATTTATCAAGTTATCCAGAGTTCCCACTCTGGACACATTCTCGGTACATTAGACAAAGAAAGAACTAAAATCTTATGAGAAACTTAGTTAGAACATCTACCTATGCTTGCCCAACCCTGTTATCACAGTAGCCTATTGTGCCAAAGCCTCCCACTCTAATACTATCTCTTTGCTGCTGGATCATTTCAGAGAAGGTGATGATCTCTTACTTTTCAAAAGCCTGTTTAAATATGCTGTCTCACATCCTCAGCAAATGCTAAGTTCTCATGAACTTTATTCACAAATCTGTAACATCCATTCATCTTCCTCAGTTGCTTCCTCTCCTAGATGTTCATTAACCCCACCTAGCCCCTGACCAATGCTCCATCCAAGGGTCTTTCCTGACCTAGCCCTGAACAGCATTCTTGAAAGACCAACATTTACAGCCTTTCACTATTGCTCTACAAAGAGAGTTAAAATTTGAACACGTAACTATGGGCTCAGAGTCACACTTATCGCAAGATTTTAGCGTGATCCACCTACCACTTGTTAGCTCTTGCCCCACCCTTTCTCCTCAACTATTTACACTGGTTATTTTCCAGTCCAGATGACTGGAAATGTTGACTGTTCATTTTCTTCTGCAGAGGCTGCCTGACCCATTGAGTTCCTCCAGCAGTTTATATTTTTTCCAAATTCTAGAAAAATCTTTTTCATGAAGGGCATTACTGAGTGTGATGGTTTCTTGATTGCAATTACTGTTATTAGATTAGTTTTTATTTCAGATTAATTAAATTCTTCAGCTGCTATGGTGGCTATTTTATTTATATCACTAATTTCAAGATCCAAGTCTCTGGATGTTTAGCCTAATAACATAACCAGTATGCTATTTATTATTCCCATTCGGCTTATGATATGTGCTCCCCAAACTGTTGGAATTATCCTTTGTGTAATTTCCAGCTTCGTTCCCTTCAATTATGTACCCAGCTCTTTGCAACACCCTCAGACCTTTGGAACAGTGCTCTGTCTCTTCTTTGCTGGTGAACGCAGCAGGCCAGGCAGCATCTGTAGGAAGAGGTGCAGTTGACGTTTCAGGCCGAGACCCTTCATCAGGACTAACTGAAGGAAGAGTGAGTAAGGGATTTGAAAGTTGGAGGGGGAGGGGGGTGATCCAAAATGATAGGAGAAGACAGGAGGGGGAGGGATAGAGCCAAGAGTTGGACAGGTGATAGGCAAAAGGGGATACGAGAGGATCATGAGACAGGAGGTCCGGGAAGAAAGACAAGGCGGGGGGGCGGGGACCCAGAGGATGGGCAAGAGGTATATTCAGAGGGACAGTGGGAGAAAAAGGAGAGTGAGAGAAAGAACGTGTGCATAAAAATAAGTAACAGATGGGGTACGAGGGGGAGGTGGGGCCTTAGCGGAAGTTAGAGAAGTCAATGTTCATGCCATCAGGTTGGAGGCTACCCAGACGGAATATAAGGTGTTGTTCCTCCAACCTGAGTGTGGCTTCATCTTTACAGTAGAGGAGGCCGTGGATAGACATGTCAGAATGGGAATGGGATGTGGAATTAAAATGTGTGGCCACTGGGAGTTCCTGCTTTCTCTGGCGGACAGAGCGTAGGTGTTCAGCAAAGTGGTCTCCCAGTCTGCGTCGGGTCTCGCCAATATATAAAAGGCCACATCGGGAGCACCGGACGCAGTATATCACCCCAGTCGACTCACAGGTGAAGTGTTGCCTCACCTGGAAGGACTGTTTGGGGCCCTGAATGGTGGTAAGGGAGGAAGTGTAAGGGCATGTGTAGCACATGTTCCGCTTACACAGATAAGTGCCAGGAGGGAGATCAGTGGGGAGGGATGGAAGGTACTTCACCTGTGAGTCAACTGGGGTGATATACTGCGTCTGGTGCTCCCGATGTGGCCTCTTATATATTGGCGAGACCCGACACAGACTGGGAGACCGCTTTGTTGAACATCTATGCTCTGTCCGCCAGAGAAAGCAGAATCTCCCAGTGGCCACACATTTTAATTCCACATCCCATTCCCATTCTGACATGTCTATCCACGGCCTCCTCTACTGTAAAGATGAAGCCAAACTCAGGTTGGAGGAACAACACCTTGTATTCCGTCTGGGTAGCCTCCAATCTGATGGCATGAACATCGACTTCTCTAACTTCGGCTAAGGCCCCACCTCCCCCTCGTACCCCATCTGTTACTTATTTTTATGCACACATTCTTTCTCTCACTCTGCTTTTTCTCCCTCTGTCCCTCTGAATATACCTCTTGCCCATCCTCTGGGTCCCCCCCCGCCTTGTCTTTCTTCCCAGACCTCCTGTCCCATGATCCTCTCGTATCCCCTTCTGCCTATCACCTGTCCAGCTCTTGGCTCCATCCCTCCCCCTCCTGTCTTCTCCTATCATTTTGGATCTCCCCCTCCCCCTCCCACTTTCAAACTCACTCTTCCTTCAGTTAGTCCTGACGAAGGGTCTCGGCCTGAAACGTCGACTGCACCTCTTCCTATAGATGCTGCCTGGCCTGCTGCGTTCACCAGCAACTTTGATGTGTGTTGCTTGAATTTCCATCATCTGCAGAATTCTTGTTGTTTTCTGTCTCTTCTTGCTGCCTTTGCAGATAATCAGACATAGGACTATGCTTTTCAGGTACTGCTCTTACTAAGCCAAATGTAGCTCGGGTATTTCCAGTAACAATCCCTCTCTAGTCAGCTGCCCCACCATCATCTCACCCATGCACACAGTTATACTTTCTGAGTCTCTACAATCTCCCTTGCATCCCAGTTGAAATCTTTTATTCTTCCCTGTATTCATCTACAGGAGTGACTTTCTATCATTTCTATATAATGTAATCACTGGAGAAGTTATCTGCCTTGCCCTTGTATCACCATAGACTTCATTCAAGGAATCCAGGGCTAATGCTGAACATACCCTGTGCTACTCCGAAATATACATCGTTCTGCATCTGCTTTGCATTGTGATGGAGATGTTGAGGACATTGGCTGATAGGTATAATTCTGTGCAAATGACTATGTCACTGTACTCCTTGACTGATCTCTCAGACAGTTCTTTCAATTCCAGATGCTCCAGGAGAATATCTCAGGGTTGACTGACTAGCCAGTTTTGCCTTGTCATTTCCAGATCCAGTGCAGAGTTCAGTACTGTGGCTATCCACGTGATCTTTTTATGTCAAGGATAAATGGAGCTTTGAACTTTGATATTATCTTTGGAGGAGATGGGAAAAGATATCCTATCCAGATGTCAGTTAAAAGGACTGATTGAATTTAAATGAATCCTGAAAGTATCAGTCTATGCTGTGAAATGACCACCATTTGTATTGATTTCTTACCTTTCTCTTCATCCTTTTTGACCAATTTTTTAAATCAAGTATCTCCTGTGAGTTCAGTCAAGCTTTGCAGAACATAGCCCACCATTCTGAAGAACCTGACTGGTGCATGAGCTGGAGGCCATCTCCAAATTTATTAAAACATTGGGTAGATGCATTGCTTTAGTTGCTTCACTTCAGGGCTTCATTTGTTCCTGTGTTTTTTCTTATGTATATGCCTGTTTTTTTTATTGAGGGCTTATTCATTGTTTCTGTGCAAGTAAGTACAGATATGCAAAGGAATTAGTATAGTTGGACTGCCATAGCCTGAAGACATCATGCCTGCCACTTGGGAATCCTGCATGCATGTGCCTTTTGCAAATGACTCATTCCTGCCATCAAATTGCTTTTCTAGTCCACTCTTTAAAACTTCTTTCTATCTTCTAACCAAAACTGTTCAAGACCCAAAAGTATCAGAAACAATTAATATTTTATATAGAACTGAACAAGAACATTTTGTAAAGCCTTTGTATGCAGTTCTTTGTGCAACGTTGAGTCTTGTAACACCAAGTGACCAGACCCTTTTGTCCTTTTGTCTTTGCAAAGATGGCTAAGATGCTCTATGCTAAAGACTTCTGGTTTAGTGCTGCATCTGTGAATCTGTAGAATCTGTGGTGGGGGGGGGGTGGTGTTCTGACAGAAGGACAGTTGAAAGGATGAAGAGCTGACTGTGAAAGACAAAAGCTATTACTTGTTTGTTCTCCAGAACATTGTTTATGAGTTAGATTTCAAGAATTGAATCTACAGCTCACAATGAAACAACAGCATAGTAACATATTGGGTAGCATAGCGCTTTACAGTGCCAGCAACCGGGGTTCAATTTTTGCCACTGTCTGCAAGTAGTTTATATGTTCTCTCCATGGTGTGGGTTTTCTCTGGGTGCTCTAAGGTCGATGGTTCAAGTTAATACATTGTGGTCATGTTATGTTGGCATTGGAAGCATAGAAACACTTGCGGTCTGCCCCCAGCACATCCTCAGACTGTGTGGGTCATTGACGCAAAAGATGCATTTCACTATACATTTCGATGTTTTGGTGTATATGTGACAAATACAGCTAATCCTTAACCTTCAATCTTTCAGTATATAGAATACTGGTGAAGGACAAAGACAAAAATGAAATATACTTACACCAAATAATATAGTTCAATTTCAATAATACAACCCTTAAAATAATATTACATGTTTTTTAAAACAAGTACCTGTTTACTTGAATGCTCTTTTTCATTGATGTTGGTATTTGGTGTGGCTATTGCAAATTCATGCTTCAGTAGCTCTAGTATAGCTCAAAGATGGATCTGGTTCCATCTTCTTCATATTCTTTGTCTCGATGATGTATGATCTTGTTCATTGACTTTATTGATGGCTTTAGCATTGTTTCATGTTGCCATACTGAGATGTGCAACTGCTCATTCTCCCCACAACTGAAATAATGATTTATCATAATTTTTGCTATGTTGGCTTCCTTTTATTTGTGCATCAGTCAGGTGTTGTCATACATCTTGTCTTGTGGAGGATCTAATTTCCCTGGTAAAATTGCCTTGTACTTCTGACATATTGTGCACGTAAATTCCGTTCCCTTGTTACCACTGTAGATGCTTTTGGTGTGTGCAGCTGATCCAACTTTGATTTTGTTTTCAATCTGTGCATGTCTCTTAAACAGTTGAGTGATCCGTATTCAAATCCTCCCACAGCAGTTTTGAAATTTAAGTTAAGTGTATAATTTGGAACTTGGAAAATATAATAACTGGTTTTGGTTGTGGTGACCACAAAAGGTAACGTATTGTTGTTAAAACCCATTGATTTCACTCACTGATAGACTTCAGGAGAGGAAATCTGCCTATTTTACTTAATACGGCCAATATTTGTGTTTACTCATATATGGCATGATTGACTCTTAAATACCTTCAGAAATGGCCTAACCATTCACTCATTTGTAGGTGGCTCCCATTACCTTCTGATAGGCAATTAGGGATCCACAATAAATGCCCATGCTTGCCAATGACACCCAGTGCTGAAAATGAATAAATTATCAAAAAAAGTCTTGTGTATCTTTTGAAATAACTCTCCTTGCATCTCTTCAGGGTGTGAAAATTTCAGATCCAGCCAGCAGAACACTATCTTTCAAAGAGCTGTCATCTTTAATTGAGTAATGTTTTGTTGTTGGCTGTCTTTTATCTTTCCAGGCCTCCTCTTAATCACTTTCTGAGAGAACACCTGAAAGAAGATTTTCTCGGTGGTCTGTCTTTGCAATAAATGTTTCATTTCTTGCTCCTTTTGAGGGAACTATTTAGAAGTTCAACTGCCAGCTATATGTTACTTCCTGGTGTACGTTTCAGATGATCATCACAAGCCTGAAGCTTCAAGGGTAATTAATGAAATTTTGCTGGTGCAAAAACCAGTACTGTGCAGAAGTCCGAGGCACATACGTGTTTCAGACCTTTGCACAGCACTGTAGTAATCTTATGTATTGCAATGTACTGCTGCCACTAAAAAAAATTCATAATATATGCGAGTGATGATAAATCTGATTCTGGTATAGGTCTCTATCATGGACTGAGAGTGGGAATCATAGTTGGGAAAAGGGGAAGGAAGAGGGGAAGGAGTGGGAAGCATCAGAGAACCGTTCTGTAATGATCAATAAACCAATTGTTTGGAATGCAATGACCTTGCCATGTGTCTGCAACCATTCTACTCTCCAGCCCCGGCACTCCTTCTCTGTCACCTGTCCCACACCCCTTCTGCGGCACTCCATCCTCGCCATTCCCAACATCCTTTGTTCCCACCGGAATTACAAAGGCGTTCTTCATTCCACATTGACAAATACAGAACTGTGCAAAAGTCTTAGGCACCCTAGCTATATATACATGCCTATGATTTTTGCACAGTACTGTAGATTTTTGTAAAGAGTTTTACTGGGATTGATGATCAATTTCTTTACAGCAAGGTAAGTGTGGAATTTCTCACATTTATGCAGAATAGTTCTTCTTATTTCTTATTTTGCTGGTCTCAGTGATTCGGATGCAAAGACTGAACATCTTACTATCTTGTATTAAACCCACCTTTTAGATGGTAATAGAGGCATCTATCTGAAAAATGACAGTTCCTTTTTCTATCTGCAATATGATAGGCTTGTGTCTGCACATTATTTCCTGGGGTTCATTGAAACTCGTTTTGTATGATTATAAAATCTGATAATCAGCATTTTCTTTCAGACATTCTCTTAAGTTTGTTTGTGATATGTAAGGAAAGAAAGAATTTATCTTTGGATTAGCCATAGGAAACCTTTTAGTTCATACATATTCTTTGATGTTACAATTTTCTCAATGCCTGTTACTATTTTGGGACTTGGCTTCACTCCATTTGATGTGTATACCATTCCAAAAAAAACTAGTTTCATTTAGCAGCATTCAGCTTAAACTCAGTTTTTCTGATCTTTCCACGATTAGACAGAGATTATAGTCATGTGTTTCTCATAGATCTAGGTGTCAGGTTCCTGATTTCTGCATTTTCTATAGGCTCCATCCATTTCCTGTTCGAACATTGAACACTGGAATTTATACAATCAGGAAAAATTGATCATCAATCCAAATGTGAGTTAGTGCATTTTGGAAAGGCAAACCAGCGCAGGACTTGAATATTAGGGCACTGGATGCTGTAATAGAACAGAGAGGCCTAGGAGTAAAAGAGCATAATTTGTTGAATGCAATGTACTGTTAGGCAACGTGTTGAAAAACAGTGCTTTAAATCCTTTTCCTTTGTTCATTGGTGCTCATCACTGCTACCATGCTGTTTAGCTCTAGCAGATTTAGCTACTGGAAATGGGTGATGGATTGATTTCTCAGTCAGCATTAGGGTCCACTCCTATTATCATGACCATCATGCAGTAGGACTTGCATCCACTGTGATAAAGTGCTTTGGCAGGTTGTCGAGAAACATATGTGACGCTCAGCTATATCGGCTCGTATTTATCTAGGGGAAACCCCGTCCGCCGCCCAACTGTGTCTCCCGGTTGCGTCAGTTGCTGTGCAATGCCACCTGGTTCGACCTCAAACATCAATCATCAGACTGCACACAATGCACATTTTACAGATTACACTTTATAAATCTTACTGGGACTATGAGATTAATAGAGATACAATATTAAAGAAAAAGAAAAAGGCGCCAGACTTATCAAAGTTCAATTTCTTCGTGCGCACAGTTGGAGCTCAAATACCCGGGGTCTTCTCCCTTCACCCTGCGATCCACTCCGGCCCCCTCGACTCGCAGCTCGAGACCACCCAAGGTGATCGACCAGAGTGCTTCCAGTATGTCCATCTTACTCCTGGTCTCTCCTCAAAAGCCTGCCAAAAACACTGCTTCCCAGCCATATGAGACAGAATATCACCCCAAAAAGAATAACATGGACACCCATTGGTTCATTCTCTCCTTCTCATTAGTGATAACCCAAACAAGCTGCTAGCTGCTAGAAAAAGAATCACTGTCTCAGCAGTTAACATCACAGAGAAACCATTTTAATTATAACATAACAAAGAAGCCATTTTGATTAATGTACGCAGTGACATAAAAGAAGAAACCCCTTACACATATTAACTCCTGCCTGAGGAATGACTTGGATCCACTCCAGTTTGCCTACTGACACTACAGGTCAACGACAGATGCCACTTCATTTCAGTTCTGGAACTTCTGGATAGTGAAGACGCATACATCGGGATGTTCTTTATTGACTACAGCTCAGCGTTCAACACTATCATCCTCTCAAAACTAATAATTAATCTGCACGACCTGGACCTTGATACCTCCTTGTGCAACTGGATCCTCAATTTCCTTACTTGCCCAGTCAATACAGATCAGTAACATCTCCTCCACAATCATTATCAGCAAAGGTGCATCACACATCTGCGTGCTTAGTCCCCTGCTCTACTTGCTTTATACTTATGACTGTCAAGCTAAGTACAGCTCTAATGTTGTATTTAATTTTGCTGAAGAAGCCACTGTTTTTAGCCGAATCAAAGGTGGTGATGAATTGGCATTTAGCATGGAGATTGAAAGTCTGGTTGAACAGTGCCTCAACAATTGCCTCTCACTTAACATCAGAAAAACCATAGGGCTGATTACTGACTGCAGGAGAAAGAAACTGGGGGTCCATGATCTAGTCCTCATTAAGCAATCAAAGGTGGAGACGGCAGTAACTTTAAAGACTTGAGTACTATCATATCAGAGGACCTATCCTGGGACCAGCACATTTCAAAGAAAGCATGCTGACACCTCTACTTTCCTAGAAGTTTACACAGATTCAGCATGTCACCTAAACCTGACAAACTTCTATAGATGCAAGTGGAGAGGATCCTAATTGGCTGCATTACACCTGGTATGGAAACACCAGTGCCCAAGAATGGAAAAGCCTACAAAAAGATCAATAGATACAGCCCAGTCCATCACAAGAAAAGCCTTCCTTACCATTGAGCGCCTCTACAAGGAGCGCTGGCTCAAGAAACCAACATCTACTGTCTCATCAAGGACGATGCCATCATGAAGTTGGTATAGGAGCCTTTGGTCCCACTCCACCAGGTTCAGGAACAGTTAATGCCCTTCATTCACTTTCAGTATGGATAACTTCACTCACCTCAGCATTAAGCTGATCACTAAACACAACCTACGGACCCTCTTTCAATGAGTCTACAACTCATTGTTTATATTATTATTATTTGTTTTGATTTGTATTTGCACAGTTTGTTTTCTTTTGCACATTGGTTGCTTGTTAGTCTTTGTTTATGTGCAGCTTTTCATTGATTCTATTATATTTCTTTGTTCTACTATGAATGCCTTTTCCCCTTTCAAGGTTCGTTTGAAGACTTTGACTTTGGTTCTTTAAGGGAATGGGGCCCGCTCTCAGGGTCTCACGACTGGCTGCCTTTCGATATGCGAAGGACGCGGTCCAGAAGGCTAACGCGCCTTCAGGCTGCCAGACTTTCGTGGCTCTGGAGGCAGGCTGATTCAAGGCTGGTGTCGCCGCCGCTGACTGATGTGTTGCAGGAAAACAAAGAAAATCAGAAGTAGTGGACTTGCTGTTGGCCACGTGCCCAGAGGCACAGAGCTTGGAAGAGGTGACACCACAGACATTTAACACCATAAATCAGCGAGTTGTCTTGTTATGTCTCCCCTCTCGCTGTAAAATGAGGATGCCTCTTTTTCCCTTGTTGGGGGAGAGAGGGAGCCTGTGGTATGTTGAATACAGGGTGAACGAGTAGTCTTTGGGGTGCTGCAAGTCTGTGTCTTTATTGATGTTTTGCTGCACGCTTGAGTGCTTGGTGGGGTGCACTGATGCTATTTTGCTGGTGTGGGGGGGTGTCATTGCTTTGCTGCTGCTTGTGTGTGGGTGTGAGGAATTGAAGGGGCTTTAGGGTTCTAACATTTAACTGTCATTCATTCTTTGGGGCACTCCTCTGTTTTCGTGGATGTTTGCGAAGAAAAAGAATTTCAGGATGTATATTGTATACATTTCTCTGACATTAAATGTAGCTATTGAAACCTGTTGCAAATGAAACTCAGGGTAGTATGTGGTGACATATACAGACACTGATGATAAATTTACTTTGAACGTCAGTGGGTTCAGTTTTCAACAGACAGCCAACCAATTGCAAAGAGTCACTATTGCCCTCCTTCTTCAACTTCAACTTCACTGTAGATCAGCCCTTGTGCTTGGCCACACTGGTCCTGGGAGATTGGCTCTAGTGATCACTGATTCTCCTCTGCAAATAGCACAGGATAGTGAGGAGGCATTACAGTTCCCATTCAATGGATGTTCTGTTTTCAGTTCTTTTATATTGATTTTTAAAAAATTTTTGCTCCTTTATTTTCTCTGCCTGTTCTCACTTGTCTCATCCTTTATTTGATCTGGCCATTTGTTTGATTAGTGGGTTGAACATTTTCTTTCTCCCTGGAAATGTGTAAATGTGTATAGTTGTCCACATCTGTTGCATAATTCTCCTTTAGTCTGGTTTTTCCTTCTTCTGGTCTGTTTCCAACTGCACCAGCCCTATTTATTGTACTGAGGTTGTATTTGAAGGTTACTTATTTCAGGAGTCAATGTTTTTATCTTCCTCTTTGCAATTTCTAGAAATGTGTTACGTAGTGGGTTCTACTTTCTGACTAAGCTTCTGCATGTTGGAAGTGTTAATCCCAAAAGGTCCACTCACTCACCCATTTTCTGCTCATGGTCCACTTGTGATTTTCATTTACCTCTGTGACTCCTGCCCTCAGAGTCTCTGTTAGTTGCTAAATTTTTTTTGGTTCACTGTACTAATTATTCTAAGATACAGACAATACAAACCCTACCATCAAAACATCAGCTATAATCAACACATGAACCTGGATGGAAGCCCAAGAAAAGTTTATTCAGCATATATGCCAAGAAAGCACTAGATACATTTTCATCGAGAAGCTGATTTGTAGAGTCCTTGAAAGTGATTCCATAGTTTGTGGGAACAGTTCAGTGATGAGACAAGTGAACTTATCCCCTCTGGTTCAAGAGCCTTATGGTTGAGGCGTGAGTCCTGAGAATCCTGTACCACCTTAATGGCAGCAGCAAGGAGAGTGCATGACCTGGGTGGTGGGGGTCACTGATGATGGATGCTCCTTTCCTATGACACTGTTCTGTGTAGACGTCCTCTATGCTGGTATTATTCTATATTAAGTATAATGTTACAGGTGTATATGAAAAATTTATTTGAAAGCTCTGAATAGGATACTTTATTTATAATATGTATAATATTCTTCCAACCAGCAATGAAAAAGCGCTTAATATTGTTACTTCGGGTATTTAGTGAGGTTCTTGTGACTGATGCAAATTAGTGAGTTTTTTATTACCTGGTTGCAACTTGGTCAAAGGTAATTGAAAAGCATCTATTTTCATAACATCAAGATGGTTTCAGCTTTTAATAGCATATGAAGAGCCTAAGTAAAATCACATTCAGCTAGTTAAGAGTAGGAAATACAATTTAAAAAATTTTGTTTTCTCCCACAGGTGTGGAAACTTATTTTGAATATCACTATCTATCCAGAAATTTTGCTTGCTGTGTTTGAATTTTGCTTGCTCTGTTATGTCACTCTGCAGTTCAATAAGACATTCTTGCAATGTGGTGTCAACATCGTTCACATTCACCCCAACTTCCTTTCAAAATATGACAAGTATCAGGAATTTGATGGAAGTTTTAGTGGCACGGGTCAGTGGAAGGCAAACACAAGCAGCCTCCTGCTGCATACACACTGACTGGCCTCGCTGCTGGCAGCCCTGCCCAGTCTGCAATTTGTGGGTGGGTGTGGATCAGGGTTCAGCTGGCCTCTTTGTAGGTGTGAACCGTGATTTGTGAAGCAGGAGCAGAGATAACGATTGATGCACCCCCCGCAGCTCCCCCTCCCACCCACACACACTCACACACTCACACACACACACGTTAAGCTGTTTAGCTGCCTGATTCGCATCATCTAGCATATTTTTCCATTCATTTCATTCAGGGTCCCAATTAAATTACATAAGATTCGAAGTACATTTACGATTAATGTCTATATGCTGTATACAACCATGAAGTTCACCTTCCCCACAGATGGTCACAAAGCAAGGAAGAACCATGGAACCGATCCATTCAAGGAAAAACATCAAACATCAAATCCCCCTCACCCCACATGCAAAAAAATTGTGCAAATAGCGACAAGAAAGTACAAGGAGAAACACAGAATATAAAACACAAAATCAAAAGGCATATTTCAGTTCAGTTCAGCTCAGTGTTCAATATCTCCCGGCTGCTGCGATTCAAAAACCACCCAAAAGTACCAGCGAAAAAGAGAGTCCAGAACTAGAACTAGAAGTAGAACACATCATAAAAACTGAATTAGAGTCCAAATCCACAATCTGCATTGATTAAACAATGCGCTGGCAGAATGTGCTGACAGCATCAAGGAAGAGACAGTTCACTCGAATGCAAGGACATTCCCTCGGGAGAGCAAGAGACTGTCACATGCAGACACCTACTCTGGCAGAAGCCAGTGAGAGGCTGCTAGATGGCGTTGAACGCTTGCTCACCCTCCATACCTGCCTCGTTAATTTTAATCTTCCTTGGTGCTTTAATCAGAGAGGGATGAAGTCAATCATGGGCTTGCACTCTGTTTCGTGGCTTCTTGGCCCCCATGCTGCATGCTTTGGTCATAGTCTTGTGGAGCACTCTTGGAGCCAGCGAAGTGCCAGATCACTCGATTGGCCCGAAACCGCACTGCCAGAATTTAAATAACAGGCTCTAACAGTAGCAGGACCAGATCTGAAATAAAAAGAAATGAAAGGAATTGCTCCATGAACCATCCTTGATAGCATTGTTTGCTGGCGCTATTTTCTACTGGTACCCAAACCGTAAGTCCATAAGACAATAAAACATAAAAGCAGAATTAGCCTGCAGAGCTGTCTGTGGCAATGAATTCCACAGATTCACCACCTTCTGACTAAAGAATATTTTCCTCATCTCTGTTCTAAACGGATGTCCCTCAATTCTGAGACTATGCCGTCTGTTTCCTCACTATAGGAAACATGTTCTCCACATCCACTATATCTGGGCCTTTCAATAATGTGATCCTCCTCATTCTTCTAAACTTTAGGAAGTACAGGCCCAGAATATCAAACACTCCTCATACATCAACCCTTTTATGCCTGGATCATTCTCATGAACCTTCTCAAGACCCTCTCCAATGCCAGCACATCTTTTGTTAGAAATAGGGTCCAAAACTGCTCACAATATTACAAGCTTCAGCATTACATCCTTGCTTTATATTCTAGTCCTCTCAAAATCAATGCCAACATTGTGTTTGCCTTCCTTTCTATTGACTCAACCTTCAAGTTAACCTTTATGGAATCCTGCATGAGGACTCCCAAGTCCCTTTGCACCTCAGATTTTTAAATTTTCTCCCTATTTACAAAATATTCCACACCTTTATTCCTTCCACCAAAGTGCATGACTATGCACTACCCTACATAATATTCTACCTGCCATTTCATTGCCCATTCCTTCAATTTGTCTAAGTTCTTCTGCAGACACCCTATTTCCTCAAAATTAACTGCCTGTCCACCTATCTTCGTACTGTCCGCAAACATGGCCACAATGCCATCAATTACATCATCAAAATCATTGACATATAATGTGAAAAGAAGCAATCCAGCACCGACCACTGCTACACATCACTAGTCACCTGCAACCAACCAGTAAAGGCTCCTGTTATTCCTACTCTTTACTTTCTGCCAGTCAGCCAATCATCTATCCATGCTCCATGCTAGTGCCTTTCCTCTAATACCATGGGCCCTTATCTTTTTAAGCAGGCTCATGTGTTACATCTTGTCAAAGGCCTTCTGAAAATCCAAATAAACAATATCCACTGACTCTCCTTTGTCCATCCTGCCTGTTATATCCTCAAAGAATTCCAACAGATTTGTCAGGTAGGTTTCCCCCCAAAGAAAACCATGTTGACTTTGGCACATTCTAGCATGGCCTCCAAGTAGACCAAAACCTCATCCTTAATAACAGACTCCAACATCTTTCCAACCACTAACACCAGGCTAACTGGGTTATAATTTCTTTTCTTCTTCCTCCCACCCTCCTTAAAGTTATTACATATTCATTTATTTTGTATTTATATATTTAAGTGATATTTCATTAAAACATTAAAGCATCTTGAAATTCCTGTGGCACCCAGTTACTTGTTCTTTACTTACAAATTCCGGCTTGGTTTGGCCCCCTCGGGGGACCACATGGCCTATGTTGACAACCACAGCACTAACCTTTCACTCATAGTCTTAAATCTGCATTTATTGCATGCGTTTCTTATTCTTGCATTTTGTAAATTAATTAATACAAATCTATGAATTCATTGATTCAATTTCTGCTTGAGATTTATTTCTCAATCTTGTATGTAGCAATTTTTATTTTCAATGCTCAACCAGCTGTAGAAAAAACAAAATTCTTTTTCTTCTGTCAACAAAATTATATAGATGTTCTCCCCTTTGTCATCTGAGCCTTTCTGAAAACTACTGAGTATCAATTTATATATATTTTTTAAAAATTCCTGAAGGCTAGTTGCTTCATTGTTGGGTGGAATTGTGTAGAGATTATAGTCATATTTCACTTAGGGGCACAGTTTTTTTTTGTTTTTAGCATTTACACTACAGATGTAAAACAATATATTTTTTTATTTTACGCTCTCAACCTCTGCACCCTTGTTAATCTAATATGCAAACTCTTAGTCTCAACCACAAGGAAATCAGAAGATGCTGGAAATCCAAAGCAACAACACAAAATGCTGGAGAAACTCACCAGGTCAGGCAGCGTCAATGGAAAAGAATAAACAGTCAACGTTCTGGGCCAAGACCCTTCTTTAGGACTGGAAAGGATGGGGAGAAATCGGAGTAAGAAGGTGGGGGGAAGGGGAGGAAGAAGGAGGGGAAGAGTGAAAAATGTGCTTGTTGGTGCGTCCTGCTGGAGTTGGTGGAAGGTACAGAAAATTATGTGCTGGATGTGGAGGCTAGTGGAGTGGTAGCTGAGGACAAGAAGAATCCTATTCCTGGTATGGTTGTGGGATGATGGGATGAGCGCAGTCATGTGCAAAATGGAAGAGATGCAGTTGAGGGCAGTGTTGATGGTGGAGGAAGAGAAGCCACTTTCTTTGAAGAAGGAGGACATCTCATTAGTTCTGGAATGAACATCTTCATCCTGAGAGTAGACGCAGCAGAAATGGAGAAACTGAGAGAAGAGGATGGCAATTTTACAAGTATCAGGGTGGAAAGAGGTATAGTCATGAGAATCTGTGCGTTTATAAAAGAAATCAGTAGACAGACTGCCTCCAGAGATGGAGACAGAGAGATCAAGAAAGAGGAGGGAGGACAAAGTTAATCTGAGGGCAGGGTGGAAGTTGGAGGCAAAGATGATGAAGTTATTGAGCTCAGCTTAGGTTCAGGAAGCAGCACCAATGCTGTCATTAATGTAACGTAGGAAAAGTTGGGGAGTGATACCAGTGTAGGCTTGGAACATGGATTATTCCACATAGCCAACATTAAGTCAGGCATAGATGGGACCCATGCGAGTGCTCATGGCTACACCTTTGGTTTGGAGGAAGAGGGAGGAGCTGAAGGAAAAATTATTGAGAGTGAGGAGCAATTCTGCCAGATTGAGGTGAGTGAAGGTGGAGGGGAACTGGTTGTGTCTGTTGTCCAGAATGTAGAGGAGAACTTTAAGGCCCGGCTGATGGGGGATAGAAGTGTATAGGGACTGGGCATCAGATCCTTCCTTGCTCTGCCTAACTCTACAATCTTTTAGAGAATTGAAGACTTCCCTTTCCTTCTGTCTCATGTATGGTTCTATTCAGACTTTTCTCCAACACATTTGCCCCTCTTTGATCAGCTTGAGGGACCAAATTCCTTATTTCTTCTATTTTTATGTCTTTGCACATCTTGATCAAACTGAAGATTTCATGCCTCCTTTATTGACTTGAAAATATAACCATTACATGGTATTTTGACAGTGTTAGGTATAATGTCTGAAAAGTGAAAGACTTTTATAAGGCAAGTGTATACCTTACAATAATTATGATAAGTTGCCGATATTTAGTCCATACCTTATGCCATGTCAAACATAAAACTTAGAATTAGAGTTTTAAGAAGAGTTGAATCAGAATAGAACCTTACTGATTTTGGTTTCAGAAACTGATCATCCTATTGATAATAGTTCCTATTGTACATCTGGTCCTGCTAACATTTTATTTCATCAGTTCTCTTTAGGTCACCAGATGTCAGCAACCTCACAGTATAAACTAAGATGAATGAAACCCTACTGGCAACTCACAGGAAAAACTAACCATATATGGAACAAGCTTTACATGACGTCACTGCTGTTGAGTCTCAAAGGAGAATATTATTTTACATTAGCTTACAAATTAAAACTAAATAAGTCTTCATTGAATTCATCAAGCAGGAATTGTGATATTGTTCTGATCGAGCTAATATAATTAAGTTTCACAGAAAGCTATTTTCCTGTGTTTAAAGCAATAGGTTAATCCAGAATCTCGCAGGAAATATTATCCACTCCGGGTCTTTATAACTGCCTTTGTTCCTCCATCTATATATGTATTATTTTTTCTCTCTCTCGACATTCGGTGCTGCAGCATCACTGTGTATGAGTGCAGGCAGCAGGGATTGTGAGAATGTGTTTCAGTAAATGCTCTACAGTGAATGCATCAAGCCTGCTGGACAACTGCTGTTTACTAGAAAGAGCATCGTTTCAGGATTAGGTGTATTTTCTACACACGTGGTCTGAGCAGACTGTGAACCCTGTGTAGAGGTAAGTGCTTTTGTTTTTGTATGAGCTGCTAGATCCAGCCTTTTTACTGTAACCATCGGTATTCTTAATTTGATTGAAATACTGAGTCCAGAACTGACTCAAGTTATCATTTCACTTACACATTATTTATAGATCTAATATTTTCTTAGTGTGATAATGTAAACTTGCAGCAAGATTGTATATGTTCTTAATTTTTTCCCCTGTTAAAACAAACATGTGGAGTACAAAAAGAGCAGAGCTTGTTTGGTCCATTAAACATCAGTATTTTGTCTAATTGACTTAGGTTGTTTTAAATTTATTTCATTCACGTAAAGCAAAACACCATTCAGACCTTTAGTATTTAAAACTGTCCGAGGGACAGTTTCAAAGTAAAGTAAATGCCAGATTGATGTGTTACTGTTCTTATATAAACCAATGGATGCATTGAGTCCATTGAAAATAAAGCCAGGCTAATGTGAGATGATGTGAGATGATATGAGAGGAGCCAGGTCCAGGAAATTCACTGTTCACAATGTAAACATTTGCTTCCACCGTTTTAGAAAAAGCTTTTCCACTTTGAATCAAATGCTTGATTTGTAAAGTGAGTGTGACGTTGCCTTTGGTTTTAACAATCCAGTGTGTGATCTCTAAATCTGCCTGCAAAGAAGACAAATTAAAGCTGTATCCAGAAGTGCAACAATATTATTGAAAGATATGAGCATTTTCCTTTAATATCCTATGAGTCAGGGTAGGAGGCTATAGAATACATGATAGCAGATCCATTTCTGTTTCATTTGCTAATATATATCAACATGTGAGTTATTGTGCAATAATTAGGAAGAACAGTCAGCTTTTGATTCCAACTCTTTAGCTTTTGATAAGAAACACTTAATTTGTTAATGTGGATTCCTTGAGTACATTCCTCAGTTTGTATTTTGATAGATATTCATGCTTGTTGTTAAGCTTTCATCTACATTCCTTAAGACAATAAAGTCTGATGGACATTGACTGGTCTTGGAATATTTCCAGATCATTAGACCAGAGGCTGATCAATAAAGCAAACAGTCAAAGTGAATGATTGAGAAAATATGGATCCGCAAATAATAAGCAGGATCGTACAGTAAAACATTCCACAAAAATTTGTATAAATTTATTTGTTAGATCCTCTATATTAACATTTTTTTCAGAAAAAGGAATGTGAAATATAAGGTACTTAATCAGAGTAAATGCATTGATTCAAATCCGAGTAAACTGAAAGCACAGTTCTAACTTGCATGCTTATATATATGTAAAAAAAAATCTCACCCCACTTCCTCTTTCCTTATTTTGCCTGAAGAATTGAGTGAAAGCATAATGCATTGGTTACATTTCATGCTGGAGAAAGCCCACACTGACAGGAGAATTAGCCTTTAACACTAACAAAAGGTGATGGCCACTATGCTATCAGAACAGTTTTACCATGAAAAAGGTGAAAGCCCAGGGCAGGTGTACACGTGACTAGTGTTATCCCTTTCTTAAGCTGTGTTAATATACTTTGCCAGTTCGTGGTGTAGCGTTTGGCTGTGAAACTACAGCATTTTATTATTTGATGAGAGCAGATACAGTACCAAGTGATAAATGGCCAGTCATATATAGTCATCAGCTTGCCTCAGACCAGTATTCATTTCCAAGAGTAACAAAATTTCCTTTAGTAATCCCCCTTCCACTACTTAATTCTTCATGTACTGTAATTGCAGCATGGCTGCTTGGAATTTGCCTTATTTCTTACAATTAGTCCGAGACATCTTCATTGGAAGTATATGAAGAAACAAGTAACTTACAATTAAGAACATATGTACAATTGTCAGTAATACATAATTACTACATGCATGTTGTGGCAGAAATATTGATTTATAATGGGTACATGTTAATAGAGACATGAGATTAAAGACATCATTACATGACATTAGAGATTAGTCTATTTCTCTATACAGAAAAAAATGTTTGGAAAGCAATTAATAACGTCTCAGCAAACAGTTTACTGAAGATGTTACACTGTAATTTGATCTGAGGAAATGAATGTCAATGTGGCAGGATCAGTTAGAACTTATAAACAGAACTAATCTTGCTTTCTGCATAGCTGTAGCTCTAAGGACAGGGTGTACTGGGCTGTGGATACCACTGCACAGTTGTGATAGTCTCTAGCAGTTAGCTCAGTCATATACTGATTAAGCTGTAAATTTCAGAAAGAGAAAGCCTCTAACTGAGAGGGCTGATGGTTCTATTGCATATTAAGTGTTAGTATGCCACTGTCCCATATGACACCAGAGCTACCACTTCTAGTAGTTTAGGTTAATGTGATAACAACGAACTGCACAGTTTATTGACCGGTAGTTTTCTTCATCGGGCAAGGCTTGTACTATAAACACATTGTTTCATAAAAATATTAAAACATTATAGAATATATAATACATTTTGCAGATGAGACCATTTTCAGGTACAAAGGCTAACTTTGCTTGCATTGTAGATATAACCCACAATAGATAATTACCCTTATTAACATCATATATATGTCACTCATGTGATCCATATTATTACTCTTGAGAATGATTCCACCTCTCCCCTACGTAGAGTCTCAATGTACTGAAAGTGGTCAGTGTGAAATATCTTCTCTTGGATATTAGTTATTTTACTAATATCAACATTACCAGTTGCCAATTCTTTGGCAAACTGTTGAAAGACTGTTGGATATTTGCTTTCCATTGATACTTACTGGCAATGAAAAGAATTATCCATCTTTTTATATGAAGTCATATTTATTCTTCTGAGTCTTTGGTGTTCATAAAAAGCATAGAGTCAAATGATATAAATGTTTCACAGCTTTACTGTGGTAATCATGTTTCCATGAGAGATCAGTTGATCTTCTGATAGCCAGGATGAACAGTTGATGTAATCTCTCTTAGTCTATAGTAGAGCAAAATAATTATGTTTATTAAGTCAAAATTAGAAGTTAAATGTAGATTTAATAGTCAAATTAATCAATGTTTTGAAAGGGATTAAGTAGAAGCATACTTTCCTTGGTCAAGAATCAGTAAGAGGAAATAAAATTAGGATCAGAGTTCATGACATAAGTGGAATGTTTGTTTTTCTATATACAGCTTGTAGAAGTTAGTATACACTAACTTATATAATGTTGAGACTTTTGCAACTTTATAGAAGACGATTAGATAACCATTTACCTGTTTGTAAAAAGAGAACTGTTAAAATGTTGGAGAAATTTCAGAGAAATGTATGCAATAAAAAATTGCTATTATATTACATGCCATCATATGTACAGAGTCAAATAGCCTTTTCCTTTGCTTACATTTTCATAGGAGAGATTTTCTACTTTAGCACTTGCATAATCTGTTCAGCACACAATGTATGAAATCAGCAATGCAAAGCCTGTTTTTTTTTTGCCTTTTAAATTTAATTTCCTATTGGGAGCAGTGAAGCAGAAAATCTCCCTTAATTCTAAAAAAGCTACTAGATAAAATGTTAATCAGAAAAATACAAACATGAAACGACAAATCAGAGCTCACAATGATGTGCTTAAAATCACATTGAATTCTCTTCCATGAATTGTTTAATAGACCCCATATACCTCCATCTGCATCTGCACATTTAGTATTAACATATGTAAATTCACCCTTAAACTGACAACTTTTACTTGCAAAGAAATGTACAAAGATGTATATGCATGCACAAACATATCCTCGCACTATATGGAAATAGAACAATTTCATCATCATTCTGATAGTAAAAGCATGAGAGAGAAGCAGCTTACTATAACAGGGAACAATTACTTCACAAATTGGTAAGGTACTCTTTCTTTATAGAAAATATTTTTGGTAATAATCTCAGCACCAATGGTTTGGCATGATATTTAGAAATGTAAGTGTGAGAGTATGACGGTTTAAATTGCATCAGCTTCACACCCTAATGCGTAAAGCTTGACAGATCTGAAACATTCAATATCAACAGCTTTTGGTACACTGTTACCTCTGAAACTTATATTTGACATTCAAACAAACTTTCCACTATTCACCATTAAAATCTTGGAGGTAGATCGGTGCCACATTAATTCTACCTTTTGCAGTTAAATTTACATCTTAACGCTAACAAGTAAATGAGCAGGGAGAACATAATCTAACCCTTTTCATGATTTAATAGTCATATTTTGCTCATTTAACTCAATCAGTGAGAAATTAAGATCATTAGCACCTCTTCCTGTGCAAAATAAATGTCCTAGGAACTTCAAATTCATGTCCACAGTGAGAGCATTTGTGAGGAAAACTGTCACATTTTACATCAATCAAGACATCATAGTCTGTAAATGTCTGTTCGAAGTTGGTAGAGTGGTATATAAGGATACCCGTCAGTGTCTAATGCCAAGTTGATAGCAATGTTACTTATTTAGAGCTCGGTGTATTACCACATATCCTTCAATCCTGAGATTTATAAAGGTATCTTCCACATGTTGAAGGTTAGCTGCTGGCAGATTTTCTTTCACAATTTCACCATTACTTGGTGCTATCCATGGTTATTTCAATTTGAAACAGTCTGCAGGGTGAAGTGTGGCCAGGTAATGGTGCTTATCTCAAAGCTTCTGCACAAACCATTGCTTGTTAGCCTTGGATTAATTAGCGGGAAGAATGAGTGGATTGTGCAGAGCAAAACAACTTTGGTAAAGGGAGGAGCGTGGAGGAGACAAAAAAATGCTTATAAAGGACATTACAGCCAGAACTGTAACCTCAACGTAGGACAAGAAGTGGGAAATCAACATTGATTAAGGTCACTGTGCGCAGAATAAACTTTTAAATGTCTTTCTCCTTCCAGGCTGAAACTGACTATATTATTAACTTCCCAATGCTTGATATCCATAAATTATCATTCCTTAATGAAAACAAGCAGTCAGAAAGAGATAATGGCTTTGCAGGGATTGTAGGCATCCCCATAGAGCAGAGTGCAATTGACTGCATACAATGACTGTAAGTACTACTTGTCAACCCTTCTGTACTCTGGAAAGATTCCACTTTCTCAATATCTACCCGGGTTGTGACTGTTGACAGCAAATCATGTGATTCAGTATTCTGCAGCAAGATGCAGTGCTGAACTGATATAATACTCTGATATACTGTAAACCACAGTCATAATGGCAGTATGAACTTAGATGAGAACACTCAGCATTCAAATGTTACTTGGTCACTATGCACACTACAACATCAGCAATAATATGGTCTATTATGGCTGAGTTCAAAAGTAATAATTGGATTAAACACAGTTTCCATGTTGGGAACATTGGGCTCACTTTAAGTACACTTCTTAACCTTGGCCTCTTATCTGAGGGGATCAGCATTTCCTTTGGATCTTTCAGACTTAGCTCCAAGCCTTGACTTCCAGGGCTATCTGGTTATTACCTTCTAGGCACATCTTTTCAATTTCTCTTAGGCCTTGTGGATACAGAATACCTCTCCTACTTTGCAACACATCTACAAATATCTAATGCGGCACCAAAATCTGTGAAATATTTTGTCATTCGTGCTGTCCCATTATTCAATATTTCCCAAGTTAGATTCTAGTAGAGTGCCTGCCAGCACTTGCACTGGCACAAGAGCGAAGGCTAGCAAAACTCATGGATCCAGCCAATGACCAGAATAATTCATACTGGCTGGAAAAAAAAGATATAAGCAGAGAACACAAAGTTAGGAATACTGTAGGCCAACTATGTTGACGTTTCAAATTTTGGTTAAATTGAAAAGGTGCATTAAGCTGATGAAAAGACTAGTATTTGCTTTTCATTTATTGCAAATGTGTCTATATTGAATGTTTTATGGCAATGAAAACTCTATTTATGTTTCTGAAAGTAACTCCCCTTAATGCATTGTCCAACTACTTACAGTATGTTTAGAAGTAATGGACAAGGTGCCATGTAAAAGTTTGCGTCTTTGGCTGTGGTTTGCTCTGAAGAGAAAAAGCAAAAGACATACTTAGTTGACACAGGAAAGAGAAGGATATTGAATGGGGTGGAAGAAGGTGCTGAGCAGACTGCAAATACTATTGGTGCTGAGATCGATAATCATTAGTAATTTACACCAATAACCCGTGACTGACTATACATGATAGTAGGCTGTATGTAAAGGTACTTTGTGGCTTCATAGACACAGCAATAGTGTGTTGCTTGGTATTTTCCTGCTGGCAACTTGATTAGTGATGCTACTTATTTCTAGCTTATTAAATTTAATCATTCGACTAGAGGGAATGTTCTGATTTTAGCAGCATTATTCTCACCTGAATAAGCGCAAGGAGAAAGCAAACAGATACAATTTGCATTTTAGTAGGTTATTAATTTTCAGATTTTGAATTATCTAATAGCTATTACCGTTCACATCAGTGCTTAATGTTCAACCTGTCTTTTCAAGAAGTCTGACACATACAATTGATAATTTTACTACTGATAGGATCTATGGTACAACTCTTGCCTGAAAGGTAATTATCATTCAAATCCAAGTTTACAAAACTTAAAGAAGTGTTTTAAGATTGCTTGGGATGTTAGCCTATTGATTTAGTAAATGCTGATTTAGCTTTCAAGCACTTTTTTGATTTAGGTAAAAGTTTGAGGTAATTCGGTCAGTATCATGATATCTATGAATTATATATCTTTCGTGGAATGGAACTAATACAGGGCTATCCCTTGTTGATTGGTGCAGATTTAGGAGAAGAGAAGCCTCTTAAACCTGCTGTTAAATTAACGCAATCTCAGAGGACTGCGTCAGTTCATAATATTCAGCACTGTAGGAAGACCCTGTTTTTCTGACTTCCAGGTAATTGAGTGCTGAATCGTCTGAACCTTGTTTGTGTCTTCAACCAACTAAACTGTTTAATTACTGACTTGCGGCTCTGTGAACTTTCAATTATCTGAAATAATTTGTAGGCTGTGGAGTCGTTTAGGTAATGGGAATACTGTGTTCATATTCCAGCCTGTAGCAGTTCTGTGAAATAAAGGCCTGAAATACTGCCAGAAGCTTGTGCCTTCAATGGAGAAATGAATAACTTGCTCATAGTTCAGGGGGTCCTAACATTTTTTATGCCATGGACCAATATCATTAAGCAAGGAGTCTGTGGCCCCCAGGTTGGGAACCCCTGTCATAAATCTTTCCCATTTTGTTCCAGTAAGTACCTCCTGCATCTAATAAAGTGGCCACTGAGTGTATGTTTGTGGTCTTCTGTTTTTGTGTCCCATCTTATTCAAGATTTGATGTGTGGTGTGTTCAGAGATGCTCTTCTGCACACCACTGTTGTGACATGTAGGATTTGAGCTACTGTTGCCTTTCTGCCAGCTTGAACCAATCTGGCCATTCTCCTCTGACCTCTCTCATTATCTAAGCATTTTTACCTACAGAAATGCACTCACTGGATGTGTCTTGTTTTTTTGCACCATCCTCTGTAAAATCTAGAGCCTATTGTGTGTGAAAATTCCAGGAGATCAGTGGTTTCTGAGATCCTCAAACCACTCCATCTGGCACCAACACGGTCAAAGTCACTTAAATCACATTTCTTCCTTGTTCTGATGTTTGGCCTGAGCAAGAACTGAACTCTTGGCCATTTCTGCATGCTTTTATGTGTTGGTTGTTGCCACATGTTTGGCTGATTAGATATTTGCAATAATGAGCAGGTGTATATGCATACTCCACTAAGTGTACAGGGTACAATGATATTGTTAAAAACACAAGGGAGAATCAAGCATTATAAAAGAGAAAAATTTTGGAAAAGACTTAGTGCTTTGGAAACTAGTTCAAAGGTTCAATTTATTGTCAAAGTATGCATGTACAATACAACTCTGATATTTGTTTTCTCCAGGTAGCCATGAAATACAAAAAGATCATACATCAATTCCCCCTGAACAAAAAAGAAAAATAAACAAAACTCGCAGACCCAACATCCTCCACTACCTCCACTGCAAAGAAAAAACAATAACAATCGCCGAACCCCTCACCTGTAGAAAAACACAGTGACAATTCACTCCTCAACCTCTCTCCACAGAAAAAAAAAACGACAATCCCCAACCCCCTCACTCGCAGAAAGGAACAGTGACAGCAGCATCAAAACTCCCCCACCACAAAGAACTAACAGGTCACCCACCCACCAATCAGCCACAAGAACAAAAACACAGAAAAACTGAAGGAGATCAGTATAAAGTACAGGCCAATCACATAAATATCAGAACATTAAACAATCCTTATGTGACTTAGAGCTCACATCTGGTCTGAGAGCTCTGGTGGCCTCCATTAGGAGTGTTTGCTGACCATCTGGCCTCTGTTGGGAGTGATTGCTGACCCCCTTTGCATTCACCTATTAAATATTGACAGCACTTGATAAGGCTATTTCTCTGGAATGCAGCTGTCAAAAAGAAAGTAGGCTACTTTGTTGCAAGCATTCTTACAAATTTGTGGAGTGCTGGTGGGAAAGGAGGAAGCATTAAATGATGTTTACTGACTGTCTGAATTTTTTTATATAAATGAGGAGGTTAAAACAAGGAGGCAGGAAGAATATTTATGGGACTATTTCTGGGAGTGGAGATTCTGTGGGAATCTGTGTTGCTCCAAACTCCATCTTTACCTGTCCTGGGACCAGACGCAAATGAGTATCTCTACGGAAAATGACTGTCACGTCTCTATCACAGAAAGGTGTCTTAAAGTGTTATTGCTATATGTTCACAGCTTACAATGCACCCCAATTACATCAAGCAAAAATGCATCCTTGCATCTTCAAGCACTTAGCCGCAATGGAGTACGTCTTCCACTAACACTCTTCCTGGAACATATGAGTATAAAACTGATACTTCCTAAGAAATATAGACAAACCATAGGAACATACAAAACCTACAGCACAATACAGGTCCTTCAGCCCACAAAGTTGTGCCGAACATATCCCTACCTTAGAAATTAAGTTTACCTATAGCCCTCAATTTTACTAAGCTCCATGTACCTATCTAAATGTCTCTTAAAAGACCCTATCGTATCCGCCTCCACCACCGTTGCCGGCAGCCCATTCAACGCATTCACCACTCTCTGAGTAAAAAACTTACCCCTGATATCTCCTCTGTATCTACTCCCCAGCACCTTAAACCTGTGTCCTCTTGTGGCAACCATTTTAGCCCTGGGAAAAAGCCTCTGACACAATCAATGCCTCTCATCATTTTATACACCTCTATCAGGTCACCTCTCATCCTCCATTGCTCCAAGAAGAAAAGGCCGAGTTCATTCAACCTATTATCATAAGGCATGCTCCCCAATCCAGGCAACATCCTTGTAAATCTCCTCTGCACCCTTTCTATGGCTTCCATATCCTTCCTGTAGTGAGGTGACCAGAACTAAACACACTACTCCAAGTGGGGTCTGACCAGGGTCCTATATAGCTGCAATATTACCTATTACCTCTCGGCTCCTAACTTCAATTCCACGATTGATGAAGGCCAATACACCGTACGCCTTCTTAACCACAGAGTCAACCTGCGCATCAACTTTGAGCGTCCTATGGACTCGAACCCCAAGATCCCTCTGATCCTCCACACCGCCAAGTGTCTTACCATTAGTATAATATTCTGCCATCATATTTGACCTACAAAAATGAACCACTTCACCCTTATCTGGGTTGAACTCCATCTGCCACTTCTCAGCCCAGTTTTGTATCCTATCAATGTCCTGCTGTAACCTCTGACAGCCCTCTCACTATCCGCAACACCTCCAACCTTTGTGTCACAGCAAACTTACTAACCCATCCCTCCACTTCCACATCCAGGTCACTTATAAAAATCACGAAGAGCAGGGGTCCCAGAACAGATCCCTGAGGCACACCACTGGAGACTAACCTCCATACAGAATATGACCCGTCTACAACCACACTTTACCTTCTTTGGGCAAGCCAGTTCTGGATCCACAAAGCAATGTCCCCTTGGATCCTATGCCTCTTTACTTTCTCAGTAAGCCTTGGATTGGGTACCTTATCAAATACCTTGCTAAAATCCATATACACTACATCTACTGCTCTTACTTCATCAATGTGTTTAGTCACATCTCAATGTGTTTATTCACTAGAAGGATCACATCAAAGCTGGCAATCAATCCAGACTGTGGTGAACCATGCTGTGAGATTGACTTTTTGGAAAAACAATGCCTACTTAGGCTGCATTTCAAGATAATCCTCATTCACATTGATGTTGTCAGAAAAGCTCAAGTACTAACAAACAAGAACACAAGAAAATAAGAGCAAGAGTAAGCCATCAGTCCCCTCAGGTCTGCCCCACCAGTTGCTATGATCGTGATTCTTCTTCTGTGTTAGGTCCCCTAACTTTTTTTCTCTGATCTAGCCTCCACCACCCTCTAGGATAGAGAGGTCAAGAGATTTTCGACTTCCAGTCTGAGAAATTTCCAAGCACTGCAGTTTTTAATGCCAACCCCTATGTTTTGGTTACGTGTCACATCCAAGACTACTCTGTGCATGCTGGAACACCTCAGATCCCTCTGAACTTATGAATGTGAGGTTAAGTATAACTCATTGGTTGAATCAAAGGTGGTGATGAATCAGCACATAGAAGGGAGATTGAAAACCTGCCTGAATGGTGCCACAACAACAACCTTTCACTCCTTGTCAGCAAAACCAAAGAGCTGATTATTGACTGGAGGCCCCTGCACCAGTCCTCATCAGAGGATCAAGGGAGGAGAGTGGATCTCTCCTGGGTTCAGCACATAGGTGCCATTAAAAAGCAAGCATGGCAGTATTCAGTATGTCATCTAAAAACCTGATATACTGACTGGTTGCATCATGGCCTGGTATGGCAATACCAATGCCCTTGAATATAAACGCCTACAGAAAGTAACAGATACAGTCCAGTCCATCACAAGTAAAGCCCTCCCCACCTCTGAGCACACCTACACACAACATTGTTGCAGGAAAGCAGCATCCTTTATCAAGGACCCCCAAAATCCAGGCCATGCCTTCTTCTCACTGCTGCCATCAAGAAGGTAGTACAGGAGCCACAGGCCCCACACTGCCAGCTTCAGGAACCTCTCAACTATCAGGTTCTTGGACCAGATGGGATAACTACACTGAACTTCATGCACCCTAATTCTGAACTGTTCCCACAACCTACGGACTCACTTTCAAGGACTCTTCATCTCATGTTCTCAATATTAATTGCTTATTTATTTATTATTATCATTATTTTTTTCTTTTTGCGTTTTCACAGTTTGTTGTCTTTTGCATATTGGTTGTTTGTCTTGGTGTGCGCGGTTTTTCACTGATTCTGTTGTGTTTTGTTTGTATTAAATGAACCTTAGGGTAGTATATGGTGAAATATATGTACTTTGGTAATAATTTTACTTTGAACTTTTTGAACTTTTGAACTGCACTTATTTGCAATATCTCTACATCTAAATCTGTCTTTTGATTCCTGGAACTGAGCCATGTGCCTGTACTTCTCTCACAATGCAAGTCAATCTCACCCTTATTTTCAACTTCCTAATTTCAGCATCATTCCAGCCTGCAGCTGCTGATTTATGCCATGTGTCAGTTTGCTGATCACAGCTGCACATTAGGAAAGCCATTGACATAATGATGCAGAGTGTGAAACTTCATTGACCTTTCTTTCAATCAAAAGAGGAAGACAGACTAAACATGGGCACTTGCTGCATTGCAGGCTCCCCCAAACTCCAGGCACTGAATAGTCATTGCAACTCCATTCACAACCCACAAATACTTAATATCCAAATATATGTTATCTCCTGTTAGAACATCAGGAGACTTATTAATGGAGAATTCCATGTTGTTGGCAGTACTCATTCGTCCTTAGCCAATCATAGAGTCACAGAGTCATAGAAAAGTACAGCATAGAAACAGGCCATTTGACCCATCTAGTCTGTGCCAAACCATTTAAACTGCCTTCTCCCATCGACCTGCACCGGGACCGTGGTCCTCCATATCCCTATGATCCAGATACCTATCCAAACTTCTCTTAAAAGATATAATCGATCTCACATGCACCACCTGTACTGGCAGCTTGTTCCACACTCTCACGACCCTTTGTGAGAAATTTTCCCTCATGTTCCCCTTAAACATTTCATCTTTTGACCTTAACTCATTACCTCTAGTTGTCATCCACCAACATCAGTGGAAAAAGCTTGCTTGTCTTTACCATATCTATGCCCTCACAATTTTGTGTACCTCTTTCAAATCACCTCCCAATCTTCTACATTCCAAGGAATAAAGTCCTAACCTAAAAAGTCTTTCCTTATGATTCAGGTCTTCCAGACCCAGCAACATCCTTGTAAATTTTCTCTGTCCTCTTTCAACCTTGTTTACATCTTTCCTGTAGGTAGGTGACCAAAACTGCACACAATACTCCAAATTAGGCCTCACCAATGTCTTATACACCTTCAACATAACATCCCATCTCAAGTACTCAGTACATCGATTTATGAAGGCCAACATACCAAAAGCTTTCTTTACAATCTTATCTATCTGTGACACCACTTCCAATGAATTCTGGACCTGTATTCTCAGATTACTTTGTTCTACCACACTCCTCAGTGAACTACCATTCACTGTGAAAGACCTACCCTGGTTGGTCTGACCAAGTGCAACGCCTCACAGTTGCCTGCATTAAATTCTATCTGCCATTTTTCTAGTTGGTCCAGGTCCTTCTGCAAGCCATGGTAGCCTTCCTCACTATCCATACACCCCTAATTTTGGTGTAATTCACAAATTTGCTAATCCAGTTAACCATACTGTATTTATCTTCAGATCATTGACATAGATGGCAAGCAATAATGGACCTAGCACTGATCCCTACAGCACTCCACTGGTCATAGGCCTCCAGTCAGAGAGGCAACCATCTACTACCACTCTCTGGCTTCTCTCACTAAGCCAATGTTGAATCCAATTGACAATCTCATCTTGAGTGCTGAGCATCTGAACCTTCTTGACCAACCTCCCATATAGTACCTCATCAAAATCCTTGCTAAAGTTCATGTGGGGAACGTCCACTGCCTTGCCTTCATCAACTTTCCTGGTAACTTCCTTGAAAGAGTAGAAAGAAAGAGACAGGTGGGTGACTGGGGGAAGGAAGTGCAGGATAAGGGGTGCACACTGTCTGGGGGCATCAATTCCAGAGTTAGAAGTGTCCAACCATTTTGCATACCTAGCGATGCTCAACGATGACCATGAAACCTCTGAGGTGGTTGGCAGGACAGAGGAGCCCCACAGGACCCTTCCCAACTCTGAACTTAAACCCTGTAAAAATGAAGGAGTGATAGTAAAGAACTCAATTAACAGGGCGGTTGAGAATCAGGTGTGTATTGACAAGGAGTCTCTTGTATGGTGCGTTACCTACCAGGAGCGCAGTTAGGAAACCTTCCTGGATAAGTAGGTAGGCTGGGGTGGATCCAGAAGTCACTGTCCTCATCAGAACAAATGACGTAGGTAAGAGCAGGCTATCAGTTCTGCAAGACAAATTTAAAGAGTTATGTGGGAAGCTTAGAAACAGAACTGGCATGTTGGTCTTCTCAGAAGTTCTGCCTTTGCCACACGCCAGTCCAGGTAAGATGGAGGAAATTAGAAAATTTAATGTGTGGCTCAAATCATGGTGTGTGTTGGAGGGGCGTAGGTTTACGGGACGTTGGGGTGCTTTTTGGGGCTTGTGGGACCTGTACTGCTAGTACGGGTTAGATTTGAACTGGAGGGGCAGACATATTCTTCAGTTAGTTGAGGATTGCTTAAGGTAGGGAATAGAGTTGGGGGTGGTGTTGTGGGGCAGGTAACTTAGAACAGGCCAGGCTCTAGTGTTCAAACACCATAGTGGAGAATAACATATTTGGACATAAACCGATTATAGGTTTCAAAAGTATAAAAATTGGTTGGAATAGGATGAAAAACATCAGTCATAGACTAAGGATGGCCTGTGTAAATGCAAGAAGTATTACAAATAAAATAAATGAGCTGGAATTATATGCAAGTGCATATAAGTATGAGATAAAAACAATAAGTGAAACCTGGCTGACCTCAAAGGATGGTGATGAATATAATATTAAAGGAAATACTTTATTTAGAAAAGGTAGGCAAGACTGTAAAGGTGGAGGAGTTTCCATATACATAAGAGAGAATTTAAACATGAGGCTGCCTATGAGAGGAGTTGAATCGAGACTTCACTGATATCTGGGTGAAAATTGAAAGCTATAAGGATAAAGGAATTACATTGGGTATATGTTATGGACCTTCTAATGCTGATAGTGATTTTAATAAACAACTCTACCAGAATATTAGAAAAGCAAGTTCTGAGGGTGATGTTGTAGCTATGGGAGACTTTAATTTCCCAAATACTGAGTGGGAGAACCCAGTGACTAATGGATTACAGGAAAGTGAATTCATTGAGTTATTGAATGATTGTTTTTTAATGCAGTATGTAAATGTACCAACAAGAGGGGAGGCCTGTCAAATTTGATATTCTGTAATAATCAGGGTAGAATTTTGAGTATGGAAGTTGTTGAGCCTTTAGGAAAAAGGAATTATAACATCGTTAGTCCTGAAGTTTTCTTGGGAGAGCATATTAGTAAAAAAAAAGCAATTGAATTGAATTTCAGAAAGGCAAAGTTTAAGCAGATGCGACAAAGACTTTAGAAGGCAAATTAGAAGGAACTGCTTGATGTTGAATCAGTTGAGAAATGATGGGATCAACTTAAAGAGGTAATACATGCAGTGCAGAAAATGTTCATACCCAAGGTCAGGAGAAGGAATAAAAACAATAGATCAACTGCATGGATGAATACAGATATACATAAAAATATTGAAGAATGACAGGTACAGAGGGAATACAGAAAAAATAGCAATGATGTTAACAGTAAAGCATATGAAAATATGAGCGCTATAGTTAAGAGGGAAATTTGGAATAGCAAAAGGCAGATTGAGAAGGATATTGCTCAATGGCAGGAATGGATTCTCAATATTCCTGGATTTCAGTGCTTTAAAAGGGATAGAGATGGGGAAAAGGGGAGGAGGGGTGGCATTACTGGTCAGGGATACTATTACAGCTACAGAAAGGGTGAGTAATGTAGCAGAATCCTCTCTTGAGTCAGTATGGGTAGAAGTCAGGAACAGGAAGGGAGCAGTTACTCTATTGGGAGTATTCTATAGGCCCTCTGGTAGTAGCAGAGATACCGAGGAGCAGATTGGGAGGCAGATTTTGGAAAGGTGCAAAAATAACAGGGTTGTGATCATGGGTGACTTTAACTTCCCTAATATTGATTGGCACCTGATTAGTTCCAATGGTTCAGACGGGGCAGAGTTTGTTAAGTGTGTCCAGGACAGATTCCTGTCACAGTATGTGGACAAGCCGACCAGGGGGAATGCCATATTAGATCCAGTATTAGGTAACGAACCAGGGCAGGTCACAGATCTCTCAGTGGGTGAGCATCTGGGGGACAGTGACCAACGCTCCCTGGCCTTTAGTATTATCATGGAAGAGGATAGAGTCAGAGAAGACAGGAGAATTTTTAATTGGGGAAGGGTTAAATTATGAGGCTATAAGGCTGGAACTTGTGGGTATGAAGTGGGATGATGTTTTTGCAGGGAAATGTACTATGGACATGTGGTTGATGTTTAGAGATCTCTTGCGGGATGTTAGGGATAAATTTGTCCCAGTGAGGAAGTTAAAGCATGGTAGGGTAAAGGAACTATGGGTGACAAGTGAGGTGAAAAATCTAGTCAGGTGGAAGAAGGCAGCATACATGAAGTTTAGGAAGCAAGGATCAGATGGGTATATTAAGGAATATAGGGAAGCAAGAAAGGAGCTTAAGAAGGGACTAAGGAGAGCAAGAAGGGGGCATGAGAAGGTCTTGGCGAGTAGGGTAAACGAAAACCCTAAGTCATTCTTCAATTATGTGAAGAACAAAAGGATGACAGGAGTGAAGGTAGGAGCGATTAGAGATAAAGGTGGGAAGATGTGCCTGGAGGCTGTGGAAGTGAGCGAGGTCCTCAATGAATACGTCCCTTCGGTATTCACCAATGAGAGGGAACTTGATGATGGTGAGGACAATATGAGTGAGGTTGATGTTCTGGAGCATGCTGATATTAAGGGAGAGGAGGTGTTGGAGTTGTTAAAATACATTAGGACGGATAAGACCCCGGGGCCTGACAGAATATTCCACAGGCTGCTCCATGACGCGAGGGAAGAGATTGCTGAGCCTCTGGCTAGGATCTTTATGTCCTCGTTGTCCATGGGAATGGTACCAGAGGATTGGAGGGAGGTGAATGTTGACCACTTGTTCAAAAAAGGTAGTAGGGATAGTCCGGGTAATTACAAACCAGTGAGCCTTATGTCTGTAGTGGGAAAGCTGTTGGAAAAGATTCTTAGAGATAGGATCTATGGGCATTTAGAGAATCATTGTCTGATCAGGGACAGTCAGCATGGCTTTGTGAAGGGCAGATCGTGTCTAACAAGCGTGATAGAGTTCTTTGAGGAGGTGACCAGGCATATAGATGAGGGTAGTGCTGTGAATGTGATTTACATGGATTTTAGTAAGGCATTTGACAAGGTTCCACACGGTAGGCTTATTCAGAAAGTCAGAAGGCATGGGATCCAGGGAAATTTGGCCAGGTGGATTCAGAATTGGCTTGCCTGCAGAAGGCAGATGGTCGTAGTGGAGGGAGTACATTCGGATTCGAGGGTTGTGACTAGTGGTATCCCTCAAGGATCATGATTTTTATTAACGACCTGGATGTCGGGGTAGAAGGGTGGGTTGGCAAGTTTTCAGACAATACAAAGGTTGGTGGTGTTGTGGATAGTGTAGAGGATTGTCAAAGATTGCAGAGACATATTGATAGGATGCAGAAGTGGGCTGAGAAGTGGCAGATGGAGTTCAGCCCAGAGAAGTGTGAGGTGGACACTTTGGAAGGACAAAATCGAAGGCAGAGTACAAAGTAAATGGTAGTATATTTGGTCATGCGGAGGAGCAGAGGGATCTGGGGGTACATGCCCACAGATCCCTGAAAGTGACCTCACAGGTGGATAGGGTAGTTAAGAAAGCTTATGGGGTGTTAGCTTTCATAAGTCGAGGGAAAGATTTTAAGAGTCGCGAGGTAATGATGCAGCTCTTTAAAAACTGGTTAGGCCACACTTGGAGTACTGTGCCCAGTTCTGGTCACCTCACAATAGGAAGGATATGGAAACATTGGAAAGTGTACAGAGGAGATTTACTAGGATGCTGCCTGGTTTAGAGAGTATGCATTATGATCAGAGATTAAGGGAGCTAGGGCTTTACTCTTTTGAGAGAAGGAGGATGAGAGAAGACATGATAGAAGTATACAAGATATTAGAAGTAGATAGAGTGGACAGCCAGCTCCTCTCCCCCAGGGCACCACTGCTCAATACAAGAGGACATGACTTTAAGGTAAGGGGTGGGAAGTTCAAGGGGAATATTAGAGGAAGGTTTTTTACTCAGAGAGTGGATGGTGCGTGGAATGCACTGCCTGAGTCAGTGGTGGAGGCAGATACACTAGTGAAGTTTAAAAGACTACTAGACAGGTATAGGGAGGAATTTAAGGTGGGGGGTTATTTAGGAGGCAGGGTTTAAGGGTCAGCATAACATTGTGGGCTGAAGGGCCTGTACTGTGCTGTACTATTCTATGTTCTATGTTCTATGTTGTATAATGCTAAGATTGACCCCAAGTGATTTTTTCAATACTTCAGTAGTAAAAGAACAGTCAAGGAGAAAGTTAAGTATATTAAGAATAATAGTGGGGTGATAAATTATGCAGAGAAGGACACTCTTAATTCTTACTTTGCTAAAATATTCACCTGCAAAGATGTTAGCAATATGCCAGTAAGTGTGGAGAAAGGTTGTTTTAAGTGACAGAGATATTAGAATGTGAGGTCCTGCTTCAGCTTAAAAGGCTGAAAGTTAATAAATCTCCAGGGACAGACAACATATATCCAAGGGTACTTAAACAGGTCTGTGATTATATATACAAATCCCCAACATGTATTTTTCAAAAGTCAGTGAAGACTGGTGAAATCCCTAAAGATGAGAAATGGGCTAACATTGTCCCGGTACATAAGAGGGTGACCGCACTGACCCTGGTAACTATAGACACGTAGAGCTTAATGTGTATCACAGGCAAGATAATGGAAACATTAATAAACAATGAGATGGAAAAGCAGCTGGTAAGAACAGGCAAGTTAGCAGAAAGCCGCATGGGTGCAGAAAGACAAAATCATGTTTTACGAATATGCTGGAGTTCTATGAAAAGGCATCTAAATTTATGTTAGCAATAGAGCAGTTAGTATCATTTACTTGGACTTTCAGAAGGCTTTTGACAAGGAACCCCATGAGAAGATAACAATCAAATTACAGGAGGTAGAGATCCAGGGTAACATGTGTGAATGGGTGCAGAAATAGCTCTGAAACAGAAAACAATGAATTTTGGTGAGAGAATCATTTTCACACCTAGAAGATGTTAAAAGTGGAGTTCCCCAGCGAACAGTTTTTGGGGCCACTGCTGTTTTTAATTTACATTAATGATTTGAATAAGCACATAGCAAATAAACTAGTAAAGTTTGCAGATGACACAACATTAGGGGGTGGGCTGATAACATTCAGGCAGCAGAGTCAGTACAGTTAGATCTAAACAAAATCTAGATGTGGGCAAATAAATGGCAGGTGAAACTTAATGTAAGTAAATGCAAAATATGACACATAGAAAGTAGAAGTATTAGATATAAATATACAATGAGGTGGGGTGGGGTGAATCTTGAGTTAGAAAGTGCGCTGTGTGAGAAGAGTATGGGTGTCCTGGTTTACTCAACACTATCAACATCTAGAAGTGATTAGGAAGGCTTAGAGAATGTAGGACAAATTAATGCATTCAGTGGAGTTCAAGTCTAGAGATGTTCTCCTTAAGCTGTATAATGCACTTGTGAGGCCACATCAGGAAGCATTTCTTTACTCAGCGAGTTGTGGACACATGGAACAAACTACCTAGTTGTGTAGTTGAGGATAGTACCTTAGAGACTTTCAAATCTAAACTCAATCGTTATTTCAACACACTATGTGAATAGGAATTTGGCAAGCTTTGATGGGCTGAATAGCCTGTTCTTGTCAAAAACCTTCTAATGTTCTAAAAACTGTATAACTTTGATTAGACATGACCTGTCACGCACGTATCATGTTGACCATCCCTAATCAATCCCTATCTATCCAAATACTCATATATCCGGTCCCTTAGAATACCTTCCAATACCTTTCCCACTACTGATGTCAGGCTCACAGGCCTATAATTTCATGGTTTATTTTTAGAGCCTTTCTCAAACAGCAGAACAACATTGGCTATCCTCCAATACTCTAGTACCTCTCCAGTCACTAAAGATGATTTAAATATCTCTGCTGGGGGCCTGGCAATTTCTGCATGCCTCCCACAGGGTCCAAGAGAACACATTGTCAGGCCCTTGGGATTTATCCATACTAACTTGCCTCAGGACAGCAAATACCTCCTCCACTATAATCTGTATAGAGTCCATAAAGTAGAATCAGAATCAGGTTTGTTATCACCAGCATGTGTCGTGAAAATTGTTAACTGAGCAGTGCAGTTCAATGCAATATATAATATAGAAGAAAAAAGTAAAATAATAATACTAATAATAAGTAAGTAAAATGCACTTGTGAGGCTACATCAGGAATACCTTCTTGCCTCACTTCTATAGACTCTGTCTGTCTCCTAAGTAAACAGGGAATAGAAAAAATACTTAAGATCTCCCCCATCTCTTTTGACTGCGCACGTGGATTACCATTCTGATCTTCCAGTGGACCAATTTTGTCACTTACAATCATTTTGCTCTTAACATATCCGTAGAATCCTTTCGGATTCTCCTTTACCTCAATTGCCTTCTTTTATCCCTTCTGAGTTCCTTAAGTATTCTCTTGTATTTCTTATACTCCATAAGCCTTTCATTTGTCCATACTTGCTATGCACCTCTTTTTTTTTCTTAACAAGGACCTCAATATCTCTAACAAGCAAGGTTTCCAACACCTGTTATCATTACATTTGATGTTAACAGGTAGAGACAAGTGTTGTTCTCTCAAAATCTCACTTTTGAAGGCCTCCCACTTTCCAAGAACACCTTTGCCAAAAAACACCGTCCCAACCTACACTTTCCATATCCTTTCTGAAACCATTAAAATCTCCAATTTAGAATCTCAACCCAGGAACCATATTATGCTTTTGCAGAATTGCTTTGAAACTAATGGCATTGTGATCACTAGATGCAGAATGTTTCCCGACACAAACTTCTGTCACCTGCCCTGTCTCTTTCCCTAATAGGAGATCAAGTATCACACACTCACTTGTTAGGACTTCTATATACTGACTAAGGAAACTTCCTCAAACACACTTGACAAACTCTTTCCCATCCAGCCCTTTTACAGTATGGGAGTTCCAGTAAATAAGTGTTGAGTTAAATTACCGACTGTAACAACCTTACGTTTCTTGCAACAGTCTGCAATCTCCCTATAAATTTGTTCTTTGTTGGGTGGTCTGTAAAATAGCTGCATTAATGTGGTCATACCTCTTTTATTTCTCAGTTCCACCCATAATGCCTCACTCAACAAGTTCTCCAGTCTGTCCTGACTGAACACTCCTGTGATACTTTCCCTCACTGGTAATGCCACCTCTCCTCCTTGAATCCCTCCCATAATATCCTGACCTGTAAAGAGCTGACAGAAGTGACTACTTTTGATCTTAATCTCTCACTACAGTTCTCAAGGAGACATTGGAATGTGCATGATTAGATACTTGGCACTGTCAATTTAAAAAGTGGTTTGGGCAGAGCAGCCATTGCGTGAGTGGGCAAGTGTTACAGTGAGGATCTGAGGACTTGGCTCATTGAGGATTCAGTGAGGAGAGGCATAGATCATAGGTAGATTTTTTTTCCTAATTGATTCTTTCTTTCTTTCTTTCTTTCTTTCTTATTGCACACTTAGAGAAGTGGGGATGCCAGAAAGGTTAATGAAATGCTCCTCTTGTGGGATATAGGAAGGCAGGAAGACTTCCAGTATCCCTGATAACTACACTTGTAAGAAATGCATCCAGCTGAAGCTTCTAACAGACTATGTTAAGGAATTGGAGCTGAAACTGTATGAACTTTTGGATACTGATCCATTATTCCTTGAAAGTGGCATCACAGGTAGATAAGGTCGTAAAGAAAGCATATTAGCTCTCATAAATCAATATAGTGAGTACAAGAGTTGGGATGTTATGTTGTAATAATACAAGACATTGCAGAGTGTCAATTAGGAGTATTGTGTGCATTTTTGGTCACCTACCTACAGGAAGGATGTAAATAAGATTGAAAGAGTGCAGAGAAAACTTACTAGGATGTTACCAGGTCTTGAGGACCTGAGTTAAAAGGAAAGGTTGAATAGGTTAGGACATTATTCCTTAGAACGTCAAAGATGAGGGGAGATTTGATAGAGGTATACAAAATTACGAAGTTATACTCATGAGAGGGCAGGGTTTTTCCACTGAGGTTGGGTAAAACTACAAATAGAAGTCATGGGTTAATAGTGAAAGGTGAAATGTTTAAGGGAAGCATGAGGGGGATCATCTTCACTCAGAGGGTGGTGAGGGTGTGGAACGAGCTGCCAGTGAAAGTGGTGCACGCAGTTTCAATTTCAACGTTTAAGAGAAATTTGGATAGGAGTGGTATGGAAGTGTATGGTCCAGGCAGGTTGATGGGACTAGGCAGCTTAATGGTTCGACATGGACTACCTGGGCCAAAGGGTTTGTTTCTGTGCTGTAGTCTTCTATAACTCTGTGACTCTATGAGTCTGCCAGGGTTTGCAACAAGAGATATTCTCAGATATAGAGATTTAAATGAGCATCCGTTTGTTACCATTGCCCAGCCTTGTAGGCATGTGCATATTATTTCTCACTGCATATTATTTCCTTAGCTCTCAGTCTAGCAATTGCAATGTTTTGATTTAATCTCATCTTCTTGGCAAAGCCATTCTTTCCCCTCATCAAATCACCGATTTAAGACAACGTGTAGTCCAGCATTACAACCAATATTAATATTAAAACAATGAAGTCGTACATGCTTAATTATTTTATTTAATTGAATACTTAATAAGCAGCTCCTAAGAGTTTAAAGACAAAAATGCAGATTCTAAAAACAATAAATTCCAAAAATTAAATATCATTCTGCAAGTGAACCCAAAAACAGAATGCTGCCGATGGCAGCATTGATTGTTTTGAGATCAGTTTGCATGACGTAGCCTCGCTGACTTGAATGACCTCACTACAACTAGTCTCTTCCACTTTGAGTAGGTACATTAAGATTACCTACAGAATGGACAAGTACTGCACAAAAAAAGAATTTATGGCTTTTCAGCATGTGACAATATGGAGCAGGTTCAGAATCCGAATCAGAGTCAGGTTTAATATCACTGGCATATGTTGTGAAATTTGCTGTTTATATATTTAAAATGTTAAAATAAATAAGTCGACTCTGGGTTCATGGGTTCAATGTCTATTCACAAATCTGAAAGCAGAGGGGAAGAAGCTATTCTTGAATTGTTGAGTACATGCTTTCAGGCTCTTGTAACTCTCCCTTTTGGTAGCAATGGGAAGAGAGTATGTCCTGACTGATGGGGGTCATTAATGATGGATGCCAGATTTTTGAGGCATGTCCTTGAAGATGCCCTGGATGCTGGGGACGTTAGTGTCCATGATGGAGTAGAATGAGTTTACAACTTTCTGCAGCTTATTTCGAACCTGTGCAGTTTCGCTCCCCCAGCCCCATACCAGACGGCGATGCAGCCAGTTGGAAACCTCTTCACAGTACATCTGTAGATATTTGTGACTGTCTTCAGTAAGATATCAATTTCCTCAAACCCTTAATGAAATATAGCTGTCATTGTGCCTTCTTTGTAACTGCATTGATATGTTGACCAGCAATAGATCCTCAGAGATGTTATTGCCCAGGAATGCCAAATTGGTCACTCTTTCCGTTTCTGATCTCTCAACGCAGACTGGAGCGTGTTCCCTCGTCTCAATCTTTCTGAAATCCACAATCAATTCTTTGATATTACTGACCTTGAGTGCAAATTGTTGCTGTTTCACCACTCACATTCTTGACCTATCTCACTCTTGCATGCCTTTTCATCACCATCTGAAATTCTGCCAACAATAGTTGTGTCATCAGCAAATTTTTAGACAGCATTTGAACTGTGCCTAGTCACACAGTCATGGGTGTAGAAAGAGTACAGCAGTAAGTCGTTCTTTGAAATGACAGCTACTGAAAATACTTTGATGCCTACAGCTGACTTAAACACAAGGTCAAGGATGAAAAGTATTATTTGAATCTATTGCACAAACTTGTCCAGATGAAGGGTCTCGCCCTGAAACATCGACTGTTTGTTCCTCTCCATTGATCTTGCCTGACCTTTACGGGTTCCTCCAATATTGTGTGTTTGTTGCTGAACAATTGTAATAGAGTATTTGGTCGGGTTGGAGACATGGTTTTAAAAAAAATCTACTCATTGGTGCCTTTTGGTTTTTGTGCTTTTCTAGACAGGCACATACACAATCCCAATGCTACAGTGGCTGTCAATTTGTTGCTTAAAAGATGCCTCTCTTTTTGCCTCTGATGTCCTGTCAGCATGCTCATAGTAAGCTGGTACTTTGATGATCCATTTCCAGATTACGGGGTGCCAAATAATACGTGTGCAGTCTGGGGAAACACCAGCAAGAACACTGCCCTAGAGCCAGAGCTCACTGGCATCCTGATATGGAGATGGAGTCTCTATTTCTGCATTTCCATCTGCATCCCCATGGTAGCAGGCAGACGGCAGTTTTCACTCAGCTCCAGAGCCCTGCCAAGGTGAGCGAGTAGCTCCTGAGTCATTGGCAGTGCTGTCAGGGAGCAGATATACCTCTCTGGCTGTGAAGTAAGCTGCTATCCCTGGGAGTTGTCCTCCTGTTGCCTTAGGGTTAGAAAAGATTTGGAAGTCTGTACCATATCTGAATGGAACAAGTGATCTGCCCCTCAGCTGCTATGTTTTGTCAGTGTTGTTATTGCCTGGCACTATTGCCAGGCACAGAAGAGCCAATAGGCCATCTGGCTTTGCTTTGGATATTCAGAGAATGTGGAATGAATTCTTCAATTCATCAATCATCTCACTGAGGTGCTCTGATAAGCTGAACTGCTCCTAGAATCTTAGAAAGCCGACAGAAGAGTTTGTGCCTATATACTTCAAGTCAGCAGGAGTTCTCTTCTTAACAACTACAGATCTGTTCCCTGTGGACAATTCCGTCATGAACAGATGTATCTCCCTGGGTACTGTTGAGGGAGATATTCTTTCAGAGGCTAGCTACCATAGTCAGTAGTCTGACACTGTGACCGGCTTTGAAAGGGTGCAGTCAGATAGGGCAAATGTGATAGGAAAATTGATAGTCGGGGGTGGGGGGGTGGTGGAAGAGAGCCGACAGGAAATTCTGTGGCTGTAGAAAAAATGTCAAGATGGTGTGCTGCTTCATGGATGCCAGGGTCAAGAGTGACAGAAGATTCTAGAACAGAAAAGCAAGTAGCCAGAGGTAGCTGTACATGTTGTTTCAAACAACATGAGCAGGACAAGGATAAAGTCCTGCAGAATGAGTATAGAATGTTAGTTACGAAGGAGGAATCTCTGGATTACACCCAGTGCCATGTGATAGCAAGGTCAGAAATAGAAAGATAGGCCAGATGAATGTGTGGCTGAGGAGCTAGTGTAGGGGGCAGGGATTCAGGTTCTTGGACCTTTGGGATCTTTTCAGAGTGAACTGTACAGGAGGGCTGGGATGCACGTGAACCAGAGAGTCATACAGTCATAGAAAAGTACAAAACAAAAACAAGCCCTTTGACACACCTAGTCCATGCCGAACCGTTTCAACTGCTTAATACCATCAACCTGCACCGGGAACAGTAAATCTGCAGGGAAATTTTCAAATACATAAGAACATAAAAAATAGGAGCAGGAGTAGGCCATCTGACCTATCGAGCCTGTTCCGCCATTCAATAAGATCATGGCTGATCTGGCCCTGGACTCATCTCCATCTACTGCCCTTTTCCCCATAACCTTTAATTTCCCTACTATGCAAAAATCTATCCAGCCTTGTCTTATACATATTTACAGAGGTAGCCTCCACTGTTTCTTTTGGCAGAGAATTCCACAGATTCCCCACTTTCTAGGAAAAGCAGTTCCTCCTCATCTCCATCCTAAATCTACTCCCCTGAATCTTAAGGTTATGTCCCCTAGTTCTAGTCTCACCTACCAGTGAAGGCAACTTTCCTGCCTCTATCTTATCTATCCATTTCATAATTTTATGTTTCGATAAGGTCTCTCATTCTTCGAATTCTAGTGAGTACAGTCCCAGGTGACTCAATCTCTCCTCACAGTCTAAACACCAACCCCACACCCATCTCTGGAATCAACCTGGTGAACCTCCTCTGCACCGCTTCCCAAGCCAGTATATCCTTCTTCCTCAAGTAAGGAGACCAGAACTGCACGCAGTACTCCAGGTGTGGCTTCACTGGTACCCTGTACAGTTGTAGCATAACCTCCCTGCTCTTAATTTCAATCCCTCTAGCAATAAAGGCCAACATTCCATTTGCCTTCTTGATAGCCTGCTGCACCTGCAAAACAACCTTTTGCTATTCATGCACAAGCACTCCTGAGTTCCTCTGCACAGCAGCATGCTGCAATTTTTTACCATTTAAGTAATAATCTGCTCTTTCATTTTTCCTTCCTAAGTGGATGACATCGCATTTTCCAACATTGTACTCCATCTGCCAGACCCTTGCCCACTCATTTAATGTCACCCAGTTCGGAGGTGGCCCAATTGTGGAGTGAGAGACACTGAAGAGGGTCGCTAGTTCACGGTCTTTAATGCAAATAGTGTTAAAGGGAAAAGAAAACAATAAATGCTAGGCCAAACAGGGCTGTTAACTAAAACTCTTAAATGGAAAATGAAGCCTACACTAACATAAAACGGATACCGCCAATCTTCAGAGTCAGATGATTAGACAGTCCAATTTCTCAGGCAAGGCCGAATGCAAACAGGCAGAAAAGCGTTGCTGTACTGGGTTCAAGTGTCCACAAATACTACAATGGAATGAATGGAGTTGAATACTATCACAACGAAATAACAATTAGCTAACGCGTGCATATTCACGAGCACAATTGCCGTATCTGCTGTGCTGCAGAATCTGTGGTTGTGACACTTAACCTATCTATATCCCTCTGCAGACTCTCCGTATCTTCTACAAAATTTGATTTTTCACTGAATTTAGTATCATCAGCAAACTTATATACACTACACTTGGGCCCCTCTTGCAGAGTGTTAATGAGTATCGCGAACAGTTGCGGGCCCAGCACCAATCCCTGCGGCACATCAACTAGCACTGATTGCCAACCAGAGTAACACCCATATATCCCAACTCTCTGCTTTCTATTAGTTAACCAATCCTCTATCCTTGCTAATACATCACCCACAACTCTACACATCCTTATCTTATGGATAAGTCTTTCATGCGGCACCTTATCGAACGCCTTTTGGAAATTCAAGTAAATAATGTCCATATGTTCCCCTCTATCCAGGGCACTCATTATATCCTGAAAGTACTCCAGTAAGTTTGTCAAACAGGATCTGCCTTTGCTGAATCCATGCTGTGTCTGCCTGATGGATCAATTTCTTTCGAGATGCTTCGCTATTTCTTCTTTAATGATAGCTTCAAGCATTTTCCCAACTACAGCTGTTAAACCAACTGGCCTATAGTTACCTGCTTTTTGCCTGCATCCTTTTTTGAACAGTGGCGTGATATTTGCCTTCTTCCAGAGAAGTCCATAGAATTTTGGTAAATTATCACCAAAGCTATAACTTCTGTAACTTCTATAATCAAATCCTCCCTCATCCCATTGTAGTATCCATTGTTTAGGCATAATACACTGTTTTAGATCGAACTATTGCACCCTCCATTTGTATGAGAAACTTAATCATACTTTGATCACTCTTCTGAAGAGGATCCCTGTCTACAGGATCACTAATTTTACCTGTCTCAATGCACAGGACCTGAACTAAGATAACACGTTCCTTGTAGGTTCAGTAATGTGTCATTCAAGAAAGCCATCATGGATGCATTCTATGAAGTCTTCCTCAAGACTGTCTCGACTAACTGAATTCACCCAATCTATATGCAAGTTAAAGACCCCCACAATAACTGCTGTTCCATTCTTATATGCCTCAGATATTTCTCTGTTTATTGCCTGTGCCACTGTAATGTTATTATTCGATGACAACTTCGATGACTTTTTCCCTTTACTATTCCTATCTCTACCTAGATGGATTCAACATTCTGCTCTTTAGATCTTATATTGTCTTCACTGATCTCATCACACCCTACCTCCCTTACTTTCCTGCCTATCCTTCCATATTGCCTGATATCTTGGATATTTAATTCCCAATCCTCTCCATCCTGCAACCACATTCTGTAATGGCCACTAAATCATACCCCTTTGTACTGATTTGTGCCACAAGTTCACTGACCTTGTTTCAAATACTACAGGCATTCAAATAAAGTGCCCTTACACTCATTGGGCTTTAAAAATCTTGTAATCTTTTACTCTTTTGCACTTGACTTTACTTCACTCCACACTTACTTTTCTCTTTTATATCTTTTCCTTTTTATTTACCTTTATCCACACTTTTCTTTTTTACTTTACTTCTCCAAACTGTTGAATCCCCACCCCACTATTTAGTTTAAAGCCCTGTCCACAACCCCAGTTATGAGATTCACTAGGATCCAGGTCCCATCACAGCTCAGGTGGAGCCTGTCCCATTAGAACAGCTCCCTCCTTCCCCATACTGGTGCCAATTTCCCATGAGTTCAAACCCACTTCTCCCACACCAATCCTTAAGCCAGGCATTTAACTCTCTAATCTTCTTGACCCTATGCCAATTTGCACATGGCTCAGGTAGTAATCCAGAGGTTACTGCCTTTTTGGTTCTGCTTTTTAATTTAAACCCTACCTGCTCAAATTCTCTCAACAGAACCTTTTTCTTTATTCTACCTATGTTGTTGATATTCACATGGACCACGACAACTGGATCTTTCCCCTTCCATTGCAAATTTCTCTGCAGGTCAAATAAGATGTCCTGAACCCGGGCACCAGGCAGATAACACTGCCTTCAGGACACTCTATCCTTGTGACAGAGAACTCTGTCTATTTTCCTGACTATACGATCCCCAATTACCTCTACGTCTCTCCTCCCTCCCTGCTCTTGAACAGCTTGCTGAACTATGGTGCCACAGTTAGGTTGCTCATCTTTCCTTCATCCCCCATTCTCATCCACATAGAAAGCAAGAATCTCAGACCTATACATAAGCTATACGTGAGGATGTAAACCAGATTGCGACTTCAAGTCGAAAGAAGACATGGGATAAATCAATGGCCAGCAAGAGCAAATTTACTAACCAGAATAGTTAGGAGCACAGTGAAGGCATGGAAAGGAATACCCAGTTAAACTGCATTTATTTCAGTTCATGAGGTTCAACGGTAAAGTGGATAAACTCAGAGCATGGATTCGTTCTGAGAACTGAAAGATTATCGTCATAGCTTAAAAATGGCTGAGGGAAGGGCAGTACTGGCAGCTCAACATTCTACAATACTGATGCTGCAGGCAAGACAGAGGTTCAGTGAGGAGGAAGTGTTGCAGTTTTGATAAAGGAGGACATAACAGCAATACATAGAAATGACGTTATTGGGGGAATCAACTTATGTGACAGTAAGGGTACAAGGTGGGTAGGGCCAGAAGGAGTTTGTATTTTTGGGATCAGCAGGAATTTTAGGAACAGGATAATTGCACCTACTTGCAGAATAGTAGTAGTGCATTAGTATGAGATCTTTTAATTTTCATTGTATTGACTGGTCTACCTGGAGCGTTCAGGGCTAGGATGTGGTGGAATTTGTGAAATGTGTCCAGGAAAGTTTCCTAAGTCACTACATATAGGGCCCTACTCAGGAAGGTGCTATACCTGACCTTCTGTAATGGAATGAGACAAGACAGGTAACTGAAGTGGCAGTCAGGTAGCCGTTTGGCTCTAGTAAACATAATTCTATTAGTTTTAAGAAAGTGATGAAACAAAATAGGCCAGATCCACAGTTTATGGTCTGAAACTGGAGCAGGACTTGTTTTGAGGGATTTAGGAAAGATCTAGCAGAGGTTGAGTTAATCTGTTTGAAAAGAAGAAAACAAATAGTAAGTGGAAGGATTTTAAGTGTGTATTATTAAGGTTCAGGAGTAGCATGCTCCTGCTAGGGTGAAAGGGAAAGCTGGCAAATTTAGAGAACCTTGGCTGAAAAGAGATTTTGAGGTTCTGGTCAAGAAAAAGAAAGAGGCACACATTGGGTTTAGAACGTCTAGGGTGAATGAATCCCTGGAGGATGATAAGACAATTGTGAGTACTCTTAGTTGGAAAGTCAGGAGTGTAAAGAGAGAGTATGAGATGGGTCTGGCAGGCAAGGTTAGGGAAAACCCCAAGGTTCTTTGGCTTTATTAGGAGTAAAAGAATGGCTAAGGAGAAGGTAGGTCTCCTCAGAGCCTTAGAGATAAGCCGGGCCAGCTGTGTCTTCAGCCACAGCACAGGGTAATTAAAATATACTCCTTGAAATTATGTTTGCTCAAGAAATAAGGGAAATGATGAATGATGTTTTGCAGAACATTCATACAACTAATTTATGACCCTCTGCAGCTTCTTTCAGTCCTGTGCAGTACACCCCCGCCCCATACCAGACAGTGATGCAGCCTGTCAGAATGCTCTCCACGGTACATCTATAGAAGTTTTTGAGTGTTTTTGTTGACCTACCAAATCTCTTCAAGCTCCTAATGAAGTATATTTGCTGTCTTGCCTTCTTTATAGCTGCCACAATATGTTAGGACCAGGTTAGAACCTCAGAGATCTTGACACCCAGGAACTTGAAACTGCTCACTCTCTCCACTACTGATCCTTCTATGAGGATTAGTATGTGTTCCTTCATCTTACCCTTCTGGATGTCTACAATCAGCTCTCTGGTCTTACTGATGTTGAGTGCAAGGTTATTGCTGTGACACCACTCCACTAGTCGGTATATCTCGCTCCTGTACTCCCTCTCATTTTCATCTGAGATTCTATCAACAATGGTTCTATCATCAGCAAACTTATAGATGATACTTGAGCTATGCCTAGCCAGACAGTCATGAGTATAGAGAGAGTACAGTAGTGGGCTAAGCACACACCCCTGAGGTGCACCAGTGATTGTCAGTGAGGAGGAGATGTTATCATCAATCCATACAGATTGTGGTTCTTACAGCCTCACCAGGTACTCTGTCAGGGCCTTTCACCTTGAGAGGGTTCACCCTCTTCAAAGACACCCTAACATTGGCCTCCGAGACTCTTGTTATTTGTTATTTATATAGAACATAGGGCCTGTTTCTGTTCATGCTCTTCGGCCCTCAATATTGTGCAAACAAATTAAATTAGTAATCAAGTGCCCAAGTAAACTAATCCTTCTGCCTACACAATGCCCATATCCTTCCATTTCCTGTGCATTAATATCCCAATGTAAGAACCCTCCAAACCAGGCAGCATCTTGGTAAACTTCTTCTGCACCCTCTCCAAAGCCTTTGACATCCTTCTTCCCATCACCCAAACCTGAAGACCTAATGAATGCAGTGCTCCCAACAACTCTGATGCCAATTTTGGATGAACAACTTTATGTCCTCTTACGTTCACCCAATAAACCATTGCTAACTGTAACCTGAGTAGACATATAGGTACTTCACCCATTTCTACCAGTAATGCTGAAATTGAGGATAATAGCACCACAACCTAATCTCAGTGTTTGAGCTTGAACTTTATCTAGGGGCTTTAAGACCACTGGTAAGGCTGAACCACAATCAAGGCATTCAGAATCAAATACAGAACCAATTAAAGCAATATACATTTGTTTAAGTGACCTCCTACTCACACCCTGATCAGTGTACAAGGATTGTAGATGAGAAATGGGTTTAAATAGGCTGCAGGTGATGATTTGTAAATGAGTGGCATGTGACTCCTGTTAGCTGGGTAGAAACTGGGAGATGACTCCTGTGTAGGCCTGACACCTTAATGGTGTATCCCCACCACTGTATTCTTCTTTATATCGAAATGCCCTAACAAATTAGTAAGCTTCACATTGATCTCCCTACGCTCCATATTCTTCTCCTTAGTAAATGCTGATGCAAAGTTCTTGTTTAAGACCCCTCATACATCCTCTGAGCACATATTCATTCCTTTATCCTTGAGTTGTCCTACTTACCCCCTAGTTATCCTCTTGCTCTTGATGTACTGTGTGTATATAATGCATTGGGATTCTCTTTAATCTTACTTTCCAAGTACTTTACATGCCCCTCCTGGCTTTCCATAGTCCCTTCTTGCATTATTTTCTGGCTTCTTTATAATCCTTAAGATCTGTTTTGATTTTAGCTTCCTAGACTTCACATGTGTTTCCTTTTTTTTTCTTGACTAAATTCATCACCTCTCTTGATATCCAAGATTGCCTTGCATTGCCATCTTTATCCTTCCTTCTTACTGGACCACACCTATCCTGTCCTCTTTGTGGTTGATCCTTAAACACTCTCCAAAAGCTCAAAGCAAATTTTATTATCAATGTACATATACGTCACCATATACAACACTGAGATTTATTTTCTTGTGGGCATACTCAGCAAATCTACAGAATAATAACCAAAACAGAATCAGTGAAAGACTGCTCAACTAGGTGTTCAACCACAGTGCAGAAGGCAACAAACTCTGCAAAAGAAAAAAAAAGGAAACAATAGTATAAATAAATACACAATAAGTAGCCAGAACATCAGATGAAGAGTCCTTGAAGGTGAGTCCATTGGTTGGGGGAATATTTCAATGATGGGGATGAATGAAGTTATCCCCTTCCATTCAAGAGCTTGATGGTTGAGTGACCTGATGTCAGATGTGGATTTGCTCAGAAACAGCTGTTCACACTCTCCATAGATCCAGCCCAATGCCCTTGTAATTTGCACTGTTACAACTTAATACTTTCCTACAAGGTTCATACTTAGTTATAGCTATCCTAATACTTAAGGAGCTGTAATCATTGTTCCCTAATTGCACACCCACTGGAAGGTCAGTCACCTGAGCAGGCTTACTACCCAACACCAGATTCAGTATGGTTTGTTGGACTATCTACATGTTAATTAAAAAAAAAATCCTCCTGGACGCAAATAATAAAATTTGCTCTTTCTAAAGATCTTACTCTTAGGAAGTCCTGGCCTATGTTAGTGTCTATATATAAATAATCTGGATGCAAATGCATAAAGCTTGATCAGTAAGTTTGTAGATGACGCAAAACTATAAATTGTTAATAGTGAAGAAGCCTATCATAGATTACAGGGGCACCTTAATCAATTAGGTAAGTGGGCTGAGGAGTGGCAAATGGATTTCGATTATAGGTAAGTGTGAAGTGATATATTTTGGAAATTTAAAACAGAGTGGGATTTAAACAATGATTGTCAGGGCGCAAGAGAGTATATGGAACAGAGGGATGTGGAAATACAAGAGCATTGTTCATTAAAAACAGGAGTACAGGTAGATAGGGCATGAAAAAGCTGTTTAGCTTCATCAGGCAAGGCACTGAATGTAGCAGCTGGGACGTTTACATTGCATTTGCATAAATTGTTGGTGAGGTCACACTGGATGTACCATGTTTTGGTCACCCTGTTATAGGGAAGACATGGTTAAAATGGAAAATTCAGGGAAGATTTATGAGAATATTGATATATGAGGACTTATAAAGATTTATGAGAACTAAAGGGCCTGAGTTTGGCCAGACTAAGTCTTTATTCCTTGGAACGTAGGTGAATAAAGGACAACTTTAAAGAAATGTTTAAAATAATAAGAGGCATAGATATAGTTGATGGAAGCAGTCTTTACCCCAGAGTCAGGGAGTCTGAAACTAGAGGACACAGATACAAAGTAAGAGGGGAAGAGATTTATGAGAGACCTGAGAGATAACTTCTTTACTCACAGAATAGTGAGTAACTGGAATGAGCTGCCAGAGGAAGTGTTTGAGGCAGGTGCAATAACATCATTTAAGAAGCAATTCAATATATATATGCAGAAGCAGGGCCGAGAAGGATATGAGCTACATGCAAGAATTTGGGACTCAGACTAGCTGAGTGAGCACCATGGCATGAGTGGGCTTGTCGGACTGTAAGGGCTCGTGTCCATGCTTTATTGCTGTATGACTCCAGCCTGATAGTGCTAGTGTCTCCCTGTGTGGAATGGACTTGCTGATCCAATCTCCTCCTCCTTGATGCCTGTGTCTTTTCTCAAGTATGTGGTGACAGGACTACTGAGCCAAAGTTTTCTGCTCCAGAGAGTTATTTGAGGAGCAGAAGGAGGCATTGGTTGCAACAGTAGAAACATTCTCATTGCAACACTATACCTGTCCCAGCAGCTGGACTTTGGACTTCTTGTCAGATCGCTGGGGGTGGTAAGAGTTGGGCTCCCTCACCTCCACCCCACTGACACTCAATGCAGGAACCCCTCAGGGCTGTGTACCAAGTCCCCTCCTTTACTCCCTATATACTCATGACTGTGTTGCCACCCACAGTTCCAACCTGCTAATTAAATTTGCTGATGACACTACACTGATTGGCCTAATCTCAAATAATAATGAGGCAACCTACAGAGAAGAAGTCATCACCCTGACACAGCGGTGTCAAGAAAACAACTTCTCCCTCAATGTCACAAAAACAAAGGCGGAATGGAGATAGGCTAACTCCTATTGACATCAATGGATCTGGGGTTGAGAGGGTGAACAACTTTAAGCTCCTCGGCATACACATTACCAAGGATCTCACATGGTCTGTACATACCGTGTGTGTGGTGAAAAAGGCACAACAGTGTCTCTTTCATCTCAGACAGTTGAAGAAGTTTGGTATGGGCCCCCAAATCTGAAGAACTTTCTGCAGGGGCACAATTAAGAGCCCAGCACATCTGTAGATGTGAACTTCCCACTATTCAGGACATTTACAATGACCTGTGTGTAAATAAAGGCCCGAGATATCATTGGGGACCTGAGTCACCCCAACCACAAACTGTTTCAACTGCTACTATCCAGGTAACAGTACCGCAGCATAAAAGTCAGGACCAGCAGGCTCCAGGTCAGCTTCTTCCACCAGGCCATCAGACTTTTTAATTCATGCTGATACAATTGTATTTCTATGTTATATTGACTGTCCTGTTGTACATACTACTTATTATAAATTACTATAAATTGCACATTGCACATTTAGACGGAGACATAACGCAAAGATGTTTACTCCTCATGTATATGAAGGATGTAAGTAATAAAGTCAATTCAATTCAATTCATTCTTTCCTCTGAAGGAGTAACCCTGAAATACTGAGGTCAGGCACCCTCTGGTCTGGAGTACCATGCAACTGTTCCTGGTGACTTTTGCCACTGGTAACCAAAGGTGGCTAAGTTGGTGAGGTCTTTAGGATAATTGGGTATACTGCTCATGTGAGTGAGGGTGGAGAATGGACACAAGGGGATTAATGGGACAAGAGCAGAGTGTACTGCTGAATCAATGTGTGAGCTGTTAATTGATGACTTCATGAAGGCACACAGAACAGCAGGGATAGGGAGGAGGAGGGAAGCAGAATTGCGAGAAATGAGAATGGCTTCCTGAGAAACAGAATGGAAAAGAGAAACAGAGGCCGAGTAATAGAGCATGGTTAAGGGAAACAGCAGCACCTCGAGCGTTAGAGAAATGGGATGAAACAAAGAGTGCACTGTAGAAAGTAGCACTAAAAGGCAGAGATAGGAGAAAGGAGACAGAAATGTATTCTTTGAAGAGAGTATGTGTATATTCTAAAGAAAATGCATCAATTTGAAGACAACTTAAGTTGTATGGAAACATCTTTACTGATGTGAAGTCAAGATATTCCAGCAATAGGGGGATGATTACTCCTTCAAGTATCACCTGAAAAATACTCTACAGAACCATGCAGCTCACTTACTCATGACTGCAGGCAATGTGTCCCACCAGCCTTTCATGCTCCCTGCATGTACTTCTAGGAAGATGCTTCAATGACTGCTAAAATCTCTAGCACACTCAACAATAAAGCAAACAGTGACTGAAATAATCCTGGTTGTACTGTGCTTGTGTTCCTTTAAGAGTTGACTGATTAGGTCATATCTGTGACTAAGTGCCAGAAACTTCAAGAACTTCAATTAAATCTTCTCAATGATGCTGCTGTTTTTAACACAATGTGGCATTGCATGAAGAAGGCTGATTTTTTTAAATTTAAGTACATATAGTCAAATATTGCAATTTTTTAAAGTTTTGAAACAGCATTAAGGAGACACGCAACAATGTTATTATGACCCAAAGTACCAGAGACGTGATTTCAGTTTGAAATCCTGAGGTAAGTGATAAATATCATGAATTAAGTGTGTTGACCCGTGTTAAATTTTCTTCCACGCCCTCCCATCTTCGTGAAAGAGTACTAATTTACAACTTTTTGCATCATACATTGCAATTTAACATCTGTTTTTAGATTGTGACTTGTGTTTTCAATTAAATGCCTTTGGATATCCATAGATTTTAAATAAATTTTCATGCTGTTTTGAACTTCTGTGATTTTAGGGAGTGGTTCACTGATATACACTATATTTTCTATTTCAGCAAATACATTATTTTGTTATATTAGTATAAGTCACATTTAAAATTGCTAAAACTTCCATGACTATATCTGAAGCTGTCTTAAGAGGAAGAGTTTGATCGAAAGAGTATGAATGATAGATAGCTTGAAACTTTAACTTCCACGTTTAAAGAAATAAGTATGTAGTATCTCCAATAGATTCCTCAGATCCTGTGTACTCACATTGTCTTCAGCTTGTTTGCACGTAATTATGTATTCAAGTAAATGTTAATAAGTCATGCAAGGCATTTTGAGTTTTGAATGATCTTCAGCAAAATAGGAATAAAAATAGGTATAATAGAAGTAATTATGATTATCAGTGGAGTAATCAACAGTATTATATCTCTGATCAGCTTGGTGTTCTTTTCAATATCTGATATATTAAGAATCAGATTACAATCATTGGAGTACAGTGCAGCATATATGTTGAATGAATTAAAGACTGGTTTTAATCCACAATATTAATAATATAAAGAACAATTTACACAATGACAGGCTGAGTTCTTAGAAAAACATTTCAAAGGGTCATTCAACATCTGAATGACAGGACTGATTTGGAATAACATGAAAAATATGTCATCAAGGACTGGTCAATTTGTGATTTAGCTTTGTTGGAATCAAAAGGAACAGTGTTTAATTTTGGGAGTCTGAGATCTTGTGTCATTTCATTTTTATTTTAATAAGCTGTTGGTGCTGGAGGATTGAATATTTAACCACTAGAGCTATAAACTTGGAAACTGCAGACCAGTCAGAATTTCATCAGTTGCAAATATGTTGTTGAAGAAAACTCTAATACAAGCAGTGGAGAATAATTCCATTGTCCTTTCTCAATCTCCCTGTCTCCATTTCCGGAGTCAAACTGTCTACCAATATCTTTTATAAACCTACCTATTCCCATGGCTATCTTGACTATACTTTATACTTTATTGTCTCCAAACAATTGATACTAGAATGTACAATCATCACAGCAATATTTGATTCTGCACTTTCCGCTCCCTGGATTACAAATCGATAGTAAGTATTAAAAATTTGAATTATAAATCATAAATAGAAAATAGAAAAATGGAAAGTAAGGTAGTGCAAAAAAACCGAGAGGGAGGTCTGGATATTTGGAGGGTATGGCCCAGATCGGGGTCAGGATTCATTCAGCAGTCTTATCAGAGTGAAAGGAAGCTGTTCCCAAATCTAGCCATACGAGCCTTCAAGCTCCTGAGCCTTCTCCTGGAGGGAAGAGGGACGAAAACTGTGTTAGTTGAGTGGGTCGCATCCTTGATTATCCTGGTTGCACTGCTCCGACAGCGTGCGGTGTAAAGTGAATCCAAGGACGGAAGATTGGTTTGTGTGATGTGTTGTGCCACATTCATGATCTTCTACAGCTTCTTCCGGTCTTGGACGGGACAACTTCCACACCAGGTTGTGATGCACTCTAGAAGAATGCTTTCTATGGTACATCTATAAAAATTAGTGAGGGTTTTTAGGGGACAGGCCAATTTCTTTAGTTTTCTCAGGAAGTAAAGGTGCTGGTGGGCCTTCTTGGCAATGGACTCTGCTTGGTTGGACCAAGTCAGGTAATTTGTGATATTGACCCCAAGGAACTTAAGCTTTTGATCTGTTCCACTTGCGCACCACCGACGTAAATTGGGTCATGTGGTCTGCTACTCCTTCTGAAGTCAACAACCAATTCCTTCGTCTTGCTGACGTTGAGGGATAGGTTGTTGTCTTCGCACCATGCCACCAGGTTCTTAATTTCCTCTCTGTACTCAAACTCATTATTACCCGAGATACGGCCTAGAATTGTTGTGTCATCAGCAAACTTATATATTGGGTTTGATGGAAACTTGGCTACACAATCATGGGTGTACGGTGAGTACAGCAGGGGGCTGAGTACACAGCCTTGTGGGGCACCGGTGCTCAGAGTGATTGTAGAGGAGAGCTTGTCCCCTATTTTTACAGCCTTTTCCCACCAGGTCTTCAGTAAAAATGTAATTCCCTGTTCTCAGTTCTATTGCCTCCACTGCATCTGTTCCCAGGCTGAGGTTTTCCCTTCCAGGATATCAGAGGTGTCCTCCTTTTTTTAAAGCATAGGATTTAGCTTTTTCCACCATTGATGCTGCACTCACTCGCATCTCCTCCATTTTCTCAACATCCGGACTCACCCCATCTTCCCACATCCTCAACAGATACAGATACAGTTCCTCTTGTCAATGTCTACCACCCCATGAGGCTCAGCATCCCATGCATCATTGTCCACAACATCTGCCACCTTCAAAAGGATCCTACATCAAACACATCTTTACTTCCCGCCCTCCCCCATTCTCCGCTTTCCACAGGTTTTGCACCTTCAGAATTCCCTTCTCCATTCATCGCTGCCAACTAATCTTCCTCCTGGCACATATCCCTGCATGTGACAGAAAAGCTACAACTGCCCATCCACCCCCTCCCTCACCTCTGTTCAGAGCCTCAGACAGTGTTTACCAGTGAGGCAACACTTCATCTGCAAATTTGTCGGGGTCGATACTTTGTATCTGGCACACCCGATGTGGCCTCCTCTATGCTGGTGAGACCTGATGTAAATTGGCAGACCACTTTGTCAAGCACCTCCACTCCATCCACCAAAAGCGGAATTTTCTAGTGGCCAACCTTTTTAATTCCAATCCTATTTCCATTCTAACATGTCGGTCTTTGGCCGCCTCATTTGTCATGATGAGGCCACTCTCAGAGTACAGATGCAACATCTCATATTCTGTCCAGGTAGCCTTCAACCTGATGGCATGAACATTGATTTCTCCTTCTAGTAATTTTATAAACTTTTCTCTTCTCCCCTTCTTTTATTCTTCACTCTGTCCTCTTATGTCTTCTCTTCACCTGCCTTTCATTCTTCCTGGTGCCCTTCCTTCTTTTTCCCCCGTGGTCCATTTTCCTCTCCTATCAGATTCCTTCTTCTCTAGCCCTTTACATTTCCCACCCACCTGGCTTCATCTGTCACCTTCCAGCTTGTCCTCCTTCCCCTCTCCTCACCATTTTATTCTGCCATCTTTCCCCTTCCTTTCCAGTCCTGATGAAGGCTCTTGGCCTAAAAAGTTGACTATTTATTCATTTCCATAGATGCTGCCTGACCTGGTAACTGCCTCCAACATTTTGTGTATGTGGCTCTGGATTTCCAGCATCTGCAGAATCTCTTGTATTTTCCATTGTACAGTTTTCTCAGCTCATTACAATATCATCTGATAACTAGTGAAGCAGGGAAAGCACCCATATTCAACACAATCAATGATAATCATTTGACATTTTCTGTAACATGCAAGGTTCAAGGATCAACTTTATGTGCCATATACATATAGAGGCGAAGTCTGTAATATATAACTTCTGTAACAGTAAAGACTATTAACCTTTTCTGAAAGTGTAAGTGTGTGATTGCTATTACAATTTAGACTTTTGTTTTTGGATTGCTTGCTTTCTACTCCCTGATGTACCAAACCTTCTTGCAAACAAAAACCCTGTTGATGATTAGGAAGATGATGAATAGAATTCTGTGATCTACACTTTGTGAAGTTATTATTGTGCCCAATGATCTGTTTTTTCCCATGAAAAAATTACTAATGATGAGCAATTAGACAGTTCCTCAAGGAGTGATCCATCATGGACGAAGTGTGTTCTGTCTTCTACTTGGGCAACAAGTCAAACTGTTGACTGTCACCAAGAAGGTCAAGGGCCCTAGGCATATGGGAACACCAGCATCTCCAGGTACCCCTCTTGTGCAATCATAACTGTGTCTCCATTCCTTTTCCGGTGGTCTGTATCTTTAACTTCCCACCCAACAGTATGTTGGATGTACCTTAAGCAGAAGGAATGCAGCAGTTTAAGGTAGTGATGTGTCACCAACATCCCAAGAATAATTGCGGCTGTATATGTTGGCCTTGCCAAAAAACTGAATAGATAAAAAGTTTATAGTAGGTATGGACCAGGGATTCCCAATCTTCTTTATGCCAAGGACCAATACTTTTAAGCAAAAGGTCTGTGGACACCAGGTTGGGAACCCTTGGTATAGACAGTGTTTTGAAATTATGTATTTTTATATTAAATTTTGCCACATATTAAAAACATGTTTACCAGCCATATACTGATACTGGCTCAGATATTTTGATTCTAATGAAAATGAACCTGTTTGCTTACTATCATTACTCTCTGAAACCAATGACAACCTCTGGAGTGCTTAGATGGTCAGTTAAACATGGCAGCTGAGAAGCTGTTGACATGATCCAATTTCAAAATGTGTAATTGCATATTAGGAACAACTGAGTTGTCCATTTCTGCTTCCTTCATTCCTCCTATTTGATGTCCTAAATTTCAGGGGTGATGGATGAGCAAATGAATTCAGCATTTATCAATTGACTACCATTGGACATGAATTACATAATTTTCACTCTTCCAATCATGTTTTGCAACATCAGGAAACACATTTTCATTATGCACGTGAGATGTGTGTCATAAAGTGGTACAGTTAGTGATGGAATTTCAGGTAAGCAGCCTTGGGTTCCTATCAGTGCCTTACATTTCTAAAATGATTTCCACCCTCCCTAATCCCCTTTGCCCAGTCTGCACACGCTGTCTAGTTGCCCACCCACCAGTCTTTGAAGCTAAATTAATGGTGCTGACAATTTTGCTCAAATCCTTATAACACAGATTCAAAACCTACCTTCGGTTCTTGCTTTATGCTAAAGGCAGAGACTGCAATTTCCTTCCAAGGGGTCCAATGGGCTCTCAACAATGCCTTGATGTAGCAATCTGCCTCCCTTACCAGCTAACAACTAATCAACTGGAAGATCTCCATAGGCCAAGCAACATCTAATGTAACACTACATCAGGACTCTTTTGATTCAAAACACTGACAATTCCAGCCTTTCACAGATGCTGCTTGACCTGCTGAGTTCCTCCAGTAGATTGTTTGCTGCTCCAGATTCCAACATCTGCAGTCTCTTGTGTCTCCATTAATCTATTATGTAAAGTGGCACGGGGTCAAGAGGCATGAAGAAACAACCTACTGAAAGTTAATTCAATATACTTATATTTTTGTGATTATTCAATTTTCAGTCATATTAATGAAAATGATAAGATATTAATTTTCATATACATTTTAACCGCATTGATAATCATTGCTCACCTTTGCTCTTTCCTGTCAAGATTTTCATGTGGTGATTTGTAAATGAGATTGAAAGGTAATTTTACAGAAAAATTGCATTATGCAATTTATGTGCATTTCTTCCTAATAAATGATTGTGCCCAAACTAGAAAGTTTTAAACTTTACCATGGCACAAAGAAACAAATTTGATGGATAAAGTGGGTGGTCTATTCTGATAATTAAAAGAGATGCACATGTAGAAATATATAATGGCTTCTGCTATCCTGTGAGCAAAGCCAAACTAACTTCAAATTTCTGTGATTTCCCGATACATAACTCCTACAATTTAATATCCAGCAGTGTCTCTGAATATATTGAATGCTTTGGCTATCCTGTTACCATTCCTTAGAGGTATACACCATGTTTTCAAAAGAGCTGCAACAATTTGCTAACGTTGGGGTGATGAAATAGAATTTGTTCATGTGGAGTGAGCTGAAGTGACTGAGTCTCAGCTCTCTGCGTATTTGAGTCAATATTATTCAAGTAAGAGGATCCCATTAACTGTAGATTTCCAAGGGTTTCTGGCAGTTATGTATCATATTTATTCTAGTAAATTCCCATTCTCCTGAAAAGATCAAAGGAAGGTAATATTGCATATTGACATTGTAAGTGGAGCCAGACTGAGAACTAATGAGAAGAACAGTAGACTTGCCATAATAGTCAAACTTCTCCAAAGTTACTGATAATCCTGTTGTGTCTAGTCTACCAGTAATGGATGTGCTTTCCATGCACACTGTAATGATATTTGTTTTGTGATTTTATTATTGTATGACTTTACCATTCATGTGAAGGCCATACAATATAAACTATCCTTTAACCTCATACAGAATTAGCTTTATGATTAGCTTTATCATAATTTTAGGAAATCAAATATACAGCTTCTTAGTTATCTTCTTTGGGAATGAGGTTTCTGATCTTACTGTAGTATCCTGCTTGGGACCTGCAGATTCGGTCACAGAGGCAGCAGGCACAGGGTGGGTGAATGGATCGTGTAGAATTTTGTATTCTGTTATTACACCGAAGTTCCTTACTGGATATTCTCCATTTTAAACAATCATGGAACTGGGATAGATACCTCTGATTGGCTTGAGAAGTGAACCAATGGATTCTGAGAATTTTACAAGGGCAATATGTATGTCTTCTTTCTACAGTATTTTGTAGTTGCTATTGTAAGTCATTCATGTTTCTAAAGCATACAAGATGATGGGGAAGATGGCTGTTTAGTGGACCATGAGCTTGGTACAAGGTTTAATGTTTTGATTTTTGAAATTTCTCTCCTTAGCTGTCTGAAGACTATAATGGTGGCCTAGTGTTGGTAATGCACAGCATTATTGATATTGGGCATCAGTGAGCAGAAGCTCTCAGGATATGGACATTAATTAAGTTGTTGATGCGTTGTGGCGGGATTGGGGATTAATCCTCAACTAATCCAGTTTATGGGCCGTGAAACCATAATTTGGAAATACGTGTGTCTGTATTACAGGTAGAATCTTGGTCTATGCATGATAATAGGGCTTTCAGCCCTTTTCACCATGGCAACCAAGATGCCTATCCACTCTAAACTACTAATTTGCATTTGGCCCATGTCCTTCTATTCCTTTCCAATACATACATGTCTCGGTCCAAACAGTTTTTAAACACTGTGATTATACCTGCCTCTATAACCTCCACTGGCAGCTTGCTCCACCTTCTGTGTGGTAAAACATATTCATCAGATTCATATAAATGTCTTCCTTCTCACCTTTAACCTGCCCTTCTGTATTAGACTCCTTTACTTGAGGAAAAGGACTGTGACTATTTTTCCTGTTTATGTCCATCATAATGAGTTGAGAGTTAAAGGGCAAAAGTTTAGGGGTTACATGAAGGGGAGCTTCTTTACTCAGAGAGTGGTAACTGGGTGGAACGAGCTTCCAGCGGAAGTGGTTGAGGCAGGTTTGATGTTGTTGTTTAAAGTTAAATTGGACAGCTCTATGGACAGGAAAGGAATGGAGAGTTATGGGCTGAGTGCAGGTCGATGGGACTAGGTGGGAGTAAGAGTTCGGCACGGACTAGAAGGGCCGAGATGGTCTGTTTCTGTCCTGTAATTGTTATATGGTTATAATTTTCTAAACTTTTATAAGGTCACGCCACATCCTTCTTTGCTCCAAGGAAGTCAATACCAGAATCTCTTTGTAACTCCAGTTCAGGGAATATCCTTGTGATTTTATTTTGTCTGTGCCCTTTCTAGCTTAAGCGCATTGTTTCTCTAAAGTAGCAAGCCAAATATGAGTCTACTTGTTTTATCACCTTAGGGAAATATCAACAGGTTTGCCCAAGGCCCTGCCATTCGTATGTCCTGGATTGATGCCTTTCTGGTCTCAAAAGGATAGGAAGGTAGAATAACAGAGACATAAGAGTAAACCAGCATAGAAATAGGCTCTTTAGCGCAACTGCTCCGTGCCAACCACAGCATTTTCCCTGCTAGCCCCAGCTGCCCATAACTATACAAGTTCTCCCCTCTATATACCTATACAAATTCCTTCCTCCGAGATTCCCTTGTCTATTTGTCCCTCCCCACTAATCTCCCTCCTGGCATTTATCCCTGTAAGCAGCCAAAGTGCTTCACGTGCCCAGTTACCTCCTCCCTCACTTCCACTCAGGGCCCTAAACAGTCCTCTCAGGTGAGGTAACACTTCAGCTGTGAATCTGCTGGGGTCATCTATTCTATTCAATGCTCTCAATGTAAACTCCTCTACATTGGTGAGACCTGTCATAACTTGGGGGTCTGCTTCATAGAGAAGCTCTACTCCATCTCCCAGAAGCAGAACATCCCAATGGCCAAACATTTTAATTCCAATTCCTATTTTTATTCCAACATTTTGGTCCCTCCTGTGCCGTGATGAGGTCGCTCTCAGGGTGGAGGAGCAACACCTTGTATTCCATCTGGTTAGCCTCCAACCTGATGGCATGAATATCGATTTCCCTCCTCTCCTCTTCTATTCCCCATTCAAGCCTCTTGCATCTTCTCACCTGCCTATCATCTCCCTGGTGCCCCTCCTCCTTCCCTTTCTCCTATTGTCCACTCTTCTCTCCAATCAGACTCCTTCCTCTCCAGTCCTTTACCTTTACCACCCACCTGGTTTCGTCTTTCACCTTCTAGCTATCCCCCTTCTCCTTTCCCCCATCCCCATCTTTTTATTCTGATGTCTTTCCCCCTTCCTTTCCCGTCCTGAAGAAGAATCTTTGCCTGAAATGTTGTTTGTTTGTTCATTTCAATGGATGTTGCATGATCTGCTGAGTTCCTTCAGCATTTTGTGTGTGTCACCATTTAACGGATCTTGTGCAAAGACAGTGAGGGTATTACACCTGAGTGAGTTTGGTAGAGAAGTTAGATTGCTACAGGAAAGAAGCTTTGAAGGTGATGTTGTCCTGGTGGTGAAAGACTTGTAGCAGCCCCCTGATGGCAATTTAGTGAATAGGTGACTGCTAGGGTGGGTGGAGTCAGCAGTAATTTTTCAGCTCTTTTCTTCGCTCTGGTGATGAACTGGTCTTATTATGTTGGTACCGGACGCTAATGATCTTCTCCGCTGAGTGGACCACACATTGCAACCTGGACTTGGAGTGGGAGGAGACAGCGGGAAACTAAACAGTGATTATGGCGGTCACAACACTCTCAATGATGATTGAGTAATAACCCATCAGGATTCACCCTGAGATGTTAAGTTTCGTAAGCTGGCGTAGGAAGAACAATCTCTGCCGGGCTTTCTTAGTGATGTGCACAATGTGCTTGTTCCACTTTAATGTATTGGTAATGGTAGTCCCCAGGAATTTGAATGACTTTACCACAGGCACAACCTGACCATTAATTTCCAAGGGGTTTGGGGGCAAATAGTGAGTTGTCAGCAGGAGTTGATCCTCATTTCCACTGTGCTGATAGCATTAAACTAGAAGTTTGTATGAGCACATCATACTGCAAGATTTTCCACCTCTCTTTGATAGCAGGATGCATCATTTTTAGAGATGATACCAACTATAATTTTGTCATTCGCAAACGTGGAACTTTAGGAAGTTGTCTCTCAGGCCTCTCTTTATCCTGTATCTGTGCCATTTAGTTTTGGTACTGTGATGAATAGACAGTCACAAATAGTGCTCCAATGAACTTTGCACTACATCCCAAAGTAGTAATCTATTCACAGTGGCTACCTTACTGGATACTTCCTGTACTTAATAAAGCAGCCACTGATCGCATGTTTATAGCCTTCTGTTGCTATAACCCAACTACTTCAAGGTGTGTTCAGTGATGCTCATCTGTATACTACTGTTGGAATGCATGGTTGTTTGAGTAACTGTTGCCTTCCTGTTAGTTTGAACCAGTCTGGCCATTTTCCTCTGACCCCTCTTATTAACAAGGCATTTTCACCCAAAGAACAGTTGCTCACTTGAAGTTTTTTGTTTCTCACACCATTCTCTGTAAACTCTTACATGAAAATCCAAGGAGGTCAGCAGTTTCTGAGATGCTCAAACCACCCTGTCTGGTAGGAATAAGCATTCCATGGCCAAAATCACTTGGATCACATTTCTTCCCCATTCTGATGTTTAGTCTGAACAACAGCTCTTAGCATTGTTTTTATGTATTGAGTAGGTGGCACATATTGGGCTGATAAAATATTTGTATTAATGAGCAGGTATACAGAGGTACCTAATCAAGTGACCACTTTAAAGTGTATGATGGTCAGTACCAGAATTAGGAACAGTGACTTTGTTATCAATGCTTACCAGAGCCTGGATAGCATGGATAGGAAGAATGCAATGGCAGCACAATCTAAAAAGTTATAATCTAGTCGAGCAGAGTCAGTCTGATTTCCGGTTTCGTGAAAATAAAACTATGTTTGACAAATTTAATGATAATTTGAGGAAACTGATGATGTATGGAATGTGGACTTCCAAAAAATATTTGGCAAGATGACTCAAAAAAAATGTGGGAAGAACAAAAATAGGTGATGTATGCAACAGTAGGAGTAATGTAGAAATGAGTAATTGATGGTCCGTGTGGACCATCATAGTTCTTCCATGCTGCATTGCTTTCTGACTCTGAAGGAGTAAGTCACATATTAAGAGGCTACAGTGTTTGTAGCATATTGGCATGGACAGAGGATTGGCCAAAGGGCAAAACACAGTGAGTAGGGATAAGAGAATGATTCTGAGATTTGTAATCTGTGACCAGTGTGGTATCTTGTGATTCAGTGCTGGAACATAACTGTTTGCAGTAGATATTGGTGATCTGATAAATTGAAGCATTCAGAACGTTTAAAAATGAATGTATTGATCTATTCAGCCTGCCTCTGGAAGGCATGGGAGTTGTAGGGAAAGCTGGTTACATCCTTTTGTCAATGAGAAAGAGCGAGGAACAAGTTATTGCAACAACAGGGAAATATGTGAACCGGAGAATAAAAATTCTGACAAGATCTTTTTTTTTCAAAAAAATAAGATCCATACGCATCTTAAGCCAGATCAAATTATGGAATTTATAGCTATGTAATGTAAAATGCTGAAATTGGAACCAAGTGAGTCCTTTATTGAATTCCTTAAATGGCTTGGGGAAACAGAGTAGATGCCAATTCAAAGACACAGATTAAATGTCAGTAAATCGGTTCATTTAGAATTTGGCATGTTCAGACATGCAGAAATCTTTGATCAGGACAGCAGAACTCACTGTATTACTGGCTGTGGATTTGGTCATAGTACAGAAGCCACAAGTAGACAGGTGCCATCATTAGTTATGGAAAAGAAAGCAATGTGAATGATTTTAGATAAGATACGAATGAAAAATAAACGGTAAGATACATACAGAGGAGCTGCGGATGATCTCATGAGCTTACGGGAGAAAATAATTGCACGTGACATGTTCAAACCTCGGATTGTGCAAATCATAAATGAATATATGTAGAGGAAGTACAAAGGAAGAATAAAAGGACAAAGTTTTGCTGAACTAATTTAAATTAGTAATCAAATAAATGAATTCCTCCTGTGCACACAATGTCCATATCCTTCCATTTCCTGCACATCCATACTCCTATCTTAGAGCCTGTTCTATTTGTCTCCATCTCAACTCCAGGCAGTGTATTCCAGGCACCAAGCACTCTGTGTAAAACTGAAACTTGCCTTGCACATCCCCTTTGAACTTATCCCCACTCTCCTCAAATGCATGCCCTCTGACATTAGACATTTCAGCCTCTGGCAAAAAGATACTCTCTATCTACCTACTCTAACTAAGCCTCTCTACCAGATCTTCCTTCAGCCTCTGCCTCTCCAGAGTAAACAACCCAAAACTGTAATCTGTCCAACCTTTTCTTATGGCACATGCATTCTAATGCATGCAGAATCCTCTTCTGCACCCAAAACTTCAACAAATTCCTACAATGGAACCACCAGAATTGAAGGAAATACTCCAGACGCTGTCTAACTTGAGTTTTATAAAGCTTTAACATAACTTTCAAACTCTTGAACTCATTGTTCCAACTAGTAAAGGCAAGTGCATCATAGGCCACCTTTATCACCCTCTCCACCTGGGTAGCCACTTCCAGTGTGTCAACACTGTTAAGGGGTTTGCTATTAACAGTGTACTGTCGTTTTACATCTGATCTCCAAAGTACAACACTTCACATTTGGCAAGGTTCAACTCCATCTGCCATTTCATCACTGATACCTGCATTTGATCTACGTCCAGCTGTGTCAGTCTTCTACCCATCACAATGCCACCAATCTTCACATCATCTGCAAATTTACAAATCTGCTCGTCTATGTTTAGACCTAGCTTAATTTCCTAGAAGTGAACACTACCATGGATTACCTAGTCCAACCATGTAAATAACACATCCAAGAAAGCTCACAAATCCCACCACTACCTCAGGAGGATAAAGAAATTTGCCAGGTTTATGTCAACCCAAACCAAAGAAAAAATCCTATCTTGATGTATCAGTTTGGTATGGCAACTGCTCTGTCATGACAACAAGAAACAACAGACCTGTGGGCACAGCTCAGAACATCACAGAAATCAGCCTCGCCTCCATGGACTCTGTCTACACTTGTCACTGCTTCACTAAAGTAACCAGCATAATGTAAGACCCTGCCCACCCCAGACCTTCTTTCTTCTGTCCTCTCCCATCAGGCTGAAGATACAAAACCTTTAAAGTACCTACCACCAGGATCAAGGACAGCTTCTACCCTGTTATAAGACTATTACATGGTTCCTTAGCATGATGAAATCTACCTCATTATAATCTTGTGCCTTATTGTCTACCTGTACGGCACTTTCTCTGATACACTTTATTCGGCATTCTTTTATTATTTTACCTTGTACTACCTCTAATGTACTGTACAATGAATTGATCTGTATGAATAGTACGTAAGTCAAGTTTTCTACTCTATCTTTGTATACCAATATCCGTATCAATACCCTGGAACATTAAGCATCCATTCATATCCTGCTCTCAACCAAGACTCTGTTAAGGCCACAATGTCATAGTTCCATATACTGAGCCATGCTTGAAGTTCATTACCCTTACTATAATACTCCTAGCATTAAAATGCACACACTTCATTGTATGTCTTTACCTTCGCTGCTCTTACTGGCTATGACGTTTACCTAACCTTCAATCCTTCCATTTTCTAACCTGGTGCTCTGATTCCCATCACCATCGAAAAACCATTTTAAACCCTCCATTTAAACCATTTAAATGCAAGTTAAAGTAAAGTATGCTCATTATATAACTAGAGTAAAAAGGAAATAACTAAAGGGAAACAGTGAGTGGACTGATTTTGTTTTCTAAGGGGAAAAAAGAGAATGTTTGATAAAAATACTCAAAACTAGTAAAGAGTTCAATATATTGGATTTGGAGAAACTCTTTCATCGTGTCTCATTCAATTTTAGAGATTTCCTATCAGATTAAATACAAACATTTGTAGTTTATTGCATTATCCATCAGATGAAACACATTCAAACAATTAAATATATCCATACATTCCAGGGAATCAATTATTGGGATTTTTAAGTATCACTGGTGTCATGCCAATTTACTTAATAGCAGTGAACATAAAGAAAAACGTCACATGATCAACTTTGTGAAGTGTGATTGTGTAATATTTGGCACTCAGAAGCAAGACCACTTTGCCAAGGTTGATTAAGAGTCTCAGCAATAGGTGGTTGGGAACTGGTAGGCAACATCAGGGTTTGGAGTGTTCTGCCTTTGTGTTTCAGATAGAAAGTATATGTTGTATAGTTGAAGGAGAACCATTAAACTAAACTAAAATAAAGAGCAGGAATAGAATCAACAAGGGTGGGATGGTGGGCACAGATTCATGAAATTAAAATACAGTTAAAAAACTAAAAATATGAAAACAGTGGGGGCACCAAAATTAATTCAGTTCATGTGTAGTTCTTTGAAACATTTCAGAGTATCGTAAACACAAGAGGTTGTGTAGATGCTTGAAATCCAGAGCAAAATATACAAAATGCTAAAATGTAGAGGAACTCAGCAGGTCAGGCAGCATCGTCAGGCAGCATCAAATGAATAAACAGTTAACATATTGGGCTGAGACCTTTCATCAGGACTGGAAAGCAAGGGGGAAGATGCCAGGGGAGAAAAGGTGGGGGAGAGAAATGAGGACTAGCTAGAAAATAATATGTGATGCCAGGTGGGTGAGGAAGGTAAAGGGATGGAGAAGAGGAATCTGATAGAAGAGGACAGTGGATCATGTTTCAGATATATGAAGAGTGGAAGAGACACGAGTAGATGTTGGACTGTAGGAAAATGACACTGGAGGGGAAGTAATAGGGGACAAGGAAGTAGCGGATGAACTGAATAAGTACTTTGCATCAGTCTTCACTGTGGAATACACTAACAGTATGCCAGAAGTTCAAGTATCAGTAGGCAAAAGTGAGTGCAGTTCTATTATTAGGAAGAAGGTGCTTGGGAAGCTGAAAAGTCTGAAGTTACACAAGTCACTTAGACCAGATTGATTACATCCCAGGGTTCTGAAAAGAGGTAGCTGAGGAGATTGTGGATGCATTAGTAATGATCTTTCAAGAATCACTCGTTTTTGGCATGGTTCTGGAGGACTTTGAAATTGGAGGAAGGTAGAGGAAAGGAAATTATGGACCAGTTAGCCGAACCTCAGTGGGAAGATGTTGGAGTTCATTGTTAAGGATGAGGTTTCAGGGTACTTGGTAATAAAATAGGCCAAGGCAGCATGGTTACCTTAAGGGTAAATCTTGCTTGACAAATCTGTTGGAATTCTTTGAAGAACGAACAAGCAAGATAGACAAAGGAGAACCAATGAATGTTCATGGACTTTCAGAAGGCCTTTGACAAGGTGCCAAACATGAGGCTGGTTAACAAGATAAGAGAACATGGTTTTACAGGAAAGATACTGGACTGGCTGAATAAAGGGAAATTAAAAAATCTGAGGTGCAAAGGGATTTGGTTGTCCTTGCGTAGGATTTCCTACAGGTTACCTTGCAGGTTGAGATGGAGGTGAGGAAGGCAAATTGAATGCTAGCGTTCATTGTGAGAGAACTAGAATATAAAAGCAAGGATGTAATGCTGAGGCTTTATAAGCACTGATGAGGCCTCACTTGGAGTACTGTGAGCAAAATTGGGCCCCTTATTTAGGAAAGGATGCGCTGACATTGGAGAGGGTATAGAGAAGGTTATGAGAATGATTCCAGGAATGAAAGGGTTAACCTATGAGGAGTGTTTGATGACCTGGCCTGTACTTGCTGGAAATTAGAAGGTGGTAGAGGGAGCATCTCATTGAAACCTATCGAATGTTGAAAGGCCGAGAGTGGGCGTGGACAAGAATAGTGGGGAAGTCTAAGACCAGAGAGCACAGTCTCAGAATAGAGGGATGACAATTTAGAATGGAGATAAGGTGGATTGTCTTTCAGCAGAGAGTGATGAACATGAGGAATGCATTCCCATAGGTGACCGTGGGTGCTTGAACATTGGGAGTATTTAAGACCGAGGTTGATGGGTTCTTGATTAGTCAGAGTATTGAAAGATTATGGGGAGAAGGCAGAAGAATGGGGTTGAGAGGCATGATGAAATGGTGGAGCATACTCTGGGCTGAATGGCCTTATTCTGCTCCTAGGTCTTATGATATAATGGGAGAAAGAGAGGCACCAAGGGCACCTAATAGGCAGGTGAGAAGAAGAGGTAAGAGCCAGAGAGGAGAACAGAAGAAGGGGCAAGGGGGAGGGGAAGAAAATTTATTGGAAAGAGAAATCGATGTTCAGGCCACCAGTTGGAGGCTCCCAATATGAGATGTTGCTCCTCCACCCTGAATGTGGCCTCATCATGGCAAAATAGGAGGTCATGGACCAACATGTTGGAATGGGAATGGGCTTAGAGGTTAAAATGGTTGGCGTCTGGGAAATTTCTGATGGAAGGAGTAGAGGTGCCCAACAAAGCAGTGCCCCAATTTATATCGGATCTCACCAATATATAGGAGGCTATGTCTGGGGCACCTGGTACAATCGTCATCATCATCATCATCAGGTGCCATGCCCAGTTTGAGCTTTGACTGCCATGGCCTACGCACTCCTGTTTTGGGTGAAGTGGATCAATTCATTGGTATTCATTTCCAGTTCTCTGGCTGCTGTCTCCATCATCATTTGTCTTTGCCTTCCTTTTGCTTTCTACCCTTCAATCTTTCCCATAATTACCGTGCATTCTAACTCCTCTTTCCTAATCACATGTCCAATGAAGTTATGTTGCCCTTTCATGATCTCATATATTATTTCTCTTTTTGTGTTTGTTCTGTTCATGACATCCTCGTTAGATATTCGTTTCATCCATGATATTCTTTGCATCTTCCTCAAAAACCACATCTCTGGTGCTACAATTTGTTTCCTCATGTTACTAGATATTGTCCAACATTCTGAGCCATATAACATAACTGGATAAAGGTAACATTTCGGTACTCTGAGGTGGGTTGTCATGCCTAGTTTAGTGTTGGTCAGTATACTCTTCATTCTCATAAAAGTGTCTTTTGCCATCCCTATTCTTCTTTTGACGTCCAAGTCGCACCTGCCATCTGATGTCACCCAGCTTCCTAAGTAGCAAAATTTCTTTACTTGTTTTATGTCTTCCCCATTTATTCTCAGCCTGCAGATAGGATTCTCCTTCTTTTTGGATATCACCATACATTCTGTCTTTTTACAATTGATAGATAGACCCATTTTTTTACTTTCTTCAGCAATTGTATCAACTAAGTATTGTAGTTCTTCCTCTGTACTTGCAATTAACAGTGTCATCTGCATATCTGAAACTATTGATGTTTTCACCACCAACTTTGATTCCCAAGATGTCTCTTATTTTTTGTAATATTGTTTCACTGTACACATTAAATAAATCAGGGGAGAAAACACACCCTTGTCTAACGCCTCTCTTGATTTTCGTAAACTGACTCACTTCTCCATCTATTCTTACAGCGGCAGTTTGTTCCCAGTACAGATTTCTGATTAGGCGGAAGTCTTTCGAATCTAGGTCTAGAGTTTTCTGTAATATTTCAAGTAAGTTATTGTGCTTCACTTTATCAAATGCTTTTGTATAGTCAATAAAACAAACAAACAAATCTTTTTGCAATTGATTAGCTCGTTCTGATAGTATCCTTAACATCAATATTGTGTTTCTTGTACTTTTGTCTTTCTCAAATCCACATTGTTCTTTGTCTATTTCAGCTTGTGTCTTACTTTTAACTCTTGTCATCAAAATTCTTAGTAGTATCTTGGTGATATGACTCATTAAACTTATGGTCCTATGTATGTCACATTCTATCGCTCCAACTTTCTTAGGAAAAGTGATAAATACTGATTTTTTCATCTCTTCTGGTATTATTCTAGTCTCATAAATGTCATTGATTAAATCAGTAAGTTTTTCAATTCCATAATCTTCAAGGGCAATAATTTGTTCTATTACTAATTCATCAGGACCTGCTGCCTTTCCATTCTTCATCTTATTTATTGCATTACGAACTTCAGATTTTAAAATACTTGGAGCTTCAATTTTTTTCTTAATTTCTGGTTTTTCACCTTGATTGTCTTCCTGAATATACGCAGTCCATTTGTTCATAATCTCATCTCATCTGATGATGATGGTAAGAATTGGAGGAGATGACAATTGAATGCATGGCTGAGGAGTTGGTGCAGGGGGCAGGGTTTTAGATTTTTGGATCATTGGGATCTCTTCTGGGGAAGGTGGGACCTGTACAGATTGGATGGGTTGCACCTGAACTTGAGGGGGAGCAATATCCTTGCAGGTAGGTTTGCTAGCATGGTTCAGGAGGGTTTAAACTAATTTGCAAGGGGGATGGGACCTGGAGAGATAGAGCAGTGAAAGAAGTGCATGGAGTAAAGCCAGATCTAACATATAGAGAGGCTTTGAGGAAAGAGAAGCAGAATAAACGGTGTAAAGACAGTAAGGTAGAAGGGCTGAAGTGTGTGTACCTCAATGCAAGAAGCATCAGGAACACAGATGATGAACTGAGAGCTTGGATACATACATGGAATTATGATGTAGTGGCCATTACAGAGACTTGGCTGGCACCAGGGCAGGAATGGATTCTCAATATCCCTGGATTTCAGTGCTTTAAAAGGGATAGAGAGGGGGGTGAAAGGGGGAGGAGTGGGGGCATTACTGGTTAGGGATACTATTACAGCTACAGAAAGGGTGGGTAATGTAGCAGGATCCTCTTTTGAGAGACCACCACTCCCTGGCCTTTAGGATTATCATGGGAAAGCATAGAATCAGAGAGGACAGGAAATTTTTTAATTGGGGAAGGGCAGCATACATGAGGTTTAGGAAGCAAGGTTCAGATGGGTCTATTGAGGAATATAGGGAAGCAAGAAAGGAGCATAAGAAGGGGCTGAGGAGAGCAAGAAGGGGGCATAAGAAGGCCCTGGCGAGTAGGGTAAAGGAAAACCCCAAGGCATTCTTCAATTATGTGAAGAACAAAAGGTGACAGGAGTGAAGGTAGGACCAATTAGAGATAAAGATGGGAAGATGTGCTTGGAGGCTGTGGAAGTGAGCGAGGTCCTCAATGAATACTTCTTTTTGGTATTCACCAATGAGAGGGAACTTGATGGCGGTGAGCACAATATGAGTAAGGTTGATGTTCGGGAGCATGTTGATATTAAGGGAGAGGAGGTGTTGGAGTTGTTAAAATACATTAGGACGGATAAGTCCCCAGGGCCTGACAGAATATTCCACAGGCTGCTCCACGAGGCGAGGGAAGAGATTGCTGAGCCTCTGGCTAGGATCTTTATGTCCTCATTGCCCATGGGAATGGTACCAGAGGACTGGAGGGAGGCGAATGTTGTTCCCTTGTTCAGAAAATATAGTAAGGATAGTCCGGGTAATTATAGACGAGTGAACCTTACGTCTGTGGTGGGAAAGCTGTTGGAAAAGATTCTTAGAGATAGGATCTATGGGCATTTAGAGAATCATGGTCTGATCAGGGACAGTCAGCATAGCTTTGTGAAGGGCAGATCGCATCTAACAAGCCTGATAGAGTTCTTTGAGGAGGTGACCAGGCATATAGATGAGGGTAGTGCAGTGGATGTGATCTATATGGATTTTAGTAAGGCATTTGACAAGGTTCCACAAGCTAGGCTTATTCAGAAATTCGGAAGGCATGGGATCCGGGGAAGTTTGGCCGGGTGGATTCAGAATTGGCTTGCTTGCAGAAGGCAAAGGGTCATGGTGGAGGGAGTACATTCAGATTGGAGGATTGTGAATAGTGGTGTCCCACAAGGATCAATTCTGGATCCTCTACTTTTCGTGATTTTTATTAACGACCTGGATGTGGGGGTAGAAGGGTGGGTTGGCAAGTTTGCAGATGACACAAAGGTTGGTGGTGTTGTAGATAGTATAGAGGATTGTCGAAGGCTGCAGAGAGACATTGACAGGATGCAGAAGTGGGTTGAGAAGTGGCAGATGGAGTTCAAGCCAGAGAAGTGTGAGGTGATACACTTTGGAAGGACAAACTCCAAGGCAGAGTACAAAGTAAATGGCAGGATACTTGGTAGTGTGGAGGAGCAGAGGGATCTCGGGGTACATGTCCACAGATCCCTGAAAGTTGCCTCACAGGTGGATAGGGTAGTTAAGAAAGCTTATGGGGTGTTAGCTTTCATAAGTCGAGGGATAGAGTTTAAGAGTCGCGATGTAATGATGCAGCTCTATGAAATTCTGGTTAGGCCACACTTGGGGTACGGTGTCCAGTTCTGGGCGCCTCACTATAGGAAGGATGTGGAAGCTTTGGAAAGGGTACAGATGAGATTTACCAGGATGCTGCCTGTTTTGGAGAGCATGCATTATGATCAGAGATTAAGGGTGCTAGGGCTTTGCTTTTTGGAGAGAAGGAGGATGAGAGGAGACATGATAGAGGTGTACAAGATATTAAGAGGAATAGATAGAGTGGATAGCCAGCACCTCTTCTCCAGGGCATCACTGCTTAATACAAGAGGACATGGCTTTAAGGTAAGGGGTGGGAAGTTCAAGGGCGAAATTAGAGGAAGATTTTTTTTACTCAGAGAGTGGTTGGTGTGTGGAATGCACTGCCTCAGTCAGTGGTGGAGGCAGATACACTAGAGAAATTTAAGAGACTACTAGACAGGTATATGGAGGAATTTAAGTTGGGCGGTTATATGGGAGGCAGGGTTTGAGGGTCGGCACAACATTGTGGGTCGAAGGGCCTGTACGGTGCTGTACCATTCTATGTTTTTCCATGATAATGGTACAGTCCTTTGCTTTCAAACATCCACCTGAAGAACAGAGGAGCTTTTTACTTGGTACAATAGATAATCCCAACAGTTTCACAGGTGCTGTACTGCCTCACCTGGAAGGACTGTTTAGAGTGATGAACGGAGGTAAGAGAGGAGGTGAATGGGCAGATGTAGCATTTCTGTCACTTGCAAGAATGTGTGCCAGAAGAGAAATTAGTGGGTACGGACAAATGGAAAGGGAATCACGGAGAGAGTGATCCATACAGAAAGTGGCAGGAAGGTAAAGGTGTGTTTGATAGTGGCGTCCCATTGACAACAGTGAAAGTTGCAGAGAATGATATGTTGGATGCAGAGGCTCATGGGGTGGAAGGTGAAGATGAGGAACTCTCCTTGTTGAAGCTCTATCCCTATAAAGGGAAGCTGGGGTGAGTGTGGATGTTCAGGAAATGGAGGAGGTGTGGGTAAGGGTAGTATCAATGGAGGAGGACATCTCTGATGTCCTGGAAAGTAGTTTCATCTTGGGAACAGATGCAGCAGAGACTAAAGATCCATGAAAAGGAAATTGCATTTTTACAGGAGACAGGGTGGGATGAGTTATAGTTAAGATAGCCATGGGAATTGGTAGGATTATAAAATATGTCAGTTGACAGTTTGTATCCAAAGATATGAGAAAGAGGAGAGGTGTCAGAAATGAAGCAAGTGAATTTAAGGGCAGGGTGGAAATTGGATACAAAGTTGATTACATTGATGAGCTTTGCATGGGTACATGAAGCAGCACCAATGCAGTCATCAATTTAGTGTAGAAAGAGTTGTGGAGCATTGTTGTTACATGAATAAAGTCTGTGGAGAAAAGTACTGGGGATATGAATCAACTTCTTTATTCGACAAAACAAGATACAATAGGCATCATACAGACACACTTTCGGTGGAAGGGTCTGGGTGGCCCAACGTGGGGCTCAATATTCTATGTGCTAAACATCAAAAGACTATCCATATTTACAATGTATCCATAATGCTTTCTTTGAAGCTACACACAGACTTTACACATCCCGGTTTGTTGAGATATCTGAATGAATTTTAATCAGAGTCTGGTCTATGATTCAAGCCTGTTGTTCAGAGCTGCATGTTAAATTAAAGCAACAATTTATATTCAGATTTGAAGATGGGTGGCTGAAGTTCTTTGCTAAATGTAAGTATGCTAAATGCAAAAATCACTCTAACACATTACCAACAAAGGCTTGGAACATGGACTGTTCTACATAGCCAACAAAAAGGCAGGATTAACTGGGGCCCATGCAGGTGTCCATGGGTACCCCTTGAGTTTGGAGAAAATGGGAGGAGTTGAAGGAAAAATTGCAGAGGGTGAGGACCAGTTCTGCCATAAGGTGGCAGGAAACTGGGTCAAGTCTTTGTTAAGAAAGAAGCAAAGAAATTTAAGCCTTCATGATGGGGGATAGAACGATATAAGGACTGCCTTCTTCTCATTGTCCAAAGATGTACAGGATAATTCATGGTGAAAATGACATGGTCAGGGCCAGGGAATTGAAAGTCATTGTGGAGATTGAGAACATGTGAAGTATCATGGTTAAAGGCGGGAAAACACTGAACCAAGTGGAATAGAATAGGGTCTAAGTCTGCAGGCACTAGTTCAGTGGAGAAGGAGATGCAGAGGCAATGGGCCTGCATGGACAGTAAGGTTTATGGATCTTGGGTAGGAAGTAGAAGCGAGCTTTGCTGAGTAATAGAACTATGAGTTTGCTGGCAGTGGATGGAAATTCTCCAGAGATGATGAGGTTAGTGATGGTGTCTGAGACAATTTTCTGTTTGATCCAGAGCGAGTTACTTTTCAAGAGGTAAGTCAGAGGAGGTGGCTGTGGGTTGTCACCTGGCCTCAACAAGGTAGAGGTACATCCACCACACTACAACAGTATCCCCTTTTTTGCTTTAATGGTAAGGTTGGGAATGGTGGAGGGCAGTGTGTTCAGAAAGGGTAAATTTCGAGGGGGAGAGAGGAATGCCAAGGAGTGTTGATGTCTCATTAACAATTAGAGATCCAGAGCAAACTGAGAACCCCAGAACGGAGCATTCAGCAAGAAGAAAAAGAGGGTTGGAGATGGGAGAAGAGGAGATTTCTAAGTTTGGTGATGAGAAGTGCACACAATATTCTAAGTGCAATCTAACTAGTAATTTATATAGTTATGACATAACATCCTGACCTTTATATTGCATGCGTTGACCTATGATGATAAGATTGCTACAAGCCTTCTTCTCCAACCAAGGTATGTTTTGTCATTTACAGCAAACTATGGTGTGGAATCACAAAGTTGCTCTGTTTTTTGTTCTTTCTTAATACTCTGTCATTTGCTGTATACTGTATGTCCTCGCCATATTTAACCTCCCAAAATGAATCATCTTCCATCTGTTAATTCTTCACCAAGAAGTTTTTGTTTTATCTACAATCTTATAATTTTTTCCTCCTCTGTAGGTTTTATATTATGAGCTTGTCTTATATAAATAATTTTGTTAATGCATAAATTGACCAGTAATAAATATAGTTACTACCTGTAGAATCAGTAGTGTTTTGCATTTGTACTATTTGGAATTATTCCTCATTGGTATTGTTGTCTCCTTGCCACTATTAATTTATCTTCTTTCCACTTAATGAACAGAACTACTCCTGCATGTTTGTGTCTATGGTGTACTTCTCTGGGATGACTGTGCATGTGGCTAGTTAGTTAATTATAATAATAATAATAACAGACTAGTGCTAACTGAAATAAATGTGGTTATTATTTCACTGTACAAAGTAATTGTTTATCTATACAAGCTCATTTTAATATTTGTATTGTAAAGAGCTAATCATTTTACATTTTGCACATTCTTATCAACTGACTAGAAATATCCTGAAAATTATTATTGCAAAGGTATTGACACTAGTCCTTGCCGTAAAATGTATTCCATTCCCACTGATGCCACCCCTCCTGAGCAACTGGCTGTCCCAATAGTGTAGGAGCTAGTGCAATGCCATTACAGCTTGGGGTATTCTGGAGCTTGGAGTTCAATTCTGGTGCCGCCTGTAAGTTTATATGTTCTCTTGCGAACTGCATGAATCTCCTCTGGGTTCTCTGGCTTCCTCTCATTGTCCAAAGATGTACAGGATAATATGTGAGTTGGTCATTCTAAATTGTGATTAGGCTAGTGCTAAATAGATGGTTTGCTGGGTGATGTGGCTCATTGGGCTCTGTCAGTCTAAATAAAAAAAAATTAAGTTTCTAAAGCTGGAATCCGTACTCCTCATTGTTGGCTGTGCCATCAACAGCTGAAGACCAAAGTTCTGCTACTGCCTCTCCATACCTCCCATCCCCTCTGTCATTTAGACACCAGTTAATATCTTTTTGGTCGCATGCATAATCATCATTCCAATATTTCCTCATGTGGGTCAGTTCAATAATTAGTTAACCTGCCTGCCATGTCTTGTGATGTTTCACTTCCCTTCAGTTGTGCTTATACTTACATTCATTGTCTCTGACAATCTTCACTTACAATGGAACAAGAAGCTGCTTTCCTTTAAATTATTTACACATAAATTGCACAAAAGAAGCTAGGCCATAAAATTAGTTTGGGCTTTGCACTATTCATATTAGACTGCTTTTACAGAAAATCTATCTAGTCACCTACCTGAGCTCTATTCAACTCAGAAATGTGGCTTCAGCATATATCTGTAATGGACATTAATGCTGGCTTATCCGATTGATCTGAATTTGCAGTAATGGCAAAGCAATTGTGCTTGTGGCTTGCATCAGAAAGGGCTCCTGATGAAAACTGATTGATCTCTGTAGCATTTTAGCTTTCAGAACAATGGAACCCAGGCATCCACTAGCTGCAATCTCACCAAATTAGACAGCTAGTCATCACAGTTAAAAGTCGTGCAACATAGATTGAAGCAAAATGATTTAAAATATTACATGGAAAGATGGATATACAGCATATTTGTGTGGAGAGCAGCTGAATTAATCATGAATCAACATTTAAAATGAACCAAAAAGACAGAAAAATATCTGGACCTATCTGGACTTTGACTCGTGTAGATATGCTTATTTCCACTATGCAATTGAAAATAGACTTTCTTGAAGTAAAATGCAATACAAATCCTTTCTAGACATTTTCTTTCACCAAAAAAAAATCCTATTTCAATGCACTTGCGCATTAAGTATTATTCTCTGATTTCTATGTTGGACATATCATGCAACCGTCCTTTCAGCATAGCAAAGGGAAGTTGACCAGATTGACCACTGTGGTTATTCCCAGAAACCCATTCTATCACTGTGTTGTGCTGGCCCTGGCCCCCACCATTGGGCTTCATTTTCTATCCCTCAGGATGAACAACCATGGAGCAAAACTGAGAATCACAGAATGGCTATGGCAGGGACAGTCCATTCAAAGCACCAACTCTGTTCTAATCCAATACCCAAATGTGCCAGTTACATCCCAGGCACAACCCTCCCAGCATGGAGGACAACTTCAAAAGGCTGTGCCTCAAGAAGTCAACTCTGACCACCTGGAACGTTGCCCTCATCTCATTGCTACCTTCTCAGAGGAGTCCCAGGAGCCTGAAAACCCACATTCCATGTTTTAGGAGTAGCTTCTCCCCCTCTGCCATCAGATTTCAGAATAGTCCATAAAAATTTGGACACTACCTCACTACTCCACGTTAAACTTTAGGTTGACCTTCATTAATCCAGCACCATTGGGACCTGAGGAGTGTTGGATTAGTGAAAATGCCGAATTACAGAAGGATCACATTAAGCATAATCAGTGCCGGATTATCGAGGGAACCAGATTACAGGTAGTCAGATTAGTGAAGATCAACCTGTATTTATTTATTATTATAATTAATAATGACTTTCATATGTCACAAGGCGTAGGAGCCTATGTTAACCCATCAATTCCCCTCCACCATTTGATCATTGCTGATTTATTTTCCCTCACATCCACATTCTTCTGTCTTCTCATTTGACACCCTTACTAATCAAGAACCTTTAAATATACCCAGTGACTTGACCTCTTCTGTTGTGTGTGATAATGAATTACACAGATTCACCACCCTTTGGCTAAACTTCAGCTCTGTTATAAAGGGACGTCCTTCTGTTCTGAGATTGTGCCCCCTAGGTCTAGATTCCCACTTTTGGAAAAATCCTCTCCATGTCCACTCTGACTAGGGCTTTCAATATTCCGCAGGTTTCAATGAGATCCATCCTCATTCTGCTAAACTCCAATGAGTACAGGACCAGAGCCATCAAATGTTCCTCATACATTAAACCTTTCATTCCTGGGATCACTCTTATGAACCTCTTCTGATCCCTCTCCAATGCTAGTTATTTGCTCTCAGTTCAGAAAGTGGTCTACACCTCCACTCCTTCAACCAAAGTGCATGACTATACAATTCCCTACTCTGTATTCCAATTCTTTCCCCATTTTCCTAATCTCTCTATCCTTCCGCAGACTCCCTGCTTCCTGAATACTACATGCTCCTCCACCTATGTTGTCGTATGCTTTGCACTGAATGGCTGGCACAAAGCAAGACATTTCATGCCGTGTCAGTGAAAGTAAACCTTATTCTGATTCTGACCTCTACCACAGGCACCACCCCTACACTTCCTCTGTTATTAAAAACATATACAACAGCCTTTTGTTCACAACAATAGAATTTGTTTCCCCCATCACATCTGATGGTGTATTCTAGATGCTAAACAATTACTGTAAAATAACAGTTCTTCCACATGTTACATTTTGATTCTTTAATTATTTCATTCAACGTGGTGGTACAGTGACACAGCAGCTACAGTTGCTTCCTTGCAACTCGAGATTCGGTTTCAAGTTTGCATCTCGTTTTGTATGTGTGGAAAGTGCTCATTCGTCTTATCACTGCCTGGTTTTCCTCTAGTTTCCCTGGTTTCCTCTTAGAAATTAAGGATGTGCTGGTTGGTAGGTTATTTGGCTATAATATATTGCCTTTAATCTGGGTGAATTGGGATTTAACAGCATTTGAGTGCACAAAATTAGGCGGAAGAAAATCATCATGCTGTATGCAGATTTGTACTTGATAGACCAAATAGCATCCTTCTCTGTTGTACAGTACCCACAAATTCTTGATCATGCCACCATTGACACAGTTTCTACCAATTCTGTTCATATCCTTCATGGTTTTATCACCATTATTAGATTTTGTTGAAATCTCCTTCATTCAAGAACAATATCAACTTCTTCAGGCTGTCCATAGAATCTCGTCACTAGAATCATATTCCTAAACTATTTCTCTAATATCTTTTTCTTCCCCAAAGTCTGGGATCCAGAGATGGATAAAACAACTCAGTTGTGAATTATTCAGGTTCGTCTTGACTTTCTTACTCTACTACTCTGTATTAAGTTAGAAAAGATGTGCCTCATCTTATAAAAGATGAGCTGGCATTGGAGACGGTCCAGAGGAGGTTCACAAGAATGATTCCAGGAATGAAAAGGTTATCATATGAGGAACGTTTGATGGCTCTGGGTCTGTACTCAGTGGAATTCAGAAGGATAAGGAAATGTTTTGAATGTTGAAAGGCCTAGAAAGAGTAGATGTGGAAAGGATGTTTCCCATGGTGGGGGAGTCTAGGACAAGAGGGTGCAGCCTCAGGATAGAGGGACACCCTTTGAAAACAGAGATGCAGAGAAATTTCTTTAGCCAAAGAGTGGTGAATTTGTGGAATATTTTGCCACATACCAGCTGTGGAGGCCAGGTCATTGGATGTATTTAAGGCAGAGATTGATAGGTTCTTGATTCGGCATGGCATTAAAGGTTACAGTGAGAAGGCCGGGAACTAGGGTTGAGAAGGAGAAAAAAGGATCAGCCATGATTGAATGACTGAGCAGACATGATGGTCCAGATGGCCTAATTCTGCTCTTGTGCCTTATGGTCTAAGTTTTACATTAACCATTTCTCGACCTGCTGTATAATTTTCAACAAAATATCCTAATAGGAATTGTGCCTCTTCTCAATTTTTACAAAAATGTAACACATTACATTTTTCAGCATTAACTTGCTTGTGCATCCACTGACTCCCTGCTGATCATCGAGTACACGTTGACGCCAATCACATTTTATTTTCTTACACATCACGAATTTTTCTCCCGAATGGTACTACTTATCTACACAGGATGGGAAATGTTTGGTGGACTACTAACCTATCAAGCCCAAGTCTTCAGAACCCTAAGAGTAAGGATGATGAACTTGGAACATGGGCCAATGCATAACATTTCGATGTTATGGCCATTACAGACACTTGACTGTCACAGAAGCCAAGGGAAGGAGAGTGGAATTGCTAATCAGGGATAGCACCACAACTGCAGAAAGGGAGGATGATATGAAGGGATTGGCCGCCTAGTCAGTGTGGGTGTAAATCAGGAAGAGGAAGGAAGAAATCACTCTATTGGAAGTATTTTATCATCACCCCAATAGGAACAGGGACACAGAAGAGAAGATGGTACATAGAGGGAGTACAAAGAAGGTTCACCAGATTGATTCCTGGGATGGCAGGACTTTCATATGAAGAAAGACTGGATGAACTGGGCTTGTACTCGTTGGAATTTAGAAGATTGAGGGGGGATCTGATTGAAACGTATAAGATCCTAAAGGGATTGGACAGGCTAGATGCAGGAAGATTGTTCCCGATGTTGGGGAAGTCCAGAACGAGGGGTCACAGTTTGAGGATAGAGGGGAAGCCTTTTAGGACCGAGATTAGGAAAAACTTCTTCACACAGAGAGTGGTGAATCTGTGGAATTCTCTGCCACAGGAAACTGTTGAGGCCAGTTCATTGGCTATGTTTAAGAGGGAGTTAGATATGGCCCTTGTGGCTACAGGGGTCAGGGGGTATGGAGGGAAGGCTGGGGCGGGGTTCTGAGTTGGATGATCAGCCATGATCATAATAGATGGCGGTGCAGGCTCGAAGGGCAGAATGGCCTACTCCTGCACCTATTTTCTATGTTTCTATGTTTCTATAAGGGACTTAGAAGAGAGTATGAAAAGGCCTTGTAGAGCAGGATTAAGGAAAGAACAGGAAGTTGAATAGTATGAGGGTAGAACTGCTCAAGATTAAAGGGGAAATTGTACCTGGAGGTGGAAGACACAGGGGATTACCTTAATGAATATTTTACTGTCATGTTCACAGGGAGAGGGACTTTGAATGTAAGGTCAGCATAGAACAGTCCAATCCTCTTGTTGAGGTTAACAAGAGATAGCGTTGGAGCAAATCGCGATATCTCGGATAGAGTTCTCGGTATTCTCAAGAGGGAGGGTGAGCAGCCAGATTTGTGTCCATGTAGGGACCAATGACTTGGATAGGAAGAAGGAGGAGGTCCTACAAAGAGAATTTAGGCAGTTAGGTGCAAAGCTGAAGGACAGGACCTCCAGGTTTGCAATCTCAGGATTGCTACCTGTTCCACATGCTAGTGAGGCTAGAAATATGAAGATAATGCAGCTAAATACGTGGCTAAGGAGTTGGTGCAGGAGGGAGGGCTTCATGTTTCTGGACAAATGGGCCTTGTTCCAGGGAAGGTGGGACCTGTTCCGATGGGATGGGTTGCACCCGAACTGGAGGGGGACTAACATCCTTGCGGGAAGGTTTGCTAGTGCTGCTCTAGGGGGTTTAAACTAGATTTGCAGGGGGAGGGGATCCAGAGTGTTAGAGCAGATAGTGAGGTGGAGGAGGATAAACGTCATGCAAGAACTGTAAATATAGTACATTGAGTAAAGCCAGATCTAACATATAGAGAGGCTTTGAGGAAAGAGAAGCAGAATAATAGGTGTAAAGGTAGTAAGGTAGAAGGACTAAAGTGAGTGTACTTCAATGCAAGAAGCATCGGGAGCAAAGGTGATGAACTGAGAGCTTGGATACATACATGGAATTATGGTGTAGTGGCCATTACAGAGACTTGGCTGGCATCAGGGCAGGAATGGATTCCCAATATTCCTGGATTTCAATGTTTTAAAAGGGATAGGGGGGAGAAAGGGGAGGAGAGGTGGCAATACTGTTCAGGGATACTATTACAGTTACAAAAAGGGTGGGTAATGTAGCAGGATCCCCTTTTGAGTTAGTATGGGTAGAAGTCAGGAACAGGAAGGGAGCAGTTACTCTATTGGGAGTATTCTATAGGCCCCCTGGTAGCAGCAGAGATACCGAGGAGCAGATTGGGAGGCAGATTTTGGAAAGGTGCAAAAATAGCAGGGTTGTTATCATGGGTGACTTTAACTTCCCTAATATTGATTGGCACCTGATTAGTTCCAATGGTTTAGACAGGGCAGAGTTTGTTAAATGTGTCCAGTAAAGATTCCTATCACTGTATATTGACAGGCCGACTAGGGGGAATGCCATACTAGATCTAGTATTAGGTAACGAATCGGGTCAGGTCACAGATCGCTCAGTGGGTGAGCATCTGGGGGACAGTGACCACTGCTCCCTGGCATTTAACATTCTCATGGAAAAGGATAGAATCAGAGAGGACAGGAAAATTTTTAATTGGGGAAGGGCAAATTATGAGGCTATAAGGCAAGAACTTGTGAGTGTGAATTGGGATGATGTTTTTGCAGGGAAATTTACTATGGACATGTGGTCGATGTTTCGCGATCTCTTGCAGGATGTTAGGGATAAATTTGTCCTGGTGAGGAAGATAAAGAATGGTAAGGTGAAAGAACCATGGATGACAAGTGAGGTGGAAAATCTAGTCAGGTGGAAGAAGGCAGCATACGTGAGGTTTTGGAAGCAAGGATCAGATGGGTCTATTGAGGAATATAGGGTAGCAAGAAAGGAGCTTAAGAAAGGGCTGAGAAGAGCAAGAAGGGGGGGCATGAGAAAGCCTTGATGAGTAGGGTAAATGAAAATCCCCAGGCATTCTTCAATTATGTGAAGAACAAAGGATGACAGGAGTGAAGGTAGGACTGATTAGAGATAAAGGTGGGAAGATGTGCTTGGAGACTGTGGAAGTGAGCGAGATCCTCAATGAATACTTCTCTTCGGTACTCACCAATGAGAGGGAACTTGACTACGGTGCAGACAATATGAGTGAGGTTGATGTTCTGGAGCATGTTGATATTAAGGGAGAGGAGGTGCTGGAGTTGTTAAAATACATTAGGACAGATAAGTCCCAGGGGCCTGACGGAATATTTCCCAGGCTGCTCCACGAGGCAAGGGAAGAGATTGCTGAGCCTCTGGCTAGGATCTTCATGTCCTCGTTGTCCACGGGAATGGTACTGGAGGATTGGAGAGAGGTGAATGTTGTCCCCTTGTTCAAAAATGGTAGTAGGGTTAGTCCGGGTAATTATAGACCAGTGAGCTTTATGTCTGTGGTGGGAAAGCTGTTGGAAAAGATTCTTCGAGATAGGATCTATGGGCATTTAGAGAATCATGGTCTGATCAGGGACAGTCGGCATGGCTTTGTGAAGGGCAGATTGTGTCTAACAAGCCTGATAGAGTTCTTTAAGGTGGTGACCAGGCATATAAATGAGGGTAGTGCAGTGGATGTGATCTACGTGGATTTTAGTATGGCATTTGACAAGGTTCCACACAGCAGGCTTATTCAGAAAGTCAAAAGGCATGGGATCCAGGGAAGTTTGGCCAGGTGGATTCAGAATTGGCTTGGCTGCAGAAAACAGCAGGTTATGGTGGAGGGAGTACATTCGGATTGGAGGGTTGTTACTAGTGGTGTCCCACAAGGATCGGTTCTGGGACCTCTACTTTTCGTGATTTTTATTAACGACCTGGATGTGGGGGTAGAAGGCTGGGTTGGCAAGTTTGCAGATGACACAAAGGTTGGTGGTGTTGTGGATAGTGTAGAGGATTGTCAAAGGTTGCAGGAAGACATTGATAGGATGCAGAAGTGGGCTGAGAAGTGGCAGATGGAATTCAACCCGGAAAAGTGTGAGGTGGTACACTTTGGCAGGACAAACTCCAAGGCAGAGTACAAAATAAATGGCAGGATACTTGGTCATGTGGAGGAGCAGAGGGATCTGGGGGTACATGTCCACAGATCCCTGAAAGTTGCTTCACAGGTAGATAGCGTAGTTAAGAAAGCTTATGTGGTGTTAGCTTTCATAAGTCGAGGGATAGCGTTTAAGAGTCGCGAGGTAACAATGGAGCTCTATAAAACTCTGGTTAGGCCACACTTGGAGTACTGTGTTGCCTCACTGTAGGAAGGATGTGGAAGATGTGGAAGCATTTGAAAGGGTACAGAGGAGATTTACCAGGATGCTGCCTGGTTTAGAGAGTATGCATTATGATCAGAGATTAAAGGTGCTAGGGCTTTACTCTTTGGAGAGAAGGAGGATGAGAGGAGACGTGATAGAGGTATACAAGATATTAAGAGAAATTGATAGAGTGGTCAGCCAGTGCCTCTTCCCCAGGGCACCATTGCTCAATACAAGAGGACATGGATTTAAGGTAAGGGGTGGGAAGTTCAAGGGGGATATTAGAGGAAGGTTTTTTACTCAGAGAGTGGTTGGTGCGTGGAATGCACTGCCTGAGTCAATGATGGATGTAGATACACTAGTGAAATTTAAGAGACTACCAGACAGGTATATGGAGGAATTTAAGGTGGGCGGTTATATGGGAGGCAGGGTTTAAGGATCGGCAGAACATTATGGACCGAAGGGCCTGTACTGTGCTGTACTAATCTATGTCCTATGTTCTAGCTTCTGAAAAAGTATAAGATGGATAAATTCCCAGGGCCTGACAGGATATACCACAGTTTACTATGGGAAATGAGGGAGGAGATTGCTTGGGCACTGAAGGTTATCTTTGCATACGGAAAGATTGGAGGATGAAAAGATTATTTTCCTTTGTTCAAGAAGGATAATAGGGATAACCCTGGGAATTAGAGACCAATGAGTTTTGAATCAGTGGTGGGTTAACTATTGGAGAGTTTCTTCGGAACAAGACATATGAGCATTTGAAGAAGCACAGTCTTAATAGGGATAGTCAGAAAAGTTTTGTGAGAAGTTGTACCTCATGAGCCTAAATGAATTTTTGGAGGAGATTCACAAAACAATTTGGATGTTGAGCAGTGGATGTGGTGTTTATGGATTTCACTAAGGTGTTTGACAAGGTGTCTCATGGTTTGTTCATCCAGAAAGTCATGAAACATGGAAGTTGGGCTGTATGGATTGAGAATTTGCTTGACCCCAGAAGGCAGAGGATGGTAGTAGATGGAGCATATTCTGCCTAGAGGTCAGTGACTGATGGTGTTCTGCGGGAATCTGTTTTCGGACCCCTGATCTTTGTGATTTTTATGAGTGATTTGGATGAGGAAGTGGAATGGCGGGTTCGTAAATTTACAGCTGACTTAAAGGTTGGAGGTGTTGTGGATAGTATAGGAACTTATTGTATGTTACAATGGCATATAGACAAGATGCAGAATTGAACAAAGAAGTGGTAGATGGTTCATTGCTGGAAAGTGTCAAGTAATATACTTACGAAGATTGAACATGAAGATGGAGTACAGGGTTAATAGCAGGATTCTTAGCAGTATGGAGGAAAGAGTGATATTGGGATCCCTCAAATTTTTCATGCAAGACGATAGGGTGTTTAAGAATGCAATGGTGTGCTGTCCTTAATTAATGGGGACTGAGTTCAAGAGCCATGAGGTGGCGTTGCAACTCTATAAAACTCTGATTAGGCCACGCCTGGAGTATTGTGTTCTGTTCTAGTCACCTCATTAAAGGAAGGATGTGAAAGATTTAGAGACAGAGTAGAGGAGATTTATCAAGATGCTGCCTGGAAAAGAGAACATTTCTTATGAAGAAAGTTTGAGTGAGTGAGGGCTTCCTTAGTTGGAACAAAGGAGGATGAGGGGCAAGTTGATTGAAGTGTATAAGATTATGAGAGGCCGAGGTTGAGTGGATAGCCAGCACCATTTTCATAGGCTGACAATGACTAATGCCAGAGAACATCTATTTAAAGAGAGTTGTAAGAGGTAGGTTTTTACAGAGTGTTGGGTATCTGGACCATTCTGCCAGTGATGGTGGTAGAGCCTGATAAAACAGTGCTATTTAAGAGACTCTTGGGTAAGTATATGAATGTCAGAAAATTGAGCTGTGTAGGAGGAAAGGGACAGATTGATTGTGGAGCAGGTTTGTTCTGTAATGTTGGCACAGCATTATACTCTGGAAGATCCATATTGTGTCATACTGTCCTATGTTCTAGAACAATTAGTCACAGGGAGAATTACATAATGCAGACAGCACTGGAGGCTAAGTTTGAACCCAGATTACTAGAGATGAGGGGCCATCTCTACCAACTGTACCAGTGTCACCGATTTATTCCATGGGCTTCAGACTTGTAAAGGATATTACATGGCACCTTAGCAACTCCAACAAACCCATCATCTCACTCCCTGCGCTTCAACATACCAGATAGCTCCTGATCTTGTACCCCATTGAATACAGCCTTCTGATCAATGCTTTCCTGATTACTGATTCTGTGGAGTGTTGTGTCTCCCTCATCCTTACAATGTCAATTTTCAATGGGAGCCGCTCAACTAAATCAGTCATTGCATGCATTGTATTGGCCATATACTGTGCCTTTTATGGGGAATCTTTAGTTCTCTCATAGTTTTGAAATATCCTGTGAGTCTATTTGAAGGCATAAACATGAAACTGATGTTTGGAGCTGGTGAGTTTGCTAAATAATAACTAAGCTCTGTAAATTTTTCATCCTGATTGGACCTTTCACCTTGTCTGCAGGCAAAGAAAGAAATGTTGCAGTTGTTATAATTCTGAAATGAAAATAAAATAGTCAAATGCTCTGTGGATCTGGCAGAATCTGAAAAAAGAGAATGAGTGTTGATATTTTAAGGTCTTGCTTTGCATTCCAGATTTGAATTAGGATCAAAGCCAGGACTTAGATTTCTGAAGAAAACAGGACATTTTCAAAATTCTCAGCTGGTGAAGCTGCACCTGTGGGGAAGAAAAGCAGAAAGACACCTTGTCTGAAATGTTAATTCTCTTTGTTTTCCTACAGTTGATGGAAATTCTGGACAAAGATTTTTCTGTACATTGCTAACAAAAGGTCATCAATATGAAGAATTAGTTTCCCCCAAACTCTTCTCTCTTCCCCCCACCCTTCTCATTCCCCCACCCCCTTCTCTCTGTCCCCCACCCTTCCTTCTCCCCCTCCCCACCCCATGTATCCCCAACATTTTCTGCCTTAGTTAAGATTTTCAATGTCTGTATTATTGTGCATCTGGATAATATTTTCAGGTTACTTATTTTTAGCAAGGCTGGTTTGGATGTAGCCGAGACTTATGTTAGCTCGAGTGGTTTGGTTTGGTTCTAAAGTCAAAAACTGCAGACGGTGCAGCCTGTTATGGCACACTGAATCACTGCCAGCAACTTCAGAGCTTTGTGTTGAAATATGCATGTGTGAAAATCCTGAAGTTGCTGTCAGTTTCACAGAGTGATGACAATAGTTTTGATGTCAGCACTGGAGCAAATACCAGACTCAAAATTGTGCTTCCAGTTTTCAAAATGCAGAAAACAATTTATATTGTTCATATATCAAAACATGAGTCACTTTTGAATGATGATTAGGTCTTCCAATGTTCACAGATCTTTGGGAATGATTTAAAATACTCCGTAAAAATAGGCATGTTGCAAATCATGGAAATATAGCAGCATACCTTGCCCTTTGCAGTATCCCCACTAATTAGAGGAAGCTAGTTCGATTGGTAAGAAACAAAAATTGCAGAGTGGATATTTACAGGTATATCATTATGACTGACATGCTCCATCTGCTTTTCACTTTAAAATGTTCTTAAGAGTACATTAAACTTTAAATAATTGGTAGGAATAAATGTTAGAAAATTTGAATGCCCAGCAGCTAAGTGTTATAGCCCCAGGCTCCAACGGAAAGGCTGTAATTTTAATAATGGCATTGATTTGTATCCAAATATGATTTTGCCTGTGGGTGACTATGGGCACTTCTCAGCAACACTTCAAGGAAAAAGTTTCACTGCAGCTAATTATTTAATCCAGGTACCCATAGAAATGGTAGTTAAGAAAAAAACTGTCATGAGTGGCTATCCTATCTATTTGGATAAGCAATTCTATAAGGCATAGTAATATGTCCTGAAGTAACGCTGCATTAGGGGCCTGCACCAGTTTTGGTTGAGGATATTGGGAAAGAATATTTTAAATGCAGAAGATTTAATCAATGAAGTGTGTTTGCAAACCTGTACTTTTATGTGAACATGCATATATGAAGAGACATAAGTTTTCATGATGACATCTCTTGAAGCTGAAGACACAATATGAAAAACTGCTTCAACTCATGGATGTACTTTATGGAATGCCTTCCCTTGACTGATGATTGGATTGAGGGAAATTGGCAAAGCTGGTAATAATTGTAAAGAAATGCACTGAAGAATGTTTTGATCTCTGATCAAAGGGTGTGCATGTTAAATATTGAAGAGCAATGAGTAAGGTGGTTCAAGTGAGTTTTATAGTTGTATTAGTGAATAGAAAAAAAGTAATTCTGAATATAAGAACTCTATGACATGACAGCTTCAGATAGAAAATGTTGTTGCATTTATGGACCTCTGTGAGGTCACTCCAGAGGTATCAATGCCACTCTAATAGCAACAAATCATGAAAAAATTGAACTCATTCACACTTGTAACACCTGTAAGAGATGGCCAACATGAAACTTTGTGCCCCGCCTTTGTCAGAATATGATTGATTGAGTTAGCTACAGGAGTGGGTTCATTGCTGCCAGTAAAATCACAGTACCACAGCTCTGGTATTGATTCAGCAGAGACAGAAGGGCTGGCATAATGACAGTGGGCTGAGGGGATAGAATCATGAATTGCAAATCTCAGCTCAGTTTACACCTTTTTCTTTCCATATGGTGGGATGACAATGCTGACTGTGGAGAAGAGAAAGCAATTGCTTTGAATTAGATGATGCTTGACTGTGGGTCCTCAGGCTCATGTACCTTCTTCCTGGTGGTGGCCAGGACGAGAGGGCATGACCTGGATGGTGGAGGTCCGTGGTGACATTGCCTTTCTGAGACATGGGGAAAATGGACTTATGATGGAACTGGCTGAGACTGCTGCTCTGTAACCTCTTGTGTTCCTGTGCATTGAAGTGTCCAGACCAGACCATGATGCAGCCTGGAATGTGAAGAACATGATTTGTATTTTACCAATTCTTTCCTTTTCCTCCCCACTCTTGTATTTCTCTTTCTCTTCTGGACATGGAATTTGCTATTGGTGTCACTCAGTTTATCTGTGTCTCTCCCTTACTTCACTGTGTCAATCTTAACATAACCCTCTGAATCTTGTTTCTTTCCATTTTGAAGGCCATAAGACATAGGAGCAGAATTTGGCCATTCAGTCCATTGAGTCTGCTCTGCCATTTCATCATGGCTGATTTATTATTCCTCTCAACTCCATCCTCTGCATTCTCCTCCTAACCTTTGATGACCTGACTCATCAAGGATCTGTCAACGTCTGTTTTAAATCTACCCAGTGGCTGGGCGTCCACAGTGATCTGTGGCAATGAATTCCACAGATTCATCACCCCTTAGCTAAAGAAATTCCTCCTTATCTCTGTCCCTCAATTCTGAGGCTGTGTCCTCTGGTCCTAGGTTCCCCCACTATAGGAAACATCCTCTCCACATCCACTCAGTCAAAGCCTTTCAACATTTGATAGATTTCAATGTGAAACCCCCTCATTCTTCTAAACTCTAGTGAGTACAGGCCCAGAACAATCAAAAGCTCCTTATTCATTAACCCTTTCTTTCCTGGAATCCTTCCCATGTACCTCCTCTGGAGGCTCTCCAATGCAGCGTATTCTTTCTTAGGTAAAGAGGCCTAAAACTGCTCACAATTCTCTGAGTGCACTTTGATTAATGTCTTATAAAGCCTCAGCATTAATCCTTGCTTTTATATTCTCATCCTCTCCAAATGCATAATAACATTGCATTTGCATTTCTTACCACCAACTCAATCTACATGGGGAATCCCCAGTCCCTTTGCACCTCAGCATTTAAAAATGTTCTTGCTGTTTAAAAATGCAGTCTATGTCTTTATTCTTTCTACCAAAATGCATGACCATACATTTCCCTGCATTATAGTCCATCTACAACTTTGTCCATTCCCCAATTTAAGTCCTTTCGCAGACACCTTCCTTCCTCAACACTACCTGTCCCTCCATCTATATTTTCATATCATCTACCAACTTGGACACAAAGCCATCAGTTCCATCATCCAAATCATTGACATACAACGTGAAAAGAAGCAGTCCCAATACTGAGGCTATGTCCACACTAGACCGGATAAATCCATAACTGAAGCTTTTTCTCTTTGTTTTGACCCTCCGTCCACAGTGAAATGGCATTTTCCTCCCCCGAAAATGGAGCTTTTTGAAAATGCTCTCCGGAGTGTGTAAATCTGAAAGCACCGGTTGGGTGGTGTGGTGTAGTGTGTACGGGGTAACCGGAGCTTTTTAAAAACTCTGTCAAGACGTGCCGAACAGATGGTGGTGGTAGCGTGGCATTTTATTGCTTTCTTGAACGCAACCCCCAACACCACAACAACAATGGCGGACGGCTTCATGCGTGTGTTGTTTACTTTATTGTCTACGTTAATAGCTGCTTTATCCAGAGGAGGTTTTCTTTGTATTCCTTGAAGACATTGTTAAAAACTTTCTTTCGATGTTGTTATAGGTACTCTGGTTTTTGACCAATGGAAATAGCACAACGCCGCTGTGGAAACGGAAATAGTATATAGTTTCCTCTTTGCTTGTTTTCTGTAGATGTGTCCTGCGCATGCCCAGTAGGAGGAGATTCGCCCAAATACCCGTTTTAATGTGGACGGAGGTATTTTCAAAAACGTCTGGTGTGGATGCCTATCGTTTTTACACAAAACTGTCATTTTCAAAATTATCCGGTCTAGTGTGGATGTAGCCTAAGGCCTGCAGAATACTAGTCACTGGCAGCCTACCAGAAAGGAGCCCTGTACTCCCACCGTTTGCCTCCTCATGCCAGCCAATCTTGTATCTAAGCTAGTGTGTTTCCTGTAATATCATGGGCTCTTATTCTGTGCGGCATAAGCAAAAGCCTTGTCAAAAGCCTTCTGAAAAATCCAAGTATACAATATCCACTGACTCTCCTTTATCATTCCTGCCTGTTATTTCCTCAAAGAGTTCCAACAGATGTTTTCACAATAGAGTTGTTAGAACCTGCAAGCTGACAACCAATGTCAATTTGAAGTTAGTAAAGTAAAGTAATTGTCCCTTAGTTGTTGGGGGTGTTTCACATCCTTCTGTTCTTCCTATCTCAGCTGTCCCCGGCACCCCTACTGTGTAAAGGGAAGCTATGTTCTTAAGTTGAATACACACTGCCACAGTCACCCTCATTTATCTCTTCTGTAGTAAGTAGGGTCTGGCAGGATCTGTCTCCACCGCATCTGCTCTCAGGATGAGGTTTTTCAATCTAGAATGAAGAAGATGTCCTCCTTTCTCAAAGCAAGGCATTTCTTTTTCTCAAACATTAACGCTGCCCTCAACTGCATCTCTTCCATTTCACATACGCCTGCTCTTACCCCATCCTCCTGCCACCCTACTAGGAAAAGGGTTCCTCTTGTCCTCACTTACCATCCTATCAACCTCTGTGTCCAGCATATAATTCTCCGAAACTTCTACCACCTCCAACAAGATCCCACCATCAACCACATCTTACCCTCTCTCCCACTTTCTGCTTTCTGCAGGGATCGCCCTCTACACGACTTCCTTGTCCATTCGTCCCTCCCCACTGATCTCCCTCCTGGCACTTATCCTTGCAAGCAGAACCAGTGCTACATCTGCCCTACACCTCCTCCCTCACTGCCATCCAGGGTCCTTCCAGGTGAGGCAGCACTTCACTTGTGAGTCTGTTGGGGTCACTTACTGTGTTCGGTGCTCCCAGTGTGGGCTCTTCCTACATCAATGAGACCCAACATAGATTGGGAGACTGCTTTGCCGAGCACCTACTCTCTACCTGCCAGAGCACACGGGATCTTCCAGTGGCCACACATTTCAATTCTGCAGCCCATTCCCATTCCGATATGTCCATTCACGGCCTACTCCACTGTCGTGATGAAGCCACACTTAGGTTGGAGGAACTACACCTTGTATTCCATTTGGGTAGCCTCCAACCTGAAGACATGAACATCGATTTCTCAACATCCCCCACCCCTTCTCTATTTTGCATCCCCTTTTCCCTCCCTCACCTCATTGCCTACCTCTGGTGCTCTTTCCTCCTTTTTCATTCTTCCATGCCCATCTGTCTCTTTCACCAATCAGCTTCCCAGCTCTTTACTTCATCCCTCACCCTCCAGGTTTCACCTATCACCTGGTGGTTCTCTCTCTCCTCCCCCCACCTTCTAAATCTACTCCACATCTATTTTTCTGCCGAAGAGGTTCAGCCCCAAACATCAACTGTACTTTTTTCTATAGGTGCTGACTGGCCTGCGGAGTTCCTCTAGCATTTTCTGTGTGTTAGCTCTGGCAGTCTCACCTCAAAGGTCTCACTTGACTATAACTGCCCCAAGCTATCCTTCCCAGGATATTGTCTTTAATCCTTTGCCTTACTGAAACTTTCACACTCCCTTCTTTGGGTCCTTTAGATGAAAACATGAATCTTACTGAATTTCAAAATTAGAGTCTGATACTCTGTAAGCAACAGGAATTCTGCAGATGCTGGAAATTCAAGCAACATACATCAAAGTTGCTGGTGAACGCAGCAGGCCAAGCAGCATCTATAGGAAGAGGCGCAGTCGACGTTTCAGGCCGAGACCCTTCGTCAGGACTAACTGAAGGAAGAGTGAGTAAGGGATTTGAAAGCTGGAGGGGGAGGGGGAGATGCAAAATGATAGGAGAAGACAGGAGGGGGAGGGATAGAGCCGAGAGCTGGACAGGTGATAGGCAAAAGGGGATACGAGAGGATCATGGGACAGGAGGCCTAGGGAGAAAGACGGGGGGGGTGACCCAGAGGATGGGCAAGAGGTATATTCAGAGGGACAGAGGGAGAAAAAGGAGAGTGAGAGAAAGAATGCGTGCATAAAAAGGAGTAACAGCTGGGGTACGAGGGGGAGGTGGGGCCTAGCGGAAGTTAGAGAAGTCAATGTTCATGCCATCAGGTTGGAGGCTACCCAGACGGAATATAAGGTGTTGTTCCTCCAACCTGAGTGTGGCTTCATCTCTACAGTAGAGGAGGCCGTGGATAGACATGTCAGAATGGGAATGGGATGTGGAATTAAAATGTGTGGCCACTGGGAGATCCTGCTTTCTCTGGCGGACAGAGCGTAGATGTTCAGCAAAGCGGTCTCCCAGTCTGCGTCGGGTCTCACCAATATATAAAAGGCCACATCGGGAGCACCGGACGCAGTATATCACCCCAGTCGACTCACAGGTGAAGTGATGCCTCACCTGGAAGGACTGTTTGGGGCCCTGAATGGTGGTAAGGGAGGAAGTGTAAGGGCATGTGTAGCACTTGTTCCGCTTACACGGATAAGTGCCAGGAGGGAGATCAGTGGGGAGGGATGGGGGGGATGAATGGACAAGGGAGTTGTGTAGGGAGCGATCCCTGCGGAATGCAGAGAGAGGGGGGGAGGGAAAGATGTGCTTAGTGGTGGGATCCCGTTGGAGGTGGCGGAAGTTACGGAGAATAATATGTTGGACCCGGAGGCTGGTGGAGTGGTAGGTGAGGACCAGGGGAACCCTATTCCTAGTGGGGTGGTGGGAGGATGGAGTGAGAGCAGATGTACGTGAAATGGAGGAGATGCGTTTAAGAGCAGAGTTGATAGTGGAGGAAGGGAAGCCCCTTTCTTTAAAAATACTCTGTGACGTTTTCATCAGGAACAGTTGGCTATTGATATCAGGACAAATGTGCAACACTCCTGGCTAAAACTGACACAAGTATCACCGCTCTTAGACAACAGAAAAGTCTAGTGCTAGTTGATTTTGAAGGGCCACAATGCAGATTTCCAGGATTTCAGCAGTAATGACAGTGATGGCCTGGCTCATGTCATCAAATATGAGGGCTGTGTTAGTAACCAGCTTCTCCTCAGTGCTGAGACCATGTTAATGCTTTCATGAGCTAGTCTGGCCTGTCTCCAGAACGAGGACACTACAATCTAGAAATGCTCAGTCTCAGTCATGGCATATGTTTACAGCAGGATGTAGGAGGAGAGTAGGCAGGTGGTACATCTATAGTTCTGCCACAAGTCCATAAGATATAGGAGCAGAACTAGGCCATTCGGCTCATCAAATCTGCGCAGACATTTCATCCAATTTTCCTCTCAGTCCCAATCCCCACCCTTCTCCCCGTATCCCTTCATGCCCTGACCAGTCAAGAATCTATCAACCTCTGCCTTTAATATACATAAAGGCTTGGACTCTACAGCTGCCTGTGGCAAAGAATTCCACAGGTTCACCACTCTCTGGCTAAAGAGAGAAATTCCTCCTCACCTCCATTCTAGAAGGACACTCCTCTATTCTGAGACTGTGTCCTCTGGTCTAAGACTCTCCCATTATAGAAAATATCTTCTCCCATCCACCCTATCAAGGTCTTTCACCATTCAACAGATTTCAAAGAGGTCGCCTCCCATTTATCTGAAATTTAGTGAATACATGCCCAGAGCCATCAAACACTCTTCATATGACAAGCCACTCAATCCTGGAATCATTTTTGTAATTCTCCTTTGCACCCTCGCCAATGTCAGCATATCTTTTCTACGATAAAGGGCCCAAAACTGCTCACAATACTCCAAGTGAGGCCTCACCTGTGATTCAGTGGTACAGGCCATGCTGTCAATCCACCTTCCAGGTGTACAGATGCTCTCTAGAGCAGACCTACCAACCTGACTGGTTAGTATGCAATGCATATTCAGAACGAAGGTGAAGACAGGTGTTACGAGGATTGGTGATGTAGAATGTTTCTGCATTTCAACAGAAAGTAGTTGTCCAGGTTACCCAAAACCTGTAATGCACAATGATTACTTAAAGTGGGAAATAGCAAAGATCAGAAGTTCAGTCCATCAGTCTTTATCATTAACTTTCTACTAGCCACCTGTTCCTTCGTCCGCTGGCTTAATGATACAAGGCGTGCATCCATGTCAGCTTTCCTCGAATCTTCATATGGTCAGCAGCACTTGGAATGGACCTTCCCAGCAGTGCTCCTGATAGTTCTTTCATTGGTAGGTTCTCACCAGTCTCCAATTCCCAAGCTGGTAGGTGAGACAACCTGCAACAAGCATCACCTTCTGGATGTCAAGTACCTGTTGATGGAAACCTTTAAGAACTTGTTTAGTGATGTACAACAATGCCACATGCTTTCATTCATAATATGGATGTCCATCTGATTAGTTAAAAAGGGAGAGCAAGTGGTTGGTGCATGGTACTTCCCAAAACTATCTCATGCAGAGATACAGTACTGTAGCAAAGCCTTAGGCACATGCATTTAGATAGGGTGCCTAAGATATCTGCACAAAGCTGTTTCTATCAATGTGGAACAGAGAGTGAGTTTCTAAATCTGGCAGGAGCAAGATGTTGGGAATGGCGAGAGTGGAGCATCACGTGGCAGAGGAGGTGTGCCATGGGCGTGGGGAGGGTGTGGGGAGTGTTGGTACGGGTGCAGACACACCTGGGCCTGAGGCATTATGCAAGGTGTTTTGCTTCCAAACAATTTGTATATTGATCATTACAGAATGCCTCTCTGGTACTTCCCTTTTCCTTCACTCTCCCTTTTGCTTTTCCTCTCCTGCCCCTTTTCCACTCTCAGTTCGCAACAGAGACCCATATCAGAATCAACTTCATCATCACTTATGCATGTCATGAAATTAGTTGTTTGGTTTTGCAGCAATAGTACAGTGCAATACATAGCATGACTGCAACATTGCACAAAAGTCTTAGATACACTAGCTGTATATGGGCCTAAAGAATTTTGCTCAGTACTATAGACCTATTATGCTATTTGGAATGCAGTGCATTGTCTTGAGGGCCAGTGGAAGCACCTATGGCCAACTTAGATCAGTCTCAAATGACGTTTACACTCCTATATGACTTAACTGGTAAAGCGAGAACCATTATCATTTGAGATTTTTTTTCAGTGATCTCAAACCTAGGAATAAATTCTTTATAATAAAAAAATTAAGCAACTGTTACAGCATCATTTCTCTGAATTGGGTAAGTTTTTACCCATTGTGATAACAAACACTATAACAAGTGCAACATCACTATCCATACATTTGGGTAACTGCATAAAATCCAACATTGGGTAACATCCTGAGGGAGAACCAGCAGTAGCAGGAAAAGTTTCATAGTTAATTCACTATGTTTTATCAGAGTTTCGAAGGGGTGAAACACCCTTGTAGCTCCATAATTGTCCATTGCTACGCACTATTCTTCAGGCATAATGAGATTTCAGTGTAAATGTTTACAGCAGCACCAGCTGCAAGGAAGAAAGCTTTTGTTCAGGTAAAAAGGTTCAGCTGCTTGAGCAGAACAGAAGGGAAGGTAGCCGTGCCAGCCCAGTGGCTATACGAGGTGGAGGACAAAACTAAAGAAAATGACGTTAGAGTTTTGATCAAATGGCATTTTACAATGGGCAGAATTAAAATTGTCCAAATTCTTAAGTACAATTTGGGAACCCAATTGTATACCCAATGGTGATTATGGTGGTGGAGGCACGAAACTGCTCTGAAAGCTGCCTTGGCCAGGAAGCATCCAGGCCATCCACATACAAAAACATATCCCTCGCAGATATCCCCATGTTTTACTCCTACAGTGTTCCCCATCCTATTTCCACGTTTGATGCAAACCAAAGAACTATAAAGTTCTACATTAAGAATAGCACTATCTATAATAAACCAGTTAATTATGCTGTTCAAAACTAAAATAATGCCAGTCACAAGCAAAAGAAAATCTGCAGATGCTGGAAATCCAAGCAAAATGCACACAAAATGCTGGAGGAACCCAGCAGGCCAGGCAGCATCTGTGGAAAAGAGTATAGTCGATATTTCGGGCCAAGACCTTTCATCAGGACTGGAGAAAAAAGGCTGAGGAGTTAGAAGGAGAGGGAAGGGAGGAAGAAACAGAAGGGGATAGGTAAAACTGGAGTAAAGTGCTGGGTAGTTGATTGGTGAAAGAGATACAAGGCTGGAGAAGGGGGAATCTAATAGGAGAGGACAGAAAGTTATGGAAGAAAGAAAAGAGGGAGGAAATGGGCAGGCAACAAGATGAGGTGAGAGAGGGAAATGGTGAAGGGGTGGGGGAGCAGAACCGGAAGCTCAAGATATTGATGTTCATACATCAGGTTGCAGGCTATCCAGATGGAATATAAGGTGTTGTTCCTTCAACCTGCACATGGCCTCATCGCAACAGTAGATACCATGGACTGACATGTCAGAATGGGAATGGGAAGTGGAATTAAAATGGATGGGGTGGCCACTGGGAGGTCCTACTTTTTCTGGTGGATGGAGCATAGGTGCTCAGCGAAACGGTCGCCCAATCTACGTCGAGACTCTTCGATACACAGGAAGCCACATCTGGAGCATTGGATACAGTAGATGACCCTAACAGACCCACAGGTGAAGTGTCATCTCACCTGGAAGGACTGTTTGGTGCCTTGAATGGTAGTGAGGGAAGAGGTGTAGGGGCAGGCGTAGCACTTGTCTGCTTGTAAGGATAAGTGCCAGGAGGGAGATTAGTGGGCAGGGAAGAATGGACAGGAGATTCACGTAGGGAGAGATCCCTGTAGAAAGCAGAAAGTGAGGAAAGATATGCTTGGTGGTGGAATCCTATTGGAGGTTGCGGAAGTTACGGAGATATATGTCCTGGACGTGGAGGCTGGTGGTGTGGTAGGTGAGGACAGGAGGAACACCAGCCCTGGTGAGGTGGCGGGAGGATGGGGCGAGGAGAGACATGCATAAAGTGGAAGAGCTGCGTTTGAGGGCAGCGCTGATGGTAGAGGAAGGGAAGCCCCTTTTTCTTTGAAGGAGAAGGACATCTCCTTAGTTCTGGAATGAAAAGCCTCATCTGGAGAGCAGATGCAGTGGAGATGGAGGAATTGAGAGAGCGGGTGGGGTTATTACAAGTAGCAAGTAGTAACAAGTAGTTTTTACAAGGAAGAGGTAAAGTCCAGGTAGCTGTGAGAATCAGTAGGTTTATAATAGACATCAGAAGATAAGCTGTCTCTAGAGATATAGACAGTGAGATCGAGAAAGGGGAGAGAGGTGTCAGAAATGGACCAGGTAAATCTGAGGGCTGGGTAGAAGTTGAAGGTAAAGTTGATGAATTCAGCGAACTCCACGTGGGTGCAGGAAGCAGCACCAATGCAATCATTGATGCAGCATAGGAAAAATAAGGAAGTGACACCAGTGTAGGCTTAGAACATAGACTGTTCCACGTAGCTGACAAAAAGGCAGGCCCAGCTGGGACCCACGGCCATACCTTTTGTTTGCAGGAAGTGGAAAGTGCCAAAGGAGAAATTATTGAGAGCGAGGACAAGTTCCGCCAGATGGAGGAAAGTGGTGGTGGAGGGGAACCGGTTGGGTCTGGTGTCCAGAAAGAAACGGCGAGCTTTGAGGCCTTCCTGGTGGGGGATGGAGATGTATAGGGACTGGACCTTCATTATGGAAATCAGGTGCTCGGGGCCTGGAAAATTTGAAATCATTGGAAGGATCCAAGAGCATGTGAGGGTGCCATGAACATAGGTAGGAAGGGACTGAACCAGGGCAATGAATAGTCAAAATTTGGTCATTGATGGTTAAATATAAAACAAAGCTATAAGTTAAAATAACATTTAAATAGTATGGGCAACTACTGAAATACTTTTAAAGAAACGTTCTATATCGTCCAGAGAGTATAGTGGAGCAGCTGTGAAGTCTCACACATGTATTGTCCCCATTCTCCTTAATGGCTTTAATCCCTTGATACTGTAATTGCTTTCTGGAAACACTCACAATTTTACTTAACTCTTCTGATCACACACAGGTAACAGTGTATGCTTTCCTTTAACCTATGTTACAACTCATTTACAGAAACATTTATTATGGGCATCTCTGCTTCTAGCGTTAATCTGGAATACTTTTAAGCATTTACGCAAGCGTTTTGCGTATTCTTTAACAAAATTGCTTTAGTAAAACTCTATGTATTTTATGCCAGTCTAGAGTATGAGAGAAATATTTTCGTAGAGCTCCTATTAGATCAAATGAAGGTACATTTAAATGATCATATCGCTCATTCCCCTCTCTACCCCTCCATCTTCTATAGCGCTATTCGGAACAGCTGCCTATGTTGGCAGAGACTAAGGTGTTGCCATACCTTGACCACTCCACAGGAGGAAATTTGTGCTATAGCAGGAAGCTCAATCTTTTGTTCAACTATGAACAGCCTAGGATTTAGACATGATCAGCTACCGGGCCTGTATAATTCCTATCTCCTGTATAACAGTCATCTCGGTGGAACCTCCAAGTAACTGTCATAACCGAGAATAAAATACAATAACTGAAATAATTGGGCCCAGAACACACTCATTCAATTGCCCTGCGATCATACTTTTATTTTATTTGTGCACAACGGGGGACCCCTGCCATCCACATTGTTATGAAGCAGGACAGAAAACCGCTACTTTTATACAGAACTGGCTAATCAGTTATGGATATTGACTGTTTGATAAATTTTATATGTTTGAATGACTTACTGGCAAGATCAATCAGCACTTACAATAGAAATGTAAAAAGTCAATAGAAATTGCAAGCTGACAACCAATACAATTCGATGTTAGTAAAACAACTGCTCCTTAGCTGTTGGGCGTGTTTCGCATCCTTCTGTAATTCCTATATAGTCTGGTTCCGGCACACCCTACTGTGTAAAGGGAAGCTATGCTCTTGGGTTGAACACACACTGCCACAGTCACCCTGCCCCCCATTAATCTTGTCTGCAGTATGCAGGGTTGGCTCCTGCGGTCTCACTTCAAAAGTTTCACTTAACTACATCTGCCCCATGCTATTCGTGCCTGGACGTTGTCTTTAACCCTTGCCTTACCACAACTTCCACAAGTACACCAATAAAATAAATGCAAGCAGATTGGGATCAGCATGCTTGTGTTTCAAGTAAAATTTGCATGATTGACTTGCTAAAATAGTAAGATATCAGGAAGAACTGGCAGAATGGCCGAGGAGGTAGAGAATGATGAACCAAATGATGAGCTACATGGGTCATGAATACTTGGTAGAGTGCTTAAGTTCCCTGATGCTGAGACAATTGGTCCGAAGACCTGGCACTGAAGCCATTTTGGCAGCTGGAGAATTTATATTCAAGCAATTAAATAAATTTAAAATGAGAAATTGGTTTCAGTAGCAGTGACCGTTAAACTTTGCTATAAAAGTTCATTTGATTCATTAAAATCCCTCAGAAGGTCAATTCTTGCTCAGACCTATATATCATTCCAGAGCCATCAATATGGCTGACACTTCCCTACCCTCTGAAATGGCCAAGCTAGCTACTTGGCCCAGTGTGAGTCAAACAATAGATGTTGAATTTGCCAGTTATTGCCCATATTCTGTGAAGCAATCACAAAACGATGGAACTGTACTTTGATGATTAATGTGCAGTAAGCAGCAACAGGAATACAAAAACTGTGTGGGGTTGAATTCAGCATTCAAAATGGAAGTTAAAACATTTTAGCTTCAGAGAGACAAGAACAGTTATAAGAAGGGAAAATGAAAGTCAATGCCTTCTCTTCCTTCATCCAACCATTAATAACAAGTATTATTGTGGGTTTAAAAAAGAGATTTAGGCCTATTTTTCAAAAGATATTGATCTCCTTCGCTGTGTTTTCAATTTATATTTTTTTCTGTTCTGCACTTGAGATGATTTGTGCATTTGGAATATTGTTGCAGTTATCCCTGCTCATTCTTTCCTCCTTTCAGGCATATCATTGTCAATATTTTGACATTATAATAATTGCAATATCTATACAGTATTACAAGAACACAACAAAATACAAGGAAGAATAACCACCAGGGCCATCGAACCTGACTGCTATTCGATATAATCATGGGTGATCCATGTTGTCCTCAACATCTCTTCTGTGTCAGTTCCCCATAACTCTTTATTCCTCCTCCTAACAGCTGCCTGTCAAATAAGCTTTTGTGCTAGTGCTATGGATTTTGTTAGAAAACATGAGGTTGATTTATTATACTCATAACCTGCCAACTCTGTGCAATCCAGTTTATTAAACACGTTTGTACTTGAATTCAACATTGTTCTTAATTCAATGGGTATTTATTGATAGAGTCCATAAAAAGGATATTTAAATTCTTAGTGCTCTGCCATAAGATCAGAGATAATTATTTAATAATTTTGACTGATTATTTGCCAATTAAATTAGTAAGATGCAAAATTGTAAACCCAATTATATTCAATCACTAAGAGTACGAAATGTCAATAAAGAGCTAGATATTTCTGGTGTGGCGTAACAAAGGTTTTTAAGTAAAGAAGTGATGCAAAAGAGTGCAAATTTTATGACTGTACAGATCCACAACAAATTGTAATACTGTATTGTATAACCTTGAAAAATGCAAACAGGCGTGTTTTTCTTTGTTATTTCTTAACATCTGTTTCTCTTGACATAATATGTAAAGTGATTGAGAGAAAAAGAAGTTGAAGATAGTTTTTAACAAAAGTGAAACTACAATGTGTATTGAATAACTTCAGGAAAATATAAAGAGCATAACTAGATAGAATGTTTTCTAATTGCACTTCATTGTGTTTAAAATCCAAGCCAGAGGATATAGCACCTTCCAACTACCCACGATAAAAACACCCCCACTTCCCCCCCTCCTTTACTTTTGGCATCTCTGTGCACATCTGTTATCTTCAAATCTGCAGAAATGCAGAAGAAGCAAGTCAACTTATTCCCAAGGAACCTCCCAAAAGAAGAGACAAGAATAATGTTAAACTACATTACATTGAATTAGAATATGCAGAGTAAGGAAGTAAGGGGCTGTTTCTTTTTAAATGCATTGACACCATATGACAGTATATACAGAGAAATAAGTTGATCCTATTTTGTTTATTTACTCCATAACACTGTTAAAATTTTAGAGTCCTTGTCCAAAGGAAGAAATGAAAAATACTTGAGGACATAGTTTTAATGTGAGCAGAGGGAAGTTTAAAAGAGATGTGTAAAGCAAGTTTATTTTTATATAGAGTAGATGTCTGAAGTGCACTGCTGGGGTAGTGGCGAAAACAGTCACAATAATTTCATTGAAGGGACATTTTGACAAGTGCATGCATGTCCAGGGAATAAAGGGGTATGGATTAGTTTATCCTTGACATCATGATGAGCAGAGACATCAAGGGCGGTAGGGCCTGTTCCTATGCTGTACTGCACTGTTCTGTCTTCATTATTGTATGTGCAAAAGAAATGGGATGCTTCAATACCAACGTTTCTTTCTTTGTAATAAAAAAACAAATATATCAACGACTCACAGTACATGCACAATAGAAGGCTTGTGTTATGTCTCCACATGATTATGGTTTGAATTGTATTCTACCTGATCCATGAGGGAAAATGATTTGCAAGCTTTTCATTTGCAAAAAAAAAGTGGATAGAGTATTTCATTCATGTAATTTGTACTTATACATTTACATTTAACAATTTGTCATTTCCTTCATACTGTTAGAGAAAATGAGAAATACAAAGAAGATTCTGTCACAGTTCTGGATACAATTTGATGTAAGAACATAGAAATATAATAAAAATGTAAGCTGATTCACCTGTTTTGCCTTTCAGTGACTAACCTGACTAAAATTATCCAACTCCTTCCCATAATACCTTTGATTTACAGAGTCATATTAATTCCAAATATGAAATTAATAATTGCTGTAAAATCATTTGCAATCTGTGCAAGAGAATTTTAAATTGAGCACTGAAATACTTTTAAATCGCACTTTGGAATAACATGGCTTTAATTTTAAACATTGCTTCTAATCTTGGAGCACTCAGCCAACAGAAGTAAATGCTCTTACTCCACCCTATCAATTTCCCTTTAAATCTTGAGAATTTTAATCAAATTACCTTTAATTGCCAGTTTCTGTTACCCCTCTTTGGAATTTAACCCTTGAAATCCAAGTGCTATTCTGGCAAATCTCCTTAGAATGGGATTACCTAAAAAACTCTCAGACATTTTCATGTGGTCTAACGAGACCTTTGAGTAGTTGTCATATAGTATCCTTCTGCACTTGTACATTTTTGAACAAGACCAGCATTCCATTAGCCATTTTGACTATTTCCTGGATCTATCCATTATATGTATTTTAATGATCAATGTGCATGGAGACCTTATCACTTTATGCCTCCATGTCATTTAAAAAGCAAATTCTCCTATCCTTAATTGGTTTAAGGTGGCTGAATTTACTGTATGTCTCTCTATTTGAAATCGCTTTGTTTTTGATTTATTTTATCTATTAATATGTCTTTGTAAATTAATCCTTCCATGTAGATAATTTACTAGGTCTTCTGATCATTATCAAACACGGATAAGTGACTTTCTATCACATCATCTTGGCTATTCATAAATATATCATGATTGTTGATGTTTCAACATAAATCTTTGTGGGATGTTGTAAACCTCATGCTCTTATTATTGCACACTTCCCTCCTTTCATGCAGCTAATTTCATAGATTTTCTTTGGTTTCTCTAACATTAACTTCAGCTTATTGCATCATTTGAAGTATTTAATAATATTCCTCGTGAAGCTAATAAACATAATTTCCTAGGCAGCTCCTCAAAAATTTTACTGCCTGCACCAGGGTGGATCTGCCCTTTAAGCATCATTGATGGTCAACTAAAAATATATTTAATCATTCTACCCTTAATTACAGTCATAGTCATAGTCATACTTTATTGATCCCGGGGGAAATTGGTTTTCGTTACAGTTGCACCATAAATAATAAATATTAATAGAAATAGTAATAGTCATAGAAATAATAAATAGTAATAGAATAATAATAGAAAATAGTAATAAATAGTTAAATAGTAATATGTAAATTATGCCAGTAAATTATGAAGTAAGTCCAGGATCAGCCTATCGGCTCAGGGTGTCTGACCCTCCAAGGGAGGACTTGTAAAGTTTGATGGCCACAGGCAGGAATGACTTCCTATGATGCTCTGTGCTGCATCTTGGAGGAATGAGTCTCTGGCTGAATGTACTCCTGTGCCCACCCAGTACATTATGTAGTGGATGGGAGACATTGACCAAGATGGCATGCAACTTAGACAGCATCCTCTTTTCAGACACCACCGTGAGAGAGTCCAGTTCCATCACCAGAACATCAATGGCCTTACGAATGAATTATAGAACTTGGCAACTATCGCACAACAGATGTTATACTAACTGATCTATAATTCCCTGGTTCCCATCATCTTTTCCTAATGACACATGTTGCAAGTGCAAAATTCTGATTGAGAGGTCTACCTCCTGAACTGCAGTGCCCAACTGACAAGCATTTGGAGGTAAACACATATAACTCAGATGAACTCTCTCATGTTTTTAAAGGATTGAATAGCTTGCCAAGATCTTGCAAAGGTGGAATTACTTCTTTGGTCAAAATGCTTTATTTGTAATAACACAAACCATGTTTAATTGCTAATGGGTTAAAAATTTCCTTTGGACTCCCTCAGTGATAAGCTTCACAGAATGGTTATGTTTATTGCGTTTATTGATTTCCTTTCCTTGAGAATGAATGGGCAAAAAATGACACTGGCATAACTTCAACATCTCTAATGTATGCTTCCATATATAAAAAAGTTCTACACTGCAAACGATAAATATGAAAAGTTACTTTACACTAACAGTAAGAAGTTTCATGCAAACTTTGGGAAATGTAATTTGCAAGGAGCACATATTGGTGGAAATTTAGCAAAAGCAGCAGTTTTGAAAGAAGACGTCTGAGACATTGTTGGAGATGTTAGTGTTGTAGATGAAGAAAGTCCCAAAATTGTGTTTCCAAGTGATTAGGGACTATAGCAGTTACACCAGGAAAAAAACTCTACCCAGCAACATAAATACTACAATTGGTTTTGTCTCTTATGATTGATGCTGGTAAACTGTGTGAAAAGCTGTACTGCAATAGGAAAGCCACAAGTGAATTGAACCACCTGGAACAAAAGCAGATGAAGCCACAAAGCAATAAAGTAAAATAATGTGCATTGCCAATGAAAATAAAGTGTGGACTACCATAAAGTTTCTTTACAGTTTCCAATTTCTACTCACAGATCTGTCAGTCTGTCTTGTCAAATTAGTCGCATAACTAAAGTCTTTCATTATAGCAGTAGTGAAATCCAGCCTTTATTTGGAAGGCGGAACTTTAAGAAAGTTAAATGGAGGTTTTCAACACATGCTACCTCATGCAACTGAGGGACGACTTCAAAAATAATGAACAAGATATCAAACCAGTGAAATTATATTACAGCATACTCTATATGACCAACACAGAAGTTAGCCTGACCTGAGTGAAGAAGTGCAGTCCTCTGATAGCTTACTACAACCAATTGACAGTGGGCAATCAAGCAATTTATGGAAGGAGGATACTTCCTACATATATTGTCACTTGTAAGAAAATTCAACATCTGAATAATACAGACGAGGCTCAACTGTTTACAAATATCTTCAACAAAAAAGTATTAGATTAATGGAAAAATCTGGCCTCTATAAAATCTCATAGTGTAACAAAATTAATATACTCCTTGTGAATTTAGTCTTTCTTAGTAGAAGTTTAATTACTGAGGTAATGAAATCTTACTGGAATGTTAATAGGCCTTAATTACATCTAATATATTTGCCATCAAGGGAGTGTAGTAGACAGCCTGTGAATTGGAACTGTGTTCTTTAGAGAATAGGAGAACGAAAGGAGATTTCATCAGAAAGCCATTGATTTAAATTCATGGAGGATGCTTCCCCTATTGGGGAGTCTAGGAGCAGGACACATAGTTTGGGTTGAAGGCACTTTGGACTGAGATGAGTAATTTCTTCACTCAGATAGCTGTGAACCACTAACATTCTCTACCATAGATGGCTGTGGATGCTCAGTCAACAGTATGTTCAGATCAATAGATTTCTAGATATTAAGGAAACTGAGAAATATGAGGACTTTGGTCTCGGCCCAAAACGTTGACTGTATTTCTTCCTATAGATGCTGCCTGGCCTGCTGCGTTCCACCAGCATTTTGTGCGTGTTGCTTGAATTTCCAGCATCTGCAGATTTCCTTGTGTTTGTGAATATGACAATAATGCTAAACAATGGAGCTGAGGTAAAAAAATTGCTATTATCTTCATAAATCATAGAGAAGGTTCAAATGCTCTACTCTTGTGTTGTGTTTAGTGTTCTTCTTAAACATGGCTGAAAATACTGGATATTGAAATGGCATCACAATAACTGAACAACTGATAATTGCATAATAACATGAAAAACTGTCCAGGCATGTCCTACTGCTAAAGAAATGGACACATCTAACATCGTATATTATGGTCTTTCCAATTTTCTTTCCTACATTAGTATGCTGAGGGAAATGTTTATCAACTGTGTCATCAAGCAAGACAAGTACAACTCAATATTGCAGCACCTGATGGCATCACTCTATTCATGCTTGAACTAGATTTCTATTCTATGTACAATCATGGTTAGTGTGCTTGAGTAGCCTATTGATACACTGTAGATTATTTTTCTGTGTTTTCTGTGTTTCAGTGGTGTTTTTTTCCCATTTCGGTCACTGATGAAGTGTCAAAAGATGAAAACCTAGCTACCTATCTAACTGGCCTTTCTGAAATTGAAAGATCTGAACTTTTATAAAAGAAGCTAATGTCTATGATGGCATGAGTTGGAAATCATCTCCTCTGGGGAATGGTTATCCATCAGGTCCATCAGCTACTGCTGTGAGCATGGAAGCCCTAACTAAGAGAAATTTATATCATGACATTTATATTTTGTATGCTGAGAGTAAATTAACATATGATATATTGATTTCAATTATCCTTGATATAATAGAGTAGAAATCTGTTTGGGTCAGTGATGGCAAATGAGTGGTTGTCTGTGACATAGGACCATAAGACATGGGCATAAAATTATGCCATACAACCCATTAAGTCTGCTCCGTTATTCCATCATGGCTGATCCTGGATTCCACTCAACCCCATACACTTGCCTTCTCGCCATATGCTTTTGATGCCTTGACCGATCAGGAAATGATCAAATTCCTCCTTAATAGTTCCCATGGACCTGGCCTCCACCACAGTCTGTGGCAGAGCATTCTACAGATTTACCACTCTCTGGCTTAAAAAAAATCCCTCCTTACCTCTGTTCTAAAAGGGTTCCCATTCATTTTGAGGCTGTGCCTTTTAGTTCCGGATACCCCTACCACTGGAAATATTCTCTCCACATCCACCCTCTCTAGTCCTTTCAACATTTGGTAGGTTTCAATGAGATCCCCACATATACTTCTAAGTTCCAATGAGTACAGGCCCAAAGCTGCCAAATGCTCCTCATAAGTTAACCCCTTCATTCCTAGAGTTATCCTTCTGAACCTCCTCTGGAATCTCTCCTTGGGGCCAAAACTCTTGACAATACTCAAGCGTGGCCTGACTAGTGTCTTATAAAGGCTCGGCATTATCTCTTTGCTTTTATATATTATTCCCATTGCACATTTGCTTTCTTTACCACAAGCTCTACCGGTAAATTAACCTTCTGGGAGTCTGGCATGAGGACTGCTAAGTCCCTCTGCACCTTTGATGTCCCTTTTACCAAAATGCATTGTCATACATTTCCTGACACCATACTCCATCTGCCACTTTTTTTGCCCATTCTTCCAAATTGTTCAAATCCTGCTGCAATCACATTGCTTCCTCAGCACTACCTACTCCTCCACCTATCTTTGTATCATCTGCAAACTTTGCTACAAAGCCATTGATTTCATTATCTAAATCATTGACAAACAATGTGGAAAGCAGTGGTTCCAAAACTGATGCTTAAGGAAAATCACTAGTCGCTGGCAGCCAACCAGAAAAACCATTTTGTTCCCACTCACTGTCTCCGACCTGTCAGCCATTCCATTATCCATGCCAGTATCTTTCCTGTAACGCCATGGGATTTTATCTTGTTAAGCAACCTCATGTGTGGCACCTTATCAAACGCCTTCTGAAAATCCAAGTAAATGACATCCACTGCCTCTCCTTTGTCCACCCTGCTTGTTACTTCCTTGAAGAACTCTAACAAATTTGTCAGGCAAGATTTCCCTTTCACAGGAACCATGCTGACTTTGACTTATTTAATGATTAGTCTCCAAGTACCTTGAAAGCTCATCCTTAATAATAGACTCCAAAACTTTCCCAAACTGAGGTGGGGTTACCTGGCCTAAAATTTCCTTTCTTTTGCCTTCCTCCCTTCTTAAAGAGTGGAGTGACATTTGCAATCTTCCAGTCCTCCAGAACCATGCCAGAATCGAGTGATTCTTGAAAGACCATGATCAATGCATCTGTTATTTCTTCAGCAACCTTCCTCAGAACTCTGAGATGTAGTCCATTTGGCCCAGGTGACTTATCCATCTTAAGACCTTTGAGTTTGCCTCAAACTTGTTCTGTTCTAAGAACAATGGTGCTCACTCCCTGACACTCTCAGACCTCTGGCATTTTGCTAGTGTCTTCCATGGTGAAGACAGATACAAAGTACCCATTAAGTTCATCTGCCATTTCTTTGTCCCCCATTGCTACCTCACCAGCATCATTTTCCAATGGTCCGTTATCAACCCTCACCTCCCTTTTACTCCTTATATAACTGAAAAAAAATTTGGGATCCTGCTTTATATTATTGGCTAGTCTGCCTTCATATTTCATTCATTCCCTACTGACAGCTTTTTTAGTTGTCTTTTGTTGGATTTAAAAAACTTCCCATTACTTTGCTCCTCAGCAGGCCAGGCAGCATCTATGGAAAAGAGGAAACAAAAGAGTAAGTGAGGGATTTCTCGAACTTCTGGGAATTGGCTCTCCCACCTTAACCATTTCCATTTCCTTCCCTCACCTTCTCTCCTTACTTGTCCATCATCTCCCTCTGGTGCTCCTGCCCCTTCCCTTTTTTCCATTATCTTCTATCCTCTCCTATCAGATACCCACTTCTCCAGCCCTGTATCTCTTTTATCAAACAATTTCCCAGCACTTTACTCCACCCCTCCTCTTCTCCTCGTTCAACTGATCACCTACCACCTTGTACTATTTCCTCCCCTTCCCCACCTTCTTACTCTGACTTCTCATCTTTTTTTCCTACTGTCCTGATGAAGGGTCTCAGCCCAAAATGTGACTGTTTACTCTTTTCCAAAGATGCTACCTGGCTTTGCTTATTTCCTCCAGCATTTTGTATGTGTTGCTTGGATTTCCAGTACAGTATCTGAAGATTTTCTCAACATAGCGAGTTTGCATGTTTCCCAAGATAATCAGGTTAAATTTCTATCCCAACTCTCCTACCATCATAATGTCATGATAAGAAACTGATACCATCAGGAATTAAGGTTTGGACATGAATTGTTCTCTTTGTCTATGTTTAATGTTGTGGACAGGACTATAGATAGTCATAATGAATTATATGATCTGTAAGGGTTGACAATTTTCAACAGTTCAATAGAAATAAATAGTTAATTTTCAAATTATTACCAATTAGAGAAATTATCTTGGGCTTTTATAAGCTTTGTCAACACTACAAACAAGTCAAAGTCAAATGCACTCACCCATTAAAATTTACTTGTATCATGGATTAAAATAATAAATTGGAAATTATTGCTGATTATTATAAGGATATAATTTATTGATTTTTGGCTTGTTTCTCTTTTGCATTTTAAAAGTAATTTAAACCTCTGATTAGTTCACTATTACATTCACCTCCAGGTAACCTTTGGGTTATTCGTTCTGTAATCCATAACCTATCAATAAGAGCTTAAGTGGGTTATGACCTTTAAAGTTACATCCTGAAATTTACTTATGACATTACTTCCCTGGCAATTTATTCTTGCATGACACACTTTGTAAATTAAATATTCTTTTATTTAGTATTTCGCTTACTGATACTTACTAGAAATCTGGATTTCCCTAAGAAATTTCACAAACAGTAGTCAGGCATCAAGAATCAGACTGGGTTGGAAGTAACAAAATGAACATTTAACATTTATTCCAATATCCAATTGTAAGATCTGTAATTTGTTATCCAGGGAAGCTGAAAGATATTGTCCTTCCTTCTATGAATTTGTCCTCTCGGCTTTCTATGCCAATAATCTGCATTATATTTGGCAGAACTTTTAACACATGCATTTCTCTATTTTTCTTTAAAATCTATCAGCTGCTGTTTATTGTATGTTTGATATTTTGTATTGCACTGAAAGATATTTTCTCATTTAACACTGATGGTTTTATTCACTTGAGCTGCTGCACTTTTAAGCCCATCTATCATATTTTTTGGGTTTCCATAGCATCCAAACTTGCTCCAAATGATTTTATTCTTATCCAATATCTGCCACTTCATGTATACAAATACTGAATTCTATTTGTATTTATACTTGCTTAGAGCTACCTTTTATTTCAATTTCATCTCTAAATTTAGAATGATGGCTTTGCACCCTGCATTTAATTCATTGATGTGCATGGCTGGCTACTGTCATCTCAGAATGGAACCCAGTAAAGGATATTCTTAAACATTTCCGTACGCTCCAGTTGACATCATCTCCTCTCATCCTCTCATATAGCCATTCCAAATACCAGTGTGGTAATCTTCTGTTGCACTCCCTCTGTAGGAAGTGTATCCTTTATGAGACAAGGAGACCAAATATGCATACAACACTTCAAGTGCAGTTACATAAATGTGTAGAAAGATATAGGCAATACATCAATGAAACAACCAGCAGTTTCAAGCTCCTGAAAGTGCACATCACATGCAAACTCTCATGGTTCCAGAACACATCCCACACAATTAAGAAGGTTCTCTAACACCTCTGCTTTCTGAGGAAGCTGAAGAGAGCTGTACTTGGCACATTCATGCTTGCATCATCCTACAGATGTGCAGTAGAGTCTCCTAACAGGGTGCCTCGCTCCTTGGTACAGAAACTGCACTGCGATGGACAGGAAAGCTCCACAGCACCCAGCACATCACTGGCAGTAGCCTACTCACCATCAAGAACAGAAAAGTGCTGAAAAATGGCGAGTTGCATCATGAAGGATCCCACACACCCTGCTCGTGCACTGTTATCCCACTCCCAGCAGGGAGGAGGCTATGTGGCATCCATGCCAGGACAACCAGACTGAAAAACAGTTAAAACAGTCACTTTCCTCAAGTAGTAAGACTAATCAACACGTCCCACAAAATGCAGGAGGAACTGAGCAGGCCAGGCAGCATCTATGGAAAAGAGTAAACAGCCGAGTTTCAGGCTGAGACTCGTCTTGATGAACGGCCTTGGCCCAAAACGTCGACAATTTACTCTTCACCATAGATGTTGTCTGGTTTGCTGAGCCTCTCCAATATTTTGTGTGCGTTGCTTGGATTGATGGAATTTTCATGTTTTTGATCAACATCTCCACCCACTACCTCCACCACTACTTTATTATTTCCAGTCAGTCACCTTGTGTACAGACTAACATCACTTTATGGACATACAATCAATATACATATAAGATATCTAGTATCTTGTATAAAAAATCTTGTGTATTTATATTTATTGTGGTATTTATTATTATAGATAGAAGCTTTATTGATCCCAAAGGAAATTATTGTGTCACAGTGGCATTACAAGTGCACAGATATAAATATTAGAAGAGAAGTAGAAAGATCATATAAGTTACCCTCCAATAGTCTAACAGGAGAGATTCATCATTTCCCTGGCTATAGGTTGACTGATTATAGAGCCTAATGGCCAAGGGTAAGAATGACCTCATATCCCGCTCTTTGGAGCAGCATAGTTGTCTTAGTCTATTACTTAAAGTGCTCCTCTGTTCAGCCAAGGTGGTATGCAGAGGGTGAGAAACATTGTCCAGAATTGCCAGGATTTTCCGTAGGTTCTTTGTTCTACCATGGTCTCCAGTGTGTCCAGTCTGATGCCTACAACAGACCCAGGCTTATTAAATCAGTTTATTGAACCTGTTGGCATCACACATGTTGATGGCATTGCCCAAGCACTCCACTGCATAGAAGATTGTACTGCCAACAACAGACTGGTAGAACATGTGAAGGAAAGGCCTGCATACTTAAAAGGACCTCAGTTTCCTCAGGAAGTAAAGGCAACTCTGGCCCTTATCGTACATAGCCTCTGTGTTGGTGCTCCACTCAAGTCTGTCATCCAGGTGCAGCCCAGGTACTTGTAGGTCCTCACTACATCCATGTCTTCACTATCAATAGTAACAGGGAGCAGTGCAGGCTTAGCCTTCCTAAAGTCCATCACCATCCCTTTTGTCTTACTGATGTTGAGCTGCAGATGATTCAACTTGCACTATTTGACAAAGTCCTCCACCACAGCCCTGTATTTATCCTCCCATCCTCCCTTTATACACACAACTGTAATCAGAGAATTTCTGAAGATGACATAACTCAGTGTTGCATCTGAAGTCTGACCTATACAGGGTAAACAGGATGGGAGCCAATACAGTCCCCTGTGGTGCCCCAATGCTGACACACAGCTCTGAAGCTACACAAACTGATCTGCCAGTCAGGTAGTCCATTATCCAGGACTACCTGACTATTGTTGTGTTCTCTATCTTTTGTTGTTTCATTTGGTGCTGCATTGAATCCAGAGTAACAATAATCCGTTCTCCTTACAATCGTGTACAGAAAATAACAATAAACTATCTTGAATATCCTTACAGTATTGTCAAATCTTCAAATATACCATTTACCTTCCCCATTCACTGCACTTTGCATTTGCTGTCTGGCACTTCCTCAAGGAACTCCCTTAGTCTTCAGAATTGCAAAAGTTCTCTACCGCTTTCTATTTTTATTACTTAATTTCAACTAGAGGAATAATTTATCAACCAGGTCATAAAACTGCAAATGGAAAATTGGTCACCATTATACAGCACCCACAGCTCAATTCTTATCATCTGTTGCCCCTGTTGAAAATTATGAGTGTTGGGTGGAGATGCATCTCTACCAAAGGAGGTGTAAGGTACTCCTTCCTTCCACTAGCCTGCAGGTCACCTTTGAGTAAGGTGTAGCACCTGCTTAGCACCCCCCACCTGCCCCCACCCTCCAATCAGGGTCATGTGAAGCCATGGGAGCAGTTGGTGGGTGGTCATATGAACAGCTAGTGCATATCACAAGTCCTGCTTATGCGACCACTGGCACAAGCATACAATCTGAGGAGTATTGATAATGGCTGGGATCACCCGACTTGTAAAGACACTGCCCAGAAGAAGGCAATGAAGAAGGCCACCTACAGAAAAATTTTCCAGAAACAATCATGATCAGAGACTGATTGCCCATGTCATTCAACACAACACATAGTGATGATAATAGTGATTGAAAATTAAAATAGTTTTCCGGTATATACTCCTGTCTCACTGTTTTTTCATGAATATCAACCCACTTTTTAAGCTTAGCTGTTTTTCCCTTTCTCTCAGGTGCTCCAGCTGAAAGGTGCCTGTTTTCTTTTTGCCAATAACTTGGAGAATTTTGGCATATTTAAGAAGTTCTTTGAGATACTCTTCATATAAACCTTGCTGTCTCTTAATCTCTTCATTACTTTACCATGTCTCTTTTCCATCAATGCAGGCAAATAATACAGCACAGAATTCGCAAGGCCATTTCAATTAATGTATTAATGCATTATGTCTATTTTCCAAAAGTTTACTAATTAAAAGACTGCTATAATAGTGAGTATTATAGAAGTTTGTTTACCGTGATGAGGTATTTGGCAAAAGGGGCTGCAAGAGAGAGAGTAATAAAGTTCAGTAATCAAATGACCCAGAAAGTACTGAACTATTTTATACAAGTTCGTTTTCCTTTTGTGAATTTTTAAACTTTGATATATTTGCAATTTGTAAATGTTAGTTTTAGCGCCTTTACTCAGTTAACAGTGATTTTGTTTCTTGGTTAGTGACATTTGAGCCAATCAGGTGCACATGTGATGCACACTTAGCGTAAGTGATAATTAAGTATGATATTCTGAAGTGTGATGTTTTGATGTGTCACATTTCCCACAGTCTTTTAGTTATATAAATACATTGAAAACTATTACAGAATTGGTGGGAGGTTAATAAACATGACTGTGAAATACCTCACCAGGGCACACATACTCCCGTATCATCCTTTTCTTTTTTCTTTAAGTAGTGAACTTTTGGAAATTCAATGTTCAAGGTAACGTTTATTATCAAAGTATGTACACGTTATACAACCTTGAGCTTCGTCTCCTTACAGGCAGCCACAAAGCAAAGAACCCCAAAAGAACCAAATTAACAAAGGAAGACTGTCAAACATGCAATGTGCAGAGAGAATAAAAACAAATCATGCAAACAATAAAAGTAAGCAAATAGTATTCTGAATGAAAGCCAGTTCACAAACATGAAACCTGGAGCAGCCAGAGCAAGCCACAGGCCACAGCCTCAGCTCAGTAATGAGCAGAGTTAATGTTACGGAGAGGCGAGCAAAACCAATGCGACCCTCACCTCTTGTCCTTTTCAATCCATTTGACCCAGTGTTTAAATCATCCAAACATCATGTCATTCCTCGGTCAAGGTCTTGGGCCCTGTCTCATTGATACAGACTGAGTCTAGAACCTGCTGCCACATTTCGACCCGTACGCAACCTTTCAAAATCAGCCTGGTGCTAAGATTGATGAAACCTCACTCTTGGTTTAGGTGGACGAATCTGCCTCCCCTCCACTCCAGCCTTGCTCCGCTTCATTTGTCCCGACTTTGCCTCAACCATGCTTCAACTTCACCTCCACAGCCTCACACTCCATGCTACGGCCCTCAAGTCAGTTTCGTTTTTGCACGACCCTCCCTTGTTTGTGGTGATTGTTTACCATAAATTTTACCAGAAAAAGTATAATTAATGAGGCATTTAGTTATATTCTTTGTTTTGTTTGCAGCAGATAAGTCATAGCTGAGCTTCACCAATGCCATCTTAAGCCAGAAATTAAGCAGCATAATAGATTAATTCATTTAATAAAGTGGTAAATTTTCTAATTATTCATGGAAATTCTTTATGGCTATTTTGTGGCAGCATTATTTGCCAGTAAATTTTCAACCAACCTGAAACAAAATTATCCTAGCCAAATTTTCAATTCTCATACCACGGCACTCAACTAATATGATCATTCAAATATACAAAAGGGTTTTTATTTTTACAATAAAAATCAAAGATATAAAAGAACAATTTTAAATTTAATTAGGTTATGACGCAGGTTTTACTTATCTTCGCCTTTTGGTCTTGTTGTCTGGACTTGTATCACTTTTATAAGACCATGAGACATAAGAGCAGGATTAGGCCATTCAGCCAATTGAGTCTGCTCCACCATTTCATCATGATTGATTTATTATCCCTCTCAACCCCATTCTCCTGCCTTCTTTGATGCCCTGTCTCATCAGGAACCTATCAACCTCCGATTTAAATATACCCAATGACTAGGCCTCCAAGCCATCTGCGACAATGAATTCCAAAGATTCACAACCCACTGTCTAAAGAAACTTCTCCCTACCTCTGTTTAAATGGATGTCCCTCTATTGTGAGGCTGTGCCCTTTGGTCCTTGACTGCCCCACTACAGGAAACCTCCCCTCTACACCCATTCTCTCTGGGCTTTTCAATATTCGATAGGTTGCAATAAGATAACCCCTCATTCTTCTAAACTCCAGTGAGTACAGGCCCAGAGCCATCAAGCAATCCTCGTACATTAACCCTTCCATTTCTGGAATCTTTCTCGTGAACCTGCTCTGGACCCTCTCCAATGCCAGTACATCTTTTTTCAGATAAAGGGTCTAGGCTTCTCACAATACTTGAGGTACAGGCTAACAATGCCTTATAATGTCTTGGCATTACAATCCTTGATTTTTACTGCTTTCCAGTTAATATAATAAACTTTAAATAGTCTTTTATCTAGGTCAACTTTAAACTTATCCTGATTTTTTTTCTCCATTTTCTTTCAGGGAAATAATGGAACTGGCAATTTAATAACACCATTTACATTGTCTCAGAGCATTTTCCACTTCAGAAATATCTCACAGACTTTAATGATTTGTAATATAGGAAACGCTACAAGCAATTTTGTATGCATCAAGCTCCCCAAAACACCAGTGATGATGAATAATATATTTTCCCCCAAGGATAAATCCTCACTTTTGATCAAAATATTTTCATGGGATATTTTGTATCTTCTTAAGATAGCAGATCAAGTCTGGGTTTAACTGTTCATCCATTACCAATGGTAAAGCATTGCACGGGATGTCAGCCCAGATCTCTGCACTCATTGGTCTGAAGAGAGACTTGAATCCATAAACTTTCATCTTGGCAGGTAAGTGTGCTAACCACTGAGCTGTAACTGACATTGAGGAAAGGTTGTAAATTTCACAAAAATTTCTTTTGTAAGCTAAACACTGCCTCTGAAGACTGACCTAGTCATGTCATAGAATCCCTGATGTGTAAGATCTGTCAGCCACTGAGGGATGTTGCTGGATGAATAAGTTCATCAGTGATTACTCCGACTGGATTTTTTTCCAGTCGCCTTGTCTGTGCTTCACTCAAGACCACAATTTATTGTACTGTATGCGTTGTAGTTAGGACATCATACCTTTGTAAAAGGGCTAGTGACTTCATTGGCATGCAGTTCATGAAGAGCAAACCTCTTTAAGAATGCATCCCACATCAAAGTTGCTGGTGAACGCAGCAGGCCAGGCAGCATCTCTAGGAAGAGGTGCAGTCGACGTTTCAGGCCGAGACCCTTCGTCAGGACTAACTGAAGGAAGAGTGAGTAAGAGATTTGAAAGTTGGAGGGGGAGGGGGAGATCCAAAATGATAGGAGAAGACAGGAGGGGGAGGGATGGAGCCAAGAGCTGGACAGGTGATAGGCAAAAGGGATACCAGAGGATCATGGGACAGGAGGTCCGGGAAGAAAGACGGGGGGGGGGGGACCCAGAGGATGGGCAAGGGGTATATTCAGAGGGACAGAGGGAGAAAAAGGAGAGTGAGAGAAAGAATGTGTATATAAAAATAAGCAACAGATGGGGTACGAGGGGGAGGTAGGGCATTAGCGGAAGTTAGAGAAGTCGATGTTCATGCCATCAGGTTGGAGGCTACCCAGACAGAATATAAGGTGCTGTTCCTCCAACCTGAGTGTGGCTTCATCTTTACAGTAGAGGAGGCCGTGGATAGACATGTCAGAATGGGAATGGGATGTGGAATTAAAATGTGTGGCCACTGGGAGATCCTGCTTTCTCTGGCAGACAGAGCGTAGGTGTTCAGCAAAGCGGTCTCCCAGTCTGCGTCGGGTCTCGTCAATATATAAAAGGCCACATCGGGAGCACTGGACGCAGTATATCACCCCAGCCGACTCACAGGTGAAGTGTTGCCTCACCTTTAAGAATGTACAAGTTGGTCACAAATATTCAGAGACTTAATAGTTGGTTTATAACCACAACAATAGATTACTGACGTAATGTTAATAATACATTCAACGTTATCCTTAAATATGTTGCCGTTCAGAAAACAAAACAGAAATATGCTTCTATTTAAGTTAAATCTGCAATAATGCTACCTTCAATGGAAATACTTTTATTACTTTGATTATTTCTGATATGAATTCTCAGTTGTCTGCAGTACAAGTCGGCTGCCGGTAACAAAACAGATATAAGTGCAAATTATTTTTAAATTCTTGTGCCTGCAAATGAATGAAAAAATATTTCTCTTCTTTAATGAAAGCTCTCTCTTCCTATTATTTTACACTGGTCTAGCTAATACAAATCCTGCTTGTTTAACTCTTACCACAGCAGAAGTTTTTGATAAATTAATAACCATAAGACCATAAGACAAAGGAGCAGAAGTCGGCCATTCGGCCCATCGAGTCTGCTCCGCCATTTTATCATGAGCTGATCCATTCTCCCATTTAGTCCCACTCCCCCGCCCTCTCACCATAACCTTTGATGCTCTGGCTACCCAGATACCTATCAATCTCTGCCTAAAATACACCCAATGACCTGGCCTCCACTGCTGCCCGTGGCAACAAATTTCATAGATTCACCACCCTCTGACTAAAAAAATTTCTTCGTATTTCTGTTCTGAATGGGCGCCCTTCAATCCTTAAGTCATGTCCTCTCGTACTAGACTCCCCCATTATGGGAAACAACTTTGCCACATCCACTCTGTCCATGCCTTTCAACATATAAGGTCTCCCCTCATTCTTTGAAACTCCAAGGAATTTTCAAGGAATTCTTTGAAAGTCCAAGAGTGGACAAACGTCCCTCATATGTTAACCGTCTCATTCCCTGAATCATTCTAGTGAATCTTCTCTGTACCCTCTCCAACGTCATCACATCCTTTCTTAAATAAGGAGACCAAAACTGCCCACAGTACTCCAAGTGAGGTCTCACCAGTGCCTTATAGAGCCTCAACATCACATCCTTGCTCCTATACTCTATTCCTCTAGAAATGACTGCCAACATTGCATTCATCTTCTTCACTACCGACTCAGCCTGGAGATTAACCTTAAGGGTATCCTGTACTAGGACTCCCAAGTCCCGTTGCATCTCAGAACTTTGAATTCCTTCCCCATTTAAATAATAGTCTGCCCATTTATTACTTCTGCCAAAGTGCATAACCATACACTTTCCAACATTGTACTTCATTTGCCACTTCTTTGCCCATTCTTCTAATCTATCCAAGTCTCTCTGCAGACTCTCCGTTTCCTCAGCACTACTGGCCCCTCCACCTATCTTCGTATCATCAGCAAATTTAGCCACAAAGCCATCTATTTCATAATCCAAATCGTTGATGTACAATGTAAAAAGAAGCGGCCTTAACACGGACCCCTGTGGAACACCATTGGTAACCGGCAGCCAACCAGAATAGGATCCCTTTATTCCCACTCTCTGTTTCCTGTCAATCAGCCAATGTTCTATCCACGTATGTAACTTTCCCATAATTCCATGGGCTCTTATCTTGTTAAGTAGCCTCATGTGTGGCACCTTGTCAGAGGCCTTTTGAAAATCCAAATATACAACATCCACTGCATTTCCCTTGTCTAGCCCACTGGTAATTTCCTCAAAAAATTGTAATAGGTTTGTCAGGCAGGATTTTTCTTTAAGGAATCCATGCTGAGTTCTGCCTGTCTTGTCATATGCCTCCAGGTACTCTATTAACCTCATCCTTGACAATCGACTCCAACAACTTCCCAACCATGGATGTCAAGCTAACAGGTCTATAATTTCCTTTTTGCTTCCTTGCCCCCTTCTTAAGTAGCGGAGTGACATTTGCAATCTTCCAGTCCTCCGGAACCATGCCAGAATCAGTCTACATTTGAAAGATCATTGCTAATACCTCCGCAATCTCCACAGCTACTTCCTTCAGAACACGAGGGTGTATTCCATCTGGTCTGGGAGATTTATCTACCTTTAGACTATTCAGTTTCCTGAGTACTTTTCTGTCGTAATTGTGACTGCGCACACTTCTCTTCCCTGCCACCCTTGAGTGTCCGGTATACTGCTGATGTCTTCCTCAGTGAAGCCTGATGCAAAATACTCGTTCAGTTCCTCTGCCATCTCTTTATCTCCCATTACAATTTCTCCAGCATCATTTTCTATCGGTCCTATATCTACTCTCACCTGTCTTTTACTCTTTACATACTTGAAAAAACTTTTAGTATCCTCTTTGACATTATTTGCTAGTTTCCTTTCATAGTTAATCTTTTCCCTCTTAATGACCTTCTTAGTTTCCTTTTGTAAGGTTTTAAAAACTTCCCAATCCTCTGTCTTCCCACTAATTTTTGCTTCCTTGTATGCCCTCTCCTTTGCTTTAACTTTGGCTTTGACTTCTCTTGTCAACCACGGTTGCATCCTTTTTCCATTCAAAAATTTCTTCTTTTTTGGAATATACCTGTCTTGCACCTTCCTCACTTCTTGCATAAACTCCAGCCACTGCTGCTCTGCTGTCTTTCCCGCCAGTGTCCTCTTCCAGTCAATCATGTAATGATCACTGCCTCCTAAGGGTTCCTTCACCTCAATCTCTCTAATCACCTCCAGTTCATTACACAGTACCCAATCCAGTACAGCCGATCCCCTAGTGGGCTCAACAACAAGCTGTTCTAAAAAGCCATCTTGCAGACATTCTACAGATTCTCTCTCTTGAGGTCCAGTGCCGACCTAATTTTCCTAATCCACTCGCATGTTAAAATCCCCTACAATTATCATAACACTGCCCTTCTGACAAGCCTTTTCTATTTCCTGTTGTAATTTGTAGTCCACATCCCCACAGCTGTTTGGAGGCCTATAAATAACTGCCATCAGGGCTCTTTTACCCCTGCAATTTCTTAGCTCAACCCATAAAGATTCTGCACCTTCCGATCCTATATCACCTCTTTCTAATGATTTAATATCATAGCCACGCTTCCCCCTCTGCCTACCTTCCTATCCTTCCGATACACCATGTATCCATGTATCCTTGGACGTTCAGCTCCCAGAGACATGCATCCTTTAGCCACATCTCGGTGATGGCCACAATATCATACCTGCCAATCTGTAGCTGTACGACAAGATCATCCACCTTATTTCTTATGCTGTGTGCATTTAAGTACAACACCTTAAGACCAGTATTTGATACTTTTCGCTTTGATTTCACTGCAACTTTATTGCACTGCAACTCATCCCAATGGCTACAAATTTGCCCCATCACCTGCCTGTCTTTCCTGACATCTTTACTGCTCACCATCTTAGATTTATTTCTGTTTTCCCCTTCCTCTGCTCCGTCGTTCGGGTTCCCATCCCCCTGCCAAATTAGTTTAAAGCCTCCCTAACTGCTCTATTAAACTTTCCCGCCAGGATAACAGATAGAAGTACTGCAGAAATCATAAAATGAAGTATTTGGGGCATGAAAAATAATTATTGTTGAAATGCAAAATGACAGGGAAACTGATTCACTTTATTGTGTGTGTGTGTGTATATATATGTGTGTGTGTGTGTGTAATATATGTGTATATATAATATTAGAAGTAACAATTATAATTTTGGATATGGTCAGTTATGAATCATGACTGTGCTGAGTTGTTCCTGGCAGAAATGCTGGTAAAGAAGCATTAACAGCCCTTCACATCTGATTTACTGGCCTCAGATTAGGAAGAACTGATACCTGTCCAATTGACTAATACCATTCTCTGTAAATGCTCACACTGAATTATGGACACTTACATTCGAAAATGTGTTACTTATTATAGAATTGTATCATATAAAAAGACAACAGGCTGACAGCAATGCCCCAACATGAAGGTGGGGGTCCTGTCACTTGTGTAGCTAACAGGCTTCAGCTCCACAAAAGCTTTTAATAAAAGTTCAGTTATCTAATATTTTTTAAATTTATTTCATATTATACAAAATATGTGTGCACTTTAGAATAGGAGATGCATAACATATATACCAGATGAAAAAATATCCAATAGTAAAGAGGGAAAAGGAAATGTCTTCAGTCTATATGAAAATATATTCAATGGGACTGATTAAATTCAAGGTCATTTGCTTTATGAATTGACCATATTTAGGTGATTAATTAAGCCACAAATGGAAAACTAAACACTGCTTTTTTTTTATTGGTTGTAGTACTTGGCTGTCATTACCCAGAATCTCATCTATTGTAATCCTTAAAGTAGAGCATTCTATCTTCTAAAGAAATATGTAAATTGAAGAGAAATGATACAAATATCTTATAGTGTATAAGATGATGAGTGGCATTGATCGTGTGGATAGTCAGAGGCTTTTTCCCAGGGCTGGAATGGCTAGCACGAGAGGGCATGGAAGGTGCTTAGAAGTAGTGTACAGAGGAGGTGTCAGGGTTAAGTTTTTTACACAGAGAGTGGTGAGTGTGTGGAATGGGCTGCTGGCGATGGTGGTGTGGGCGGATAAGATAGGGTCTTTAATGAGACTCCTGGACAGGTACAAGGCCTTGGTGAGACCACACCTGGAGTATTGTGTGCAGTTTTGGTCCCCTAATCTGAGGAAAGACATCCTTGCCATAGAGGGAGTACAAAGAAGGTTCACCAGATTGATTCCTGGGGTGGCAGGACTTTCATATGATGAAAGACTGGATGAACTAGGCTTATACTCGTTGGAATTTAGAAGATTGAGCGGGGATCTTATTAAAACGTATAAAATCCTAAAGGGATTGGACAGGCTAGATGCAGGAAGATTGTTCCCGATGTTGGGGAAGTCCAGAACAAGGGGTCACAGTTTGAGGATAAAGGGGAAGCCTTTTAGGACTGAGATTAGGAAAAACTTCTTCACACAGAGAGTGGTGAATCTGTGGAATTCTCTGCCACAGGAAACTGTTGAGGCCAGTTCATTGGCTATATTTAAGAGGGAGTTAGATATGGCCCTTGTGGCTACGGGGGTCAGGGGGTATGGAGGGAAGGCTGGGGCGGGGTTCTGAGTTGGATGATCAGCCATGATCATAATAAATGGCGGTGCAGGCTCGAAGGGCCGAATGGCCTACTCCTGCACCTATTTTCTATGTTTCTATGTACATGGAGCTCAGAAAAACGGAGGGCTATGGGTAACCATATGTAATTTCTAAGTTAATTACATAGAGAGAGAGAGAACATAATTACATGTTCAGCACGGCTTTGTGGGCTGAAGGGCATGTATTGTGCTGTAGGTTTTCTATGTTTCTATGTCTGAATATTGTTTGATTGAAATGAAGATATCAGACCAAAAATATCCCCCGCAGGATGTGCTTGTTTTGCTAATCTGGCATCATACTTCATTTATTTTGTTGGACTGATATCGGGTCAAAAAGATCTGTAAAACCTTTTAGCAAGAAAATACAAAATGGTCCAAGTCTGTGATTAAACAGGGTTTGCAGCTTTGTCGCTGTATTGGTTCCTGAAGGTTGTTATAGACGGGGGTGGTAATGGGGATAAGCTGCTACTACCTAGTAAGTGTTCCCAGTGGCAGTGTTGCAAATAGCCTCTGATAGCTGACAACCAAGACCAGCTCCTGGCCTTCAAGAATGGATTAGCTACTGAGACCTGCAGAACCATTTCTATTGACAGCAGGAAGAGCAAAGGTTGGTTACCGGTACCTTAAAAGCAGCTCCTTTGGGCAGATGAACTCTGAACACAAATCTCCAATGCCTTGCAGCTATACCCACTCTTTTTTTCTTTCTTTCTCAATCTTTTCTATTAGGTTTTGAATTGACAAACATAACAATGATAATGATACAAAGGGATCGGGATTACATTAATAACGGGCAACATGTACAGACACAGACTTCGAGTAGCATATGTAATTTAAGCCTCCCAATCTCTTAATAACTGAATATGAAAAAGATTCAAAAAATTTTATACAAAGAAAAAATCCCCCTACACTAAAAAAAACAAAACTAAACTAAACAAACTCTGGGCTGACGTGTTTCATCGGTTAAAATCATTATTTGTCATTAACTCCGCTCCTCTATACAGAAACAAAAAGTTATTGAAAAGGATTTGGAAAAGGTCAGTTTACATCATATGAAAATGTTGAGTAAATGACCACAAGTTTCTTCAAATTTAACCAAAGGATCGATAGTACCACTCCTATTTTTTTCCAAGTTTAAACATGTTATAGTTTGGGAAAACCATTGAAATGTAGTAGGGAGATTAGAATCTTTCCATTTAAATAAAATGGACCTTCTGGCTATTAATGTAACAAATGTAATCAAACGACAAACTGAAGGGGATAAATGACTAGAGACCATCACTGATAATCCAAAAATTGCAGTAAAAGGATGAGGTTGTAAATCAATACACCAAACTACTGAAATAATATCAAAAATGTCTTTCCAATATTTTTCCAAAAGAGGGCAAGACCAGAACATATGTGTTAAGGAAGCTATCTCAGAATTAAATCTGTCACAGACAGGATTTATATGACAATAAAAATGAGCTAACTTATCCTTGGACCCTATGAACCACCTTAAATTGTATAAAAGCTTGTCTAGCACACATTGAAGAAGTGTTAACTATCTGGAGAATTTTCTCCCATTTCTGTATAGGTAAGGATACATGAAGTTCTTTCTCCCATTCATTCTTAATTTTATCAGATATACCTAGACGTATTTTTGTTATTAAATCATAAATAATTGCTATTAAACTCTTCTGATAGGGATTTAAATCTAATTTTTTTTCTGTAATTTCAGTTTGATGTGGTATTGGAAAATTAGGTAAAATAACATTCAAAAAGTTTCTAATCTGTAACTATCTGAAAGAATGTGATCTAGGCAAATTATATTTATTAGACAACTGTTCAAAAGACATGAGACAATTATCCTTGAATAAATTACGAAAACATGTTATTCCCTTTGTTTTCCATAAAAGAAAAGCTTGATCAGTTCTGGATGGTTGGAAAAAAAATTGGATATAATAGGACTTGATAGGATAAATTTATTCAATCCAAAAAATTTACTTGAAACCATATTCGTATTGTATATTTAATTATTGGATTAATCGTTTGTTTATTTAGTTTAGTAAGTGCAAAGGGAAGCAAATCACCTAAAATAGAAGCCAATAAGAAGCCTTGTACAGACTCTCATTTCACCACTCACTTCACCTGTGAGTCAGCTGGGGTGATATACTGCGTCCGGTGCTCCCGATATGGCCTTTTATATATTGGCGAGACCCGACGCAGACTGGGAGACCGCTTCGCTGAACACCTACGCTCTGTCCGCCAGAGAAAACAGGATCTCCCAGTGGCCACACATTTTAACTCCACATTCCATTCCCATTCTGACATGTCTATCCACGGCCTCCTCTACTGTAAAGATGAAGCCACACTCAGGTTGGAGGAACAACACCTTATATTCTTTCTGGGTAGCCTCCAACCTGATGGCATGAACATTGACTTCTCTAACTTCCGCTAATGCCCCACCTCCCCCTCATACCCCATCCGTTATTTATTTTTATACACACACATTCTTTCTCTCACTCTCCTTTTTCTCGTTCTGTCCCTCTGACTATACCCTTTGCCCATCCTCTGGGTTCCCCCCCCCCCACTTGTCTTTCTCCCTGGGCCTCCTGTCCCATGATCCTCTCATATCCCCTTTGCCAATCACCTGTCCAGCTCTTGGCTCCATCCCTCCCCCTCCTGTCTTCTCCTATCATTTTGGATCTCCCCCTCCCCCTCCCCCTCCCCAAATTTCTTACTAACTCTTCCTTCAGTTAGTCCTGAAACGTCGACTGTACCTCTTCCTAGAGATGCTGCCTGGCCTGCTGCGTTCACCAGCAACTTTGATGTGTGTTGCTTGAATTTCCAGCATCTGCAGAATTCCTGTTGTTTAAATAGATCCGTATGCTTTTTAGTAATTTTAACACTCAAATAAGTAAAATAATCAGTAACTAGTCTAAATGGTGATTGTCTATAGGTTGGAACTTGCATATTTAATGGAAAAAGCTCACTCTTATTAAGATTCAATTTATAGCCAGAAAAACTACTAAGCTGTGCAAGTATTGATATTACTACAGGGATGGATTTCTCTGGGTTAGAGATGTATAGTAACAGGTCATCTGCATATAGTGATACCTTATGTGTTCCATTCCCACGAATAATTCCGAATATATTGGGTGAATCATGAAGAGCAATTGCCAAGGGCTGCAAGGCAATATCAAATAGTAAAGGGCTTAAAGGACAGCCCAGCAGCTATACCCACTCATGGGGAAGGCTTCATGAGTAAACCCCAAGGAAAAATCCGGAGCTAGAGTTCCTAAAGTAGACTTACTGTGAGTTTAATGCTGACTTGCAACGTTTACGACATCATTGGTACAAGCTGTATCAGCCTTTGCTGTTTCTTTGAATTCATCAGTTGCATGGAGAGGGGAACCTGTTACACGGGCTACAGCTTGCTCTCTGTATCTAACTGCACTAACTTGCATACACAGCTGGGATGCATCACTCATGATCAATCTCAAACGACGAGGGCCTCTGAGGTTGTTGGATTTGAATTTTTTCTGCTTCAGTATTTCATGAACATCTCCACTGCATAATCTGCACTGATTGAAGAGTGAAGTATCAGAGAAATAGTTGCAAATAAAAAACATGTGGTGCCTGTTGGAACCTGATTGCAGAGTGGGAGATTGCTTGGGTTAATAGTAACTAGGGTTAATTAGCAAGGGTCCATAAAAAGATGCAGAATTTAAGCAGAGCTGCCATTATGTGTGGACAAGTTTGGAGTGGTCAGGTGTTGGTAACAACAGGATCAAGCTAGAATTTCAGTTTAAGAAGTTAGAGGCATAACTAGCATAGACAGGATGGTAGTACAGGCAGTGGAATGATCCTTCTGAGAGATGTAGGATTTCAGGGTACCTAATGGTCTCTCTGATGCTATATCTGCAGGAAGTGCACACAACTTACAGTTCTCAACTAACAAAGTCAGGGAACTAGAACGGGAACTGAATACACTCAGGACCATCTGGGAGACTGAAAACTTCATGGCCGGGTTCTTCAGTGAGGTGGGTGACCACCAGGAGAAGTAAAGTGGATAAACTGTCATTGTAGGGATTCTCAGTGGCCATTCCAATCAGTAACATATGCCACTTTGGATAGTACCAGGAATGCCCTATCCAGGCACATCAGCAGTAGCCAGGCCAGTGGCTGGCTCTGAGGCTCAGCAGGGACGGGTAAAGCCAAGGAGAGCAGTAGTGATAGGAGACTCGGCAGTCGGGGGAGACAGGGGATTCTGTGGTTGTGAAAGAGAAACCAGAATGGTGTATCGCCTCCAAAGTGCTGTGGTCCAGAATACCTCAGAGTGGCTGCAAAAGATTCTCAAATGGAAGTGTGAGCAGTCAGAGGCAGTGGTAAACACAAAACAATCTGCATGTGCTGGGGTCAAAGCAAATCTCACAACACGCTGGAGGAACCCAGCAGGTCAGGCAGCATCCGTAGAAAAGATCGGTCAACGTTTCGGGCTGGAACATCGACCAATCTTTTCCACGGATGCTGCCCGACCTCTGAGTTCCTCCAGCATGTTGTGAGATTTACTTTGACCTTTGGCTGTGATGCATGTTGGCACCAATGTCATCGGTAGAAAGGGGGAAGAGGTCCTGTACAGTAAATAAAGGGAATGGGGGAAATGACTGAAGAACAGGATCTCCAGGGTAGTAATTCCTGGATTACTCCCATGCCATGTGCTAGTCAGGGCAGGAATAGGATGATGGTACTGATGAGGAAGAGGTGCAGTGGGCAGGGTTTCAGATTGCTGGATCATTGGGATCTCTTCTGGGGAAAGTCTGACCTGTACAAAAAGGACAGATTACACCAGAACCTGAGGGGGATCAATACCCTTGTGGGCAGGTTTGCTAGAGCTGTTGGGGTGGGTTTAAACTAAGTTGGCAGGGGGAATGTGAACCAGAGTGACAGGGCTGAGGATGGGATAAACAAGTTAATGCAGTGTATAGTGTGATCGTGAGGGTGGACAAGTAGATGATAGGGCAAAATTGCAGTCAGTGGATTGAGGTGAAGTGTACCACAGGGGCAACATCAAAACCAATGATGAATACAGGACTGAAGGTGTTATTTTTGAATGCAAACAATATACAGAATAAAGTCTTGTTGCACAGTTAGAAATTGGAAGGTATGACACTCTGTGCATCACTGAGTCATGGCTGAAGGAAGGTCATAGTTGGGAGCTGAACATCCAAGTATACACCTTGTACCAAAAGAACAGGGAGATAGGTGGGGGGTGGTGGTGTTGGTTTAAAAAGTGAAATCAAATCCTTTGAAAGAGGTGACATGGGATCAGAAGATGTAGAACTCTTGTGGGTAGAGCTAGAAACTGCAAGGGTAAAAAGACCCTGATGGGAGTTCTGTACAGGCCCCTGAACATACCCAGGACGTGTGATATAAATTTCAATGGGAAATAGAAAAAACATGTAATAAAGGCAATGTTATGATAGTCATGGAAAATTTTAATATGCAGATAGATTTGGGTTATGGATCCCAAGAGAGGGATATTTTAGAATGCCAGCAAGGAGGCTTTTTAGAGCACCTCGAAGTTGAGCAGCCTTCTTTGACATACAGACAGTTGGTCCCATCTCGCTGAGAACTCTGAAAACATAGGATTACAATGAGCTGGGCAACCATGCATGGCGATATCATAGACTTTTGTCCATGTCAGGTCATTCCTTGCTTCTCTTTGTACTTACAGAATTTAATACCAGCAAATGGTCCAGCAATGCTGTGTGGAAGACATCTGCTGGGTCACAGAATGAAGAGTTTTCTTCAGTTGTCAATAGTGGAATATGTGACAGGCTGTCAGCATTGCTGTGTTGTTTGGTACCCTTGAACTCTGTCATAAAAATGGGCTTCTAAGAAAAGTGCCCAAATTTGCAATCGGTAGCAGACATCACTGGGATTCCCTTCCTGGAACTGAAAATGAACACAAGAGTTTGGTGTTCTGTTACTAGTGTAAACATTTGTCTGTCAAGGTAATGGTGGAACTTCTTTATTCCCCATACTAGACTAAGGGCCTCCCGTTTGATTTCTGCATAATTGTGTTCTGCACTTATCAATGATCTTGAAGCCAATGCAATCAGACATTCAGAAACATCTTTCATAGAGGGTGACAAAATGGCACCAAGGCCATAAGGGGACACATTGCATGCCAGTCTGATGGACAGCAATGAATCATTATGGATGGGCAGTTCATCTGATTTTATTAGTCTCTTTGTTTCCTTGAGCGCTCTTTCACAACTTTCTAACCATCCCCACTTTGCTCCTGTCTATAACAGTGCACTCAGCTGTAGCAATATTTGGGAGAAAACAGTGGTAGTAGTTTACAAGGTCCAAGTATGACCTGAGTTGTGACACGTTTTCCGGTTTGGGCGCCAACAGCACTGCTTCAATTTTCTCTTGTGACTTATGTAATCCCTGATTGTCAATGACATGTCCACAATATGAGAGTTCACTCTTGAAAAACTCTCATTTCTCTCTTGTTGTGTGCAGACCATACTCACTCAGCCAGGTAGGCACTTCACCAAGGTTCTGGAGATGCTCTTCATCATTCTTGCCAGTCACAATGATGCCACTGAGGTAACATTGTGTCCCTGGCAGATCTTGGAGCACTTGGTCCAATGCTCTTTGCCAAATTGCTGGAGCCAAAGATGACATGATTGTACTCGAACAGTCCCTTGTGAGTGTTGACTGTGAGAAACTTCCTGCTTGTCTCTTCAATCTCCATTTGCTTATAGGCTTGTGATAAGTCAATCTTTGAAAACCTCCCCTCCTGCCAAAGATGCAAAAATACTCTCTATTCGTGGCAGGGGATATTGCACAGCATGCATCACTGGGTGGATGGTCACCTTGAAATCCCCACATATGCAAACAACTCCGGCCTTTCCTTTCTTGATCACTGGGACTTAATTTCAGAATAAATACTGCCTGGAGCAACAACTCCCCTGCCTTTTGTTTTGAAACAATTACCTGAGATCTCTCACACCGCCTGGGGAAGAAGACAGGAAGAGGGTTTAAATTCTCATCTGAAAGGGGATACCTCTGACATGCTCTCAGTTCTGCACTGAATTTCCAAGTGAGTTTTTAATGTTTAAATCTCTCAAGTGTGCCCATATCTTCTGATGTCTTCAGTGGGAGGAACAATACCAAATGAGCCACAGCTGGCTTACTAATTTGAAAGCCATATGACTCTATAAGCTGCTTCATCAATGATTTCCTCCATATTTGATATCTTGATATTTACCAATGATTTAAGAAGCAATTTCTCAAATATTGAAGTCCATTATTGCTTGAAAAAACTTGGACGTTATTCAAGCCTGGCTGATAAATGGAAAATAACATTCATTCACACTACACTACAAATTACCAGGTAATGATCATCACTAGGACAGTATAACTATACCCCCTGTTTTTCAACAGTATCATGATCACCAAACTCCTCTCCATCAACATCCTGTGGATCATCTTCGAGCAGAGAACCAATTTGCACTATGGATACCAGAGACTTGAGAATTCTGTCAATCAACTTGATAACTACAAGGCATAAATCAGGAAGGTGATGAATAAAGCTCTAGGACAAAGTAATGCACCTAATTTGCAGCCTTTCCATGTTCAACATCCACTATCTCTACTACAAACACAGGCTGTATCGTGTACATATATGTGCCATTTTTCCATGGCTTCTTTAGTAGAAACTCTCTAGCCTGTGACATCTAACAAACTGATAGACAAGGGAATTAATGTTCTTTGAGAAACTGCCATGGAGCAGATTCTTAAATCATTAGTAAGTATCAAAACTTCAACCATATGGAGGACAGCTATTGATGAACCAGCTCAGAGTCATAGAATCATGGAATCATATGATTGACAGCAGTCAATTTAGTAAGCCAGCTTCAGCTAGTTGAGTTAGAAGACCATCTATGTAAAATTACCAATCAAGTCACACACCAACCTAAAATTCTGCAGAGCTAGAAATCCAGAGCAACACACACCAACATGGTGGAGGAAGGCAGCAGATCATGCAGCATCTATGGAAATGAACAAACAGTTGATGTTTTGGGCCAAGACACTTCATCAGGACTCAAAAGGAAAGGGGAAGATGCCAGAATGTGATGAGGAGGGGAAGGAGAACAAGCTAGAAGGTGATAGGTGGGGGAGAGGGGAGTGAAGTAAGAAGCTGGACGGTGATAGGGGCCTGGAGAGGATTGATTCTGATAGGATAGGAGAGTGAACCATGGGAGAAAGGCAAGGCAGAAGGGCATCAGGGGTTTGTGATATGCAGGTGAGGAGAAGAGGAAGGAGGCTAGCATGGAGAATAGAAGAGGGAAAGGAAAGTGGAACAATTACTGGAAGTTGGAGAAGTTAATATTCATGCCAGTAGGTTGGAGGCTACCAAGACAGAATATGAGGTGTTGCTCCTTCAACCTAAAAGTGGCCTCATTGTGGCAGAAGAGAAGGCCATGAACTGAAATGTCAGAATGGGAATGGGGATAGGAATTAAAATGATTTGCCTCCAGGAAACACACAAAAAATGCTGGTGAACGCAACAGGCCAGGACTGACGAAGGGTCTCAGCCTGAAACGTCGACTGTACCTCTTCCTATAAATGCTGCCTGGCCTGCTGCGTTCACCAGTATTTTTTGTGTGTGTTGCTTGAATTTCCAGTATCTGCAGATTTCCTCGTGTTTCCCTCCAGGAAATTCAGCTTTTTGTAGGTGGAGCAGAAGTGCTCAACAAAATGGTTCCCCAATCTGCATAGATTCTCACCAATATACAGGAGGCTGCATTGGGAGCACAAGATACAGTAGACAACCCCAAAAGATTTGAAGGTGAAGTATTGCCTCACCTGGAAAGACTTCTCAGGGCCCTGAATGGAGGAGAGGGAGAAGGTGAATGGGCAGGTGTAGCACTACTGCTTGCAGGGATAAGTGCCAAGTAGGAAATTAGTGGGGAGGGACAAATAAACAAGGGGATCATGGGAGTGATCCCTACAGTAAGTGGAAAGTGGTGGGGAGGTAAAGAAGTATTTGGTTGTTGAGTCCCATTAAAGATGGCAGAAGTTGCGGAGACAACAGGAATTCTGCAGATGCTGGAAATTCAAGCAACACACATCCTGGTGAACGCAGCAGGCCAGGCAGCATCTGTAGGAAGAGGTGCAGTCGACGTTTCAGTCCGAAGTTGCGGAGACTGGTGTTTTGGATGCAGAAGGTCATGGGGCTGTAGGTAAGAACAAGAGGAACCCTATCCCTGTTGAGGTGGCAGGAAGATGTGGTGAGTTCAGCTTCAATGTTGAAGGAAGGGAACACTAGTTCTTTGAAAAAGAAGGACATCTGTGATGTCCTGGAAAGGAAAGCCTCATTCTGGGAACTGATGCAGCAGAGATGAAAGAACTCTGAAAAGGGAATGGTATTTTTAAAGGAAACAGGTTGGGAAGAAAGATAGTCAACATAACTGGGGGTATCAGTAGACTTAAAAAAGGTATCAGTAAAGAGTTTGTCTCCAGAGCTGGAAGCTGAGAGATTGAGAAATGGGAAAGAGGTGCCAGAAACACACCAAATGAAATTAAGGGCAGCGTCGAAGTTGGAGGCAAAGTTAACAAATTTATTACTTCTACTTTATTATTACTGTTTAGAAAATAAAATGTATGTTGGAAAGTATTTGAAATCTGTAAAAAACCAGTCATTATGTCACTCGATACCATTGAACATAAAAGTCATTTGACATTTGTAAGATCCAACAACATGGGTGTTAACAGTCATTGAAGGAAATGTAACTGGTTTGGAAGACAATATTGCAATTCTGTAAAGTGGTCACTACTGAGGAATTTGGAAATCAGAGTAATTGGTATATTTCTCTGTGAGAATCTTCAAATTATAGCAAAACCCAAATGGTTAAGAAATTGGCTTGCATTGTGCATAATTCATTTATCAAACATAATAAGAGTTCAATGTTGGTGAGTAGTGAAACATTACATATCATTTAACATCAGAAATATATCACCTGCCATTTAGTTAGAACTCCCTCACAGATGATTGGAGTGAACTCCCTCACTGTATGCAATCTTTTGAATATTCAGAGAATCAAGGGATATGGATTTAGTATAAGAAAATATAACCGGGTAAAGGGTGAACTATGATCTTATTGCATTAAATTGCATTCTGGTATTTAATCAATTCTCTTTCCAATATTCAAAGTGACAAGTTTAGTTTGGCACCTACAGTATAACAATGATTTTCCAAGGTTCATATTCTTCAGGCAAAGGAATAGATAATAGCAAGTATTTGAATGGTGACAACACACACTAAGTGTGATTGTGCTCTACTTTGCCCAATGTCAGAATGGACATCTGGATAATGATTAGAAAAATATTTCCATTTCTTCATACAGAATTCCATTTCTCCTTCCTAGCCTGAAAGAAATTAATCTTGTATTTGTCATTCCTGGTGTAAGACTTTCAAAGTCAAGATCTTCTGGTTAAGATGGCGCTAGTAAATGCGTGCAACAGCACCCCGGTAGTTAAAATGTTGACAAATCTGACTAAAAGCATCACTAAAAATATCTTTTCTGAGGTAAATTGTGTTAAATTATAGCCACAAACAATGAAGGAGTGAGTGATGGTGAGGCAAGTTTGGGGGATGAGCCGAGATGGTGTATTGCAGAATCATTGTAGATGGTGTTCTGATGTCCATACAACTGGCCTGGGTGAGATGTTGGATTATTCTGGGTGCTGAACTTACTTGATGAGCTTGAGAGTGGCTTTGGAGAGGGCAATGAAATCTGGGCTTGACGCGAGTCGCTGGGCAGTATGGTCTAGGCCTGGAAAATTTTGCTGCAGCTGGGTCCTAGTGAGAAGTACAATTTGCTGTTTAGACAATTTAAACGCCAGCCCAGATCGGAGGCAAAAACCGATTTCACTCACTCTCCACAATGTTTACTCCTCTCTCCAGGGTGCTGGAGCTTTTCACTTTTGATCAATTTAAACATTGGCCCAGATAGACTGAAAAGACAGGGATCTGGGGTGAGAGCCGATTTTTCACTCGCTCTATGTGATGGCCACTCATCCATATCTCTCTCTCTCTCTCTCTCTCTCTCTCTCTCGTGCAGGGTTATATAACGTGCACTCTTTTTTTATGCACTCTCATGCACTCTTAGGGTTATATAACGTATACATTTTTTGATAATAAATGTACTTGAATCTTGGATCTTCTTATTGATAAGGCTTAATACCAAGTTCAGTTCCCCACTGGTTCACTGGGGAATCTTGAAGTATTTTTATCATATGATTTATGTCCATTCCATGGAGTTAGGCCTTTACCTGGCTCATTATTGTCTTTAAAGACAAATCCTGATACTGTCTTATTAGATCCACATGCTGTTTATCTAAAAGATTTGGCATTACAGTGGATCTGCAGATAAAAGCAATGAAGAGGTTTCTGTCAAAAGAAAAGTGTGCTCATTCAGAGTTCAGTATAGCCACTTTGCTCAACCTATAATTTAAGCTTTCTTTTCTATCCTGGGATTGCATGAGTGTAATTTTATTTTAGGACTATTTTAGACAAATATGCTGCTTCAGAAGCAAAATACTACAGATGCTGAAAATATGAAATGGAAAAAGAAGCAGGGAATACCTAACATTTTGCATCAAGAGGAACAGGCAAAATGTTTCAGGTAGATGACTTTCATTTAGACCTTGATAGTTATAAGACTCCACTAATTACTAGCAGAGATTGAATAGGAGTTCAAGAAGGGTAAACAGAAAATTCCAAGATGGAGAGAGGCTGTGTCTCCCAAAATATGATCTGAATCTGCTACATGTCAAGTTTGGTCATGTGGTATGTAAAAATCTGTTTGATTTTAAAAATTAGTTTCTTTGAGCGACTTAGAACAAGCAAACATCTTTGGAAATACTTCATTTCAATGACCTTGAGATGCTTTGCCAGTGTGTGGTGAACTTCGAAGAGACATTGAATTGACAATATAGGTTGTATATCACTTTCATTGTGGAATAACTACTAGTCTAGATAATAGCTGTGTTAGTTGTCTAATAGCAATGACTATTCTTATGTCATTTTTGATGTAATGTCTTTAGTAATGGTTGATTCATGGTTTTAACCTTGGTACTCTTCTTGATTTTTATTTGTTAAATTTTATTGAGACATTTTTATCCCTGTTTGTTGTTATTATCACTTTTCTCTTACCCACGTTAGCTTCTTTTTCACATCTCTGGAGTTTTCTCTACCCTTTCTGTTATTTCCTTATGCTCTTCTGCAATTCCAGCTCATAGATCAAAATTAAAAAGATTTATTTCTTATTCCACAATCAAAACTGTTCTGAATATGTTCATTTTAAGCCACAGTACCTAATTTGTTTCATTTTTAAGTTAAATAAACATGAGCAAGAGCATCCTTGTGTCTTCCTACTGAAGTTGCAGATTACTTCCATTCATTATTAGCGTGGTATTTTGTTGTTCATCTTAATTTCTAAGCAATTTTCACTAATCCTTGTCAAAAGCTTTAATAAACTGCATTAAATTATGATAGATTTTTAATAGCTACTGGTATCCTTCATGGAAGGTTTTTGATCTGCACATCTGAATTTAGCCTGTACTGGTATACTGTCTATTTTCAAAAGTCCTTGTCAAATGCAGCAGAAGAAAGCAGCAATTGGATTTGGATTAAAAGGAAAGACAACAACTGGGCTGCAAGATGAAGACAGGAGGGTATGGAACTGAGGGGGTGTATCTGGGATGCCTGGTAGCACTGTTGAGCCCTCTGGAGACGTTGTGGGCTTATCAACGAAATGTCAAAGAAGGAGGGTGCCCACCTGATGACCCCGATGACGTACCTACCCTCCCTCCTTGTCACCACTCCAAACCCCTGCCAACTTCGAGAGTGCCAACTTACCAGAGGGATTGAAACATCAAGTCCTAGTAGCTCTACTCTACTACTATTATCCTAAAAAGCACATTACTTGACTCTGCACTGAACTAAGGAATTGGCCTGCAACTAATGGGCTCCGGGGCTGTCTGCAATGACGAATGGCTTTGTGGATGTGAACTCACTCTTGTGAACTTTAGTCCTGAATGTTATTTGTGCATTGAGTGTTTGACGATCTTTTTTAATGGGGTTTATTGGGTTTATTTTTTGTGGCTGCCTGTAAGATGAACCTCAAGGTTATATACAGTATACATATTTAGAATACAAATTTACTTTGAACTTTGAATTTGGATGACTAATGGTGCTAACAGTATAATAGTTGGTACGCTGATGTTGATTCTCCTCTTTGGAGATGGAGATTATTATTGATTTATTCTGTTTTTCTTTTTCCATATTGCAGATATTCTGCAGTAAAACATCTGTCCAGTTTATTTTGATGGATTCATAGCTTTCTGCCCCATAACTTTATTTGTGTTGCTTGTCATAGAAGCTTTTGTATCTTTAGAAATTGTAAGTTTTTATTGTTTTTCACAGTTCTAGGTCCATCTTTATTTAGGTGAGTTATTATTTATGGATATAGGCCACAGTTTAAGAATAAGGGGTAGATAATTTAGAAGGGAGTTGAGGAAAAACTTTTTCACACAGAGGGTTGTGGTTCTGTGGAATGCTCTGCCTCAGAAGGCAGTGGAAGACAATTCTCTGGATTCTTTCAAAAAAGAGTTAGATAGAGCTCTTAAAGATAGCGGAGTGAAGGGATATGGGGAGAAGGTAGGAAAAGGGTACTGATTGTGGATGATCAGCCATGATCACAGTGAATGGTGCTGCTGGCTCGAAGGGCTGAATGGCCTACTCCTGCACCTATTGTCTATTGTCTTCCACCTTTTTATGTATCTCACTATTTTCGGTAATCAAATCCCTCCATTCCATTCGTTCTTATTCAATGTGACCAAGTTAAGACTGTTTACAAATTTGTACAACTTTATTTACTGGCTTTACATTCTCTTTTTAAGTCTTCATGGTTTTTGATGTTGACTCTGGCCCTATAAGTCTCAAGGTGTCAGATTAGACACTAGCAAGGAATCTTTCTGCTAATACGTGACTAACCTATCATGTAACTGGATGGCCTATTCAAGAGTAACACTGGGAGTATTTAATTTTGAGATGATAACTTGGTCAGCAAAATTGAAGTGTACATGTGATTTGAACACTGGAAGTGCCATATCTTAGTCAGACCAATATAATCATCTAGAGCTTAGAAAGAGTGAGCTGAGGCTTAAATGGAGAAAAGAAAGAAAGGCTGTTTAAAGGGAACAGATTGAAAGAGTGAGAAAGGGAGACTTGGGTTGGAAGTAGTGGGCGAGAAAGACTGAGGCAGTTAACATTGCTCTTCAGCCCAATTATGAGGCAGTTTAGCCATCCATTAAGTTAATTGCTTAAAGTACTAGGAAAACATGCCGGTAAAGACAGGTAATAATTTAGAGTCATAGCCTTTGGGATTTAAAATAAAGAGCCCTACTGATATGGCTTTGGGATTTGTTTTCTAAATACAGGTTGATAGAAATTTCTTGAGTTTGCATTGTGGTAATTACAGTCACGTTGTGCAGCTCCAGGCTAACTCCACAGTGACTGTGACTGATTACATGCCGCAATTGAAGTCATCTGATTGAGCAGAGCAGTAAAATGAAGGACTTCAATATGAATGAACTGATGCTGTTGATTTCTGTTGTTTGTCCTCAGCAATGTTATAATCAAGTTAAGTCTGAGGCATATAAGGCAGAAAAACAATCCAGTTTCAGTGAAAATGGACTAAAACCCTCACAGTAACCACATGGTAGGACAGACCCTAAAGAATGAAATTAATTGCTAAATTGTTCCTTTTTAGAATTGACATGTGTGCTGAGGTACAATGAAAAATGTCTTGCATACAGCCCATAACAATCAATTCACAATTAACAGAATATTATCATTTATTGATAGGGGAATTACACACATGCTTCAGTGAGCTACGGCAGAGGAGAAACTATAACTGAAGAGCTGCTTACAAAATTGATCCCCTTTTTTTAAGCAAGGATGCTAATGCATTGGGAACAATTCAGAAACTGCTTACTAGTTAATCCTTAAAGTGCTGCTGTCTTGGGGGCGGGGGGGTGGATATGTTCTGTGGAGTATAGAATGAGAGAGGACTTGACTGAAACATGTAAAATTCTGAGGAGTCTTTACAAGGTAAATGTGCCATGAACATTTCTGCTTGTGGGAAAAGCTAGAATTAGTGACTAAAAATAAACGTTTGAACATTTTTAAGACTGAGCTAGACAGATTAATGATGAGACAGAGATAAGCAATTATCACTGATGGATATTAATGCACATATTAATTTAAATTCTGATCAACATTATCTTATTAAATGGCAGAGTATGTCCAAGTGGGCAAGCAGTCTACACAACTCCTAATTCATGTGTTCATATGTTGGCATGTCCATACGTGGGTGAAGATAATGCTCCACTCAAAGGAATAATATTTTAACAAACAGAGTTGATATGACTTTGTAGTGTAATATGAAGCTATCAAAATTTAATTCTGTTTAGATTTAGAAAGCAACATTGATTATTTAAAGTTAATTGTACATGGATTCTTCTGTTTTGCTTTTGAATATCAGAGGTAGAAGTAGCAGTTCTGAGTTGTGACATTTAATTTGATATTCTGGCAACATACTACACTAAAGATTGTAGTTGGCATTACGGTTTATATAAGTTTTAATTTTACAGTAATAAAAATAATGCATTATAAAAAAAACTAAATTACAATAAGATATATAGTTAATTAAGTAGTTCAAAAAGAGAGCATTTGCCATGCACAAACAGCACAGGTCTTGCTAGACAGCTGACTTGACAGAGCAAAATTATTTTATTTCAGACTGAAATGCACATACATACATTACCAACAACAATTTGTCATCCGATTTCACTGAAATTAAATTAAAATGCTCGAGTTGAAAAACTGCAATGTTATTCTTTCTTTGAAATGGTATACTAATGGATTTTTGTGGGGGAAATTGCATGTTGTAAGACAGGAAATCAGCAATTATTTTTATAATTAAATAAAGCTTTCAAGTGGGTCATTCAGCAGAAGAGTCAGAAGTGACAGACTCAAGGCCTCTCTGTCAATCTGTGTCTAATTTTTCTCTGCGACGGTAAGGGAATGTGATGCAAAGGTTAGGTGGCGTTCAAGTTCAAATTCAAGTTTAGTTATCATCCATCCATACAAGAATACAGTTGAACAAAACAGTATTCCTTTGTGACCAAGGTGCAAACCATACACAGCACATCACAGCACATTCTAGCAAAAATACAGTCACACAAAAAAAATATATAATATGGAGTCCAAGCCCATGAATGACATGTCCCACAAATTGACGGTATAGTTCCCGGCTGTCCGTAGACGAATGCACACACGCTTTCTAACTTGTGAATCTATCAATTGAACACTGGAGGGCAGCACCAACTGGAGATACCAGCCCCCAACCAAGCATGGCCACTGTGCTATAGTGCCTCTGGCGACTGCTCTCCTAAACTGCAGCAGCAAGCAACCATGCAGCCTGAGGCCTAGTTCTCACTACAGCTGAGGCTATGCAGCCCCCCTACTGTCTGTCATGCCAAGAAACAAGGGAAACAGGCCTGCGCATCGTGCATTATCCATGTCCAATAGGGTCTAGCAATTGCAAGAGAAACATATGAAAAAAAACACCTGCTGATACACTATGCACTTGGTTCACACACCAACTCCAATGCCTTCCGGCAGCAGGTCCAGCTTCTCCACCAACGAGCTTCTCACTGATGTGGCTGACCTGCCATATCCAATATTCATAAAGTCCAGTGTTGTCTTGCAATCAGGAAAAAAAGATGCTTAAGGAAGCCAGAAACACTTTTGGTTGACCCCCCAGATGTAAGAGCATGCCACCATCTTAAATACTTGTTACTTTCCTCACTTCCATCACTTGTAACATGTGACTTGACTGCACCTATACCATAAACCAAGATGTTGTGGGAGAGCTTCATTCAATGATGTGGATCATAATGTGTGAGTATAGTGTTTGACACCACCATTTCCTTTGCCTTTTGGAAATCCAGCTCACACTGCTTTGTCCATTCCGTATCTTCCCGCTCTGTAGTAATCAGTCTGAGGAATGGGGCACAGTAGCTAGGTTTGTCAGGACTTGTTATAGCAATTGACAAATCATAAAAAGGGACATATAACATTACTTAAATTTTCTCAACACACTTGTGTAAATTGCTGTGTGTCCACGATGTGACCACAGTAAGTGATACTTTGTTTATAGAATTCACACCTGTTGCATTATGTTCTGATCCCACAATCTTCTAATCCCTTTAATGCCATCTTGAGAATTTGGAGATGTTCCTTGTCATCCTCACCAGTAAGAATGATGCCATCCAAATAGCAGAGTGCCTGGGCAGCCTTGCAGCACCTGGTCCACAGCTCTCTGCCAGAGCGCAAGTGCAGATGTTACTCCAAAAATACGCCTATTACAGTGATAAGTTGAGAAACATTTTGGACACATTTTCCATCTCCATTTGCAAGCAGTCCTTTGTGCTGAAGTGTTCCTCTCCAGAAATATTTGCAAAGATATCCTCCATCCTGAGCAGAGGGTATCGTTCCGTTCGTGGTTATCCCTCGAGGTCGAGGATGATGGTCTTCATTCTGAAGAAGTGGCCCACAGACCGAAGACGCCTGTGCATGTATTTGTTTTATGTGTACTTAATGTTGCACTCCAAGAAGCGCACGATACTTCACAAATCAATCAACTGATCCCAATGGCATGGAAACCACGACGATTGGAGCTGATGGGTACCAATCTACATTTAGTACTGGATTGGCTATTTCATTTGCTTAAAAATACTGCTTGATTTATTCAGTATATATCATTCAGTTATCTGTTGTGGAATGTATCCAGCCATTTTTGCTTTTTTAAAATTTATTATATTATCACTCAATACTCAGTTTATGAACCTGTGAAACATTTGCTTTCTGCTTTTTTTCTTGCCTTGACTATCTCTCTCCTCTTGCAAGTTAAAAAATGAGCTGTGCTTCAACAGGTAGGTAGTTGTCTCAGGTTCATTTTAAAACTACCTCGTCATCATTTTTATAGAGTCATAGAAAAGTACAGTGTAGAAACAAGCCCTTCAGTCCATCTGGTCTATGCAAAAATCATTTAAACTGCCTACTCCCATCAACCTGCTCCGAGACCAGAGTCCTCCATAGCCCTAAGATCCATGTACCTATCCAAACTTCACTTAAGTGTTGAAATCGAGCTCACATGCACCACCTGTGCTGGCAGCTCACTCTACACTCTCAGAATCCTCTGAGTGCAGAAGTTTCCCCTAGTGTTCCCCTTAAACTTTTCACCTTTCACTCTTAAACCTGACCTCTGGTTGTAGTCCCACCCATCCTCTGTGGAAAAAGCCTGCTTGTATTTACTTTATCTATACCCCTCATAATTTTGTGCACAGTACCACCATCAAATCTCACAATATTCTATGTTCTAAGGAATAAAGTCCTCACTTATTCAATCTTTCCTTATAATACAGGGCCTCCAAACCTGGCAACATCCTTGTAAATTTTCTCTGTATACTTTCAACCTTATTTCCATTTTTCCTGTACGTAGGTGACCAAAACTGTACAAAATACTCCAAATTAGGACTCATCAATGTCTTAATCAACTTCAACATAACATCCCGTTTCCTGTACTCAGTACATCAATTTATGAAGGCCAACATTCCAAAAGCTCTCTTTCCGATCTTATCTACCTGTGACACTACTTCCAATGAATTCCAGACCTGTATTCTCATATTACTTTGTTCTACCACACTCCTTGGTGCCTTGCCTTTCACTATGTAAAACCAATCCTGGTCAGACCTACTGAAGTGCATCACCTCTCACTTATCTGCATTAAATTCCATCTGCCATTTTTTCAGTCTATATTTCCCACTGATCCAAATCCCTCTGCAAGCCACGATAGCCTTCTTTGCTGTCCACTACACCCCCAATCTTGGAGTCATGTGTGAATTTGCTGATCCAATTAATAACATTATCATCCAGATCATTGATATAGATGACGAACAACAACAGACTTGGCACCAATCCCTGCAGCACACCACCAGTCACAGACTTGCAGTCAGAGAGGCAACCCTCTACTACCACTCCCTGGCTTCTCCCACAAAGCCAATGTCTAATCCAATCCACTACCTTATCATGAATGCCAAACAACTGAACCCTGTTTGACCAACCTCTCATGTGGGATCTTGTCAAATGCCTTGTTAAAGTCCATGTAAATAACATTCACTACCTTGCCTTCATCCACTTTCCTGGTAACTTCCTCGAAAAACTCGCAATAGGTTCGATAGGTGCATTTAATGTCAGAGAAATGTATACAATATACATCCATTTCCTTCTTTATAATCTTTTTATTACTTTTCCAAAATTATAAACAGAATAACAATATTGATACAGAGAGATTGGAATAATCTTATTGTTGATAAACATGTACAAAAAAGATTTCAAGTAATACAGGTAATAGACTTTCAAACTCTTAATATAATTAATCATAGAAAAAAAAGAAATAAAAAGAAAAAAAATACAAAGAAAAGCCCCAAAGAAACAAAAAAAAAGAAACTAAATACTAAACCCCAAAAAAAGAAAACAGAACAAAACAAGGCTGGACAAATATCTTAAATCCAACACGTTCAATAACGTCGTCAACTCCGGTCCTCTATTCATATATTTTAAGTTAATAAGAAGGATTCGGAAAGGTCAAATTACATCATATGAAAATGTTGAGTAAATGGTTTCCAAGTCTCTTCAAATTTAACCGAAGGATCAAAAATGTCACTCCTAATTTTTTTCTAAATTTAAACATGATATAGTTTGGGAAAACCATTGAAATGTGGTAGGAGGGTTGGTCTCCTTCCAGTTCAATAAAATGGATCTTCTGGCCATTAAAGTAACAAATGCAATCATCCAACAGGCTGAAGAGGATAAAAATCTATGTTCTATCATTGGCAAACCAAAAACTGCTGTAATAGGATGGAGTTGTAAGTCAAAATGCAAAACTGTTGAGATAATATCAAAAATATCTTTCCAGAAAATTTCCAAAAGAGGACAGGACCAAAACACATGAGTTACAGAAGCCACCTCAGAGTGACATCTGTCACAAATAGGGTTTATATGGGAATAAAAACGGGCTAATTTATCTTTAGACATATGAGCCCTATGCACTACTTTAAATTGTATTAATATATGTTTGGCACATATAGAGAAAGAACTAACTAATTGAAATACAAATGTATTTTTATCCCATTTCTCTATAGGTAGGCAAAGTTGAAGTTCCCTTTCCCATTCATTTTTAATTTTATCAGATATACCTGGCTATAATTTCATAATTATATCATAGATAGATGCTATTAATCCCTTCTGAAAAGGATTTAAACCTAAAATTTTATCGATGATATCAGTAAGGTATGAAATCGGGAAGGTAGGCAACGTGGTATTTAAAAAGTTTCTTATTTGTAAGTATCTTAATAATTGGGATCTGGGCAAATTAAATTTATTAGATAACTGTTCAAAAGACATGAAACAGTTATCCAGAAATAAGTCACAAAAACATGTTGTACCTTTCATTTTCCTTATCAAAAAGGCTTGATCCATAACTGAGCATTGAAAAAAATTATATATAATAGGGCTTGATAATATAAACTTGTTCAAACCAAAAAATTTACAAATCCTCTTCAGAAGGGAATAATAGCATCTATCTATGATATAATTATGAAATTATAGCCACGTATATCTGATAAAATTTAAAATGAATGGGAAAGGGAATTTCAACTTTGCCTACCTATAGAGAAATGGGATAAACTTTTTCAATTAGTCAGTACTTCCTCTATATGTGCTAAACATACATTAATACAATTTAATGTATTGCATAGGGCCCATATGTCTAAAGATAAATTAGCCCCTTTTTATTCCCATATAAACCCTATTTGTGACAGATGTCACTCTGAGGTGGCTTCTTTAACTCATATGTTTTGGTCCTGTCCTCTTTTGGAAAAATATTGGAAAGATATTTTTGATATTATCTCAACAGTTCTGTGTTTTGATTTACACCCCCATCCTATTATGGCAATTTTTGGATTGCCAATGGTAGAAAATAGATTTTTATCATCTTCAGCCTGTCAGATGATTGCATTGGTTACTTTAATGGCCAGAAGATCCATTTTACTGAACCGGAAGGAGACCAATCCTCCTACTATATTCCAATGGTTTTCCCAAACTATGTTTATATATTATGCTTAAATTTAGAAAAAATTAGAAGTGATATTTTTGATCCTTCAGTTAAATTTGAAGAGACTTGGAAACCATTTATTCAACATTTTCATATGACGTAATTTGACCTTTCCAAATCCTTCTTATTAACTTAAAATATATGAATAGAGGAGCAGAGTTGAGGACATTATTAAACGTGTTCGATTTAAAATAATGGTCTAGCCTTGTTTTGTTCCGTTTGCCTTTTTGGGTTTAGTATTTAGGTTTTTTTTGTTTCTTTTTGAGAGTTTTCTTTGTATTTTTTTTTTCCTTTTTCTTTTTTCTCTATGATTAATTACATTGTGAGTTTGGAAGTCTGTGTTATTTAAAACCTTTTCTGTATATGCTTAGATAACAATAAGATTATTCCAATTTATCTTTATCAACATTGTTTATAACTTTGGAAAATTAATAAAAAGATTTAAAAAGAAAGAAAAAAATTATGAAATTGAAACCAAATTTATAATGTATGTTTAATTATTAGATTAACTATTTGTTTATTCAATTTAGATAATACAAAAGGAAGTGAAGTCCCTAAAATGGAAGCCAAAGAAAACCCATGTACAGAGTAACCTTCAAAAATTTCCCAATATAGACTTGGATTTATATTCCAATCTTGTGTCCAAAATATTAATATCAAATATTAATTTCCCAGTAATAGAATCTTAGATTAGGCATTGCTAAACCACCATCTTTCTTGGACTTCTGTAAATATGTTTTACTTAACCTGGGATTTTTATTCTGCCATATATAAGAGGAAATTTTAGAATCGATAGTATCAAGAAAAGATTTAGGAATTAAAATTGGTATCGCTTGGAATAGATATAAACATTTAGGTAAATAAAGATTTAGGTAAAACAATATACATCCTGAAATTCTTTTTCTTCTATAAGATTAGTTAGACATGACCAACCACTCATGAGGCCATGCTGGCTGTCCTTAATCAGTCAATGTCTATCCAAATACTTGTATTTTTGGTCCCTTAGAATACCTTCCAATAACTTTCCCACAAATGACATCAGGCTCACCAGCATGTAATTTCCTGGTTTATGTTTAGAGCCTTTGTTAAACAATTGAACAACATTGGCTATCCTCCAATCCTCTAGTACCTCTCCTGTCTCTAAGGATGTTTTAAATATCTCTGCTAGGGCCCTGGCAATTTCTGCACTTGCCTCCTGTGGTTTTGTAATTCCAGAAACTAATGGAAAGAAAACCTCAAGAGCCCAGGAAAACATATGTACTTAGTTTTACTTTTAGTGAGGTGTTGGTGTATGATGTGATGGTGTAATAACCTATGCCATTCACATACTTCTTACATATAACCCATAATGAATTATGTAAACAACAACGAATGATTATTCAAACAATACATTTACAATATTACTCAGATATTACTGAAATATTAATACTTTACAGTTATTACCTCTCAAACATCAGGCTCTTGAACCAAAGGTAATCTTTGTAGAAGAAACATGGCTTATTTAGATTTCATTAATCAGATAGTGATTGCTGACTAAGCAATGCAAACCATAGAAACTGAACACACAGAGTAAATGTATTTATTATTGTTGTATTTTTATTGTTCTCAGCTCAACTTGGTAAAGCCTAAGGTTCTGATATAGCCAAACCCACCCATTTCTCAATTGCTAGGAACTTTTGGACTATTTTAGCGGTGTTACTATTGGGACAATGTTCATGTTTCAAAGTCTTTCAGTTTCCTCTTTTAGCTCAGCATATTTCTGGTATTTTTGTATTTGCACAATTGGTTCTCTTTTACATATTTATTGTTTGTTTGCCCATCCTATTGGGGGCTGTTTTCAGTTGATTCCATTGTGTTTTGTGTATTTACTGTGAATGCCTACGAGAAAATGAACCGTATGGTTGTATATAGTGACATATATGTACTTTGATAATAAAATTTACTTTGAACTTTGAAAGTCATTCCTGGAAATGTTCCACTAAAACCTTTTTATGTTCTCTGCTTGGCCTTTATTAGACCATTAGTTACCAGATACTCTACTGTGGCTGTGGCCTAACCAGTGTTACACCAAGCCCCTATTCATAAATCTCAGTATCTCGTATGTTTCACTAACCACTTTCCCTACATGCACTTCCATTTTCAAGGATGCATGTACATGTACACCCAGCTCACTCGTTCTCTGTGCACATTTTAGATTTCTTCCATTCAAGACATTTTGTTTCATAAGTGTTTTGCCAAATGTAGCCTGGGGAAAAATACACACTCAGGACAACAAATACTTTTTTGGGTTTTAATTCCTTTATCTGTTTTAGATACTTAAGTGCCAGAAGAGGGTCTCAAGACAAAACGAACGAATTTACAACCAGTTCTTGCCATTACAATCTCAGTTTGACTTTCGATCCACACCCTTGTGTATGGACAGAATTGCGTATGCAGTATAAAAAATACCAGAACTAATACGGTACTAATACGGTAATGGCAATCCTGAAGGAACACAATACAAACAACATTAGAACCCCACCCACCCTGCACCTTATACATAACAGCGAAAGATGTAAGTGAATACATCTCATCTAAGACGTACATACGTGCTGAACTTCCGAACAGAGACTAAACATTCACGTTACGCAGTTACATGCATAATCAGTCCTGATACAATAAAGTTAGACAAAAGGTACACTTTGGCACAACATTTACAAGGTATAGCCTGGTAGTTAAATTACAGGAAGACTGACCTACTTGGATGGTGAGGAACTTTGCATAAGCCACACGATCCTGCGTCGATGCCTTTACTCATGAAAATCTAAAGCATCCACATGTAAAATATATCAAATTACCGATAATCTTGATTCCCCAACAAGCATAAACAAATTCACATGGATATCATCAATTAATGCTCACCTTTCCTTACCATGCCCAGTCTCGGGGAGGAACTCAATTCCAATGCCCCACCAGCATCTTCAGCAGAAAACAAAATGGTCTTCCCACTATCCCACGTCTGTGTAATGACATCACCGTCTCCCTCAAAGGCACAGATAGCTATTCTAGCATGACACGGATGGATGTCTAAGCACACTTTTAACGATACTGAATAAGATCCGATGGTCACCCAGTTACGCAAAATTGATAGCTGACAACAGAAGCATAAACAGGAGGTTGCCAGCAAATGGATGTCAAATCTGAATGGCTAAGAAATGTCAGACAATCTACAACTATAAAGTGATCTAGGATGACTATCTTTCATTCTTCAGTCCTGATGAAGGGTTCCAGCCTGAAACATCGACTCATCGTTTCTGACTGATGCTGCCCGACCTGTTGAGTTCATCCAGCGTACTGAAAGTGTTGCTTTGATCTTTTACAGCATCTGCAGATTATTTTGAGTAAAGAAGGGGACTTAGTACACAGTGCTGAGGGGCTCCTGTGTTGAGAGTTAGAGGGGTGGAGGAGAGGGAGCCCACTCTTATCACCTGCCAGCGATCTGACAGGAAGTCCAGGATCCAGCAGCACAAGGCCGAGGTCTCTAAGCTTCCTCTCAAGCCTGGATGGAACTATGGTGTTGAATGCTGAACTATAGTCCAAGAACAGCCTTCTCACATAAGCATCCTTCTTCTCCAGATGTGTAAAGATGGTTGTAGAGCAGTGGCTATTGCATTGTCTGTTAATCAGTTGTGTCAGTAGGCAAATTGTAGGGGGTCCAGTCTGGGTGGTAGCAAGCTGCAGATGTAGACTTTGACCAGCCTCTCAAAGCATTTGCTTATTATTGAGGTGTGTGCGACAGGACGCCAGTCATTCAGGCATGTTACCTTGGTCTTTTGGTGCAGGGACCAATGATAGATAATTTGAAGCAGGAGGGCACTTTACACTGGGAGAGGGAGAGATTAAAAAAGTCTGTAAACACACCTGCCAGTACTCGCCCTGGATGCCATCTGGTCCCACAGCCTTGCGACTGTCCACTTGTTGGAAACCTCTGCGTACCTCAGCCTCAGAGATGACCAGGTTGCAGGTTGTAGCGGTGGCTTTCCTCGGAGGCTCAGAGTTAGCGATATCGAACTGAGCATAAAAGCGATTGAGCTCATCTGAGAGAGAGATTGTGAAATTGGCGGCACCACAACGTTCAACTGTGAAGTCTGCGATGGTATGCAGCCCTCGCCACAAGTCACGTGTGCTATTTGTTGTAAATCTTGACTCAATCTTGTCCCTGTATTGTTGTTTTGCAGCCTTGATAGCTTTGCACAGATTGTAGCTGCTTTTCCTGAGCTCCTACTGATTGCCGGTGATGTAAGCTCGATGTCGCGTGGTTAAGTGCTGCTCGCACTGAACTATTGATAGAGGGTTTCTGGTTCGGGAAGACCCTGACCAACTTCTGGGGGACAACACTGTTGATGCACTTCCAGATGAAGCACGGATGTTGTTCCTCCTCTCCTCAAAGCTGTTCTGCATTTTCCTCCGAGGCATGTTTATCCCTCAGTACTTGTTGCCTTGTGTCTAACTCAGTTAAATCAGCCTCCATTCTAATGTGTATGGATGTAGTATGGGATGCCTTACTAGTGGCTACAGAACGTGCTTCACATGTGTTAGGCACGGTCGTCAACTTTATACGTAGACACAGGTTGTTCTCTGTCTTCATAAATATTTTCAAATCCCCCCAGAGGAGTGATTGTATAATTCCTCTCTTAGTTTTGGCTTCAAGGTCCCACCTCCCAGCTGAACTTATTTTGTCTTTCAAGTGCACAAACAAGACAAAACCACAACAATTTCAATTCAGCTTTTTAACAATGAGAGCAACATTTCAATTCTTCAGTCTTTTCAATGGAACCAAGGATCAAACACTTCAGGCAAACACCAGTGAACAACTTTCCAGTCCCACCCATTTGGACACGATTGACTACTCAAAACTGTGTATCAGATCCAAAACACATAGCAAGAATTAACAAAAGGCCATTACTTTCCACAAACTGCCCCAGGTTGGTGCTTCTAGTTTCTTAGACACATCTGAGCTGGTGTTCATTTAGTATAACTGTCAAAGTCCTTACTGACAAAATGTTGCGGCAAAACTAATCCAAAATGAAAACAACTGCTGCTAGTCCACAACCACCACAGGGTTGGTATACTTTCACGACACACCCTCAGCTCCAATGAAGTTATTGTTCCAAAGAGCTGAATCCTTTACTTCAGCCCATTATTAGTAATTAGCAAATGTACAATCTTGAAGTGTAATAAGTGGTCAGCAAAGATTTGACCTTCACCGGTCTCAAGCCACAAACTGCCATGAAATAAGCAAGAATAAGCAAGATTTACCAGGATGTTGCTGAGTCTTCAGGAGTTGAGTTACAGGGAAAGATTAAACAGGTTAGGACTTTATTCCATGGAGCGTAGAAGAATGAGGGGAGATTTGATAGAGGTTTACAAAATTATGAAGGGTATAGACAGAGTAAATATGAATAGGCTCTTTCCACTTAGATTAGGAGAGATAAATATGAGAAGACATGGCTTTAGGGTGAAAAGGGAAAGGTTTAGGGGGAACATTTGGGGGAACTTCATTCAGAGAGTGGTGGGAGTGTGGAATGAGCTGCCATCTGACGTGGTAAATGTGGGCTCACTCTTAAGTTTTAAGAATAAATTGGATGGATACATGGATGGGAGGGGTCTGGAGGGTTATGGACTGGGAGCAGGTCAATGGGACTAGCAGAATGAAGTTTTGGCACAGACTAGAAGGGCTGAATGGCCTGCTTTCTGTGCTGTAGTGTTCTATGGTTTTTATGGTTATTATTTGCAAAGGACTTTAATATTAACCTCTCTGACAATTATGGACAACCTCACAGTACTAAACGAAAATGATTATATCACTATATTACTTTAATTTGGAGATAAATAATGGATTTAAATGACAGTAGGAGCATTGATACAGACTACTCTGTGCCTTATTCAGGATGAGGTGTGTGACACTAGGCCAGTATACAAAATATCATGAAGGAGAAAGTCTCATTCTGCTTGTCATGATCAATGAGTCTACTTTGCACCTGCAGGACTGGTGCTTTCCTCTTTTACAATAATATAGTGACTGAATTAACACCAGTTGTGCCAAAATCCTGACTAGGGAAAATTCTCTTTCATAATACTGCCAAGTTGTTTCTTTTTTCCATGTATGCTACCTGTCCTGCTGAGTCTTTTATGAAAACCAACAATTCTTTTATATTAGCAACACACATCAAAGTTGCTGGTGAACGCAGCAGGCCAAGCAGCATCTATAGGAAGAGGCGCAGTCGACGTTTCAGGCCGAGACCCTTCGTCAGTCTTCGTCAGTCCTGACGAAGGGTCTCGGTCTGAAACGTCGACTGCACCTCTTCCTATAGATGCTGCTTGGCCTGCTGCGTTCACCAGCAACTTTGATGTGTGTTGCTTGAATTTCCAGCATCTGCAGAATTCCTGTTGTTTGCGTTTGAATTCTTTTATATTTCTGGTTTTCATTCAGATTTCCAACATCTAATTTTATTGATATAGATAGGAGAGGTATAGAAGGCTACAGTCCAGATGCAGGTTGATGAGACGATCTAGATTAATGGTTTGGCATGGAATAGATGAGCCAAATGGCCTTGTTCTGTGCTGTGGTGTTCTATGACTCTATGACCCACAACCACCTCAGGGGTCTGATGATGAGGCATGACTTCCAGATACAGACCAGATCAATCTTTCCTAACTACGATGCCTTTGCGCCAGAGAAGACTAAGTTTTAAGATTAAACCTTGCCAGCTTCCTGTAATTGCAGCTTCCTCTTTGATTGAGCAGTGTAAGGAGTTTCTTCTTTTATGTTATTGCGTAGGCTAATTAAAGTGGCTTCTTTGTTATGTTAACTGCTGAGAAAGTTCTCTCTCTGCTTGTTTGAGTTATAGTATTGATAAGAGAGAGAATGAACCAATTGGGATAGATGTTATTCTTTCTTGTGTGTCTGTAAGCTATTGTGATGCGTGGGATTTTGGAAGAAGGCGTGATGGGGAGAGAGAAGGTGGACACGATGCTGTGAGCTGGCCGATGGAGTGGACCCTGAGCTGGAGTCCGAGGTCCAGGATCTTCGATGATGCGAGGAGACGATGACAGACTCATGTGGAGCGCCTGGTCGACCACCGTGGTTGGTCCCAGGCGGCGGGTCGAGGTGGTCAGAGGGGATCGAAAGGTGAAAAGAGGATCGTTACTAGAGCTCCAACTGTTGTGCACGAAGAGTTTGAAATTTGATAAGATTGATGCCTTTTACTTTCCTTTTATATTTTATCTCTATTAATTATACAGTTCCAATAATATCTATAAATTGTAATTCATTTAATCGTATATGGTGTATTGTCTGTTATTTGGTGGGAAGGGGGGGTATATCACACAGCATCCAAACAAACTTAATTACCCAGTTTGGTGGGACCAAAGACTGCTTCCCCTAGACGATAGTGAGTTGAGTGAGCCTGAGGCTTACCAGAGGGCTACAGCAGTAAACTTCTCACTCAGCATGAGCATCAGAACTTCAGCCCCCTCTCCAGCTCCTGTCTGGTATCTGCTTCAGCTACTTAATACAAATTTATTATATTACAGAATCGTAACTTGGAATTCTGGGCAATCAAAGATTTCAATAACTATACTAGGTTTACACATATGTTCATGTTTGAGATGGAAAATGATTTCAGTAGAACTACATAATCATAGGCAAACAACAGGATCATAATCATAGGGTTTTGTTTCTGGTGGAAAAATACAGACTTCAATGTTTTCCATCCATATTTCTGTTGTTGAAACTAATTAAATGCTTCTGGCACATGGTGGGGTTTCTAATACAACTTCTGCATTTGCTTGCTTAGTTGAAGTACTCTTCCCAATGGTTTACAACTTGATGGCCACTCAGTGTTAACATTTCCACAGGCAGGCCATATAGCACTTTCCTGATCTCTACATTTTAAATTTAGCCTGGTGGGTGGTCAAAAAATCACAGTGGATCAGAGATGAGTCAGAGTCAATATCAGAATCATATTTAATGTCGCTGGTATATGTGGTGAAAAATAACATTTAAAAAAAAAAGTAACTTGCAATAAGAGTATGCATAACATATTAAATTAAATAAGTAGTGTAAAGAGAGGGCAGAAACGAAAAGAAATAGCAAGGTAGTGTATCTAGGTTCATTGTCCATTCAGAAATATGATGGTGGAGGAGAAGAGGCTGTTCCTAAAATGTTGTGTGTCCTTTCAGGCTCCCATACCACCTCCTTGATGGTAGCCATGCGAGGACAGCATGTCCTGGGTCATGGGGCTCCATGATGAAAAAACTTAGCTAAATGTTATCAAATAGGCATCTCCTTCTTAGTTCTCATGACTTTATATTCACAGAGTCCTCAACTAGGGCAGCACAGTAGTGTAGCAGATAGCACAAATCTTTACAATGCCAGCAATCACTGATTAGGATTTCAATGCTGTTTGTAATGTGTTTGTATGTTCTCCCCATGGCTGCATTGGTTTCCTCCCACTTGCATATTGTTAGGGTTAATGTGTTTTGGGAACACTATGTAGGTGTCAGAAAGTGGTGACACTTGTTGGTTGCCTGCAGTACAATTCTTGGACTATGCTGGCCATTGACACAAATGGCCCATATACATCATGGAACGCCATCACCCATATACCCATATAACCATATAACAATTACAGCATGGAAACAGGCCATCTCAGCCCTTCTAGTCCGTGCCAAGTGCTTACTCTCACCTAGTCCCACCGACCTGCACTCAGCCCATAAACCTCCATTCCTTTTCTCTCCATATAGCTATCCAATTTTACTTTAAATGACAATATCGAACCTGCCTCTAACACTTCTACTGGAAGCTTGTTCCACACAGCTACGACTCTCTAAGTAAAGTAGTTCCCCCTTGTGTTACCCCTAAACTTTTGCCCCCTAACTCTCACATCATGTCTACTTGTTTGAAATTCCCTTACTCTCAATGGAAAAAGCCTATCCACGTCAACTCTATCTATCCCCCTCATAATTTTAAATACAGGTGTCCCCCGCTTTTCGAATGTTCACTTTACAAAACCTCACTGTTATGAAAGGCCTACATTAGTATCCTGTTTTCGCTTTCAGAAGGTGTTTTCACTGTTACGAAGAAAGGCAGTGCGCGATAAAAAATCAGCGCGCGATAAAAGGCAGCGCGCCCCCCCACTCCCAGCGGCCGCTCTGCCCCGGATTCGGAATGGCATTGCTTAAATATGTTGCATTGAGCAGTCATTAGCAAGATGAGTTCTAAGGTGTTGGAAAAGCCTGAAAGAGTAAGGGTGTTACACTTAGCGTAAAACTAGACATAATTAAGCGTTTCGATCGTGGTGAATGAAGCAAGAACAAAGTGAGTTTGGCTTGTGCAAGTTGACGAAGATGATGTTGAAGAGGTTTTGGCATCCCATGACCAAGAACTGACAGATGAAGAGCTGATGCAATTGGAAGAGGAAAGGATAACAATCGAAACCGAATGCAACCGAATACAGAAAGTGAAACAACTGCTTGAGATTTTCGCTGCAATGATAAAGTACAACTTTAATTTTGAAAAGGTATGTAGGTTTAGGGGATATTTGCAGGATGGTCTGAGTGCTTACAAACAACTGTATGATAGAAAAATGCACGAGGCTCAGCAGTCAAGCAAGCCTTCCACATCAGACACAGCAGACGATGAACCTCGACCTTTGACATCGAGGCGGGCAGTCATAGGAGAAGAAGAGCTGCCTGCACTGATCGACGATGAGATGACACCCCCGTGTCCCACCACCCCAACACCCGGGCCCCGGACAGATACTGTACCGATTCGCGAAGAACACAACGGTAGCCGGGAAGCACACAGCACATCTTTAAGGAAAAAGACGAACTAAACATGCTAATTAATTAGGTGCCGCCTAGCACGTATTTGTTGGCCCAGATCAGTGTCGATGCAATTGGCAATCGCCTCTGATCTGCGTCGACATTTATAGGCCCAGCAGCACCTAATTAATTAGCACGTTTATTTTGGCTTTCTTCTTAACGATGTGCTGTGTGCTTCCCGGCTACCGCTGCGTTTTTCACGGCAATGTATCGGGTCGGCGGCCCGGAGGGTGGGGGCCACTGCACCACCCAGCCTGTGATGACTCAGTCTAACAAACCATCATCAGTGTGCTCGGTGCTGTTTTCCCAATTCCAGTAGGTGATACTATACTGTACATACATTATTTCTACTTTATATAGGCTGTGTATTTTTACGTGTTATTTGGTAGATTTGGCAGCTTCATAGTTTAAAGGTTACTGGAGAGCGCGTTTATACCAAAAGCACTTGCGTGAGATTTTCTGCCGAGAGCACTTGAGTGAGATTTTTGAAACGGAGATCTGTGCAGGCAATCATTGTAGAGAAGTAATTCTACTTTATATAGGCTGTGTATTTATCATACCATTCCTGCTTTTACTATATGTTACTGTTATTTTAGGTTTTATGTGTTGTTTGGCATGATTTGGTAGGTTATTTTTGGGTCTGCAAATGCTCACAAAATTTTCCCATATAAATAAATGGTAATTGCTTCTTCGCTTTACGATATTTCGGCTTACGAACCGTTTCATAGGAACGCTCTACATTCGGATGGCGGGGGAAACCTGTACCTCTGTCAAGTCCCCCCTCAACCTTCTATGCTCCAACGAATAAGGACCCAACTTGTTCAACCTTTCTCTGTAATTTAGGTGCTGAAACCCAGGTAACGTTCTAGTAACTTAGTCTCTGTACTCTCTCTATTTCGTTGACATCTTTCCTATAATTCGGTGACCAGAACTGTACACAATACTCCAAATTTGGCTTTACCAATGCCTTGTACAATTTTAACATTACATCCCAACTCCTATACTCAATGCTCTGATTTATAAAGGCCAGCATACCAAAAGCTTTCTTCACCACCCTATCCATATGAGATTCCACTTTCAGGGAACTATGCACCATTATTCCTAGATCCCTCTGTTCTACCGCATTCTTCAATGCCCTACAATTTACTATGTATGTCCTGTTTTGATTAGTCCTACCAAAATGTAGCACCTCACACTTATCAGCATTAAACTCCATCTGCCATCTTTCAGCCCACTCTTCTAACTGGCCTAAATCTCTCTGCAAGCTTTGAAAACCTACTTCATTATCCACAATGCCACCTATCGTAATATCATCTGCATACTTACTAATCAAATTTACCATCCCATCATCCAAATCATTAATGTATATGACAAAGAACATTGGACCCAGTACAGATCCCGGAGTCACCAGCCTCCAACCTGACAAACAGTTATCCACCACTACTCTCTGGCGTCTCCCATCCAGCCACTGCTGAATCCATTTTACTACTTCAATATTAATACCTAACGATTGAACCTTCCTAACTAAACTTCCGTGTGGAACCTTGTCAAAGGCCTTTCTGAATTCCATAAAGACAACATCCACTGCTTTACCCTCGTCAACTTTCCTAGTAACCTCTTCAAAAAATCCAATAAGATTTGTCAAACACGACCTTCCATGCACAAATCCATGTTGATTGTTCCTAATCGGACCCTGTCTATCCAGATAATTATATATACCATCTCTAAGAATACTTTCCATTAATTTACCTACCTCTGACATCAAACTTACAGGCCGATAATTGCTAGGTTTACTGTTATAACCCTTTTTAAACAATGAAATATGATCAATACGCCAATTAGCTTTTCTAATTTCTTCCTTAAGATTCTTTTTACATTCTTTATATTTCTCGAGCACCTCATTTACTCCATGTTGCCTATATTTATTGTAAATATCTCTCTTTTTCCCAAACAAATTTCCAATATCCCTTGAAAACCATGGCTCTCTCAAACTTTTAACCTTTCCTTTCAACCTAACAGGAGCATAAAGATTCTGTGCCCTCAAAATTTCACCTTTAAATGACCTACATTTCTCTAATACATCTTTCCCATAAAACATTTGTCCCAATCCACTCCTTCTAAATCCTTTTGCATCTCTTTAAAGTTAACCTTTCTCCAATCAAAAATCTCAACCCTGGGTCCAGACCTATCCTTCTCCATGATTATACTGAACCTAATGGCATTGTGATCACTGGACCCGAAGTGCTCCTCAACACATGACCTGACCTATCTCACTCCCTAACAGGAGATCCAACACTGCCCCTTCTCTAGTTGGTACCTCTATGTATTGCTGCAAAAAACTATCCTGCACACATTTTACAGACTCCAAACCATCCAGCCCTTTTACAGTATGGGCTTTCCAGTCTATGTGTGGAAAATTAATATCTCCCGCAATCACAACCTTGCGCTTACTACAATTATCTGCTATCTCCATACAAATTTGCTCCTCCAATTCTCGCTCTCCATTAGATGGTCTATCATACACCCCTACAAGTGTTACTACACCTTTCTCATTCCTCAATTCCACCCAAATAGCCTCCCTAGATGAGACCTCTAATCTATCCTGCCAGGGCACTGCTGTAATATTTTCTCTGACAAGCAATGCAACACCTCTCCCTCTTGTCCCTCCAATTCTATCACATCTGAAGCAATGAAATCCAGGAATATTTTGTTGCCAATCACACCCCTCCTGCAACCATGTTTCACTAATAGCTACAACATCATATTTCCAGGTATCAATCCATGCTCTAAGCTCATCCACCTTTCTTACAATGCTCCCAGCATTAAAATAAATGCATTTAAGAAATTTTCCACCTCCTACTCTCTGTTTATCACTAACGGTGCAAACAACTTTACTATCTCCTTTTTCTTCCTTCTCCCCTATATCTTTTCCTACTCTTTGGTTCCCCTCCCCCTTTGTATCTAGTTTAAATCCACTGGAGCCTCTCAAGCAAACCTACCTGCAAGAATATTTGTCCCTCTTCAGTTCAGATGTAAACCGTCCCGCTGGAACAAGTTCCACCTTCCCTGGAAAATTGCCCAATTATCTATAAATCTGAAGCATGTCTTCAGCCACATGTTGATCTGTGCTATCTTACTATTTCTAAACCTGCTTGCACGTGGCACTGGTAGCAATCCTGAGATTGCTATCCTGGAGGTCCTGTCCTTTAACTTGGCGCCTAACTCCCTAAACTCACCTTTCAGAACCTCCTCGCTCTTCCTCCCCACGTCATTGGTCCCTACATGGACCACGACATCCGTCTGCTTACCTTCCCTCTTGAGAATACTGAGAACTCATTCCGAGATATTGCGGACCCTGGCACCAGGGAGGCAACAGACCATCCGGGATTCTCGATCTCTTCCACAGAACCTCTTATCTATCCCCCTAACTATCGAATCCCCTATCACTACTGCTCTCCTCTTTTCCCTCCTTCCCTTCTGAGCTGAGGGTCCAGTCTCGGTGCCAGAGATGCAACCACTGCAACTTGTCCCTGGTAGGTCGCCCCCATCAACAGTATCCAAAATGATATACTTATTCTTGGTGGGAATGGCCACAGGGGTGCTCTGCTCATTCTGTCTATTACAGGTGTAGTCATCAGGAATAATTGTGCTCGCCCTGACTTCCCACATACTACAAATGGTGCTTTCGACTGTCCTAACTGCTGCCTCCATTACCTACTCCTAAGTTAATTAGAGTAATTATAGGACACAAACGGCCCATATCACTGTATGTTTCAATGTTTCAATATTTTAGTTAATTTTTACCTTATGCCTTGTTGGAATTTTCAACATTTATTTTTTCAACATTTTCTACATTCCCAACCTGACCGTATTGTGAATACTCTGTCCTCCTCGTGAGGTACAGTATTTGTCATTGGAGCCATCGTAGTGGAGTTGGCTGATTATAGCTGGTTTAGTTGCTGGAAAAAGGTGTTAAATATGTTTCCCAATTAGTGTTAGGATCCACCCTTGCATCATCTGGTTAAGCTCTTATCAGGCAGCCACCTGATCACTAGGAGACATTGTTATCTTCCTCCTTATTCAAAGTTCATATTCACAGAGATCATCCATGGATCTGGCTACAGTTAGCCATACATTTAACCAGCAAGGTGGTACGCCCTTTCCACCACATATGCAAGATCTCAATATGCTTTTGATGTATGGGCTTAATGTTTTTTTCAGTGCCATCATGACTGCTTCCTTATTGTCTGATGAGTAATGCAAACACTGGCTTTGCATGTAAATTAAAGTTCTTTCTGAGGATATTCTCTCAGCTGCAGCTGAAAGCATAAGCATAATTGTCATTTTAAATAAAAAATTTCTATGCTAAGTTTTTTTTTGTTGTTTTGACAAGGTTGGAAGATTGCCTGAAAGGAAATTGCAAATAAGATTATCAACCTGATTTTCTAACACCTATTGTCTGCCCTTGTGGCTTCACAACCTTATAGTCAGATTATACAAATACGTACAGATTTCTCAGAATACAATAAATAAATAATGCTGTTAGCATGCAAAAGAACAAAGACATAAAATAAGCATAGATGTTTCTTAAAATATAAACCAAAAAATCAAGTGGTGTATTAATTTCCATTTATATAGATAAGTCATGCTCCATAAAACACAACCAGGCACTTCCTTGTAATTCACATTAGCACATTTGATGTTTTTCCGATTTCACATTCCCAATAATATCATTAGTCATAAATTTCTTTCTTACTGGAATCAATTGGAACTTTTGATTGGAATTTATCACTTTCATGGAATTCTCACAATTCAGCTGGGACCGTACAGGAGTCCCCTGCTTTTTGAACGTTCACTTTACGAAATCTTGCTGTTACGAAGAACCTACATTAGTTACTGTATCTGAATTTAAGTCTGTTTAAAGGAAAATGATAGCCAAGAGACTTGACTGGGCAGCTTTAGAACTGACTGCAAGTTGCAAAAACAGCTTCCAAAGTCGAGCTGCACATTCAAACCAACAGAGAATGTGTTCTCGAGTATTTAGCTGTTGAAATTGTCATTCAACTCCTGTTTAGTGCTGCCACCTCTCATAGTATTCTGTTACTGGAACTCACCGCTCACTGCTGCTGTAGGAGATCCCCACTAGCTTCAAAAGGGTATCAATCATACAAGTGCCCAAGAAGAACAAGGTGAACTGCCCCAACAACTACCATCTAGAGTTAACTCCTGTCTGAGCAAGGACCTAGACCTGCTGGAATTTGCCTTCTGTCACTAAAAGTCTACAGTGGACGTAATCTCACTGGTTCTCCACTCAGCTTTGGAGCACCTAGACAACAGCAAAACATATGTCAGGCTGCTGTTTATCAATTGCAGCTCAGCATTCAACATCACCATCCCCTCACTACTAATCTACAGCTTCTAAAGTAGGTTACATGGTCGGCAAGAGTCTCAAATAGTGATAAGGAGCTGTACAGGACTGAGCTGGATCAGTGGATTGAATGATGCTGCAACAACAACCTTACACTCATTGTCAGCAAGACCAAGGAGTGGACTGTGGACTTCAGGGAGGAAAATTCACACCAATCCTCATTGATGACTCAGTAGTGGAAAGGGTGAGCAGCTTCAAGTTCCCGGGTGTCAGTATCTCTGAGAATCTATCCTGGGTCCAACACATTGATGCAATCACAAGGAAAGCACACCACTTGCTATACTTCATTAGGATTTAAAGAGATTTGGTACGTCACCAAAGAGTCTTGCAGAATTCTACATATTGGAAGCATTCTGACTGGTAGTATCACAGCATCGTATGGAGGATCGAAGGAGGCTAATGAGGGCTGTAGACTCATCCAGGTTCATTGCAACACAACCCTCTCTGCCATTGAGGGCATCTTCAAAAGGCAGCATTCATCATTAAAGACCCTCACCATCTGGCATATGCCTTCTTCATTTTATTACCATTGGGGAGGAGAATGAAGGCTCACACTCTATGTTTGAAGTTTTTTACCCTCTGCCATCTGATCACTTTCTGAATGGTCCATGAGCACTATCTTGTGTAGTCTTTTGCACTCTTCACTTTTTTTCCCACTTACAGTAATTGTTGCCGTAAAATGGCAAATTTCACGTAATATGTCAATGATAATAAAGCAGATTCTGATTTTGTTTCACTATTTGCACCATAAAATTAGTATGGATTCCTGTAACAGATCTTTACATCACCTCACAATTGTACCCATCGCCACATCAGAGAAGTCACCCAGGTGAAGTGTACAAGCAGAGTTGAGTTCATGCATTTCATTGATGACCAGGTAGTAAGTCAACATGTCCCTGCAGCCATTACAGTAAGAGCTGCCATTAGTAACACAGATTCAACCACAGAATAGCACACCTAGTCTCTTTCAGTAAATCTAGAGGCTCTCTTCTTCATCTTTGTGGTCTCTTTCTCCATTTCTCCCCAGTGATAGAGATGGCATGTGTGTTATGTCTGGTTGTAATGAATTATAACGGTTAAGGTCTGTTATAAGATTTGTTATTGTCAATGTACCAAGGTACTCTGAAAAATCGGTCTTGATTGTCATCCTTGCAAATCATTGCACAACAGCAACACATTGAGGTAGTGCAAGGGAAAAACAATAACATAATGTGGAGTATAGTGTACAGTGACTGATAAAGTGTGGTTAGATAATAAGGTGTAAGGGCCACAATAGGGTAGTTTGTGAGATCAAGAGTCAATCCTATCATACAAGAGTTCCATTTAGAATAAAAGCTATACTTAAACCTGAGGGTACATGGTTTCAGACTGTGTGTCTACTACCAAATGGCTGGGGGAAGAAAAGGAATATCCAGGGTGAGTGGGGTTTTTGATTATGTTGGCTGCTTTATGAAGGCAGTGAGAGCTCAGATGAGAGTGCATCAAATTGCCAAAAACGTTTGGTCCCTTAGGAACTATATAGCAGATGCTTCTAGTGTTAACCACAACATTATTTCTAAAGTATCTTCAGTCAATTTCATTATTATTCTTCCAGGCATCCAATTGTACATTAATGTTTTATCCTCTTCCAATTTAGCATATGGAAAAGTAAAATCCATTTTCTCATCAAAGATCTTTTTTGTAGTATCATGCTGCAAAAGGTTACCAAAGGACCATGTTTGGACAAGTGGTTAAAAAATATGACGCAGTTCTGCACCATTCAGCTGCTTTTTCATATTTATTTCCGTTAATTATCAAGTATCATCCTTCTGGAAAAATTTCCATTGGCACTTCCATGGAACATCATTTAAAATTAAGTGAGTGGAGACAGATAAAGGTGTAATCTATGTGAAAATACTTTCAGGAAACAAAAGAATATAATAAATATCTTGAGACTCTTAGTGCTGTCAAATTTAATTGCATGCATTATAAAGCAAGCATGTGCAAAAGAGGTTTTTGACACTTGCACAGATCCTGCTGTTTACTAGAGATCCATAGCTTCTAATCTAGATTGAGCAAATTAGCTCTTTTCCAGCAAATGTAGCAGGTTATACTAGTTAGTTGTTACATGTATTTTTCTCAAATACAGCAATTGACTGAACACAAAGAGAACCTGCATTAACCAACAATTACCTTTATTGGTACAGTTAAAACCAAACATACAAGTCGTACAATACTAAATATCTGTGTGCACACCCACTAGGTTTCTTTAACTCTCCCCAAACAGTCAAAAATAGAATAGCTAATATATGGCAATGGGAGTTTATGTTAGCCTGGTGATCCCCTTGATCCCAACATAATCTCTATGTTTACGATATAAGGTTATCCAATTTCCCAATCTCCAAAGTTTTCCCTGCTTCCACACATGAAGCATTCTCTTATCCTCTTTTTCATCAGATGTTGTGTTGTTTTTTTGGCTCAGGCTTATCTGATTAGCCTGTACCAGCTTCTCATTGGATGTGGCCCAAAATTACAAGCAAAATGACTTCTACCAGACGTGCCTCATGTCTCTTTCATGGTTTTCCCTTTTTATTAAAATTCATAAATATTCAGAATATTTATCAATTTTGATTCTTGATTATGCCTGAAGATGTTACTTAATCAATTGGCAATGTAGTTGACAACATATCAGCTCAAAACCCTTTGCTTTAGGAAGCCAGCCAGGAGAAATATTCCATTATATTTTACATTTGTCTTTCATGCAACCCTTCCCACAGGTTCAAATTAAAGTTTGAGATATCATAGAACAAATAATGTTGACTAGAATACACAAAATAATCTGCAGATGCTGTTGTCAAAGGAACACTCAAAATGCGCTGGAGGAACTCAGCAGTTCAGTCAGCATCAGTTGAAAAGATTAGTCGACGTTTCGGGCCGAAACCCTTCATCAGGACTGAAGGAAGAACTTTGTGGGGGGGGGGGGTTGAAGAATGCTGGTAGTTGAAAAAAACAGTAATTTTTAAGACAAAGGGGTGGGGGAGGGGAAGCAGGGAGGTGATGCGAAATAGGGATAGAGGAAGGGAGGGAGTGGGAATTACCAGAAGTTGGAGAATTCTATGTTCATATCAAGGGGCTGGAGACTACGTAGACGGTATATGAAGTGTTGCTCCTCCAACCTGAGTTTAGCCTCATCATGGCAGTAGAGGAGGCCATGTATGGACATATCTGAATGGGAGTGGGAAGCAGAGTTGAAGTGGGTGACTACTGGGAGATCCTGTCTGTTGTGGTGGACGGAGTGGAGGTGCTCAACAAAGCGGTCCCCCAATCTGCGTCGGGTTTCACCGATGTAGAGGAGGCCACACCGGGAGCACCGGATGCAATAGATGACCCCAACAGATTTGCAAGTGAAATGTTGCCTCACCCGGAAGGACCCGCCATCCCTCTCCGCTTTCAGCAGGGATCGATCCCTCCGCGACTCACTTATCCGCACGTCCATCCCCACGGATCTCCAACCCAGCACTTAACCCTGTAAGCGTAAGTGCTACACCTGTCCCTACACCTCCTCTCTTGCCACCATTCAGGGCCCCAAACAGTCCTTCCAGGTGAGGCAACACTTCACTTGCGAATCTGTTGGGGTCATCTATTGCATCTGGTGCTCCCGGTGCGACCTCCTCTACGTGGGTGAAACCCGACGCAGATTGGGGGACCGCTTCGTTGAACACCTCCACTCCATCCACCACAACAGACAGGATCTCCCGGTAGCCACCCACTTCAACTCTGCATCCCATTCCCATTCAGATATGTCCATACATGATCTCCTCTACTGCCATGATGAGGCTAATCTCAGGTTGGAGGAGCAACACCTCATATACTGTCTAGGTAGTCTCCAGCCCCTTGGTATGAACACAGAATTCTCCAACTTCCGGTCCTTCCCTCCCCCTCCCGTCCCCGATCCTTATTTCGCCTCACCTCCCTCATAGTTCTGCCTCCTTCTACTACCTTTCTCCTGCCAATCACCTCCCTGCTTCCCCTCCCCCACCCCTTTGTCTTAAAAATTACTGTTTTTTTCAACTACCAGCATTCTTCAACCCCCCCCCCCCCCCAAAGTTCTTCCTTCAGTCCTGACGAAGGGTTTCGGCCCGAAGCGTCGACTAATCTTTTCAACTGATGCTGACTGAACTGCTGAATTCCTCCAGCGCATTTTGAGTGTTCCTTTGATTAAAATACATTCTTTTTGTAATTAATATGTATTTCATTCTTTATTTAATCTGCTGTTTAGATAATAACATAAACTTGATCAAGTTATAGTTTTCCTTTGTAGCATTAAACATAGCCACACATGAAGATCTTGGGATCCAAGGCTTCTAATACAACATACAATTGGTTAATAGCTGGTGTTGATAAAATCTTGCCTTTTTAAACTCTTCCTTATGTTATCTTGCACTTGAATATGTTCCAGAACAACTTTCATTATCAAGTATTAATTTTTTCATAATTACTGTGTTCCTATCCTTGAAAAAGGGTATCAAATCACTTTTCAATGCAAATGATGTAATTCTTTGATAACAATAACATCAATTACACATTTAGAATTGTTGCTGCTTCACATGAAAAATAATTTGATAGATTGCTGTCCATTATGTATGCATAGAATGGCAATTCCCTGAATGTTACTGATAATAAGTAGAACAAACGTAGTCAGTGGGGAGACATACAGCAGGGTAAAAAATTCCAAGTGGTTAATTATTAAGATAATATGGAAGTATGCTTAAAATAATGTGTACCTATTTACAGTTGTTAATGAGAACACAAATTTACAAAATAATGCAATACACATTTAGTACATTAATTAAAACTTTAATTAGTACTCTTTAATTGAGAAGTTCATGGCTCTGTCTGCCTAAGTAGACAATGGATGCGCCTGGTTCCAGGGCGCAGAACTGAGCAATGAATATGGAGATCCTGGGCTGCCCAGACATCTAGATCCCCTTCTTGGCCTCACGGATGTGATCCAAAGGAAGTACATTTGGCATCAGCTTGGCTGCAGGAGCTGCCAGGAGGTGACGTGGTACGTCATCCAACCGCCTTAGGGGCTCCACTGCGGATTTGTGTAGGGTTTACTCCTTAGCCTTCTCTTCTCCCGAAGATACCCACAAGGCAGTGAGTAGTGGCTCTGTCACTACTACAGGGTGTGCCGACCTTGCCTTACACAAATGCCGGGCTCAGCTGGCTCCAGCTCACAGTACCTGGTATGGGCCCCTATCCAGGGTTGCAGATCCCACTGCCTTGTGGGTATCTTCGGGAGAATTGAGAAGTTACTACAGTGCAAAAACACTAAGTTAGATTTTACTTTGTTTCTTTCATATTTTCCTCCCAGTAAATTTCATGAGCAAAATAAAACAAAGTTACTAGCAGGTCAAATATATCTTTAGTTATTTCTTAGTAATGATCATTTTCTGTAATATTGAATGCGTGGCTGGCAATGGTGGAATGAAGGAATTCATTAATTGGGAGCTCTGACAAAATTGTAAGCAAGTGGAGAATACAGGAAAAAGCAGAACTAAAGCCATGAAAACAAGCACGAGGATGTTGAAAACTTAAAGATCAGAGAAGATATATGGAGAGTGATTAACCAATAAAACATCAGTAAGTGTCTGAACGACTGGCATCCTGTCGCACCCACCTCAATAATAAGCAAATGCTTTGAGAGGCTAGTCAAGGATTACATCTGCAGCTTGCTACCACCCAAATTGGACCCCCTACAATTCACCAACCGACACAACTGATCGTCAGACAACGCAATAGCCACTGCTCTACATACCGTCCTTACACATCTGGAGAAGAAGGATGCTAATGTGAGAATGCTTTTCTTCGACTACAGTTCGGCATTCAACACCATAGTTCCATCCAGGCTCAATAAGGAGCTCAGAGACATTGGCCTTGACCCTGCCTTGTGCAGCTGGATCCTGGACTTCCCCTCAGATCACTGGCTGGTGGTAAGAGTGGGATGCTTCACCTCCACCTCTCTGGCTCTCAATATAGGAGCCCTCAGGGCTATGTACTAAGTTCCCTTCTTTTCTCCCTGTCTACCCGTGACTGTGTCACCACCCACAGTTCTAATCTGCTAATTAAATTTATCGATGTCACTACATTGATTGGCCTTATCTCAAAAAATAATGAGGTGGCTTACAGGGAAGAAGTCATCACTCTGTCATAGTGGTGTCAAGAAAACAATCTCTCCCTCAATGTCGCAAAAACAAAGGAGTTGGTTGTGGACTACAGGTGGAGTGGAGATGGGCTAACCCCTTTTGACATCAATGGATCTGGGGTTGAGAGGGTAAACAGCCTTAAGTTCCTCAGCATCCACATCACCGAGGACCTCATGTGGTCTGTTAACACCAGCTGTGTGGTGGAAAAGGCACAACAGTGCTCTTTCACCTTAGACGGTTGAGGAAGTTTGGTATGGGCTCCCAAACCCTAAGAATTTTCTACAGCGACACAATTGAGAACATCCTGACTGGTATGGAAACTGTACCTCCCTTAATCACAGGACTCTTTGGGGAGTGGTGTGGACAGCCCAACGCATCTGTAGTTGTGAACTTTCCATGATTCAGGACATTTCCAAGGACAAGTGTGTAAAAAGGGCCCAAAGGATAATTGGGGACCCAAGTCACCCCAACCACAAACTGTTCCAGCTGCTACCATCCTGGCAATGGTACGGCAGCATAAAAGCCAGGACCAACAGGCTCTGGGACAGCTTCTTCTACCAGGCCATCAGACTGATTAGTTCATGCTGATTTGTGTGTACTCTATATTACATGATTGTTCTATTTATTGTATATTATTATAAATTACTATGATTGCACATTGCACATTCAGATGGAGAGGTAATGTAAAGATTTTTACTCATGTATGTGAAGGATGTAAGAAATAAAGTAAATTCAATTCAATTCAAATGGGCTCATGAGCATGGCAGATTTTAGAGGAAGAAAATAGGATAGATTAAAATTATCGTACCAAATTACAAAGATCCAACATGGTATTCTTTTTTTACCTTTTGGTATTCAATTTGAAATATGAATTTTCTAGACTTTTTTTTCTCATCTTTGGACTAAAGATGCACTTGGCCTTTTATTGTTCATGGCAGTAGTATGTGAGGAAAAAAGGGAGCCTAAAGGTATAGAGCAACAGCTATTGTAAATCTAGTCAAGAAGAAAAGAAGAGCTTACGAAAGGCTCGAAAAACTAGCTGGTGATAGAGATCTAGAAGATTATGAGGCTAGTAGGAAGGAGCTTAAGAAAGAAATTAGGAGAGCCAGAAAGGGCCATGAGAAGGCCTTGGCGGACAGGATTAAGGAAAACCCCGAGGCATTCTACATTGGTAGTAGGTAAGTTATTGGAGGGAGTACTAAGATACAGAATCTACAAGCATTTGGATAGACAGGGACTTATTAGGGAGAGTCAACATGGCTTTGTGCGTGGTAGGTCATGTTTGACCAATCTATTGGAGTTTTTCGAGGAGGTTACCAGGAAAGTGGATGAAGGGGAGGCAGTGGATATTGTCTACATGGACTTCAGTAAGGCCTTTGACAAGGTCCCACATGGGAGGTTAGTTAGGAAAATTCAGTAGCTAGGTATACATGGAGAGGAGGTAAATTGGATTAGACATTGGCTCAATGGAAGAAGCCAAAGAGTGGTAGTAGAGAATTGCTTCTCCGGGGGGAGGCCTGTGACTAGTGGTGTGCCACAAGGATCAGTGCTGGGTCCATTGTTTTTTGTCATCTATATCAATGATCTGTATGATAATGTGGTAAATTGGATCAGCAAATTTGCTGATGATACAAAGATTGGAGGTGTAGTAGACAGTGAGGAAGGTTTTCAGAGCCTGCAAAGGGACTTGGACCAGCTGGAAAAATGGGCTGAAAAATGGCAGGTGGAGTTTAATACAGACAAGTGTGAGGTACTGCACGTTGGAAGGACAAACCAAGGTAGAACATACAGGGTTAATGGTAAGGCACTGAGGAGTGCAGTAGAACAGAGGGATCTGGGAATACAGATACAAAATTCCCTAAAAGTGAAGATAGATAGGTAGATAGGGTCGTAAAGAGAGCTTTTGGTACATTGGCCCTTATTAATCAAAGTATTGAGTATAAGAGCAGGAATGTTATGATGAGGTTGTATAAGGCATTGGTGAGGCCGAATCTGGAGTATTGTGTTCAGTTTTGGTCACCAAATTACAGGAAGGATATAAATATGGTTGAAAGAGTGCAGAGAAGGTTTACAAGGATGTTGCCGGGACTTGAGAAACTTAGTTACAGAGAAAGGTTGAATAGGTTAGGACTTTATTCCCTGGAGCGTAGAAGAATGAGGGGAGATTTGATAGAGGTATATAAAATTATGGTGGATATAGATAGAATGAATGCAAGCAGGCTTTTTCCATTGAGGCAAGGGGAGAATAAAACCAGAGGACATGGGTTAAGGGTGAAGGGGGAAAAGTTTAAAGGGAACATTAGGGGGGTCTTTTTCACACAGAGAGTGGTGGGAGTATGGAATGAGCTGCCTGACGAGGTGGTAAATGCGGGTTCTTTTCTAACATTTAAGAATAAATTGGACAGATACATGGATAGGAGGTGTATAGAGGGATATGGTCTGTGTGCAGGTCAGTGGAACTCTGGCAGAAAATGGTTCAGCACAGCCAAGAAGAGCCAAAAGGCCTGTTTCTGTGCTGTAGTTTTTCTATGGTTTCTATGGTTTCTATGGTTTCTAAGTATGTGAAGAGCAAGAGGGCAAGACGTGAGAGAATATGACCAATCAAGTGTGACAGTGGAGAAGTGTGTATGGAACTTGAGGAAACAGCAGAGGTATTTAATGAGTACATTGCTTCAGTATTCATGACGGAAAAGGATCTTGGCGATTGTAGGGGTGACTTACAGTGAACTGAAAAGCTTGAGCATGTTGATGCTAAGAAAGAGCATGTGCTGGAGCTTTTGGAAAGCCCCAGGTTGGATAAGACACCAGAATTGGACAAGATGTACCCCAGGCTACTGTGGGAGGTGAAGGAAGAGATTACTGAGCCTCTGGCAATGATGTTTGCATCGTCAATAGGATGGGAGAGGATCCGGAGGATTGGAGGGTTGCGGATGTTGTTCCATTATTCAAGAAAGGGAGCAGAGATAGCCCAGGAAATTATAGACCAGTGAATCTTACTTCAGTGGTTGGTAAGTTGATGGAGAAGATCCTAGGAGGCAAGATTTATGAACATTTGTAGAGGCATAATATGATTAGGACTAGTCAGCATGGCTTCGTGAAAGGCAGGTTGTGCCTTATGAGCCTGATTGAATTTTTTTAGGATGTGACTAAACACATTGACGATGGTAGAGCAGTAGGTGTATTGTATATGGATTTCAGCAAGGCATTTGACAAGGTACCCCATGCAAGGCTTATTGAGAAAGTAGGGAGGCATGGTATCCAAGGGGACATTGCTTTGTGGATCCAGAACTGGCTTGCCTACAGAAGGCAAAGCATGGTTGTAGACGGGTCATATTCTGCATGGAGGTCGGTCACCAGTGGAGTGCCTCAGGAATCTGTTCTGGGACCCCTTCTCTTTGTGATTTTTATAAATGACCTGGATGAGGAAGTGGAGGGATAGGTTAGTAAATTTACTGATGACACAAAGGTTGGAGGTGTTTTGGATAGTGTGGAGGGCTGTCAGAGGTTACAGCAGGACATTGAAAGGATGCAAAACTGGGTTGAGAAGTGGCAGATGGAGTTCAACCCAAATAAGTGTGAAGTGTTTCATTTTGGTCGGTCAAATATGATGACAAAATATAATCTTAATGGTAAGACTCCTGGCAGCGTGGAGGATCAGAGGGATCTTAGGGTCTGAGTCCATAGGACACTCAAAGTGCTGCACAGGTTGACTCTGTGGTTAAGAAAACCTTCATCAATGACTGGTGGACTGATGAGGGGTAGTGCCAAGTAGGGGAGGTGAGTAGGCATGGAGCTCAAAGAAAGCAACAGGAGAATAATAGATATAAGACAAAGTCAAATTAAATTTGTTATGAAAGTGTGTGTATGTTACCATATACTGCCTTGTGATTCATTTCCTTGCAGGAATTCACAGGAAAGCAAAGAAATACAACAGAATATATGAAAAGCTATATATAACCAAATACTGACTAACAATTTATATGCAAAAGAAGACAAACAGCAAAATAAGAATACAGAGTACGCAAGTTGTAGGGTTCTTGAAAGTGAGTCATTCGGCTGGGAAATCAATTGAGCTGGGGTGAGTGAAGTTATCCACATCCATTCACCCATTCAGGAGCCTGATTTAGTTTTAATTTAGAGATATAGCACAACAACAGACAGTTCAGGCCTAACGAGTCCACGGCACCCAGTTACACCCAAGTAACCAAGTAACCTACTACTCTGTAAGTTTTTTGAATATGGGAGGAAACCAGGGCACCTAGAGAAAACCCATGCAGTCACAGGATTTTATACTAAAACCCTGTACAAGATAATATACTAACATCTTACAGTTAGGAAAGGAAAGGTACGTCGCACCTGGAGTTTCTCCGGTTAGCGGATGATTTCCCTCCATAGTGGGGTACTGCATACGAGGCAAGTTACAGCAGTGGTTTGCCATTGCCTTCTGCTGGGTGAGTATCCAAAGAGATCACCAACTCGTAACCCAGCACAGATGGAAAGCATGCAGGGGAGCTGGCTGCATTTGAACTCAGGACCTTTTGTCCCGAAGTTCGACGCTGATGCCTCTACGCCACCAGCCGGGTCTTACAGATAGAAGTGGGAATTGAATGCCGGTCGCTGGCTCTGTAAGGCAATGCACTTACCACTAGGCTGCTGTGCCACCCCTCGATGGTTTAAGGCTAATAACTGTTCGTAGACTTCCTGGTTTGGGTCCTATATCTCCTGTACTCCTTTCTGATGGCAGCAGCAAGAAGAAAGCATGGTCTGGATGGTGGGGGTCTTTAATAATGGATGCTGCATTCTTGTGGAGGTGCTCCTTGTAGATTTGCTCAATGGTGAGGAGGACTTTGTCTGTGATGTACCAATTTTTTTAGACTTTTCCATTCATGGGCATCGGTGTTTCCATACCAGTTTGAGATGTTACCAATCACAACACTCTCCACTGTGCATCTATAAAAGTTTGTCAAAATTTTAGATAATATGTTGAATCTATGCAAACTTTTAAGAAAGCAGAAGTGATACCATGGCTCCTTTGTGATGACACTTGGTATATATGCTGGTCCCAGGACAGATCCTTTGATACGTTAACACTAAAGAAATCAAAGCCACCGACACTCTCCACCTCCTTTCCTCTAATAGGGATTGGCTCATAGAGTTCCATCTTTTTCCCCCTGTACCTGATAATCATAATACCATAAGATATAGGAGTAGAATTAGGTCATTCATCCCATCAAGTCTGCTCTACCATTTCATCATGGCTGATCCATTTTCCCTTTCAGCCGTAATCTCTTTCCTTCTCCATGTCCTTTCATTCCCTGATTAATCAAGAACCTATCAACTTCTGTTTTAAACATACCCAATGACATGGCCTCCACATATTCCTCACACTCCAGCTAAAGAAATTCCTCTTCATCACTATTCTAAAAGGATGCCCCTCTTTTCTAAGGTGGTATCATCTGGTCTTAGACTCCCCCACCTGTTGTTGTGGAAAGTGAAAAGAGGCGTGGTGAATTTGTGGCTGATGTTGGGATCACATTGCAGCTAGTGGAAATGACAAATGACAAAATAAATGCAGCCAGCTTGATGGCCAAGGTGAATTGGTTGGATCTTTGTTGCAGAAAGAAGTGGAGAGATTTACGACCTTCCTGTGAGGAATGGAGGTGTACAAAGATTGGACATCCAAACTGTATTAGTCCATTGCACATCCATACTGACTTTACTTCTGTACTCATGCCCAAGGCCAGCAGGCAGACAAAAGATGCATATATTTGGATTTGGAGTTGGACTTGAAATTTCATAATATCAAGTTTGTCGAGAAAATAAAATTAGGTGAGGTTGTGGACAGGGAGAAATAGGTTTAAATGCTTCAGGAACACATAGACAAATTAAGTGAATACACAAGAACATAGCAGTTAAATTAAAATGTGTAAAAAAGATTGTCATCATCCAAAACAGAAAAACAACATGTTGTATTGTTGACAGCTTGGGAAATATGGAGCAACAAACCTGCTGGAGGAACTTAGTGAGATGGGCAGCATCTGGAGTGGGAAGGAACTGTCAATGTTTTAGACTGAAACACTGCATTGTAAAACATTGATGTTTAAATGGACTGTAGAATCCTAGTATACATTACTTAAAGCAAATGTCCAGGTGCAGCCATCAGTTAGGAAAGTCTTTATTACAAGATAATTTGCGTGGATATATAAATTCATCTTTCTATAATTTTGTGGGATATTGGGTTTGCTGAATTAAGAAAGATTGAGCAGACTTGACCTGTATTCTTGAGAGTTTATAATAATAAGCAGAGATGCATTGAAACTTACACAATTCACAGACAGAAGAAAATCTGCAGATGCTGGAAATCGGAGCAACACACACAAAATGCCGGAGGAACTCAGCAGGCCAGGCAGCATCTAGGAAAAGAATACAGTCGATGTTCCTGCCTGAAATGTCAAATGTACTCTTTTCCTCGATGCTGCCTGGCCTGGTGAGTTCCTCCTGCAATTTGTGTGTGTTGTGTGTGTTAAACAACTCTCACAGCTTTAAACAGGCTAAAATGTTGAAGGTGTTCCTCCCAACCCAGGAGTGTAGAGAAATTTCAAACATGGAGCCTTGGTGTAAGGGCTGAGCTATTTAGGATCAATAAGAGGAGATATTTCTTCACACGATATGGGGTGACTCCTTGTATTTCTCAATCACAGAGAGCTCTGAAAGGTGAATGAGGATTGTTAAAACAGAAAATGATCAATTTCCGCTTATATCAGGAAAATTGGGATAATGAAATAAAATATATCAAGTTAGAAGATAGGCCATGATCTGGAGGAATGATGCACAGCTCAAAAGGACAAATGGCCAATTTCTGTTCCTCATTCTTAAGTGCACATTTTTATTGGGTTATTTCCTATATTTTAACAATGTGCAAATTGCTTTTGGGGACCACATGTAATTAGAAATGAGTTCACTCTTTCACAGCATACAGCAATCGTGTCACTAGGAGTTAAAAATCCAGTATTCTTGCTGTATTGAAGATGCTTTCGCTTTGTAGCAATGTAATCCATCACCTGAAATTGGCGGCAGACTAAGGGCTGATTTAGTGAGGTTGGGGATTTTCTGCAGACAACACATCGTGCAGAACCCATGCACATGTTGGCACCGGGCAGAAAATGAAAACCATGTTGCTGCAGTATCAGTCACAGAGCATACCAGGTGCAGAAACAATAAATGCATCACCTAGATCAGGGGTTCCCAACCTTTTTTATGCTGCAGGATTCATGAAATAGTCATTGAGATGGATATGGGGATTTGAGATCCTGTTTTACTAACCACATAGCTCTGTCATTAGAAACCCACACCCGTAAGCCAGGCAGCTGAAGCACATGGATATGAAAATGGAGGAAGGGAAAATGGAAGTGGTGAATAAAGTGGAGGAATAGAAAAGTGGGGGGAGAGCGTAATATAAACAATCCTTCTAATATACAGGAAATCAAGGACTTCAATTCCAGAAAATCGATCTTTATTCACTAACATACACTCAAATCAACCTTCCCTCAAGCATTGACCATTCCAGTATCTCCTTGGCCACAATGAAAAAATTCCACCACTTCTATTGGCAGCTTCTTGTATATATTCACCACGCTCTGCGTGAAAGTGTCCCTTTGCCCTAAAGCTATGCCCCTTAGTTTTGGAGTTCCATACCCTGGACTATTACCATCCATCTTATTATATGCTTCTCATAATTTTAAACATTTCTGTAAGGTCACCCCTCATTCTCCTAATCTCCATGTTATTGTGTTCTTACAAGGACTGGACCAGCCAGCCTCACCCTGTAAGTCAGGCCCTCTAATCCTGGCAATACCTTTGTAAATTTTTCTGCACTCTTTCCATTTTAACCACATCTTTCCCACAACAGGAAAAGTCAATTTACTTGACTTCTTGACTTTGACTAAAACAGTGCACAGTACTCCAAATGCAGCCTCACCAAAAACTTATACAACTGCAACAAAATGTCCCAGCTCTGTACTCGATGTCCTGACTAATGAAGGCCAGTGCGCTGAATGCCTTTTTTTGCCTTCCTATCTATCTGTGTTGCTGTTTTCAATTAACTATGCCCTTGTACGTTTAGGTTCCTCTATTGCATTACACCCCGTTGTGCTTTACCATTCATAGAACAAGTCCGACACTCATTTGGCTTTCTAAAACTGATCATCTCACAGTTAAATGTGTTGAAACCCGTTTGCCACTCCTCGGCCCACCTCTCCATAACTGATCAAGGTTCCCCCGTATTCTATGACCTTCTTCACTGTCTACAACACCTCTCAATTTTGTTTCATACACAGACTTAGTGACCAAGCCTTTTACATTTGCATCCAAATAATTTATATAGAAAACAAATAACAAGGATCCCGAACCCAGCTCCTATGGCATACCACTAGAATCCATTCCAAGAAACAACCTTCAAGTTCTGCTTTCTGCTTCCTACCTCCAAGAAAATTTTGAATTCAACTAACTAGTTCTGATTAGGAGAAATCAGCCTGACTTCCTGTGCTTTGGATTGTTTTTCACCACTTAATGAAAGACATCTATTTTTATTTGAGCTACAGGTGCCCCATTGTGGTCAACCCTTAAATGGTTTGGGGGCATTTAGGAATAGTTAAGCCCACCTCATTGAACTCACTTTGATCCAGTACATGGGTAATTTTGTGTAGACTTGCATTCTGAACCGTTTTACTTTGAAATTGTACCATTAGACCTTGTATATTTCCCCAGTTTCCTCACTTTGATGGAGTTATATCTTAATTTGCAAAATAGGCCGAGGCTGTGTTTCATTCTTTAGTACAACTATTTATTTATTTTTTATCCCTTCTGTACATGACTGCAAACATAACTCGCTGAGAACAATAAAAAAGTATCTGCTAAACTCTAAAATGGGGTTACAAGATAAGAACCTGAAAGCTCTATAACCTCTGATGCTTGAAAGGGAACAGTCATCAATTCTATGGATTCAATTACATATCTTACTACATAAATTATACGCATTGCTATATTCCACCACCACCACCCATATTCGTCCCTGCAATCCCATGTCAAAAGCTAATTCAATGTTACTTAACCAAAATTTCCTATCTGCTGTGGACTTCTCTTTGGTTGCATACCTGACCTTTACTTGCGGCAGTACAGAATATTTTCAGGTCTTCTGACAGGCAAAATGTTCAGATAATTCATCACCAATACTTAGTTCTGTATTCTGTCATTAGCATTTTCTCTGATACTGGAAGATAACTGAGAGCATCACCATTTCTAAAGTATTTCTCTGCTTTGAGTATATTCATATGCTCACAAAGTCAAAACCTATCTTTGAACTTAAAGGAAAAACATCTGAGGCATTGGCTTCATTTCTGGAACAGAGAATTTGGAAGTTTGTGATCTGTGTAAATGTAAAATGCCTTACGGAATTGCGGCTGCACCTTGATCAAAAACGCATTCTGTTTTTAGAGGAACTAACTTCAAAATATTTAAATAGTCCATTTATGTTTACTGAACGATGTGATGAAAAGGCAAAATGTACAATATAATGTAGGTTTATCTCGTTCTGAGGGAAAGAGAAATAAAATTGACTTTTTTAAATCTGGGAATCACTGCTAAATAATACATCCATATTATTCTCCCAGGGCTAATAACTGTATATAGTGTATGGAGGCTAAGCAACATCTCTACAGTGTATTTCTTATTTTACTGCATTTAATTTCTAAAATTATTAAATTATTAAAATTAATTATTAAAATTAGATTTCTAAATTAAATTAATAAAGCTTTATCTATTAACATATTTATATCTAATATAATAGTTTTCAAACCGTGACAATATAACAAGACAGAATAGACATGTGACTTGTATCAGATGTGAAGGTTCCCTTATACTACATTTGACAAAAGGTAACAGAAAATTCTCTCAGAATCATCTGTGGGAAACAACATCCCTCTTTGTTTTCTTCATCTTGAGTTTTCACCTTTTCAAGTTAATCAAGGTGTTAAGCCAAACAAGTTTTAGTTCACTTTGAAGAGATGTTGATTCAGTACCTTCATTTTACCTTGTGTGCAAGTATTTAATGACCCTGTTACAAGGGATTAGTTAGTCATAGTCATAGTCATAGTCATACTTTATTGATTCAGGGGGAAATTGGTTTTCGTTACAGTTGCACCATAAATAATAAAGAGTAATAGAACCATAAATAGTTTAATAGTAATATGTAAATTATGCCAGTAAATTATGAAATAAGTCCAGGACCAGCCTATTGGCTCAGGGTGTCTGACCCTCCAAGGCAGGAGTTGTAAAGTTTGATGGCCACAGGCAGGAATGACTTCCTATGACGCTCTGTGCTGCATCTCGGTGGAATGAGTCTCTGTGCCCATCCAGTACACTATGTAGTGGATGGGAAACATTGACCAAGATGGCATGCAACTTAGACAGCATCCTCTTTTCAGACACCACCGTGAGAGAGTCCAGTTCCATTCCCACAACATCACTGGCCTTACGAACGAGTTTGTTAATGCCCCCTGTCTGTCACTGTCTTAGTTGCCTCAACACCAGTCACAAACTCCTACATTCCTCATATCTCTTAGTTTCTCTACTCTTCCAGTGAAGCCCATTCTAGTGATACTGACTTAACTAACTTAGTTGTACAATCTCAAAGTATTGGTACCAAGATCTTTCTCTCCCTTATCTACATTTCAGCAAGCATAGTGTCTTTATCTTATGTTTCCAGAGGAAATTTGCTTAACTTACTTCCAGATAATGCAGCATACATTTGCTTGGAGTTAGATAATGTGGCATCATCATCCTTCCCCCAATACCTTGGTCTTTGCAAAAATAATTTAGAAACAATATTTATATGTGATGAATAAATATATTTCTAGCTATTCTCCTATCACTTAATAGATGACCTAATATTCAATAAGTTAAAGATGTTTTAACCAATACTGTACAGCTCTGTCCGATATGCAAACATTATATCAAGTTTCTTGCTGCTAAATATATTTATTCTTTGTACCATTCCCCTTTCTACTCTTATTTTGTCTCTGTCTCCTACACTAGTCAACAGAAGCTCAAAATAATCTTGATAAACAGTGTCTCATTTTTGAATTGTAAACATTTGAGTTTAACAACCACTTCAGCAATTTTATGTAATAATTCTGCTACTTCCATTTATACCACAAAGGGACAGACCTTTTGTTTCTTTTTTGTCTCATTGCCACCTTCCTTAGCTTTCCATCAACATCTGTGTAATCCACTCCTGTTTTCCATCCTATCAATCTTATTTTTCTTCTTTCCATTCCTCTTCCATTTCTTTGATGTCTAGTGTTTTCTGGTCATTGACTGGAAATGCTGACCATAAAATACAGGAATAGAATTAGGCCATTCGGTATATCAGGTCCGCTCCGCCATTTGATCATGGCTGATCCATTTCCTTCTTAACTACATTCTCCTGCCTTCTCCCCATAACCTTTCCTGCCCTGATTTATCAAGAATCTACCAACCTCTGCTTTAAATACACCAGTGACCTAGCCGTTAGAGCTGTCTGTGCCAATGAAATCCACAGATTCACCATCATCTGGCTAAAGAAATTCCTCCTTATCTCCATTCCAAATGCATGTCCTTCTATTCTGAGTTAGTGGCCTCTGCTTCTGGACTTCATCACTACAGGAAATATCCTCTCCATGTCCACTCTATATTAGCCTTTCAACTTCAGATAAGGTTATAGTCATAGTCATACTTTATTGATCCCAGGGGAAATTGGTTTTCGTTACAGTTGCACCATAAATAATTAAATAGTAATAAAACCATAAATAAATAAATAGTAATATGTAAATTATGCCTGGAAGTAAGTCCAGGACCAGCCTATTGGCTCAGGGTGTCTGACCCTCCAAGGGAGGAGTTGTAAAGTTTGATGGCCACAGGCAGGAATGACTTCCTATGACGCTCTGCGTTGCATCTCGGTGGAATGAGTCTCTGGCTGAATGTACTCCTGTGCCCAACCAGTACATTATGTAGTGGATGGGAGACATTGTCCAAGATGGCAATTCTAAATTCCAGTGAGTACAGGCCCAGATCTATCAAATATTTCTCAAAGAGAAGCCTTTTATTTCCCAGAATAATTTTCATGAACCTCCTTTGAACCCCCTCCAATGACAACACATCCTTTCTTAGATACGGAGCCCAAAACTGCCCCCAGTGCTCCAAGTGAGGCCATGAAGATAGTCCACATTTTCATTCTGTTACCAAATTACATGACCGTACACTTCTCAACACTGTAGTGCATCTGCCACTTCTTTGCCATTCTCCTGACCTGTCTGAGTACTTCCGCAGCCTCCCTGCTTTCTGAACACTACCTTCCCCTTCACCTATCTTTGTATCATCCGCAGACTTGGCCACTTTGTCATCAATTCCTTCATCCTAATCATTGACAAATAACTATCCCAACACCAGGAAAGGCCCCCTTTATTCCCACACTTTTCCTCCTGCCATTCAGCCAATTATCTATCTATGCTAGTACATTTCCTAGAATACCATAGGTTGTTATCTTGGTAAGCGGCCTCCTGTGTGGCACCTTGTCAAAGGCCTTCTGAATATCTTCGGTTATTTCCTCAAAGAATTCCAACAGATTTTTCAGGTATGATTTTCCCTTTGGTCTATTTCATTGTGTCTCTACATGTATCCCATAACTTGGTCCTTAAAAACTGAATCCAACATCTTTCCAACCATTGAGGTCAGGCTAACTGTCCTATTATTTCCTTTCTTCTACTTCCCTTCCTTCTGGAAGAGTGTGAAGTGACACATGCAATTTTCAGTCTTCCGGAACCATGCCAGAATCTAGTGATTCTAGAATGATCATTACTAATGCCTCCATAATCCCTTGAGCTACCTTTTTCAGAGACCTGGGGTGTAGCCCATCTGGTCTGGGTATCTACCTTCAGACCTTTCAGCTTCACAAGCACCTTCTTCCCAGTAATAAGAGCTGCGCTCACTTCTGCCCCCTGACATTCACGTACTGCCAGGATACTACTCGAGTCTCCCACAGTGAAGAATGGTACAAAATACTTATTCAGTTCATCCACCATTTCCTTGTCCCCCATTACTACCTATTCAGCATCATTTTCCAGTAGTCAGATATCTCCAGTCACCTCTCTTTTATTCTTTATATATCTGAAAAAAAACTTCAAGTACAGGTTTCCCCTGCCATCTGAAGGTACAGCGTTCCTATGAAATGGTTCGTAAGTCGGAATGTCATACAGTGAAGAAGCAATTACCATTTATTTATATGGGAAAAATTCGTGAGTATTCGCAGACCCAAAAAATAACCTACCAAATCATGTCAAAGAACATATAAAACCTAAAATAACAGTAACATATAGTAAAAGCAGGAATGATATGATAGATACACAGCCTATATAAAGTAGGAATACTTTTCTACAATCTTTGCCGCACTGTCCACCATAGCGAAAATCTCACACGAGCACTCTCGGCAGAAACACTCTCTCCAGTAACCTTTAATCTATGAAGCTGCCAAATCATACCAAATAACGCATAAAAATACACAGCCTACATAAAGTAGAAATATTGTATGTACAGTGTAATATCACTTACCGGAATCGGGAAGGCAGTGCCGAGCACACTGATGATGGTGTGTTAGGCTGGGTCGTCAGAGGTTGGGGTGGTGCAGTGGTCCCCATCCTCCGGGCCGCCAACCGATACCGATCCGCGAAGCATGCAGTGGTGCAGCGGTGGCCAGGACGCACCCAGCACATCTTTAAGAAAAAAGCCCAAATAAACAAACTAATTAATTAGCTGCTGCCCGGTACTTAAATGTCAGCCCAGATCAGAGGTGACATAATCGGCAACCGCCTCTGATCTGGGCTGACATTTACGTGCCAGTTGGCACCTAATTAATTAGTTTGTTTATTTTGGCTTTTTTTCTTAAAGATGTGCTAGGTACATCCCGGCTACCGCTGCACCACTGAATGCTTCGCGGCAATGTATCGGTCCATGGCCCGGAGGTTGGGACCACTGGGGTGTGATTTCATCGTCGTCTGTTTCCATCAGGGCATGCAGGTCATCTTCTTCTATGTCTGCCTGCCTTGCTGTCGAAGGTCGAGGTTCGTCGTCTGATGTGGCTGATGTGGAAGGCTTGAAAAACGACAGTATGCTTGACTGCTTATCCTTGCACATTTTTCTATCAGACAGTTCTTTGTAAGTACTCAAACCATCCTGCAAATATGCCCTCAACCTATGTACCCTTTTAAAATTAAAGTCGTACTTTTCTGCAATCATTGCAGTGAAAATCTCATGCAGTTGCTTCACGTTCAGTTCCTGGACAACTTCGCTTTCAATCTGTTCGCTACTGCATTTGGTTTCATAGAAACATAGAAACATAGAAAATAGGTGCAGGAGTAGGCCATTCGGCCCTTTGAGCCTGCACCGCCATTTATTATGATCATGGCTGATCATCCAACTCAGAACCCCGCCCCAGCCTTCCCTCCATACCCCCTGACCCCTGTAGCCACAAGGGCCATATCTAACTCCCTCTTAAACATAGCCAATGAACTGGCCTCAACAGTTTCCTGTGGCAGAGAATTCCACAGATTCACCACTCTCTGTGTGAAGAAGTTTTTCCTAATCTCGGTCCTAAAAGGCTTCCCCTCTATCCTCAAACTGTGACCCCTCGTTCTGGACTTCCCCAACATCGGGAACAATCTTCCTGCATCTAGCCTGTCCAATCCCTTTAGGATCTTATACGTTTCAATCAGATCCCCCCTCAATCTTCTAAATTCCAATGAGTACAAGCCCAGTTCATCCAGTCTTTCTTCATATGAAAGTCCTGCCATCCCAGGAATCAATCTGGTGAACCTTCTTTGTACTCCCTCTATGGCAAAGATGTCTTTCCTCAGGTTAGGGGACCAAAACTGCACACAATACTCCAGGTGTGGTCTCACCAAGGCCTTGTACAACTGCAGTAGTACCTCCCTGCTCCTGTACTCGAATCCTCTCGCTATAAATGCCAGCATACCATTCGTCTTTTTCACCGCCTGCTGTACCTGCATGCCCACTTTCAATGACTGGTGTATAATGACACCCAGGTCTCGTTGCACCTCCACTTTTCCTAATCGGCCACCATTCAGATAATAATCTGTTTTCCTATTTTTGCCACCAAAGTGGATAACTTCACATTTATCCACATTAAATTGCATCTGCCATGAGTTTGCCCACTCACCCAACCTATCCAAGTCACCCTGCATCCTCTTAGCATCCTCCTCACGGCTAACACTGCCACCCAGCTTCGTGTCATCCACAAACTTGGAGATGCTGCATTTAATTCCCTCATCCAAGTCATTAATATATATTGTAAACAACTGGGGTCCCAGCACTGAGCCTTGCGGTACCCCACTAGTCACCGCCTGCCATTCTGAAAAGGTCCCGTTTATTCCCACTCTTTGCTTCCTGTCTGCTAACCAATTCTCCACCCACACCAATACCTTACCTCCAATACCGTGTGCTTTAAGTTTGCACACTAATCTCCTGTGTGAGACCTTGTCAAAAGCCTTTTGAAAATCCAAATATACCACATCCACTGGTTCTCCCCTATCCACTCTACTAGTTATATCCTTAAAAAATTCTATGAGATTCGTCAGACATGATTTTCCTTTCACAAATCCATGCTGACTTTGTCCGATCATTTCATCGCTTTCCAAATGTGCTGTTATCACATCCTTGATAACTGACTCCAGCAGTTTCCCCACCACCGACGTTAGGCTAACCGGTCTATAATTCCCCGGTTTCTCTCTCCCTCCTTTTTTAAAAAGTGGGGTTACATTAGCCACCCTCCAATCCTCAGGAACTAGTCCAGAATCTAACGAGTTTTGAAAAATTATCACTAATGCATCCACTATTTCTTGGGCTACTTCCTTAAACACTCTGGGATGCAGACCATCTGGCCCTGGGGATTTATCTGCCTTCAATCCCTTCAATTTACCTAACACCACTTCCCTACTAACATGTATTTCACTCAGTTCCTCCATCTCACTGGACCCTCTGTCCCCTACTATTTCCGGAAGATTATTTATGTCCTCCTTAGTGAAGACAGAACCAAAGTAATTATTCAACTGGTCTGCCATGTCCTTGCTCCCCATAATCAGTTCACCTGTTTCTGTCTGAAGGGGACCTACATTTGTCTTTACCAGTCTTTTCCTTTTTACATATCTATAAAAGCTTTTACAGTCCATTTTTATGTTCCCCGCCAGTTTTCTCTCATAATCCTTTTTCCCCTTCCTAATTAAGCCCTTTGTCCTCCTCTGCTGAACTCTGAATTTCTCCCAGTCCTCAGGTGAGCCACTTTCTCTGGCTAATTTGTATACTACTTCTTTGGAATTGATACTATCCCTAATTTCTCTTGTCAGCCACGGGTGCACTACCTTCCTTGATTTATTCTTTTGCCAAACTGGGATGATCAATTGTTGTAGTTCATCCATGCAACCTTTAAATGCTTGCCATTGCATATCCACCGTCAATCCTTTAAGTGTCATTTGCCAGTCTATCTTAGCTAATTCACGTCTCATACCTTCAAAGTTACCCCTCTTTAAGTTCAGAACCTTTGTTTCTGAATTAACTATCTCACTCTCCATATTAATGAAGAATTCCACCATATTATGGTCACTCTTACCCAAGGGGCCTCTCACGACAAGATCGCTAATTAACCCTTCCTCATTGCTTAAAACCCAGTCCAGAATAGCCTGCTCTCTAGTTGGTTCCTCGACATGTTGGTTCAAAAAAACATCCCGCATACATTCCAAGAAATCCTCTTCTTTCTTCTTCCAATTACATCAGCTCTTCATCTTTCAGTTCTTGGTCATGGGATGCCAAAACCTCTTCAACATCATCTTCGTCAGCGTCCACAAGCCAAACTCACTTTGTCCTTACTTCATTCACCACGATCGAAACGCTTAATTATGTCTAGTTTTACGCAATGTGTAACACCCTTACGAGCTCTTTTAGGATTTTCTGATACCTCAGAACTCATCTTGCAAACGGATGCTCAAAATAAATTGACATAAAGCACAGATGCTCACAGGCACGTGCTTAAGCAATGCCGGCTAGAATGCAGTTCCGGGGGAGGAGCTTGGCTGCTCAGGGCGCACGCTGCCTTTTTTCGTAACAGTGAAAACACCTTCTGAAGGCAAAAACAAGTAATTAATGTAGGTCTTTCGTAACAGCGAGGTGTCGTAAAGCAAACGTTCAAAAAGCGGGGGATACCCTTTTCTTTGATATTATTGGATAACTTACCTTCATATTTCATTTATTGGCATCTTATGGCTTTTTTACTTGACTTTTATTAATTTTTAATGGTTTCCCAATCCTCTAACTTCCCAGTAATGTTTGCTGTATTATATGCCCTCTCTTTTGCTTTTATGGTGTTTTTTTATTTTCCTTGTCAGCCACGGTTGCATCACTCTGCCTTTAGAATACTACTTCTTCTTTGGGATGTATCTATCTGTGCCTTGCAAATTGTTACGAGAAACTCCAGCCTTTGCTTCTCTGCTGTCATCCCTGCTAGTGTTCCCTTCAAGTCAACTTTGGCTAGCTCCTCTCTCATGCCTCTGTAATTCTCCATCTCCATTGTAATACTGATTCATCTGAGTTTAGTTTCCCCTTCTCTAATTACAGAGTGAATTCTATCATAGTATGGTCAGTGCCTCCTAATGATTCCTTTACTTTAGGGTCCCTAATCAGAACCAGTTCATTACACGGCACCCAATCCAGAATAGATTATCTCCTAGTGGGCTCAACCACAAGCTACTCTGAAAAGTCACCAAGTGGGCATTCTACAAATTCCCTCTTGGATCCAAAATCAGCACCACCCTGATTTCCCCAATCTAACTGCATATTGAAATCCCCCATGACTATTGTCTGGCTGATATGCAATTTTCTGTCTCTCCTTGTAATTTGTAGCTCACATCCTGACTAATGTTTGGAGGCTTGTATATAACTCCCATTAAGGTCTTTTTACCTTAATTCTACCCACAACGATTCTACACCTTCCAATCCTATGTCACCTCTTTCTAAGGATTTGATTTCATTTTTTATCAACAGAGCCAAACCACCTCCTCTGCCTACCAGCCTGTCCTTTTGATGTAATGTTTCCCTCTTCACAATTTGTGTCTGCCGATTTAGTATTTGCAGTACTTTTCATGCTATTTCAGTCAAAATCATTCTTCAGTTTTCATTAATGGAAAATTGTCAAAGTATATCATTCTTGACCTTTTTGTACATATGCATTAAGATGAATTGGGCACTTAAGAGGAGCCATACATTAGACGTCTGCTCAAATATAAAATTAAAACTAAGTCCAAACCTAATCTAACAACAGCCAATTGGAGTGCAGGGCTTTTGGCATTCATCAGACGCAGGTCAGATTATCAGACTCTACCCTTCATTATGCATTAGAAGCCCATTTTCAAAGAAAAAACTCCAATATAAAATGCTTTTTGCTTATGTACTGACGAGTAAAGTAATTGATACAGAATAATTGAATAGTATAAATGTCTTTATTCAAATGGAATCAGTCTTGTTTCGGTGGAAAACACTCGGCTCGCCTTAAATATAGCCCTCCATATTAAGTCAAGAAATCAAAGAGTTCTATGTATTTCCCAACAGGGTATCTTCCCTATAATTCAACCCATCCTATCCTTCTCAAGAGTTCCCTGAACCAGCTTAAGTGTAAGATTCTTTATCTGTAGGCGTTTCTTAAATTTTTGTGTAAAATGAGTAATGATGAGCAGTTTGAAACATATAAACACTATGACTCTATGCTTTTCAGTGAGTTGAGAAGACAATGAGGAATTTGAACTATTTCAAGTTGCTAAATGGTAGACAGGAAAATTTGCGGAAGCCAATGGGTAGGAACTGATAAGGGCAGTTCCTTACTGAAAACGACATCACGGATAGAGGTGATGGCAAAGAAGACTTTTGACACTCTGGCCTTCATCAGGCAGGGCAATGAGTGTGGGATTTAGGAAATTATGTTGCAGTTATATTGGACATTGATAAGTGTGGGATTGTCGTATACAGTTTTGTTCATCCTGTTCATGGAAAGATATCATTGTTATGTATTTAATATTTCAGTGATATTTAATTTTGTAACTATTTTGTTTGATTAAGCATTCTTGTTCATTCAAATAATTAATTATGGGTTATATGTAATTGTATGTGAATGATATATGTCATCAAGCCATCATGGCATATGTGCGCACTTTGCTCAAAGTGAAAACAAAGTTAGACAGGTCATACTTGGCTCTGTGTTTTTATTTCTATTACTTTTATCTTTTGGAATTACAAAGCATAACAGTGGCGATGAGTTTTAAAGTGAACCTGAGACAACAACCTACCTGTTGAAGCACAGTGAGACATTTGAGCTATAAAAAAGTGAAACACACTTTCTTTGCAAGAAGAGATGTTCAAATTTATAAAAAGGCAGGAAACAGACAAAATTCATGGGTTAATAAACTCAGTACTGAGTAATAATAAGAATAAGTTACAAAAGCAGAAATATGTAGCTACTTTGGAAAGATAGATCCATTTGATTGTATAAGGGATAACTGAAATATATATACTCAGCAAATTGAGCAGTATTTTAAAGGAAATGAAATAGCCATTGAGAGTTGAGGGCTGGTTTAAAGGCATACAGTTTGCTTCAACGATTGACTGTTCCAATCAAACTAGCTGAAATGACCTTCACTGATATCGTGAAAGTAATGCAGGGAGATTTAGAACCAAAACCATTGTTGATTGCAGGATGCATTTAGGTTTCATAAGCAAAATGAAAAGGAAGGGGAGTCCGTCTCAGTGAACATGGATGAATTGAAGAAGTTGCCTGAGCATTGTCAGTTTCGTTATGGGCTAAATGAACCACTGAGAGATTGTTTAGCTTGTGGAATCTTACAAGAAAGCATTCACAATTGAACCACAACCTTCATTTAAAGGAGCATCAATTTGCATAATATTATTGAAAAATCTGATAATGATGAGAGTGACGCAGAACTGAGTAGCCTTGGAGTTTAAATGTGAAAAATAACAACAGACAAGCAATATGGCTTACACTAGAAATGAATGACAAATTAATTAAAATGGAATTGAACACTGGTTCAACTGTTTCAGTCATTCCAGAAAATGAGTTTGAATGGTACTTAACATATTGAACTGAAGCTTGTAAATATCCAACAATGGCTTATATTGGAGAAAAGATAACTGCTGTGGGAATGACACTCATAACAGTGAAATACAACAACCAACAAGCTATACTGGGCTTGTATGTGGTAAAAACAGGAGGGTCAGCATTGTGGGATTGTGTCTGGCTGAGGCAACATGCAATTTGACTGGAGAGCCATCCACCATATGCATATACATCCCCTGCAATTATGTGAACTGAAAGCAGATTAAGTATTGGATGATGTCACAGCAGTGTTCAAGGATGGCACTGGAAAATTCAAAGATATGAAAGTAGCCAGACAATTAGATTACATGGAGGCTGAAGGAATTTTTTCCAAGGTTTGGTGGAGCCAATGGGTAATGCCAGTTGTCCCAGTAGCCATAAAGAATGGGTGCATCAGGATCTGTGATGACCTTATGATCTCCATCAACACAGTATGGAAAGTAGACCAATACCCTCTGTCCAGGATAGGGGATACCTTTGCAAACTTCTCTGGAAGAAAACACTTTAATTCCAAGGTGTTATTATTTCAGAGAACTTTTCTTGGGCCCAGCACTTAAGTGCAATTATGAAGAAAGAACAGCAGCACCTCTACTTCCTTAGGGGTTTTTGGAGATTTGGCATAACATCTAAAACTTTGACAAACTTCTATAGATGCGTAGTGGAGAGTATATTGACTGGCTGCATCACAGCCTGGTATGGAAGCACCAATGCCCTTGAACAGAAAATATTGCAAAATGTAGTGGATATGGCCCAGTCTATCATGGGTAAAGCTCTCCCAACCATTGGGCTCATCTACATGAAATACTGTAGCAGAAAAGCAGCAACCATCAACAGGGAACCCCACTACCCAGGACATGCTCTCTTCTCACTACTGCCCTCTGGACGAAGGTACAGGATCAACACCTCCAAGTTCAGGACCATCAGGCTCCTGAACCAAAGGGCATAATTTCACTCCCAGCTTCACTTGCCACATCATTGAAATGTTTCTACAACCAAGGATTCCTCGCCTCATGTTCTCAATATATATATTGTTTATTTATGTATTACTATTACTTATTTTGTACTTGCATAGTTTGTTATCTTTTGCACTCTGGTTGAACACCCTAGTTGGGTGGTCTTTTATTGATTCTGTTTTTGTTATTATTCTATAGGTTTATGCCCACAAGAAAATGAATCTTGGGTTGGAGGGGGTATATGTTGACATTTATGTACTTTGATAATAAATTTACATTGAACTTTGAACTTTGAACTTCAGCAAAGTGGACTTAGCTGAAGCCTGCCTACAGATGGAGATGGAGGAAGAGTCCATAAAAACTCACAACGGGCTTTATCATTATAATAGGCTTATTTTTAGAGTACACCTGCACTCTTGCAGAAAGCTATGGTCTAGGTGCTACAAGGGTGTCCAGGCACTCAGTGTTAGCTGGATGCCACCATTGTCATATGTACGTGCCTCATTTAAAGTGAAAACAAAGTTAGACACATTATTTCTGGCACCTTGTTCTTATTTTGATTAGTTCTTAGGTTTTGAAGTTACAAAACATAACAATTACTAAATTAGAAAAAGTGCAGATAAGATTTACCAGGATGTTGCCTGGACTTGTGGACTGAGTTACAAGAAGATGTTTCATAAACCAGGACTTTAATTCCTGGAATGTAGGAGATTGAGGGGTGAATTTATAGAGGTATAATTTCATGACAGACAGGAACAGAGTGAAAGCACATTGTATTTTCCAGGGAGGTAAGACATAGGTTTAAGATCAGGTGCTGGAGATTTAAAAGGGACATTAGGGAGAACTTGAAAGTAGAATTTTTATGTAATGACATCATTGTTCATCTACGTAGAAAAGATCATGGGATTGGCAGTGCTGTTAAGCAAGTCTTGGTAGTTAATGGTTTTGAATTTTTTTATGGTAAGCACCAAAAAAACAGGTCTTCAGTGTGATTGATGTTGTGCCAATCAAGAATCTGTTTTTACCTGTTCCCCCCCACCCCCCACCACCCCAGATGGTTTGAGTCCATGCATGTTATTAGAACTGCATGCTTCCAGGCAATGGACACTATTCCATCGTGCTCCATATTTACGCCTTGTAGATTGTGTAAGAGCTTTGGGAGGTCAGGAGGTGAATCACTTAAGCAATATTTATGTGGCTGACACAGTTAACCTTTGGATTAATGTTAGGTCCTCCAAGATTCTGATAGCTGCGGTCATGGCATTAATAATTCTAAGTAAATCTGTTCTCAAAGTACATATATGTCACCATATACTATCCTGATCCATTTAAAATTTAATAATTATATAACCATATAGCCATATCACAATTACAGCACGGAAACAGGCCATCTCAGCCCTTCTAGTCCGTGCCAAACTCTTACTCTCACCTAATCCCACTGACCTGCACTCAGCCCATAACCCTCCATTCCTTTCCTGTCCATATAGCTGTCCAATTTAACTTTAAACAACAACATCGAACCTGCCTCAACCACTTCTGCTGGAAGGGCGTTCCACACAGCTACCACTTTCTGAGTAAAGAAGTTCCCCTTCATGTTACCCCTCAACTTTTGCTGTTTAACTCTCAACTCATGTCCTCTTGTTTGAATCTCCCCCACTCTCAATGGAAAAAGCCTATCCATGTCAACTCTATCGATCGCCCTCATAATTTTAAATACCTCTATCAAGTACCCCCTCAACCTTCTACGTTCCAAAGAATAAAGACCCGACTTGTTCAACCTTTCTTTGTAACTTAGGTGATGAAACCCAGGTAACATTCTAGTAAATCTTCTCTGTACTCTCTCTATTTTGTTGACATCTTTCCAAAAATTCGGTGAGCAAAACTGTACACAATACTCCAAATTTGGCCTTACCAATGCCTTGCAGAATTTTAACATTACATTCCAACTCCTATACCCAATGCTCTGATTTATAAAGGCCCCAGCATACCAAAAGCTTTCTTCACCACCCTATCCACATGAGATTCTACCTTCAGGAATAATGCACCATTATTCCTAGATCCCTCTGTTCTACTACATTCTTCAATGCCCTACCATTTACCACTTTGTCATATTTTGATTAGTCCTACCAAAATGTAGCACCTCACATTTATCAGCATTAAACTCCATCTGCTGTCTTTCAGCCCACTCTTCTAACTGGCCTAAATCTCTCTGCAAGCTTTGAAAACCTACTTCATTATCCACAACACCACCTGTCTTAGTATCGTCTGCATACTTACTCATGCAATTTACCACCCCATCATTCAGATCATTATTGTATATGACAAATAACATTGGCCCCAGTACAGATCCCTGAGGCACACAACTAGTCACCGGCCTCCAATCTGAGGAACAGTTATCCACCACTATCTCTTGCGTCTCCCAGCCAGCCACTGTTGAATCCATTTTACTACTTCAATATTAATACCTAACGATTGAACCTAACTAACCAACCTTCGGTGTAGGACCTTGTCAAAGGCCTTACTGAAGTCCATATAGACAATATCCACTGCTTTACCCTCATCAACTTTCCTCGTAACCTCTTCAAAAAATTCAGTAAGGTTTACATAGAAATATAGAAAATAGGTGCAGGAGTAGGCCATTCAGCCCTTCGAGCCTGCACCACCATTTATTATGATCATGGCTGATCATCCAACTCAGAACCCCGCCCCAGCCTTCCCTCCATACCCCCTGACCCCCGTAGCCACAAGGGCCATATCTAACTCCCTCTTAAATATAGCCAATGAACTGGCCTCAACTGTTTCCCGTGGCAGAGAATTCCACAGATTCACCACTCTCTGTGTGAAGAAGTTTTTCCTAATCTTGGTCCTAAAAGGCTTCCCCTCTATCCTCAAACTGTGGCCCCTCGTTCTGGACTTCCCCAACATCGGGAACAATCTTCCTGCATCTAGCCTGTCCAATCCCTTTAGGATCTTATACGTTTCAATCAGATCCCCCCTCAATCTTCTAAATTCCAACGAGTACAAGCCCAGTTCATCCAGTCTTTCTTCATATGAAAGTCCTGCCATCCCAGGAATCAATCTGGTGAACCTTCTTTGTACTCCCTCTATGGCAAGGATGTCTTTTCTCAGATTAGGGGACCAAAACTGCACACAATACTCCAAGTGTGGTCTCACCAAGGCCTTGTACAACTGCAGTAGTACCTCCCTGCTCCTGTACTCGAATCCTCTCGCTATAAATGCCAGCATACCATTCGCCTTTTTCACCGCCTGCTGTACCTGCATGCCCACTTTCAATGACTGGTGTATAATGACACCCAGGTCTCGTTGCACCTCCACTTTTCCTAATCGGCCACCATTCAGATAATAATCTGTTTTCCTATTTTTGCCACCAAAGTGGATAACTTCACATTTATCCACATTAAATTGCATCTGCCATGAGTTTGCCCACTCACCCAACCTATCCAAGTCACCCTGCATCCTCTTAGCATCCTCCTCACGGCTAACACTGCCACCCAGCTTCGTGTCATCCGCAAACTTGGAGATGCTGCATTTAATTCCCTCATCCAAGTCATTAATATATATTGTAAACAACTGGGGTCCCAGCACTGAGCCTTGCGGTACCCCACTAGTCACCGCCTGCCATTCTGAGAAGGTCCCGTTTATTCCCACTCTTTGCTTCCTGACTGCTAACCAATTCTCCACCCACACCAATACCTTACCCCCAATACCGTGTGCTTTAAGTTTGCACACTAATCTCCTGTGTGGGACCTTGTCAAAAGCCTTTTGAAAATCCAAATATACCACATCCACTGGTTCTCCCCTATCCACTCTACTAGTTACATCCTCAAAAAATTCTATGACCTTCCACGCTCAAATCCATGTTGACTGTTCCTAATCAGACCCTGTCTATCCAGATAATTATATATACAATCTCTAAGAATACTTTCCATCAATTTGCCCACCACTGACGTGAAACTCACAGGCCGATAATTGCTAGGTTTACCCTTAGAACCCTTTTTAAACAATGGAACAACATGAGCAATACGCCAATCCTCCAGCACCATCGCCGTTTCTAATGACATTTGAAATATTTCAGCCAGAGCCCCTGCTACTTCCACACTAACTTCCCTTAAGATCCTAGGGAATATCCTGTCAGGACCCGGAGACTTATCCACTTTTATATTCCTTAAAAGCTCCAGTACTTCCTCTTCTTTAATCATCATAGTTTCCATTACTTCCCTACCTATTTCCCTCACCTTACACAATTCAATATTCTTCTCCTTAGTGAATACTTTATATTTTATACTTTATTGTCACCAAACAATTGATACTAGAATGTACAATCATCACAGTGATATTTCATTCTTCGCTTCCCGCTCCCTGGATTACAAATTGATAATAAATATTAAAAATTTAAATTATAAATCATAAATAGAAAATGGAAAAATGAAAAGTAAGGTATTGCAAAAAAAAACCGAGAGGAGGTCCAGATATTTGGAGGGTACGGCCCAGATCCGGGTCAGGATCTGTTCAGCAGTCTTATTACAGTTTGAAAGAAGCTGTTCCCAAATCTGGCCATACAAGACTTCGAGCTCCTGAGCCTTCTCCCGGAGGGAAGAGGGACGAAAAGTGTGTTGGCTGGGTGGGTCGTGTCCTTGATTATCCTGGTAGCACTGCTCCGACAGCGTGCAGCACTGAAGAAAAGAAATAGTTCAGAATATCCCCCATCTCTTTTGGCTCCACACATAGCTGCCCACTCTGATTCCGTAAGGGACCAATTTTATCCCTCATTATTCTTTTGCTATTAATATAACGGTAGAAACCCTTGGGATTTATTTTCACCTTACTTGCCAAAGCAACCTCATATCTTCTTTTTGCTTTTCGAATTTCTTTCTTAAGATTATTTTAACATCTTTTATATTCCTTGAGCATCTCATTTACTCCATGCTGCCTATATTTATTGTAGATATCTCTCTTTTTCCCAACCAAGTTTCCAATATCCCTTGAAAACCATGGCTCTCTCAAACTTTTAACCTTTCCTTTCAACCAGAACATAAAGATCCTGTACTCTCAGAATTTCGCCTTTAAATGACCTCCATTTCTCTATTACGTTCTTCCCATAAAACAAATTGTCCCAATCCTCTCCTCCTAAATCCTTTCGCGTCTCCTCAAAATTAGCCTTTCTCCAATCAAAAATCTCAACCCTGGGTCCAGACCTATCCTTCTCCATAATTATATTGAAACTAATAGCATTGTGATCATTGGACCCAAAGTGCTCCCCAACACAAACATTTGTCACCTGACCTATCTCATTCCCTAACAGGGGATCCAACACTGCCCCTTCTCTAGTTGGTACCTCTATGTATTGCTGCAAAAAACTATCCTGCACACATTTTACAAACTCCAAACCATCCAGCCCTTTTACATTATGTGCTTCCTAGTCTATGTGTGGAAAATTAAAATCTCCCACAATCACAACATTGTGCTTACTACAAATATCTTCAATTATCAAAGTGAAGTCTTTATAGTTTAAAATAAACATTGCTTGACATTTGTGTGGTTTAAGTGTCATTATCCCTTGCCAATTGTTCAACCATGGGGAAACATTCTACTCTTATGATGGAAGTAAAGTCATTGATGAAGATGTGTTAATTAGTTTCTGATAACAACAAACATCTTTTTTTTTGTTTCGGAATTTAAATTTCTGATCATTAGAGAGATTTTCCCTTGATTTTGATTGATCAGTTTCATTAACTTTCTTTGATGCTTTGTTCAAATGCTTGCAGTAACATAGACATCCTGAGAAAAGAATCTTCCACAGCCAAGGCAAAAACTTTGGGATAATCTATTTTGAATAAGCAGAAACCTTAGGATAAATTACTAAGCACATGAAATGAAATTCAAACATGTTCTTCAGTACTGTGCAAATTTGAGTTCAAATATTACTAAATATTTTCTGTCAAATGTTCCAGCAGTATTTATTCTATTAACAGATTTTGATAAAGAAATTTACAATAGGAAAAGATGTGCATAATTATTATAATCTGGGCTTCCAGCCATGGATCTACTAACAAATAAGCACTGTTAAAGTAAGAGAACACAGTTAAATTTAGCTGTGTCAACTTATTCAGGAAGCAAAGCATTCTTTATGGTTTCCAGTTTGAGTAGCATTAATAAATACTGCAGATAAAAAATGAAACAAAAGCACTTTACATTGAAGGATGTTGATGATATCTTTGTTCAGCATGTACACAAATAATGTTCACAATGCTTTACTTTTAGATGTTGTTAAAAAAAGTAAATTTGGTGATGGGGTTTATATCTAAGAAGGCATTGCAAAGGCCAGCCGATGCTAAACTGGCAAACTCTCCATTCAGTTTATGCCTGCAACCTGGGTGTAAAACCTGTTTATTTATACCCAGGCATTATAATTTTTTGCTGATTAATTTGGTAGAAAGGGTGATTTTGTCTGTGTGAGGCTAGAGCTCAGATGTACATTTAAGCAGCATGAGAGATGACTAATATGAAGATCTTTTTTGTTCAGTCCTAATATTTGTTTTATTCTCATGAATAATCTGCTATTCACAATCCTGAGAACATGTGAATACAAGGATACCAGAAAAAAATGGAAGTTGTAAAAACCCAGTCTCAGCCCTTCCTCTCACTTCTCTGTAGCAACAATCATCCCTCTACAGACTATTCCTGTTGCAGAGTTTCAACCATCTCTTTACCTCCACTGATGCTGATTCAGACCTTGAGTTTGTCCAGTGGTTTGTTTTCTGATCAAGATTTCAGCATCCACAGTTTCTTTTGTTTTCCAAAAGGAAATGACTACCTAATTCATATTTGACGACTCTGAAATTTGAATATTGCTGTTAAATTCCGATAAAGGGTTTCATCTTAAAACTGAGTCAGAAACCTACATTGCAGTATCTTTCTTTGTATCATCTCTTCTACATTGTCCTCTCAATGTTTGGAAGATGATGAGAACTTCTACTAAAAATTTTAACATAGAACTTTTACAGAACAACAAAATGCATAAATGCCATCATATTGATATGAAATATTATTCTTTTAGTTAAGCCATCATCTAGACTTAGCTTAGAAACTAGATCCACTAAGAACACCAAAGTGAACTTATATACTCTGGATTGGACTGTCATTGTTTTCAGGATTTGACAAATTGGCATGATACTTTCATGTGTTATTCACCTTACTGTGTCTGAAAATTTTCTTTTTTCCTAACAGTGTCATAAGTCATGTGCCACACATTTTATCCCTCACTGACATAACTGGAGTGTGGTTGCAGCCAGTGCTATTTGTGGAACACTACTAAATAATAAAAGCGTATCGCTAATGAGAAATGAATTACAGCATTTCCATTCTGATATTGGTGACCTGCATGCACTGTCTGATACCCACACTTTTCTGTGTTCAGAATATTTGAAACATCATTCCTGGTTATTCTATCAATGATGGCAATCTATATCAGACCAATATGTTAAGATCCTACACCTCATTGTGGCTGAAGTTGAATGGGAATTGATCAGTATATACATCATGTGGAGCTTATCCACATATGCAGAAATCTGCCTTCTTCCTTCTACTCTATGTTTTCCTTCATGTCCACAGCAGCCTTTGAAACACCTGTCATGAAGACAGTTCTGATGTACTTGCCAGTGATCATCATGGAAAAGGCACATCTGGGAGATCTTCAAGTAAGTCCCATTAGTTCTGTTTCAGCATATAATTCTGTGTACTGTTATGTACCCCGTAACTGGGTTGCCAAACCAGCAGAAATGGATCACTCAGTTGGAGTCTGGATTACTAGAACTAAGAAAGTTTTATTAAAGAAACAAGCAACACAGTAATCGAAAGGATAATAAATGCAACAGTTCAGCAATGATAAACACACATGTGCACAGAATTAAGATAACAGCATCAATCAAGCTCTGTCGTTGTCTAGGGGTAAATGACCAATTTCAAAGTGACACAAAAGTCCAGTTCGATTTAATAGTTCAGTTCGCAGTAATCATTGCCATGGCGATGGTCAACGTGGGGGGAGGGAGAGAGAGAACGAGAATGACTGATCATTCAGACACGGCTTCCACTCACAGACCGGCGATATTGCTCATAAGCAGTTTTCGGGCGAGTCCTTTGTGATGTCACCTGAGGTCACCGACTGTGACCCCTCCTCCAGATGCGGTCGATCTTCTGCCGTGAACCCGGCACCCAAGCGAGCGTGGACACACACCGGGTTCCCACTGGCCGTACCTTTCCACCCTGTGCGTTTAAGGTCTGGTACTTCCCACCGACTCGTGAGAGGCGCACCGCTTCCAGGGTCTCGTTACCTCGGGTGTCGTGTGTGTGTCCTGCCTTAGCGAACCTGTCCCTTTTTATCCCCCTGCTGGGGTATCACCTGTCCATCACTTCAAACAGTTCAGGGTTCAAAGGGGGAGCAGCTCCAGACAGCTCTCTCTCCCGTCCCTTCATTACACATCTCCAGATCACCTGTCCATCACTTCAAACAGTTCAGTGTTCAAAGGGGGAGCCGCTCTAGACAGCTCTCTCTCCCATCCCTTCATTACACATCTCCAGATGCTGCTTCATTGTTCCTTATCTCTCCTTCCCCTGAGGACAGGTGGCAGACCAACTGCTGATCTCACAGGACATCTATGTGTATTCTCGTCACAGTACATACCACCACCATGCTATTTTTTTATATATATAATTTTTATTAAATTTTCAAAAAGAATACATGAAAAGATAAAATCTACCCCCCCTCCCCTTAACCCTCCCCCCCCCATATATAGTCCTAACTAAAAGAAAGAAAGAAAAAAAAAGAGCCGCCTGGGTATTGGAAGGTTTCCACATGCTCCATGGGATTCAAAATAAATTTGGTATAATTATTCGTTACTTTCCCCAAGTAACCAAATTCTTTGTCGGAGCACTTAAATATGACATCCTATCTTTTGTAAATAAGGGCGCCAAATATTCAAGAATGTTACATAATTATCTCTTAAATTATAAGTAATTTTTTCAAGTGGAATAGAACTAGCCATTTCATTATTCCAACGATCCATACTTAAATACGAATCAGATTTCCAAGTAACTGCTATAGTCTTCTTAGCTACTGCCAATGCAATTTTTATAAATTCTTTCCGATATTTATTCAATTTAAGTTTCGGTTTTATCCCTTCAATATCACCTAATAGAAATAATACAGGGTTATGTGGAAGTTGAATTCCAGTAATTTGTTCCAATAAGATTCTTAAATTTATCCAAAAAGGTTGAATTTTAAAACAAGACCAAGTAGAATGTAAAAAAGTACCAATTTCTTGATTACACCGAAAACATTTATCAGATAGATTTGAGTTTAATCTATTTATTTTTTGTGGTGTAATATATAATTGGTGTAAAAAATTATATTGTACTAATCTAAGTCGAACATTTATTGTATTTGTCATACTGTCCAGACAAAGTCTTGACCAATTTATTTCATCAATATTAATATTCAGATCTGTTTCCCATTTTTGCTTTGACTTATGGGTTCCTTGTTTAATTGTCTGTTCTTGAATCAAATTATACATACAAGAAACAAATTTTTTAATTTTTCCTTTTTGAATTAAAATTTCAATTTCATTAGCTTTTGGCAAAAACATTGTTTGACCCAGCTTACCTATCAAGTAAGCCCTTAACTGAAAATAACAAAAGAAAGTATTATTAGATATTTTATATTTATTCTTTAATTGTTCAAATGACATCAATATACCTCGCTCAAAACAATCTCCTATAAATTTAATCCCTTTTTGGTACCAATTATATAAAAGTTGATTGTCCATTGTAAAAGGAATAAGTCTGTTTTGAAACAAAGGTCTCCTTGCTAATAGAGATTTCTGTGTTTCCTTATCAACATTTATCTTATTCCATAGATCAATCAAGTGTGTTAATATAGGAGATTCTTTCTTTTCCCGTATCCATTTAGATTCCCATTTATATATAAAATCTTCAGGTTTATTTTCTCCTATCTTGTCTAATTCTATTTTAATCCATGCTGGTTTTTGATCATCGAAAAAAGATGCAATAATCTAAGTTGATTTGCTTTATAGTTTTTAAAGTTTGGAAGTTGTAACCCTCCTAACCTAAATTTACATGTCAGTTTTTCCAATGATATTCTTGACATTTTACCTTTCCAAAGAAATTTTCTCACAGATTTATTTAACTCTTGAAAAAATTTCTGTGGCAATTGTATTGGTAATGTTTGAAACAAATACTGTAATCTTGGAAATATATTCATTTTTACAACATTGACTCTACCTACTAATGTTATTGGTAGTATCATCCATTTGTCAAGATCTTCTTGAATTTTTTTCAATAGTGGTAAATAATTAAATTTATATAAATTCTTTACATCACTATCAAGTCTTATACCTAAATACTTTATACCATTTACCGGCCATCTAAATTGGGTTACTAATCGACATTGACTATAGTCTCCTTTAGTAAGAGATAAAATTTCACTTTTATCCCAGTTTATTTTGTAACCTGATACCTTCCCATATTCATCCAATCTAGAAGATAATTTATGTAACGAATGTTGTGGGTTTGTTAAATAGATCAAAACATCATCGGCAAAAAGATTAATTTTATATTCCTCTTGGTTAACTCTAAAACCCATAATATCTGGATCCAATCTAATTAGTTCTGCTAATGGCTCTATCGCCAATACAAATAGAGCAGGTGATAATGGACAACCTTGTCTAGTTGACCTTTTTAGCTGGAATGGTGTTGAAATTTGAGAGTTTGTCACTACTTTAGCTTTAGGGTTAGAATTTAAAGTTTTAATCCAATTTATAAAAGATGTTCCTAACCCATATTTTTGTAATACTTTAAATAAAAAATCCCATTCTAATCTATCAAATGCTTTTTCTGCATCCAAAGCTACTACTATACTCTTCTCATCCCTTTTTTGTGCCAAATGAATTATACTGAGTACACCATGCTATTTTTAAATAATTTTGGACAACTTGGCATTTGGATGTATGCACATGTTTAGTCGACTAAAAACAGGTAAAATCAATTTCTCTCCAAAAAGTAGTTAAGTAAATTGGAAAACTATAGATTTTCAGTTTTCATTTATAGTCTGTGAAAATTCTGAGTTTGTAATTAAAGCAATTACTGTAATTAAAATAATTTAATTGGAAAATATATTTTAAATATTAGTGTCAAAAATTCATTACCAGTTATAATTTGCAGAGATTTCATGTAAATATATCTAGTCTTTTAATTTGATAGCTGATAGCTGACACATTCATCAAATCAGCTATGTATTACTTTTGCTAACAAATTATCGAAGTTGGCAAATATGTGGGATTAGGAAAATTGTGTGACAGAAAGAAAATGATGAAACCTTCCAAAATTAGTTCAACGAGGATTGAGAATATTTTTGTCAATGAAAATGAAGCAGTGCCCAGCATATTATAACATTTGTAATATTGTTTGATAGCAATCCAGTAAAAATTTAGCATGCATTTTTAGATATTTGTATAATTTAATCCAAAGCCAATTGCTTGATGCATTCCCCCAAGTGGCTTATTAATATCTTGTCTTATATTAATAAGTAATCTTCTACTTACAAATATTATTTGTAATTATTTCCATTCATTAATTTTCAATAACACATTCTGGGAATATTCCCAGATAGTTAGGGCAAATTTAGAATGGAAATAATTACAAATAATATTTGTAAGTAGAAGATTACTTATTAATATAAGACAAGATATTAATAAGCCACTTGGGGGAATGCATCAAGCAATTGGCTTTGGATTAAATTATACAAATATCTAAAATGCATGCTAAATTTTTACTGGATTGCTATCAAACAATATTACAAATGTTATAATATGCTGGGCACTGCTTCATTTTCATTGACAAAAATATTCTCAATCCTCGTTGAACTAATTTTGGAAGGTTTCATCATTTTTTCTTTCTGTCACACAATTTTCCTAATCCCATATTTGCCAACTTAGATAATTTGTTAGCAAAAGTAATACATAGCTGATTTGATGAATGTGTCAGCTATCAGCTATCAAATTAAAAGACTAGATATATTTACATGAAATCTCTGCAAATTATAACTGGTAATGAATTTTTGACACTAATATTTAAAATATATTTTCCAATTAAATTATTTTAATTACAGTAATTGCTTTAATTACAAACTCAGAAGTTTCACAGACTTTATAAATGAAAACTGAAAATCTATAGTTTCCAATTTACTTAACTACTTTTTGGAGAGAAATTGATTTTACCTGTTTTAAGTCAAAGTAAACATGTGCATACATCCAAATGCCAAGTTGTCCAAAATTATTTAAAAATAGCATGGTGTACTCAGTATAATTCATTTGGCACAAAAAATGAAGAAGAGTATAGTAGTAGCTTTCAAAATGCAGAAAAAGCATTTGATAGATTAGAATGGGATTTTTTATTTAAAGTATTAGAAAAATATGGGTTAGGAACATCTTTTATAAATTGGATTAAAACTTTAAATTCTAACCCTAAAGCTAAAGTAGTGACAAACTCTCAAATTTCAACACCATTCCCACTAAAAAATCAACTAGACAAGGTTGTCCATTATCACCTGCTCTATTTGTATTGGCGATAGAGCCATTAGCAGAACTAATTAGATTGGATCCAGATATTATGGGTTTTAGAGTTAACCAAGAGGAATATAAAATTAATCTTTTTGCCTGATGATGTTTTAAATCTGTTAACAAACCCACAACATTCGTTACATAAATTATCTTCTAGATTGGATGAATATGGGAAGGTATCAGGTTACAAAATAAACTGGGATAAAAGTGAAATTTTATCTCTTACTAAAAAGGAGACTATAGTCAATGTCGATTAGTAACCCAATTTAGATGGCCGGTAAATGGTATAAAGTATTTAGGTATAAGACTTGATAGTGATAGTAAAGAATTTATATAAATTTAATTATTTACCACTATTGAAAAAAATTCAAGAAGATCTTGACAAGTGATAATACTAAACCATAGTAGGTAGATTTGTAAAATGAATCTTTCATTACAGGGTTTAAACATTAAATAAATTGACAGAAATGTTTTTCAAGAGTTAAATAAACTGTAAAATTATTTGGAGGAAAATGTAACTGTATTTAAAAACTTGACATAAATTTAGGTTAGGAGTACAATCCAAACTTTCTATAAAGCAAATACAGATTATTATCTTTTTTCAATGATAATAAAAGACTTAAATGATTGGACAAATAGGGAAAATAAATAAATTTTATAAATAAATAGGAACTGAATAAATTCAAGGAAAAGAAAGAATCTCATACTAACAACTCAATAAATAGGATAAATATTTCATGAAATCTATAGAATACCTTTTGTTTCAAAACAGATTACTTTACAATCTGGATTTTTTATAATTGAAAAAAGGATAAATTTAAGAAAGATTGTTTTGAGCGAGGTATATTGATGTCATTTGAACAATTAAAGAATAAATATAAAATATCTAATAATACTTTCTTTTGTTATTTTCAGTTAAGGGCTTACTTGATAGGTAAGCTAGGTCAAACAATGTTTTTGCCAAAAGACTAATGAAATTGAAATTTTAATTCAAAAAGGAAAAATTAAAAAAAATTTGTTTCTTGTATGTATAATTTGATTCAAGAACAGACAATTAAACAAGGAACCCGTAAGTCAAAGCAATTAAGAATCTGAATATTAATATTGATGAAATAGAATTGGTAAAACTTTGTCTGGACAGTATAACAAATACAATAAATGTTCAACTTAATTAGTACAATATAATTTTTTACACCAATTATATATTACACCACAAAAAATAGATTAAACTCAAATCTATCTGATAAATGTTTTCGGTGTAATCAAGAAATTGGTACTTTTTTTACATTCTACTTGGTCTTGTTTTAAAATTCAACCTTTTTGGATAAATTTAGAATCTTATTGGAACAAATTACTGGAATTCAACTTCCACCAGTAACCTTCTATTATTTCTATTAGGTGATATTGAAGGGATAAAACCGAAACTTAAATTGAATAAATATCGGAAAGAATTTATAAAAATTGCATTGGCAGTAGCTAAGAAGACTATAGCAGTTACTTGGAGAAATTAGATTTATTTAAGTATGGATCGTTGGAATAATGAAATGGCTAGTTCTATTCCCCACTTGAAAAAATTACTTATAATTTAAGAGATAATTATGTAACATTCTTGAATGTTTGGCACCCTTATTTACAAAAAAGATAGGATGTCATATTTAAGTGCTCCGACAAAGAATTTGGTTACTTGGGGAAAGTAACGAATAATTATACCAAATTTATTTTGAAATCCCATGGAGCATGTGGAAACCTATTCCAATACCAGGCGGCTCTTTTTTCTCTTTCTTTTTTAGAATTAGGACTATATATATGGGGGGGGGGGAGGGTTAAGTGGGAGGGGGGGTAGATTTTATCTTTTCATGTATTT